>NW_026607513.1:0-2400000 GCF_021117445.2 Syzygium oleosum
TTGGGCAATTTTGTCCAAAAAAAATATGGGAAAAGATTAACAAATCCTAAAACAAACAAAAAAAACCCCGGTTCTTCTACGTTCTTCCCTGTTCCTCGGTACCCATTCACTACGATGTTTGAGATCCAAATTTTCTGTTCGTGGAGACGCCAATTGAAAACACCAAGAAACCCCAAGCGCTTCATCCTTTGTTCAGTGGAGACCCAAATTCTCTACTCGTTTTTTCTCTGTTCGTGAACGGTCGAGGCCCACCTTACGTTCAATCGAGGTCAGTTTTCCCATCTTCTTAGAATTTACTCACGTTAAACCAACAAAATGTAGACAAAGCTCGTGTACAAAGCCCGATTCTCCATCATCTTTTCCCAGTTTTGCCATTTATTTCGTTATGCACTCACGTTTAACCGAGGTCAATTTCGTTCAAATTGGTGCAGCCGATCCTTCGTTCGTCCAATAGAAAGCGATTGTGGCTCGTTGACGCAACATGGCAACAAGGTGTAGGCATGTGGTGGAATATCATACGGATGGCAGCGATGACAGCGATGGTAGGAGAGAGTTTGTTTTATGTGTTGTTTTTGTTTGTTTTGACGGATTTATGAGTGAATGTCTCCTTTTGTTCGAATGAATGCATATGAGCTGCGTTTACTGTGTATTTTTAATTGGATATGCTGCCGTCATGGTCCTATGTGCTGGTGGTGGTGGTCCCTTTTTTGCAATTTTTTAATGCTTTTTTGTTTGTTTTTTTCTAGTGTATATTTTGTCATTTACGGCCAGAGCACGTAGCATTCCTGAAATCTAAATGTTGGTTTTTGATGGTTTTTGAGCTATAGTACATTGATCATACCAATGATAAAATCACTCTGCATAGCAATAAAAGATGTTGTTTTTTGATGATGCTCTTACATTGGAGGCCTAATAAACATAACCATTGAGGTAATTGACCGTACTTGGGATACAATCCATCACCATAGCAGTAGCACTTTTGTGCCCACATGAGTCCGAATGTATATTACCACTTAACTAGCATTGAAAACATTTCAAGTCCATGATGCACAATTTTTTTTTTGTGACAAACGGTATCCAATAAAAGTATGGTACGTAGTCACTAGTGTGACTAGTTTTCTTTCATTAGTAATAGTGTGGGAGAAGAAGAAGAAAAGCATCATTGACGCTAGGGACAGGCCTATCATCACAATGCTTGAAACTATAAGAGTGCAGCTCATGGAAAGGATTCATAAGCAAAGGGATGGGATGACCAAGTACACTGGTGTGATCTGTCCTAATATCTAGAAGATATTAGATCTTCAAAAACAGTTTTCAGCATCATGGATTCCCACTTGGAATGGAGAGGATGAATTTGAATTGAGTGGGCCATATGGAGACAAGCGAGTTGTTAATATTAGACATAGATCTTGTAGCTGTAGAAGATGGGACATCAGCGGAATTCCTTGTTGTCATGCTGTGGCGGCTCTTATATACACGAGGGAAGAGCCTGAAAAATGGATTCACACAAGTTTCAGTAAGGAAACATTCATGCAGCTTTATAGTCATGTTGTGCATGTTGTAGATTCTAAGGACACGTGGCCTGTTAGAGAGCCATTACTCCCACCAGATGTGCCCAAGCAAGTTGGCATAAAGAAGAAACAAAGAACAAAATCAGTGAATGAAACAACTGATAAAAAATTGAAGACAAGAAAGAAAAAAGTTGTGCAAGAGCCCGTGAGAACAAAGTTGAAGAGACAAAATACCACAATCACTTGTGGAAAATGTGGTGGGTTAGGCCATAACAGGTATCATTGTAAGAACCCACTAGTAACATCAGCAATAGCAGCATCAGCCCCATCAGCTTTTATAGTTGCCTCATGCTCACAGGATGTGGTAGAAAACACTCCCTCAGGTCCAACATCCTAACCTAAGATGATTGAATTTCTTGTGTCAATTTTCAGCAACATTTCAAGCTCAATATCATCTATGGGAAGTGAGAAGATGTAAGTATTCATTTGTGCTTGACTTTGTCATAAAACTATTTTTACTTGTAATTGACTTTGATTTGACTAATGATTTATTTTGTGATTTAACCGTAGGTAAAGAGGAGGATATGAGGATCTCAATATGAAAGTGGTAGAAGACGAGCAACCTTTTTGAGATATGCAAAGCAACAAGATGAACAACTCAAACTCCTTTTGTTTCACTATTAGTTGATATGAATGAATTTGTTTTGGAAGCATCTTAAAGTTAAATTATGTATAGGTAAACTGTGTTGGGATGTTACTCTTTGCCATCATATAATGTGAATCAATTCAGGTTTATCTAATACTATTTAGTTTGATATGGAATGTCCCAGCACTTCATTGTAGTACAAGGCGTACTAACAACAAGTTTAAATGAGCTCATCAGTCCAACAAGAAAATATAGAACAGCAACATCAAAAAAATGACTTGCAAAAAGCAATGAGGACAACAGTCCAGCAACACACCAAGTTAAAATGCCCTGTATTATAGGCCAAAGAAAAAATATAGAACATCAATGGGCTCTGTCAAAGCTTGAGCTCTGTACACGACAAAATACAGAATAGCCGATATAAATGAAACCAAAGATAGCTTGCAGTACCAAAAAGCATCATCATTGAACACTTGAATTGAACTACATTATTTCCATTACAAAAAGAGACACCAACATACGAGTTCACAACTTTAATATGTGCGCACAACGCTACAAGAAAGAGAGGACAACAAATGAGTTTACAAAACAACCTCCCACTGATCATATGCAGTGTTCACAGCCCATCCTACTACAACCAATCTAAGGCACCCAATGAAAGTTGGAAGACTTGAACAGTGGGCTGATGAATTGATGCGATTCTAGTTCTTCTGATTTCATCTCTTTGGTCCAAGCTTTCGCTCATGACCGATAGGATGTTGCACCTCGTTAAGTCCACCGGGTCGGTTTGTCGAGGAAGAGAAGCCTCAAAGGGTAACAATTTCCAGGAAAATGCTAACTCTTCTCTTTTGACCATCACTTAGTCCCTTGGTCCCCCAACCTCCAATTCTTGTGTCCATATGGTATCTTGCAGTCCCATTTCGCTTATTGCCATTTTTGCTCTTTCTTTCTTCTCGGATACTGGTATGGAGTCTGGGAATTGTGTCCACGGTATGGAGTCTCTCACAGTTAGCGTTGTTATCAATACATCGTCTTGCATCACATAAGCCTGAATTCATAAAAATAGAGAACCCTGATGAGTGATGAGAAGTAAAATATTGTGCAACATGCTAACGGAACCATGTGGTAGACAAGCTAAGTCTAGTCATTTACCAAAAAATACAGGGCAATTAACCGTCAAGAGTCAAGCACTTTAGAGTTAACAGGGAAGAAATTTTGGAAAGAAAGCTGCATCAGGGAACTATCTCAGAATAGGACAATGCATTATCACAGAACATACTTGAAACAGATGGAAACCTATAAAAGGAATACCTGAATTGGTTGTGCATAAGAGTTATTCCTCCAGCAGTCTGCTTCAGACTTGGATGAACGTGAATCTCCACCCAACCCTCTGGAGATGGAGCAGGTCTCACCATATTAACAAGAAATCAGCCAATACTTGTTGAATTCTCAGCTGATCACCACAGACAGCTAGAGTTTTGATTTCAACTAGAATATCACGAATCAATTGCAAATCTCGTTCTCTCAGCAATATCATTACTTGGTAACAACAAGCATTCATAACACTTCCAAGAAAGAATTCACCCTTCTCAAGCTCCAAGAACTAGCAATCTTTGTATTGCTAACGGAAGTCAAATTTACCAGAAATACGAGGCAGAAAATCCCTCCCAACCACGCTCTCAAGCATTGAAGATTTTCAACAACAAAAACGCACACCGTTTGATTAAAGCAAGCATCCGCAACAGAAATCGACAGGCAAAATGTGACTAAAATGCAGTCACCGTTACCTGGCCGCCGACAATAGCGATCGACGGAAGCGCCTCCTAAAGAGACAACCCCTCGCCGCCGTGGTCGCCCAAGCGGTGCACTCGAACGGCGACGAACTTGAAGCTTGTGGACAACGAAACCTTGGAAAGAAGAGACGACGGCGAACAATAGACTAATGCTCGCGAGAAGCGATGAGAATCGATCGAGTATTGGCGAGGACCAGGCAGCGATTTGGTTGAGGAGCAGCGTGGGAGAAGAAGAAGAAAACGTAAACATTTAGAGGAATAACCTAAACTTAATCCATTCGGGAATTTTCCTATTTTTTTAGCTAATTACAAATTTGGGACAAAATTGCCCCTTGCCAGAAAATGTCTGCCGGCAAACATTTCACCGGCCGGGAATTGAGGTCCTTATTTGAGATTGATTTAGCCACTTCATGTACTTATTTGAAACAAAGTCCACTCCGGGTCCTTATTTGAGACAATGGATCCACTTCAGGTCCTTCTTTGAAACAAAGTCCACTCTGGGTACTTATTTGAGAAAATAGGTCCACTTTGGGTCCTTTTTTGGAATTTTCCATAAACTAAAAAAGGCTGAAGCCGCTTGAACTATTGCTTCCATGTACATAAGAAGATTGTTAGTTGTACATACATACGTACATGAATGTAACCCATTCGATGCTCCTCTAAGCTCATTATGCTTCTCTAAGCTCCCTACTTTGGGTGAGTGCGGGTTGACAGGCTTCTGCTTCTCAAGGGCAAACTCTAAGTTCCTTCACTTCTGTAGACATTTAAATCAGCATGAGTATCATCGAATCTTTGGGACAAGTAGGTCTGACATTGAGCGGGTGGAAACCTGCACATTGATGCAATTTTGAACAAATTTAGGATCGCATGCTGGTATAAATTTGCTAATGTGCACCATGTCTAATCACTACTGTAGTAGTTATGTTAAATGCAGCACCCAAATCCCCATTCGAAAAGGATCCGACCCCATAAAGAGAGCGTGCGAGCATGCGGCCGATCGTATCAATTGATCAAATCCAGGACAGGTCAATCAATGCCTAATTCACGAGTAAACATTTTTTCCTCATGAATCATGGAGTTAAACGGAGACGCAGTCCTCTTAACAGTGCTCGGATGATCCTTGGACATTTAATATCCACTGAGCATAGGCACTCAAGCACACTGCATAAAGACACTCATTCGAATCGGAAGGAGAACTAGATATTAGGACTGAGAACTGATAGGAGAGGAAGTGGAATTGCACCATCTTGTTGATATATAGGAAAGTAACTAATGTGCGGAAGACAACTGGCTTGGACGATTTTCCTCTGACATACATGTTGGCAAGCACTCTGATGAGACAATCATGGTTAGGCTCCAGGAAGAATGCAATCTGCATATCGTGAGAACATGAGCATAAATAGGATCTTTTATAACAGAAGTATTAGCAAAAGAAGTCGTTAAGAATGGAGAAGGCAACCACCCGCCTGGGTGGCGCTGCTGGAGCGCGCACTCTTCCTCTCGCAAAAGGTTGAGTGTTCGAATCCCGGGTGCTGCAGGGTGACTTAACCGGTGCACGTGTGTGGTGGCTAGCACGTGTCGCCCCCAGGGTTTACCTCCCGGCTGTCGGCCGTGCGGGGGTTCCCTGGGTCACCAAAAAAAAAAAAAAGAATGGAGAAGGCAATGACTGAAAGATGCAAACTAGGGAAGGATAAAAGATTAGGCTTCTTTTGATAAAACTAACGTGGATCATCCCTGAAGATAATCTCAAGTTGAGAGGAATTTCCAGAAGAATTTGATCACAAGTTCAACTGACTCGCCGCTAGATCGTGATCTCATAACCAGGACCTCTTTTTGAATCAACTTACAACTATCGAAGATTGGCTTCAACTGCCCTTTACCAGTTGAAGTAGTCACGACTGTGGTCACCAATCGTTCAGACTTTTTTCAATAGATTCGACAATGCTTAAAAATTCTCCTAAAGGTTTTCGCCGAATTTTTCAAAATATGAGGAGAAATGCTGTTTGTGTGTGCGCGTGTGGGAGAGAGGGAGAAGGCCTTACAGAATGCCGTTCTTGACCATTCCCTATAACTCGATGGATCGGGGACCTGATTGCAAAAGCAAACCAAAAGTAGAGATTTGACAAAATGAAGCAAAAAAGCAGCAAGTCAAATTGAGAATGACTTGCTAAACATAGAGAATTTCAGGACACCAATTAGATTAATGTGAAAAGCTCATTTCATATATCACCAAAACATGCTCTCATGCATCAATGCATGTTAAGCCTTATCTGTGGTCAGCAATCCTAGAGCACATACAAAGATCAGTATCCAATAGTTCACGAATCAGAGCTAAGTGATAATAAAAGCACTAGAATAGCAATTTTATTGTTCGATATTCATAAATTGGTCTACGAGTAGAAATTAATGTAGGTCACCAACATATCATACCGTTTCACCAACTCTGTTTAACTTGGATTTTTTTCCTGACCAATGTCAAGAGTAGATGCTCTTTAACTACTAACGGGCCACTGATATCAGCAAGAGCCAAGAGGGTGCAACAGAAGAAATTCTGGTGGAGTTTGGGGCAGGTTAACAATCTATAGTAGCCTGCCATAAGATAATCTCCAACTTCATGTTCAAAGCTTTCCTCATGCCAATTTATCTATCTATACTATTATTAAAGCACATTACCTAAAAAGACAATTGCTCCATCGTTCTAGCATATCACCAAGATTCACTATGAATGCTCTATACGAAATAGTCACGGAAAGAATGTACTTTTCAGGATTACTGTGAGATTCTTCTGTCCCGTATTTGTAAAGATTATGTAAGACTGAATCTAAGCAATGAACTAAACAACTAAAAGAGGGTAATTACATAAATAATTGTAGAATGTGTATGATTCATGGTAATTCTATGACCGTTGACCTGCACATAATTAACCAGGACAGAATGGTGATATACCATCGTGTGCCTGTGTGTAAGAGCGTTTGAGAGATAATATTCAGTAGTTGCAAAGTGCCACGTCACGTGGCACGTTTTTTTTACTTATATCCTATAATAAGATGACATGTGTTTGCTAAGTTGGAACAAAAAAATAAAAATCCAAATTCTCTCTTCTTCGTCCTTCATCCAAGTGTACCGCTCGTGGCTCCGTCTTCTTGTTTGTCTGTGGCTTTGCTCGCCACATCCAGATCTGGCCCCGTGGAACTCGTAGCCCCTGGGATCCGTTTGCCCAACGAAGAGCTCCATCTCCAAATCTAGAGGAACTTGCTGCTGGTTCATCTCCAGATTTGTATCTATGGCGATAGAGGTTCGTCCCAAAAATTAAGTGTGGTCGGGTAAGTGGAGCTTGTGGTCCTCACAAGCTTGTGCTTAGGAACACAAACCAATAAAAATGGAGCTTGTGGTTTTCGGTAGGGGTGATTGGTTCTAGGGTGGGTGGATTCCACCCTGGAATCGACCTACCTGGTCTTGGAAATGGACTGGACCGGATCAGTCCAGTCTAGTTCCTGAGTTGGTCAAAGGAACCGGCGAGCGTGTCCTTTTTTTTGTTTTTTTTCTCTTTGACTTGGGTTGTTTGTTCATCTGTGGATAGAGGATTCTTCAAGGTACGGGAGAGTATTTGTGGTTTCTCTGGAAGGGAAGATCTCCAGTGGCCAGAACTACGAGACCCACCTCGTGATTGGTGAAGACATCGTTTCCAAGGTTGAATCTTCAGTTCTTTTCTTAGCTATCTTCTTGTTCATCTGCCGATCGTTGCTTGATGAGGGCGTGACTAAGGGCGTGAGTGAGAGAGAAGACTGAGAGGCAAGCGAGAGGGAGGTGACTCAGGGCCTCAGGCAACGTGAGAGTGTGAGTCGTGAGTTGCCGGTCACTAGCCGTTGAGCGAAGACCTCTTTCGGTTTGTGAAGATTCAGGACTAGATTAGGGTTTTGTGAACAAAATGGACAGAGTGAGTCACTGTTCATGTCTGTGAACAGAATTGGAGTGAGCATGAGCGTGAGCAAATACTTCTTTTGATTCGTGAAGATTCAAGAATGGATTATGGTTTTTTCTTAGATTTGTGAGAAAATAAAAAATAAAATAAAATCGGTCTGGTCCAGTTTGGATGGGTGGTTCCACACTTGAAACCGAGAATCAAATCGAAATTTACCGGTTCTAATATTATGGGATCGGGAATTGTACTAGTGCCTCGGGGAACTGCCCAGAATTGGCCGATTCAATCCGATTTGAGCGGTTCTCAATCTGGGTGGTTTCTTTTATTCACCCCCGGTCCTTACACACAAAAACAGAAACACACAATCTCTCTTTTCACCTTTTTCCCTTATAATTCCACTCTACCACCATCACCATCTCTCTCATCAGCTCTCTCATTAGCATTACATTCTCTTAGCTCCGTCTCTCCCCACAATCCTCTGCAGCGGTTCATCATAACCATTCGACAGAGCCGGCTGAACTTCCAAATCTGGAGCCATAACCACAAGTGACGACGGCTTGTTCGGTCCGGCGGCCATGGATAGGCAGAATAGAAGAGCTGACCAAAAAACTCCTGAACGCGACACCGACGTCCAGATCTGGAAAGAAAATGGGTGGAGCAGAAAGAAAGGAAAAGTTGAAATCTTATTTTTTATTCTAACACAGCGAACACGTGTCAATCTATTCTTAGACATAAGTAAAAAACACAAGCCACATCCGCAATTGACGTGGTGTTTTGGAATTCTCTAGCATACAACATACCAATCCTAATATTGTTTTTGTAATCATAGTTGACCTGCAATTGGTGTAATCTGCATCATATTTACGTCATCATTACCATTTAACATCAAAATTAATATCCAATTAATCTTATGTAATTTCTTTCTCCCTTTTGTCACCACGTTGAACGCATTGGTAGAAAGTGGAGATTTGGTGAGCGGTCCATTTTTCTTCTATTTTTGGGTTTTCTCCGGTCTTTGTAATATCTCATAATATATCTTTGTCATAATGTGGCTCTTGTGGCTCTTGTTACTTTTTGACCTGGTCCTACCCCATCTATCTTGTAGATTGGGAGTCCAACAATTTGCCATCGTTTCTAATACTATTATTAGGAGAGGCAACAGAAATCCGATGGAGCATAATTCTGAGCATGTTAGTATATTCAGTTAGACCCACCTATACTCAAAAGCTTAAATCAATGAGTTATGGGTTAATTATGATATAACAATTGCTCCAAATCACACTTATTTACCGATGTGGAGCTTTTTTTTCTAGCCAACTCACACGTGCATCTCAACATAACTTCCCAGTAAAATTTATAAATAAAAAAAATGAGTGCATCTAATCTAAGCTAGGTTTGATTATCAAGAAAAAGAGTCTAAGGTAGGGTTTTGGTAAGCTGTCTCATTCCACTTTACGGTTAGTCTTTAACCCTATCATGTGCATGCAGGCCCTAAGCTTGATCACAACAGATTGACTCCATCATTTTCTTCTGATTCATGTTATTGAAATGGTTCATGCCTATCTCTGCAACATGCGATCCAAAGGATCACTGAAATTACGACAAAATCAAAAGAAAAAGAAGATCATGCTTATCAACAGAGTCTATTGATCAGCTAAACAAGTGACTCGATTAGAAATAGGCAACAAAGTACAGCAAACAACCTCACTAAGTTCAGTCAAATGATGGTGGGTCAAGAGAGTGGACACGTGATGAAGTGCCCATCAGTTTAGACTACTAAATTAAAGTGAGATTAATTCAAGCTTTTGGTGCGTCAAACCAAGAATCATGGGTACAGATCCGTTTCTGTGCTTAAAATCTTTTTTTTTTCTGTGGATTTATAATTTAACACGATCAACCACCAATCTTAAAATGTCTTTATCAAGCAATCTCTATTCACATCAAGTATGCTATATGCATTACAAGTGCGTATGTATGGTAGATGAAGGAGAAAAGTGTTGCATGCACCTTTCTCTTCAAAACTAGGGTTTATTTTTGTAGCCATCGGTTTTAACCTTGTTTTGTACTCAAGATTGTTCTGGACCAATAGCCACTTTGGCGCATTTTCTAATAGACGAACAGTGGGAATGGCGTGGCTGTGGAGCCATGGACCATAGACTATGTTCAATAACGGACGTTGAATGTACCGAGGCTTATATGAATAACAGTTATGACTGGCTCACTCTAAGCAAGTATTTGCGCACTAAAATGACCATATCATCTGTTTCAACATCCAAGAACAAAACTTAAATAAAAGAAAAGAAGCATTAAAAGCGTAGAATATCGTATAATTATCGTTAAATTCTTTACCAACATGTACGGTGAATATAACAATGTTGTTTCATGGGATGGATCATCTGATAGTTGTCGGATCACAAGCAAAAGGACATCGTAGCCAGCCCGATACTATTTATTCTAGTTGACGCCACGCATAATGAAGATAACATCATTTGTTTTGTTTGCCATCGATGATCTATCCATTGACATATTGACAATTTAACAGCACTTATGAAAATCAAAGATAACACTACAAAAAAACATGATTTTTGCGACGGAAATTTGCGATGGGGAATTTTTTGTCGCTAATTTGCGACAAACTTTGCGACGGATTTAGAAATCCGTCGCAAATTAGCGACGAAAATAATCCGTCGCAAATTTGCGATGGAATTGGCGACGGAAAATAATTCCGTCGCAAATTAGCGATGAAATTTGCAACGGAAAATAATTCCGTCGCAAAATTGCGACGGAAATGAATTCCGTTGCAAATTCTGTCGCAAATTTGCGACGGAATTATTTTCCGTCGCTAATTTCGTCGCTAATTTGCGACGAAATTATTTTCCGTCGTAACTTTCGTCGCAAAATTGCGACGGAATGTTGGTCGTCGCTAATTCCGTCGGAAATTAGCGACGACTAATTTTCCGTCGCAAATGTGCGACGGATTGATTTTCCGTCGCAATTTTGTGCGACGAAAGTAGCGACGAATATTATATCCGTCGCAATTTGCGACTGATTTTGCGACGAAAATGGATTCGCCGCTAATTTGTGACGGAAAATTAATTTCGTTATATGCACCCCACCCGTCAATTTCTCTCTCTCAGTAGTAATTCGTCACGTCGCCCGCTTTTCTCCTGCCTTCTCCCTCTTTCGTTTCTCTCAACAAGCCGTGCGCGCAGGAATCAATCTCGGTAAAGCTTTTCCACCGATAAGTATCGTAGCTAATTTCGTGACTAAACATGCGACTAATACGGTCCTGTCCTTTCTATTCATCGCTTGATGCGAAATTTTTTTTTATTGACTTTTTTATTCTGTTTTTGTTGTAAATTGGTGGCCGGTCGCCGGATCGGCGACGGTCACCAATTTGCGACGGACACACCCGGGCGAGGCCGCCGGTCGACCTCGCCGCCATGGCGGCCTCGCCCAGATCAGCCGGTTGCTGGACCGACGGCCATGGCGAGGCCGCTCGGCCTCGCCGGCGTCAGCCGGTCGCTGGTCATATAAGAAATTTTTTTTTAAAAAAATTCGGAAAAAATAAAAAAATAATTTAAAAATGAATGTTAAGTGATTTTGCTTTTATTTAGGTACGTGTCCAATTGAAGGTTTCACAATTCAAGTGAACGTTGCAATTCTCTTCAAATTGATCACTTTCTGCTACCAAGATTTCAGTCAAATATCTGGATAAGTCTTTTTTACATGGTAATTTTTTCAATTTTTTAAATTTCAAAGTAATTGTTGCGTGAAAAACAAAATTTTAATTTTCATAATTTTATTGTTTTAATTAACAACAGTAGATATGATATTTTAAATATTTTACGAGATTTTTTTATTTTAATACAGACACAATGCAAAGAGACAGGGCTTGAATGTATAATAAGAACTTACCTGGACGTCGAGGATTGACCGATGAGTTTCGTACTGGGTTGGAACTATTTTTAGACTTTGCTAGTAATAAATATGAGTTCATGGATGGAAATAAGTTAAGGTGTCCGTGTAGAAAGTGCAGTAATGGTAAATTTCATGTGTGTGATACAGTTAGAGAACATCTTTGTAGATTTGGGTTTACTCCGAATTATTATAATTGGACTTGCCATGGTGAACCATTTATATCTGATGAAGGATATCGAAGAAGTGACCAATTTTTAGTTAGGGAAGAATGTAGCTATTATGACCAATTGAACCCATACGAGAGGATGGTGATTGATGCAGCTGGTCAGAATTTTGTTTCAGATTCGAACCATGCAAGTACTAGTTTTACTCCTACACCTGAACAAGTGGGTACTAGTCATGCATCACAATTGGAAGAGATAGGAGTAACGGGTTTTGATGAGAATGTGTGTAATGGAGCTTTTTCATCTAATCAGTTCTGGGAAGTGTTGAAAGCAGCAGATGAACTTTTATGGCCAGGTTGTGACAACCACACTAAGTTATCAGTGATAGCAAGACTGTTAAATATCAAGGCAGAGCATAATATGTCGCAAGATTGCTTCAACTCTTTTGTTGACGTAATGCGGTAAACAATGCCTCGTGATAACAGCATGCCAAGTGATTTTTACGATATGAAAAAGCTAGTGGATAACTTAGGTCTTCCGGTTGTAAGGATTGATGTATGTAGTAGGGGTTGTATGTTATATTGGAGAGATGATGAAAATGCAGAATCTCGCAAATTCTGTAGCCAACCTAAGTACAAGATTAACAGGAGGCAGGGTCGTAATCAGAAGCGTAGACCATGCAAGCAAACGTTTTATCTGCCCTTAATCCCCAGATTGCAAAGGCTTTATGCGTCTCAAGCCACCACCGAACACATGACTTGACATGCAAATCATGAAACAGAAGAGGATCTAATGTGTCATCCTTCAGATGCAGAGGCATGGAAACATTTTGATAGAACGTACCCTGAGTTTGCGATAGAGCCTCGAAACATCAGGTTAGGTCTCTGTGCTGATGGATTTGCCCCATTTGCGAAATCAGGAAAAAGTTATTCATGTTGGCCAGTTATCTTAACGCCGTACAATCTTCCACCTGGTATGTGCATGAAGACACCTTATATGTTTTTGACATTGATCGTGACTAGGCCGCAAAATTCGAAAAAGTTAATAGATGTTTATATGCAACAATTGATTGAAGAGTTACAACGGCTATGGGAGGAAGGTGTCCTTACTTATGATGTTTCTACCGATCAAATATTTGTAATGAAGGCTGCTCTTCTTTGGACGATAAATGACTTTCCAGCTTACGGAATGTTATCTGGATGGAGTACAGCTGGGATCTTAGGATGTCCGATATGTTTGGAGAGATCAAAGTCATTTAGATTAAAACATGGAAAGAAGCCCAGCTATTTTGACTGTCACAGACAATTTTTACCGATAAATCATACATTCAGAAGGAATAAAAAAGAGTTCATCAAGAATAGGACTGAAAGAACACGTCCACCATTGAGGTTGACCGGCGATCAAATTTGGGAGCGGGTGCAGGACTTTCCAACTGTTGTTCAGAACCCTCACGGTACGACTTTTGCGTACGGAAGTACACATAAGTGGACAAAACGCAGTATATTTTGGGATCTACCGTATTGGAAGGCCCATCTTATTCATCATAATCTTGACGTCATGCACATAGAAAAGAATGTTTTCGACAATGTCATAAATACTGTGATGGATGTCACCGGAAAAACAAAAGACAACTTGAACGCAAGAAAAGATATGAGAGATATTTGTGATCGGCCAACACTAGATGTGGATGCAAGCAGCAGGGGACCAAAACCAAAAGCAGTTTATACATTGGATAGGGAACAGAGGCGAGTTGTTTGTCAATGGTTGTAGTCTGTGCGGTTTCCTGATGGATATGCTTCGAACCTCGGGAGATGTGTTGATTTGAATGAATGCAAGTTGACAGGTTTGAAGAGTCATGATTGTCACATATTGATGGAAAGACTAATTCCAATAGCTTTCAAGGAAGTTCTACCGAACTTTGTATGGGGCGCCATTACAGAGTTAAGCAATTTCCTGCATGATATTTGCTTGACAATGTTAAAAGCATCACACATGGAGAAACTGGAGAGAGATATTCCAATTATTCTTTGCAACTTAGAAAGGATATTTCCTCCATCGTTTTTTGATTCGATGGAGCATCTCTTAGTTCACTTGCCTTATGAGGCCAAAGTTGCAGGTTCCGTCCAATTTCGATGGATGTATTCATTTGAGAGGTAATTTTTTTTCAAAATAAAGTTAAAATTACTTTATTATATATTATGTTCCGATAAGTTTCTTTCTATTGCAACTAGATTCTTATATCATTTGAAGAAAAAAGTGAAGAATAAGGCATGTGTTGAAGCTTCAATTTGTAATGCATATATTGTGTAAGAAGTGACAACATTTGTGTCATACTATTTTGAGCCGCACATGCAGTGCAAGAGGCGGAGAGCAGGCAGAAATGATGAGGGCCTCAGTGATCCCAATTGCAAAGCATTCTCTATTTTCAATTATCTGGATCGACCAAGCGGCGCATGTCAGTTTCGTTACTTAACAGGCGAAGAATTGCATGCAGCCCATACATATATTTTACTAAACTGCCCAGAAGTCGAGCCATACTTCGTGTAAGTGTAAATTTGCAAATATATGTATTGTGTGTCAAATATTTGTCACGCCCCGAACCCCATCGAGCCCATGACTTCCTTCTACCTCGGTCGAATCAGTGCGACGTCCCAGGAACACGTCGCCGACCCAAAGTTCCCATCAGAGTTGATTCGCGGCGGAAACAATTATAAAATCCCAGACAATAAAATTGGAGACTACCAGGAATAACTAGATCGCAGACCCGCCAACATATATATATACATTACACTTCCAAAGATTTACAATATTCATCATAATTTACAAGCACACCGAACCAGTAACTATTAACTTCCAAAATACAAAAAAGATCAGCATCCTAGATCAGCATTATCCAAAAATGGGGCACTCTCAAACTATTGCCTCGTTCCCAGAACTAGTCCCTACGCCCTCTCGGAGGCGTCCACTCTGATTCACTGTTCTCGGCATCACCACCTGAATCCTCCTCAGCTGTCTGATCACCCGACGGCTCCGAGTCGGCCTCAATATGTTCATGGCTCAAGCGGGGGCTCTGAAATGGTTTGATTGAAACAACCATGAGACACTTCTCAATAAGTCACAAACTAAATCCTACCTAGGCTACCGCGTATTCCAGACGTATCCAGACACAACCAAGCAATAAACACAAACATCGTCATCCACACGATCACACTAACCTGGACTCTTGGCATAAACAGCCTGCATATTAGTCCGCAATCATAACAAACAATTCTCACAAGCATCTCAACCACACGCACTACAAATCACTCACATTCTCATGCCCACATACACATCGAACACACCACATTTCCAATTCCACATTCCACGCTCGGTCACGCACCAATCACATCATTTTCGTTAATTGCCATCGCGACCCGCGTAAACATACCTAAGGCCCGATCTCACTTTCCTCGGCCCGCGTAAACACGCCTCAAGCCTACACGATCGCGCCCCGAGCATCACACGCCTCGGTCCGATCCCATTTCCTCAGCCCGCGTAAACACGCCTCAGGCCCAAACGATCGCGCCCTGAGCATCACACGCCTCAGTCCGATCCTGCTTTCCTCAGCCCGCGCCAAATGCGATGGGCCTACGTGACCGAAACCCGAGCTTACCATGCCTCGGTCCGATCCCGGTCTCACCCGAGCTGATCATGCCTCGGACCGATTTCCACTTTCTTCAGCCCGCGCCAAATGCGACAAGCCTACGTGATCGTGACCCGAGCTTATAATACTCGGCCCAATCCCACAGTCGTATCACGACCCGCGTAAACACGCCTCAGGCCTGTTCAATTCCCCGCGTAAACACGCCTCAGGGATTTAGTGATCACACGTACACACCAACATACCAGATTTTATCTGAACCCCGCGTAAACACGCCTCAGGGCCTTTTAGTGATCACACGCACGTCGCACATCACAAGTCTCACACGTGCACACACTCGAGCATCAAATACGCGCTCTCAGACGCGCCCAAATCAATGCATCCTATTCAGTCACATCACAACATACAACCAACACACAAATTGGCATTTTTCGCACTCAAAACGACCATATCTCAATCCCGGCCCTTCACGACACTTTCATGAAATTCCGAGCCGGATCTAATGACGCAAACCACACGCCAAACAGCCCATCACAGCACTTCAAACCACACATCACAGCCATCAATTTGCCATTTTCACACCCAAAATCACAACATTTCATTCTCGGCTCTTCACGACACTTCCATCAAATTACGAGCCGGTCCTAATGGTACTAACCGTGTACCAAACAGCCCATCACAGCACTTCAAATCACACATCACAGTCATCAATCGACTTCTAAAGTTCCACAAAAAATTCCCGATTTCACACCTAAGGTCCGCTAATCCAATTAATTCCTAATTTCCACCAAATCGCATCTAAACGGGCCCGAAATAACCCGATATACTAGGTGAGGTTTAGATCGCGACTTACCAAGCTCTAAACTAACACGGTTAGAGAGTAAGCGGCGGCAAAACCAAGCTCTAACGGCGGCTTGCGGCGGCGGTGACGATCGGCTGTGATCGGGAGGAACGGCGGGCGACGGTGGCTTGGACGGCGGCCGGTGGGACTCACGGCCAAGAGAGGGAGACCGAGAGGGAGAGAGAGAGAGTCACGGTGGCGACGGCTCGGCGTGAGGGCGGCGAACGGGCGGTGCGGCGGCGGACGGTGGCTGGACGGCCAAGGGGCGGCGAACGGCGGGAGGGGGAGGCTCACGGTGAGAGAGAGAGAGAGAGTTCGGGAGGGAGAGAGAGATGGAGCCGTGAGGGTGAGAGAGAGAATGGGGAGAGAGAGAATGGGTCAAGGCTTTTTGTCCAAGTTTTGACCCATAATTGGCAATTTACCAAAATGCCCTTCTCTAATCTTTTCATCCGACGGCCCAGATTCGATCTTATCTTGAAACCGACGGCCGAGATCGAATCTTTCCAAAAATATCCAAGGGCAATCTTGTAATTTCTCAAAAAGTTCAAGGGCAAAATTATCTTTTCCAAAATTGAGGGCAAAATTACCAAAATGCCCTTGCCCTTTATAACTAGCCCTTTAGAAATCCTTAGGGGTAAAATGGTCACTTTCTCATTTTCTTGCCCAAATTGAATTTTTCTGAAGGATTCGGGCACACCCAAAAATCGCACGTTACACCCGCAACGTCGTCCTAACGTTCTGCCGTGACTTCCTAATTTTCTGATGCCCAATTTGGTCTAAATTTAATAATTAAATTCTATATAATGTAACTCGTGCATATCTCTGACTAATGGGCGGCTTTCCGAGAAATTCGCAGAATCGACCCGTGACTGATAATAAATCGAGTCACGTGCAATTTATTCAGACCGTAACGACTTCGGTTGTCAATAAAATCGCGAGGATCGATCACTAGTTCCGATGAGTACGATAGTTTGGAATAGGTTCTGGATCGTTCGTCAATTTATTTCGAGGTCAAATGGAATCACCCATGATCCACGTGTATGACAATAACGAATCGGCCCATCACTATCCTAAGATCGGCCTATACTGGCTCAAAATGTCACCTCGACGATTTTATGGTCGAAAGTCAGTTCGCGATCGAATTCCTCTAGTCGTACGAATTTAAATCCCCCATTAGCCTTTCCCTAATGGTTAGTATCCCAGGAATGATCAGTTCCGGGCGAAACTGCATTCAAGTACATTAATAAAATCGGCTATTTCATAATTCCCAATTGGGTGAAATTTCGGAATGTCACAATATTTGCTAATATATAAATGGTATTTGTTACTAGGATTTTCCAAACGTCAATGTGTGGACTACCACCAAATGAGTTCGACCGTTTGTGCGATGAACAATTTGCAGCATGGTTCAAAACATATGTAAGTTGCCTATGGCCCAAAACCAAGTTATTTAAATTTTATACATCATTTATTAAAATATATTTTATTGACCTTGAGTGTGTAACCTTAGGTTCACAAGAATCATAATGAACTTGGAGAGCAAGGATTGCTATATCATTTGTCATGGGGTCCACAGGTTAAGAGTACGAAGTTGGCGCAAAGATATTTCATAAATGGATATAATTTTCACACTCAAGAATATAGAATGGGAAAAGCCACAATGAATAGTGGTGTGTGTGTTCGGTCATCCAATGGTGGCAGTTCAAAAGATGATTTTTATCGTTTGTTGGATGAAATCATAGAGATAGAGTACCCTGGACCTTTAATGATGCGGGTTGTGTTATTTAAGTGCAAGTGGTTCGACCCCGTCAAAGGAATGAAGGTGCATACAAAGTTTAATTTGGTTGAAATAAATCACAAGAAAATGTATATGAAATATGAACCATTTGTCTTGGCACAACAAGCAATTCAAGTATGTTATGCATCATATCCTAGTTTGAAACGTGACAAAGCTGATTGGTGGGCTGTATGTAAAATCAAAGCACGGAGGAAAATCGAGGAACACTGGAAGGATAGAGCCTATCAACAAGAGGAAGTTTGTAACACGGTTGAAACTGAGGAATATAACATTCCAACTTTACGAGATCCATGTGGAGCAATGACAGATGTGGATCCAACTGAAATTTGTGAATTAAATGTACAAGATGGTTCGGAATCTGATTTTGAGACAAATGATGAAGATGAAGATGAAGATCAAGACGAGGACAAAGACGAAGACTAGGACGAAGACGGAGACGAAAACGAGGACGAAGACGAAGACGAAAATAAAGATTAAAATTATTGTGACAAAATACTTTTAGTTAAATTATTATTGCGACAAGTGTTATTTTGGTTGTCATAATTATTATTATTGTTCTTGTTATTATTGCTATTGCTATTTTCATTGTTGTTGTTGTTATTATTGTTGTTGTCGATTATTCTTATTAATTTAATTGATTGTCGGAAAATTTGTCGCTAAATGACGACAAGTCAAATATTATTCGTGCGATGACATTTGCGATATTCTATTTTCCATTGGATTTGGATCGTTGCTAATTTCGTCGCTCATTTTACGACAACAACTTATTCGTGGCTACTGTTCATCGAAGAATTATCGACGGAAGTGAAATTCACGGCAATTTTCCGAATCTGTTGCAAATTTGCGATGGATTCGAAAATGTCATTTATTTTTGGAATCTGAAATAAATCCGTCGGAAAATTACGATGGAAAAATATTGTCTGTCGCAAAATTTTGGAAAGGAAAAAAGTCCGTCGCAAATTTGCGACAGACCAACATTTGCGATGGACAAAAAAATGTCCGTCGCAAATTTGCGACGGATAAAAAAAGTTAGTTGCAAATTTGCGACGGACGAACATTTGCGACGGACCAAAAAATGTCCGTTGCAAATTTGCGACGGATAAAAAAAGTCAGTTGCAAATTTGCGATGGATCAACATTCCGTCGCAAATTAGCGATAGACGAACATTCCGTCGCAAATTTACGACGGACAAAAAAAGTCCGTCGCAAATTTGCGACGGTTCAAAAAAGTCCGTCGCAAATTTGCGACGGACCAATATTCCGCCGCAAATTTGTGACGGACGAAAAAAATGTCCGTTGAAATTTGCGAAGGACAAAAAAAAGTTCGTCATAAATTTGCGACGGACAAAATTTCCGTCGCAAATTTGGGACGGGAAAAAAATTCCCTCCCAAATTTGCGACGGACAGAAAAGTCTGTCGCAAATTTACGACGGACAAAAAACGTCCGTCGCAAATTTGGGATGGAAAAAAATTCCCTCCCAAATTTGCGACGGATAAAAAAAGTTCGTCGCAAATTTACGACGGACTAAAAGAATTGTCCGTCGCAAATTTGCGACTGACGAACATTCCGTCGCAAATTTGCGACCGACCAACATTCCGTCGCAAATTTGCAACGGATAAAAAAAGTTCGTCGTTAATTTGAGACGGACAAAATTTCCGTCGCAAATTTGGGACGGGAACAAAAATTCCGTCCCAAATTTGCGACGGAAAAAATTTGCGACGGACAAAAAAAGTCCGTCGCAAATTTTGGGATGAGAAAAAATTCACTCGCAAATTTGCGACGGAATGTTGGTCCGTCGCAGTCCGTCGCAAATTTGCGACCGTCGATGGAGTCCGTCGCAAATTTGCGACGGACGAACGCAAATTTGCGTCCGTCACAAATTTGCGTCGGACAAAAAAAATCCGGCTCTCTCTTTCCCCCTGCACGCGCACGTGCCCCCGTCAGCTTTTCTTATTTTCTAACAGTCACGGACTGTGTTACTCCTCCTCCTCTTCTTCTTCTTCTTCTTCTTCTTCTTCCCGTTGTCTTCGCCGAGTGCCGTGGACCGCCGTCGCCATCGTCGCCTGCCCGCCCTGCAGCTCTCAGCCTTCGCCCCCATCGTCGTCGCCGCCGTCCCCGTCGTCGCTTGCTCGCGCGTGGGGTCGCCGCTCGCTACAGCGAGCTTGTCGCCCGGCTCGCCGCGCGCCTTGCGGCCGCTTTGAGGCAGTCGCCCCTTGACCTCATGGGAGCTCGCCGTCGCTACCCGGCCTCCGCCAACCGTCGCCGCCCGGCCATCGCCGCCCGGCCTCGCAGCCGCTGAAGCCGTCGCCGCCCGGCCTCGCCAGGAGCTCGCCGTCAGCTGCCCGGCCCGCCGCCCAAGCCGTCGCCGCCCGGCGGCCGTCCGCCTTGACCTCGCTCGCTCGCCTCGCATGGCCACTTTGGCCGTCGCCTGCGCCACGCAACCGTGCAGTCGCCGCCCAGCAGCCCGCCCGGCCGTTGCCGCCTAACGCCGCCCAGAGGCCCGCCATCGCCGCCCGCCGCGAGGCCGTTACCGCCCGTCGCCGCCCTTGCCTCACTCCCGGCCCAGCGGCCCGACACCGTCGCCGCCCAGCTCCATCGTCGTTTGCCCGGCCGTGGCCGATCGCCTGGCCGACTAGCCAACACTTGGGCCCACCCCCGCGCCGAGCCCGCCACTGGCCGACCGGCCAAAATATAATTATTGTTTGGTTTTTCTTGGCCTTGAACCAAGTAAGCAATTCCCTAAACCCTACCTACTATAATGAGTATTAATTGGATTTGTTTAGGGATTGTTTAGTGTTTGATTGGTTGGCTAAGTTAGGGGTCGATTTTAGGATTGCATGTGGCTTTGATCGATGTTCGACTGGTTAATTTGTCCATTATATCGCTGATTAAGCGTTCAATGATGATCGGGTGGTTGATTAAGCGTTTATTCAGAAAATGCATTAAAATTGAACAAGTGTAGAAAAATTCAAAAAAATTTCGTGCAAATTAAAAAAAGTCATATTTTGGGAAAATATTAAATTTGTTGAATTTTTTTTTTAAAAAATTAAAAAAAACCAAAATTTCAAAATATCACAAAATGGCAAAAAATAACTGTGGCCACCCACTTTGAGTGAAATTTAAATTTTTTTAGGTGCCCAAAAAAAGAATAATAATAAAAAATTCAAAATTTTCAAAATTTTATAAAATGGCTTAAAATACCTGTGGCCACCCATTTTGAGAGAAATTGTAATTTTTTTTAGGTGCACAAAAAATGTAAAAATAATAATAAAATAAAAAATTTCAAAACTTCACAGAATGGCTTAGAATACATGTGGCCATCCACTTTGAGTGAAAAATAAATTTTTTTAGGTGGCCAAAAAAAAATTAAATATTTTAAAATTTTCAAAACTTCACAGAATGGCTTATAATACCTATGGCCACCCACTTTTAGTGAAATTTTAATTTTTTTACGTAGCCAAAAAAATTAAAAAATACAAAAAATACAAAATTTTAAAACTTTACAGAATGGCTTAGAATACTCGTGGCCACCCACTTTTAGTGAAATTTTAATTTTTTTAGGTGCCCAAAATATTTTAAAAATAATAAAATTAATTTTATTACAAAACTTCACAGAATGTCTTAGAATACTTTTGGCCACCCACTTTGAGTGAAATTTAAATTTTTGTAGGTGCCCAAAAAAAAATTTTAAAAATCAGAAATTTGAAAACTTCACAGAATGGCTTATAATACATGTGGCCACCCACTTTTAGTGAAATTTACCTTTTTTTAGGTGCCCCAAAAAATTAAAAAATAAAGAAATAACTAAATTTCAAAACTTTACATAATGGCTTAGAATACCTGTGGCCACCCACTTTGAGTGAAATTTAAATTTTTTTAGATGCCCACAAAAATTAATGGCTTATAATGCCTGTGGCCAGCCACTTTGATTGATGATCGTGTGACCGAGAACGAAGATCATGTCGCTGAAATTGATGTTTCATGGTTGTTCTTGTACTTGATGAATTATCGTGTGGTTTGAAAGTGGATCGTGTTGTTAATTATGGCTAATGTCGGCTTAGCATGGTATATCGTGCTCATATATTGATGTTTGATATCAAAATGAGTGCGATTCATAGTATATTTGTTCGTAGGAAATTGCCCTTCATAAACACTCGGCATTGGCTAATTAAGATGGAACATTTTCTGCTTCTGAACCAAAATGGTAAGCTTCGTCATGTACGTCATTATGTGTCCGTAATACGTGTTCATATTTTTTTACATATTTGTCTAACCTTCCTACTTGTCAGTATAAACGTGGATGTCACATGCATAGAAGACCAGCCTCTTCAACGTCCTCGTCCCCGGCCCTTTCCTTGTCTCCTGTTCTTTCATCAAACCCTCAACCACAATATGCTGATGGACAATATGGATATGTTGGTCCTTCCTCTAACGCTCAAGAACATGTTATGGGACTTGGCCACATGCCAACTGAATCTCCTCCAGTTCCATCTCCTTTGCCTCCCTCTCCTTTCGTTCCTCCTTATTATTCAGCGCAACATTCGCATAATGACGGAAACACAGGTGAAGAAGATCAACGATTCATGATATCTCCATTTGGAGATTCGTAAGTACTTCATTTTTTTTAGTATATGTAATATTTATGGCTTTAGATATGGATGTCAACTGAATTGTCGATGTTGCACAATATCCGTATGTTTGCAGATTCACAGATGCTCCGTTTGTTGTGAGGGAACTGAATAAAATAGTCAAAAACTATTGGATGGGGTAGTATATTAATTACAGAAGTGTTCCACAAGAAGTGAAAGATTTGTGGTGGAATGAATTCAAGGTAAGTTTTAGATATTCTATTTTCTCACCAACTAAGTTCGGTGTAGTATATTGATAGTCAAGAATGATGTAAAGGGACCAGAACAATTCTTTAGTTTTCGGTACTAAAGGGACCAGATATTTTCCCCAAGATGAACTTAACAAAATCTATCGCCGAATTGTCTGGTGCATGGTAATAGATATGTGACCATCATAATAACTTTCAGTTTTTCTTGTATTGATTGTAACGGAAGTTCAGGTGGGCTCAAGAGGAAGAGAATGAAGTGATAAGAATTTTTCAGAAGAAAGTCAGTGATTTTATACGAAATGTAATGAATAGAGCGAAGATCAAGAAAGTGAAGCCGGCTTTCATTACAGCTGACAATTGGACAGAAATTAACAGAATTTGGGAAACTGAAAGGAGTCAGCAAATCAGTGAGCTGAATAAAAAGAATCGCTCTTCTAGTTCTAGTGAAGGGTCTGCCACATATGCTGGGGGCTGTATTAACATTGGGGAGCATCGCAAACGACTTGTAAGTCTGTTAAATAAGTTATAAGTTAATTTAATTCAATTACTCATGTTTACATTTTGTAGGCACAAGAATTGGGGACGGAACCGACATTTGCAACTACATTTGAACGCACATTTCAAAAGAAAGATAAGACATGGATTGGCGATCAAGCAAAATTTGTTAAGGTATGTAAGGTTATACTTTGGGCTTTATGGAAACTAGAATGAAAACCGTGAATGCTTTTAATATTTATGGTAGATATATATTTGAAATTATTTTATTTTCATCTATATTGTTAATGTAGGAAAAATATGATGAACTTTTAATGGGCAATGCTAGTGGTAGTGATGGTTGTGCTGCGTCTGAGCCATCAGTTGACAGTATGGCATAATGGGTGGAGGCAACGGGTGGGATGAAAAAAGGAAAAATATTTGGGATGAGATCCTTGTCAAGGATGTACATGCCGAATCATGCTGGAACTTCATCATCCAATGCGACTGGTCGAAGGAGGACACGACATGACGAGCAATTGACCCAAGAAGTGAATCAACTGAAAAATATAATTGTAGAGAGGGACGAAGAAATAAATGACTTGAAACAACAAATGCAAATCGTTATGCGACACCTCAACATCAATCGCGGTGAGGTTCCTCCTGTACCTCCCGCCAATCCAACAGGTGATGGGCACAATGATGAGCAACACAATGATGCTGAGATTGATGATGATGATGATGATTTTCTCGGTCCTTTCTAGTTAAAATTGCCAAAATCGAGGGTAAGCTTGCTTCACAATCTTTTATGACATAAGTGCAGTTTCACCTGATATGTTCCTGCCTTATAATTACTTTTTGTGCACAACTTTCTTACAACAAGGTTCTTTGCTTGCGAAAAACTGAAAATTTAGAGATCCCAGGATCGCATGCTTGTTAAAAAAAATCATGATATTTGAACATTGTAGAAATACATGCCTTAATTGACTTTGAGTCCTCTCTTCCTGGGAATTGGTGTTGGTAATTCACCTCTCTAAGTCATTAAACTGTTGCAATGCTGTTTTGACAAGGATCTAATTTTTCCTAGGTGACAGGAATACGGTTTACAAGGGTGAAAAAAGTACAGTGGATGTCAAAGTTGACTCATATTCATATGTAAGAACATTGATGTTCGTCCTGAAACGTTTTTTTGTTAACCCTCTTACTTGTTTTTTTATACCTAGTTCCACATTCATGCATAAACACTTCGTTTATATTCTGGACTGATTGAATATCTTTATTTATGTATCTACATTTCATCAGGTGTCGACAAAAGTGACTGCTTTTGGTGTCCTGCCGAGTACCACAGCTGCCCAATCTTGTGTCTGGTTTGTCGATTTTTCGTTTTTTAAGCAGAATCTATGGTTGTCCCGCCTCCTATGAATGTTTTGAATGTATTATAAGATTGGATATCAAATATCATCATGTCAGACTTTGCAACTTTGCATATATCATTATTTTTTTGCGGACTAGCATCTTTCCTTCAGTTACATTTTTCAATTATATGGCATTGTGTCTGGTTTGTTCGTTTTCTGTTTCTGAAGCGGAATCTATGATTTTCTCGTGTCCTTTGATTGTTTTGAATGTATTACATGATGTTTATTAATGCGTAGCTATTGATATGGACAAGTTTTGATGGCCGAAATGGTGTAAAATTTGCGACGAATATTTAGAGATGAATTTTGCGACCATTACAAGTCGTGGCTAATTTGCGACGAATAAGTAGCGATGAATCAAGTTTGTGCCTAATTTGCGACGAATACATTTTGCGACGAATTTTGCGATAAATTTTGCGACGAATAAAGTTCGTGGCTAATTTTGCGACGGATTTTGCGACGAATTTTGTGACGAATAAAGTTCGTGGCTAATTTGCGTCGAATTTTGCGACGAATTTTGCAACGAATTTTGCGACGAATAAAGTTCGTGGCTAATTTGCGATGAATTTTGCGACGGATAGTATTCGTGGCTAATTTGCGACGGATAGTATTCGTGGCTAATTTGCGACGAATTTTTTTCCGTCGTAAATTTGCGATGGAAATTTAAATTTTCCATCGCAAAATTTTGCGACGACCTATTAGCGACGGAATTTTTTCCGTCGCTAAATTCGTCGCAAATTCGATTTGCGACGGATTTTTCCAAATTTTTCGTCGCAAAATTCGTCGCAAAAATCATGTTTTTTTGTAGTGTAAGGGAGTTCGAAATTCTCCTATAAGCATTCGTCTTCTTTTGAAACGCTTAAAAGTTCGTGTCAAAATCGTTTTATGAACATAGATATCTAGAATAATCCATGGATATATTTCACACGGCGAGATGAATCCTTTGGCATGTATGGAGTAAATAGCAAACATGGTATCCGTACATTCACAAAATCATCCAAATCACTTGAGTGAATTGGTTTTTAGACAAATGGTGAAGATATAACATGGTTTCTTCAATAATTATCTTGTTAATTAGATGTGTCTCCTGAATATCACTTTGATGAAAAGAACCAATAATACAACAGTTCAAGAGACAAGAGTATTATGATTGGCAAAAATATACATGTAAAAAAAAAAGACATGTAGTGAAATATGGATAATAGAAGATTGAGGCCATGTGCCTTCGATTATACAATGACTTAGAAGTTGGAAGCAAGAGATAGAGGGAGGGAGAGGGAGAGGGACCATTTCATTTGTTCGACACAACAAACAACTTGTGACTGATGGAGTCTCTCCACCAGCACAACATGTGGAAGCACCAAGGACAGCGTGTGATAAATGAGACAACTAAAGTGGATTATAGCCGAGTTTCCTCTTAGGAGAGATTAGGAAAATAAACTAAATTAGAGATTATCATTTGGCAATAAAAGAGCAAATGTGTACTTCAAGAACCTTACTTTCTAAGAGTATTCAACTTTATGACATGCTCTATATTAAATCGAAAAGCTCAATCGTGATGAGACGATCGAATGTGTTATTTAATCACGTGAAAGGCAGAATTACAACAAAGTTAGACCTAATCATTTCATTTCGTGTCATTGTCTTCTTATAAAGTCATTTGTCATCTCTCTAGCCTTTTCTCTTTCCTCCTTTTTTGCTCTTTAATTTAATGAGCAAGATTCTCTTAATTTCTTGCCTTCCCTTTTCCTCGAGCAACCTACCCTTTACTTCCTCAAGAGCTTCCCTTACAATTCAAGTGTATGGATTGGTAGGATGCTTTCTTTTTTATGCCTAGTTTGTCCTTTAGCATTGTGCTTAATGGGCAAAACTTTCTTGGGGGGCCTTTTTGGCCGGCCATTGTCACTACTAAAAACTTCACAAGAAAACAATGAAAAGGGATCAATTTCCCCTCACTTTTCTCAACAAATTGTCTTAAGATCTTTTCCCATTTAGTTACTCACTGTTCGAAAACGGTGAACTCTATCTCAAGGCATCTCCAGGTAAGGTGCTTCACATGTTTGGAGTGGAAGGATGTGTCATCTCTAAGGCTAAAGGATAATGAAAAGATACCCTTTTCCTCTTTTTCACCTAATTGAAGTGGTGTCCGTATTAAGGGATGGTCCATCAAGGGACCTTTTCTTCTCTCTCTCTCCTCTAGGGCATTAATGTCTTAATTCCATTAGCTTGTCTCTTTCTTTCTCTCACTAGCTGAGTTTAGCGACAGCAGGACACGTCCCTTTTGGAGTAAAACTTCATGTGCGCTTTTAGTAAAGGGGTCTTAGGCCTTTCCATTCCATTTCCTCAACTTTAGAAAGAATAAAGAAAAGCAACATAATGAAGTGAGACATTTAGTGAAAATCTCTCTTCACCGTGAACCCTACGCAAAAAGCCGCACTTTCTCTAAGATGATGCATGGCTAGGTTAGAAATCCATGCCCTACTTTAATCACAAAAAGAGCCTCTTTAGTCTTCAAGTCTAATGCTGTCTTGCACTAAAGTACATTCCCCTTTTGCTTTCCCATGAAACTCTTAAATAAGAGTAATAACCGGAGCGATAAAACCCAAAAAGAAAAGTCGAAGTCCCTTGGAGTTTTCCCCGGGGTTATTAAAAAGTTAATTGTCCTCACATCATGCAAATAATATAATAATATTATACCCTATGTCCTTTAATAGTCCATTTTCAACCCATACCTTTGTCAAACTCTACGGTAAGCAACCCCTCATCCTAACCTAAATATATATAATGAACTTCTTGTATAACTCCACATGCATTGATCCTATACAAATTACTTGCATGACTTGGAAAACCAGCTCTACAATAAGGAACACGCGAGAAAGAAGCGAAAGATATATACGAGTTAGGTTTGCTAATCTGCTAATTAAGGATAAGTTTTGTGAAGGACTCAACAAGCAATCGACTATTCGGTTTCATTTCCTAAAGTTTGTTTTGAAATAAGGTTGTCGCCATTGAGCTAACGGAGCATAGTGGAGTATAGTGCCTAGTGAAAGTTACATGTAACTAACATTTTCCTAGGTAAACTGCCTAATATATATAAATTATATACATAGCATTAACCTAATGCTTTCACTATTCTTGAATCTCACTATTTAAAGACTTTATGTAATCATGTGTGACATAAGTGAAAGCTGCCGACCTGCACTGCTGCACCATGATCTTTTTTATTCCACACTTAGAGAGTTGACCGATGCAACCAAAATTTTCCACCATGATTTTTGAATGAGAAATAGAATAAATCTTCCCTCTTTTTTCCCGTCTTCCAACCGAAAGATTAAGGGAAACTACCAAAAACATGCCTGAATTCTCACAAATGACAAAAAGCATACATATATTTTCAAACCATATGCATCGACTTGAGGTCGCGATGCCACGGTTAACCTCAGATCAAGGCCTCAAGGGCGATGGAGCTCCTGTAGCTGTGATACAGAGACGGAATCAAGGAGGGCAATCGAGAACGACGGACTCCTAGGGTCCAGTGGCTTGGCAACGGCGTGGAGGGGGCCGAATTACCAGTCAGAGACATTGGCAGTGGCCGGCGGCTAAGCAAGTTTAGATCTTGTGCCGTGTCGATTACGTTTTGGATGCGGGCAGGTTTTGGAAGATAGAAAGTGTTTTTTTGAAAAGTGAAATGGTAATCTTGTAAATAAATGTATAATTTTGCTGAGTTGGAGTATGTAACCTGTAGTTTTAAAAATAGATCTATGCTTTTTGGTCATTAGATAAAAAGCCAAGCATGTTTTTAGTATTTTCACTAAGATTAATCAATATAACATTACTATTACCTCTAAGATTATCAACTCAACAATCCTTGCATTTTTTGCTTATAATGCTCAGTGACTATCAGCTGTACCAACCACATTACTCTAATTCTCATCTAAACACTTCAGATCACGAAATGTGATGCACCCCCTACATATCTTGAATTTGCACATCTCAGGCATCGGATACAACATCATTACTAAATCTCAATACTCGATTAATTAAAAGGGGAAATACTAGAGACTACTATGTTGACGACACTTAATTAAGCATTCTTAAAATAGATTCGGTCCGATTGGACAAGTACCCATTTGTGCTTTGAAAATCATCAGCTAATCTTACCCGGTTAGCTAATCGGTACTTCAAGATAATCGATAGGATAATCTTTTAATTAAAAATATCATCACCACTGTAATGTGAAATATAAATTTCTCTCACTCTCTCTCTCTCTCCCCTATGAATTCATGACTCAACGACCTCCATCCCCTGCATCTGCTCCAACTTCCAACTGACCAAGTCTGCCAGAGCCACGGTCTTTACCATCTGCTCCCACAAACGGCCCTCACCATCCACTCTCGACCCTTCACGATCCCACACTCCCAAGAGGGCCAGTCATGTGAATTCACACACACCATAAGCTCCAATCTTCTTCCAACAGATGATAGCCAAATTCTCTCTTAGCCAGTCTCTTTCTCTCTCCCCCATGATGAGATAGAGTCTCTCTCTCTCTTGGATACCTCTCGAGTCACGGCTTCAAGAAACCCAGTTGCTTGGTTTCTGCCCTGAACACAGAGACCCAGAAAGCCAAAAATGGTCCTTTTGCTCCGAGGCCACTGAATTCTTGCAAAAATGGTGGAAGAAGAGACGACCCACGAGGTGAAACCAAGAGGGAGCAGCCTCAAACGCGCCGTCGAGCGCTTGTCCTTGCTGATTTCTCTGTCCCACTCCGTCAAAGTCTTCTCCGTGAAATGGCAGCTCATAAGGAACAAGCTAGAGGAGTTGAATTCCGGGTTGGTCTCGATCGAAGACGCCGGCTCCGCGCGGAACCCGGCGGTCTCGGGCCTGGTACGCGCGCTGATGGTCACGCTGAGCGAAAGCGGCGATCTTGCCAAGAGGTGTGTCGATCTTTCGTACAGTGGGAAGCTCCTGATGCAGAGTGATTTGGACATAGTCTTGGCCAAGTTCGATCGGTATGTGAAGAATCTTTCGGAGATATATTCGACAGGTATTTTGACTCCTGTGAACGCCATTGTTGTGTCTAGGCCTGGTCTTGGTGCTTGTAAGGATGATATGAGGTTTTACGTTAGGGATTTGTTGACAAGAATGAAAATTGGTGACACTGCGATGAAGAAGCAGGCTTTGGTCAGTTTGTATGAAGTGATGAATGAGGATGACAAGTATGTGAGGATAGCTGTGGAGGTTGGTGGCATTGTGAATGCGTTGGTGGGTTTTCTTGATTTCTCGGAGGTGGCAGAGATTCAAGAAGAGGCTGTGAAGGCGGTTTCGGCAATGGCCAGGTTCGATTGGTGTAAGGGGGTGTTGGTTGGTGCAGGGATAATTTGGCCGCTGATTAGGGTTTTGGAATGCGGGAGTGAAAAGGGCAAGGAAGGGTCTGCAAGGTGTTTGATGAAATTTACGGAAAATGCGGATAACGCGTGGTCTGTGTCCGCTCATGGCGGAGTCACTGCTTTGCTCAAAGTATGTGCTAATGGCAATTCGAAAGCAGAGTTGATTTGTCTTGCTTGTGGGGTGTTGAGAAATCTTGTCCCTGTCGAGGAAATTAAGAGGTTCATGGTTGAAGAAGGTGCGGTGTCAACGTTCATCAAGCTTTCCCAATTGAAGGTTGACAATGTGCAGATAAGTTCGATCGAGTTCCTTCAGGGCATAGCGTCCGAAGATGATTCGATCAGCCAAATGGTCATAAGAGAAGGAGGAATTCGTGTGCTAGTACGCATTTTGGATCCTACATTGCCGATATCATCCAAAACTAGAGAGGTATCTCTTCAAGCCATCGAGAAGTTATGCTTCTCCTTGCCAAGTTGTATCAACATGTTGGTGAGTTATGGATTCATTGAGCTTTTGCTTAATTTCCTTCGCAACGGCGAGGCTTCAGTCCAAGAATTAGCTCTGAAAGTGGCAGCCAAGTTATGTGCCACTTCGGAGGAGGCAACAAGGGCACTGGGGGATGCAGGGTTCTTGCCCGAGTTTGTTAGGTTTCTCGATGCAAAATCATTTGAAGTTCGCGAGACGGCGGCAGAAGCGCTCTCAGCGATGGTTCTAGTCCCGAAAAACCGGAAGAGGTTCGTGCAGGAGGACCGCAACATTGGATTACTGATGCGTCTCCTCGAGCCAGAGGAGGTAAATTCTGGTTACAAGAAGTTCTTGTTTTCCACATTGATGGCGTTAACGAGTTGCCACAGCACAAGGAAAAAGATTGTGAATTCCGGGCATCTGAAAACCTTGGAAAAGCTCGCGGAAGCCGAAGTTTCAGACGCCAAACGGCTTGTCCGGAAGCTATCCACTAACCGATTCAGAAGTATGTTGAGTGGAATATGGCATTCTTAAAAAGCAACCTTCTATTTTTTAAATCAAATTCACTGTACATGTACATCTAAAGTGTTTCCCAGGAAGGTCTTCTTTAACTTGTTTTGCAACAATGTCTCTTCCTCCTTGGTTTCTGCCCTTTTCCCTTTTTGCAGAAAGAGATTTTAGAACAGCTTTTTTTTGTTGGTTTAGATTGTAATCAATCAAATAGTACATGTCCTGTAATAAAGCTGCTATAGTGAATGTTGCTTCCGAGATACTAACCTGGCATTGCGTTGTTGGATTCAATTCCGATTTGTCCTTTTCTTTCCTCCTCTTTTGAGCAAATAAGAACAAGAATGTATTAAATAGTGGCACGGCAATTAATTAAAGATAACTGTGAAGGAGGTTCAGAGCACATGTTTTGTAGGCATGTAGAACAGAGCACATGGGAAAGGCATGAATCTCTGTCATAGGCATGTGAAGAGTAGGCATCAAGGTTTTGTCTTTCTACCATATGATGAACCAAGAAGGACGGTAACTCGTGAAGGTTCCTCTTGTACAAGGCTTGTCTTTTGCGCCTATGTCTCCTTGCCTGCAATGATGGTGTTATCATTTTGGAAGTTGTTATTTACATGTAAATTTGTATATTTATATTCCTGGATTTTTAGAGAGGCCCGTGTCTCAACCATCCATTTCAACATCGAGACTATCCATGCCGGGATGGTACTATTCGGAAAGCAAAAGAAGGAAGCCTGAAAAGGGAGACCAATAGCTGTTTCGGTTGTCTTCTATGTAGTTGCGCAACCTTCTAACTTCTTGTTGCGTTGTAAGGACACAAGATTTCCCACCATTAAAGATGGGATTTCGAGAGATAATGGAAACTGAACGTGAATGCAGTGGTCCTAACGCTGGTAGGGTTATGTGGACACGACGAGGGAACAGCCAACTCACAGATAGTAGTGTGGACCATGAATACTTCCATTCTTGACAGGTCGGGGGTGCAATACGGAGATGGGATGAAACCCTTCACATCGAGACTTGATGCCTTCTATGATTAATGATCGAGATTGGACGTTTTGCCAGGTAATTTCACCGATCACAAGATTCGACCAAATTGTGCCTCTTATTGATGCTAGGAAGTCATGCCAGCATTATAGGATCAACTGAACTCTTCATGGCTGTGCCTCCTATGCACTGGACTGTGTTGAACATCTGGTGCACTGTTCCTGGCACCAGATGCTATCCAGAAAATCAAAGTTCTTGCAAAGGAGAGATACCATTAAATCTGCATCATGGGTCGATACAGTTGTGAAGCGTTTCGCCCCAGAACTGCATTCATAAATAAGGTGGGTCTATGTGTTACTGCTGGCGTTTTGTCCATTCATGATGTGAGGAAGCTTTATTTATGGATATTATTGTCATCTCATCTTCTGTTTGTCCATTTATTGGCCAACACTATTATTCTCTCTCTTCAGTTTCACATGTTCTTGCATGCTTTCAGCTTTTTGATCCTTTCAGGCCCTTAATACTAGACTCGCCCAAAGTCTTTTTTTGTCCCATCGAATCATTTTTTGTCAGATATTTAGCTAAGCACCAACTCTCACTGCCATTATCTGTCAAGAACAAAGGATAATGCAGAACAAACACCACATGGATTTTGACAGCATTCAATTGAGAGCACCACAGCTAATCTCATCCGTTCACGACGTCTGTAAGGTTAGTGGGCCACTGTTTAGATTACTAAATTAACCTTCAAGTGAAAATAAGGGAGCGATACGATCTGAAAAGTTATTTCACGAAATTTTGATGGACAAATTGGATGGACAAAAGTCGTCGTGAATGCTTTTAATTAAAAAGCAAAGGGTTGGATCCACATAACCTAATTAATTAAGCAGTTGAATGTGCTTTACGCTAATAAATTAGTCTAACATTTAGAAATAGCTCTTATGTAGCATGGTGTGAATTTCTTTGATCTATTTGATGGATATTAGGATGATGACAATGGATTTGGACCAGCAAGCAGAAATTGCATGAGTCAAAGGATGGCCTTTCATTTCGATCTTTTTGGGGCCATTCGTTTCAAATTTTCCATCTTGATCGCATCAAATTTGGGCCCATGTGTTTCTGCTTTGATAATTCACAAATGGGGCCTTTTGAATATAGTTGATTCCCACGATTATATGGGCCTTTAACCCCCAATCTTCACCTACATTTCATCCTCAAATTACACTTTTTAATACAAGTTTTGGGGTTTAATTGCAATTCTAGAAAAAATTTTACAACTTGATTGAATCAATTGAAAGGTTTAAGACGTGATTGCACTTTCCGGTAAAATTGTAGGATTTGACTGAACTAATTGAAAAGTTTTAGGATTAAATTACATTTTGTACAATAGGTTTAAAGCCTATGGAGAGTTTCCCAGATGTTTCTACTGACATTAGCTTTGATCCTGTCTCAAAGAGGCATGTCAAAGGAGCTAGTCGGACTTGCGTGGATCCCCAACGCAGTTTCGAACTTCTTGGCCTTTTGTTTTGTTTTACAAAAGTTGCCAAGTTCAACACGATGAGTGAGCTCTTTTAGCCTTTGTCTGACCGTTAGTTCATAGATGAATTGCGTAACTATAGCTCATAACAATGATTTTATGGTGACATCTAGAAAGGATAGTTTGGGTAATCCCATTTCTCCTACCTCTTTCAGAGCATAAAAAGAAGGGTGAAAGAGGAGCATAAGGAATCAAATTCCAAATATCCACTCTGTTATGATATTGAAATTGAGAATACTGCCTCTGAAAGTTTAAGTTACGTGAAAACGGTACGAAGTATATCTCTTTTTGATTAGGACGAACATGATAAAGAGAAAGCATTTTGAGAAGATAAAAAATATGTAAATATTATGAAATGCCAAAACCATGCTCACGAACCATAAGAGTAAAAAGAAAGTGAGATAGCACTTGAAGATACGAAATTTAATATGAGATTAGCTCGACATTTCTTCTCGGGAAAGGAATCCCAATTCCCTCCATTAATTTGAATACATAACTAATAATTTTATTACTTTAACCTTGACATAAACATGACAAGATTCACTAGAAGTCAAAGTCACATCAATTGAACCGCTTGTTCCCCTAGAAATGACTTCAGTCTTTGGAGTCTTACTAAGATTGATTTTACCTGCAACGTGGTGACTTCAAGTTGAAAAGTGGTTTATCTTAAGGTTAATATCACAAAAAATTTAAAATTGATATATTTATAATAAATTTAGTTTGGATTAATTTTTTGATCACAAAAAATTTGAAATTGATACACCTATGATAAATTCATCCAAAATTAATTTTTTGACCATAAAAAATTTCAAATTGGTAAGTTGTGACAAATTTACAATCCGTTAAATTAGATTAATATTACGAAAATCACAAATTGATAAACTTGTGTCAAACAGAAGGGTATAATCCCAAAATGGTATACCCGCTAACTGTCACGTGTCACTAAACTCAGTAATTTGACTGTAAAATTTAACGGAAACTAACGGATGATAAATTTATCACAAATATACCAGTTTGAGATTTTTGGTTGTCAAAAAATTAATTTGGGATAAATTATCATTGGTGTATCAGTTTGAGGTTTTTCGTGATATTAACCGTCCATCTTAATTGGTGCACTATGATGTAAATCATCATCACCATAGTCTTTTACGCCAATTAATTAACACCATCTATTTCTTTTTCTCTTTTTTTGTTCATTATTCTTCTTATGCTCTTTCTCTCCAATAAAAAAATAAATGAATGAAGACAGGTTGTGATTGGGGGAGAAGATGGTTGAGCATTATGACTTGTTCCATCAGAAGCACCAGACAATCGGGAGTGGGAATTGCATTAATTTAGGGAACCAATTTCAGGGTTTTTTTTTTTCCTGAAGCACGTGGATGGAAACTTCATTGGATTTTGATGTATCGGGAGAAGTGATATATTTTCACTTTATAATGGGCCCTTTGCTTCTGATCCTTTTTCCTTCTATTTTTCCCTTCAAATCATGAAAAATTGGTCTTCAAAAAGAAAAAAACAGAAAAACATAACTTGATGTACTTTGGCAACACTTTTCCCGTTAGAAGCCCAGATTTAATTTATTTCATTTTGTTCTCAACTTATGATTTTCCTAGTCCATGAAATTAGTAGTTTTTGTCACTATGCCACTACCGCTATCTATTTCAGAGTATCTTTTGTTCTCAAAATTGTCGAGCCATTTATATGGTCCCAATCAAGAATCGAGAATGTTTATTTTAATTTGGAGTTTTAGATGTGTACAAATTCACCACGATGCCCGATGCAGTACGCATGACAAATCTAATATTATTTTTCGGTGCACAAATTAAATACTAGCGTAATCAATGACCAACTGAATCACGACGAAACAATGGAAATTCGAATGCTTATGATAATTAGGTCGAGTCATCGACCGTTGTTCTTTACCCTAAAACAAGAGAATGGTTACCAATTTGAAGTGCAAATCAACAATCATTATTCGTCGAATACATCGTTATCACCAATAGGTTCCCCAACAACGAGGATGCAACATTATCAACATTAGGGTTTTCAAGGTTCACTGTGTGTCTTCATGTGGATATGTGTGAATATAGAATCGAGAATCAAGAATAAAATAAAGAGAGGCCAGGCCAAGAAGATGAAGGAACGTAAGATTGCGAGACCGATGCGATGTGGCGAACGATATCTTTTCGTAGGGTTTGGAATAACACATAGTTTAATCTTATATACTTTTTAGTTCTTATCTTCGGAAAATGATAGACCTTAGCATTTAAATTTATCTAATTTTTTATAATCTCGAGAAAGTTAGTGGGACATTATCTTATAAGAACGAGGAAGTTGAAAACTTTGTCCGAGGATCGCTACCGACCGCATAATGACATCTTAAAAGAGTGAGGGTGTCGGGGGAGTGAATTTTGAGAAGACGGACAACCCATCTAATGAGTCTACATTTAAGTCGCTTCGACGAGTCACGCCAATAAGATATCACCGCATTAATTTAAGTACATGCCTTTTAAAAATTGTGGCACTTAAATAATCGTTTGAAAAATTTTGACATCAAATAATGGAATAATGCAACCGTCAAGATAGTAGAGACGATGAAACGGTCAAGGTAGTGGAGTACCCGTTCACTAACCATTTTTAACATCTGTTTATAACCTCCATTTGTAACAGTCAATTGTAAGCTTCAAATAGTCACATCGTACTCTTTATAGACCCCCCGGCACAAACAAACAATTGTTGTTGTCTTTCAATTATATTTCAATTCTTATATCGTAGTTATAGCTATAGTTTCCAAATATTGTATTTTCAATTAAATTCCTACATGTATCTTAACTGTAGTTTCCAGATACTTTGTCATCAATTAAATTCCGATGTTGTGCCTTGTTGTTATCTCGCTTTGCCGTCGATTAAATTTTGACAAAGAATTGTGTACTTTATCGTTGATCAAATTCCAACAAAGTATTATGTACTTTAGCGCATGTCAAATTCTGTTGAAGTATATCTATTGATTTCCTTGTGTACCTGTGATATTTCCTATCTGGAGTCGCCACGGAACCCGACTCCTCTCATAAAAAATCGCAAAATGACTTTCAGTGAAAGGTATTTTATCGTCGAGCAAAATTTAGGCTAAATATCTTTTTGGCACACCCAGTGGAAAGAATGTGATCGATTTGAGGAAATACAATGCCAGAACAAAGAATTATCTAGAGCTTGATCACGCTGCGGTTAACAAACTTGGTGAAAGGGTTACTTGGTTTGAGAATTCAACCGCTCCTGTAGCAATAGAGATAAGCCAAGGTGCGAATGTCAACATCCCGAGACACCTTACAGAAGAGCAAACGATGGAGTTAGCACCAAATCCTACTTTGATGACTACCATGAAGGTTATTCAAATGAACAACAAAGTGAAATGACAAATCGCTTAGTGAGGCATCTCTCTGGTGTGATCAAATCGATGGTTGTTAATGTGATCAACGATGTCATCTCAAGGCCCAGGACATCTAATCAGTCCATACAATCCAACCGAATACGGCAGCTTTCAAGCGTGTTCTTCCAAATCTTAGTTAATTGATGATGGAAATAATTTATGCCAAGTTCCCATTACCAATGAGGATTTTATAAAGGCCTGAAAATCCTAACCAAATTAATTTGGTCAATAGAAATGACCAAGTTAATGTAATCCGTAATAATCCCATCAACAATAGACTTAACTTGCCAGTTAATTGTAATGTCGACAACCAAGACCTAGATCATGACCCTAGGTGTCAAGAAGGTGAGGCTCATCGCCCAATCTAACCTGAACCTAAGGGGCAAGAAGGTCAAATCTATTAGTTTCTAGATATTCAGCAAATTGCAGATATGGTTGCACAATAAGTAGGTGTTGATAGAGGAATTGTAAGACCGGTGTGTATAGAAAGCCACATCCCAATTGGGTTAATAACTACCATAATTAAGACAATTCAAAACTTCTTATTTTCCATTTATTTTGGCAAAGATGACCAATCGATTTGTTGAACATAGGTCAATTCATTGCCTAATTTGGAGAGATGAGAACAAATGAATTCCTAAGACTTAGGTTATTCCCTTTGTATTTATCAAAAACTGCATTTACTTGATATACAAATTTATCTCCTGATTCAATTTATACTTGAGTTAAGATGGAGAGACTATTCTGAATTTTATACAACGATACCTAAGATACCGATTGTTGATTTGGCCAGACTTTATAAATGCTGTAATGAGTCGATTGATAAGTTTATTGCTCTATTCAAGAAGGCTAGAAATAGATGTCTTACTTCACTCTTAAATAAATAATTCACAAATTTGGCTTTGGGTGTATTAAAATTTAATCTTAGCGAAAGATTCGAAGGCTAAAATTTTGCTAATTTATTCCAATTGGCAACGAGAGTATCTAAGTACAAGCAACTACTTAGGAGTAAAGATAGAAGGCCACATGAAGATTTTACACAAAATGTACCTTTAGTGGAAAAATATGAGTTAGATCATGAATTTGACTAAGATAAAATTCGGCAAGGAAAAATCAAATTTACCGATGATAAAGGATACTTGATGACTCCTAATTATCTAATTTAAAAGAATCGAATGATCAATGAATCATTCAATTCTTTACAAGGGGGCATTTGTTTACACAAATAAAAAATGATCAACATTTGTATACATTTAGTTCCTTAGTCATGCAATCATACAACAAATTCCTTTCGCTCAAAACCTTTAGACGTTTCTCACTAATGTGCCCCAAAAGCATATGCCAAACTTCAAACTCTCGAATAGATGCAACCGACGTTTCCTTGGCGAAATCTGTCACTCTCCCCTGGAAGCTCATATAAGCTATGCTTGATTCATTTCATTATCACTAGCACACCTCAAATGACCTGGAGTTCTGAAGTATATCAATACTCAATTGAATTCAATGCTCTCAAGGAAATCGGGTTCTTCTTCAGTTCTGGAATGTGCCTCACTCCAGTCAATGTCCTCATGATATTGTCATGCATTCTGATTTTGACATAACCAACACCCACAACATTGCGCTCAGCGATATTCCCCAACTGCATTACTATTATCCATGCATTGATAAGTAGTAAAGCTATTCTTGATTGGTGTAACGTCAACAAACAACTAGAATCCATAACCCATCAATCAAACGACGAATTCTCGGTAACAGATAAGACATAGTCATTATCATCCGAGACGCCATCAACAATTGCAACAATATCATCAAAAGACTCGACTCTAATTCCCTTACTTTTCTCGTTGTTTAGCTTACAGGGATCCCTTTTGAAATGTCTCCTCTTGTCACAATTCCAAAAGACAACATCACCGGTCCTAGACTGACTTCGTCAGCTCGGGTTTGTACTACTCCTGCTAACACGAGTATTAATTCTTCTTTTACTTTCGTATATTAAAGCAAGAAGCATAGATTTATCATATTCTCTTTTACAAATGTCTTCACTTAGAATCAAATCGCGAACCTCATCAAACATTAAACTTCTTGACCTAGAGAAATTACTAATAGTAGTAATAGAAATATTTTAACTATCAGGCAAGCACATACCTCATCATCAAAGTTAATCTCAATTAAACTTAATTGACTAACAAGCACATAAAATTTATTGATGTGTTTAACAATCACTCACCTTCACCCATCTTAGCAAAACAAACATTGGAAACCAAGTAGATCTTGTTGATTCTAAAGGGGTTTTCATACATTTTTGACATTGCATTCATTAATCCTAGAGTGTGGCTTTTCTCTTTCATGATGTTAAACGCAACATTACGAGCCAACGTCAGCCGAATAACACCCAGTGCTTATCTATCCAAGAATTCCTAATCAACTTGCTTCATTGACTCTGGCTTCTTCCTAGACAGGGGAAAGTGCAAATTCCTCCGGTATAGATAATCATGAATTTGAATATCCCATAAACCAAAATCCTTCCCATTGACTCTGTCAATTTTCACTTTTCTTTTTTCTATCATCATTGATTTGCTTCAACTCAGCCAAACCTAGCTCTGATATTAATTTTTGCGAAAATAAGCGATCGAACAATAAAATAAACAGAATAAGAAAATAAATCGGATACCGGATTTGTAGTTCGATTGATGTAACCAACATCTACAGGAAGAGCTACACATGATGCTAATTATGCGAAAGATATAAAACAGAGATTACAACCACACTCGAGTTACTCAAACACTCTCGGTATTTCCTAGTCCCCACGAAAGAATTACACAAATATTACCGTAAGATTTATTGGCTTCAATTATCTCGAGTTGCTTCGGGAGTGTAATTCACTAAGGGCCCGTTTGGTTCGGCTTTTAAAATGCAACTTGAGGGAATGCAAATACCTTTAGATGAAAGCCACTTGGGAAAATGCAAGTGGTGTTTGGTAAAAAAAATTTGCAAAGCTACTTTGGCCTAAATAGTGTTTGGTAAATTTTTTTTTGCAATGGGCTTTGGCAATTTTTATTCTTAATATTCCGGTTTTGCCCCTATTACTATTCATCTTCTTCACCGGCGAGAGTGGCCGGTGAGGTGGCCGGCGAGGCCGGATTTGGCCGGCGAAGGCCCGGCGAGGTCGCCTGACCTAGGCGATGGCCGCCTGGGGTCGGGCGACCGCCCAGGCACTGTCGCTTGGGTCGGCGGTCGCCTGGAGTCGCGCGACACAGGCGACGGTCGCCCAGGTCGCGCGACCTCGGGCGACGGTCGCCTGGGTCGCGCGACCTCGGCGACGGTCGCCTGGGTCGCGCGACCCAGGCGAGTGCCGCCTGGGTCGCGCGACCCGGGCGAGTGCCGCACTGGGTCGCGCGACTTCGGGCGACCGTCGCACAGGTCGCGCGACCCGGGCGAGCGCCGCCTGGTCGCGCGACTCAGGCGACCGCCGACCCAGCGACGGCGCTGGCGGTCGCCCGACCCCGAGCGACCTCGCCGGCCCTCGCCGGCCCTTCGCCAGGCCAGATCCGCCCTCGCCAGGCCACCCTCGCGGCCACGTGAAGAAGATGAACAAAGTGATGTGAGGGCAAAAGCTGGAAAATTGAAATTTGAGTGAGGGCAATTTGGGAAGAAAAAATAAGCTTCAGCATTCCAATGGCATTTCAAATGTTGGCTTTCGATTTTCCGAGTCCGGAAAGCCAAACCAAACGGTTCAGCATTTTGGGAAGGGGCTTTCGAGGCCGAAAGCCCCTTCCCAAAGCTGAACCAAACGGGGCCTAAGAAGCTGCCTCTTGGATGCTCTTCACGATGAAAACACTTATTATTTATAAACAAGAGTTTGATCCAAAATAGGAAATCCCTTTTAGAAACCCTACTTCAACTAATGAACAACTCAACTAACAAATCGATTCAAATTAACAAACCAACTCGGATCGGCTTTTCTTCGTGAGCTCAAACTCCCGACAAGAGTTTCAACATAAAAGATACCTGCGAACCAATTATATCAATTGATTTCTTTGGCCAAAAAAATCTTCCATAGGATTTCATATTATCCCCAGAGCCCCCCTTCTGGCAAACGTAATAAATGACTTTTCTACGTGCAATCAGAGAAAAAACACATTATTTTCTCTGCTGGAGAGTCAATCCCAAAGTGACGTAGGCATATTCATGGTCCCGTGCAGGAGCCCATAATTTTGCGAGCTTCATTTTCCCATGCACATCTCCGGTCGCACTAATATACGGGTAACGGTCAACTCATTCTCATCGAAAATGGTTGACTTTCCCTTTTCTTTTTTCTATTTTATTGCGAGTTTCTCTTTTATATGATCTTATGTTCATATCTTGTGTTTTGTCAAATTGGAGATAAGCATGCTCTTTATTGGGCCGATTGTTATCGTTTGACGCGCTATGGGAATCACCATTTTGGGAGGCATAATTGTCATCATTTCTACCCAAAAAAATAAAAATAAAATGCATACAACATGATCACAAGAATTATTTTCTAGGTTCTTTTATCTATAGTTTTTATGAATTTTGGCGAGGTTAATTTGTTCATAGTGTTGCTCCAAGCGATTAAATTTCGGAAAAAAAAATTGTTAACTAACCATGTAGAAAAGATTCATTGACAGTTTTCGTGTTACATGTAATTAGTAATTTAAAAATTATATCGTTTTTGACACGACCCGTTTTGTAGTAATCACAAGTGTGTTTTGTTTTAATAATTTATTTACAGCATTTTAACGTCTCCCAATGTGATAAAGAGTTTGAGAGTGCAAATGGAATGAATGAATAAAATCTACTTTCCTAGCTTTAATGGCAATAGCATTAATAAGGAAATGTCACATGGCCTCTGACGATGCAATTTGTTCTATTCTTTAATTTTGGGGTGCTATTTAAATGAACAAATATTGTCAGACCTAGCTGGAGATCTTCATGACAAGTTATGTCATCAGATATTCTGGCAACCTCGATTGAATAGAAACGATCGCATGTGGGTGTGGCATGTTACTTGTTATCAAGTAGCAGCCACCAATTTTTTGCTAAGCATAATTTGATGTATCGATACATTTGAAAGTTTAATCGGTGGTTTTACTAACTTGACAAGTTCATTCTTTTCCCGAACAGCCCATTGACACAAACCAGATAAGGCTTCATCAATAGGTGGCAAGCAAAACCAAATTTTCAATCTAGGCAATCCTGAATTGCTTTCGTAGGGTAAGTTCTTATTAACCCTCGATAAGATCCCCGCCCTTAAAGTGATTTCAACGAGGCCATGCCGTCAATCATTTCTTGATCGATGCGGCACGTCATGTGACATACGGATCAAGTGCTATATCAATGTCCGCTGAACAGCACATACCCGACCGAGATTCTTCCAAGTGCATGATGCCGATTCCTTTAAAAGTCCGCAAGGAGTCTAATCAAAAAATCGCCACAGCAATTTTCCTGCCCCGCAACCTTCCGGCTAAGATCAAATACAAAATTTTAAGTACTTGCCAACGTCTCCCCACCCCACCACCCCCCCAAACATGAATACGTATGTGTTACGACAAAATACAAAGCGCAATGTATAGGTGTGAAAGCGTGGATGCGTTGGTCTATTTGGATGAAGCACGGCGCATACGGTCGCGGCACGTGGGACCCGACCCGCCCCAATCTCGGAAAAGGAACGGGCGAAAACGACGGTGGATAATGACCTGGAGGGTTGTATCCATTGGCCGCTGACGGTGGGCCTGTTCTTACCTTTTCTAATTGGTTGACTTTTATGGCCAAGCCTGCCATGTTTGAAAAGTGACCATTTACACTTTGGAATAACCAAGGAGACTCATGATCTTGGGGTTTCTCTGTTTTTTAGGAAGTTCATTTTTGGGCGATATGTTCCGGTCCGATCGACAAGAATTTCTTCTGACCGGTTGATTACAAAAAATTGAACATCGCTCATACTTTTGTGTGTGGACGATGTCTAGGTTCGTAAACCACCAATCGGAGGAGCCCAATCAAGTGCAGAGAAAAACACAACCCTTTCGTTTTGTTTTTTTTTTTGTTTTTGCATAATTCTAGTAAAGATTCACATGTTATGTTTTGAATTGAAAATGATACGTATCACGCGCCCTAGTGATAGCTTTATGAACTTTTCTCTAGCAAAGGTTGCACGCGAAAATATGATAATTATTTTTGCCAAGATTAAGTCCACTGTATATGCGGGTGAATCGCAATCACGATGTTATCTTTAAGGTTATCGGCTTGCCATCGAACACCTAAAATCTCTACATGCATGAGCAAACTCAAATTGGTTTGTCAAGATACCGATGCATTCATACTTCTTCCGATGCTGTATCCATAAACTCATTTCCTTTCCGATAATATTTTGTGAATGATACGTTTCTAAAACTCGATTTCTTTGGTATGAATTCTCAGCTTCAAACGTACTAAATACGGTCAAAAAACTGCCAAAACATGGAAAAAGTCGAAGAAAGCTGGCGTATTGAACACTGTAATACTTCCCTTAGTATTTGAACTTGTGACAAATATCCTTCTTTATTTTTTGGGTTAATACCATGAAAATCCCCAAACTAGTACACCTGTGATAAATTTACCAAAAACTATTTTTTTTACCACAAAAAATCTCAAATCGGTACACCTGTGACAATTTTACCCCGAACTATTTTTTTGACCAACAAAAACCCCAAACTGGTACACTTACGATAATTTTACCCCGAATTAATTTTTTAATATTATTTTTTCAAATTTTTTTATTTTTTCCTTTCCTTTTTTTTTTTCCTTCATCTTCTTTATCTTCAACCTCCGGTGACTGGCTAGAGGCAGGGGCCAGCGAGGTCGGCCCCGCCGGCCGCTGGCGAGGTTGACCTCGCCGTTGCTGGGTGGCCGAGGCTCAACCTCGCCAGTTGCCGGCGAGGTCGGCTGAGGCTCAACCTCGCCGCTTCTGGGCGAGGCTGACCTCGCCAGTTGCCGGCGAGTTCAAGCCTTGCCAAATCTGGCAAGGGGTCGTCCTCGTCGTCACTCTAGCGAAGGCTTGAACTCGCCGGCGCTGGCGAGGTCGAGGTCGAGCCTCGCCGGCTTGAACTCGCCGGCGCTGGCGAGGTCGAGCCTCGCCAGGGGTGGGCGAGGTCGCCCTCGCCAGTTGTTGGCGGGGCCAAGCCTTGCCAGCGATGGCGAGGACGACCCCTCGCCAGATCTGGCGAGCCTTGAACTCGCCGGCAACTGGCGAGGTCGAACTTGGCCAAGGGTGGGCAAGGCCAACCTCGCTAGTTGCCGGCGAGGTCGGCCTCGCCCAGTAACGGCGAGGTCGGCCTCGCCAACGGCCGGCGGGGCCGATCTCGCTGGCTCCGCCTCCGACGACCGGCCAGAGGTCGAAGATAAAGAAGATGAAGAAAAAAAAAAGGAAAGGAAAAAGAAAAAATAAATAAAAAATTTTGAAAAAAATAAGAAATAATATTAAAAAATTAGTTCGGGGTAAAATTGTCACAAGTCTGGTTTGAGGTTTTGATGGTCAAAAAATAGTTCAGCAGAAAATTATCACAGTGATATCTGAGTTTAGGATTTTTTTGTGATCAAAAAATAATTTTGAGTAAATTTATCATTTATATATCAGTTTAAGATTTTTCATGATATTAACCTTTTTTTTATTTTTGCAGAAAGCATGCAACATCGGATAATTTTCTGTAAGGACTAAAGGAACAGGTGGTTCTGAATGAACTTAAAACCCTACCTTACCTCCTCGTGTAGTCAATGGGGACGGACTCCATTGTTACTACTGGTCAACCAAAGACAAGTGGGCGCAAGTGGGCAAGTGTGTTCCTTTGTAATTTTCTGGTTGGTCCAACGTTCACCTCCTATTGTGTCGAGACTGTATGAAATAGCTGTACGGGGGAACACGGTGGTCCTGCAAAAACAGGAGGAAATTTCTCGGTTTGCGAGGCTCACCGAGCTGCGTGGGTCAACGGTTCTGAGCGGGACTTCGAAGGGATCGTGGTTGGTCCAAACACGTGGGATAGGAAATATCCGGCACCCACAATAATTGGAGAAGACCATTGATCTCTTTGCTTGGTTTGGTCTTTTTGGCCAACCAGGTGACTTCGAGTTAGGGGTAAATAAGAGGAACGTTCGGATCGGAAACAGCTTGGATCGGACTGGATCGATTGGTTTTGGGCGATTTTTAAAGATACCGGTTCGGATTCCGATTCCATAAAATTAGAATCGGTGAACTTCGGTCAGTTCCCGATTTCAGGTGTGGAATCGCCTACTTGGACCATCCGGACCGGATCGATTTTTTTTTTCTTAATCTGTTAATAAAACCCCTAATTTATCTCCCATTTTACGAAAGTAGGCCCTTCAAGGCTTGAGTAACTACATTTACTTATGCACAAGAGTAAGATGACAAGAAAAAATCAAAACACAATATTACTTGCTTATTTCAACCAAATTTTGCCACAAATGGGAAAAAAATTTGTGAAAGTTACAACGTTGCACGTAACTCACTGATTATATAAACGTTTGATTATCAAAAACATCACGACAAATAAATCAAAAAATTGAATATGCCACCGGTTCCATTGGCTCACTCAAGAAATGGACCGTTTTAAAACCGATCAACCCTAACTCCTACTCGAAACAGTTTATGCATAGTGGGCGAGCTTTTAACTAGCAATCTCCAAGCGGGAAATTTCCTATGTCAACTTAATTAAGAATTATATTTATGGTTTGCTTGTTTTTGTAAGATAAATCTCACGTGATAGTCATTGCATTTTAGTGGGACCAGATGCGCCCAATACATCCCTTAACTATAGTTACCATGCAAAAGGCTAGGGTTTTCCATGCCTACATTGATCATATGTCGAATGAAATCAACTTCTTTTGTTTTTCCTGACTTTGTTTGGAAAAGATGGGACAAGAAGGGAAAGAAGAAGATGAGGAGTGAATTTAGAAAATAGATGAACTCTGAAACTTCTCCACCATATTGCTCTTCTCTTAATTTCACCTCCTTCCAAACGTAGCTGGTCCAATCGATACTTTTCAAGTCTCACTCACTTTTCCCCCTAATTTCGGGCGAGAACTGTTGGCTTTGGACCACAATTTTTACTTTGGCCAGAAAAGACCAATGCCTACAGCAAAATGTCAATTTAAAGAATTGATCCAGAAGAAGTTATATGATGAAATGAGACCATACTAAGATGTTTTATAATGAAATGTATCATTCGGAAGCTATCTTCACTAGTTTGTCTTCTTTACTCTTCCTCGCAATCTTCTAAGGTAAGCTCTTTCCACGCTTTGACCTGCCTTTCTTTAGTGTCCCCGAATAGGATTCTTTCACTTTCATGAAAGAAACAAAAGGGTCACTCTCCTCTTTGGAAAATTTGTGGAATTTAACTTTTGATGCTTGCTGATTGAATAAAACATAGTATTCCTTGTAAGATGGAATTAGTTCACTTGGCAAGGATTAAGGAACCTGTGAGAGGATCCGAGATGTAGATCGAGGAGAAATCGAATTTTGAGGCTCTTTTTTTTAATGTAAAATTTCACGTGATTTTATCAAACATTCAATTGATATTACGGGATGTATAGACAATACGATATAAGTTTATAGAAAAAGAGAGAATTGTGTGCACTTCTGCGCGTGTATTGTCTTATGTACTCACAGTCTAATTACAAGATAATTAGCAGAGCTAGATCATGCTTTTAATCCGCAACCATCATAGGAATCTCTGCCAATTCTTTTCTCCTTTTTTCTCAAACACAATTAATCCATGATGGGATAATGTCCTCACATGGACTCTGACCCATCGCCGTAGCTGATGTTGACATACCAAAGATCTGGAGATCGCCTTGATTAACGTCACCGATAGTCCAATTTTCCATAGCATTAGTCTGCACGACTTGTAATTCAGTTTGGTCAACTATAAGACATATAATCGAGCTTATTCGTGTATGAAAAAATGACATAAATAGTTCCTATTAAATTTTATTTTTGAATTTTTAATTTATTCAATATAATTCATAAATTTTAGCTTAATATTTAATGTGATATTTAAACTTTTAATTTATTCAATGTGGTCCTTGAAATTTTAGTACATGTTCAATTCAGTCCCTTAACTGTATAAAAAATATTCAATGTAGTTCCTAAACTTGAATTAATGGAAGGACTACATTGAGTATTTTCATATAATTATAAGGGACTGAATTGAACATGTACCAAAAGTCTAGGGATCATATTAAACAAATTAAAAGTTGATTGACCCCATTGAATATTAAGCTAAAGTTCAAGGATTATATTAAACAAATTAAAAGTTCAGGGGTTGTTTATATCATTATCCTTTCATGTATTAAGCTTAACTTGTACTCACATCATAAACGACTCAATTATATAAAAAAAAAAGATACACGTGCTGCATGCTGGTCATCCCTTTCACCCACGCATTCATAATATACATAAACGATGTTAATTAATCATCATTGGCATGTTATTTGTATAAATCCCGCACATGTCAATATATTTTTTACCGATATACACTATTATGTTTTAAAACACACTTAATAAATGATTTTTTCAGTTTAACCAGATAAAGATTAACAGAAGGGCGATGCTATGCTTTTAATGAAGTGTAAGAGTTGAGTTCAAAGACGAGAAAAACAAAATTGGCAGGCTATGATTGCAAGCCAGCCTTGCCCAGCTAGCTTGTGGCATAAACAAATGCTTGAGGTTGACATTAAGCTCCGATTCCCTTAGTCCTTGTGATACTCTACCATGTATAATTTCATCAGAAACCCTAGCCCAGCCTTTTTTCTTTTTATAGTTTCTGAGAATTCAAAGTTGGAACCTGTGACCTTAGGAATGATTCAGAATGGAAGAAGATCCGATGATGTAAGAGATGTGCAATTAATCATCGGTCGGTATCAATGAAATGATCAATGACAACGATAGCCAAGACTTGAGAGCTATGTTTATTCATAGTCTATGAAATAATTTCTCCCGGACAAGCAACAAGACTTAGACTTTGCGTATATTTTATCAATTCTACCTCCCGAGACAGGGTTTTATTAACGGTGGCTCACGAAACACTCGATAGCCATATTATAGAAATATTTAAATTTTCAACACCCATATTGGACATAATATGAGAGATATGGTACATTGAAAATAACAGTTTTTTTATTTATTATCTTGGTGTTTATTAAGCGCCTTGCTGGCTCTCATTAACAAAATCCCTCAAAATATTCTTCACGGTAAATGTGGCACTTATCGAGATTGGTTAGTACAAAACAAAAGTTTCACATAGACCATGTAAATAATAAAATCCCAGAAAACTTTGAGTATATAGATAAACACTAAAGCAATTTCTAAATCAGTTTGCCCTAGTCGATTGGATTCAACGTTTCGTATATCTGGGTATTCTAGGTCACCCCTATTTGTTGGCGCAATGGTACATAACCTCATTTGTCGATATGTTAATAGCACAATCATCATCATCCGACTGCTTAAACTTTCATGGCGGATGAAGATTTTACACTCAACCATGGAGTCAGAGCCGGAGCAGGAAGTTCAATTCTCCACGTTGCCTTTTCACCCAATTATGGATTCCCCTAAAAAGTTGTGGTTTCAACTATACTCCAACTCAACACACTATGCGAAAGGACTCCATTACAAGATCCGCGTCCCTCCTCTGCCGCGATTTCAAGGCAACCATATAGATAACCATTCAATAATCCACCTAATTCTTGCATGTCGAAATTTCTACTTCCTATCTTAGTCAACATTATGGTGCAAAATTTGTCCCCCATTTCTTGCAAAAACGAGAGACGTCACCAAATATGCCTTATCCTCTCGAACCTAGTATTGTCCCTGGCATGTACCGATCCAATCCTCCTACAACATCCTCTCGAAAGTTTGTGACCTCTACCTTGGATTCACATGTTGCGCTACCATGTTCTTGCTGTAAAGTTTCTCAAGTCACGCATATCCACCGCCAAAAATCAAATAAAATTAATAAATTAATCCGTTTCCAATCAACCGCAATCCAACGTTATCCAAACAAAAATCCACAAATTCCGGTTGACTCAGCCCTTACATGGACTGCACATTTATCCAAACTGTATTTATTGAGTTATGTGAAAGCTTTTTGCTTCGTTTCCCCCGCATTTCAGCGAGCCCCTTTTGGGTCGTGACTCGTGAGTAATATCCGACGTGGACCTTTTGGAGATTATCCAAACTCAACCGACCTCATGTTTATCTTCGATTCTACTCTTAGCGGGTAGATTTTGCTCAAGTCAAAGGCAATTTAGTGGTGAAAATTGCATTAATTAACTTGTTTTTTCAAAGCAAACCTCATCTTTAAGCAACCTCAAGAGCTTCCATTGGATTCATGATATTCGATAAAGAAGTAACTTCATTATAAGAAGAGAACCAAATTTCTTAATTACAGGAGTCTCTGCGGCCTGTCTCCTAGAGGAATGGGTTCCATAGATATGTTCTTTATTTTAATGGATGCCCGCATATATTGCATCTCCAATTTTTCCTTATAACTTTATCTTCCCAAGAGAGAGATAATAACAATTTGCAAGTTTTACATCCCGAGGATTTCGAAATTCGAACAAGACTCGAAATGAAAACTTTTAAAGACTTGCTTAGGTCCAATTCTACTCTTAATTAGTGGGGAGATTTTGTTGAATTCAAAGGCAATTTAGTGGAGAAAATTACATTAATGAACTTGGTTTTTCCAAAGCAAACCTCATCTTTAGCACCGGCCGCTATAATTGTCTCTAGGTAAGTTTTTTTTTTTTGGGTCAGAATCTCTAGGTAAGTTTTAAGAGGCCATTTTCCCGCATCATGCCACGTTTGAAAGCGACAAAAAAGAAGCAATCTCCATCTTGTTCAAGAACATGGCCATGGAGTATATCTTAAGATTGTGAAATTGCTATTTATGTGAAAATTTAACAAACTAATTGTGCCCAAAAAGTCGGTAAAAAACCATGATTTAGAGATTAGTTTGATTTTTTTTAAAAAGAAGGTTCGAATTGTAAATTATTGTGAGACCGACCCCAATTTCTGGAGCTAGTTTCACATCTCATGCCGTGTTATTATCTAAAATTTTCTGAGATCTCGGCCCTTTGTTATAAAAGCGTTATGCTATTACATTAAAGCGTGATTTAATATGTAAATATTTTATCACGAATAACTTTATCATGAATGACTTTTGCACTAAAACGAGAGTATTCAATAACACACTTTAGGGTTTTTCCCACCGTAACATTTTGCCAAGCACCGAATCAATATTTCCAGTCAACCATGTAGAGAAGTCTTGTTAATTTTGCCTCCTATTTCCACCCCCATTTTCTTTCTTGGAAAAACTGAATGCTGAATGTGATCATCTTAGTTTCTTTCACTAAGTGGGTCCCGCCCTAGATTGAAATGTTTTTTGCTAAAGTATAGTCTCAATTTAGAGGAGGCACCGTTTGCTTTCCGGGCTTTCAAACTGAAGCCTCATCATCGTCATCAATCCAATATATATATATATATACACACGTTGGACAGCATCACTATTACTATCTTATTTTGACCTTAAACGGCATTATTTGAACTTTGAGATATCTTAAAAAAAGGAAAACACATCGAGCGCAACCATTTACTCCCATGATAACGTCGGACAAAGTCAGCGGTCAACGCCCGGGGGGGCGAGGGAGAGATTTAGAGACAAAGTGAGCTATTTTTCCCATTAATATAATCCCATTGAATTAGAAATAGATCAATTTCCAATCTCTTCTTCTTAACATAATCCATCTCGATTTAACAAGCCCAATAAAAAAAGATCGGTGGTTGAGTTTTCTTCTTGTCCGGTCGACGAAGCTCGCGATCGGCTCAAACGGCTAATCGCGGATTAAACGAATGGGCGAACCTATCTAACAAAAACCGGGATTAAGAAAAAAAAACATTAGAATTATTAAAGAATCAAAGACAACATGTTGATTGAGGATTAAGAAAATGTGTTCTCGACAGCTCAACGGTCCTCCGTTTCACATATGCCCCTCCTTCTATATAAGCACTCGCCATCACGGTCCAAAACCTCTATCTCCTTCACCTCTCTCTCTCTCTCTCTCTCTCTCTCTAGTCCACACTCTTTCTGAATCTGATCTCTCAGGATTCTCTACGTCTCTTCGTTTTCGCCGTTTGAGATAACGAAGGAGAAGAGGTAAAGACGAAAGGCAAACATGCCGGCCGTCGGAGTTGTCGCCACTGGCGGGAAGGAGTACCCGGGGAACCTGACGCCCTTCGTGACGGTGACGTGCGTCGTCGCCGCCATGGGGGGTCTCATCTTCGGCTACGACATCGGAATCTCAGGTAAACAACCACAGTCTCTACTGCTTGTCGGGCTTTGACCTGCGTCGTGGCTGACTCCCGAGGTTAGTGGGGATGTTTCGCTGACTTGAACTTTCATTGTTTTTGTTTGCTCGCAGGCGGGGTCACGACGATGGAGTCGTTCCTGAAGAAGTTCTTCCCGTCGGTGTACAGGAAGAAGATGGCGGACACGACGACCAACCAGTACTGCAAGTACGACAGCCAGAAGCTGACCATGTTCACGTCGTCGCTGTACCTGGCCGCGCTCGTGGCGTCGATCGTGGCGGCCACCGTGACCCGCAAGTTCGGCCGGAAACTGTCGATGCTGTTCGGCGGGCTCCTCTTCTGCTCCGGCGCCATCATCAACGGGGCCGCCAAGGCCGTCTGGATGCTCATCCTCGGCCGAATGCTGCTCGGTTTCGGCATCGGGTTCGCCAATCAGGTACCAAATTCATCAAACCTATATCGTCTCCCTGGAACTAGGAGATGGGTTTTCTTTATGGGTTTGTCTTTCTTTCGCCATGTGAGGTCATTCCAACTTTCGAGCGTGGCAGATCTGGGAACTGCTACTGCTAGGAAGAAGACGAGCATGGCTTTTCGTTGAAACAAGAGCTGCTCTCTTTTTCTGACCCAGATATTGAGATATCAAATCCACTTTCTCTGCAACATCTCAGAAGTTTGCATTCATCCTGAAATTTTGTTTTTGTTTCCTTGCCCTTTTTTCTTCTTTCCGATTTGGCAATTTGAAGTTCTTTGCATCAGAAAGTGTTGATTCAGGTTGCTCAGAAAAAAAAAGTCCAAATATCGAAAAAGACAGATACTTAGAACTCCAATTTATTTATTTATTTAACTTTGATTTTTTTCCAGCTTACGCATACATCGGCCAGCTTGTCAACACTATTCTTGTAAATTAATTAATTTTTGCAGGTCACAAATGACAAATTTTTATTGGTCATCTCTGTGTGAACTGAACTCTTCCGCCAAGCGTTTGCTCGTGAGCGCAACGGCGTTGAATAGAATAATTGAATCTTGATGCCTCCATTTTCATCATATTAAACCAATTATTGATTTGAATATGTCTGTCCCCTCCGCTATTTTTGACCTAACTTTTTTATTTACTCAGTAAACTTTAGTGATGAAGATTTATGTTTTTGTTGGTAACTACAGTCTGTGCCACTGTACCTCTCTGAGATGGCCCCATACAAGTTCAGAGGAGCATTGAACATTGGGTTCCAGTTATCGATCACGATTGGCATTCTGGTGGCCAACATCTTGAATTACTTCTTCGCCAAGATCAAGGGCGGTTGGGGATGGCGGCTCAGCCTAGGTGGGGCCATGGTCCCGGCCCTCATCATCACCATCGGCGCGCTCGTCCTCCCCGACACCCCCAACTCGATGATCGAGCGTGGCCAGAACCATGAGGCCCGTGAGAAGCTCAAGAGGATCCGGGGCGTCGATGACGTCGACGAGGAGTTCAATGACCTTGTCGCGGCCAGCGACGAGTCCAAGAAGGTCGAGCACCCGTGGAGGAACCTGCTGCAGCGCAAGTACCGCCCGCACCTGACGATGGCCATCTTGATCCCCTTCTTCCAGCAGTTCACCGGCATCAACGTGATCATGTTCTATGCGCCCGTCCTGTTCGAAACGATCGGGTTCAAGAACGACGCTTCTCTGATGTCCGCCGTGATCACCGGTATCGTCAACGTCACCGCGACGTTGGTCTCGATATACGGTGTTGATAAGTGGGGAAGGAGGTTCCTCTTCCTCGAGGGAGGGACACAAATGTTGATTTGCCAGGTAATGTAGCTGATTTACTAAAATTGTCTAAAAGTTTTTAATCTGATGTATCGTAACATACATTATTTACTAAAGCCTAAGTCTTGTTTCGAATGAATGCAGGCGGTTGTGACGGCGGCCATCGGAGCTAAATTCGGAGTGGACGGGGCCCCAGGGGATTTGCCCAAGTGGTACGCCATCGTCGTCGTGCTCTTCATCTGCATCTACGTCGCCGGGTTTGCCTGGTCCTGGGGCCCGCTCGGCTGGCTCGTGCCTAGTGAGATCTTCCCGCTGGAAATCCGTTCGGCCGCCCAGAGTATCAATGTGTCAGTCAATATGATCTTCACTTTCTTGATAGCCCAAGTGTTCCTGACGATGCTCTGCCACTTGAAGTTCGGCCTGTTCCTCTTCTTTGCTTTCTTCGTGCTCGTGATGTCGGTGTTCGTGTACTTCTTCCTCCCCGAGACGAAGGGCATTCCGATCGAGGAGATGAGCCAGGTGTGGAAGACGCACTGGTACTGGTCGAGGTACGTCACCGATGAGGACTTCCCGTACCGGGGCGTCCAGATGGGGAAGAATGGCCAGGCGGTGAAAGAAGTCTAAGCGGAAATCGGATACTTATTGAGTCCAACTAAACTATTTTAGCTTCTTCTCGATAGAAGTACATATTATTGTACCTACATTGGCTCAATTGATCTTAAGAGTTTCAAATGTGTTCAAGGTCTATGTCCGTTGTCTCTATCGCTTGTCTCTATCGCTTCTGATGCGAAACAGTTCAGTATATCGCTTGAAATTAGTGAAATTTTCAGTTCATGAATTTGAGATTTGCCAGTTTCCTTGGTGGGTTTGTTGTTTGATTGATGTAGTAATAGCAAAACTGATCTCTCTGTTCCACGAAAGCAGAGACAACCTATGTATAGTCAATAATGTAATTGACTGCTGACAACAATTAAGAGTAAATAGCACTAGTACCGGCTAGTTTTGGTCACTGAAGGGAGGACCACATGGAAGTGAGACCGATTATTCAGAGCATAAGCTTGACAATCTCAAGCAGCGATGCGAGACTTGGACCTTGGTTTCGCCTGGAATGGCGAATCTAGGTCTGGTGGCATTATAAAAAGACAATCATTTTAGTCAGGTCATCGATTTCGGTCGCAATACCGGTTTCTGCTCTAATGTCTGACTATGTGCCACTTGCCGTCGATTGGGAAAGTCACTCTGGAATCGGATGCTCTACTGCCTACTGTCGAAACCAGCAACCTGATATGTCCTGTCGCGATATCTGGTTGCTGTCATCCTAATTCAGCGGCCTGTTGCTCTTCCATTGACGACGTTGCGTAAATGGACTTGCCGAGAAGCGAATCGCTCGGGGTGCTCGAATTCTCTTGCCAACTTTGAATTCAAGAGTTCGTGAAGTTATGCAGAGTTTTCAGTCCTCCACCTCCCGCAACGTTGCCTCTGTTCTTCTTCTTTGTTTAATTTAACACAACGTTCTTGAAAAGGTTGCGACAGGAGAAACGTGAACCTCGATTCCCTTCCCAACCTTGGAGCGGTACTAATGTTGTCAAGCTCGTGTGATTTCTTGGTCGACTAAACCATTTGCTACGAATGATTCCGAAGACTCTGTTCTACGAATTACACAACAACCGATAAAAAAGAGGCGAGATATGGTGTGCGTATAATCGCAAGACCACCATCAACCTATCTAAAAGGTACGAGTGCTATAAGCGAACGCACCGCTCGTTCATTATCCAAATGCAATTCGCAATCATTTGAGCAATGAAAAATGTTTGATTGTGGGGGCGCGAAGAAAGCTGGGAACAACACATGATTGAGCATTGAACTCGGGCTGCTTTAGTTGAGGACAAGTGGGGAATCGATTCACATCCTTTAGGGGGCGATCTCCTCCTTCTCATTTTCCTCGTCTGCAATGAATGACATTATGTGACTTTTCGGTGGGAGAAAACGTGAGAATCAATTCATCCCTTTATTATTTGCCCCGTCTCAAGTATTGGGAAAGGGCGGTCCATGAATTAAATCACGGTCCTCGATTCAAAAATTGAGGGGAGGATCGCATGACCCCAATTGAATTTGTGTAGAGAGGTCTTAGCATCCCTTCTTCGCTTAGCAAGTTCCTTGTGGATATGTTTGTGGATAAGATTCTAATGGATAAGCTTATCACATTATACTTCTCCAAGTTTGTGATGATGTTGGAAGAGGAGCATGGGAATCATATGATGCTTTGTTTCTTTTTTCGACCCTTTTATGGTCCATGCCACACACTTGCTCGGTAGCCTTAGGAGAGAAGCTACTTTTTCCATCTTCTTCTCTCAATAGAATGAGAGTTGCGTGGCGCTGCGTGCGCAATGCTTATATGGATTATTGTTAGATCCATTTATCAATATAACCAAAAAAAAAATACTTATCATTGAGTGAGTGACATGTGTGTTTGAAGTTAGTTTCATAATTGAATTCTTCCACATGTTGATAATTTCACGGTGAGTGTAAGTTATTACTTGCATCAACAGTGGACTCATACCTGCAACGTTGTGTATCACGACATGACATCATGATATAGTCATGGGACTCATGTTGGAATATTCGATTTTGCAACAAGAAGCTTAAGAATGAAGTATTAAGAGTGATAAATGTTACAAGTTATGTATCATCTAATTACATTGAACACCTAGAAACCAATGTGTATGCATTGGGGATAAATGTCGATGTCTATATTAATTCTCGATGATAATTAATTAATTTGTTATTATCTAGCATCGATATTGTCTCCACTTAAAGTGATTATATTTTCACTTTAGATTTTGCTATGAAACATTTATGGACTCATGCTGTATTTTTCATTTATGAAAGTTAATTAATTTGCTATTCTCAAATCAATGTTATAAAAACTCATAATAACATATAAATCATGCAAATTTATGACAACATTATAACACATATTCATGATTGTGAAATTTCTCTTGCTTTGGACTTTGTCCTAGGATTCGTTTGGACCTTTCCTTGCAAGAAGCCTACATTGTGTATGGGCTCAGTACAGCTAACGGACCTGCACAGATGCATCAATGATTCAATGTGAACCATCCAAAATTATGGATAGACCCATTTTGGCAATCGATCAGACCAACTCAATTAGAATGGGAACTTAGCGCCAGGCAACTAAGGACATTGTAAGAAAGTTGGTGGTCATTTCAAATGAATCCAAAATGATGTGATCTTTATTGAAGACATTTTATTGCCATGAAAAGTAAGGAATTGTAACTCAATGAAATAAACATAAGTTGAGAATTTGCATTGAAGGGAATGATTAACTGAGATCGTAAATTCATAATGATCAAGATCATTACACATCACCAATTTAACACGCGCTCTCGTATTGAGAGAGAGAGAGAGAGAGAGAGAGAGAGAGAGAGAGAGAGAGAGAGAGAGAGAGAGACTATGTAGATATTAGGATTGGAGATAACAAATGAAAAACACTCAAGTTGTTATTGCTCTAACAACAAGTGACCATGTAAGCTTTTCTTTCCACAGTAAGCTGAATTATTATGAAATACACTCGGTTATCACTTGATCTTGTCCATTGTTAATCTTCCACCAGCTGCATATCTTATTCTCCTTATGAAAAGCCAAAAAAACAGCTCAATATAAGGTCATGTTCTTAACGCACAGCCACTGGCCACGATAGAGATTATCACAGTTGAGGTTGTAGTTGAAAATGTGGATGGTTGCGTTACTCAAGTGGAACAGCCGCATCACGTTGTCGCACGATTCGTTGCCCTTCACTGCATACACCCAATGGCATTGTGCGCCCACTTTCGGTATGTCGTTGAGGATCTCGCCTATGAAATGTTCATGCCCGGACGGGCCAAGGCTCAGTATGAGAAATGAGTTACGATAAACCCTAATTATGACAATGAACAAACAGTAGACTTTTCGTGTATGTGTTACCATGATGCTCCTTAGACTGTTTATTGAAAGAGAGTGGACGATTTCCCATGCAACGGAGTATACAGCGAAAAGATAATGATGAAGAGGGAATAAACATAAACACAAAATGATAATCTTGGCAACAGGGTAGTGAATTAAAAAGGAACTCAAGACTTACTGCTGCTTCTGAGCTCACGAGCTGTGGAAACACTGAGCAAAAGCGAGACCACCAAGAAGAGATTGAATAGCATTGTCATCTTGTTGCTGAGTCTAGCCATGTCGCCAGAATGCTTTAATTATCTGTATCGTTCTTCAGTGGAAGTCGAGAGTTCTTCTGAAGTATAGCAGCTTTGTTTCCTCTCAATTGCAAGACCCCTTCGTTGTATGGTAGAGAACCGGGTCATGTTAAACGTTGAGCGCGAGGAAGAAGTACTTCATACGTCCATGACATTGGCGATTGTATCTCATCCATGTTTTGAATGCAGATGAAGTAACGAGTTATTTTGTAAGAATAAATGGTGATCGAGACTCAAAAGATTGATTCGACACCAACGTCTTCATCTCTTACAGCACAATCTAGTCGTGAACGATGTTGCGTTCTTGTTCGTTGGGATAATGACCGACTGTACGAGGACAAATGATGGAGATGTCTTCCATGTTTGCAACCTATTTAAGATGGATCGTAGAGTAAAGTAAGATGACAAATCTATTCGAGAAGGAATAGATCGTGTTACACATGGTTTTACTTATTTTTGTCCGGCAACTTCTTGTAGAACTTAGTTCGATGCTTTCTTATTGTTCCATCATTTTGTAAGTTATGAAACAGTTCAAAATATTATGACAATAAGCGACAGCATAAGTTCCGTAATACAAATAAAAATAAGCAACAGTGTTAGAGAAACCAGGGAACGAAAGGTTGGGCAGAATATAAAAATTATAATTAGGAGAAAATGAAGAGAGAGTGTCTGGAACAATATGTGTTCTAATACTACATTAGACAAGCCGTTTCAAAAGTTTAAACTATTATGGGATCGGACAAATAATATATATGACATATTAATTAATAGGAGAAAAAAAGTTAATAGAAATCCCAAGCTAATTTATGCAAATCAGACTAATGATCCCACCTGCCTGTGAATTGAATGAAAGGTCATGAACATTTTGCATGGGAACGAAAGTTTCACTAATCAATGGATTGATCTTAGCGACATAGGCTGTGTAATAACCTAATTTACATATTGGAATAGTTTTGTCGACGAAGCAATGAGAGTTTAAATAAAAAGAATATATGAGTTAGATATTTGGTTATGTTATTATGCTATTGTGATATCAAATTGTGTAGTGAGCTTTTCGTGCAAATTGAAATTCTTCCTGAATTGCATCCAACAGTAAGTGTTTGTAGCAGTGAAATTTCATGATAATGTCTGTGTAATTCCTTTACAAGATTAAGAGATTACTTTCAAGATAGAAATCGAAAATGAATGATTGCAATTTGCAATCATTCATTTGGGTAATGAGAATGTTGGATTGTGGAAGCCTAAAGAACCTGGGAAAACTACAAGATCGAGCATTGAACTCGACTGCCGTAGAGAAAGGGCGAGTGCGGAATCAATTCACATGCTCAGAGGTGATTCTCTCTTTCTTTTTCCTCGTTTGCCATAAACGACATTAAATGACTTTTCCACGAGAATTGATTCGCCCCTTTAACATTTTCCCCCTTTAAACATTGATAAAGGTGCAAAAAAAAATATCGAAAAAGGTGGTTCATCAATTAAATCACGGCCCTTGATTAAAATAAGAAGAATCACATGACCCAAATTTAATTTGTCCAGAGAACTTTTAGCATCCCCTCTTCACTTTACAAGTTCCTTGTGGATATGTTTGTAGATAGGATTCTAATGGATAAGCTTAGCACAATCTACTACTCCGAAGGCTACCTGGTTTCACATCACACGCACACGTACACACACTCCTCTTTCTTTCACCTAAAAGTTTGTGATGATCTTGGAAGAGATCCACGAGAATAAAAAATCTTTGATCTAGGTCCATTTGTTCAAAAGAAATACCTTTTGGCTAAATGACTTATAATATATTTCATGCAAAGTAACTTTGAAGTGACAAAAAAAGGGAGAAAGGAAAAATAGAGGGTATGGTACTGGAGAATGAGATATTGCATCGTGGAAGCAAACCTGGCTGAAGCAAATCCATCGCGGGCGAAGATCGAACCATCGAAGACGCCATGCGAGGTGATGCAGAGATTGAGGGACCTCAGGTGGCCTGGGCGAGGCGACGCTGAGGTTTTCGCTCGAGCTCAGTGAGGCAGACCCATGCGAACCTAGAACCTAGACCCTCGGCGACTCAGACCGTGATCATTGACCCAGCAGGCGAACCTAGACCCTTGGCCACTGCTGGTGACCGTCAGCAAGCTGAGTGTGAATTTAGGCGGGGCGTCAGACCGATGACTAGATCTGGATTCGGAAAATGGCATTCCGAAAATGATATGAGCTCCAAGTCCTTTGGCAAAACTGTGCCAAACGCAACGATGCTGCGTTTCTTTTTCGCCTTTTTGTGGTTCATGCCACACACTTGTATGTTTGCCTTCTGAGAGAAGCTTCTTTTTCCATTTTCTTCGCTTGATCAAATGAGATTTGCGTGGTGCTACATTCCAAATATATATGGAGTATTGTTAGTTCCACCGTCGATATAACGGAAAAACATACACATTCACCGTCGAATGAGTGACATGTATGTTTAGAGTTAGTTTTGTCATCGATTAATAATCTCATGGTGAGTGTAAGACTGCAAGTTGATGCGATAATTGTCCTACTATTGGCAATTTAAAATATACACATTTTTTCTTGAATCTTAACCTTACGGGGCGCCGAGCCCGAAGTATGCATACGCTGTTACGTCTATCACATGATGATATAGTCACGAACACTCACGTTGAAGTAGCTGATTTTGCAAGAAAGGAGATTGAGAATGTAGTATTAAGAATGATAGATATTGTCATGGAGCTAATTGAAGTGATAGGATCGATGTTGGCGTGGTGTATTAGATGGATAGTTAATTTGGGGGTTAGTATTCCTTTTTCGGATTCATATGAATTGGACATGGGTAATATTCGTGGGACGCCGGTGACCGGTCGACCAGACCCAGCAAAAAACAAATAAATCAAACTAACTAATTGGGTAACATGGTTGTTATGCTGATTTGGAGTTTGAATTAGTGATGGAATCTAGAGAAATATCATCTCCATCTCATCCAAAATGTCTCCCCGAGATAACCCACGACCTCATCTTTTATTTGAAGTACTTGATTGTTGGGAGTGCAAAAATATACTAGTTAACTAAGCTTTTTTATTAATTGTAATAAAATTTAGTATTAGTTCTATTAGGGTCATCAGGACTCGAAACGTAAACCTTCTCGTAAGACGGATCAAACTGACAAAATAGATATTTGCATCTATTTTTCGTGCACAAGTGAGGGTCTAAGAGAGCGATCCTCCTAAAGTCTTGTTTTCGTAGCTTCTACGTAAAAACACAAAGCTCTTTGGCCGTGGCACGTGGATGTAGTCCTCCTTTGTGAGTTATACTTGTGCAAAAAGGAGCAAAAGGAAATCGTAATTTAACTACATTCGTAAACCAGTGGGGTTTTGGCTAGATCGACTCATAAAAGTTACTTGATATTTAGGTAGACAGACGACAAACTCATTTATTTTTTAATACATATTTACAGATGTGCTTCTGCCATAACCTAATCAATACCCTTAATTTTGAGTATGTAGATTTTTCATTTGCTAAGGGAGTAAATTGAAAATGACGAGCTACCCCTTAAATGGAAAGTTAGCACCCCAGTCCACGAGTTGATATTGGTTTGCATTGGCCCAATATATATATATATATATATATATATATATATATATATATATATATATATATATATATATATATATATATATATATATATATATATATAATGTAGATATTAGGATTGGAGAAAACAAACGAAAAACATAGAAGGGTACCTTAGTTTTTCGTGAAAAATGAATGATTTGAAATATTTTTTTTTCTAAAAATGATCGTTTGCATCGTTTACAAAAATAAATAAACAAAAATTATTTTCGTTAGAAATAAATTGTTGTCAATAATGAAAAAAATTTGACTAATTATTTCACGTGATGCAAGTAATCACTTTTGCGAATTTTTTTTTAAATCATTCATTTTTGGCAAAACAAACGGGGCCAGAGTTATTGTTATTCTAACATCAGGTGGTAATGGAGCCCAACAACAAGATGGTTTTCTCATCACTTATCTATACATCCATATCATTTTCCCTTACAGCTCAGGCCCTAATTCACAGCATCTCTTAAAAATGCAAGAAGAGTCATTTTTATCATATTATTACCGTACGCAAACACTCAGGTGATCGCTTGATCTTGTCCATCGCTAAACCTCCACCAACTTACATATCTTTTTTTTCACTTACGAAAGGCCAGAAACAGCTCAATATAATGTCATGTTATTAACGCAAAGCCACTGGCCATTGTAGAGATGATTGCAGTCGAGGTTGACGTTGAAGACGTGGAAGACCGCGCTGCTCAGGTTGAACATCTGCATGACGTCGTCGCACGATTCGCGACCCTTCACTCCATACACCGAATAGCATTGCAAGCCCACCTTTGGTAGGTCGTTGAGGACCTCACCTATGATATGTTCATGCCCAAAACCAAACACATCATGTTTGAGGTGGGAAAATTATCCAAAAAGTCTTAAACCTATTATATAGAGGCCAATTCAGTCATGAACTTTTGAATTGTGCCACTTAAACTTATTGTACGGATGCCAATTCAATTATAAACCTTGTAATTGTGCAAATTTAGTTCTAAATCTTTTGATGATTTGTCAATTCAGTGATAAACCTTTCAAATGTGCCAATTTAATCAACTATTCTTAATATGAAGACTTAATTTTAAGTATGCAAAAGAAAAAATTCCATCTTTCCATATTTTGATCGAAGCACATCAATCATAGCTCATACGCATGTCCTAAGAAAGTAGTTCAGTCAAAACAAACCATCCTTTTATGAGTTATAATAAACCCTAATTATAACGACGAACACATGATAGACTTTCGGTGTTATGTGTCATTGTGATGATCCAAGAGAAAGTGCTTTTTGGAGAAAGAGTTTACGTTTTCTCCATGCAACGTAGTATTAAGCCGAAGATCAAGATGAAGTGGGAATTAATTCAAAGAGACTCAAGACTTACTGCTGCTTCTGAGCTCATAAGCTGTAGAAACACTGAGCAAGAGAAAGAGCACCAAGAAGAGATTGAAGAGCATTGTCACCTTGTTGCTGAGCCTAGCCATGTAACGAAAATGCTAAATTATTTATATCTTTCTTAAATTGAAGTCGATCGTAAGACCCCTTCATTATATAGTGGAGAACCAAGTCATGTAAGACAATTTTACAAAGAGAAGTAAATTAATTATATATGTATACATATCTATTTCATGCCAACTTGCATTTGACGAAGAGCACGAGGATAAAGTACTTCATAAATGGACGACATTGATATGTCCGTGTTGGTAGTTGACTTATTGGCTAATTATATTCGATCTTGTTTTGAATTCAAATAATTGGTGATTGGGACTTGAGAGGATTGACTCCATATGATATGGTTAGAAAAATTTACTTCGACACCAATGTCTTCTCTTGTAGAGCTCAAATTAGTCATGAACGATTTTTTCATTATTGTTGGTGATAATAATGACCGATTATGCGCGGACAAATGATAGTGATCTTCATGGTTACCACATAGTTGAGAAGGATTGAAAAGTAAGAAATATGAAAAATCCAGTTGAGAGGAATCGATTGAGTTACATTTGGTTTTACTGTTCGATTGTTTGTTCTGGAACAATTTGATTATACTATTATGGAGAAATCATAGTTAAATTTTGATGAAAGCACGAATGTGTTTTAAAATTTTAAATCGTAATTTTTATTAAAATATATTTCGAATTTGAGTGCGTAAAAAACCTGATTAGAAATACACGGAAATTAGACTGGACCCAGTTCACGAAAATCCCACGCAAAACACGATTGTTCCTCAAAGTTTAATGTCAATACTTTATTCGTGGGTTGTCTTCAAGCGCCATTTTGATGTACAGAGCGGTGGCCTAATCCAAAAAACACCGACGTTTTTTTCTCGTAATGCACAATATAGTGATGAACAATGTTGCACTGTTGTTCGTTATAATAATGACTGGATATACGAGGACAAATGGTAGTGATGTCTTCTATGGTTACAAGACAACCTAGTTAAGATGGATTCTAGAGCAAGAAAAAAATGATATATCGAGTCTATGCTTTTTCATTGTCCCGTTATTTTGTAAGTTATGAAACTGTGCCCAAGTTTAGAACAATAAAGTGACAGCAAAGCTTTCGAAATACAAATAAAAAATAAGCATAAGCCTGGGATGTAGGTGTTGGACAAAAATGGGGGACGGTTAGGTAGAATACAAAAATAACAAGTAGGAGAAAATTAAGAGGGAGTGTCAGGATTGAAACTATACATGCTCTGATATCATATTAGATAAGCCATCCATAAAAAGTTCAAATATATATATGTGAAAAAAAAGTAATGGAAATCCTAAGCTAATTTATGCAAATCAGACTAATGAGCCCACCTACCTATAAATTTAATGAATGGTCATGAATTATTTGCATAGAAACGAAAGTTTCATTAAATTGCTAAAATGTCCAACTCAAAAGCTTAAATTTTTAGATGAGCGGAAATCATATCTATGTAAAGAGCATATAAACCCCGTAGACAAACGATGTGAAAATTTTTAATAGCCCCTCTCACGTGCGAATCAGATTGGGAACATGTAATATATGATGAAGGGTGGGCTGCACACGCCAAATAAATTTGGCCAAGACTTGGGTTCGATATAATGTTAGAATGTTTTACCCAAGTGATGTCCAAAAACATTTGGATCTGAAAGATTTGACGAGTCTCCAATACTTTTGGGTAGGAGTGGTTGTGGTGGTATTTATATTGATATAGATGGTGTTCAAGTCAAGGTGTGGTTACAAGCAGAAACTCTTGAGTAAGTGGATACTTACGCAAAATACAAATGATGCTTGTAGAGAGGTGGAGCCTGTAGAGCCATTTGTTTTTGTAGTTGCTAATTTTAACAAGGTTGTGTTTGATTTCCTGACAAACATGGATAATGATGGTTATGCTTTATCTGTGATAAAGGATGTTGTGTCCAAAATTCCCTGTGGAGTTGTTGAAAGTGTAAGCGAAGTAGGTGTCTTGCTATCCATTGTTATGATGAACTTCAAATGCAGCTTGTACTTAAAAGATGTCTATGGTGGTTAAGCATATCAGAGGCTGTGGGAGAGTGTAACAGTGATAAAGTTTTCAACGAGCAATTGTAATTTGGCTCCAATTTCGAGCCAATGTATAGATTGTTGAAAATGTCTCGAACTTGATCGGTAAAGGAAACCTAATCTCAAAGTAGGTGACTTAGTTTGAGCAGTTTTTTTAGTTTAAATGGTCACCTAAATTGAGCAAATTTCTTGAAAAGAGTTTGCTATTTTGGATCCAAATATTTTCTATATAAGAAGTGTATCTTCTTTGTGGATTGCATCCAAAACGAGCTTTAGGTATTCAAGCCAAGAAATCATGCAGTAATATTCTTGAATTCTTTTGTGAGATTGAGATATTATTTCATGAGAAATTATGAGGACTAAACACTATGTGAAGTATTCGGTGTAATTGGGGATTGGGAGAAATCGAGAACGTGTGAGTGATTTGAGTATGGTTATAGTTTTTATTGTATCGCTTGATTTATAATGATATCAAGTGCTATTTTTCCTGCAAAGGACGAAGCACAAGTTTCTCGTGAGCAAGACCTTAAGGGGGGTTGTTGGTAATCGTATGAATGGTAAAAGCCCACCCTTTATATAGTAAGGAAAAATCTAACCTTGAAAAATAAGGACATACTCCTAATAAAATAAATATTTCAAGTGGAATAATGTTATTAATAATGAGGACATATTCCAAAATTTCCAAAATGTGAAATACGTGAGATCGGTTGATGGAGACCATCAATTTCTCTTCGAGCACACTGTTTAGCCTTAAATAGAGCTACATCATGTTGTATGATGATATATGAACTTGTTTTTTTTGCTAGATTTTACATACACATACATAGCTATCAGTAACTTAGCTCATTTTGGAGCTTATTCATTCTTGAATTTGCATTGTTTTGAAAACTAGGATAAGGTCGTGGTAATTGGACGTATTTCTTATCAAGATTTTGGGCCAATATTTCGCGTCATGTTCATGTTAAGTTGGTTGCAGGTATATTGGAGGAAAGATGTCAGAATATTAGTCATTGAATATCCACAAGGTTCAGACGATTATGCTTGATTGTATCTCTGTTCCTTCCGCTCGATACCATATTAAAGAATACTGGTATTTTAATGAATGCGATATTATATGACTATATCTACTTTTTGTTAAATGCAAAGATCGTTATTGTTTTATTACTATTTAAAGAAATACTCTGAGTTGTTACACAAGGTAGTGATCATTCAAGAATGAGTGTTGACTCATGAATCACTCAACAGGTTTCTCCAACTGATGTGGGACTTAGATTATTACATTTATGGTATAATTTCATGTACGACGTAATGTTGATAAATATGTTATGAGAGATCGAGAGGTCGAGATCGAAAGAGAGAATATAAGCTTTATGGAGAACTCAAAATGGAAAGAGTACTCGCATAAGATCATTGAACCCACGTAGTACATAGAGATAACCTTCACCTTATTACCACATTGATCTTATGCGCCATCATGCTTCCAAACTCCAAACCGTACTCGCATAACATTATTAAACCCAAGTAGTACATAGAGATGACCTTCGCCTTATTTTCACATTCATGTTATTTTCCATCATACTTCCAAACTCCAAACATCATCAAAGCCTCAGAAAAGAAATCCCCCAGTGCAAAGCCACTCACCAACAAAGAGTGCCTCGCAATTGAGATTCGGATTGAACTCCTCGAATTTTGCGGGAGTCAAGTGGAACATTTGCTCCACAGCGAAGCACGTATCCCCGCTCTTCACGCCATACACTGACGTGCACACTATTCCGGCAGGTATGGGTACTCTCGGCAGTGTCGGCGGAAGCGCAATAGCTATTCCAAGTCAGAAGTGAGATCAATGTGTTAGGGTACACAACATGTGAAGCTATAGTAATAAACAGAAACACGAGGAGAATCACACTGCGGACAAAAGTCGTTAAATCTTTTGTTGCTATAAACCCTAAACCAAGGGCCCTTTTTTGTGGTTGTACACAAGGTTTGTGTTTGACTCTAGAGGTCCTCCATGTATGTTAGTTTTGAATAAATACACAAGGGTACATCCATGTCACTACATACACCGACTTGCATGGTGCGACTTTTGGTGGGTCGTTGAGGACCTCATCTATGAAATGGTCATGACCAATATAAAATACATCATATTTGAGGTTAACAACTAATGCTCTAACCTTTTGATCGAAGTAAATCTATTATAACTTACTTCTTTTATGAGTTATTATAAACCCTATTTATAACGACGGACAAATAGGATATACTTTTCGTGTATGTATGCCAAAACAGAGTGTGCTTTATGAGAAAGAGTTTGACATATTCCATGCAATTTAGTATTAAGCCAAAGATAATGACGAAGTTGGAGTGAACTGAATAGAAATTTAACCGTAGCAGTTGACTAGTGAATTGAAAAGAACTCAAGACTTACAGCTGCTTTTGACGTCACGAGCTGAAGAAACACCGAGCAAAAGAAAGAGCACCAAGACGAGATTGAAGAGCATTGTCATTTTGTTGCTGCTGAGTCCAGCCATGTCACCAAACTGCTTAAGTTGAAGCCCAGAGTTCTTCTGCAATATTATAGCTCTTCGTTTCCTCTCAGCTGTAAGACCCATTCATTATATAGTAGAGAAGCCAGCCATGCGATACAGTATTACAAAGACATGTATTTTCATTAACCATATTTCGTACTAGTTTCGCTGGCTTTATTTTGACGTAAAGTACGAGGTAGAAAGACTATTCTATACGTTGATGATATTGACATATCCGTCTTGGCTGTAGACTTATCGGCTAAACACATTTCATCTTGTTTTGCTGTCAGATAAATGGTGATTGAGATCGGAGAGGGTTGACTCCATGCAATATGGTTAGAAAAAATTAGATCGACACCAATGTCTTTTTCTCGTAAAGCATGATCTAGTCACGAACGATGATGCATTATTGTTCGTTTTAATAATGACTGACTACACAATGACAGAAGGTAGCGATGTCTTCCCTGGCTACAGCCGAGTTAAGAGGAATAGATTGAGTTACATCTGATTGCTTATTTCTCCCTGCAGCTTCTTGTAGAACTTAGTTCGATGCTGTCTTATTGTCCTATCATCTTGTAAGTTATGAAGCGGTTCATAATTTACGACAATAAAGCGACGGCATAACTTTCAAAATACACGTAACAACAAATATAAACTGGGGAAATAAGTGCATTGGGCCCTTGGGGAACAATTAGATAGAATTCAAAAAATAACAAGTCGGGGAAAATTCAGTAGGAGTGGTAACGTTAAGTGCTCTGATAATGCGTTTCCTTCATAAGTTTAAGCTATTAGACGACGTACAAATAACACACAATATATGTATGTATGTATGTATGTATGTATGTATGTATGTATTACTTAACGAGAAAGAAAGTAAAAGAATGTATTACTTAACGAGAAAGAAAGTAAAAGAAATCCTAAGCTAATTTACGCAGAACAGACTAATGATCCCCCCTGCCTATAAATTTAACGAAAAGATTATGAAAGATTTGCATGGGAACGAAAGTCTCACTAGGCAATAGGGTGATCTTAGCTGACGTGTCACTGTCTAATGTAGGGGTGAGCGGTTCTAAGTTCATTACAGGTTCCATATGGAACCTGTAACCTACTCTCGGATACAGGTTCCTCATTTTTTAGAACTTAAAACCTACCCGTCGAAACTTGGAACCTAGAAACTATCCCGTCACAGGTTCTAGAGTAGGTTCCAGGGTTTAACATGTTCTTTTTTTTATATTTCATTTTTAGTTAAACAAAACGAAAATGAACACAACAATACTAAACAAGCTTATCATTCACCAAAAAGAATACAAAAGACTAGTTTTCTTGACATCATAGTTCAAATAAATATAATTAAAATGAGAAGTTATTGCGTGAATCGATACTAGGGGTGAGTCGTTCTATATTCTGATGCGAAGGTATATAGGCATCGGAATTGCGTGTGTTAACAACGGTATGTCAATCGAATTAAACTTTTGAATAAGTACACAAGGTATTAGGAATTAATGTTAGGATGATTCTACCATGAAATGACTTGAGAAAAAGATGCGTCTTTAGATAACTATGCCTGACAAGAAAACTCAGTTATAAATATGCAAAAGCCCTCCTTTCCTTGTTTAGATGGAAGCACATTTAGTATTAAGCCAAAGGTAATGACGAAGTGGGAATAAACTGAATAACAATCAATCATGGTTATTGATTAGTGAATTAAAAAGAACGCAAGGCTCACCGATGCTTCTGACCTCTGCTGAGTCTAGCCATTTGACCAAAATGCTTAGTTATAGCACTTGGTTTTCTCTCAATTCTAAGACCCCTTCATTATATAGCGGAGAACCAAGTCATGTAAGACAATTTCACAAAGAGAATTATTTTAGTAAGAGAAACTATTAAATGACCATCTTTGATCTACTGTAAAAATAACAGTCTGTCCCACGTCACAAAAAAAAGTAATAAATAATTATAGGTCTTGGCTAGCATAACAATATTTGGGTTACTGTTAAAATAACAGAATGTTATAAGTTACAAATTCTTGAAGAAGTGGACTCCACAATAATTTTTAATTATTTGTTATTTTTTTTTGTGACAAAAAACATATTGTTATTCTCACAGTAAATTAAGGACATTCACATAAGCATTTATCATCATTATAAATTGTTGTAAGGTTCATTTCTTCAAGAATTTGTAACTCACAACATGATGTTACTTTCACAGTAGATTAAAGGCTGTTATGCTAACAAAGTCTTTTTAGCAATATATAGTTCATGCTAGCTTGCATTTTGACGTAGAGTGCGAGGAACAAGTACTATATACATCGTCAACATTGACATGTCCGTCTTGATAGTTGACTTATCCGCTAATTATATGTAATCGGGTTTTTTGAACTCAAATAAATGGTGATTCTTTTTATGAGAATAAAGGGTGATGGGGACTTGAGAGGGTCGACTCTGTATGATATGGTTAGAAGAATAAGTTTGACGCCAATGTCTTTCTCCTGAAGCACAATGTAGTGATGAAAGATGTTGCGTTGTTGTTCGTTGTAATAATGACGGACTACGTGATAGTAATGTCTATAATTACAACCTAATTAAGATGGATTCTAGAGAAAAAGAAAAACGAAAATTCTAGTCGAGAGGAATAGATGCTTCGTTCGAAGTTTTTTTATCCCCGTCATTTTGTAAGTTATAAAACTATTACAAAATTTACGACTATGAAGTGACAACATGACTTTCAAAATACAATAAACGTAAACCGGTGAATTAAGTGTTACACAAACCAGGGAACGGTTAGGCAGAATATAAAAATAACAAGCAGGAGAAAGTTAAGAGGGAGTGTCGGGATTGGAATGATATGTGCTTTAATATCATATTAGACGAATTGTTTCGTTGAAAAGTTTAAACTATTAGGGAATGGACAAACAATTATATATAGCTTGAAAGTTCAAAATATGAAGGAGGAGAATAATTAGATATTTAGGTACGAAATTATGAGAAAATCAATTTTAAGTTTTGATGAAAGTACCAATGTACTTTAATAATTTAAATTATGGGTATCATCAAAATTATTTTTTGAGTTTGAGTCCGTGAAAATCCCAATTCCAAAATACGATTTCCTAGTCTTTGTTGGAGTCGGCCCAGGATTGTTTTCCAAAGTTCATCATAAACACTTTGATGAATAGTTGAAGAGCTTGTCGTGATATCAATTTGGATAGTGACTTTTCAGCGTAAAGTGGAATTTTTTCCCGTGAATCGCCTCCGAAAATTAGTGTTTGTCTCCATAAAATCTTGTGGCAAGATTTATGTAATTCTTTTGCAATATCAAGAGATTATTTCTCAATAAATTGTGAGGATCAATTATGGGGTAAGTTATTTGGTGTTATTAGGGGCTGGAAAACCGAGAGTATTGAGTAACGTGAATGTGGTTGTAATCTTCGTGTTATCGCCTGATCTATAATAGAATCCCGCGTTACTCTCTGTGTGAACGTAGGCCACACCTATCAAAACCCCGTAAATCCTTGTCCGGTTTATTTTCTTATGATTATTATTTTGTTTGACCACTTGTTTTGGCAGCAATTTTGGTCCAATCCTCTAATTAGTTTTTCAATTAAGAGTTGAGTACTTGATTTGAGATGCAATTTGTAACTAGTCGGGACGTTGTTGCGGAATAGTACCAAAATTATAATACTCAAGGAGTGACGTCTTTATTGTCTTATAACTTACAAGCACCATAACATTCATCCACTTTTGCCCCATGAACTGATTAAGTCCAGATTTTTGGTTTGTGCAGGTTGTCCCGATTACCTTCAAATGGAATGGATGAACTCCAATTTCTTCAGCTAAAAATCTCCCAATGCCCCGATCAAATATATCAACCCTATGAATTCATTTCTTTTCCACGTCACTTCCAAATTCAAACCACACTGGAAATATCGGCAAAATAACGTGCTTTTCATATACACAAGGACTGTGTAAACCCTTTATTTTTCCCCTTAGAAATAGCTCAATAAATCGTCACATTATTAAGGTAAATCCATTGTCCAATGAAGAGGTCATCGCAATCGAGATTTTGATTGAAGAGGTCGAAGGTTGAGGTAGTCAAGTTGAACGTCTGCGCCAGATCGTAACAGGTATCTCCATCTTGCACGTTATATAGCGACTTGCATTGCATGCCAACTTGTGGAACCCCATCGTTCATATCCACGCCTGAAATAAGATAAAAGAGCATGTGCAAGTTAATATATATTGATATCAGCCAATCGTCATTAGGGTATTGTTAAAAAGTATCCCTACGGCACTTGATAAGAAGTATTGATTGTGCTCGACAATCCATAAATGGTCGCACATGTTATTCCGGCGGGTATTATCGCCGGTGTCAGCGGTGCACCGATAGCTACTTTGAGTCCAAAGCGAAATCAACATGTTAGGGTGCGACGAAAATCACACCGCGAATTGACCACGTGGGCAAACTAATTGATCTAGGTTTTCTTATAAATACACAATGTGCTGTGTTTGCATACGACATTCAGTTTGTAAAAACGAACGCAAAACTTACTCGTTAGTTTCCTTTCAGCTGTGGATACAATGAAGACAAGAGAGAGCACCAAGAAGAGATTGGAGGCCACGGTTATCTTGCTGCTGACTATAGCCATGATGACTGAATGCCTTCTTCTTTTTGGAATCTCTTCAATCTCTGTTTCGAAGGGAAGAATTATGCGGAAGCACTTCCTTGCGATGTGTTGACTTTGAACTTGCCTTGTTTTCAATTAGGAGGAGACAACCATGTTTGAGAGCACTAGGACGAAGGACATGACATAGTTATTTCCGTGCGTTTTCCGCTCTCTGCCTGTGTTAGCGAGTGTTTCTCGATACCCCTAGAATGAAGGGAGTTAGTTATTTATAGGAGATCAAAGAGTGGTGATGGGTTTGATTTGTGGTGGAAAGGGACGAAGGATAGATACATTTGGTAGTTAAGACTTGCGATCCGACAAATGATCAGAGTAGCCCCGATGTGTGTTACACGAAGTTGGAAGCGCGGACAAAGTCAAAATGAGTCGAGTAAGAAATAAGTACAAAAAACAATTAAATCTGACGCGACTGATTTACTTGATTCCGCAATGTGCCTACTCTACGGGAAACGATCGATAACATGACTTCACTATAAACGGCGAAGAGGAAATTATAACTACTCACTCACAGTGTTGCCCAATTCCTATTACGCTCGATAAGCCCCATAAGGATAAATTAAGAAAATCTCTCACATTTGGTTTCTCTTGATAGCAAAATAGGTCAATCCTATGTTTTATTTTTGGGATATGTGCACTAGAAGTCCTAAAACTTGTCACAAAAGTGCAATTGAGTCCTAAAACTTTCAAAAAGTGTAAACAAGTCCTAAAACTTGTCACGAAAGTGCACTTGAGTCCTAAAACTTTCAGAAAGTGCAAATAAGTCCTAAAACTTGTCACGAAAGTGCAAACAAGTCCTAAAACTTGTCACAAAAGTGCAAACAAGTCGTAAAACTTTCAAAAAGTACAATCAATGGAAGGACTTAATTGAATCAATTTGACAAGTTTTAGGACTTGTTTGCATTTTCGTGATAAGTTTTAGGACTTGTTTGCACTTTTTTAAAGTTTTAGGACTCAAGTGCACTTTCGTGACAAGTTTTAGGATTTATTTACACTTTTGAAAGTTTTAGGACTCAATTGTACTTTCGTGACAAGTTTTAAGACTTTGAATGCACTTATCACTTTATTTTTGGGTAGCACGCACGTTCAGAAGTCCGCCCATAGTGGGCCGAACGTAAAAAAAACATGTCTTCCAAAAACTGATAAAGTCAGACGTCCGACCAAGGAATGACCGGACGTCCGACATGCTATAACTAGTTTTTACATCTTGGTCCAACGTCTGTTCTTCCCGCTTCGATCCCACAGTAGCCTCCAAACTCTAGTGCTTCGTTTCGGACGTATGCTACATGATTTAGGGCGTCCGAAAATGTATCTTTTGTGCATTTCGAAATATTTCATTCACTCTGGATGTCCTCAAATCAACTCAAGTCGGTTCCAAACCAAATCGGATCTAACTTCAAGCTATAATCGGCAGTTTGGTTTGTAAATATTAATTGTGGTTAAATGGTGTGGACACTTAAATTTTGGCGACCCACTTAGTAATTTCATTGCATAGAAAAAATCAGGGATCGACCCCGACCCTAACCAAAAATATTATTAAATTGCATTTGCTTCATTTTGGACCTATGCTACACGATTTAGGACGCCAGAGAATATTTCTTTGTGCATTTCGAAATATTTTATTCACTCCGGATGTCCTTGAATCAACTCGAGTCGGTTCCAAATGAAATCGGATCTAACTTCAAGCTATAATCGACAGTTTGGTCGGTATCAATTAATTGTGGTTAAAAGGTTGAAAGAGTGGTGAGATCCACCGTGTATACAATTCTGGACAATGGATAGATTGGATAGAAATTGTGGCAAGTATATTGGATTTATAAGGAAATCCTGGGCTTCACTTATTGGAACGGCTTAGTATGGATATCTTGTGCAAATAGTGAAATTCAGGCTATTATTTGACCCCGTTGAAAAGTACTTTTTCCTAGCTAGGACAACCTTTTGACTATGGTCGTCTAACGTTTGTATTCTTACTTGTAGTCCACCTTATTACCCCAACCATCCGCTCTGAGACAATACTTAATACTGAGAGAGAGATTTATTGAGAACTCAAAATGAAAAAAAACACTACATAGTAAGTACTTTTCTCATAAGGGATCATACTCATCTCCTTATTCTTTGATAATAATGACAAAGGCACATTTCCAATCTCTTCTTACTTCCAAGCTCGGAACTTCATGGAAGCAAAGAGAGGAAGTTTTAGAAATCGATCGCCTGGGTGCAAAGCCATTGACCAACAAAGAGAGCGTTGCAATTGAGGTTTGGATTGAATGCGGCGAAGGTCCCCGGAGTCAAGTTGAACATGTTCGCCACGCCAAAGCAAGTATCTCCGCTCTTCACTCCATAAACCGACTCGCATTTTAGTCCGGTGGAAATCGGCACATCTATTTCCAATCCACATCCAAAGTTAAAATGTGAGCTCATAGGCAAGCGATAAGCGGCACACCGAAAAAACATTTTATTAGCAGAAAATTATTTTTCTAACTAGCGGATGACATTGACTGCTCGATTCGTCTGCTAGGAAAACCCTGGATGCCACGTTCATTACAACAATATATTTATGCTTGACCAAATGTGAGTCATGCATGGTGCTTATCTTTCATTATATGGGATACATACGATATGCTAAGAAAACTCAAAACTTACCACTTTTCAGAATCCTTTCGGCTATAGAAACAGTGAAGCAAAGAGAGAGCACCAAGAAGAGGTTGAAGAGCATGGTCATTTTGCTGCTGATTCTAGCCATGTTGGCCTAAATGATTCTGCTTTCTTAACTTTCTTTGGATTGAAGAGCTATGCAAAAGACCATGTTCTCTCAATCGGAACTCCATTCTTTTTATAGCGACCAACCCAAGTCACGCATAAGATTTCCGTAGACAAGAAACTTAATTAATTAACGATACTTCATGCCGGCGTTTCAATGTGGTGCACAATGTTGGTCCTGAAATTGGATTTGCATTAGTGTCTCTAGGAATATGCCTGACTAAACAGGACGATGACCTAGATGATATCAAGGTCATTGTCTCATTAATCTGCATTCGAAATAAGAACATGTTAACATTATTACGAGTAACATGGAAGCGTGAACAACGAGACATGACAACCTTTTATATAGTGGACGTGGACGACACATAATAGATTATTACCATATGATAAATAATTACCTAAAGGTACCAAACTTGTATTAAAGGTGATGTCATAATTTATTGTTAGTTCTTTCTTGTGGTTCCTTTCATCATTTCTAGAATAATTACGAGAATTTACATGCGCAAAGTGTCTATGGAGCTTTGCAATAGATAATTTAGCTAGATGATCATATTTGAACATGTTATAGCTAGATTTTACTTACATATGTAGATGTACGTAACTATCTGTAACTTAGTTCATTTTGGAGTCTAATTAATCTTGGATTTGCACAATTTTGAAAATTGGGATAAGATCGTCGTAATTGGACGTATTACTAATCAAGATCTTGCATCAATATTTCGCATCATGCTCATGTTGATCTTGCTGCCAAAGATATCTTTTTTTAAATAATATGAAGTGTATACATCATTTGGTTACTGCCTAATGCATCATTTGATTGATCATATTGAAACAATAATTGTTCCTTTTCCAATGGGATTGACCGTACTCGATTGAATGCCGGTTTTTTGCGCCAGTCACGTAGGGCGACCGGCCAGGTCGAGTCAGAAGGGCTTTGATGACCCTATGTTTTGTGTAACTAATATTTACAAATCTTTGTAAGAGTCTTATGTGTATGCTCACTTTTGGGGAAAAGTGCTGAATAAGTCCTAAACCTTTTGAGAAAGTGTCAATTTAGTCCTAAACCTACTTTTGGTGCCAATTGAGTCATAAACCTTTTGATATAGTGCCAATTCAATCCTTTTGGCCGGATTTAGCTGACGTGGACGTCGACCGGCCGGCGACCGGTCACCGGAGCTGACGTGGACAAAATTTAATAATATTTTAATATTTTTTTGAATTTTTTTTCTTTTTTTCTTCTTTTTTTTTTCTTCAACCTCTTCCTCCAGCCGGTCGCCGGAGCAGCGACCGGCCGGAGGCCAGAGGCCGGCGAGGTCGACCTCGCCGGCCACTGGCGAGGCACGCCCTCGCCGGCGACGGCGAAGGCGAGCCTCGCCATGGGCTGGGCGAGGCTCGACCTCGTCGGATCCGGCGAGGTCGAGCCTCGCCGCGGCCGGGCAAGGCCCGACCTCGCGAGATCCGTCGAGGTCGATCCTCGCCCAGCCATGACGAGGCTCGCGCTTCGCTCGCTTGCCGGCGAGGGCGAGCTCGCGCCGGGCCGGGCGAGGTTCGCCCGGCCCTCGCCATGGCCGGGCGAGGTCAACCTTGCCAGATCCGGTGAGGTCGAGCCTCGTCCAGCCATGGCGAGGCTCGCCTTCGTCGCCGGCGAGGCGAGGCCGAGCCTGCGCCAGGGCCGGGCGAGGCTCGCCCGGCCTCGCCGGCACCTCGCGACCTCCGGGCGAGGGCGGGCGAGGCTCGCCGGCACGGCTGGCGAGGCCCGACCTCGCCGGATCTGGCGAGGTCGACCCTCGCCCGGCCATGGCGAGGGCTCGGGGCGAGGCCCGACCTCGCCGGATCCGGCGAGGTCGGGCCTCGCCCGGCCGCCGACGAGGCTCAACCTCGCCAGATCCGGCGAGGTCGGGCCTCGCCCAGCCATGGCGAGGCTCGCCTTCGCCGTCGCCGGCGAGGGCGAGCCTCGCCAGTGGCCGGCGTGGCTCGCCCTCCGGCCGGCGAGGTCGACCTCGCCGGCCTCTGGCCTACGGCCGGTCGCCGCTCTGGCGACCGGCTGGAGGAAGAGGGAGAAGAAAAAAAAAAGAAAAAAAATATTAAAATATTATTAAATTTTATCCACGTCAGCTCCGGTCGCCGGCCGGCCGACGTCCACGTCAGCAAAATCCGGCCAAAAGACTGAATTGGCACTATATCAAAAGGTTTATGACTCAATTGGCACTAAAAATAGGTTTAGGAATAATTTGGCACTACTCCAAAAGGTTTAGGACTTATTCGGCACTTTTCCCCTCACTTTTGATGGTTCGTCACAGGCATATTGGAGGAAATATGTCAGATTACCATTTTTAATTGTATCTCTGTTACTTCCGCTAGATATCATTGTAAAGGACACTGGTATTTGAAGTCATGCACATTGATATAATGTGGCTATTTACCTACTTTTTGTTGATCCAAGATCGTTAAAATGTTTATTATTATATGGGATCTTTGTGAAGTTCGATGATTGGACCTCGATAATTGCGATCTATTCATTTTGTGCGATCCGCTTTGCTATGCAAAATATAAAAATCCTATTTATTGAAGAGCAGTGGGAACATATAAAAATTGCCCGGAATACATAAGACGGCCTAAATACACGCTTTTGGGTAGAGGATTATGGTCAGAGAAAATGATACAAACGGTCTCTAAACTTTGATCTAATGCGCAATGTAGTTCCTAAACTTTTAATTTGTTCAATGTAGTCCATGAACTATAGCCCAATGTGAAATATGGTGCCTGAACTTTTAATTTGTTCAATGTGGTTCCTAGATTTTTGGTACATATTCAATTTAATTTTGAACTATATGAAAATGTTTAATATTATCCTTGAACTTGAGTTAAGGGAATGACGACATTAAACTTTTTCATATAATTTAATAACTAAATTGAACATGTACCAAAAGTCCAGGGACCTCATTGAACAAATTAAAAGTTCAATGATTACATTGCACATTTGATTAAAATTCTGGGCACCATTTGTGTCATTCTTTCTAATAAAATATGAGCGACCATTGCCACAAAGTTGTCATTGATACTCTTTAGCGGCAACCATAAAGGTGAAGACGAGCGATTGACCCTAAGCCATTGCTAATGATAAGTACGGTATTTAGGCCTTTAGGGATGGGAAAACGCGTCTGCTTGTTGGCTATTTTCTTATGGTGAATCATCTAACATGATACTATGGTTTAAGTTGGTTTTTTTATTGCGTCACTAGTTTCAGTTTTAGGTTAGTGCGCTTGTCTTTAATATCCATATTATGTTTTCTCAATATGTATTGTAACAACTTGATCCGTTCTATGGAAGCTTAGTCTCAAAAGAAAAAATGCTTTGGATAATCACACAAGGTGATAGATCATTTGTGGGTGGATGTTGACTTATAAACTGGGAGTGCAGTTACGGTAACTAGTTTCGTGAGGAAACTCTTTTTCGCAAGTTCAGCCTTTAAAGCAAGCTCTTTAAAGTGTGAACTTGTCTCTCTTAATTGATGTGGGATTTGAGATGTCACAAATTTCTCCAATTGAAGAACGGACGTCGTAGTTAGTGTTGCTTTGTATTACCTTGCACTGTTCCCCCTATTTAATGTTTGGTCCCGTCCATTTATGTCCCCTCCTCCTTCTTAGAGTCCTATTAGGAGTCGCACCTTGTTTGAGCCCTCCAGCTTTGGTAATCATTCTTCACTCTCGTCGGATCGGGTATGGCTTACTCTGTCTACAAACCACAGTGGAGAGGATCCTATTCTAATATTATAGGTAATGACCATGCACCATCCATATGGGCCAATCCTTCAAAACAAAGTACTTTGAGTAGCCACACAAAGTGATGATCATTTGAGAATGGATATTGACTTATGAGTCACTCATCAGGGCCTTTCCAATCGATATAGGACTTGGATTGTCATATTTATGGTACAATTTTCATGTAACATGCTATGTTGAAAAAATATGTTTCTTGTGAGAGAGGGAGAGAAAGGGGGGGGGGGGGGGGAGAAGGGGGAGGAGTGTTGGTTGTTAGCTTTATGGAGAACTCAAAATGAAAAGAGTACTAGCATCGCGTTATTAAGCCCACATAGTACATAGAAATAACCTTCGCCTTATTTTCGCATTCGCGTCATTTTCCATCATACTTCCAAACTCCAAACATCATCAAAACCTCAGAAAATACTAAACCCCCCCTTGGTGCAAAGCCACTGACCAACAAAGAGTGCCTTGCAATTGAGATTCGGATTGATCTCCTCAAATTTCGCGGGAGTCAAGTTGAACATTTGCTCCACGGCAAAGCACGTATCCCCGCTATTCACTCCATACACCGACGTGCATTTTATTCCGGGGTGAATGGGACCTATGGGTTTCCCCGGCGGAGTCGGCAGTGTGCCAATTGCTATTCCAAGTCGAAAGCGAAATCAATACGTTAGGGTATACTACATGTGAATCTATAGTACAAAACAGAAACGTATGTAATAAACATATGTTTTTCCATGTTCGACTTTGTGGTTGTACACAAGGTTTGTGCTCGAGTCGAGGGGATATAAACGGTGTGTTCTTGATTGTGATTATTTGGGAGCGAACATGTATGTAATCATATGTTTTTCCATGTTCGTATTAACGGCAACGGCATATTAATAAGCATTGGAATTGCATATTTAACAAAGGTATATCAATCGAATTAAGTTTTGAATTACTACACAAGGTATTATGAATTGATGTTAGGATGATTCAACCATGAAATGACTAGAGTATAAGATATGTCTTAAGCTAACTGTGGATGATGAGAAACTTAGTTATAAAAAATCCTCCTTTCCTTATATAGATCGAAGCACATCAATCATTGCTTATGCATGTGTCCTAAGAAAGTACTTAAGGCAAAATAAATAATCCTTTTATGAGTTATAATAAACCCTAATTATATCGACGAACAGATAATACCCTTTTCTTTTTTGAAAAAATTGTTGACGTTTCATGAAATTTAGTATTAAGCCTAAGATAATGACGAAGTGGGAATAAACTTAATGAAAATTAACCATGGCAGTTGATTAGTGAATTAAAAAGAAGTCAAGACCTACCGCTGCTTCTGACCCCATAAGCTGTAGAGACACTGAGCAAAAGAAAGAGAACCAAGAAGAGATTGAAGAGCATTGTCATTTTGTTGTTGCTGAGTCTAGCCATTCCACCAAAATGGTTAATTCTAGCACTTTGTTTTCTCTCTATTACAACACCCATTCAATTATATAGTGGAGAACCAAGTCATGTAAGACAATTTTACAGAGAGGGGTAATTTATTTAATAATATTTCATGCTAAGCTTGCATTTTGGCGTAGGGCACGAGGAACAATTACTTTGTACATTGATGATATCGACATAGCCGTCTTGATAGTTGGCTTATCGGCTAATTATATTTAATCAGGTTGAGTATATTTTAGAGTTAAGAAAAATGGCAAATCTAGTCGAGAGGAGTAGATGCTTGGTCCGATGCTTTTCGATTGTCCCATCATTAGTAAGTTATAAAACGGGGAAATAAGTATAATATATCACATATTACTTAACAGTAAAAGAATTAATAAAAATCCTAAGCTAATTTATGCAAATCAGACTAATGATCCTACCTGCCCATCAATTTAATGAAAGGTCATGACCGATTTGCGTGGGAACGAAAGTTTCACCACACAATGGACTGATCTTAGCTACACGGACTGTGGTAATAACCAAATTATCCTATTGACACGAAGCAATGAAAGTTCAAGAAAGAAGAAAACAAGACTTAGACATTTGATTATGATATTATGGAAAAGTTATGGTTAAAGATCGATGCAAGCACAAATGTACTTTCGTATTTTAGATCATGAATGTTATTAAAATATATCTCGAATTTGAGTTTATGGTAAAAATTTCGATACAAAATACATGAAAATTCGACTCATTTTGCATGACTAGGGACGTAGCATTCTTTTAGGAAAGTCCAAGACGTTGGACCTAGTTTTCGAAGTTCACACACACTAGGGGTGATCGATTTCAGGGTGAAAACCGCCTACCGAAAATCAAGAACCGCTCACTAAGTGCCGGTTCCACAAAATGGGAATAGAGAACCGTCCATTGGTTTCTGGACCCACCTAGGAACCGGACCATCAGTGTGGTTCGATCTCGAGTGGGTCCATTAAGCGGTTAAGGTCGAGACGAAAATGATCAAGAGGAGTCTGGCCAGAAAGTTAAATAGTAAGGAGATGTGAAGGTAGGATCTCGCCCACCATTTCAGTAAAGTAACACAGTGACACTACTGAGCGTTTGAATACGTTCCACACAAAAACCATAAAGCAGAGAGATATCTTCAGGGGCAACGAAAGAAAAAAGGCATGTAGATTAAAGACACGCTCACGTGGCTCGATTGGAGTAGAACTGAGAAACTCATTTGGAGAGAAGAAACACTTCAATCATTGTCTCTCCGGACACGAATACGAAAACCCAACAACAAAATTGAATTTTCCTTGAAAGAGAACCGAAACCCATCAAAAAGTTGTAGCTATACCGGGAAAGTTGTTGCTCATCTACTGTTTCCTCTGAATATATCGCCTCTCCACAGAACCAAAAGGACAAAACGACCCAAAAGAAAATCAGAACCAGAAGATTAAGGATGGTGGAGGAGGAGAGGGAGGCAAGGCCGCGACTGCGAGGGAGGGCTGAAGGCGAGGCCGTGACTGTGATGCTGTGATAGAGGGTTGGAGGTGAGAGATCAAGGCAACCGAGAAAGGCGAGGGAGGTGAGGGACTCGAAGAGGGAGAGATATCGAGGTGAGCGAGTCGAGAGGAAGGAGGCGACCGAGAGCGAGATCTGATGATGTGAGAGAAGAGAATTAGGAAAAGAATTAGGGTTTTGTGAAAACATAAAAATTAAAAAAAAAAAAAAAAACACACACACACACACACATATATATATATATATATATATATATATATGCGCGTGTGTACCAATCCGGTCCAAGTAGGCGGGTGGGCGGTTCCGCACCTAAAACCGAGAACCGGACCGATACTCATCGGTTTCAATAATTGGAATTGGGAACCGGACCAATCCTTATGGGAATTGCCGATTCTAAGCCGGTTCGGTCCGGTTCTAAGCTGTCCGGGTGATTTTTGGTTTTTTTGCACACCCCTAGCACGCACAGCACAATTGCCTAGTTGATGTTGGAGTCGGCTCAGGATTGTTTTTCATAGTTTAATGTAAATACTCTTATATTTGTCTTCAAGCGCCATTTTAGCGTGCAGAGTGGTGGCCTAAACCAAAAACCGGTGAATCTTGTGGCAACGTTTCTGTCATTCCTTTACAAAATTGAGATATCATTTCTCAAAGATTACTCGTTATAGCTTTATTATCATATGGGGGTTTTTGTGAAGTTCGGTGATTTGACCTCGATAAGACCGATCTATCCATTTTGCGCACTGGATCATACATAATAAAATCGCTTGCCGTGCAAAATATGGAACTGACAAAATTCATGTTCATTAAAGAGCAGTGGATAAGTACCGATGGTATTTAGGCCTTTTAGGGATTGGAAAACCCATCGCTTGTTCTCTATATTCCTATAAGGAATCATCAAACATTATATCATAGTTTAAGTTGGTTCTTTTTTTTAGCTCCACTAGTTTCAATTTTAGGTTACTGTGCTTTTCTTTAATGTCCATATTATGTCTTTTCAACATGTATCGTAACGAACAGGTCCACTTTACGTAGTGGTCATTGACATAGGAACCACTTGATAGGGTCTCTCTCAATTGATGTGGGAGTTGAGACGTCGCAAGCTTCTCTACTTGAAAAAATGACGTCTTCATCAGTATTGGCTCATATGGCCCTGCAATACTCCCCTATTATATGTGATGTCTGACCCTCCTCCATCTTAGAAGCTTATTAAGAGTTGGAAATTGTCTGATCCCTGTTATAGCAATCATTCCCTGCTCTCTTCGAATCGGGCATAGGCATAGTTTGTCCACAAAATACACCTATTGGAGAAAATCTTGCTCAAGTACATCTTTGATGACCGGACTCCTTCCATGTGGGCCAAGCTCTCAAAAAAAGTACTATAATTAGCCACACAAAGTGGTGACCATTGGGGGGTAGGCGTTGACTTATCAATAACTCAACAGGGCCTCTCAAATCGATGTGAGACTTGTGATGTCACATATATGGTCTGATTTTTTGTAAGATGCAATGTCGAAAAACATGCTTCTTGAGAGGGAGAGAGAGAGAGATGAGCTTTATGGATCACATAATATTTTCTAGATGAACATTCTAAATGCATGTAGGACATTCATGAATTTGGTCTAATTACCAGTACGATCGTGGCTGAACCGATATTGAGGACGTCGGGCTTGCTGAACACTCACGGCAGCTACACAAATCTCTCTCTATGAATTGCTCTCATGTATATCTCTCTGGAGGCCTCCATATCTCTTATGAAAGTTTCCTACGTGGATATTGCAGAGAAACACAAAAGAACCCCCTCCCTTTAATTGGATCTTTCGCTTGATTATTTCCCCTCTTGACAGTATATACTCGGATTTCTTTCCAAGCGGTGCCCACTTTGCTTGCCAAAAACTATGTTTAAATTGAATCCATATTATCCTTTTGTCATATCTTTTGGTGGTCTCACAAGATTGAAATAATTTTATCCTATTTTAGCACACCCATGCACGCAGTCTATCAAAATTCGGCTACTACGAGATTCATGTTTTTAGGCATAGTCCAATCAATTCAACTAATCTCAGAACCCTTGCCTGGGTCCACTAACTCCAATGCAATTATATGGACTTAATACCATGAATGTAAATGCTTCTAATATGCAAGTAAAAATTAATAACATCTTTTGTTAGGGGTTGGGGCTAATCCCTAATTTTCTATGCAACGAATGCCTAAATGGGTCGTCCAAATTTAGGGGTTAACATGAAGTAGTTCAAAGATACGGTGAAATCTAATGTATAGACATTCCAAGACCGCAAATAAATTAGATATAAGTCGTGGCAAGCATATTGGGTTTATGAGGAAAACTTGGATTCACTTATCATATGCAAATAGTGAAATTCGGGATATCATTTGACCCCGTTGAAGTATTCTGTCCTAGTTAGAACCACGTTTTCACTCTGGTCACCTTAGGTTTGTATTCTGAGACCAAGACCATACTTAATATTAATCATTGGAAGAGAAGAGGAACCCCTTGTAGAGAGAGAGAGAGAGAGAGAGAGAGAGAGAGAGAGAGAGAGAGAGAGAGCTCAAAATGAAAAAAGCAGAAGACATTGTATAATAAGCATTATTCTCAGAAGGAAGAACACTCGTCTGCTTATTTTTTTATTACTTCCAGGCTCAGAACTTCATGCAAGCATAGAGAAACAGTTTCAGTCTTCTAGCAACCCGACGCAAAGCCATTCGCCAACAAAGAGCTCATCGCAATTGAGGTTTGGATTGAGCGCGAAGAAGTTGTCCGGAGACAATTGGAACTTCTTTTCAACGTCGAGGCACGTATCTCCTCTCCTCACTTCATAAAACTTTATGCATGGTACAAAGGGCACCGGTGCCTCTATTTTCAATCCACAACCAAAGTCAGAAATGTGAGTTTACAAGCCAGTAACAAACGAGAAACCGAAGAATTATCATCGTCGAACAATTTGTTCTAGCTAAGCTGATGACATTGACGCCTCGATTCGTCAGCTTAGAAAATCCTGAAACCACATTCATGACACCAGTATATATATATATATATATATATATATATATATGCATGCTCGACAGAACGTGAGTTTTGCGTGGTGCTTACTTTTCATTACACGGGATATACACAATCTGTATCCATTTCTATTTGTTTCGATACGTTTAGTTGCTAAAATTAACTGAAGACCTACCGCTTTTCAGTATCCTTTTCGCAGCAGAGACAGTGAAGCACAGAGAGAGCACCAAGAACAGGTTGAAGAGCATGGTCATTTCGCAGTTGGTTCTAGCCATGTTGGCTTGAATGATTCTGGTTTTTTTAACCTCCTTTGATATTGAAGAGCTATGCAAAAGACCATGTCTTCTCTCAATCGGAACACCGTTCTATTTATAATGACGAAACGCAAGAAATGCATGGTAATTTCCGAAGAGAAGTAACTTAAAATTAACGAACGATAATTTCCATACCGGCGTTTCGGTGGGGTGCACAATGTAGCCCTAAAATGGGGTTGCATCAGTTTCCCTGGGCATATGCTTGACTAGATAGGACAGATTATTTAGATGACATCGACATCATTGTCTAATCAATTTGCTTTCGAGATAATAAGGTTTTGTTAAGAGGACTACACTTGGCGTAATGCGGAAGCGTGACCAAACAAAATGACTCGAGCAAAAAATAAATTGTGCAAATATAACCGGAACAAAGCGGATTTACATGGTTCGGAGGTGGGCTTACTCCACAGGTAGAGATTTCATGAGATGGTTCTATAATAATCGATAAAGGTTGTCACGACCCTCCCGAACCGACATGTTGGGGAAAAGACAGGTTTAGAGGTAATTGTCGAATTGAGGACCAACAATCCATCCCCTATTCTTTTACAATAAACCTCGAGCATTTATGAACACAAAAAAAATCCACGGTTTCGTCCATGATTTACACCTCCGAACCTTTAAATCAAGAATCACTGTCGCTCGCCTATGCTCACCACCGAACCACCGCCGGATTCGCTGGTTTGTTACGCAAAATTGGAAGACTGAGAAATAAATGCAAAAACAATAAACCTAACACAATAGATTTAAGCAATTCAACGGTGTGCCTACTTCATAGGGAAAGATCAACAAGATGGTTCCACTATAATCGGCAAATAGGAGATTACAATCGCTCAATCACATTAACTCACAAGTTTTTCCCAACCCCGTTTACAATCGAATAAGCCCCACAAGAATTAATCGAGAAAATCTCTCACGATAGGTTTCTTTTGATGAATTTCTAAAAGCTCTTTTTGAGTGAGCCTTGATGTAATGCGCAAAATAGGTCAAATCCCATGCTTTATGATCGGTCCCATGCACATTCGGCCATCCACATGAGTTTGGACTTTAGCCCGAGGTGCTCTGGACGTATGAAATCTAGGAAGGACCAGACGCCAAAAATGCTGTCACCAGCTTTTACATCCTGATCCGACGTCCCGTTCTTCTCGTTTGGATTCACAGTGGCCTCCTAACTTTGATGCTTCATCCCGAACATATGCCACGTGATTTAGGATGCCTGAAAACGTATCGATGCGCACTCCGAAATACTTTGCTTGCTCCAGATATCCTCGAATCAACTCGAGTCATTTCCAAACCAAATCGGATCCATAACCAACAATTTGGTTGGTATAAATTAATTGTGGTTTAAAGGTTGAAAAAACGGCTAGCATATTTGTGGCTAACAAATAGATGAACTCGTTTAAATATATGAAGAAATTCATCGTATAGACAATTCTAGACCATGTGTTAATAAGATATAATTTGGTCCAAGTATATTGGCCTTACAAGGAAAACTTGGCTTCACTTACTGGAACGACTAAATAAATATATTTTATGCAAATAGTGGAATTCCTGATATTATTTGACCCCGTTAAAGTATTTTGTCCTAGCTAGGATGACCTGTTGACTGGGTCATATATGGTTTATATTCGTGATTGCGCCCCATTTATTTTTCGGAAAAATACGTGATTTGAAAAATATTTTTTTTAAAATGATTGCTTACATCTCTCATAATAATAAATGAAGGAAAAATAATTTCATCATTAAGAAAATGTTTAGACATAAGGAGTTGTGGATAATGAAAACATTTTTTATTGGCTAATTATTTCAAGTAATATAAGCAATCATTTTTAGAAAAAATATTTTCAAATCATTTATTTTCCGCGGAACAAACGGAACCGCAATCCACTTTGCTACCTCACTAATCGGCTCTGAGACCATACTTCACCGAGTATTGGGTAGGCTTAACAAAAAGAAGATTCGCTCGAGATCGAGATCGCGAGATATATATTTATTGAGAACTCAAAATGAAAGAAAACTATATAATAAGCATTATTCTCGAAAGGGTGGTATACTCATCTCCTTTTTTATGACATTAAGGACAATCGACACATTTCCAATCTCTTCTTACTTCCAAGCTCGGAACCTCATGGAAGCAAAGAGAGGAAAGTTTTAGAAACGTATCGCCTGGGTGCAAAGCCATTGCCCAACAAAGAGCTCGTCGCAATTGAGGTTCGGATTGAACGCAGCGAAGAACCTCGAAGTCAAGTTGAACTTGCTGGCCACGCTGAGGCAAGTATCTCCGCTCCTCACTCCATGAACGAACTTGCATTGTAGTCCGGTGGGAATCGGCGTATCTATTTTCGATCCACATCCAAAGTTAAAATGTGAGCTCATACGCGAGTAATAAGCCGCATGTCGAAAAAAAAATTATTAACAGGAAATTATTTGTTCTAACTAGCGGCCTAGCGGATGACATTGACTACTCGATTCGTCTGCTAAGAAAAACCCTGAAGACCACGTTCATACACCAAGATGTTCATGCTTGAGAGAATGCGAGTCGTGCATGGTGCTTATTTTTCATTATATGGGATCATATACGAAATCCCAAGAAGTCTCAATCACCACTTTTCAGAATCCTTTCGGCGATAGAAACAGTGAAGCAAAGAGAGCAACAAGAGGAGGTTGAAGAGCATGGTCATTTTGCTGCTGATTCTTGCCATGTTGGCTTAAATGATTCTGCCTTCTCAAATTTCTTTGGATTGAAAAGCTATGCAGAAGACCATTCTTTTTATCAACGATATTTCGTGAGGGCGTTTCAATGTGGTGCACAATGCAGTCCTGAAAGTGGAGTTGCAGAAGGAATATGCCTGGCTAAATAGGACGATGCCCTAGATGATATCAAGGTCATTGTCTAATATTGTCAAGAAATCCTACGTATAGTACTTAGGGTATTACCCCGTTGAATTAACCATTTAATCTGGTATCACTTTGGATATGTAGTAGAAGTTCGATTCTTATCTTTGGGAAGATCACCAAGATTGAGCTTCTTTTCTCAGCTGCAAAACTACACCTCCAGAGCCACTCAACATTGACAAGAACTATTTGACCAAAAAAAGTGTACACAAAAAAAAAATCGACTAAATTTTACTATCCCCATATTGCAAAGCCATTCTCCAGCAAAGAGCGCATCGCAATTGAGGTTTGGATCAGATATGCCGAAGCTTTCCAGAGTCAAGTTCAATATGTGTGCCTTGCCGAGACAAGGGTCTCCGCTCCTCGCTCCCTAAACAGACTTGCATTTTAGTCGGACGGACACCAGTGTATCCATTTCAGTTCATATGAGAAGTAGATATATGAGGGTGCATAATATGTGATGCTATCAACAAACGCGACACTGAAGGAAAAATTTACATTTCAAAACATCACCAACCACTAATTAGACGACTCTGTCTGCTAAAAAAACCCAACATGTTATGCTGGTTGTGAACAGTATACATGCTTGAAATAACGACATGTTCCATTTGGATTTTGTGAACCGTATATGCATGAGAAATGAAACCGCAACATGTTCCATTTGGAGTTGGATAAAACCAAATTGCGTTCATTGCTTCGTTCGGATTTAGTTGCTTTTGAAATTAAGGGAACTCGAAACACTTGGCTTGAGAGTATCCTCTGGGCTATAGAAACAGTGAAGCAGAGAGAGAGAGCACCAAAAAGAGGTTGAAGAAATTTGAGTATTCTTCGCTTCTGATTCGAGTCGTCTTGGCTTAAAGCTTCTTTTTTTTTTTATTATCTTTCTTTGTGTTGGGAGCACGTGGCAAAAGTCTGATATCTTCATTCGGGGATATCGCCAAGAAGAAGCATAAGTTCGAGCCCGTTAACATATGCGGTTGAGCCCACATTCACTCAAAAGCTTAAATCAATATGTTATGCGCCAATTATAATATATTAACTGTTTTACACCACACCAATTTTTTTAAAGTAAGAATTTTTTCTAATACAACTCACACATGCAACTCAATAATCTCCCTTTTACGTGTGAGCTCAGTATTAGGTTTGGCTCCCCTTTAATTCACGTATTCTTCTGCATCAAGATATCTCGAGTTGAATCTATGTTCGTCACCAGATTTCATCCTTGAGATATTCACCCAACTCTAATATCAATTGTTGAAAACTCGCAACAGAAGCTCGATTCTTTTATCCAGAGAGATCGCTAAGAGGAAGCCGTCGCTAGATTTCATCCTTGAGATATTCACCCGGCTCTGATATCAATTGTTGGAAACTCGCAACAGAAGCTCGATTCTTTTATCCAAAGAGATCGCTAAGAGGAAGTCCAAGTCAATCAACATATTTAGTTGAACCTATCTTCACTCAAAAGCTTAAACCAATGAGTTATGGATCAATTAGGATACACCACACTAATTCTCGAACATGAGATTTTTATCTAACATGTGCAACTCAACTCTTTGAATTGAAGAATTTTGCACAAGAGCACGTTCTCTCTCAATCACAATGCATCCTTTATATAGTAACAAACCCAACCCAACCCAAGCAAGACAAATTTAACAAGAGAAAGACTTAATTAGCGACATTTCACGCCTGGGTCTTGATGTGGTTTACAATATAGTTCTTCATGGAGTTGCAAAGGTCTAGTGATGTGGGGCACTTCAAAATTTCATCTACATTTTCTATTTGGAAAATTCAAAATGTCAAGATTTTTTACCTACAATTTCTCTGGTCCCCTAAGGTTTTTTCCTAATTTTGGTCCACCTTTTTACCCCGTTGATCGGCTCTGAGACCATACTTAAGAGAGAGAGAGAGAGAGAATTCAAAATGTAGAAAACACTGTATAATAAGCACTATTCTCAGAAGGGAGAATACTCATCTCCTTTCCTCAACATTAATGGCAATTGGTAAATTCCCAATCTCTTCTTCACTTCCAAGCTCGGAAACTTCATGGAAGCAAAGAGAAAAAAAGGCTTTAGAAATCTATAGCCTTGGTGCAAAGCCACTGACCAACAAAGAGCGCATCGCAATTGAGGTTCGGATTGAACGAGCCGAAGGCTTCCGGAGTCAAGTTGAACATGTTCACCACGCTGAGACAATTATCTCTGCTCTTCACTCCATAAACCGACTCGCATTTTAGTCCGATGGACACCGACACCGACACCGGCACCGGCGTTTCTATTTTCAATCCACATCCAAAGTCAAAATGTGAGTGCACAAGCTAGTCATAGACATCAAAATTCTTCTATCTTTTGTCAACACGTTTGGTCGCTAAAATCAACTCAAAACTTACGGCTTTTCAGTATCCTTTCGGCGGTGGAAACAGTGCAGCAAAGAGAGAGCACCAAGAAGAGGTTGAAGAGCATGGTCATTTCGCTGCTGATTCTAGCCATGTTGACCAAATTGATTCTATAATTTTTCTGAACTGTCTTTCGATTGTAGAGCTACGCAAAAGACCATGTCTTCTCTCAATGGGCACACCATTCTTTTTATGGTGACAAACCCTGGTCATGCATAATAATGTCCGAAGAGGAGAAACTTAAATTAATCAACCACGTTTCATGCCGGCATTCCAATGGGGTGCACAATGTAGTCCTGAAGTGGAGTTGCATTAGTGTCTCTCGGAGTATGTCCGACTAAGTAAGTAGGACAATAATCTAGATGATATCAAGGTCATTGTTTGATTAATGTGTATTCAAAACAAGAAGGTTTACTTAAGAGGACTAGACTTTGTGACAACTATATATATTGTTACAACTAACGCGAAAGCGCGAACAAACAAAATGACTAGAGCAAACGATAAAGTTGCGGAAATGAAACCTGAACACAACGAATTTATGTGGTTTGGAGGTGGGCCTGCTCCGTGGAGAGAGATTGACAAGATAGTTTTATGATAATCGATAAATATGAGATTACAATCGTTCAATCATATTCACTCATAAGGTGTTTTCGAGTTACATACTATTCAAGAAGCTTGCATCTTGTCTAAAATTGTTTAAATTTATGTCTTTTAATAAGCATCCGCCTTACAAGTGGAAAATGGAATTAGAAATATTTCGTTCATGCTACCTTTGGCATACGAACGTGAAAAAAAAAAAAGGGGAATTGAATTAAAGAAAAAGAGAAGAAAATCACTTTGTTTGAAAGGATGAGATTTGTACTACACATCCACATAAGAAAAAACCTATTATGACTAAAGAACAAGAGCGCTTGAATGGTCGTGCTAGAATGCTCAACATTTCACCCCCTCTCTGCAGCGCTCAACCTTTGCACCTTTCTGCAATGTTCAACCTTTGCACCTCTCTTTTGCGCTCAACGTTTGCAGTGCACCGGAGTGAAGTGCTCGACCTTCGCACCTCTCTGCAATGCTCATTCTCTCTGCACCTCGCCGTCACGCTCAACCGTCACAATGAGCTGGAGTGGAGTGCTTAATTTTCACACCTTTCTACTGCACTCAACCTTCGCAAGGAACTAGAGCCAAAGCTTTGAAACCTCTCCCTCGAGCGCATGCGGTAGGAGTTTCGTAAAATGACGACAGATGAAGCCTCTTAGAGATGGAGTTTTCATGGTGATCCTTACAGAGCCTTATGGGTTAGATGTTTTCATGGCTTTTCTTTAATTGAGATTTCTCACTCTAAAACGAAAAAAACTGGGAAAAAGTAGAACGAAGAGGAACAGAGCATTGCAAAGAAACGTAAGTGAGGGGAGAAAGTCAGACAAGTGAGTTGGTGGGGCATTTCGATTTTAAAAGGCTTGCAAAAGTCAATGGCGTCATTAACCTATCATATGCCAACATACTTCAAATTTGTTTTTATTAAATCCCAAATTGCTTGTCGCGCGTCAATTTCTAATCGGACCTGACCAGATGAATGAGTCACGGCTGCACCTAACGTTGTAGTATGATACCACCGTAAAGAGGGGGTATGTTCGGATTCGGTAACCTTTTTCCTACTTTGTGCTGACACAAAAATAGCACACGAACGCCGGTTTAGGACCTCAGCTAACAGAGACACAAAGCAGAGTCTCATCCTCTTCATTCTGGTGCCATTCCCTATTCGCCTTACGTACTGGGGGAGCAGCTAATTCTTGTTTTCCCTTCTCACTGGATTGATCAATTGGGAATACATGAGCAGATGCTGCAGATTCAGTACACGACTCACCACTCGACGCAAACTTGGAAGCTTAGTAATTGGAACTCTGGCAAATGCATTGCCAATAACAGTATGTCAAAGAAAAATTATCCGCCTTTTGAATACTTAGTTCAGCAGCGACAGACCGGGACAATTGGTCACAAAGAACAATGAGTGCGTCAACAGACTCGAAGGCAACTAAACCGGACAATTTCACGTATGATAAGGAGGAAACCCACGTTATCTACAAGCACAGAGTATCTTGCACCTCAAATCACAGAAAATTAACCTCGCTTTTTTTACAAATGAAGTTGTCGTTTCCTGCACAATTCCTCGGAGACATCTTTCACATTACACTTGAAAAGAAGGGGTGCGGGCCAAAAATGAACCCAACAAAGTACGGTAAATTTTTAATCAACCCTGACTAAATCACTCGGTAAACAAACCTTACACCGAGTCCACCCCTTCCACCTGCTGTCGAGCAAGATATCTTTCCCTTCTCTCCTTCTACAAACATCAGAAAATATATGACCATTAGATGGCTCAGAGCAATTACGAAATGAGCTTTGGTCGAATGTCCTGATTGACTCACCCATTCATCAATGACAAGCCCTTCTCCGATGATCTTTGGCCCCGCATCTTCTGGAGGTTTCTTCCGTGCCTCCACGGCAGCATCAGCTTCGGCCAACTGGCGCTTCAGCTTTTCTAGAGCCTAACAATAAACCAAGAGAAAATGTCCACAAATCTTCAAAATGGCATAGTTCAAGAATGTAATACACATAGTTCACATGAAAACGGTGTTCATACAAAACTACATTTAAGAAGCACAAACAGTGCTACATACTGGACAAGGACGCTCGGGGTCTAGAAAAATAACCCGCAGGATCCTCTCTACTACCACTTGATCCTTCTGCTCATCAAACTGCATGAGAGCAAACGTCAAAATTACATGAGTAAGATGTTCAAGCCAAAAGCAAGCCTAAGCACATCTTTGCACAGACTGAGTGAAAATAGAATAGGGTTGGAATTCAGAGCAATCGTGAATCTCGCATTCAACAAAGGCAGCTAGATGACTTCCATTTTAACTTAATGACAATTGATTAAATTTCCTGGACAAGAAATGATTGAACAAGATTCAAGCAAGTAGAAAAGCTACAAGCCTATGACACAGAGCATTAAAAAATTGGTCATCTAAGTTAGTTTATCAAGAATGGACAGTGTACATCTCAAATTAGGAAATGCAATAACATCTTGATGGCAGGACATGATCAAGACAGTCGTTGTACCCACCAGTTCAGGTACATAATCCATCATTCCTTTCACCTTCAGACACATGATCTTGAACTTGACACTGCTCTTCTGATTGATCGGCTTTTCATTGTTCTCTGGATGCTCCACAAACTTGAACACTAAAACAACACCATACACATCTAAGATCAACACAAAAAACATTGTCTGAACCTAATCTGTACATGTGCACATACAACAGATAAGCAAAAAAAACAGCTTGTTCAACATAACCATTTTCTTACCTGTTGCTATGATACTTTCACCAGGAGCAAGGATCGCCCCAGGAGGACGCATGAAACAGCTTTTAGGTGCAGTTGTTTGAAACTACAGGAAAATAAAACAAAAGAATAACTGAAGTCCCTTGCACAGATATTTATCCAAATACAGGGAAAAATGCATAGAAGCATTCTCAAAGTATACAAAAGAGCCAAAAAAACTCCATTTTTCAGATCAGAACATATTGTCATGTTTATGCACATATGTCCATGGGTCACAACGGAGACACATATGCATAGATACGCACTAGAGAATATACACAAAGACTCAAATGAACGTCAATAGTATAAAAGCTGTAGGTAGAACCTTGAAAGCCACATGAGATTTGCTGATGTTTTTAATCTTGATAGCACTCCTAACTTGCTTGCCAGGTTCATCTACACAAAAGATGCAGAATAATAGTGGATAATCATGCGAAGAATGACTAACCAATGAGGAAATGTCAAGCATGTTATTCAACTGTTTCAGCAGTCATGAGAGAGAGAGCAAAAAAGAGGAAGGACACTGCTCGCTTGGTTGACTGGAACATAGAGCGACAACCAAGGGACCTCAAAACAAGCTTTTCGTTAAGTAATAACTATCAAGTTAAGATGTTGGTGTTTGCAGCCATAAAATGTGCTAATGAATAAAAAGCTTGTATTATTACAAGGCTGCCTCATTGATTCTTCTGCGAGGTTCCCAATCAAGAATGGATAATGCATAGAGCAGCCTTTGTTCTGTTCAAAGTGCTTACTGATAGAGCGCAATATAGCTTTCATCCATCAGCAACTGACAATTATGAGGGGGTAGCAATAAAGGCAGCAGCTGGCATAAACAGCATGCAAAAGTTCAAAATAGTCTGAGACATATAGAGAAATGCATCATTTCAACATGCATAAGATGCAGCAAAGTCATAAGGGACTATGGCACATTCCATTGCCGAGTTTTTCTAATAGTAGCCAACCTGAACAATGTTTTGTGCACTTTAAAATAAGACAAGTCCCTCCAAGATGAAGCTGATCTCTCTCTACACATCCACACACACTGACCCAAGCAAAAGCAGTTTGTCAACGATCCTAAACACCACCCTTAATCAGGATTGGACTGGACCTGAAATCTACATTAGAGCCCTTATTTGTTTAATTTAGCTTCAGAGCTATAACATGACAAAATCCAGCATGATATGGAAATATTCCTTTGATAACCCAATAATAAGAAAACTTTGCAGCATCAACCCCAAATTGCAACTTTTACCGTGCTGACATTGCCAAGAAGTGACTCCAGCACTAAGAATGCGGAGTCCACACAACTCAACTTAAATTTGAAAACTGTACACCTTCAGGGCCCCAATTATCTCAATGTTCTCCATAAACACAAAGTCTCCTTCAGTTACTACTGCTCGATCACATATACTAGCACCTAACAACTTATCGCAGCCTCAAACAAATATGAAATGCGACTATTAAAGATAGCCACTCAATAAGAACAACAAATTTGCGTTTTGCTTTTGGAGAAATTTTCTAGAAGTCTCCACTTTGGGATGGAGAGGGTAATCTCAAAAAGAGGGAACACCGAAGCTGATAAAACGTCTCCAGCAGCCAAATTCGTAATAACACAGAGCTGAGGATTGAATAAAGAAAAGAAATTTCAGGGAAGTTATTAGTCATCAACTGCCAGATGGATTCATAAGTGAAACACTGCAATACATGACTGCAAAGTCAGGAAGGTTGATGCCTTGTGCACTTCCTTTTTGTCTTTGGTTGGACAACTAGCAACTGAGCAGTTACAGAGGTACATTCAACATCAAAAGATTTGGGGAAATACCCTAAAAACCAAAGCATCACTATTTCACCATCTAAGTCACATCAGGGACAGACTTCAGAGTTTCACATAACCAATATGGGAATGGCGTTTCCACAAGTAACGCAGTTGATAAAGTGCCGTGCCAGCATGAATGTTCTACTTCAAGAATGAAGCGCCCATTGCTTCTAAAACTATTTCCCCCAACATCTGGAATAAAACTGGGAAAGCAGAATCAAGTAGCTAGCATTCTTGTAAGCTAGCTGATTCTCCCGACAAAAAGCCATAACTGGGTCATAATTAGCCATATGCTATATCAAAATCCAACACAAACACCTAAGAACTCCTAATACAACACAGTTAAAGTATATCGTATTTTGACCTATAAGCAACTCGAGTGCTTCAGTAACAAAGCTACTAAACACAAGTAGATCAGACAAGAGGCCAATAATTTTTCTAAGCTTGCCTGTGGTATACTACACAACAAGCATATAATGCCAACTAGATATCATAAGGCAACAACTTTAACTAAATGAACAAATACACTTAAAAGGCACCCTATCCACAATATCCACAATCATTATGTATGATCTTCTGGGCAATTGTTAAATTTCATGTCTACTTCAACAAGCAGTGAATTTCCAAAACCAAACTACTCTAGAAAATGTCAATGAGAGAAATCGCATCAATTGAGGTCCCAAACTCAATTTACTAAATAAACAACATTTGCACAGGTCAACACGAAATCACCAAAAAACAAATCAAGACCCAAACCTCAAAAGATCACATCAATCAACATCAATCAGCTCAGAAGTCCAAACTACTTCAAGAATTTCGAAGCGAAATCAGCTTACATGGGAAGTAGAGCTTCGTGGACGGATCGAGCTTCAACCTCCGCCGAGCCGGGAGGAGCGATTTCGCGACGGACGACACCGAGCTCGACCCATGATGCCCCTCGGATCCCTCGACCTGCGGACCCCCCGGGTGGTGGTGACCACCCAGGTGCGACACCGAGGACGACGACGAGCTATTCGGGACGGGCCCCGCGTTCCGGAACGGCAGCTTGAAGAAGCCCCAGACTTTGCCCTGATCAGAACTCGGTTTCTGCTCCACCACTGCCATCACAGCCCTTCACGACCATATAAATCCCAAGAAAACCAAGAAACCCAGAAAAAACTCTGTGTGTCCCCCTCCCTCCCTCTCCCTCTCCCTCTCTCTGCCTCCGTCGATCCAAAACAGGGACACCCACCAACCAAAGTTGAATCTTTCGAGCTACCCAATGCGAATGATGCTATCTTTCTTCTGGGTCTGATTCGTTCAACCAAGAAAAGCACTCCTACTCGAAGACGGAAGGATTCAACTCAAGAGGGTCGAAGCAGAAATGGGGACAGAGGAGGAGGAAGACGGATCTGAGAGTGGGGATTGAGGCGGATTTAAGGACGTGGATTTCACGTCCGACCGACCCGAAGTACTTCTTGCTTCGTCGCTCATGGTTTTACCAAGTTCTTTTATCGTACTGTATGTGATTAGCGGGGGACAAGGTAAGGTTGTAGTAGGAGGAGTCACGGTCCCGGTTTGAAAACGACGTCGCTGCTGGGATCCACGCGGTTTTGCTTCCTTCCCTCTTTTTTAACTCTTAATTGTTGGGGGGGATTCTCACATTCAAAGTATATGCTCTCTGCGCTTTTGGTTTCAAAAGAGTTTGATTTTTCAATCGCCGTTCAAAAGGTTGGACTTCGTTTCGGACGCGAGACTTTGAACAGGGAGCAGAGACCGTTTACGTGTCGTTTCGGGATTAGATGGATGGTACGAGTCAGATTATCCGCACGTGTTCATGTTGGTAGTAATCCCGTGATCGAATTATATGCTCGAGTTTTCGCTTGAGGCTTATCTCGTGACGTGTACATAAGATGAATGGACAAGTTTTACACTGGAATTATGCTAAATGGAGGGTATGAAAGGAACAATGCTAGAAAGTTTTGTGTCAATATAAGTATAGTAATATAGTAATGATATGATAGATCGTTTTCATTTTTATTAACAAAACAATAGGGAAGTGCAACCGACACTAACAATCCCATCTGGAAGTTACCGTGGGGGTTTTACACTTATTAATCGAATATTATTCGGTTAAAGACGGTTTTTTTGCCTAATTCGCGACCTAAAGATCCGAGGTTACGAATCTCATTATCGTAATTTCACAGAGATATTAAAAGTCAATAAATCTCTCCGCACGAGATTATATCTCAGTTCGAGAGATTTAGAGGTACGTTCGAAACATGGAACTCATGATCTTGTAAAAAGCGAGTAACCCATTTGACACGACATTTACTGCGTCAAATTTCACTTTTTGGATCGGTTCTGCTCACATCTAAAACAATGGTCATCTTTGGAGTCCCATCAGGAGGGACAAAACCAGGGGTGGTGGAAAATGAGGGCAACTTTTCCAGGGAGCCGTTGACGTGGGTGCGGTTGACTTTTTGGGCGGCGTGAAGTGGCGTAGGTTGATGTCGTTTTTGGTGGCGTGCGATTGGAGTTCTAATTTTTGTTATTTGTTTTATTGTTTTTGGGTGATGGGATGGAGTGGGATTAGTTGATTGTTCAATTGATTTGGTTTTTCAAATGAGGCGTGGAGTTAGATTTGAATGTGAACGCAAGAAAATTTGGTGATAGGGCAAGAAGACATCACTATTTTCTTGAAGACATCTTTGACTCTTTTTGCCATTATCCCAAAAATATATATAAAAAAAGATAGAGAAGTTGCCTCGTTTTGGGGTTTCATAAGGACCACGAGCATTGCTCTATATATGGTGTGTATTTTGGGGATTGGATTACCTTGACGAACTAGTATTTCTCTTTAAAAAAATTGGAAGCAAAAATTGTAATTTGACACTATAAATATGATGATTTGAAGACTCTCCAGTCTCTGACCTCCCTATTGATTGAATATTTAAATATTAAATCACATATTTTATCTAATAATTCAAGCTTTTAGAGCAATTGGTATTTGAGCAAAAGGTCTTGAGTTTGAATAATTTCAGACGTCTATTTGCCTCATCAATTAAATATCTTCATGCTTAGTACTAAACAGAAAAACCAGACTAAGAGTGAAGGGAAGTGATGAAATATTTAAATATTAAACCACGCATTTATCTAATAACTTAAATTTTTATAACAGTTATATGCTTTGAAAAGTTAATTGAAACGTAATATGTCTTAATAAAACTTGTAAAGTGAAGTCTAGCTGACATGTATATGTAAGTGTTATTTCATACAATAAGATCTACCATGAATTAACTTTAGATGGATCAATCTAGTACGCAACCTTGCAGGGTTGAGAAAAATACTACAAAATGAGGAAAGCACTTGAAAATTTGCCCAAATATTTGTATGTAAAGCTAACAATGGGATAGATGAGTGCTAATGTTGTCATTGTTTTTATTGTTATTACAATTATTATTGTCATAATCATCATCTTAATAAATTAAAATTGGTGGGTTGACAACTGATTAACCAAACACTAGGAGCGTAGCTTCCTATTCTACTCTACCTTCACCTACTCCTACTTTCTACTCCCCTTTTAATAAATTAGAAAACATTTTTTCAATAGATTAACTCAATGTACATTGACTCATTGATGGGGGCACGAAGTATGTTGGGAATGATAAGTTGTTGGCACCTAAATTTTGACTAATCATTTAGTGATTAACTGCATAGAAAATGAGAGATTAAATTGTAACCCCTAAACAAAAATATCAAAATCACATAGCATATAGTTTAGGATCATATAGTTTAATTGCATTCAACATCGGACCGGCGGCAGTGAGTAAGTTGAAAATTCATTGCATAAATCAAGCTCGAGTACCGAACAAAGCTCGTCTCGCTCATAAGACGGGGGCCGAAAATCACAAGTCTAAAAGGCCTTGATTGTCGTAATTTGAGCTTAAATCAACCCATCAAGCTTAATTAGAGAAAAGCCCAAATTAATTCGGCCCATTTGGAATTAAATAAAAATCAAAGGATAAAAGCCCAAGCCTCAGCCCATTAGGACTAGGAAGCCCGGCCAATTAACTTAGGGTTGCGATATAAATATGTGATTATACCCCTCAATCAAGGGGGCTCTGATAATTTCCAGAACGCAATTCCTGAGAACACGAGAGACACACGTGAGAAAAGAAAAAACAATTGAGAGAAATCGGCGAAGCAAAGTTCGGTTTCATTGCTGTCCTTAAAGCAAGATGTTGTTTTTAGCGAAGTAAGCCGCACGTCTTCAAAGCATCCTCAGCAGCTCTAGGAAATCCTAGCAAGTCCGGAGGTTCTAGCAAGTCTTCTATTGTGTTTCAACGATTTTTTGCCATGTCTAGAGAGCCCTTTATCAAGTCCAGGGGTTGTCACGTATCTTCCCGTGGCGTTCCTGTTCGTGCTAGCGCGTTTCCGATGGCCTCACTCCTACCCAGCAGTAATCTTGGCAAAAGTGCAGCATCTCGGGTGTCTTTCCGGCACAAGATCAGCAACGAGAGAGTCTCTGACATCATCAGCGAGCAAGAGCACTGTTGACGCGTTCTGAAGAATTAATGGGAGGGAAACAGGGAGTGACGGTAATCCCATCTTCATCCACGCCTCTACTTCCTTGATAATATCAACACATGTAAAGGAAGGAAGACAAACGACAAAGAAAAATCGTTTGTGGGAGGCGAAGAAGTCAAGTTCCTGCACGTACGTCCGCGTTTGGCCACTGTACTCACCAAATTCCCAGAGTCGTCCCTGTGTTGCTGCTTGCTCACCAGATTAGCTTGACCATCAGCCCTGCCCGTGAGCCCCGAGCCTAGCTGAGCCACTCCTGACCGCCGTCACGCCCGCCGTCGCCGTTGCCGCCACCGTCGATCCGTCGGCCACCGTCCCGATCCGCGATCCCGATCCGCCGCAAATTCAAATTTGGAAAGAAATCCGCAAATCAGGTAAAAATCTCTATCCGGTATATTTTCAAAATATTTAAATTCTTAGTTTGAATATTTTGAATATTCCGTGAATATTACGTGATTGACTAGATACCTTAGGATAATGCTTGCTTTGTCCGCAATGTTCTAAAATACTCAAAATTAGGAATTTTTCCTAATTTGGCAACGTATCTGGACGACTATCCGACCTTATCCCTAAGGTACGATACGCGGCGATACGAGAAATCGTTATCTTATCCATAATCACTTGGATACGATAATAGATTTTATTCGCTTTCCAAATTTGAACAATCAACTTTCTGTCGATATCTATAACCCTATAGATATGACAGTTAGTTTGATTTCTTTTTCTAATCCAAATTTGATAAGAAGAATCTTGCTGGTTGCGTAGATTGTTTGAGTGCGGTTGTTATCTTTATTTGATTGTTTTCTTTTTTAAATAAAGAAAATCCAAAAATATGTTAGTTAGAATTTAAATTAAAAAATTTGCATGCTTAAAGAATCATAAATATATCCAAGAGAGTAAGATAATTATTTGATTTAAATTGGGATTTAGAGTAGCATATTTCCTAGTTTAAATTAGAAATTGTTTTAATCTTTGTGGATTATTTAGGATATTTAGATTTCGAATTTCCATGAAAATCCCAAAAAAATGAGTCACTTTAGGACAGATTAAGATAGATTGCATGTTAATTTAGACATTTTTTTATTCCGAATTTTATGAGAAAAATACAAAAAATAAATCATTTGTCCGTCATTAGAATTAGGTCACGTCGTCGCATGACATATAGTTCGCATGCTAGGTTGCATTAATCGCATGTCATTTTTTGCACGTCATTGTATATAGGTTAGTTTGCATTTTAATAAAGCGCAAACCCTAAAGAATACCTCGAGTGCCTTGTTTTGTTAATTAGAAATCATATTAGGATTGTCTGTGTGATTTTCTACTAACAATGCAGATGCTTGCGTTGCATTAAGGTACGTCATTTTCCTAATCTTGCAATCTATTTATTGCTTTCTTGGGTGTTAAATTGGTGGTTTGCGCACCCGCATGAACACCTCACATGTTAGTGATTAGGTAATAAAATGGATCCAGACTGCTTGCATAAATATTTTTTGAAAAGAAAAGGTACCGAAAGGGCGTTAGATTAGATCTAGCGTAATTAAGTTCTCGAGCTTAGAATCTCTAGTTCGTAGGAATAAAACATATCTCCCTATGTTTTATTTAGGTTTCTAATCGACCTATCATAAATAGATTAGTGGCGACTCCAAGCATGAAAACTTTTGCATGATAAAAACTTAAACCCTTAGTTGCGAATTGGTAGGGCTTGGGAGGGCCCGAGTTAGGATTAGTCTTAATAATCCATTAGCCTGAGAAATTTAGGTCGCGACATAAGTTATTGCCAAATACCAAATACGAATTCATTGAATATATATTTTGTCATCTCTATGTGTTTATTAAAAGATTATTCATGATACATCTTCTAACCTTAGAAAAGAATTATAGAAATAATTGTATGTATAACTATTCTCAACATGCCAAAGGCCATCGGAACATTGGATCCGGAAATCAGGTTGATTAGACAAATGACCGGTTTGTAACTTTCAACATCTTTGGGGACTTAGTGCTTCAATTCACTAAGGTAGGACGAGAGGCATTTTTCATATACAAAGGTACATTCAAGAAGTATATCTTGCTTGATTAGTCGTTTGATGTTGCAAAAGGTTCTCTTCTTAAACAGCATGCAAAATGATGCTAATCGAATGTAGAGCCTCCTCTTTCTAACTTTTCGGCAAATTTTCCAAATCAATTAACAATATTATGACTATAAAAACTTAGTAATACAATTTCCACAAATACAAAATCAATAATCTATCAACTTCTTCGTGCTTAGTTCCTAATAGAATTACATGCAGAAATTGAGCGAGGCGAGCCCAAACAAGTCGGGCCTAAAACTTTGACTCCTTTCAGCAAAAAAAAAAAAGCCTCAGCCCGTTTCACAATGATCCATGGATAACAAGACCAATATATCAGTGATCAAGAGGCTATATGGTTTTCAAGATGGCTGGCTTCGGTGTGAAAGAATTGATTGTCTTTCCCATGCTCACAAGTTTGATTCACATGAACAAACTTCCGAATGGCTCGTGCTGCATTAAAAGTTCTACAATGGTCTCTGTGTAACTCATGACATTATGGGTTTTGCTCTCTTTGAATTTGTTTTGTCATGAAGTTTATGTATTTTTTATGTATCATTTTGAGTAATGAATACGGCTTTCTTTCGAAAAGAAGAAGGAATAACTAGGGGATGATTTGAGCTACTTACTCCACAAGGTGGATTGTACTTTGCATTGTGCAATTTATTAAAAGCATTTGAATTAATCCTTAAGCTTTGGATTTGAGCACTACATTAATCATGCTTGGGTTCTTATTGGTGGTGGAGCCTCCAAGGCATTGGCTCCAAGACTCGAAGAATTTCCATTGATAACATGGTGATGCATGCCACGAAGTCAATAGGTTCCCTTCGATTTAGGATCTAAGTGCTCCAAACTCTTTTGGGTGTGTTTTTTTATTTTTTTCGGAAGGAAAATTTTCATTTCACATTAAAGAGAGGAACATAATTTCAAAATAAAGATGCAAATCCCACAAAATAAGTAAATCTAAAAGATAAATCAACTCGATATCGCCTATGGAGATTCGCTAATTCCACAAAGACGGATCCGTTATAGCATTAAAGCATAACTAGCGCCCAATCACCAAATCTCGCATCATCGTCAGTGATGAACACATGCTGAGATTTCCCTCTCCGGTAACTACGGCTTTGTCAAAAGGCGGTACATGCCTAGGTTTGGCATCTCTATCACCATCTCCGTATAGGGACAGCAACAACATCAACATGTTGAATGAGTACTGTTAACGCCATGTAAATCCCAGATCTATAACTAGATCGGAATAAAAGAGCATCCAAATATAGATTTAGCTCCAAATTGGAGACAAAATGTGCAATAGAGGTATTAGTTGATCATAAAATCACTTTCAGATAAGTCAATTGCTGGAGGCAGCAGCAGAGGAGCCTCAAAGGCTTGCGGAGTGCTCGATTAAATGGAGTTGGCATTGGAACCAAAGTGAGCAAGCAGATTCAGAAGAGCAAATTCTTTCGAGGTGCTGGTGCTTCGAACTTCTAGGCTCCCAGGACAAAACTCTCCATTTTCGTGAATGAAGTCGATCGCATCTTTCGCGAAATCAACGAAGAAGTCTTGAAGATGAGGAGATAGAGATGAAGGGAGAGGGAGAGGGAGAGGGAGAGGGAGAGGGAGGGAAAGAGTCTCTCTCTTAGGGATGTGCTACAGAATGTGGGCCGCAGAGGAAAAGAGAGAAATCCTAAGCGAGAGGGAGTTGTTTGCATAGGATGATAATGATCCTAAGATGCGTTTGTTTGAGTGAAAATATTTATCATTAATTAATTTTCTGAGCTTTCACACATTTAATTTGTTGAAATGATCGGTTAACAAAAAAAATCATTTACGATAAAAAAAAATATGTATATATAAAATTAGGAAAAAGAATCCCCTGATAAAAAGAAAGGAAATGATTTCCCATCATCAAGAAGTTTTTCTCGAAGTTTTTCTCGAAACACAAATATGCAATACACGACATGAGTTACTACTATTACCAACATCAAATTATACTGCAAAGAGTACCTACTTTCTGAATGAATGGACTTCACTCAATCAGTTGAGCGAATAACAGTAACATCAGAAAGCTCACAATCGATTTGTCTGAATTGAACAGTTCAAAATGTCTTTTCTGTCTTCATGTTTAGAACAAGATCCAGCTCTCTTATAGTAAAAGCCCAAAAGAAAAAGAACCCACAAAACCATCAAGACCAACCCTTAGGAGATTACACCATGTATATATATATATACATATCGATGTATAGATGTATATTTACGGTATACATACCCGTACATGTATCCAATCAATACGGACCCCAATTGCTCAAGAACATGACGGTCCGAAGCGACTCCTCGGCTCGCTTGTGCGCCTCGCCATCGCACGTCGAGGCCTTGGCCGCCGGCGAGTCCAGGGCACCGGAGAATCGCCTCGCCTGCTTCGAGTCCCTCAGCGACTTCATCCCCGACAAGGACTGGTCCCTGACCCCCTGCACCAGCCGGCCCGCCGCTTGGTACGCTGCCCTCCCCATGAACCTCAGGCTCATCCAAAAAACCGCAGCAAACCAACGATGAAACAGACTATGCTTCGTGAGCTGTTGCACAGAACTTCAAAGATAACAGTAGCTATCGAAACACCGTGCTTAGAGATATATACAGAGAGAGAGAGAGAGAGAGAGGAAATGGATGCGAAAGCGAATCTAGAAACTACTAGCGGTGACCAATGGAAAGGAAGGTGGGGCAGTGGTATGGCGATATCCTGTGGGCCAGGGCCACGTGGCTATTACGTGGCGACGGCGATTTTGTAGATATTATTGAAGGATAAGGATGAGCTCAATTTGGAAAATATTGATACAGTGATCAAGGAAATGACACGCGATTTGCAGCAGGCTGCTTCTTGAAGGTCCAAGAAGGGGAAGTGTTCATCTAGCCGTACAGTTAAAACATATAAAAAAGAAAGGGTGGCTTTTGCACCACTAATTTATCCAAGAAAACCATATCAACTTGCTTTAACCGGTGTCCTTGGAAAAATTAGGGTTTGAAAACTCTTACTTCAAATTTCCCAACAAGTGAGATTCTTTGGATATGAAAAAAAAAGGAAAAAACAACATGGGGAAACATATACTATTGGGTTGGATTTGCTTGCGAGCAAGCAAATTACACCAAGCGGGATTTGAATAAACGGTAATTTTCCATGATTATACAGGAGGAAAAAGCCTGAAGAAAAAAATTATCACATCTCGATAATTATAAGAAGGAAATAGGGTGGCAAATCTTCTCATATTATCAGATTAATATCGTTGTTCGCGTCATTTCATGTCGTGATCAAAATATTTCGATGTGAAAGATTGTAGGGAAAATTGCCAAAAAAGTCCTAAACCTATTGTACGGCGGCCAATTCAGTCCTAAACCTTTTAAGTTTGCCAATTCAGTCTTAAACCTTTTAAATTCTTGCCAATTGAGTCCTTCCGGTCAATTTTAGCTGGCCGGCGCTGACGTGGCCGCCGGCGGTCCGGTCAACGCTGACGTGACAATTTTTAATTATTTGTTTTCAATTTTTTAATCTTTTTTTTCTGCTTTCTTCCCTCTGGCCGGTCCGGCGACCGGCGGCCGGCCAGAGGGGAGGGCCGGCGAGGTCGACCTCGCCGGCCTCTGGCGAAGCTTGCCCCGCCGGCCTCTGGCGAAGCTTGCCCCGCCGGCCTCGCCTCGCCGTTGCACGGGTCGCGACGGCGTGGCGAGGCTCGACCTCGCCTCTGCCTGGGCGAGGCGAGGCGGGCCTCGCCTCGCCGTCGCCCGGGTCACGACGACGAGGCTCGACCTCGCCCTACCGGGCGAGGCGAGGTCGGCCTCGCCTCGCCGTCGCGACCTTGGCGAGGCTCGACTTCGCCGTTGCGACCCGGGCAACGGCGAGGCTCGACCTCGCCTCGCCTCGCCGTCGCGACCCGGGCGACGGCGAGGCGAGGCCAACCTCGCCTCGCCCGGCAGAGGCGAGGTCGAGCCTCGCCGTCGCCTGGGTCACGACGGCGAGGCAAGGCCGACCTCGCCTCGCCCAGCCAGGGGCCTGCGAGGCTTGCCCTCGCCAGTGGCCGGCGGGGCGAGCTTCGCCAGAGGCCGACGAGGTCGACCTCGCCGGCCCTCCCCTCTGGCCGGTCGCCAGACCGGCCAAAGGGAAGAAAGCAGAAAAAAAAAAGAATAAAAAGATTAAAAAATTGGAAAAAAATAATTAAAAATTGCCACGTCAGCGTTGACCGGACGGCCAGCGCCGGCCGACGGCCACGTCAGCACCGGCCGGCCAAAATTGGCCGGAAGGACTCAATTGGCAAGAATTTAAAAGGTTTAGGACTGAATTGGCAAACTTAAAAGGTTTAAGACTGAATTGGCCGCCGTACAATAGGTTTAAGACTTTTTTGACAATTTTTCCAAAGATCGTAAATTGTTTCTTTTAAATATTGCACGCGTGCAAAAGCAATGATTTTTCTAGAGCACATTAGTATCCGGTTGCTGATCATAAACAATATTAGAATTTCGTTCGTCAAGAGTAGGCCCAAAATGATTGCTACCCATTTTGTAGCATGTAAAAGTAAAGCCATTGAGTGTGCTAATAAAGCCCAATGGCCTCCCAACTTTCTTGGACTTGTGAAGTAAAGGAGCCCTTTCGTTCTTCGACTCTTTTGCTCTCGCATATTATTAAACCACTCCTTTGTTAAAATAGAATATAAAAAATTCAAGTCGTATAGAAATTTATATTTACCAAAATCGTTTTATTTGCCAAGAAATTATTTCCCTTTTATTGTTCTAGCTAGCCAAAATGAGATGCAATTTTTCTCCGTCACTTTGATCGGTTCATATACATCGATAATCCCAATAAGTAAATTCTTTAAATTATCTCTTGTTATATCGAGACTTAGCATATTTTAGATTCCTAATAGATCTTTGATCCCCACCACGCTCCAATAGCCACCGGCTTCCGCCACCATCTTATGGGCAGCCTCCACCATCCTCCCCGAAACACCCTTCACCATCTCACCGGCATCCATAACCACCTCCCCATTACCGTCCCTGCCTTCTCCATGACATCGACCCCCACCGCCAACATGTTCTCCACCGTACAAGCAGCCTCCGTAATGGCACCCTCCGTCCTCCGTCCTATCGACCGCCACTTCCGTCCTATCAGCCCCCACCTCCAACCAGTCGACCACCACCATCACCTCCATCCTATCAACCAAATTGAACTAGTCGAAAATTGGATGCCTCGATTATTATTCAACTTCGGCGATAACCTTTCTTTTAATTTTCGTAGATTTAATTAGTTCATTAATATGCAAAGGAGTAAAATACACAAAGAGACTTCTTTAAATAGTAATAGTTCAGTCCACACGTGTATTGCTTTAGATCTAGCATCTAGAATAGCCCAAAACCATGTGAAATCTGCTCGCACAAATCGTTCTAGGTGCAATAAAAAAAGATAATTAGAGAATATTTTAAGCTTGATGGCGAAATCGAAATGCAATAGTCTCACAATTCCAAAGCAATTATCTAATCCATGACGATCGCATATCGGCCGGTCAACTCATACACGCAGGCAAGCTTCGTGGGGCGACTCAACCCACAAGCAAGCCCTAGATTTCGACCAAGTCATCACCCCTATTGAGTTTCGATTAAGCTTTTCTTGAATTAATTATTTCAATATTCCTTAGTGGGTAATCCCCTGTTAAATTACATAAATTAATCTGATCAGTAGCTTTCTGAATGTGGTGGGCACTTGATATTAGTCGGACGAACCGGGGCTGTCTCCATGACTTCGTGCATGGAGACATAGACCATAGATTATGGTATACTTTAGATTAACTATATGATCATGTCGCGTGCCTATCAAGTGTGCTCATGTTATACTATCTTTTTAGAACATGATATAAGACAAGATCACAATAAAGAACAATTTAAGGGCAAATGAGACAAGACGAAGCCCTCAAAGCAATCTAAGAGATTTTCTAGGTTTTGGTCAAAGATAATCTGCCTTGTCATTTCCTAAAAAACAACCTAAGTGAATTAAAAAATCTCAGGTAAATTAAATTAAATTAGTGTTTGACCGCAAAGTTTGTCCCGCAAAACTAGATGAGACACGTATGAGGATTTCTAAGCCAATGAAGAGTGCTTCACGTGAAATTTTCTTATCAAATGATGTTGCATGGCCCTTGATCACTCGTCTTACTACGGTAACGAGGGAAATGTAGAAATTTCTAGCCCTTGGCCGTGATTAATTACTATATTTTTCTTTTGGATAACACCATTATTGGTCATCGGGTTTTTAAAATTTGCTTCTGTGGTCCAGAACATAACGAGGGGTCATTACGAGCTTAGGTTAGGGTCTATACTTTAATTGATGACCATCGTGTCGATTTATGCACCCCACTTTGTACATTAAAGTTGAAGAGCTTGAATCATCAGCCATATCTTCATCCACCGACTCAAATCTTCATATGAATCGGTCATCGCACCTATAGTAGAGGTGCGTGAAATCTTACGTGCGGACATTTTAGGCCCCTGACTTGCCTCCCCGTGTTCAAAAAATAGTTTGCGATATTCTGTCCGACGTACTCGTGAGGAGAGTGTTCAATGGGCATAGTAAAAGTAGATGATGGAGTTTCAAATGTCCAGCTGGAAGAGATGGTGATTGACAAGGAGATGTTGGCTAATTGACGTGAGAATTTCCCCTCGAATTTGTGTTGCTAGGATGAAGCCCACACCAAGATGAAAGCTATATAATCATTCGTTCAATCATTTTTGCGCAAAGTCAATGAAATTGAGTTCTTCGATTCTTGCTCGACAGCAGATCATCATCAACGTGTGGTCGAGAGAGAGAGAGGGGTTTTAACGGCTAAGGGTTTGTAGAAAAAGTACTAAGCTAGTATCATTGATTTTCAATCCAATGACTTTTTGCTTCGCACACACAGTTTGTTAGTTGATAAGGAAGTAAATTCATTCAACAAGAAGACAATACTGAAGTACTACTTCTTCTACAAGCTTTTATACTAACATCATCACGTCTCTCTCGCACGCACAAGCAGGCAATAATAGTGTTCATCACAATGGGAAGATTGGAGTCGGGCATGGAGTTAGTATCAACTCTGATGAGTGCAATATTTTTCTCCACCCCTGCTTGGAGGAAATTTCCTTTAACTATGCCTCTAATTGGTGGATTGCAAGTTATATATACCGCCCACATATAACTGTTGATATTGTAGGAAAAGGCCGAAGTTGGCCGAGACAAAGATTAAAGCCCAAAGGGCTAATCCTCAAGTTATCGCCATGTCTGGAGTAATTATGATAGCCAACGAGATTGTTCTATCTAGCTATCTCACTCGATCTTGGTCCATAAGAGACCCTCCCGGGGAAAATTGTCCAATCAAATTTAGATTATATTGTACGGATGTGAGTTCAACTCTAAACTTTCTAAATTTAATAATTTAATCTTAAATATTCATATGAAATTTCAATATAATCCTACCGATCAATATTACGCTTTGCCGATCCGACAAGTCGGTCCAGTTGGTCATTACAGGCCATCAAAACAAACCATATATATGATACCACACCTTTCATTTCTTAAACATGTTTCTTGGATAAACCTTTTTGGTCAAGATATACCACAAACGTTCCTATTTTGGGACAAGCACCGAGGTCGATCAATTATTGCCCACCTTGAATTAAGTGCTCACGGCAATGACATCCATGAAATTTTCTTCAGAGACCCAACTTTTTTGACCACCCGTACACCCGGAGAAATCCCAAAATTGCCCCTTGCATCGTTCCAAATCAGCCCGTGCCAAGTCGAAATTATATAATATGTTTGAAAATATCTACTTTGATGATGTGATTTTGTATTGAATTAATGCATCCCCGAAAATCGGGATGGTGATCGGTGTCATTTCATTGTTTTTGCTCTTGCCGATGTGCCATCTTGTCCGCCTTGTTAAGTTTATGTCCCTCGCTTAAAACAATTTCATCAACTATACGAAAAAAATAAATTGATATTATAGAAATTAAATCAAACCAAATCGAAATCTCGAAACGACGCGTTCGATTAAATCTAAAATTAATCGTGTTTAACTTCACGCTAAATTCCTTTCCGTGCAGATTCGGCGCATGTATTGATTCGTCGGGTTTTGACGAGTCCACGTGAAAGCTAAGTAAGACCAATCGACAAGACGACGATAGGGATGGATCGAATTTCGTGCACATGGTATAATATTGATTAATGCACGATACTCTCTGGCATAAATATGATTTGTATTCAGATTATGTAAATCGGAATCCCATCTTATTCAACCGTTCAATCTTATATCGGTTAATATGATTCGCGTGCAATTGAGAATTTAAAGTAACACGAGATTGGCATTAAGATCATGTAAATCCATATCATTTTACTATTTTTCATGTCAATTTTCAAGAATATGTAATTGTTTTCTTCCTTGAAGGTTTGGGGGGGTACGTGGCCCTATCATTGCTCGGTGGACAGCTAACGTGAATCCCAAAAGCCAGGACAGGTCAGATCGCCACCTCTCCCCGTCGCCGGAGATTGATGGATGGGCCAGGAGAGAGAAACTAGGCGAAGCCCTAGAGAGAGAAAGGAAGCAGACTGAAGTTAGCAACGTTGGCGTTTGTTGCTCCAGGGAATCGGAGAGGGACACGTCGCCACCGTCTCGCGAAGAGGACGGCACCGAATCCTTTTGACTTTTTGCCTCCTCCAGCTCCTCCTCCTCCTCCTCCGTCTTCCACACGGGTTTCTGCTTCGCCACTATATATACGCGTACATCTTCACACGCAGCTCTTCATCTTCACCACACGCACCCTCTCTCTCTCTCTGAACGATCGACGGCTGCGTACGAGAAGGGCGGTGCGCCGGAGATTGTGAGCTTGTCCTGAAGAAGAATGGGGAGGACGCCGTGCTGCGACAAGAACGGGCTGAAGAGAGGCCCGTGGACGCCGGAGGAGGACCAGAAGCTGATCGACTACATCCAGGGGCACGGCTACGGTAACTGGAGGACCCTCCCCAAGAATGCAGGTACTTATCAAGGACCATAACGCTCCTCAAAAGTTTGCGTCTCTCTGTTGCATATGACCTTCTTGTTTCAAGGTTTAGGGTAGTTTTTAACTGGTTTTTGCTTTTAGGGTTCTTGTTTAGGGTCATCGTTCTGAGTTCTTGGTGTTGTTTGTGTTAGGGTTGCAGAGGTGCGGGAAGAGCTGCCGCTTGCGTTGGACCAACTATCTGAGGCCCGATATCAAGAGGGGACGGTTCTCGTTCGAAGAGGAAGAGACCATCATTCAGCTCCACTGCTTGTTGGGCAACAAGTGAGTGGTCCCTTTTGCTTTGCATGACGCATGAATTGTTTTCTCTTCACGTGGTGCGCGTATCTAAAACGAATTACACCGTTCAAGAAAAAGAACGCTCTCGCTCATCGTCTTCTTTTGTGGCCGCCAGGTGGTCCGCCATCGCCGCCCGCTTGCCCGGAAGGACCGACAACGAAATCAAGAACTTCTGGAACACCCACATACGGAAGAGGCTTCTTCGGATGGGAATCGATCCGGTGACTCACAGCCCTCGCCTCGACCTTCTCGACCTCTCCTCGATCCTAAGCTCTTCTCTCTACAGCTCATCCCAGATGAGCTTTTCGAGATTAGTCGGAGTCCAGCCCTATGTTAACCCGGAATTCCTAACGCTTGCAACCTCGCTCCTGTCATCTCAACATCAACGTCACAATTATCTTCCGCAAGCACAGCAAGATATTAACCAAAGCCAATGCCAAGCACTGCCTGAAAACTACCAAATGCAAACTCCAGTTCAAGAAGTCCCGGCTTGCACGCCGGTGAGCACTCACAGTGTTTCATTTTCCGACGAAGCTACCAGACTTCTGCAGTCCAATCTAGAGCAACAATTTCCGTCGAATTTCGCCGGCTCGAGCTCCCAAAGTTCTCAAGTCATTGATTGGAAGGATAATGGGCTGTCCTCAAACTTTACGGATGATTATGCTCTGATCCCACATAATTATGAGGACCTTTATGTTCTTGATCCAGCCATATCGAATTCCTCGGCTATATCAACGCCTTCATCGAGCCCGGCGCCAATGAATTCGAACTCAACGGGCATCAATGGTTGCGGCACTGAAGACGAAAGTTATAGCAGCAACATGATGTTAACATATGAAGTACCGGATATTTTAGTAGACTGTAATGAGTCCCAGTTAATGGGAAGCTACCAATTTTTCGGGTCTTGGAGTCGATGTTGATAACTATAGAGCTTTCTTGTATCAAACTTCTAGTGACTTCAATAACATTATTACCAGGAAGCAAGATCATCTCTGCTCTTTTCAATAAAAAGTCTTTAATTACTATCCGTAGGTTTCTCTTTTGTCTTTGTGCTTCATCTTCAATTCATTCATCTACTTGTTACAAGGATGGGAATCTTCAACCCAGCCGACATGCAAAACTGGTCAACATAGATGGCAAGTCAAAAATTTTAAATCTTCTATGGGAGCACAAAAGTCAATTAAAGCTGCACAAGCTCCACAGTTTTGTATATTTCAACCAATTGTCGTACTAAATTTTCTGTCGCCTGGATCCTGTGCAAGATCTTCCCCAAGACATGCACATCAGCACCAGCAGATATCAACTCTTGAGTTCATGTCAAGGCTTATATAGCAACTGCAGCACGTAACTGGAGAACGAAATATCAAATTTATTTTTAAGATATGATGTCCGTACTCATGAGGTTATACTAATGATAGCATAATTTATCAATACAATCGGCTGCTTATCCTGCTTAATATAATATCCATAGACAAATGAGGGTTTCGCACACTAATTCTCACATTCACGCTCTGTATTCCCTCTTTCGTATGATTTTCATATCGACCTGCTTGTTTTCAAGCTTTAAGAATTAATCTTAGTAACCTTCCTATATTTGAGAATCGTAAGAGTGCTTAAAGAAATTCGTTACTGATAACTTTTCTAACTGGTTATTGGGTGTTTTGTTTATTTTTCCATCAGATTATGACCTTCAGTTTAAGTTTTAGATGAAATTGGATATTGAACGTCTTAAAATTTATCTTTCCAAAGAAATTGTCGATCTGAAAATTATGAAAAACTAAACTTAAGTTCATATCAGAACTTTGCGTAATTGACTTTAACAATTTATTTTTTTATTTTTGATGCATGGGAGAGTCAAAACTGACATTCTAATCGCTTCAAAGCCAAATCTAGCATAATTCACAATCCACTCGTTAAGCTTCGAAAATCGCTAATCTACTAAATGTATTCGCAGAGTAATACTAGATCTACTAAATGTATACTAAGGCTCCATTCGTTTAGCGGAAAATATTCTCCCGAAAAATATTTTCCGGGTTTTCCGGTGTTCGGGGGGCGGAAAACGTTTTTCGTGGGAAAATATTTTCCTTCCCCCCTCACAAAATAGCCTAAGTCTATGGAAAATGACTTCCGCTTCTTCAAAAGCGGAAATCATTTTCCGGAGCTTCTTCTTCTTCTTCTTCACTAAGGTCGCCGGCCGCCGCCGCCGGTCGCCGGCCGCCGCCGGCCGCCGCCGGTCGCCGGCCGCCGCCGGCCGCCGCGCCGCTGCCGGTCGCCGGCCGCGCGGCGCCGCCGCGCCGCCGGTCGCCGGGTCGCCGCGCGCACGGCGAAAAATATTTTCCGAAACTTTTTCATATTGATCACCGAACACCTGAAAATTATGTTCCGGGAAAACATTTTCCATGAAAATGACTTCCGGGAAAATATTTTCCAAAAGGAGAATATTTTTCGCCAAACGAACGGAGCCTAAGACTGGTATACTGAATGAGGCGGCAGCATCTGTGGATATATTCCTTCTTCAAGAAGATTAATAGACTCGAGAAAGATTGAACCTCTTCAATCTCATCAGTCTACTTTCCCTCGAGTTTATCTCCAAAACATGAAGCAACATGGCGCATACTGGGAAATGATCGACAAAGTGACTGTCATCGCCGTCGGGCTGAGACCTTAGCCAATCCTCAAGGATGTTGAGGACCCCAAGCGCATGGGTGAAGGAATTCGATTGTGAAAATGGTGAATTCACTAAAAAACTTCCAACTTTAGGTCAAGTACTAAATCTGCCTCGAACTTTTTTTTATCTCAGAAAAAATCCCAAACTTTAGATTCAGTCTCAAATCTGTTCTGAACTTTTTTTTGTCTCAGAAAAAAACTCAAACTTCAAATTCAGTTCCAAATCTGCCATGAGTTTTGTTTTGTGTAAAAAAAAATCAGCAAATTTCAATTTATTTTCAAAAATATACTCCCGTGATCCAGTCCCAACTTGACGTGGTACTTCCACGTCGATAACAAATCCACATCAGCAAAGTAATGGGGCGATATATACAGACCGACGTTGCATTTCCCCTTCGATAACAAATCCAACCCAATAAAAGTTGTTGAAATTCTCCAAAATAAAACCATTCTAAGACATGAAAGTTAGATACGATAACAAATTCACCTCAATTTTTTTTTTAAATTAAAAAAAAAAACCTAACTTTTAGGTTTAGTCCAAATTTGCTCCAAACTTAAAGTTTGGGGTTTTTTCCGAGACAAAAAAAAGTTCAGAGCAAATTTGGGACTAGACCTAAAGTTTAGGGTTTTTTTTTAGACAAAAAAAGTTCGGGGCAAATTTGAGACTTGACCTAAAGTTTAGGGTTTTTTTTAGAGAATTAGGCCAATTATAAAAGCATTTTGACGTCGCAGGTGGCAGCGCGTCGCTGGGGTAGGGGGCGCGGCCACCTGCGACCTCTGCCCACTCACTGAGGAGTGAGACCCTCCGTACCTTTCTGTCGATGGAGAGTATAAATCACACTCCATCATAGATGGGGAGGGCGGTCCGCAAAGACGATGGATCGGTGGTGGGCCGGAGCAGAGCATGGCCGATCGGCAACATAAGCAAGGGCATCATTTCGTAAGCCGGAGTCGGTCGAGTTTTAGTACACGCAACATTTACTCTCGGATGAATTTCGGCCGAGTAAAGAGAAGCAATGAGCAACGGATCAAGACTAAAGACAAAGTCACAAGAAATCAAAGCTAGTTTCGAGAACCCCCGACGGCGGAGACTCGAGAAAAGCTCCGGCGACAGAGGCCGGGACCAGATGGAGACGACACCTGTCCCCCGCCACGTGTACGGTGATCCGTCTCCCGCCGCGCCAAACCGCCGTGCCGATAACGCGGGAAACTCTTGGCGTCCCGGACAGGAACGCCACGTGTCGAGGCACCAGCTGTCGTGTGGGGGGACCACCGAGGAAAGGGCGTGTTTTGCTTTATTGAAAATCTCGGGCGGGGTTCTTGCGCTGCTCATCTCTTTTGTTGGCTGGTGTGTGCCATTAATGGCTTCCATCGTCAAGCCCCAGGAGCCCCTCTTCTCGCCGATTACGTCACGGTCGGTACACGTGGACGGCGATGTATGCGGTTTGTGGTCCCACTTTGGGGTGCTTTGGGTGACCGGTTGGCCGAGTAGCGTTAGGGTTTCCCCGTCCCGGATGGCGATGAGCCACTTTTTTGACTAACAATTTGTCCGAATGTAGTTGATTATTAATAGGTGGATTTTAATGCATTACGCGAAGTCGCATTCATATATGTGCAATTTCAGGGGCTCTTTGTCGATAAATTTAATGCTATATCATATGACCCAAAATCATAAACATGCAAGCCCAATTATTTACGTGTTAATTTCAGTGCGCTGTACGCACTGCTTATACGATGGCTAAATCAAGAACACTGGATAGATCGTGAGATATGTGGTATTCACTTGAGACCCATAAAGCCAAAACGACTCGATTAAAATACTTAAATGAACAAAAAGTTGAAAATTAAAAACCGACACTTGTGGTCAGAATTTCAATGTAGGGGGGCGGTTTTAATTGAGAAAAATGAAAATGTTCTCCCTCACATAAAGTTTGATAAGGCGATTAAGATCTGAAGTATGTGAACTCCGTACTAGCGCGCAAAAATAGCTGAAAGTCAAGATGTGTAAGGAAGTAAGACTCATTTTGGTGAAAAGGGTTATCAGGATGATAAATCTCAAGATTGAGAGCACCCATCAGCACCAAAGTCTCAAATGGGAGTGAGAAAAGACTTTAATTATGATCAACTTTTGCAATTCTACTTAGAATTTGACCTAAATGGATTTAACTTTAGATTTTCAAAGGCTTATGTAGACGGTTCATCTCATGATGAGCAGCTGATGCTAACATATGACCAACGAAATGAAGAGCAAGTAACAATAAAATGGTGATTAGTCTAAATCCCAAAAATTCTCAAAATACTTGAAACACTAAGATAACCGAAGTTTCAAGAAGCATTCATTGTCATTGCCGGTTTATATCAGAACTCCGTCGGGTGCTTTGAAGTTTATCTACTTGTTTAAATACTCAATTACAACCGTCCTGGTACATTTTTTCACCTTAAATCCTGAAAATAACATTGCTAAAATTCATCTCACACGGAGTTCTCAGAACCCTATTACGCGGTCTTCGAGCAAGTTTTCATGGCTCTTTCATGTCTTGTCTGAGCTTGCGAATTTGCCTTCACGACTTTAACAATCTTCAAGATGTCTCCCGCTCCAAATTTATGACCCTTTTAACGAAGTGTCTGTTCCAATACTAGATCGTTTTAAAGCGAGAACACGTCTTAAGATCAACCGACAAAAAGAAAAAAGTATGTGATGTGTCAGCATCAAGATCCCAAGCTGTTAGTTTCCATGGCCTGTGTACACAAGGTCCATACAAATCCAAAATGGATCGTATAGGATTTTCCTCTCCAATCATTACACAAGAGTTTATAAGATTGCATCAAACGTAAGGTACTCTAGACCCAATGTAGAATGCTAAGTTTAGGATCATTATGCAAGCTTTGTGACAACTGCCTGATATGTACTTCCTGACTGAAAGGCGAAACCCACCATGAAACGCGGTGTCCTAAGTTTGATTATATTTCTCATTGGGTTCGATCTTTTAGGTTAGTCCACAAGGAAGTCATTCCTTTCGAATTCCTTAAATTTTCTTGTGGGTTGGGAAAAAAGTTGATATCCCCCGTGTTTTAGGAATTAAACTCGCTTACAAGAATGGTTGAGCCGTTGAGATTAGAAGATTAGCAATCATTTTCACCAAATTTGGCAATTTAGTAGAGGATGAAATTGGTCCCTTTAGTCAACTCTCTCCATGTTCAAGCGAACCGAAGTACCACAAATTTCCTCAAAGATTTCCAAAAGTGTAACTTTATCTCTGTCTATTTTTCCTGCTCCGACGAAGTTCTTGACTTCTTATAGGCCCTCTAAGGTCAAATCTTCTTGCACGTAATCTACGCATCACTTTGCCGTCATGTTGAGTTGTTACAAATTGTTATTGTTTACTAAAAATCGGTATAATTGTAATTATTACATGGACTTGTTCAGGACTCTTAACATATTTTCAAAGTAACATATAGTCTATCAAGGTACGGAAATGATTTATTATATTTTGAAATTATTGATTTTACTTACCAACAAGATTGGTTAATTCTTATTATGTTTATGAATAAAATTGAGATCGACGTATAAAATTAGCTTATAATGGATGTTAACAGTATAATTATGGCCAAAAAAAAAATCTCGCAGCTCATATCTAAGCCACATGAATGGAGTACGACTAACAATATTTTGAAAAGTGGACTTGATCAAAAGTTAAACCAATTCAATTAGGTGCCGATCCAACCTGTTGTGCATTTTTTGTGCCGATTCTACCGTTTTTCTATTGACGCAAAGCTAGTTTAACCCGATATCGGATGAGGAGTTCGACACGTGATATAATTTAAAGATACTTATTCGAATCTCCTCATTATAAATGACCGGGATAGTTGAATTATAACATAAGATTTTGAGTCTTCTTTGACACAGTAATAATAATCATGTGATATAGCAGAAATGACAATTACAGTAAACCCTATAGTGACAAAAGCAAAGTTAGCATCAAGAAAATATTGTCAGAACAGACTTATACGCAATTTGAACAACCTAGAATAATTAGAAAGAAACCCTCGCTCTGCTTGGCGTCATGGCATTATGAGCATGAGGAAAACATGCCCCGCGAAGACGTCGACAATTGGGGTTGCAAAACCATTACGACCTGGCCTTTGACCACCGCCCGACACCGCCGGAAAGCGACAAAGCCTCGCTTTCCGTCTCGACCGCCCAAGGAAAAAGAAGGAAAGGGTCTCGTTGACGTCCATGTTTCGTTTTCTTTTTTTTCGTTTGCTGTGTCGGCTTTGAGATTGACGTTAATCTCGACATTTTCCAAAGGAAAATCGTGCACGAGAGATACAAGCAAAGAGGGCCCTCCTCGTGATGATGGGGGCTGACGGCATGATTGGCTACAAAACGTGGGATATGTAACTTCTTAGATTGGGTTTAGAGAAGCTTTTTTAAGCTTTGGGTCATTAAAAAAGACGGCCACTTTCTGATTTTTACGTTGCACCTGTAGGGGGCAAGCATGTGTTCTTGGCTTTTTTGGGGGTATGGAAAGTGTTGGGAATTACTAAAAAGGTGTTGTTGAGATGGCTTCTAGATGATTGAATTGATTATTGTCCCTGTACTATATGATATAAGCATATAATCACTTTCCATGGTGAGCAAACATTCTCAAGGATTTTCAATAACCTTATGTTGTGGTTTAAATTTTTTGCTTATGGACAATCTGAATTTAGCACCTCTGATGAGAAGAATATGTTTGGTTCAAAAATTTATTTCGCTTGCCCAACCACAATTTCGTAGTGTCATTTGTCAACGTACTCAAAATCATACGTAAGAGTAAAAAAAAAATGTAATCGCGGACGTATGCAGCGGTGTGCATGAAAACTAGTACATTTCATGTGTGCACGCAATGTGAAATACTTTTAACTCTTACGATGGCATATACCAATTTTCCATCCAAACTTGTCCAGTGGTTTTAAGTTCCGGGACAGATTGAGACATTGCAGTATGTAGAGGGGAAAGTTAGAAAATTAAGAATAGTTGGGGGCAAAGTGAGACTACTCTCAAGCTACACGGAGAGAACTGTAATTTCCCACATGTGTATTTTGGCATTGGTAATACTGTCCAAGCACTTGTGCAATTTTCCCTTATAGTTTTTGTTGTAAACATAATGCAGAAGCTAACGGATCTTGCAATTCAAGATCGACACAAGTGAACGAAATTAATAGAGAAATTAAGGGAGAACAATAAAGAACACCAGAGATTTATGTGGTTCAATCCGAATTGATACCTACTCCACGAGAAGAGCCAGCCACCAAGAAATCCACTATGAATTTGGAGAGCACAGGGTTTACAATCGCTCAAATGTTTTCCAACCCTAAATTACACTTAAAGCAAACCCACAAATGTTATTTCATGATCTTTCAAAAAAAAACTCACTCAGAAAATCATAGAGAAAAAAGCCTAAAATTCCTCATATTTGCTCTAGTGTTTGATAACAGACTAGAACCTATTTTGTGTATGTGAGTGTAATATTTGTGTCCAAAATAGGAAACCATTCAAACTAGGGAATCTATTTTGAATGGATTTCTTTGACCGGGTCAAACTCGAGATATATTCTCCACAATTATGATATTATTGGGGGGGAGGGGGGGGGGGGGGAATTTTCGATATTTAGTCAATGTTTAAAATAGGTACATGTGATCGATGTGTATTTGACTGAACATGGGAAACGGCATGTTAGGATTTATCGATGCGTGTGTCACATCCAAGAAAATCATGTCTTTGGTTCTGCACATTAGTCATAGCCGTATTATTTGGAAAATGGCCTGATCAAATAGGAAAAATGGATGATCAACTTTAGATGATAAGGTCCACTGCAAAGGGGCAAAGGAATGAAATATAGGCCAAATTTATAACATGGTGTATCTTAGGTACTATACTCTGAAATTTTGCATCACTTCTGTTACTCCAAATAATGCAGTTGGAGTCTCTATCAATGATAGTTATGGTCAAATCTCTTATTTGCTTTTGCCTCATTTAACTTTTTCAGTGGTGCTCTAAGTGAGAAATTAATGAATATACTTCGCACATGGACTCGTCTTCTCGTGCATAAAAATTGTACGAGATTTTGAGTCTCGCATGTCTACCATGACGAATCAAATGATTTTTTTTACTCGATTAAATCTTTTACGTCAAAACTGGTTGTGGTTGTCAAGTGTGCCAAATTTATTAATGGCTAAAAATATTAAATTTTTAGCATTTGTTAAAGTTATCAAAACACGCGCCACATTCTTGGCAAGAAAAACAAAAGTTCAGCTAATATCTTCACCGTCCTATCTCTAATTCACCTCACTCTCAAACTTTTGCTGTGCCCTTGCAGAGTGTGGGAGTCGAACCCCGCACCTGTGATACTAGCGTCCCCACCCCCCAACCTCTTTACCAACAGGGCCCAATGCCTATTGGCTCTTTGGAGTGATTTAACGAGAGAGAAATTTATAGCTGCAGGTCCGAAAATCAAATCGGGTTAGAAAAGAGCCTAAAAAGCCCAAAGTTTTTTTAGCTGGGCCTTGGAAGGGGCTACAATAGCCCATTCTCTGCATGATCCAAACGAGTCCGTATGCTAAACTGACTAATTATTCATAAAGCTTTCTAGCCAGCAAATTTAACAAGATTTTAACTTGAATTCACATGCTAAAGAAACATAATTTGTACATTTGAATAGCTCGTACCAACACTAACGGAGACGAATGTCTACTTTCAAGCGTGAAAATATGACTTTGGAGAATGTAAACGACCTACTCGGTTGGTAATAAAACGTGCAAAGGACCTGTGAAACCTGCGTAATCAATATGGCCTCGTAGCTTACACAATGGGTATGTAGATTTCTAATAATTTCAAATTGGCAAGTCTAGGGTAAGTTTTTTTGATTTGTGGCCATACCCATCCTATACCCAAATATCCAATACTAGATACCATTCAGCTTCGATTTTGTGCTCCTCAATCTAACTTGGCTCTCTGAAACTTTTCCTATTGTCTTGCTTTCTTTCATTTGGTCGATAAGAGAAATTTTCATTGAATTAGGCAATGGAAGAAGAGTGCAACCCTATTACATCGTTCTCCTTCCTTGGTAGATCCACAATATTGGCAAAACCATATTTTACTTTCCTTATTCACCTGAATTCTTTGGAACAGACTCCCTAATAGCTTCGGATCTCGTTTTTCTTACCTAAACTGGCCATATGATTCGTATCGATCAGGTCTCGCGACCCTAGCGACGCCTTGTTAGGGTCGGGCAGCGCCTGCCTAGCCACCGCCAGTCTTTTTTTTTTTTTTTTTTCTCTCCTTCTCTTTCATGGCATTTGTGCTCGAGCGGAGGCAGCGGTAGCAACAAGGTGGTCGCCAGAGGCCAGCGAACACTTGGCAGCCCTCGCCGTGCCTCGGCGACCGGCCGACGCCGCTGCCCACTCTAGCCCTCCCTTCCTTATGGCTATGCATGAATATGGGAAAGGGTTAAGCTTTTTTTTTTATTTCTCCCTTTTTTCTTACCTATGTCAGCACTTGGTTAATATTAAATTCCCGTCACCCTAATTAGTGTAATTAGCGTTACATGGAATGCCACGTTAGATTCCCTTTGCGTATTTAACATAAGTATCGACTTGAACAAGAAAAAAGAAATCTAGATGGCAACCAATTTCACCACCATCACTAATCTACCCAGGACATTGCCGGCGACGGCAAGTAAGATTGAGTCGCCACCGGCGTCGCTCGATCCAATCGATCCATGTTGCCGTCAACACTGTGAGCCACAAGGACCTTGCTTGTATTGCCGTTGAGTTGAACTCTACGATCGAGTCTTCACCAAGTTGGTTAATGCTTGCTGGCCTGTTCTAATTAAATGTCTAATTTTACTAACTAGTGACTAACTTTGAGGCCCGACCACATTACAAATTGACTACTCTACTCGCTGGCTCACTCGATTTAGATTCTGGCCGTGGTTGATCCGTCGCTTGATTGTGGCCGCCCAAGCTTAATATCAAGTTTAATCCCGTGGTTAATGCACCTAAGCAAGTCCTTAAACTACTTCATCTCAACTTTGGGATCTAAAATGCGAAGTATTCCCCTAGGCGAGGGAAGAAAAACTTTTCCCTAACTAAGGAGAGTAGGGCGCACGAGCACCGGCACGTAAAAATAAGGAACGTAGTCTGGCAGTCCGCCACATTTGTGGACAAGCACAAACGGCCTGTTGGTTGGAAACAATCTTGGTTTGGTGAGGTTACCAATGTAACCACCAACTAAGGATCCAAGCGAGGCCCCGGGGCCATCGCTTGATGGTGGCCGCCCAAGCTTAATATGAAGTTTTAACTTAATAAGTCCTATTAGGCTCAACTTTGTCACTTAGGGTCCATTTATTTATCGGAAACTGAACAATTTGGAAAATATCTTCCCGAAAAAGATTGCTTGTATCGTTTGAAATAATTTATTGTCAACAATAATTTATGTTTAAATATTTTCATGTAAGATGAAAAATATTTTTCGTTTATTCTTTTTTTATAAACGATACGGGCGATCATTATATAGAAAAATATTTTCTGAATTACAAATTTTCCTTAAAACAAACGTAACATTGGTCGTACTTATGCGTGTTTGATCACTCTAGGCTTGTTCGGATCATATAAGTTCATCGAGAGGTGTTCGAGTAATCGACACATGATTTTGCCTTGATGAGTTCCCAAGTTTCATTCATGCCTAGCTGGTCGATTAAGTATCTCGACGCATGATTTTGCCTCTCTTTTGTTTTTTTTCTCTTTTATGTGTTAACTAAGTCCATGTCATGTTCGATTTGTCTACCAATACATTTATATAACAAGTTACATTCTTATTTCAAACCCATGCTAGACTTAATATCATAAATAACTTACGTGCTCCCCTTTTATGACAATCTCTATGCATAAAAATTGCCATTGTATCATATTCACAAGAATAAGTAAAATATTCCCTTACCTTTTTATGAATAACACGAAGCAGTAACGTGTGTGACATTCCGACTTTTAAATAACAAGGTCCAAATTTTCCATTGACTATTTATATATATAGTGCTATAACAAATATAATGTTTTTATTTCTTTTTTAATATTCAAGAAATCAAAAATTTGGAAAAAGAAAAACAGGGAAGTGGAGACTTTTAGGACGGCGAAGGACCGCAGGCTTTCTTGGCTTAAGGCCCAAGAGAGAGAGAGAGAGAGATAGATAGAGAGCGCGCACACGCGAAGGTCCACGGGTCCACCTTCCCTCCTTCCTCCCTCCTCTTCGACCTCTCTCTCTCTCTCTCTCTGTTCTTCCTTCTGCTACACCGCCGTTCGCGTTTCGGGCATCGAAGCGGCGGACCCTTTTGAGCTCTCTCCGGCCCCCCCCCCCCCCCCGTGGCCCGGCCGATGAGAAGATGCTGGCGGCGACGTCTCTCCACCACCACCACCTGCCCGCGTTGACACCCTCCCCCGTTGCCTTCCCCGCATCAAGATCGCCATGTCAAGGTCGGTCCTGGCTCCTCCGCTCGTCGTTGCCGTTCTTGTTTGCCGATTCGTCGCGCGCTCGAACGTGGGTCGTGCTTGTTTTGGGTCGGGGCGGTTTTTTTTTCCTTCGGGAGTTTGTTGTTGAGCTGCTTTTTGGAGGGTTTTTCCAGACGAAAAGTCGTTTCTTGAGCCAGCTGAGTTTCTTGTAATTTTGGATCGGTGGTGCTTGTTTTGTGGGGTTCTTTTCTCCGCCCTCTTCGTGATTATAGGTTTCCCCGTAGGAATAGTAACAATGCGTTTTTGAAGGCGACATTACTTTTGCAGGCTTTCCTCTTTGTGGAGAAACATGTTGCTTAACCTGTCCCTTTTGGTACATAGTTAATAGCGGAAGGTGATTTCTTTGTTAGTAGTTTTTATCCCTAGATGATGTGACGAAGTAATTTTTCTGGATAGTAGTTTCCAACAATCTGGGAGATGCACTCGTTGCTAAGGATGGAGTTTCAGGGGCGAGAGACTAGGTTTTAAACACCCTGTGGTCATTCTGCAGCCTGTGTGATTTAATGATGAAGCGAGCTTGCTCTCGAGTCTCGAAATTGGCCGTAATGCTCTTAGTTGTTGGAATGCAGGTTTCTGACGATTTCTAGTATCAGGAGAGTTGTAAATTCAATTTCGAGTAATCCTAGGAGCAGTTACACTGGAGTTACAAAGTATGCGACGATTGCTTCAGCTGGGTTAGCGGGGCAACCGTACAGGTTACACGTGCACTGTAGATTTCCCGGCAGAGGGCCTGATGCTTTCCAACGATATAGTCCTGGACAATGTTTCTACATGCGTTATTTGTCAAGGAAATTATCTGTCTTCTCGGTAAGCAGTGCAGTGAGCCATCATGCCCAGCTCACTTGGAAAAGGATCTCGCAGAAGTGCCATTCTAGTGGCGGTGGTTTTCCCCGCACAAATAGGATAGCTCAAGCAGTCAGTCTTGGCTTGATCCGCTCGCCGCTTGTTGTTCCCGGTATCTTTGCTTTCACCACAGGGCAGCTAGCATGGGCAGAGAGAAGTTTTGTCGATACAGATTATTACCCATCACCGAATGCTCTCTACAAGCGTGCCCAGCATGGACATGCTGTTGTCACGTCGCTAGTGTATGCAGTTTACGAAGGCATCGTGTTGCTTTTGAGAGCTCTATATTTAATGATTTTGTTCTCACCCAGCATAATGATGGCACCATTTGTGGATTGTTGTGGAGCCCAGTTTCGGAGATTGTGGCTTCAGGTTGTTCTGCGAACACTGGAAAGAGCAGGTCCTGCATTTATAAAATGGGGTCAGTGGGCTGCAACAAGGCCGGACCTCTTTCCTAGAGACTTATGCGCTCAGCTTGCAGAGCTTCACACGAAGGCCCCTCAACATAGCTTCAAATACACAAGAAAGACTATTGAGAAGGCATTTGGTCGCAAACTTTCTGATATATTTGAGCATTTTGAGGAGGTTCCAGTGGCATCTGGAAGTATTGCTCAAGTGCATCGAGCTTCTTTGAGATCTCGATACCCTGGTCAACAGGCAAAACCCATGGTGGTTGCTGTAAAGGTTAGACATCCTGGCGTTGGTGAATCCATTAGAAGAGATTTTGCAATAATCAACCTGGCAGCGAAAGTTTCGAATTTTATTCCTACTTTGAAGTGGTTGAGATTGGATGAGAGTGTCCAACAGTTTGCAGTTTTTATGATGTCTCAAGTTGACCTTGCAAGAGAGGCTGCCCATTTGAGTCGCTTCATTTACAATTTCCGGATGTGGAAGGATGTTTCTTTTCCGAAGCCAGTGTATCCTCTTGTTCATCCAGCTGTTTTAGTGGAAACATATGAGCAAGGGGAATGCGTCTCACACTATGTCGATGGGCTTGAAGGACATGCTCGCCTTAAAAGTGCACTTGCTCACATAGGGACACATGCACTTCTGAAGATGCTTCTGGTAACATTTCACTTATTAATGCTGCCAAAAACATGAAATAATTTTTTTTTCTCTATCTAGTTTGATGCTTCGGTTGATTCTTCATTGAGAAATGGGCGACTCTTTTGTCAATTTGTGCCAGATCTTTGAGTGACATAAGTTGCCCAATATCTGAGTGCATGGAACTAATGTGACCTGAGAACTCATGGCATGCTTTACCAGCTCACTTAACCGTTGGTCTTGTGTCTTTATCAGGTAGACAACTTCATTCATGCAGACATGCATCCCGGGAACATCCTTGTCCGGGTAGCTAAGAACAAATCTTCTCGGAAACAGCTGTTTAAGTCAAAGCCTCATGTTGTATTCCTTGATGTTGGCATGACCGCTGAACTGTCTAAAAGTGACCGTGTAAATTTATTGGAATTTTTTAAAGCTGTAGCTCGTCGTGATGGCCGTACTGCTGCTGAACGTGCACTTAGATTATCAAAGCGACAAAACTGTCCAGATCCTAAATCCTTTATAGAGGTACTGTTTACTGTGTTTGTGGCATTTACTTTGATGAGAATGAAATCTTTTTGCAAATTCTCAATATTTTATAGTACCCTCATCAAATGATTTAGAAAAATTCAAACCTTCATCTGCAGGCCTTCATATTCATTATGAGTGTCTACACAGTATTTCTGTTGTCTGACTTTAAATCGATTTGTCTGTTAAAATTTCACTTGGCATGAGTGATGAGATTTTTCTTATTAAGAATAGGCAATTACCTAATTAGTCTAATTTCATTTTCTTAAATATTCTAGCTTTTAGTTGGTTTTTACCTTCACTAATGGATTAGTGTCATGAGGATACTTGTTTCCCGATGCTGGTACTACACTGGAGAGTTTTGGTACTCTGTTATGTATAATTAGGCCACTTTGCAAGTGCCTGAAAATGACCCTTTTCGAATATTGTTTTATGAAATACCCTTGCTTTTCGCAATGTAATGACTGCTCGTAATAGCTTTTTGTAATAGTATGCGTATTGGCTCCCCAGTGCACCTCATGAGAGCTTTTGCAAATTATAGTAGTGAACTTTCTTTCTGCTATTATCCTTTTTTAATGTGGAAATGTCAAACAAAATGAATGACAGGAAGTGGAGGAGGCTTTCAGTTTCTGGGGAACTCCTGAAGGTGATAGGATCCATCCTGCTGATTGCATGCAGGAACTACTTGAGAAAGTTAGGCGTCATAAAGTTAATATCGATGGCAATGTGTGCACTGTGATGGTAACTACTTTGGTTCTTGAGGTAAATTCTGTGTCTTGTTTCCTTGGCAATTTGAAGCAACCGAAGACATGGCAAATATTTCGTGAAGCAATGATGATCCTTGCATCACAATTATCTATCTCAAGCTGTTCAAACTGATTCTCTTTCTTAAATCCCATTTTATATGTTCAGTGGTATTGGGATTTTTTCTGTAGTGCCTCTGTTTTTGCAATTCGTTTTAGCCTCTTCCACTCATTTTTCTATGAATAAGCTATCAACATGTATAAAAGAGCATGAAGATACAATTACCCACGATCTGGGTTTCGGGCTTTTGACCGCTTTTTTCCAACTCACGTTCATGTTTGGTTTGTTTATGTCATTGGAACTAGAGATTCATTTCTCATGGCTGGTTGATTGTTGTACAGGGTTGGCAACGGAAGCTTGATCCAGGGTACAATGTGATGCAGACTCTGCAGACTTTGCTGCTCAGAGCTGACTGGGCAAAATCTCTATCCTACACAATTGATGGACTTATGGCCCCATAAGAAGGATTTTCTCTGTGTAGCTACTCTTCTGAACAATTTTGACAGCCGAAACGGTCTAGGTATACAGTGCTTTCAAGAAATAACAAGCGGGCTATAGGACCTCTTTTTTGTTTTTGATATTTTCGCTTGTACTCAACCATATTTTTTGTTCCATTTCGTGTACTTAAAACAGTTCCAAAAGTTTTGACTGTTGAGTTTGGACTTCCAACTGACTGATGAGAGCTCAAAGATTGCTGAAAATAGAAATAAAAGTGTTATTATTCCCATTATTGGCTATTTCTCCCATTCAGTTTAGGTTTACCATCCGAGATTTCGATATCTGAGTACGCCTCCCTCGCTGATATGGGGTCAGTTTTGTGGTTAGAGTCCTACGAATTCGTAAATGTTTTCAACGAGGTGGAATTCTAGATCCTTCCAAGATCATTTTTTCGGTCGTCAAGTTGAAGAGCACGAGATTCTCAGGCAGATGGGACTGCTTGAAGAAATCTGGATCTTGTCATTTGGTAAATGGAGCTACCAAGCAATCTGATATATGGCTTGTTTGATATGTTTTTAAGTACTTTTTTTTTTATCGAAAGTGTTTTTAAGTACTTCACAGGTAGGCTGCAATAGCTTTGAGATGGTGCAGAATCTTTCATTTCCCTCCGTTTGGACCTTCTAAGATATGAAGTGGCTCATCATTGTTCCTTTTACCCTCAGGTGTAGCCTCTGTGTGTGTGTGGCTTTATATGTTCTTTCCTGAGGAGATTCAGAGGAAGTTGTTTGAAACATAGTACATTGTGCTTCTGTTGTCCTAACATAATCAAAGTAATCAGTGGTACTAATTTGTAACTAGTGGCACAGAAATCGATTGATTGTGTTGTTCTAAAATGTCAACCTGTCTGTTGTCGGGGATTTGGAATAAGGAAGTACGAAAAGAAACGGGAAAATTACGTGATCAAACTTTCAACCGTCAGACAATATTTTCCCTTAAATTCTATTTTGTTACGGCCGTTTAGTTCTTCACTATTCTTTTCGTTGAATGTGCAATGCCTCATGACTTACTTTTAAGGGGTAGAAGTGTATTTTTCATCTCATTTTTTATATGAAATTTATCTTTTGCAATATGGGAGAAAATGATAAAAAAAAGAAATGGGAGAGAAGTAGATCTACTGTTTAAATGATAGTAGATAAAAAATAAATACCAACAATACTAGTTAGTATTAAAAATGTGTTAAAATAGTAATATTTTGATTGATCAATTAAAGTTTTTATTAATGAATTATTTACCTCGATTATTATTCGATAAAACTTTCTGTTGATCAATCGTTTTTTTACATTAATTGATTATTTAAAAACACATAATAAGTAATCAATTTTTATTAGTTGACTTTTTTTGTTTTTATTAAAGTGGCTTACGTTTTCTTATTAATGTGGCTATATTCGTCAAATTTGAACATATCTTTATTGTCTAATACTATTATTGATATTTCCTTTTTCTATGATTACTATTTTAGTTAATTTAGTATTCTTCCGTTTCCAAATTTTTTTTTGTTTGTCGACAACAATTAAGAGTAAAAGATATATTTTCGATAAAAAAAAATGACGAAAGTGCACTTTGTCCCTTGAAAGCAATGTGCATTGCATATGACAATGGAGAAAACGACAAAGGATCAATGACAGTAATAAAATGAAAGTTCAGGAGCACACGACAGAAACCTCGTGTGCGGGGGGGTGGGGGCGGCAGGGAACGCGTACTAGCCCAGCCCAGCCCAAAATTCAGGGGAGTTTTGCGTAATTTTCCCCGAAATGAACAAATTTTTAGACCAAGGTGCAAATTGGCTGGCATGAATGTGACATGTGCCTGAGAATCTATTTATAGAATGGTCAATCAGCTCAATATATCTACATTCCGAACCAATTGATCTGCAACTAATGATTCTCCAGCATATGCATGCTGGATGCAGTTCAGGATTTGAACTTCTGTACACAGAATGAGAGAGAGAAATAGAGAAAGAGAGGTATCAAAATTTCTATAGACGAAACATGCCCTTCCATCTGCCCAAGTCAGAAATCTAGGAATGCTGAATATCTTGATGAAGCCATCTGAGTGAAGCCCTGGCATTTCGCATGACTTCCCCCAACATACAAGACTCCATTCGAAGACACTGCTAAGCATCAGCACTATCCCTGAGAAACCCACATCAGTTAGGACACCTTTAAGCGCACACTCGGGGTAAGAAGCAAGGAAAATGGTACATATGAACAAAAATGAAGCGAAATACGAGCAGTAAATACCGGGTGGCCGATACAAGAGGAGAACAGAAGAGAAAGAGGGCGAAACTAAATCAGAGGAAAGATGCATTTGAAATGTAACTCACTTTGCAGATGTAAGCTCGCGTATTTCGTCGATTGCTCTGCTTAAACTATTTACAGCCATTTTCTTCACCTGCATTAAAATAAAGGCATTGTAGATGGAGTATTTCTAACATTCACATTTGGAAGGATAATCCCAAATAGTAAAACTTACCTCGAGCTTGTCTACTCTGGCCTCATGTTCTTCTGGGAGCAGGCGGAGTTCATCGATCAAATGGATGCACTCAGCAGCGCTCTCAGGTGAAACGAAGTGCAGAATCACATTTACACTAGACTGCAATGCTCCATAAACCAAATGTACCATGAAGAAACAGTAGTTGGTAAAAGCATATTCTTTGTAGCAATTATCAGATACCGTTATTACCTTGGGACTTCTAATTTGATATGGGCACCCGGCAGGAATAATGACAGCCTCACCAACATGTTGCTCAAAAGTCCAGGGTTCGATTTCTAGAAAACCAAGAGAGGATAAGTCAAAATAAGGAAATGCTGAACTATATAGTGAAATATAATGACAACATCATACCAAACTCATCCTTGAGCCTCAACTTGTGATATTTGTCAAGATAGTAACACTGATCCAGAATTGGATGGACGACCTGTCACATGCAAGGCATCAGTCCAACAATCTAGGATATAGGGGGGCACATATATAGGCCGAAGTGACTACTTCATCAACTTACACGCTTCTGAGAGTCACATGGCTGCACGAATTCAGCAGAGTATCGCCTAAAGTATTCTACAAGCTTTGGTACATCTTCCCTGCGGAACACATCCCACTGGGCACCACAAGATTTTCCCACTTTCTTCATGTAATGGCTATGGCTTTCTGTCTGATTCTCATAAAGCTTTGGCTCTTTAGAGTGTTGGATATCCTCTATCGATGTGCTATTGTGATCTTGTTTCTGTTTGTTATCTCGGGCAATTAGACAAGGCGGTTCTTCTGAGGTCGTTGCCAGCCAAGTCACTCTTGCCATTTTCTTCCGTATTTGGGTCTCATCTATACTCACATCAAGCGCCTCACTTGAATTTTCAATGTCAGTTCCCAAGAGTTCACCATTTGGAGCACCAGTTGACCCCTTTTTATCCTGAGCCTGGCGCTTCCTCATCAGCTTTTTGATTCTATTAATTTTGTCCGGCGAAACATCATCTGTAGTATTCGCCAAAATATTAACCTATTTTTAAAACAAAGAAAAGGCATAAATAGGAATGGTAAGACACGTCTTCCACATGCTCATTCTTTCATTATCCATCTATGCAGGCTAAGCGCAAGTGCAAATTATAAAGAACAAATGTACAAGATTCAGAGTTAAAAAGATACAAGACAAAAAATGGGCATTGTGGTTCCAAGCATGCAAACATAAGCCAAAAAAAAAAAAATGCTGACAAAGTAATAAGAGATTAGAGCAACATACCACATCACACAAATCATAGCATAGTTTTGACCCAAATTGTGCCGAGGGATGTTCATTAGGACTGCAATAGGAGATATAGACATATGGACCAATTTCAGCTGACATATTTTCCAGAGGCAACATTGTGGCAAGATTTAAGCGGCCTAAATCTGGGTTCATGTAATCCTGAAGTGGTAATGCAGAGAGAATTTCAGCATAATGAGCAGGGAATTGTTCACGAAAATATCGGGATGAAAGCCAACTCTTTATCTCCAGTTTCTCATGTCGAATACTTTCACGTGCTTTCCCTCTGAAAGAGCCAATAAACGATTGTCTCATGCTGATTTCTACCTGCCATGCACAACATAAGCTAATTTAATAGCAATTAGCATTGTGCACTAAGCAAGGAGACAGAACAAGAAAATCATTGGAGCATATAGGGACAGAGCAATAATTAAAAATATCTTATGAAATTGTCGAAGGTAAAAAAAAACAACACTGCTGGCGAAATTACTCCCAAGGTATATGGAGGATAGCTAATCCATAATGCTGTCCTGAGGCAGTGGAAAAGGGATAAGAAACTCGAGTTAAAGCCCAACTCACCTCACTAGTGACTAGTGATCCTACCTATCACATGTCTAAAGAGGATGTAAACCTACTATAGTTGCTGCTCATTGCATCTTTAAGTAGAACCATAAGCCTCAACTCCCATTTAAGCAACTTCTAATCACTGTCGTTGTTGCTATTATGGATTATCCTTGCTCGCATGGTCTACCAATAATTGTCAGTGCTCTGATGCCAAATGTGATTTGGCTGGGGTAGAAGCAACATAATTCCAACTATCATCTGGTAAGCGGAGAATCACCAAGGTCACCAGCTTTGGTCCAAATTATAACAGTCTAATCTGACTATATTAAGTAGGATCCCATGAGTAAGATAATATGCATATGCTTTTACACAACCCAGAAAAATCATACTTCCGACCAGACAAAGATTAGGCATAGGTCACCCTATATTTCTCTTTCGAAGATATAAGTGGCATGTTTGCAAAAAAAGCTACATTAAGAGATTGTTTTAATGCACTAGCCAAGAGCGATTTCTTAACACATAAATTCTAGGACAAACAACAAATTGGTCATCAGTAAAGTCCTTAAGATAATGAAACAAGTGGTCTTAAATTGGCAGTTCTGTCCTTAAGTGGTCTGTAAAGATATAGAATATGTATGTCTTAATATGTATATTTTTTAATAAACCCTGCGAAAACCATGTATGTCATATTCTGAAACGTTACTCAGGGTTTCAATTTCATTCCAATGACAAAAAGATCAGCTTTAGCAAATCTAACATCATATCTATCTGAGTTGCTGGTCCTGATGAAAAGAATTATTTGAGCCATTGTATCAATGCAGACTGCAATGAATTCTTTTAATGACTTTACAGATTCAACATCAGAATTGCACTTGTTATGGAATAACATTTGATCATCAGTAAAGTCAAGGAACATGAAAGACCATTTTGAGCCATTGTATCAGGGTCTATTGATTTTTGGACTGTTAAGGGTGGTTCTCATTTTAAAACATATACGGAAGATCTCCATTCTATTCTTTAGGTTCACAAGAAGAATCTTAATAGGGAAGCCATGTGTAATGCACATTGAAAGGAAAATGAGGGTGATCTCTTTCACCAGGAACTTAGATAAGGCCTTTTATATGACGAATGGTCACGTAGAAACACTGACCTCAGACCACTCCAGGCAAGGACTGGCTTTTGATGCTTCCTTTTCATTTTCACACCTGGCAATGCTACCCTCGAGGTAGGTACAGAACATAGCAACCGGGTCCCAACTAAGATCTGATGTCCTCCAAAGTATGTCACGAACAATAACTGGATGACCTCTAACCCAGTGCTTCTGGAAGTGCTCACACTTATCAGCATAAACTTCCAATGCAGTTGGGTAATACAGGAAGTTATCATTTGAAGTTCTCCTTGTTGCTGCTTGTTGCAACTGCTTACTTACAGCTTCATGATTATCCCCATGACACAAGGGGCAACACAAATTACCATCTAAGTTTTCTCGTAAATCATAGCTGCAAACAACTTCTTCCGCCTTTTTCTCTAGCTCTTTACTCCAGTTTACGGGAAAAAAGGATTGCAGGTTGAATCGGCCTTTACTACAACAGCCAAACTCCCATGGTGGGCATGATACATCATCGCCGTTACAAGCTTTTGAAGTCGCTAACGGCATTGAAACAGTGAGAGATTTACCACCATATCTTTGCTCAAGTTTGCTTATTGACTTTGCAGAAAGTTGTTTATGACCCTGAACAGAGGCTTTTCTCTTTCTATCGTATTTATTGTTGGGCAACTTCACTCCTTTTGGTAAAATCCCTCGATAGAAATCCCAATAACAACTTAAGCAAAGATTATAAGAACAACTTGAACAGCTCCTATGGAGATCCAGGATTGATGTTCTGCAATTATTGCTGCTCCAGGAACCATGCCAAGTATCAGATATGTGAAGCCAACTATTTAAGAGACTAAATCGTGGAACTATTAATTAGCAAAGGACATACCAGCAATATTGCTTATTAAAGCCACATTCAGCTTGATGGATTTCAACTTGAGAAACTTCCATTCCTGCAGCAAATAACCGATATTAGATCAATTACAAATTATATTGATGGTTGAAGCATCATATCGGATAGAAAAATTCCAATAACATGTAATATTCAAACCTTTTAATTTTGCCTCGACCTCAAGCTCAATGCTTCGTTCATGATTTATTTCTTTCAGTACAGGAAGAAGAACAGAGATCAAGTAATGAGAATGTAAAATTTTGTCAGCTCTACTGTCATCAATTGAAAGTTCCTGAAACAAGAGATAAGCAGATATAATCAAACCCATCTAATGCAAACAAGGAATCCTCTGGATCACATGTCAATAAAATCACAATTCAGACCTGACAGGCACTGTCCTTATATTTGTAAGCCAAGCACCCCTTACACCTGCAAGTTTTGCGACAAACTGGACATTCCATCTTAACTTCTTCTTGTGTGTCGAAGTACCTGGATTCATTTGAATTTCTCATGTTACAGACTATAGAATATGTAAAAAAAAACTAAATAATGGTATGTTAAAAATGCCCCTTCCTACTGGTTAACAATGACCAGAAATGAGATAATCAGGTTGACCTTTCTAGAGATTTGAAAGGGAAAAGATCAATATTCTCCGAAGCATGGGCCTGAAAAGATATTGTTTCTTGCACAAACCACAATGCCAAGACTTGGAGTTTTATATAGCCCAAGAAACGTACTTTTTAGATGGCAATACTTTTGGCTATCCAGTTTAAGCAAATAAGTAATGCTATAATTTAAGTTGACCACAGGTTTAGCAGCTGTACTACAACACAAAGACATGACCACCTATGCTACATCCCCACATCAGACAACTGGCTAGTTTCCAATGTCACCTGTATGCAGAACCAACTCTCATGTAAAATTAAGAGTTCAGATCCTTTATTAGCAATTAATTGAGTTTTACCCATCTTAGGTAGTGTCATATGTAGTCTCTTTTTTCCTTTTACTGCATTTATGATGTATCAAAGACAACCTTCCTCACTCGAACAGATACTAAAATCAAGATGAACACACTTCAATCTTTAAATCCATCCCATGAAGATTGATAGCATTCCAGCAGAAAAGATGAACATTGATAGTCAACAACAAAAACTGACAATCCACAATGATTCAAGTGAGAAAAAACAAAAAAAAGGAACAACCCACCATTACAACCAAATCGAGATTGAACAAGAAATTCAATGCCACGAAAAAAAATGTCAAACTGGAATGATCACAGAAGCACTAACCTCCCCTTGATGCACTCCAAGCAGAAGTGATGCTTCCTACAACTCGAACACTTGATCAAACTCGCGGCATCGCTGCTTTTACACCAGTGACACTTCTTCCTCCCGACTTTCTCCACATTCCTCTTATATGGCATAACCTTGAGATTACCAAACAACTATGAATCAAGAACAAGCGAAGAAAACTCCACACACGAAAGCAGAACCAAGGAGGACAACAAAAGCACGCGACACACATGGTACCAACCTGAACTGCCCCAATTGGCAGCGGCTCAAGATTCTTAGACCGGAACCGCCTCCTCGGAGCAACATTAGCATCGACTCCTACCTTAACATCGCACTGAGAACCCACATTGTCGTTCGCGCTCGCGCCCCCGCTCTGCTGCCGCCGCGCGGCCGATTGCGAAATCACCATGACGCCGTTGGGCAAACGCCGCATCATATCCTCGCCGCCGCTCCCCTCCACCTCGCGCCGCTTCTCGGCCTCCCTCTTCACCACAATCCTCACCAGGTCCCTCGCCAGATTCTTCCGCCTCAGCCTCACCGCCCGCCGACCGGGCTTCTCGATCTTCTGAGCCCTAATTTTGAGGTTGTGGAGCGCGGGGACCTTACCTTCCGATTTCCCGGTCCTCCTCTGGATCTTGAGCGACTCGGGCACTTTCTCCTTGTGCTGGCGGTGCTTCCCCTGCAGGTAGTGAATTTCGCAGAGCTTCTTGTCCTCCATGACCGGGCGATTGCACCGCCATTGACGGCCGTCCGTCCGGTTGCACCGCAAGTGGTCCGGCAGAGCCGCGTCTGCCTTCATGGTCGGACCCCCTGAACCGCAATTTCCCGGAAAAAAGGGGTCTTTGCCGGGAAAATCTGGCGATCTTCGGTGGAAAATCAGCAGACCCAGAGGTGGGTTTTGTGCTTCTGCGGGTGACAAAGAAAAGGGTTTTAAGCAGGAGATGTGGGTATTTATCTTGGGCAGAAAAGATGCAGAGATTCAGATACAGTATGTGGGGAGTGGCATTCTTGAGAATTGCGAGGACACAGAGAGTCCAAATGGGTATTGGAATTCATGGATTTTCTTGGGTTTTAAGCGTTGATTTGGGATTGGATCTGGGATTTGGGATTTGGGTTTTGGTTTCTAGGATTTCATCTTTCCCAAAAGACTGCAAATTTGAAAATTTCATGGCCAAACCCACCAAGATCGGAGGTATGATGTGTTTTCCCTTATATGCACTGCATAAACTTGATTGCAGCATTCATTTGCACTTGATCTATTTTCCTTTTTCTGATGCATTTGTATTTGGGTTCCTCTTAAATTGATTTCTGATGCATTTGTAAGTGATAGTTTCTGAACTGATGCGGCTGCTCTAGAGGAATTGACAGATAGTTTTGTTAGGTTCACAAATTTTGGTCAGTCGATGGTGTCTTTTACAACCATGATGCAGATATAATTAATGTGAGAAGCAGATATTTTTTCCAACTTACCATGTTTTGAGGACCTGATGATCCCCTGAATTCAGGCAATTCTACATTGTGCTGTTACAGGATCAAGGGAAAATGTCTACGAGCAATGTTTTATGTGTTGAATCCGCACAAAGGTCTTCTGAGCATGTGTCTCTGCTGGCATAAATCCTGCAATAACAGTTGTAACAAATTGCTCCCACACGTGTTGAATCGATGATTCGTCTTCTAGGCTCTACGTTACGAGAAATTGTTAGGTGCTCGGGCAGCGATGCCGACTCTCATTCGCGCGAGTGATTACGTGCGAGGAAAAATGAGTGTAATCTCGGTACATATGACAACATTACCGTTCACTCACTCAATTTTACAAGTTTTTGGATGCTTTGCTTAGTCTTTCTTGTTCGAGGTTGGCAACATTTAGAAGTGGACTTTCCTTTCTTGGATTTGCAGATTATCAGCTTAGCCCATATCATAAAAGCATGAATTTTCAGATCATTGAGAGTAGGACACCAGGAATGGCACAAGAACCCTCTATTGAAATTGCACAAGAACCCTCTATTGAAATTGCTCAAACATGAATAGAAGATTTGATGACTCTCTTAAAAGCCTAGTGTCTCAAGTCCCCTTAGTTAATCCTGGACAGGTGGTCGAAACTATCAAGTTCCGATCCCGGTAGGGGCAGAGTGGGAATTTCCCGTCTTTCCTAGAACACAGTACGCGGGAGTCATGACATCGGCTTGTCGAGGTGCAAAAATCAATTACCGAACTGATGCGCTAAACTTTTTGGTCAGGAACAAGAATGGATCTCATTTCCCTTTTCATTTAGAGCTCGCCTCATCATTTTGCGGAATCAATTGCAATTCAGTCCTTATTCCCCGTTGTTATTCTTTGTTATGTGGCAGAGTCATCTGCATATGCATTTCCGAGTCCAAAAACGAAGGGATGGCATTTCAAGATCGTAGACTTTTCCTTTCAACACCAGAAACGCATTTCCACAGTAGTTTTCTGCTGAAAGTCAAAGCATTCAGCACCGAGCATGTACATTGCTTGTCACGCTACAATAGATTACTTTTTCTTAAGCTTTCGTGCTGATGGAAAACAAATAACGAATATTCTTCGTTCTACGAAACTTAACTTGGGTCGATGGCCAAAAGGCTTATCAAATACGGTGTTTGCTCATACCCTTTGCAGACATTAAGCTAAATCAATATCTTCTCACGTAAACGTATTGCAGCATACGTCGCCAACCAGGCAATCTCAGTTCCCCCCCATCTTGCTTGTCCTGGTGGGAAGTGAACGAATATGATCCTTACTCACGTCTCATTTCTCGTCTTAGAGCTGAATTGCTTGCCCTTGAAATTACGTATCAGATCAGACTATATAAACTGATAATGAATTGGTGTGTTGTTACGTTATTATTGCATCATGATTAGAGGACACGCGAAAGGAGATGTACGTCGGAGAAAGGCTCAAACCAAGCACTGCTCTTCCGCGCAGTCAATTTGACAATTCCAGAAAAAAAGAAACTTCATCTTTGCCTATGTATAACTGACCAACTGTACATGATTCTACATTTATCTAAGTAGCAGTCATATTCTATCTAAAAATTCACATTTTGTACGTTGCCCAGCAAAGAAAGAATGTAGACAAATAATAAAGAAAAAGCTAGGAAAAGAATTGGAAGTGAAGCGCTTCATTATCGTTTGCGGAGAACAATCTTTCCTTCCGCATCTTCGAGAACGATGGGCAAAACTTCATCGGGAGGAGCGTAGCGCCAAATGCGAAGCCTCTCCGACTGATGCCCCATTTGAGCGAATTTATCGGCGGCTCTATTCCCTTCTCTGTAGATGTGAGTCACGATGCAATTGTCGAGCTCCGGAATGATCAAGTTGATGTGACTCAAATGCTTTTGAACTTCTGCGCACTTGACCCGCCTTTTCTGCAAGATGATTTCGACCAGAGTTTTCGCGTCTCCTTCGAGCCACACGTTGCTCCATCCATTCTGAACCACCAAGTCGAGGCCTCGTCGGAGCGCGGCTAGCTCAGCGATGGTGCTAGTGGTTCTCCCAATGGGTTCGGCGTAGCCGAGCAAGAACTCGGCCCTATGGTCCCGAAACACCCCGCCGATGCTAGCTTTCCCGGTCCTACCTCTCCATGACCCATCAAAGTTTAGTTTGGTCCAACCAAGTTCGGGCTTTTCCCAGGAAACCGGAATAGGTTTCTTGTGAAAACTCCTATTGAATACACTTAATGGACATGATTGGATTAGCCTTTGGCGTATGAAACTCTTCCCGGCTGTCGCCAAAAACATATTTTTAGCTATGTGCGATTCTTTCTCAAACTTCAGCGCTTAAATAAATAAAACGAGCAACTATTCTCCGGAGAAATTCAGAGAAAATGCCGGACTAAAATCTTTAATCCGTTATTTTTCTGCTCAGAAACTTGAATTCAACCACATGCTATGCTTTACAAAGGAATTGATGAATGTGGAAGGAGAAGAAAGCACAAAAGGACCTATATGTCACCTAGGGTTAGATCATTACAGCTGAAAGACACATGATACGATACGGTATCATAAATTGGGTGGAAACTTTAGAAATGAAGAAAGGCTGACGAAGAACAAATATTAACCTCGACCACCAACTATCGGCGAACTCATGACACAATCGGCCAGGACAATTACCCCAAAGGAAGATGTTCGCAGCTAAAGGGGGTGCATGCAAATCTCTGACAAAACAATGAGGATCACCCTCCTTCTTGTGAATGATGAACATGCAATTTTCATGCAAGTCTGTCTTATATATGGTTTTGAGTGCAGAGAGAGCAAGGAACGAAGACTCAAGTTACCTTAACAAACAAGCCATCAGAAAAAACAAAAAACAAAAACCCTCGTAACAAAAGTACACATGATATGACGTGCATGTTTCTGTAACTTGTGTTTTCGAGAAGAGGTTCTCATGCAGCTGCTTGCTTCACCCCATGGATAAACGGATTTCTAGACGTGAATGTCAAGTTAGTGGACGTCTTTGGTTTGGTTCTGACGGTTAACTTTTTAGCCTGCAGCTAATGACCAGTTTGTTCGCTCCAAAGAAGGAAAGCCATTGTTTCAACTTCGAGTTCTTGACAGTCATCCAAAGATTGGAAGTTAACCCATAATTTTAGCTCCCATCACCTGTAAAACCTTTTCTTCCGAAAAAAGAAGAGGATATTCGGCGCTTTTTTTGCCTTTTCTTTTATCTTTTTGGTATTTGCCATCGGTTACAAAGGCACACGAATGCTCGCAAGTGGAGCAGCTCATTGGGGCGGGTTCGCGCTGGGCCTGCTTGAGCGCGAACCTCCTGAGGTCCTGCCTCGGCTCGCCCTGTCCAAGGGAAAAAAAACACGGGCGAGCCACCTTTTTTCTTTTATTTTTAAAGCTTTTCTGCAAAAAATGGGATCGGAAAGCAAATGGAACATAAGTTTAGGGATTTGCTCTATTCTATTTTTTTTACTTTAACTGTGAGTTTCACACTATTTTTCCTCTACCATATTAGAAATTTGGGCTTATTTTGTCCGATTATTGTTTATAAGCTTTGAATATGAAAAGTAAATTTATCGAGACAACATATTTTATATCTCCTTTAAAAATATATGGGCGGGCCGGGTCAAGCCTCAGGGCCCTTGCACAAGCCTGGCCCACAAGGTGAGAAAGAAAGGGACAAAGAGGAGAAAGTGGTTGATTTGAGTGTTTTAAGTCTCTCAAATCACTCTTTATACAACTGAGATGATAGGGTGCCCAATTAATGTTAGTAGCAAGGGGGCGTAGAAAGCTAGAAACTTGGCCTGATCATGGACAGGTGATCCATTAGGCCCAAAGCATGTTGTAGGATGGCCTAGGTAAGTATATTCGATTCGGCCCAAGCCCGTCAACTTAGGTTTTGTCGGGCTTCTCCCAGACCAGACAATTTAATGAAGAAAAAACTTAATATTTTCTTATATCAAATGATGAATGCGACCTTGGAGAAAGGACTTTGAGACTCGATTCTCACTATGAACCGGCCCTCCCATACCCATCCATTGATCAGGTCGAATTGGAGACCATGATGATAATGTCACGGTCCAGGGGTTTTCAACGTAGAATGGACCGAAGATGATCCAAGAGGAACAGGAGAGCCTTGAAGCTTCTAAAAGTCCTAGGGTTTCTTGTGTATTCTAGAATATTTTTAGGGGCAGGCAATATGAGAATTGTATATTTTTTTGGAGCATTTTTGTAATTAATGTGGTTAGTTGGTAGATAGGAAAGATAGAACCTCCACTATTAGATTGAAGGGATATGTACGGTTGTGATTATGAGAGTATTTGTATATATAGGTCCCCTCTCCTCATTTGTATCATCTCATAAGTAATAGAAATTTTAGTGCTTCTCTCTCTCTAAGAGTTTCCAGCACGAAACATTTACTTGCAATTGATAATTACAAATGTACCATTACATTCTAATTAACTAGTATTCATTTGAAGAGAAAGAAGGGAAACTTGTAGTTAGCCTAACAATTAAATGACCCCTTTTCAATATTTGCGAATGGAAAGATCTCATCATTTTCTTCTCCAGTGACAGCGATGATGGCTCTCTAGAACTTGTCGTTGCCTATGATCCACAGCCAGCCCAAAGAAACTCCCGAAAATATCCCACCCAAGAGAAAAAGCACAAGCAAGTTGCCCAAGGCATTTTGCTCTGGTCCCTGAAACAATCCCATTTTGAATCGTATGTAAAAATTATGATAAAATAAACACAACTTCGACAAAAGAGATATGTTCAAGTCAAACCTTGTAGCCTTTGGGCGCTACTGTCATAACACAGACAGTGAGATAACCATTGCTCAAGCCCAAGAACGAAATGAGCATTATCATCCACCCTTGATCACCATACTTTGCCGTGAAGTAGAATGCAGGGACAAGCAAGAAACGGGCAAGAATGGCGAACAGGAGGCCCTTTCGGGACTCTAACTTGAGCCAACCAATAAGGGGAATGTATCGAGATATGAGATCCCATACATTATACATAGCAATTAGAACCAGCGGGTACCTAAAACGGTAAAGCAACATCATAACGAGGACACAAACCTTTGCAGAAGGTGACATAAAAAGTATATGATATGCATAGATGCAGCAGAAGTATATGAAATTATCTTACAAATACAAGACAACATAGGATTATATTGAGAAGTGTAACATTTACTTGAAGTAGAGAAATTGGCTTCTCTTATCAATACTCACCATGATCCCAACTGGTGTGTTCCGGTATTCTCATAGAGAAAGCCTGGGAAGATTGTCAGTGTCAAAACATATATAAGATATAGATCAATGGCATAATCTATATTCTGAAACAACAATTGTTTGTTGCTCAATCGATCTTCTTTAGAGCTTCCATCCTGCCAAAATTTCAAAATTTTCAAGGTTTTAGATACATTGAAAGGAACACAAATTTTGCAACTACAATAGAGAAAGTTCCATTGCTATAATGCACCTGTGTTTGGATTCCAGCGGCAGCAAGATCAGCTGAGACAGTTTTAGACCCTTCTGAGGCCGCCTTGGAGCGGTAGTACTTCACAATCGGAATCTTAGCGAACCAAGTTGCATACAAAATGATGCAGATGAACTCGAAGAATGTGGAGATTGCCAAAAACAACACTGAAAAACAAATTTAAGATTGATGAGATGAGTTCTGCATATAGCTTTCACTTGACAAAACTGATTATTGCACCACGAGCTTCCTCTGTGTATACGCAGGGCATGACATAGGAAGTTGGGTTTTACCTACTTACCAATAATACCTTAAAATTTGAGATGAAACCATGTTATGACATAAAACTAAAGTCCTTTAAGATTGTAGGTTATCGGCACGTGACCACATATGACTAACAAGACAAACTAGACTTGCCCGAGTGTTAAAATTCCACTAACAACAAGACCCCTAAATGACAGGATGAAGAAATTGAGATGATTTTCTGATGATGACAAAGAATTACATACTCGCTCCCTTGCGAAGACCATCATGAGCTTTGTCAAAGGCTGCTTTTGTGATCAGCCTCAAACCAGATGTTAGAGCTCCTGATGCAGCTAAACCAGCGAAAAACGACTGCATAAATGAAAATCCACCATGATTTGAGGTAGAAAGACCAAAATCTGACTCGAAAGATGTAATTTAAGGACATAAGTTTTGAAAAGAATGCAATAAAAAGTTTAAGGGACCGCCCACCTGCATGAATTCAGGACACATGAAAGACAGATCGCCGACCATACCACCCTGAACATGAGCATCTGCCACTCCAAAACAGGCAACGAGCACACATATACCGAAATAAGGCCCAACTCCCCCTTTCCCCGACGTTGCTAAGTCCAACTATCATGTATGAAATCCAGCAATGGAGTTAATGTGATATACTAGAATTCATGGAAAATAACTTAAATTAGACAATTGTACTAGTAGGAGTATTGGACAACTTACAACTATGAGAAAGAGTGTACTTAGAGTGAAAAGGATGTATCCAATTATATTCCTCTTTCTCGTATCAACTTTGGATTCGTGGTACGATAAGATAGCCATCGTCCCAATTGCGAATGGTTGATAAACAATGGTAAGCACTCTTGAAGGATGGTAATGCTTCAGCCATAAAAAAAACATATAATTAGAATAGCACAATCAGCCGGGGACTTCACATTGCCCTGAGCAAATTATAAACCGAAATAAGAGAAGAAAAGATATTGAAGGACAAGTAAATAATTTGCGAGTCCTAAAAGCACTTCTTAGATGATTATGTTAAGAACTCATCCGGATGTCACACAGCATAAGGATCGTTATATCAACCACATATCAACAAACTCCTACTGCTATGAGGCCAGTGATGAAGAAAATGAACCATAGCCAAGATGACAATAATGAAAGTACTGGGCGACAGATCCACTTGATTAGCAAAATTCATTGGACACACCTGTTTTCTAGTCAGACACCGTGGAGTAAACAATTACCGAGCCACAGTTCTCAGAACTCCTACTGCTTTGAGGCCAGTGATGAAGAAAATGAACGTAATCAAGATGACAATAATGAAAGTATTGGACAACAGATCCACTTGATTAACAAAATTTATTGGACACACCTGTTTTCTATTTAGACACTGTGGAGTAAACAACTACTGAGCCACAATTCTATGAGGCCAGTGATGAAGAAAATGAACCATAGTCAAGATGACAGTAATGAAAGTATTGGACAGCAGATCCACTTGATTAGCGAAATTCATTGGACACACCTGTTTTATAGTCAGACACTGTGGAGTAAACAATTACTGAGCTACAATTCTCACACTTCAAACAGAGTCTAAGACTCTTCCATATGAATATGAGACAGCAAAAGAGAACAAAGAGTTCACTAAATACAGAACACGAAACAGAGAAATTATGGTATTTGCTTAAAAAATTAGTCGGAGATTGGGAATAACCCGCAATTGATTACCGGGAACACTTTATAATAATAATCTCCAATAGTCAGCATACTGTTCCATGCCACCAGAGACCCAAGTCCAAGGACCCAACAGAACACCATGGCCTTGAACTTCCCCTGAAAAGTTTGGGAAATTCATTAGTACCCCTGTACCGGTATTCCTGAGAAAACTATAAAGCAGGACAAAAGCAAGCGAATGGAGACACAAACCTCAAGCCTAACCGGAACCCCAGTTTCATCAGCAGTGGCCATAGTTGCTTCCCTGCAAAACTCACCAGAGCAAACAAACTCAGCTCACAAATGATCTACTTTCGAGTCTGGTCATTCAAAAACTCAGGACATAAGAGAATATGCACAATGATTTACTCAGGATGCGAGATGGCTAACACCGAACAGCAAACAAAAGACAAAATGAAGGATATCTGCTTCTCTGTATCTAGAGGAACTCAAGATGCAGAGACCTTTATCTTGGGAGATGCAAACCAGTGTGGGGGCGTGGACAGCTGAGCATGTGGACTGTTGGTGATCAATGGGGAGAGGAAGATTAAGAAAGATTCTTTTGCCTTTATGAATAAAGTGCAACGAGAGAATCTTCTCTACTTTGGGAGAAACTTTTTTAAGAACTTTCTGACCTTCGTGGAGCTAAGAGTATAACAAAGGAGCCCGAGTTATGGGGCGATCGTTTCCACATCTTCCAATGCGAACGCAAGCGGTTTTGACTGGCGTTGCACGTGGCCAAAAATATCGGAAAATAAATTGGAAATATATAAAATAAAATAGTTCTTGTGAACGCATCAATTGTGTAACAGCTCATTTTTTTTAATTTTTTATTGCCTATAATTAGGGATCCGGTCTTTTGTGGTTACTAGGATTAGTCAAAGTTCTCCGGTAGGTTGATGTCTACTAAACATGATGTGTGAAGATTTTGATGCGCAAAAGGCAGGCAAGATTTGTATGTTCCACCGTGTTAAATTTTTTAAGTGAGATCGATTGAGTGTTCTCAACTTATTAATATTAGCTTGTTTATCGTGTTTTCTAATATTAGAAACTTCGAAAAGTAGGGATGGAGTTGTGAGGACGAAATTAATAGAATGAATTACCAATACGTGAAGCGTCATGTAATCTCCTTTTCATCTCGATAAAAATTTCTATAGGCCGGAGTCCCTAAGTTACGAGAGAGACGGATGGTGAAATGAACGTGATAATATATCTTTTTATCTTATCAAAGATGGCTCGATGGTAAAGATTCTCTCCTTTGTTTTCCACAAAGATAATAAATAAATATGTAATAAATTTGAAGAAATTTCAATTGGGTGGCGACTAGTTATATTCAGGGAAGTGTGCCCACAATAAAAAAAGGACAAGTAGAAAATGGCCGGTCAACGGCATAAGAACTCAAAGGAAACGCCAAATACAAGAAACAATTCGAGCCATATCTTTTGCTATAGCTGTTATTATCACATACATATTCGAGAATCAATATGGACGGAAAGATCTTGCTCGCTGTATCCTCATGTTCACACACCCTCTAGCCCTAAAAGCATACCTTATAAATTATAATATGATCATCCAAAAGAAAATACAAACACAGAGAGAGAAAGAGAGAGGATCATAAAGGTTCTTTTGAGATTCCATTGTTATCCTTAATGAGTCTTTGGTGGGAAACTGTTCATGCATCAGCTTTCATCGACCATGCCTTTCGGGCAAGATAAGGTAGGTGATCGACTTGCTTATCTGGATAGGCCTTTGATCTTCTATTGTAACCACTGAGATAAAATATCGGTAGAAACTTTTGAACGGAGCTGGCGTTTACTTTTTTCTTGCACATAATAGTTTTATCGTTTTTTATCTATTAAAAGCAGTCCTTATCTGCTGTTTCATCGACCAATTGACGTGCAATGACAAGAAATTTGAGCCCCGTCACGTCAGAGACATCAAATCAAATCATATAGGATAAAATAGTCATGAAATATATTATAAATTATATATATACTGATTAACAAATATGTAATAATCCCCCAAAAAAAAGAGATTATGTGGCAGTACTTAACTGTCTCATGTTTGGGGATTTGCATTTCCAGTTGGGAGGCTCTCATCGGTTTGTGAGCGGCGTCATCTGTCACGCCCCGAACTTCAATGGGCACGTGACACCCGCCACTGATCGATTAGTGCGACGTCCTAGGAATGTCGCCGACCTCAAATCGCCATCAGAGATTTACAATCACAACGGATACTAACAATTAATCCCTGACAAATAAAACTGGGGAGAATAGAGAGAATACATATATTTCTTTTCCCATTGCTAAACTTAGACCATAATATTTACAGTTACAAAGCCACCACATATGCAAGTACCCCAAAATTTACAAGTCACTAAATATACAGATACACCCCAAACTACATCTACAAATACTGCGGAAGTGTGCTTAATCCAGGTGAAGTTATCGCCCATCGGAAACTCTGCAACGTCCAACTCGGTGTGTACAGGGACTCCAAAACGTTCTGGTGGCGGCGGTGGAGGATTCATGGTTCCTGTCGGGGTTCTGAAATTGTCGGTTGAAACAATCGTGAGAACACTTCTCAGCAAGTTCACCCCTAAACCCCATCGAGGCTATCACGTACCTCCAGACAATTTCACAAAACACAATCACTCACCTACACCACATAATCACATAGCAGGCACATCAACACAATCGCAAGCATGCACAAATTTTCATGTCATGCACTCATTCCGTTCTCATCATGTCTCATTCACGTTCCTTGCCAGTGACCTGCGTATACGTACACGCCTCAGGTACACTGCGACCTCGTTCTCATCATATCCCATTCACATTCCTCGCCAGTGACCCGCGTAAACGTACACGCCTCAGGTACACTGCGACCTCGTTCTCATCATATCCCATTCACATTCCTCGCCAGTGACCCGCGTAAACGTACACGCCTCAGGTACACTGCGACCTCTTTCCACAACACTTCCAGGCCCGCGTAAACGTACACGCCTCAGGCCATATTTCTTGCCTGCGTAAACGTACACGCCTCAGGCTCAATACCTACCACCTACTGCGTAACCCGGGTTGAAGTACACGCCTCATGCTAGCAGTCTTCCGGTAATACCGGGTATCGTCCCGCGTAAACGTACACGCCTCAGGACGGCACAATTTTCCACAATCACGTGTCATGCCACATTTTTTTCTCACACAGGCACATGCTCAACATGTATTTACCAAACACAACTGGCCAATCACACGTGGCCCGTGCACGCATCAATTACACACAATCCCATGCTCACTCAGCATTCAACACGGCCAATAATAATAATTAAAATAATCTGGCCCACGCGCGCACCCAACAATCATAATTAACTCAACCAATCGCACAATCACACATTTAATTTCACCATCCCAACTCAATTATATTCCAAACGCACAATAAACACAGAAATTGCTATTTTTCTCTAACCATACGACGTCAAATCGATTCCGGTCCTTCACGGGACTTTCTCACCATAAATTCTCGGTTCTAAAAATCCAACTTGCGTCCCGATCGGCCCATCACGGCCCTGTGAACAGTAGACCACAGCCACTGTTATTTTCTAATTTCCAATAAATAATGCCCGAATTAAATCCCAAGGCCCTCCATAAAATTTCTACTCCCTATTCATGCAATTCCGCACCTAACTTTTACCAGATTTCGCCCAAAAATCGCCCGTCGATACCCGACGTCCTAAATTGGGTTTAGAGCGCGACTTACCCGCGTTCTAGACTATCGCGGCTAGAACGGAAAGCGGCGGCACTTAATCGGGAACGGCGGGGACGACGACGGCTCCTGGGTGGCGGCGATCGGCTTGGGTGGCGACGGCGCGGCTTGGGCGGTGGCCGGTGAGGCTCACGGCCAAAGGGAGGACCGAAAAGGAAGAGAGAGAGAACGGCGGGATGGGGGGGTGGCGTGGTGCGATTTGGCGAGCGGACGGCGGCGGCTTGCGGGCGTGACCGGCGATCGGCGGTCCGGCGGCAAAGGGAGAGAGAGAGAGAGTATACGGTGGAGGGGGAGGAGCTCACGGCAAGGGGGAAATTTCACGGGGAAAGGGGGAAAAGAAGAGAGAGGAGAGAGAGAAAGGGGGGTCAAGGGCTTATATCCAATTTTGACCATTTTTTTGGTAATTTACCAAAATACCCTTTACCCTTAAAGCTTGTCCTTTAATATATCCTAGGGGTATTTTGGTCACTTTCTCCGTTTTTTGTCCAAATCGAATTTTTCCGAAGGAATTGAGCGCACAAAAAATTCATACATGTCACGTGCAACGTCGTCCTAACATTCCGGCGTGACTTCCTAATTTTCCGGTATCCAATTTGGGCTGAATTAAATAATTTAATTCTATTAAATGTAACTCGAGCGTTTCTCAAACTAACGGGTGGCTTGTTGGGGAAATTCGCTTATTCGACCCGTGACTGACACTAAATCGACTCACGTGCAATTTATTCAGACCGTCACGACTTCGGTTGTCAATAAAATCGCGAGGATCAATTACTAGATCCGTGGGGCACGATCGTTTGGTATAGGTTCAAGATCGTTCGTCAATTCATTTCGTGGTCCAGCGGTATCACCCGCGATCCACTATGCTGACAATGGCGAACCGACCCCCGACTATCCTGGGGACGGCCAACTGGCCAAAATATCATCTCGGCGATTTAATGGCCGAAAGTCAATCCACGATCGAATTTTCTTTAGTCGTACGAATTTAACTCCCCGATTAGCCTTTCCCTAATGGTTAGCATCCCAGGAATGATCAGTTCCGGGTGAGAACTAACTACGAGCATATTTATAAAACTCAGTATTTTATAAATTCCAAATGAACTATTTTTCAGGATGTCACGTCATCGCATTGTACTTAACTGTGGATATTTCAATGGAGGAGTTTTCTTTGGAAACTTTAAGCTTGGTGGGCTCGGTGTTGGGTCTCTATATATATATAAAAAAGCCAAAGTGAGGCAATCAACTTTTGTCACCTTCAGTTTGGTTTCAAGCTGAAAGAACTCAGGTTTATGCGATATTTCTTCTCAACTAAAGAAATTGAATTCACTGAAAAGCCAAAACTATCGCCCTGTTTATTTCGCAAAAATATTTTCATTTCATTTTTTAACATTTGGATCGCTTATGGGTCAAAACGATGTTTTTTTTATCATATCCAATGAAAACGCCTATATTTAAATTTAGAAATTTCTTCATTTGAAAATTGTAAATCATTTTTCAAAATACAACTAAAGACTCGGCAATTGGACTACAGACGTTGGTGCTTGGGTACGGGGACCCCGATGCTTGTGCCCGGGTACTTAGTGGCAGAGCCTGGGACCCACGCCTATGCCCAAGTCCCTGAAGGTTATCTTGTGTACCCAACTCCTGTGGGCCAAATCACTAGCACCTGAGCCTAGTTCCTCGCCTACCGGGCCCGAGTCCACAAAGGTTGCCCAAGTCTCTTGAGGCTGGTCGCAAGGACCCGATGCCAGTGACTAGATCCCTAGCGGCTATGCCCATATACATGGATCCTTCGCCCAAGTCATCGAGGCGTGGACTTGGGGCCTCGGTGCCTGTCCTTGGGTTACCATTGGCCAGGCTTGAGAAACTTAGGCTCCTATGACTAGGACCCTAGCACCTGGGCTTGGGGACCCTAGCACCTGGGCTTGGGGACCCTAGCGGCCCTGCTTGACTCCTCTGAGGTTGAGGCCTAGTCCTTGACACTTGAGCTGAGGTCCTTAACACTCGGGTATAGGACTTAGCGGGAGAGCCCGAGTAACCCAAGGCTCCACCCATGACAATCCATAAGAGGAAAAGAATAGATTATCTACCATCTATTAAAGTATTTATGTAATGAAAATTTAATTCAATATAACTTTATTTAAAATTTGATGTTATAGCATGTGCAGCCTTTACATCAGACATTAAATAGTGAATGTCTCTTTAAGGGAATAAAAGCAAATTTTCCTTTTCAAATGACAAAAAATAATATTCAGTTCATTTTCATATTTCAATTGAACATAGAAAATATTATCGTAAACATCGAAAAATATCAATTTTTTCATGAAATAAACGGCGCAATATTGTTGGCCTAAATTAAGTTGAAGGCAAGGTTAATGGTCCCTAGTCTTAATGTTCTCTTATACTATCTATTACTCTCTAATGTTTGCTCATTTTTGCACTATAGTAAGTTTTTATTGAAAGGACAATAACCTTTGTCAGAATATTAAAATTTTAAACCGTACTTTTATCTAATAGCTTAAACTTTTAGATCTGTTGGTGGTCCCATAAAATCTCGTTTAGTATTAGAGCAGGATGTCCCGACTTTAAATTTTTCCAGGCTCCTATTTGCCTCCCCAATTACATATTTTTACGCTTTAAGCTTATGCCAAAGTCTACCCGACGTGTGAGGGGAGTGTTAGAATATATATATATATATATATATATATATATTTGGTATATAGAAAGAAATGAAATATAAATTATCTCCTAAAATCAAACACCCCTATGTTGTCACCTAACAAAGTATGAGACAACTCCGTAGGAGGCTTTGAAAAGAACACAATGTCCAAACGCTTCTTTATTCCAAGATATCACATTAATCCGAGTTCAATTTCTTTGGTCGAGAAGAAATATCACATCAACCAAGGTGGGAGGAAAATATCTACATAAACTGTTTTTTATATTAATTTTACTTTAATAAATATTATAAATAAACATTAATAGGATAAAATAAGCCCGAATTCCAATATAGTAAAGAAAATCGGTCTAGAACTCAAAAGCAAAGTAATAAATAAAATAAAATAACACAGAACCCTAAAAGTACGTTTTACTAACTTACCAATTCTATTTATTTTTTTACCATTTAGGAGCGGGCCAGTTCAGGCCTCCAGGCGCCTGGAATTTTTGTCCAAGCTTTTGCCCATCGGGTCTAAAAAGTTCAGCCAAACCGTCCATTTTGCGAGGAAACAGAGAGTCGAAATTGGCATTGGAATTCATGAATTTCTTTGGGTTTTAAGCGTGGTTTTGGTTTGGATTTGGATTCTGGCTACTACGATTTAGAAAGACTGCAAATTTCAAGCATGATATGTTTTCCCTTCAATGCACTGCACAAAACTTGATTGCAGCATATATTTTCTTGTGACGCATTTCCCGTTTTCGATCCATTTATATCTGTCTTCTTCTTTATTGCTTTCTGCAGAATATATAGGGAAAGAATTTGGGATTATTATGAATTTGATTGCTCGAATTTATATAACCGTGAGTTTCCGAACTGATAGATATTTTTTGTCAGTCAATAGGGTCTTTTGCTGGGATGATCATGTCAAGCACAAAATGTGAACCTAGACTAGTGACCCTCGTGATGAAAAAGTGATCCTAGAGTTGGATATTCCCCGCGTTATCGGATATGATCCTGACTTTGTTGATCCTTTTATACAGTACCTCGTTGTATGTAGTCTTCCGCTTCAAAGTAGAGCGTATCTTCCCCTTCTTCATTTGAGTCATTTCATTAATTCTGATGAGACTTGTCAGCTTCCAGTGCCGGCATATGGAATTAGATCAATTTGGACATCAAGTAGACAATAAGTTAGAATTAATAAGCTTTCTAGTGCATGTTCGATTCATCTGAGCTTTAGGAGCTATATAGCACTGACACGTTTAGGAGGCCGTCGTGTCGGTGTCCGACATGCGATCAATAGGTGTCGGAAATCTGACACGCGGTCAATGTGCTAGACACGTCGCTGACATGCGAGTCCGGTAGCACGACATGCGATTTCGACATGCATAGGGTCAATTTTATAAATTTTCAAAAAATTAGGGGTCAAAATGTAAATTTATAAAAAAAAGAAAAAAAAAAAGACAGAAGAGGGTGAAAGAAAACCTAGTCTAATGTTCTTGTCTTTAGAGTGCCTTCACTCGCACTCTGTACTCCCTCCCTCGCTCGATTCGTGATTTCTCTTCTTCTCTTGAACCAATGATATCTGTTGAGGAGGAGGCCTTGATGAGGAACACCGATTGCGTCTATTTCCTCATCATTTTTCATCTTCTTCCTTCGCATCCTCCAGGCTCCAAACCCCCAAATCCCCACCCTCAGACCCTGAACGCACCACCACCCTCCTCCGTTTTGTGGACCAAGAACCCCTCTAGCATACGGCTCCTCCTCCTCTCCCTCCTGGCGAGCGCCCTCGTCAATGTTAATAATATAAATTTAATATATAATGGTCCTAACGTGTCGGAATTATCTATTTTTTGAAAAATAGCATGTCGCGTGTTATATCACGTGTCGGTGCTACATAGTTTAGGAGAACTAGGAAGTCTGAAATGACTGTCATACATATCACATCTCTGTTCACAGCTGTGCGGATTTGAAGGAAGGGGTTGTTCTCGGCGATTTGTGCTAAAGCTCGAAGCAGCTATAAGATTTGAAACATACCCTAAGTGAGGCTTTTCAAAGATGAGCACTAAAATGTGGTGAAGCCGATTAAATCTGCTTTGTCGTCTTGCTGCAATACTCATTTCTCTTTGTTCTTTTTTCCCCTTCCCTTTCCCCTTCCCCTTCCCCTGGCCCAGCGGTTACCACATAGGGTTTTTACCCTTCGGTCCAAGTGTGAAAGGACGAGCACCGAAACATTTACTTGCAATTGACAAATAAAAATGTATGATTACTTTCTAATCTAATTGTAGCATTCATCTAAAGAGAAAGCGAAGTGTACCTCTAGTTAGCCCAAGAACTGAATGTCTCCTTTTCAATATGTGCGAATCAAAAGAAACAGATAATTTCCTTCTCTGGTGACAGAGACGATCTCCAAAACTTGCCATTGCCTATTATCCACAACCAGCCTAGAGCGACTCCTGAAAATGTCCCATCCAAGAGAAACAACACGAGCAAGTTGTCCAAGGCATTTTGCTCCGGTCCCTGAAAAAACAGCTCATCCCATTTGAATTGCACAAAGAAACTACGCTAAAATGAATACAACTTCGACAAAAGAGTTGAAGTTCAGGTCAAACTTATAGCCTTTAGGTGTTACCGTCATAACACAGACAGTGAGATAACCATTGGTCAAGCCCAATAATGAAGTGAGAATTATCATCTGCCCTTGATCGCCATACTTTGCTATGAAGTAGAATGCCTGGACAAGCAAGAAACAGGCAAAAATCGCTAACATGAGCCCTTTCGGGACTCTAACTTGAGCCGGCTGATAAGGGGAATATATAAAGATATGAAATCCCATACATTGTACATGGCAATTAGAACCATCGGGAACCTAAAACAGAATCAGTCAAGCAAGATCGTAATTGAGTACACAAACCTTTGCAGAAGTCCACATTCAAAGTGTCTATATGCATACAATCAGCAAAAGCATATGAAATTATCCTACAAATACAAAATCTTAAAAATATAGGAATATAATTCATAAGTGTAACATTTACTTGAAGTAGAGAAATCTAACTTCTGTCATCAGCACTCACCATGATCCAAACTTGTGTGTTCCGGTGTTCTCATAGAGAAAGTGTTAGTGTTAAAACATGTATAAGGTATAGATCCATGGCATAATCTGTGTTCTGAAACAACAATTGTTTGTTGCTCAATCGATCATCTTTAGAGTTTCCATCTTGTTGAAATTTCAAAATTTTGCAAGGTTGCAAATACATCAAAAGGAAAACAAATTTTACAACTATAGCAGAGAAAGGTCCACTACTTCAATGCACCTGTCTTTGGATTCCAACAGTAGCAAGATCAGCCGAGACAATTTTAGACCATTCCGAGGCTACCTTAGCAAATCAAGTCGCATACAAAATGATGCAGATAAACTCAAAGAACGTGAAGATTGCCAAAAACAACACTGAAAAACAAATCGAAGATTAATGAGTAAGGGTTCTGCCTATTTCTTTCACTTGACAAAGCTGGTTTTTGCACCACGAGTTTCCTATGTGTATAGACAAGGCACAACATAGAAAGGTGAGTTTTACCTCCTTTCTAATAATAACTTAAAATATAAGATGAGACCATAGTATAACATAAAACCCAAGTCCTTAAGGACTGCACGCTATCAGTACGAGATCGTAGATGACTATCAAGTCAAACTAGACTTGCTCGAGTGTCAAAATTCCACAAACAACAAGATCCCTACATTACAGGATGAATCTAGAAATTGATAAAGATTTTCTGATGACGACAAAGAATTACATACTAGCTTCCTTGCGAAGACCATCATGAGCCTTGTCAAAAGGCTACTTTTGCGATCAGCCTCAAAGCAGATGTTAGAGCTCCTGATTCAGCTAAACCAGCCAAAAAGGACTACATAAATGACATTCCAGCATAATTTGACTTAAAAAGTGATAAAATATATAAATATTAAACCAAACTTTTATCTAACAGCTTAAGTTTTTAGAACATTTGGCAATGATTCCATAAATCTTACATGGTATCTCTTAGAACAGTTGGCAGTGGTCCTATAAAATCTCATAAAATGTCAAGATATGACTACAATGGTGTATCTTTAAGGATATACGCTGCAAAAAGAATGCAATAGGAACCGTAAGAGTCCGTCCATCTCACAAAAGGCCTTTAAGGAAATAAACTGCAAAAAAATGCAATAGGAACTGTAGGAGACCGCCAACCTGAATAAATTGAATAAATTCTGGACACATGAAAGACAGTTTGCTGACCATACCACCCTAAACGTGAGCATCGGCCACTCCAATATAGGCATCAAGCACAAATACACCAAAGTAAGGCCCAACTCCTCCTTTCCCTGACGTGGCTGTATGCACCTATGATGTATGAATTCCAGCAATGGAATTAATGCAAGATACTAGAATTTAGGGAACATAACTTAAACTAGATAATTGAACTAGTAGGAGCATCATGAATAGAAATATTTATGCCTTCGGACAACTTACAACTATGAGAAAGAGTGTACTCCAAGTGAAAAAAGTGGATCCAATTATATTCGTCTTTCTTGTATCAGCTATGGATTTGTGGTAGCCTAAGAAAGCCAGCGTCCCAATTGCGGATGGTTGATGAACAATGGTAAGCTCTCTTGAAAAATGGTAATGCTTCAACCAATACAAAACACATAATTAGAAGAGCTCAATCAACCTGTGATTTTAAATTGCTCTAGGCTGATTACAAACCGAAATAAGAGAAGAAAAGATATTGAAAGACAAGTAAAAAGTTTGCGAGTCCCAAAATAGCACTTCTGAGATGATTGAGTTAAGAACTCATCCATATGTCACACAGCATAGTGATGGTTAAGTCAAACATATTGCAACGAACTCCTATTGCTATGAGGCCAGTGATGAGGGGAATAAACCATACCCAAGATGACAATAATGAAATCATTGTACCAAAAATCAACTTGATTAGCAGAAGTCATTGGGCACACCTGTTTTCTAGTCAGACACTGATGTGTAAACAATAACTGAGCTGCAATTCTCAGAACTCAGAGTCAATACTCTTCCATATCAATATGAGACAGCTAAAGAGAACAGATATTTTACAAAACATAGGACACAAAACAAAGGAATCAGGGAATCTACTCTAAAAACATGTGGGAAATTGGGAATAACCCGGAATTGATTGCCCGGAACACATTATAGTAGTAGTCTCCAACTGTCGGCATACTGTACCAAGCCACAAGAGACCCCCAAATCCAAGGACCAAATAGAACACCGTGGCCTTGAACTTCCCTGAAGAAATTGGGAAATTGATTCTAAAATGTCATCAAACAAAAGGACAACATTGATCAAGATAATACCCGTGTATTGGTTTACCTAATAAAACTATAAAACAGGACAAAAACAAGCGAATTGAGACACAGACCTCAAGTCTAACTGGAACCCCAGTTTCACCAGCATTGGTCATTGTTTCTTCCCTGCAAAACTTGCCGAACAAAACAAATTCAGCCCTAAAAAAAAGTTACTTTTGAGTCTGGTCAATCAAAAGCTATATACGTAAGAGACATTGCACAGTACAGAGGGAGTGACGTGGTTACACCGAACAGAAAACAAAGACAGACCTTTATTTTGGTGATGCAAACTAGTGTGGTTGTCGACGGCCTTCTCCATTACCTCAGTTGGAACGAAATCAAGATTCTTTGCCTTTTTGAAGTGAAATTAAAACTGCATCATTAGAAGCCCGACAGGAGGGTGACGGGCAGGAAATTGCTGAGTGTTGGGAATAGTTAGTCGACCAGAAAATCCAATTTTGACAGGCTAGTCAATGCGAATGGTTAAGTACTCGAGTGGAGTCGATGGATGAAAGACTAACTCAGTTGATTGGAGATAAGTGCAAGATGTCACCATTAAGGAAATAGAGGTGATGTCACCTCAAATGGTGGAATCGATAATCTTGGATGTAACCGCTTATAGGTAAGAATTGCTGAATTGTAGGAGCCATGTAGCTTACGCTTTGTTTCTTAATAACCATGTATGTAACTATCGATTGTAAGTACAAGCACATGCATTGAAATATGTATAAAGGACTGCCAATCCATCCAAGAACACATGCTCAATTTTATCTTCAGTATATTCTACTTTTACAGTATCATTTACATCTCCAGCAATGATTATTCCCGATCTTCGTACTTTTAGATTTATTGCCATTTACGTCACTGTTCAAGGATCAATTAATGACCATTTACAACTAGTGTGGGTTCGTGTCTATCCATCTCAATTCCCGTAAAAAGGTATGAAAAGAAGACCGAGCTATTGAGCTATTGTTCTCACATCTTCTAGTCCAAACGCAAGCCGTTTTGACTAGGGTCAGGACTGAAATTGATAGATAATCGCATGTGGCAAAAAAAAAAAAAAAGGACTAAAAATTAGATGTATAACATAAATAGTTTATGTGAGGCATTAATCGTGTAACAGTTCATATTAGTTTGGTTTTTTGTGGTTGCTATGATTGGTTAAAATTCTTCTGTCGGTGGATGTCTACTATACATGATGTATTAAGATTTTGAAGCGTAGAAGGCAGGCACAATTGATATTTTCAATCATTCTAAGCTTTTAAAGTGAGATTGATTGAGCATTTTCAATTTATCACTGTTAGGTTATTTATCACGGCTTGTAAATTTGACACTTTGAAAACAAAGGACGAATTTGTGAGGACAAAATTAATAGAAGTAATAGCCAATGCATGTATCATCACGCAATTCACTTTTCATCTCATTAAAATATTTACGGGCTTAGAGTATGGAATCTTCAAGCTACGAAAGACGAGACGGTGGAGAATGTGATCAAATGGAGAAGGGGTCCCCATTTTTGTCATAAGTAACGAGATAAAACCTACCTTCAAAGTATTTTATGTGTCAAAAGGAGTAATATCATTATTCCATCACTTTAGATGAACTTTTCATAAGATCCTTTCTATTAACAAAATTCAAATAATAACATACGAATTTTGTTGTTACTTAATAAATGTGATGAAATATCTTCTATCTGATAAAAAAAAATTGGGTTGATAGTAAAGATCTTCTTGTTTTTTTTTTCCACAAAGACGAGGTCAAGCCACTGGAATTGCAACTTGTTTTAGAAAGTGATTTAACTTTGGTAATTGATATATAAATATCATATACACTTGAAGAAATAATGATGTAACTTCTTTCAACACATAAGATACATGAAGGTTCTTTTGTGATTCCATTGTCTTCCAATTTTGAATATTTGGTTTGACACTGTAGACACTTTTGAACGGAGCTGATGCTTACATTTCTTCTTGTCAGATTGGAGCTGATGTTCAGTTGTATATAGACTTATCAAAATGTGTTATAGATCCCCTTTTAACCTATATTTGATAAGATTATTATTATATATGTTAGTTATATTCAGTAAATAAGTTATAAATGGATTTAAGATGTTAAAATCCAAAATAATACTTGTGTTAAATAGGTTTACAATTTACTTAAATTTAACCCTTCTCTTTGGATCGAGTCAGGTAGGGTATGAGTAGGGTATGGGTTAAATCGGGTATGATTCGCTAGATTGCACTATATGAAAATGAGTTAAAACGAGTTAAATAAATCAATTAAGGTCGGACAATTTTCAATTAAAGTTAAATTTGATTTGACTTACCCGTTTGATTGGCGCAGTTGTTTTCGTCGTTTTAATCCAAGAAAAGCAGTGTTTATCAGCGGTTTCAACGACAACTAAACGTGACCTTCGAGGCCTGTGCACGCGAGAAACATCCAATAATTGTATAGAACGAGAGATGCACGTTGCCCAATGCACAACAATTTTTCTTGAAAAGTCTCATGTCTGGGGATTGGCCTTTCCAGTTGGCATCCTCTCATTGGTCCGACGGTATTCTAACATTAATACTTAAATTCAGATTCTTTCGGGGACTTTTTCATTGGATACTTTAAAGTTAGTGGGGCTCAACGTTGGTTTTGTTGACGATCGACTTTTGTTGACTTCAGTTTGGTTTCAAAGCTAAAAGTACTCGGGTTGATTCATTGAAGAGCCAAGACTACAAGATTTTACAGGATTTTGCTACAGAATGTGTTTGATATCTTTAGGTAGACATCGTAGGGAGTAATGTATTTATTTCGTTTTGCTAAATATGGTTTCCACCTCGAAATCGGTCCACAAAGTTCACATCTAAATATAGGACCTAAATCACAGATCCAACTCACCAAAGACTTTTCAAGCCTTCCATCCACCACCATGTCAACGTCGCCCTTTTGTCTCTGCCACCACCACGAGGGTGACAACAACATCTCTCTCTGTCTCTCTCGCTCTGTCTCTCTCTCTCTCTCTCTCTCTCTCTCTCTCTCTCTCTCTCTCTCTCTCTCGTGATGAGAGTGAGAAGTCCAAAATCGATGATTTACTTAATCCCATTGAGGTTTATGGAGATCGAGAATAGATTGTGGTATCGAACTCATGGATTTCAATTTGCAAACCGAGTTTTGGACCATTAGACTCACCAAAGTAGGGGTAAATACAAAAGTATTGTAATTGTAGATGAAAGCTTACGCGAGGCTTAGTAATGGGACCCGTTTAAGTGTAATGTGGACACTTAGAAATACATAATGGTGTATGGCTTGACTATAGAAGAGATATACCGTTTATTAGGGGTGATCAGTTCTAGGGTGGGCCGAGAACTAAACCAGAGTGGTCAATTCCTAGTTTTCGGAACTGAGAATTGGCCCACCTGGTCCTGGATCGTATCGGACTGTCTTGTCTGGTCTGATCCTTGGGTGGGTCAAAGAAACAGGCGCTATGGGGGTATTGTACGAGCTGCTTATTGTCAGCGCCATGGTGGAAGGAAACCGAGACATCACTAGAACCGGAGAGTATCACTGGAAAACCTGCAAGAAGAGAGTAACTTGTCGATATCCTTAAAACTACTAGCCGATCACTGCAGGTGCTCGTCGATCTTGGGTAGGAGGTTGTCACGAGTTAAGGCGGTTCACAATGCAATGTGGACACTTGGTGTCATAGAAAAAAAAAGTTTATAGTAAATGTGTAATAGTGAGAATAGTTTAAGATTTTTTTGTGGCTTTTACCCTTTATCATACTCCAATTAGTGGGAACTACGAAGACTTAGACTGAGGCTTTTAGAGAAGTCAGCTTCTAGATATGAAATGTGGTTATTTGTCTATTTGTAAAGCCTAATAAGAATTTCGCATGCCTCCGCAATCAAGTTAGTCTATAGTAGCTACAGTTGTAGACACAAATATATACCAAGTCAATCAAACCTTCAATTTAATCATTTTATGATTGTATCTAATCTCAATTAATTATTACATGTAGCATATGTACTAGATTAAATTCAGACACTTGAAAATGATAGATTTTCATGTGGGTCCTATATGAATCCCATCAGATCTAATGGTTTGGATTCATTTCAATAAATGTACTAGGTTCACTGAGTAATTTGTTGCATGCCATGGAAAACCGAGAGACTATCGGTGACTAGACTCATTACCCAAAATACGCAATCTATCACATGTTAGGTGCGGTGACATTTCAATAAGTTAGGATGATAAAATAATATAGAGTCCGGCTAGTGCTTATCTTTGTTCCTTACTTCCTTCCTTCTTTTAACGAATCCATCAGCCTACAAATGCATTATTTAGTATACTCATGAGTTGTAATATGATGCAACGCTTTTGACATATGCTACTAATCAATGATTAACTCCAATCTCTTCAAATTAAGAGAAGATTTTTCTTCTTAATTTTCCCTCTTTTGTCGGTGTTAAAGAAATAGAGCAATGTTAGTGAGATCTTCAAGCGTTGAGATTCGCTTGGCCACATCTTCATCGAAACGTTCCAAACAAGCAACATGACAAAAGCCATAAGAAATTGTGTAGAGCTACTGCTTCTTACTAACTGTTTTGGTGTTCTAGGAATTCTTTTAAGCCAAATAATTTCCCATATTTTAATATTCTTTTGGGAGTTGAGATGACGACGTTTTGGTAGAACTTTGTGCCGACCATGAATATAGAAATTAGGTGATTAAAATACCCTTTGCAATTCATATATTAAAACAGTAGATGACATGGCGATGATTTGGCTATACGTGATAGAATCGAAGCAACGAGTTATCATGTTCTAAACTTCTTGATTTATTTTTTTATTAACACCATCTCTTCCACTCATCTTTACATTTTTCAACTCTCAATCATTCTGCTTAAATTTTTTGTTTAAACTTGTGGGTATTTATTTCAGATTACTGGGAAAGAAAAGCTGAATTTCCATAGTTAAATACACATAATAGCCAAAAGGCCCATGCACTGATTCTAGTCGTTGTGGAAATATACATGTGAATATGTTAAGGGTTTTGTTAATGAGTGTTTCGGCAGTACTTGTAAAACACGTAACTAAATGAATTTTATTATTTTCAAAGCACTGTTTTCCTTGTGTTATGCACAATCAATGCATTGGAAATTAAACTATTTTTATACGGAATGTTTAACGAGGGTACTGGTTAACAAGACCGCAAGTCAATTACCAGATCAACTTTTTCAGTGTTATTTTGCCGACATTGATAAGAATACAATTGTCCCCAAAACAATGTTATGAATATTGCAACTTGTATAGTTGGAATCGGGAATTCTAATATTTCATTACTAAACCACCAACGTAGATACCAATCTCCTAATAGCACTTGTGAAAAAAAATATCTGTTTTGGATGGAGACAACAATAAAAATTCAAATCTTTCCACTGCAAAAATTCGATTGTTCTATGTGCAAAAGTAGTAATTTTTTTTTCGTGCTTGTAAATTTCAATAACTATTGGTAAGTATAAAGAAAATCTGTTAGTAAGGAAAATGACCAGTGACTTTTTTCTTGGTAACTTATTAGTGATTTGTATATATTTTTGTGAAATTACAATCTTTTTTGGTAGATTGCAAATTGAAAATTATCGCAACAGTTTACTAACTTTTATTTGTACGCTTTGAAATTACTATCTCTTATATGAAATCATAGATCTAAATTAAAGTGATTTACCAACAAGTTTTGGGTCGCCAACTTAAGTTTGAGTTACTTATCCACGTTTAATTACTTTTTTTATTTAAACTTTTCTATTGAGTTATTAATTTTTATTTTCCTTGGTTAGCAATCTCTTACATTTACTAACTATTTTCGAAGATTACCAACCTAAATTAGCATGACTCACCAACTTTTCTTCCATTAAATTGCCACCTATATTGGGTTACCAACTCTAGTCTGAGTTATTTACCAATATTTGTTGGAATTTTTTTATTTTCCATCCTTTTTAAGAAATGATCAACCTTAATTAGAGCAACATTCTGAATTTTCTCTAATTATGTTACCAATTAGTTTTGGGTTATCAACTTTCATTTGAATTACTTATAAACTTTTTTTGCTATTACTTACTAAATTTTCTTATCCTTTACCAATTTTTATTCACCTTTATTAATTAACCCTTAAATTTACCAAATCTTTATGAAAATACTAAATATAATTTAATTGAATAGCCACGATTACTTAATAAACTAGTGTTGGATTAGCAACTCTCACTTAATTTAGTTATTGATATTTACATGAATACGGACTTTCTATTTGGTTAGTAAATTGGGAATAAATTTGGTAAATCACTAAAGAAAGGTTGGTAATTTCATATGATAGTAAGTAAATTTAAGGTTTTAGAAATAAATTTAAATTAAAGTCGACAAATAATAACATAAATATCTCTTTGTCATAGATAGAGAAATTGGTTGTTTAGAAAAACCCAAATAGACATTTGTAACTAATTCAACTAAAAATTATTAATGCAACATTAGTTGATAATTTGATCGTAGACAATGGTTGTTGATAAGGAAAATGCAAGTAGTAACCCAAAAGAAATAATCGTTAAATTAACAAAAAAATTATTAACGTTGTTAAGCAACTCAAATGAGAGTTAAATCAAAACTAGTTGGTCGGAGAATAGTTGTTAAGACCAACCCAAAAGGTTGGTAATTTCACATAACAGTTATTAAATTTTAAGGTGTTACTAAGAAAAATACATAAAAATTGATATAATCTAAGAGTATGCTTTTTATTAGAGATAAGAGAAGTTGGTAATTTAAAAATAAAAGATAAAAATGTACATTGGCAACTAACTCAAATAAGAGTTAGTAAAGCAGAACTAATCAGCAACTTGATCAAAGAAAAGTTATTAGTAACTCTCACTGAGGTTGGAAGTTTCAAAAAAGAGTAGGCTGATATGAAAATCTTGCAAGCAAGGTAAATAAAAATGGCAACTAAAATTAATAATTAATAAATGTAAGAAAAAACACATAAATGTTGGTGATCAACTCAAATGAGGACCGGAATTGTTTTTGTGAGCGACACAAATAAAGATTGGTAATTTCATATAATAATCGGTAAATATAACATATTTAAAAGAGAGATAAATAAAAGTGTAAAAACGATAGCAATAGTTAATGTACTAAGAAAAATAAAATAAATATTGGTAAGAAATTCAAATGAGAGTTGGAGGTCCAAACCTAGTTGACAATTTATTTGAGAAAGGTTGGTAAGTTACTCAAATAAATATTGGTAAATACATCTGGGAGTTGGTAAATTTAAGGGGTTGTTAAGGTTAAAAAAATATTTCGACCAAAAAACACTATATAAAAGAAGTAGCAATTTCATTGAAGTGTCGATAGTGACCAACAAGTTACCTGAAAGATAGGCGATAAAAGCTTTTTTACCAATATTTTTATTTTTCACACGTATAAACTTTTTCATAAATTTATTTGCATGAAAAAAAGTCCATTTTTTTGTGTGTGTGTGGATAAGTGTATTGGAAGTCCTAAAACTTTTCACAAAAGTGCAATTGGGTCTTAAAACTTTCAAAAAGTGCAATGAAATCCTAAACTTGTCACGAAAGTGTAATCGAGTCCTAAAACTTTCAAAAAAGTGCAATTAAATCCTACAACTTGTCAAATTAGTTATCTCTGTTGATTAGATTTTTTGAAAGTTTTAGGACTCGATTGCACTTTCACGACAAAGTTTTAGGATTTGATTGCATTTTTAAAAAAGTTTTATGGGCTTAATAAGACTTTCGTATAAGTTTTAAAACTTTCGGTGCACTTATCACTTTTTTCTTAACAATAGTACAGTAGAATTGACCCTTGCACTTTGGTTAAAGGTACCAGATTTAAACAAAGTGTAGAATATGTTCCATGAATTGACTGCTTCTGAGTTCACATCAATGTATATACCAAGACCAAAAGAGCATCCAATTAATAAACACGATGCTACAAATAAAAAGTCCGATAAGCAAACATCAGTATCACATGGAACAACTCAACACGGTGCTGACTTTCCGTCAATTTGATGAAAATTGGAAAACAAATTTCTTCATAATGTATTTTTTTTCTTAAAAGGGAAAATGACATAAGTAGTCCCTGAATTTTAACCAAATGTGCAATATGGTCCTTAAATTAAAGCCCAATGTGTAATGTAGTCTCTGAACTTTCAATTTGAATTCAATGTGGTCCTTGAATCTTTTTACATGTTCAATTTAATCCCTAAACTATATGAAAATGTCCAATATTGGACATTTTCATATAGTTCAGGGACTAAGTTAAAAAGGACAGACCCACCTGCGCATGGTCGAGTTGGTGGGCGCTTTCCTTCCCTCAGAGAGGTTCTGGATTCGAATCTTCGCTCGGTTCAAGTAATTTAAGTGGGGCCTTCCAGCGGTGGGTTCTTGGGCTAGTCTCCCCGAGGTATAGGCGCTCAGGGTTACTGCAGTGCGGGCTCGTCCCCGAGGAATGGTAGCGGATCCTCGGTTACAAAAAAAAAAAAAAGTTAAAAAGGATAACATTGACCATTTTCATATAGTTCATGGGCTAAGTTAAATATGTATCAAAAGTTTAGTAACCACATTAAAATTAAAAGTTTAAGGATTACATTGTATATTGAAATTTAAAGTTAAGAGGCCATATCGAATAAATTAAAAATTCAGTGATGGCATTCTTGCATTTAGCAAAAATTCAAAGACTATTTGTGTTATTATCTTTTTTAAAATGAAAAATTAGAAATAGACATGCACGTCTGATGTATGGAGTCGCTCTCTCGTCACTTTCCCCAGCAAAAAACAAACACAAAGGTCGGCCGTTGAAATCGAGTCCTATGGCCCAACGACATTAACAAAAAACGAGCTGTCATCTTCTTTCTTTTTGCTGTCCAACTCATCACCAAAACAAATTTCTGCGGGACATCTTAACCCGACAAAAGTAACGATTCATATATTAAACAGACAAGTTGTACCATATCGACGAATCATTGTAGTCCGTTTTGTAAATCTCTATGACGACACAATAGGTTCTTAGATCATCCCAAAGTTTACTAATGCGTCTTAATTCGTGGAAATTGTATCTATCGCGTCCGAGAGACTAACGTTTAATATAATCCTGATGTCTAAGATTTGCCATTGCCCCATGGAATTCGATGGTCCAAATATATACCATTTTGGGTGGATGCAACAACTATTTCTTACGAAAGAAATCTACCCAATTACATTTCGCGTTATCTTCCTGAAAAAACCTGAGTCGGTCTGACCAAATATTCAAAAACCGGAAAAGTATATTAAATTGAATATAAATCGTTAGATCCGAGGGGATCCATGTAAGGCCCGCCGTTTTTAACGATTTGAATTCATATTTAGTACGTGTATTGGGTCGACGCAATAATTTTAGTCCAAAAAAAGAAACAATCTATGTGCAATGTCCCTTGCCGTTGCCATGAGAAGAAAATTAAATTCGTTGCTGTTCTTTTCTACAACTCTCCCCGAGCATCTTTATTAGAACCTTCCCTTTGTGGTCGCACACTAGCACGTTATCTTCATCTCTCTCTACTCGCTTGGACTCTATATAACCCCTACCTTTTTCAACTTTTACACCACTCTCACTCCCTGTCCAGGAAGAAAGATGGCCACCCACCACCCGCCGGACCTCGAGGCCGCCGCCAACGACTCGGTCGCCTCCTCCCCGCGGTCCGAACACCACCCCCACGATCTCCACCAGCGCGTCCGCCTCATGTGCAGCTTCGGCGGCAAGATCCTCCCCCGCCCGCACGATAATCTGCTCCGTTACGTTGGCGGCGACACCCGGATCGTCGCCGTCCAGCGTGCCACCACCTTCAACGCTCTCCTCAACAAGCTCTCCAAGCTCTCAGGCACTAACCAAGACCCTATCTCTATAGCCATTCTGATCTTATGTTCATATGCTCAACAAATTACATGCTTTTTATCGAGATTCTCGTTATCTGGACTATATGGCACGCTCAAATTCAAGACATTTATGAGGGAAGTTCATGTTAAATTGTCCTCTGGTGATGTTATTCAAGTTTTTGCCCAATTTCTCTTGGTGCCCTACTGATTCTTTCTTTATGTCAATCTATACAATTTGCAATGATCTGGTTGATATGAGAAAGATCTTGGATTGATTGAACCAGTATCATAGACGAATTCAGGACTTTTGATGACTATTTAACTTGTTCGAAATTAGATAATATCGCGTTTCATGAGGAAAATAAATTATTTTTTAGGAGGGAATAACAGATCTGCTTTGTCTGCTTCGCTGTCTCCTTGGTTGTGCCTTTCGTTTTTATTGATGGAAGTATTCATTGGAATATGCTGTGTAGGTACGACGAACATTACAGTGAAGTACCAGCTTCCCAATGAAGATCTGGATGCCTTGATTTCGGTGACGACGGACGAGGATATCGAGAACATGATGGAGGAGTACGACCGGGTTGCCCAGAACCAGAACCCGCGGACGGCTCGGCTCCGTCTCTTCCTCTTCAACAAAGGCGACGACTCGCGAACCAGCAGCATTGGCTCGCTCCTCGACGGCTCGTCGAACCGGGAGCAGTGGTTCTTGGACGCCCTCAACGGCGGCGGCGGCGGCCCGCCTCTGTGCCTGGGCCTCGAGCGCCTCCGCTCCGAGGCCTCCTCGATCGTCTCGGAGGTCCCGGACTACTTGTTCGGGCTGGAGATCTCGGAGGAGAATCAGCCCCGCGAGCCCAAATCAAAGGCCCGGAGTTTGCTGCTCGAGACCATCTCGATTTCCGATCCGGGCTCGCCCATCCCCGTCGCCAATTCGTCGTATTGCTCGACCTCTTCAGCGTCCATGCCGGACCTTCCTCCGGTGAAGACGAAGCCCGAGAATCCGGTTCCCAGATCCGACCCTAAGGAAAGCGAGAGTTTCGAGGAAACGGGCGAAACCATAGTCGTGCAGCCGGGCGGGTATCCGGGCAATCCGGCGGGTTACTACCCCACGAGTTCTCACTATTCCGGGCCTCCGATGCAGCACATGCCCGTCTATTACCTCCCGAGTCCCATGCCTCCCAGTAACATGTCAGTCCCGCCCATGATGGCCCGAGGACACTATGTCCAGCACCAGCAGTACCCCGCTTCAGCGGGTCAAATACCGGTCGGCTACCATCAGCCCGGCCCGAGTCCGGGCCAGATGTACGGCGGAGTGGTGAGGTCCGTGGTTGCCGATGGCGTGAGCCACCAGGTATACTACGGGGTAAGCAATGGAGGCATGGTTCCGACGTACCCGCCCGGGATGGTGGTTCAGGCTCCGGGCGGAGAGGATATTCAAGTAGTGGCGGTGGAGGCAAACCCGGGTCGGATCTCACAGCAATCATGACACCATTATTGGGTATAAAACATTTTTTTGCTGGAAGGGCTTTTCCTTCTATCTAATTATTGAGTCGCATGCGGTTGTAATCTACTATTACGATGGTATGAGTTGAGTTATCGAACGCCTTATAATCACCCGTTGGACAGGTGAAAAAAGAAGGAAAATGAGAGAAATTGTCCATAGTGGAAAGAAATACTGTGTATACTGTACAACTGTGTTTTCAATTAATGGAAAACAAAATTATGTAAAATAAATATATATTTACATATATGTTGTGTGGTTTACCATATGTGACGTTAAATTATCCAAAAGTCCATACAATTTCTGAAAAGCTTTTTCAGCCAGACAAAGCTACCCCTTTTTTTCTTTTTCCTTACTTTTCCTTTTTTCTTTTCCTATCTTTTTCTTCCACCAACAACCACAGAAGAGCTGTCCAACCGCCATCGCCGTCGCCATCGCACCCTTGTCATCGCCGCCCTGCCATCGACATCGAAACCGACAGTAGCCGCCGAACCCTTCTCTGATCGCGGAATTTGGTTCGGGTTTGGAGGAGGCTTGCGGTAGGGTGTGGGTTCGTGGGTAAATTTCTTCCCGAAGTTGGTGCCTCTTTTAGGGTGACTTCCTAATTAAGCATTTTCCAATCCTTAATGTCACTGACCCCCCAAGATGGACTTCGAGGTGGTTTAATGGATTTCTAGGCGTGAGCTAATAATCCTCTCATGATGTAACATTTACGTTTGACCTATTTTAGGCCAAGTAGGAACCACATAAAGCATCGAATCCCGCCTTATATCTTCTAACCAAAAATCTTATGTTCAGGAACTTGCTTATGCTAGTTTTACTTAACCCCGTTATCTATATCTTTATTTTTTTTTTTAGAGAAAATGTCATTTTGTGCAATCTTTTTATAATTCTTTAACATGCAAATCGAAGTGGTCATGAGCAAGCATGTAATCAATGGGATGAATCACTAAAAAATAAAAATAATAAGAATAGCAAAGTAAATGAAATAAAAAGGTAAACCGAGCGGTGTATTGGGCAAAATTAACACATGACCTCGTCGTAACACTTCGATCCAAGATCCCTTGAGCTATGCATAAAAGTTAAAGAAAAGAAAGGTCATTCAACTCACCTAACAAACTCTAAATGATGTGCGTTAAAACTGCGAAAAAAACAGACTCAAACCAATCCTTCATGAAACGTGAGAAGCAATTCGATCGCAATTGAAAATTCAAAGAGAACCCATAGAGAATTTATATGAATGGACTCAAAAGTTGAGGCAATTTGAACGCAATTGGTTCAAGCACGGTCCACGACATATTTATCCTCGACATCTCGTATTATTTTCCATATTAAAAGTTGGAAACGGATCCCACAGGAGTGATTACATGCTATGCGATGCCAAAACGGGCGAATTCCTAACAACAAAAACAGATCAGGGCATCGAGATTTGCCCCAGGGACGCGCGAACGGTCCGAGAGAGGGCTGAACACTCACTATTTGAACCGAGGGGCGGTCTGAACAGTGAGCATTCAACCCACTTCCAGGCTCAGTAAAGTCCTAGAAACATGCCTCCACGACTCTAGGGCGGTCCTACACTGCAAATAAGATCGCTAAATGTACGAATGCAAGTTCGAACTAAGATGATATAGACAAAACGAATGTGTGATTATGAACTATTTACTTCTAATGATGATGTCAAAGCAGAATTTTATTCAAATGAAAACGGATAAAAAAACCGCCCGATCAAGCATCAGTCTTTACTCGACAAGGGGTTACATGATGCTTCTGATGAGTTTCACAGAATTTTCTGAGGGATGAATGTACACCAACAAGCGAAACTGTTACTGAGCTCACACCAGCAGGTACTTCACAATATAAAGGAATGGAATGGAGTCGCTCACCTCAATGCGAAGATGGCAGATGGGAACGACCTCGCGAGACGTCAAGGACTGTATCTGGACTCGGTTGAGGAAGAGGAAACCATTGGAGCAGAGACAGCGGATCACCAAGTTGACGACGAGCGCCTCCAGTTCGTCAAGCAATCCTCAAGATTTTCTCTCTTTCTCATAATCTTTCCCCTTTCTGTATACTTTCTTTTTGCTTTCTCTTCTCTTTCCCCGCTGTAATCCCACACTCACTCACACACTCATGCACGAGAATATGCTCCTGAAATCCTCCTTTTAAATGGCTGAGTGAGCGAATATATCTCCAGATGGAGGTCATCTGTCATGGCCAGAAAACCCAAAAAGCCGAGAGGAGCATCAACATCAGTTCTCTCTCTCGTCTGGACGAGATTCCTCATTTTTGGTTCCAATCATTGACTTACCCCTCCCCGAGATCTCTCCAGGAGACCACCACCAAGCACTCTCCGTAGTCGTATTCATCTCTCTCTCTCGTTCCTTCCTTCCTGGCCGAGACTTCCCTTTTCACTTGCATGGAATCCTGTCCCTCCCCTCTCGATCCTTGCCTTGCTTTGAGTGGTGCGAAGTGGAAAGCAACCATGAATGCCATTTCGGTAGAAGAGATGGAGGGGAAGACAAGCAGTTCAATTAGTAGAGAGAGAGAGAGAGAGAGAGAGAGAGAGAGAGAGAGAGGGAGATGAGCCGGGCTTGTAGAGTTTCGCAGGCCTGAGCTTCAGAATCGAAATAAGCCAAGGTTCCCTGTGAACAATAGGGCCCTATTCAGAATCTGTACGGAAGCCTTAGAAAATTTCTCAGTTTCAATTCGGCACAAGATGATTCAGGTCGGGTCGCATATCGGGCCGGTTCACTAAAAATTGTAAGCTTGCGTAAGTCGATGCTCGGTGTAGGCATGCCATGTTTAAGCAAAACTAAATGCTTAATTTCTTATTGCAAAGAAATCAAGTGAAGAATAAGAATGCAGTGCAACTTTGGTATATTTGTTTAAGGGTCAAATTCGGCGGATTTAGTCCCTACTTTTCTACAAAATGCGAAAGAGATCTTTGGGGCGTAAAATTTTAGGTGTCAACACTTATTATATCATATCGTCTTTCACAAATTTTGGATATGAGGAAATGAGTTTCCCTTTTGCGTAAATCGTCTTTGATAATTGAGAGTACAAAAAACTCATCTAAAATGGGCTCGAAGTGCCTGGGCTAGAAGTGTAACCAATTCACGAAGATAGATGGCATCGAGATTGACACCCTCTTGAACTTCTGCCTATTAATATATGGAGGATACTCCCGTTCCGTTAGCCGATTTTTTTTTTTGTTCTGGTAGATTTTTAAAGGAGTTGATGAATGCCAAAAAAAAAATATTGGTGAAGACAACTATCCATTACCTCATTTCCTATAACTTATTTGTAATTTACCGACACTTTCATAAAACTAACTGAAGGAGACGAGAATTAAAGACTTAGATGTCCGCCTTTTATGCCCAGTTTATCATTGGTTTATAGTTCGAAAGTCAAGTGTACATTATTTATTGAGCCTCTTGAGTTTATTAATCTTTTCTTACCCATTTGTCCGGTCAATCCTACGCGGGGAAACTCATTATATGGTTCTTCTTAATTTACCAACTTTACTTTACTGATTATCAGCTTTTATTTTCCTTTCTTAATGCTTAATTAATTTAGCACGTTTTCTATTGAGTTACCAACTTCTCTTTGCCATTCTGACTATTTTTAAGACTTATCAACTCTTTTAGAAATTACGAATCTTAATTAGAGCGATTACCAACTTTTTTCCAATTAATTACCATCTCGTTTCGCTTTAACAACTGTTAATTGAATTTATTGCCGACATAGTTTGGTTTATGTTACCAACTTCTTTTATTTAGACAAAAAAAATCCATTATCTAAAATCAACTTTTATTATCGTTTTTATCAACTTGAATTCACCAATTAATGAAATTAACCGACCTTTATTAAGTTATTGACTAGTTTTGGATTATCAACTCTCATTTGAGGTACCACAATGTTTGTTTCTTTCTTTTTTCCTTTTTTTTTAAATTATTAACTTCTTACTGTTTCTCAACTTTTATTTGCCTTACGTACCAATTTTCTAAATACTAATTCATGTTATGAAATTACCAATCTCAATTAGAGTGATTATCACAGTCTCCATTTATGTTACCAATGAGTTTGTTGCCAGTTCTTATTTCAGTTGATTAATAATGTCCATTTATTTTTTTTCTTTTGAATTACAATCTTCTCTTATCTTTGAAGATGAACTTAATTCTTTTATCATGTAACTACTTTTATTTACCTTTTTTACCACTGGGCTAAATTTACAGTTCTAAAACTTGTCATGAAAGTGCAGTTGAGTCCTAAATCTTTCAAAAAGTGCAATCAAGTCCTAAAACTTATCAAATTAGTGCAATCAAGTCCATCCGTTATCTCTGTTCAATTTGGCTAAAGCTAAATACTGACGTGGCTAAAACATGAAGGACAAGGCCAAAACAATGTCATTTTGGTCCAAATATAATTTTTTAATCTAAGTATTATTTAAATTTAATTAAAAATAAATATTTTTTTTAAAAAGCAAAAGCCCTTGCCTACGGTCGCCGGGGCTTGGCGACCCCGGCTGAGCCTCGCTCCACCATCACCTTTTCGGCGTTGGTGGGCGGCAGCGGTGAGGACCCCGCAGGCACTCACTCGGTTTGTACTCTTTATAATTTTTTTCATTTTTTAATCTAATTTAAATGATATTTAGATTAAAAAATAGATTTGGACCAAAATGATGTCGTTTTTGCCTTGTCCTTCATGCTTTAGGAGAGAGAGAATAATAAAAAAAATCACGTTAGTGTTTTCCGTTAGCGAAGTTGGATAGAGTTAATAGAAGAACTTGATTGCACCAATTTGACAAATTTAATTTGACAAGTTTTAGGACTTGATTGTACTTTTTGAAAGTTTTAGGACTTAATTGCAATTTAGTGACAGGGTTTTAGGATTTTCAGTACACTTATCCCTAAAAACAACTAAGAGTTGACAGCTTAATCAAAGAAAAGTTGATATTTATTCTAACTGAGGTTAGTAATATTTAAAAGAGTTGATAAATTTAATAAGTGAGAGAAAAAGCAGTAACTCATAGATTAGTTGGCTTCAACAAAAAAAAAAATAGATTAGTTGGTAAATTTAAGAAAAAACAAAAAGACGCTACTAAACAAAACAAATGAGAGTTTATAAACAAATAAACTACTCGGTAACTTAATCAAAGAAAAATTGGTAAGCCACACGAATAAAGATTAATACTTTCATAAAATAGTTGGTAAATTTAAGAGTTGAGTAAGAAATGTAAATAGAAATCGATAAACGAAAAGAAGCTTTTTTATGTATTAGAGATAAGAGATGTTGGTAATTTAAACAAAAACCAAAATAACATTGGTTACTAACTCAAATGAGAGTTGGTAATGCAATATTAGTTGGTAACTTAGTTGGAGAAATTTGATAATTACTTTAATTGAAGTTGATAATTTGTAAAATAAGTTGGTAAATTTAAAAAAAGTTGGTAAGTTAACCAGATGAAAATTTGATAAAATTTAGAGAAAAAATGAATAAACGTTGGTAACTAATTACTTAAATGACAGTTAGCAAAAAAATAGTAGGTAATTTAATCAAAGCAAAGTTGATGAGTCACCCTAAAGGTTGGTAATTTGATATAATTGGTTGGTAAATGTAGGGCGTTGACAAGAAAGGAAAACTAAAGTTTTGTGAAAAAATGGGATAAATTTTTTTTATAGAGATAAAAGAAGTTGTCAATTTGTGAAAATATCAGATAAACGTTGGTAGTTGGTAATGCAAAACTAGTTAGCAGCTTAGTCAGAGAAAAGTTGGTAATTGCTCGTATTAGGTTTGGTACTATCTAAAAGAATTTGGTAAATTTAACGGGTTGAAACAAAAGGCAAATAAAAGTTAATAACTCCACAAAAAGATTGGTAAATTTACAAAGAAGAAATTAAATCAACATCATTAAGCAATTAGTTATCTAAAAGGGGTTAATACCACGAAAACCTCAAATTGATACACCTGTGATAAATTTACCCCAAACTAATTTTTTGATCATGAAAAACCCCAAACTGGTACACTTGTGACAATTTTACCTTCTATTAGTTTCTATTAAATTTTATCATCAAATTTTTAAGTTGGATGACACGTGGCAGTTGACAGGTATACAAGTTTGGGGTTTTACCCTCCGTCTGTCACAAGTGTACCATTTTGTGATTTTTCATGATATTAATCCAATTTAACGGAGTATAAATTTGTTACAAATGTACCCGTTTGAGGTTTTTGATGGTCAAAAAATTAATTTAGGGTAAATCAGTCACAAGTGTACTAGTTTGGGGGGTTTTTTATGGTAAAAATATTATTTTGGGGTAAATTTGTTACGGGTGTACTAATTTTGGGTTTTTCGCGGTATTAACCCTAACTAAAACTAGTGGGTAACCTAATGGGAGAAAAAGTGGTAAGTAACATAAGTAAAATGTGACAATTTCAAATAAGAGTTGATAAATTTAAGGCATTTGTAAGAAAAATAAATAAAAGTTGGTAAATGAATAACAATAATTGATAAACTCAAAAAACTAAATGAATGTCGGTAAGTAACTCAAATAAGAGTAGGTAATTCAAGACAAATTCATAAAAGAGTTGTCAAGCTTAAAGTTTCGATAAGAATAAACAAATAAAAGTTGGTAAATTTCATCAAAGTGGGCAAGTTATTAATAAGTTATCGAAAAATCAGATTTCTTCTAATATTTTATCAACGGTTTTTACTCTTTTAGAAATCTACCAAAGTGGGGACAAATCTTTTCTTCTGTTTTTTTTCAGAACGGACGAGTAGAATTGTTCGATTTTAAGTACTGATGAATTGAATCTCTGGCACTTTCTTTTAGTGCATATGAGCATGATAATAAACGGATCTCCACGATTGTATCGTCCGGTAGTCAGCATCTCCAGAAAAGTTAATTATTAGGTAGGCGATACTTGCAAAGCTCATTCTTCCGACCGGTGTTACAACATACATTCCGACTCTAAAGATCCACCACGACCCTCGAATTTGGGGAGATGACGCACGTATTTATTTTCAAGCCGGAGAGATTCTCGAACAGAGTCGCCAACTCCGAGAAGTAGTGTCGGCTTGAATTTTGCGACGGTTGAAGCTAAGGTCGTCCTGCTTGCCCTGAATATGGGTTCAACTCATTCTCACTTCTGTATAGTGTTAAGATGTATCTATCCTTAATACGAAATTATTTCGTTCGATGAGTAATGTATTCAAGTCAACTCTTCTTTCATTTTCAGTTCAGGGTGCACGGAATCTCGTGCCCAGGAGTAATGTATTCAAGTTTATGCACTAGTTAGTTGGCAACCTCCATCTGTTTATCGTGTCCATATACTCCACTTCCACTTATAGATTCATCAGAAGCAAAGCTCGAATGACACCATCAAAAGTTGCTCAAGCTTCTCGTCAGAATTTTTAAAAGAAGGTCGATCTTTGAATGATTTTAGGACGATATGTTATCACCTGGGGCATCCTTTCTTTTAGTTATAGTTACTTATGAGTACATACATATACGTAACCTCATTTATTTATAATTACCTGTCACATGGGCTGTACTTTCTTTTATTTATTTTAGTCAAGACTTTGTCAACGCTTATCGCCCATCTCGCCCCTCGTCAATAATTCTGCTGCAATGCACATTCACCTTCCTTATCCATGTGAGCTGAAAAATGGGACTTCATGATATAGAGGTGAAGGGTCAGGGATTTAGAAGGGTTAATATTACACAATTGAGGCGTGGGAGTGACGTCCGAACGTTTGCGTTAATGGCCCGGCGATGTGGTGTTAATCTTCTTAGGGGATCCCCAGTGGTGAGGTTGGCCCATGACAAGTGGGATCATAGCTGGTTTTCTAAACGGTATGGGTGGATGCCACGATAAGATCCATTGCCATTTTTCCAACTAAAAAGAATATGCCTTTTAGTTTGCTGAAATAAGGATAAGCTTAGTAGACAAAAGAAAGAACTGCCATTAGAGCACACCGGGCTTTGGGTACCACACTTGCCAGGGTAGAGCACAAACACTGAAGATTCGAAATTAAATTTGATCTGGGGAGAACAATCGACGGTGTAGACAAAAGAAAGTGCTGCCATTAGAGCACATTGGGCTTTGGGTACCACACTTGCCAGGGTAGAGCACAAACACTGAAGATTCCAAATTAAATTTGATCTGGGGAAGCAATCGACGGTGTGAAGTGGTCTGTTCTTTGGGCGAGCGGTTACCATTCACATGAGTTCTAGGGGAGTGGCAAAAATGGTCAAGGAAATATTGCAGAAATTGGACGAGGGACAGTGTCACCGTTTGCTTTCTCCCTTATCTATGTGGGTTGGAAGTAAGGTTTCACGGTATCGGAACGTAGTGGGAGGGATACAGGAGAGTCAGTACAAGTAGATTGTGGGAGGTCAATCAAGATGTTTGTATAAGGGATAATCTTGCTAGGGGATCTCCCGGAGCGGGATTGGCAATCTAAGTTCAAACTAGTCTGGAATTATGACACTCTCTTAATGATTGTCATGGGCCGAACCGGTTATTATGTTTTAAAGTTATGTGTATGTCTTACTCGAGAGACTGAATGTCCAAGTTAAATAAGACGTGGTACGTTTGATAATGAATAATGCGATTTGCCATACTAATCTTTGAAATGATTTAATGAGGGAAGGTTAGCATGATGTTCCAACTCATATGGCGCCACGTGGGCTTGTCCTCGGCCACAAAAGTTTTGGCTTGTGATACCATGCGTCCACTAACAAATCATTCCGTAAATGTAACAAATAAAAGTCCTAAAATCAATCCTAAAACTGTAGGAAAATTGAAGTACGGGAATTGCAAGAACACAAGTGACGAAATATTCAATATGGGGGACTCAATTAGAATGGACCATGAATACAAGGACTACAAGGGTATCTATGTGCTTTTACGCATGTAAGCATTTTTGTTTGTTTAGAGTGACTTTTTTTCATTCGCGGTTAAATATTTCTTTTAAGGCGAAATGCCTTAAACTTTACAAAACGTACATATGTTGCTTTCTCTGTTTGCAATAGTTCCTTTGGCAAGAAACTACTAGCATTTAACAGAAGTCTGGCAAACGAGGATTACTTGTAAGCTACATTTCATAACGTAAACGACTAGACATTTGACGTTAAGATCCTTTCTCTATCCATGGATATCTCGGTGCAAACGAGCCCATCAGCTAAAATTAAAAGTTTAGGAGGTCAATCATATTGTGACACGGGGCAAGTCTTTATCGACTCGATAATTTCGAATCAAACCCTTTTGGGTCCAAGCCAGTAGTTGACTTCAAAGCTCTGTAAAACAGCTCTTCACTCCCTTTCTTTTGCAAATTGCGAATTTGGAAAGAAACATGGATTTCCTCAGAAGTGGTGTGTTCTTCTCATTGTGCTCTCTGGTTCTATCTCTTTTCTTAGCTCTTGTTATCAATATGCTGCACAAGTCCTGGTGGGTTCCAATGCAAGTACAAAGAAAAATGGCTGCCCAAGGAATCAAAGGTCCAGCCTACAGGTTCTTCTATGGAAGCACCAAAGAGATGCTTCAAATGAAGAGGGAAGCCACAAGCAGACCCATGAGTCTTTCTCACGATATTTTCCCATATGTCCAGCCTCACTTCCACAACTGGGCTCAAACTTATGGTAATTAACATCCCTGAAGTTGACTCAGTTTATCGATGTAAAGATCACAACATATAGTGTGCGTAGTACTTTCCGACCACCCATTTGCTGAGAGGATGTGATGTGTCACAATTTGAATGTATTTCAAGTTTATTTATCTGTTAAATTGAGAGGATTGTGATTTGTATTTCTTACTGAGAACAGGCTAATTTTTCTTACTCTTCACTCTGTTTACTTATAAAAATTCAAATATGTCGCAGGGAGGAACTTCTTGGGGTGGCATGGCCCTCAAGCTTTCCTATTCATCTCCGATCTGGACATGGTTAAACAGGTACTTAACAATAAAGACCACACTTTTTCAAAAATTTTGGACCGAGGCCAAGTGAAGAAGATTTTAGGTGATGGACTTGTGACATCTGAAGGTGAAAAATGGGCAAAGCACCGAAAGCTGGCAAATTTCGCTTTTCACGGGGAAAGTCTGAAGGTACATTTGAATATATATATATATGTATATATGTATATATATATATATATATATGTATATATGTATATATAATTTGACAGAAATTAGAGTTAGTGAACTAATTTTGTGGGGGGATAGGACATATGAGAGCGCTTTTCAAATAATGCATATGATGGAAAGTCAAGTCATTTCATTTGTAGAGTATGGTTCCGGCAATGGTGGACTGTGCTCATATGATGATCCAGAGATGGAGTTATCGAGAATGCCAAGAGATCAATGTTTATGAAGAATTTAAACTGTGCACATCGGATGCCATATCAAAAACTGCATTTGGTAGCAGCTACATTGAAGGCAAAAGTGTTTTTGAGAACTTGGTCAAGTTGGGATTGATAGTCGCAAAAGCTTCTTCACAAATAAGATTACCGGGAGTCAGGTAATTAACTTTTACTCTAATTTAATGGCAAAAGAGAAACTAAGAAAAAGGGAAAACTAAGATGTGCCAGATTTTATGACATGGAAGCTAGAGAAGCAATCTGACATATGAAATCGAGTGATTTTTCATCCTAAGTAATGCAGTCATTATTCTATGTGTGTCTGCTTTTTGGTCTTTTGGACTATTACAAAGGATAGGACGCAATAGATACAAAACCACCACCTAAAGTTCTTGTATCTCATACTTTGGAAGATGAACATAATAATTGGGTTTTGTAATACTTGCCTACACGGCTTGTTATCGTTACAGTAAGCTCTGGAAACCGACTTACGAGCTTGAGGCAGAGAAACTTGAGACAGGGTTACGGAAGCTGGGATAAAGATTATCAACAGGAGACAACAGAAGATGAATTGCGGAGAGAGAGAACTATAATGATTTCCTAGGGTTACTTTCAAAGGCTACGCATGATGCCGACGAGAACAAGAAAATCACATTCGACAATGTAATTACTGAGTGCAAGACGTTCTATTCTGCTGCACAGGAAACCACAAGCTCATTACTTTCATGGACAGTCTTCCTCCTAGCTATTCACACTGATTGGCAACAAGAAGCAAGAAAGGAGGTCCTTGATGTCCTTGGAAATCGAGATCCCAATTTCGATGGAGTTAAAAAGCTCAAGAAGGTAAGAGAATGTGATTTTAAAACAATTTCCATTGAAGACAGCTAATAAATTTCTATATCCGAAAGCTGTCTAGTAATTCTTGTAATGAGACTATTCTTGTTATGTGCACATATTCTTCTAAACCAAAGAACAGCACCAGCTTTTCTATCTTCTTATCTTTTCAAAGCATGCTCGAATATTTTTCTCCTCGTGAATGACTTTGGCATTTGTGTATATTCAGATGGGCATGTTCATAAACGAATCTCTTCGCTTATATCCTCCAGCAGTCGGTGTCCATAGGAAAGTTACTAGGCAGGCAAAACTCGGCAAGCTCGTTCTTCCTTCAGGTACAATGGTATACATACCAATCCTAAATATTCACCACGACCCTCAAGTTTGGGGAGATGATGCACGTCTTTTCAAGCCAGAGAGATTCTCAGAAGGAGTTGCTAAGGCTACAAACAACAATCCGGCGATATTCCTTCCCTTTGGCCTTGGACCCAGAAGTTGTGTAGGTGAGAATTTCGCGACAGTTGAAGCTAAAATTGTCCTCGCTATGATTCTGCAGCGATACACTTTCACTCTCTCCCCTGCTTATGTTCACTCCCCTGTCGACATTCACTCTTCTCGCCCCCAATATGGAATTCAGGTTATTCTCAATTCAACATAGTGTGAACTGTGAAGATGTGTATGTGTAAGTGGGCGAAGAAACATGTGTATACTTTCGCTGGTTTGTAAGACTTAATCGAAACTCGGACCATCTGCCAATTAATTTGGCAGAGATAGGTGCCTTTCCAGATTGAGATGACGCAATTTGGCTTCTTGAGTGCAATCTCCTGTGATTGTTGATTACGTGGGTGTTTGATAAGGATATGCCGCTTTTCTTTTGCCCATACCATTCTATCGAGATTCAAAGACTGTATCATATTGTGACAACACAATGATTGCACGGAACTAAACAAGAAATTAAAAAAAGTTGGTTAATTGGGTAAATAAAAGTACTAACTCAATGGAAAAGTTGGAAGTTAAAAAAATAAATAAACTTGCTAAGCAACTCAAGTGAGAGTGGATAACCCTAAAACGGTAAAAAAAGTTGGTAAGTCATTCTAATTAAGATTGGCAATTTGATATAACAATTGGTAAATTTTAGGATTTGACAAAAAATACTTAAGTCAAAGTTTTATAAAAGATAAGACGAGCTTTTTGACAGAGATAAGAAAAGTTTGTAATTTAAAAAAAAAACAATATGCGTTGATGACTAACTCACATAAGAGTTGGTAATGCAAACTAGTTGACAACTTAATCAGAGAAAAATTAGTAATCACACTTATTAAAGTTGGTAACTTCTAAAAGGATTTTGTAACATTAATGATTCGATCACTTGAGTACCTTAATTATTTAATGAATCACTTGGGTTTCATAATTTTTTAAAGACGTTCAACACAAGCGCTATAAATTTTAATACCACGTCGAATTTTCCAGTAAGGGAAATCGCCGATATCACTCAAGTAAACGATAAAAATTATGGTACTCAAGTGGTCAATTGAAAAGTTATGACATCAAAATGGGTGCTGTGCAAAAATTATGACAATTGTGATGTCCTTTCTCTCAAGTTTTAGTATGTCCACGATATTGAATTTATTTTGAAACTATTAAAATAGGCAGGGAACTTCAATGGATAGAGTAATGATTGGCGCCGGCCATCTTCCCCCTCTATTTTGCATGTAAGAGCAAAGACAATTTAAAACATCCAAATTTAAAAGTATGTATATTAAATGATGTGGCGGATTGCAAAGAGTCAATTAAATAAGTGAGTCATATTTAATATCTAATAAGGTACTCCCACATCATTTAGTATATAGATTTTTGTAAACCAATCTGGATAAACATAGCATTTCTCATTTTTATATGTCCTTGTTTTCATTCAATCTAAAAGATGGAGAAACTTTTCTTAACACCTAATTGGTTGGCTTTTGGGCGAGATTTTACACCGAGCGACTTTCACCATATACTTGAAAGCACAACAGAAACAATCCTTTTTTTTTTCTCTGCCTCTGCTCCTCTCTTTCTCTCTCACATCAGCTGCAGCCCACTCGACCCATCCCCAGCTCGCCATGCCGCTGGTGGCCTATCCAAGCTCCCATCGGCGCAGCCATGACGCGAGCTCGGACTAGCCATGACACCCCACTGTCGTTCAGGGGCTCGGGATGGCTTTGCCATGCGGTTGATTGGTCCCACAGTCTAGACCGTTGGGCATGACGGGACGAGTGTTGGAGACGGCACGAGCACGAAAGTGGCGACGGTGGGAGTGGAGCGTTGCACCGGTTTGCAGGGGTAAGGGTGGGGGCTAATTTTGGCATTTCTTTTGTTATTGTTGACACCTATTTTTAATTTGCCCAAAATTAATTACACAAAATTTAGGAATTAATTTTCTTTAATTCCTAAAACAAAAAAAATATTTCTATTTAAATGCATTGCATATAGACATTAGGCATATGTATATTAATAGGACCTATTAGAGCATATTTTCTTAAATTTTAAACAAAATTTAAAAAAAAAAAAAAATCGAGTCGGATCGGACCGGGCCCGACCCGGCCCATTTCTTTTTTTCTTTTTCCCCCCGGGCCCGGCCCCCTTTTTCTTTTCTTTTCTTTTTTTTCCTTCGCGCGGGCCCGGCCCGCTTTCCTTTTCTTCTTTTCCCCCCGCCGCTGCTGGGCCTGGCCCGGCCCAGCCTTCTTCCTTCCTTCCTTCCCCCTGCGCCGGTCGCTCTCTCCTCCCCTGTTCTCCCCTGTGCGCGACCGAAGCGTGACGCACGGCGGCGCCGCTCCTCATCGTCGTCATCCGGTCAGAGGAGGCCCAGGCGGGCACGCCACAGGGACTGGCCATTAAGGCCAGTCCCGTCTTCCCCATCTCCCAGGCTCTCTCTCCCTCTCTGCCCCGTCTCTCTGCACCTTCACTGAACCGGCCCCCCCCTTTTTGCTCTGCCCTGCACCGGCCTGCAAATGGCCACGAAAGTCGTGGCGTGGCGTAGGCCGGTGCAGGCCGAGGTCACGCCGACGCAGAGAGGCAGAGAGACGCGTCGTCGCCGCCTATAAAAGCCGGAGAGAGAGAGAGAGGCCCGGTCGGCCGTTTTTTTTTTTAAAAAAAAAAAGAAGAAACAGAACAGAGAGAAGCCGGGGAGAGAAAGAAAGAGATTGAGCGAGACAGAGAGACGGAGAGCTCATCCGGCGGCCACCGCGCCTCAGCCATCCATCCCCGTCGCCGAGTCGACGGCGGCGACACAGAGAGAGAGAGTCCCGGTCGGCGATTTTCAGAGAAAAACAGAGTGAGAGGAAGAAACTGAGAGAGACCGAGAGAGAATAGAGAGAGAAAGAGAGGAGAGTGGGTTTTTACAGGTCCTCAGCCGCGTCGCCGTCGCCCCTTGATCAACCGGAAGTCCCCAGACGCGCCGTCGACCGGTGAGCCTCTCCCGGTCTAGACTGCCCCTGTTCTGCTCTGTCCTCCCCTGTTTTTGCACGCGGTCCGGCCGGGACTCGCGCCGGCTGAGTCGCGCGATTCCCGGCCTATGCCGTCACCGTTCCCGGTCCCCACTCGCAGTCAAACGTCAGCCGCAGCCGTCGGAGCCGACCGTGCCGCCGGACGAGGTCGAAATCGGCTGATTTCCACCGCGCACGCCCAGTGTTCGACAAAATGCCTCAATGAGGCCGGTTTTTGTCTTGTCGCCGGCCGGCGAACGGTGGTCCGACGGCGGCCCAGGTGAGTGGTGTAGCTTAATGGTGGTACGAGGGGGTCATTTTGGGGTCGGCGCCGGTCTGGGTCGGCCGGCGGGCGGCCAATTTTGGCTCCGCCGGCGTTCCTCCCTGCGGGTCTGCGAGTTCGGGTCAGACCCGACCCGAATCAGCGGATCCGACCATAGGCCAACGCCCTCGGTCGGATCCGCTGACTCGGCCTCGGGCCGAAACCGACCCGGGATCGCCCGATCCGACCCGGTCAACGCTCGGGTCGGACCCGTTGACCCGGGTCGGTCGAAACCGACCCGGATCAGCCGATCCGACCCGGGTCAACGCCCGGGTCGGTTCCGACCCGGATCCGCCCGACCCGGTTTTATTATAATATTATTTTTAAAAAAATAAAAAATTTTAAAAAAATTTAAAAATAAAAAAAATTTAAAAAAAAAATTAAATTAAAATTATTTTTTTTTCCTTTTTTTTCTTCTGTATTATTATTATTATTTTTTTTTTCGAAAAAAAAAAAATTTAAAAATTAAATTAAAAAAAATTTAAAAAAAAAACTTTTTTAAAATTGTATTATATTCTAAATGTTTTATTTGTTATAGTATTATTATGCATAATTTACCATGTTTAAATTAGATAAACCTAGGATTACGCGGTAGTATTTTGCATGATAGTTTTTATTACCGTTGTATTGTTATGCATGTTTTTAATACAATTGCATGAGCTGTTGTGTTTTGAATGTCATCTGACTTAGTTAAGGTTAGAACCTTAGGCTGCATGAATGGTTGTGTTCCTGACTGCTAATCGTTTCTGATTATGCACTCGCTTGATCACCTCACATGTTAGGAGAAAGGTCCTAAAATCAATCCAAATTGCCGACAAATGTTTTTTGAAATGAACAGGGTAAAATGGTACCAAAAGGGCATTAGTTATCCAACTAGTGTAACCAAGTCCCCGAACTCATTTAATCTCTGGTTCGTAGGAATAGGGTGATTCTCCCATCACCCTATTTGGGTTTCTAATCGACCTACCCCAAATCGATTAGTGGCGACTCCTTGATATAAACCACTTGCATGTTAAAAACTTAAACCCTAAGTCGCGATATGGTATGGGCTTGGGAGAGCCCGAGTTAAGTCCCGAACCTAGACTTAGCACGTACCAGGCGAGCCCCCCCCTTTTTTGCATGTTGTTTAAAAAAGGGCTCGGGAGTTCGGTCGCGACAGTTATTATTTTCTGCTCTATGTTTTGCGTTATATTTGAATCATATCCAAACATGTAACTCACCAATCAAACGCTAGCATGGTCCACTTTTGTATGCCTATCGACTACCATTAGAATGTTTCCTACCGTGGATAACTACAAGTGATTTTACTTATCCGGTCTTCATTGAGTCCGTAACAATTTAATTATGTTACTCTAATTAATATTTATTCAAATTGCACCTGAATCTCGTGCCCGGGTAAAATTCAATTTTATGCACTTAATAGTTGATAACCTCCATGAGTTAATCTCATGCATATACTCCACTTGCACTTATATATTTATCTGAAGTGAAGCTCTAATGACAGTATCAAAACTTGCTCAAACTTCTCCTGAGGATTTTGTTAAAGAAGGTCAAACTTTCTCACATGGGGCATGCTTTCTTTTCTTTATAAGGAATAAGTGCACTAAAAGTCCTAAAACTTGTTACGAAAGTACAATTGACTCCTAAAACTTTCAACAAGATCAATCAAGTTCTAAAACTTGTTAAGACAGCGCAATCGAATCTTAAAACTTTCAAAATGTGCAATCAACAGAAGAACTTAATTGGACCAATTTGACAAGTTGTAGGACTTGATTGCATTTTTGAAGGTTTTAGGACTCAATTGTATTTTTGTGAGAAGTTTTAGGACTTAATTGCACTTTTTGAAAGTTTTAGGACTCAATTCCACTTTCGTAATAAATTTTATGACTTTTAGTACACTTATCATTATTTATAATTACTTGGCACCGGCAATTCAGCAACAAAAGTAGTTATAAAACAATCCAATACAAGTTGAAATTGTTGAGAAAACCCCTATTATGTTTTGAAGTTCACAAAATTATTCATGGTTTATGTCGATCTTCATAAATGTAAGAGTTGGTTGTATTTCAGGTTGTATTCACGTTGAAAAAGAACTTTGATATTATTGGAAAAAAAGATTCTAATTGACTAGAAGAACCAATGTGGAGCACACATAATCTTAGATATACTAATGTTAAGTGTACAGGATCTACATCAATATCAAAATCAAAGTATCTTTATGAGAACAGTTGAATAGATCTAGGAAGCCAGGTATTGCATGGATATTAGCGGCTTTTTGTGTGGATATAAGCAGAGTACTAAGTGGATATTAGAAGTGTATACGCTAGATATCACTAGCCGGATATAGGCAACGACTGTGAATATGAGCAGCGTACTTATAAACGTGCGATGACAACTCTTTATCATGAATTTCAAGACTCATCTTGAGATATTTTATCCCTTGATAACTTGTGATTTGGTATAGATTCTTATTACAGAGGATTTAAATTGACCAAGATTATCTACGAGTAATACTCAATCACGCGAGATATCTTGACTGATTCCGAAGACAAGATTATTTTCATAATTGAAGCACTGCATTTTGGAAACCAAGATTTGATTATATGGGCAACCAAATTAATAGAAATTCTGATTTATCAACCTCAATGGCTATCTAATCTTCTCAACAATTGTCCAATGGCTAGATTGAAGATTGATCCTCTTAAAGATTGCCAACGGGAAGCTTGGATGAGAGGAGTATAAAAGAAACCAATACGCTAAAGACAAAGAGAGATCAAGAATTTATAATTCCAAATTTACAGAGGGCTTTACATATTGTTGTATGGTCTTAGAGAGCTTAATACTGTAATGTTTTGAGAAATGTTGTCAGAGTTTTTGCTAAGGTGTGAGATAGTGAGACTTATTTGCTTGGATATAAGCAACACCAGTTTTGAAGAGAAGTGCTTGATTATAAGCGACACCTACTTTTGTAATTTCTCAACAATTGATTAGTGGAATCAAGTCACTACTCTGTTAGTCTGAGAAAGTGGACGTAAACTTATTCCAAGCCAAACCGCTATAAACTCTTGTGTTTTGTTCTATGTTTCTCTACTCCTATTTACCTATTGTTTGATAAAAGCACTACACTACACTGTTGAATATCATTAGAACCTGCTTATATTAATACTTTGTTTGACCCAGTCACGTTTATTTCAAACTTGGCATATTTAATTTTGCAATATTTTTCTAACAACAAAACATTTTATTTGAAATCACCTATTCATCCCCCTCTAGATGATACTATTAGCCACCCTTAGAAAACATGGCCACCCTTAGAAGTCACAGCTCTCAAACGCCCAAAGTCACTTTCTTTCTTTTCTTTGATATGAAAGGATATAATGAGCAATGTTCTTGTAGCGTTATCTTTCTCCTTGTTTCTGCTACTTTTCTTAGCTCTTATTATCAAAACCCTGCACAAATTATGGTGGAATCTGCTTCGAATCCAAGAAAAAGTTGCCGCACAAGGAATCAAAGGTCCTCCTTACGCATTCTTCTATGGAAGCACCAAAGAGATGCTTCAAATGAAGAAGGAAGTCACCAAAAGCCCATGAACCTTTCTCATGATATTTTCCCTTATGTCCATCCTCACTTGTACTAATAGTCCAAAACTTACGGTAATTTCAGCTTTTTATTTCGTCTTTTTCTGCTTCTTTGTTTGCTTTCATAGTTTTTTTATGTCCAAAGTAAATATTGCATTCATATTTCAAGATCTCAAGATGATACATGAAAGATTCAAAACAAAACAAATGCCAAACAGTAAAATATAATAATAAAGCACAAACTGTTATGATAAACACATTCTCATCCCACAAGAATAGATCAATCTGAGCATCAAAACAAAATGAATGGCGGCCGATTATCGAATCTCGCATCATTGTAAGTAATGAGCACATATGTAGTCTTCTTCTCCAATAGCTAGCCTGCCTAGTGGACGGTTCATGCTTAGGTTCAATGTCCTTAACACCATCATCGTACGGAAACACCAAAAACAAGCTCCCAAATCTAGATTTAAATTAGGAGAAGTTGAATGAGCATAGAAACGACTAGATCGGGAGAGAAGATGTGACGGCCCAGGCGGCAGTGTGAGGGGAGGAGGGATGGAGGTGCATCTGCACCTCGGTCCTCGGACATGCGCAGGGAAGGGAGGGGGAGCCTCTCTTGTCCTACATCGCCTAGGGGAGGAGTCCTGGACTGGCTTATAAGGCTTAGGGTTCTATATTTGTGTAACGCGTTTTAAAGTCGTGAGGGTCAGTGATCCCAAAGCGAACAATATTACACAGTGTAAACCCGGGATGTTACAGGTGGTATCAGAGCCGACTCCTAACCGTGTGTGAAGTTATAGCAAGGGTGATGTGCCCACAAGGGATGGAGAGCTTATAAGGCTTAGGGTTCTATATCTGTGTAACACGTTTAAAGTCGTGAGGGTTAGTGGTCCCAAAGCGAACAATATTACACAGTGTAAAATCGGGGTGTTACAGGTGGTATCAGAGCCGACTTCTAACCGCGTGTGGAGCCACAACGAGGGCGCTGTGCTCGCAAGGGATGGAGAGTGTGACGGCCTAGGCGGCAGTGCGTGGGGAGGAGGGATGGCGGTGCGTTCGCGCCTCGGTCTTCAGACACGCGCAGGGAAGGGAGCGGGAGCCTCTTTTATTCCACATCGCCTAGGGGGGAGTTCTGGACTGGCTTATAAGGCTTGTGGTTCTATATCTGTGTAACGCGTTTTTAAGCCGTGAGGGTCAGTGGTCCCAAAAAGGAGAATATTACACAGTATAAACCCGGGGTGTTACAGAAGAGCTCCCAAATCTAGATCTAGATCGGGAGATGAGAGCTTCTAAAACTCGGTGAAGTCATATAACCGCTTCCAGTGCAGCATGAACTCACCATATTTCTCCTTGATCCTGTTTGACTTGGTTTGGAAGATGAAGCAGCAGTCGATTCCTACGATGAAAGCAGAAAATAAGCCAAGCGAGCAAGGAAGAGCATCACAGTGAACAAAGAAAAAAACTATATGAAAATAATAAGATACTCCCAATTCAAATCGGGAAAGAAAATCTCAATTCGAGTTGAGAAGATAGAGCCTCTCTCGACTCTTAGTCGAGGGAGCTTGGAGTGGAAGAGAAAAGGGAACCAGAAAGAGGTGGAAGAGAAGAGCAAACGGCGAGGGTTTCTACTTCTATAGTTTAACTCAGCTTAAATCGAGGCATTTTCAATAGCTTGACTCAATTTATCCTATTTAGATATCAACACATGTTCTGCAAAATGCATCTTAGCCATTCACTTGCTTTTCGAGTATCATAGGTCTATCAAGTTTGTTTATCGCGTTGATCTGGTAAATTATTCCAGTTCCTGATTCTTATTTATAACCCACGAAAAATGCACGAGCTTTGATCTATGCTTGCTTTCTCAAATGTTCCTAAAAATGTATTAGGGAGGAATATCTTGATGTGGTACGGCATTCAGGCTTTTCTAGTAATCTTGGATCTGAGATGGTTAAAGAGTTCCTCAACGATAGAGATGACACTTACTCGAAAGAGTTTCTCCAAGACCAAGTCAAGAAGTATATAGGGGACCGGCTTACGACATCTCAAAGGTGAAAAATGGGCAAAGCATCGTAAGCTGGCGAATTTCGCTTTCCATGGAGAAAACTTGGGAAAAGTGTCAAAAAAGTCATAAACCTTTGGCATTGATGTCAATTTAGTCCTAAACCTTTTTTTGGTACCAATTTAGTCCTAAACCTTTTGCATTTGTGCCAATTTAGTCCTAAACTTTTTTTTGGTGCCAATTCAATCCTAAACTTTTTGCATTGGTACCAATTCAGTCCTAAACATTTTTGTCTTTGTGCCAATTCAGTCATTCCAGCCAATTTTGGCCGGATTTTGCTGACGTTGACAACTTTTAATAATATTTTAATATTTTTAAAAATTTTCCGGCGACCTGCTAGAGGAAGGAGGGGAGGGAGGAAAAAAAAGAAATAAAGAAATAAATAAAAATTCAAAAAAATTAAAATATTATTAAAAGTTGTCCACATCAACAAAATCAGGCCAAAATTGGCCGGAAGGACTGAATTGGCACAAAGACAAAAAGGTTTAGGATTGAATTGGCATAAATGCAAAAGGTTTAGGATTGAATTGGCACAAAAAAAAAGTTTATGACTAACTTGGCACCAATGCAAAAGGTTTAGGACTGAATTGGTACCAAAAAAAGTTTATGACTAAATTGGCACCAATGCAAAATGTTTATGACTTTTTTGACATTTTTTCCGAGAAAACTTGAAGGTATGTTGGAATTAGTTATGCCACTGTGACGTAGAAACATGAAATATGAATCCAAAGGTACTTTAGTCTTTACTTTATTTTTCCCAACAGCATCAAAGATTGCAAGAACGGTCCCTAAATTTCACTGAGTTGCTAAAAAAAGTTGTGCTAATTATAGAGAGGTCTATTATGCATGGATTTGCAGGGTATGGTTCCGGCAATGGTAGATTGCACTCATACGATGCTCAAGAGATGGAGTGACCGAGAAGAAAAAGAGACCAATGTTCGTAAAGAACTTAGATAGTATGCGTCAGATGTGATATCAAAAACAGCATTTAGGAGCAGCTATATTGAAGGCGAAAGTACATTTGAGAATGTGAACAAGTTGATCCTCGTAATGGTGCATGCTTCTACTAGTTTTCCGATAGTTAGGTAAATCAATGTTTGTTCTCTCTCTCTCTGGCATAGATCTGATCTGACATAGACATAGCACCGTAGATATATGCATTTCAATCTTCCTTGTTCTTGGCCTTAAACGAGTACTATCGCGAAAAAAAACGCTCATTTATTTAGTTAATTCTTACCCAGGATCATAACAAATTGGATCAATGTTTGTAATATACAAATTGATGGATATTTTGTTAATAGGAAACTTTGGAAACCGGTGTACAAAATCGAGGGAGAGAAAATAGTGAAAGGGTTTCGTGAAGCCGTGCTAGAGATTATTAAACAGAGGCAGGAGAAGTTGGACTCTTGAGACTTAGGGTGCGCATGACAACGATTCTGTACCTGAGAACTGATTCTGCTAAAAAATGATTCTTTTTTATTCTGTGCCCGGGAACAATTTCTAAACATTTGAAGGTGTTTGGTAACTTCCTAAAATTTCTATTCTTAGAATAGAAAAAGAACAGAAATGTGTTTGGTAACTACACAAAATTTCTTTTTATTAATAATTTTTTAATAATATTTTGAATTTTTTAATATTTCTTTCTTTTTTTTTTCTTTCTTTCCCTTCCCTTCCTTAGCCATCGCTGGTCGCCGACGCCGGCAATCGGCCACGGGCCAGGGCCGGCGAGGGTGTAGCGGCCCTCGCCGCCGCCCTCACCGGTCTCTACGGCAAGGTCGGCCTCGCCATGGCTAGGCGAGGCCTCACCGTCATGGCCGCAAGCCGCCCTCGCCGGCCCTCGCTTGTGGCCGGAGGCCAACGGCAAGCTAGGAAGAACAAGAACAACAAACCAAGAAGAATCAGAAATGGAAAAATTGTTCCCAAAATCAAGAAGCTACTTTTTTTTTGCTTCTTAATTCTGTTCCAAAATTGATTCTGGGAACAATTTTTTGCAAATTTGTGTCCGGGCACAAAAAATTTAACAAACGGATTTCTATTCCCAAACTGATTCTGAGAACAAAAGAACAGAAATTTTTATTATTTGGCAACTTGCCAAACGGGCCCTTAGAGAGCTATAGGAATGATTTTCTAGGTTTGCTTTTGAGAGCTTCTCATGAAGTTAATGAAAACAAGAAGATAACGAATGAACTACGCAGGATTTCCACTCGACAGTAAGTTGTTCACAGATGAGAAGTTGGTGATTTCCTTCATGTGTGACCGAATAAACTGTGCAGGATTTGAAGAAAAAACAAAATTGACTTGGAAAAGCGACTTATTCCGCCGTTGCTAGAAAAGCACAGAACCACTCCAAAAGTTATGCTTCAGGAGCGATGAAAGTTTGACCGCCCTTTGGTAGTAATATTTACTTTGAACCATTGAGACAAAATCATTAAGAAGAATTCTTCCAAGCAATGTTGCCGGACAATCTCAAGCCATATTTCGTGAGCAATTGGACAATCCCGAAGAACATGTAAGGTTGTTTCCACACGAGATTCACATATCAAGCAATAAGGGTTTCCTCCCAAATTGCGAGTAGTTTTCAGTTTATTAATCAATAGTCGCTTATGAGTGGCTAGCTAGAGAAACGTTTTAATACATTGTGGACCCTGCCACTTCCAAATAACGGACCATATACCATCAGAGTCTTGATTATCTACCCTATCGAATAAATCGTATGCTGACTTAACGGAGAAAGTCCCTCTTCCAGTACCCTCCCACAGAAGATTATCTTCTCCATCACAGGCTAAAGGAGGTTTGATAGCCCGAATTCGAAAGATTATATCTTATGGTAAAAGTGCTTGAAGTACTTGATATTTATGATTCCCATTTAACACATAGTCGCAAACTTCTCTCTCCATCTCATAGAGAGACATTTGAGTAATAATAAAGTTATAGAGTGGCTCCAAATCTGAAATCCATCTATCTATCCAAAATCTAACTTGTTTGCCATTTCCCAGGCTCCACAAAGCTCCCTCCTTTAATTTCGGCCATGGGTTCATAATTCCCTTCATTGAGATCGAGTCTCCAGGTTTAGCATGAATATTAGTCCTGTTTAGGATGTGGACAATATTTGGCGATTAGAGCTTGTGCCCCGAGACTTGGCTGCGTTATGAGCCCCACGCTGGTTTCATCACGAACCCTTGATAAGTCAATTCGAGAGCTCTAAAACCAAGGTCGCCACATTTCTTAGGCTTACAGATAGACTCCCTATTCATGAGGTGCATTCGACGTTTGTCGGTTGTGTGGTCCCAAATGAAAGCATGAAACTTTTTTCGATCGGTTGAATTGGAAGGGCTTTTATTTCTCAATTTTTATTATTTCTATCAAACCTTCTGCCTTTCCTTAAAGCGAGATGGCCTAAACTTTTCAAAACATACGGATGTTGCTTTAATTATTTACCTATCAAATTTTCGTAACTTTTCAATTTGAATACTATTTAATTTATTGGCGCGAAAGTTCTATTTTTGTTTTTAGGGTTTCAGATTTTATCTTCATATAATGTCGAACTTTTAAAATGCTTCATGAGTTAAAACTTTTGTTCATGAAAAATCCGTTATTGTTTTGCAAATCCGCAATAGTTCCTTTTGGCAAGAAACTATAAGCATTTGACAGAAGTGGGGGCAACTTGCAAGTTACATTTCATGCCGTGCACGACTAAACCTTAGCCTTATTGATCGTTTCTCTATCCATGAATTGTGCAGACGAACCAAGCTAGTAGCTAAAATTAAAGTCTTATTCATTTATTAGCAGGGGACCCCCATCCATGTGTTCAATCTTGTGCCACATACTCGTACTGAAGGTCAAACATACTGTCATACGGCGCAAGTCTTTGTCACTCAGCATTTCGAACCACCCCTCATGGGACCGAAACCAAAGGACTACAAGAATCAGTCCAATGGTAGTTTAAGTTCATAGCTCTGTAAAACAGCTCCACTCGCGAAAGAAACATGGATTTCCTCAGAAATGGTGTGTTGCTCTCATTGTCCTCTCTGGTTCTTTCTCTTCTCTTGGCTCTTGTTATCAAAATGCTGCACAAACTATGGTGGATTCCAATTCAAATGCAAAGAAAGATGGCTGCCCAAGGAATCAAAGGTCCAGCTTACGGGTTCTTCCATGGAAGCACCACAGAGATGCTTCGAATGAAGAGGGAAGCCACCAGCAGACCCATGAGCCTTTCTCACGATATTTTCCCTTACGTCCAGCCTCACTTCCACAAGTGGGCTCAAACTTATGGTGATTAATAGTCCTGTAGTTGACTCAGTTTATCGATGTTAAGATCACGAGATATCACTTGCGAAGTACTTTCTGAACACCCATTTGCTGGACAGGATGTGACATGCCGTTTGAGAGGATATTGATTTGTATTTGAGAACAGGCTCGTTCTTAACTCTTCAATCTATGTTACTCACAAAAATTAAAAAATGTCGCAGGGAGAAATTTCTTGGTGTGGCATGGCCCTCAAGCTTTCCTAGTTGTCTCGGATCTGGACATGGTTAAAGAGGTACTTAATGATAAAGACCACACTTTTTCAAAAATTTTCCTCCAAGACCAAGTGAAGAAGCTTGTAGGTGATGGACTGGTGACATCTGAAGGCGAGCAATGGGCAAAGCACCGAAAGCTGGCGAATTTCGCTTTTCACGGGGGAAGTCTGAAGGTACATTTGAGACATTATTTGTATGCTGGCCATGGGAGCCTTGCTTCCAAAACAAACATGGTAGGAATTAGAATTAGTGAAGTAATTTTGTGGGAGGTATTGGACATGAGAGTGCTTTTCAAATTGTGCTTATGATGGAATGTCAATCCATTTGTTTGCAGAGTATGGTTCCGGCAATGGTGGACTGTGCTCATATTATGATCCAGAGATGGCGTGATCGAGAATGCCTGGAAATCGATGTTTATGAAGAATTTAAACTGTGCACATCGGATGCAATATCGAAAACTGCATTTGGGAGCAGCTACGTTGAAGGCAAAACTGTTTTTGAGAACGTGGTTAAGTTGGGATTGACAATGGCAAAAGCTTCTTCACAAATAAGATTACCTGGAGTCAGGTAAATAAATTTTACGACATGGAGGGTAGTAAAAACATTCAGACAGGACTTCGAATGATTGTCATCCTATGTAATGCGGTCATTATTCGATGTGTCTGCTTTTTGGTCTTTTGGACTTTTACGACGGATAGGATGCAACAGAATACAGCACCCCCTAGAGTTCTTGCATATCACAGTTTGTTTCGCAGATGAACAAAATACTTGGGTTTTATAGTACTTGCTTGTGTGGCTTCTTGTTGTTACAGTAAGCTCTGGAAACCGACTTTTGAGATTGAGGCAGAGAAACTTGAGAAAGGGTTACGAGAAGCTGTGTTAAAGATTATCAAAAGAAGACAACAGAAGATGAATTCCGGAGAGATGGAGAGCTACGGGAATGATTTCCTAGGGTTACTTTTAACGGCTATGCACGATGTTGATGAGAACAAGAAAATCACATTCGATAATGTAATTGCTGAGTGCAAGACGTTCTATTCTGCTGGATTTGAAACCTTAAGCTCATTACTCGCATGGACAGTCTTCCTCCTAGCAATTCACACTGATTGGCAACAAGAAGCAAGGAAGGAGGTCCTTGATACACTTGGAGATCAAGATCCCGATTTCAATGGAACTACAAAGCTCAAGAAGGTAAGAGAAGGTGATTGTAAAAGAATTTTCCTTGAAACAGAGCTAATAAATGTCTATTTCCGAAAGCTGTCTGATAATGCTTGTAATGAGACTACTTTTGCCTATGTACCCAAATTGTTCTACCGCAAAGAACAACACAAGCTTCTTTATCTTCTTGTGTTTTCGAAGAATCTTCAATTATTCTTCTCCTCATGAATGACTCTGGCACTTGTGTATGTGCAGATGGGCATGATCATAAACGAATCTCTCCGCTTATATCCTCCAGGAGTCGGTGTCCCTAGAAAAGTGACTAGGCAAGCAAAACTCGGTGATCTCATTCTTCCTGCAGGTATAATGGTACACATACCAATCCTAAAGATTCACCACGACCCTCAAATTTGGGGAGATGATGCACATCTTTTCAAGCCAGAGAGATTCTCAGAAGGAGTTGCTAAGGCTACAAACAACAATCCTGCGAAATTCCTTCCCTTTGGCCTTGGACCCAGAAATTGTGTTGGCCTGAATTTCGCGACAGTTGAAGCTAAAATTGTTCTTGCTATGATTCTGCAGCGATTCAGTTTCACCCTCTCCCCTGCTTATGTCCACTCCCCTGTCGAACTTCACAATTCTCGCCCTCAATATGGAGTTCAGGTTATCCTCAATGCAACATAGTGTGAACTGCGAAGATGTATATGTGTAAGTGGGCGAAAAAACAGGATGCACGTGTATGCTTTTGCTGTTTTAAGACTTAACCAGAACTGGGACCACCTGCCGAGTTAATTGGCACAGATAGGTGCCTTTCCTGATTGAGATCGTGCAATTTGGCCTCTATAATGCATTCTACTGTGATTACATGGGTGTTTGATCAGAATATGCCACTTTTCTTTTGCCCACACCATTCTGTCGAGATTCAAAAAGTATCAAATGGTTACAACGCAATGATTGCACGCAACTGAGATCATAACATGTTGAAGAGGTAATTCTCTTATGATCTCAGGAGCGCTTGATGGTCACAATATGGAGTTGAGTGTTTCTCAACCCACTATAGTGTAAACATCAACTTGTGTCTTTCATTTACCTATGTATCAAATTGTTTAAGAACTCATATAAAGCCTTGAAAGAAGAAATTTGTTTCTTTACATGAGCGTCGTTAATCCAATGATATGTGCAGAGTAAGAAGACAATATTTTCTCGCAAAAGTAGTCAAGAAAATTCCGTACATGTTGCCCAGTACCCATTCAAGAACTCATCCATCCAAATCTTTAACTTCGACAAGTTTTGTGAGTCCTTGTACCCTGATATTTCGTTCTTTTAATCAGACTTCCTTGATTGGGGATTTTACATGCTATTAGTCCATTACCATGTTAAACATCATTAGAAACATGACCGTATTTTAGGACCACGAGCAATCTTTAATTTAGAAGAATAGGGAAAGCCTTCCCCTATTTCAGTCGTACCTTTTGCTTTCTAAAAACTTAATCTGTTAGGTGAAATCGATAAGAGGTAAGCATACGAAGTTGAGTGATTTGCAACCCTCTACAGTGTAAGCATCAAAATGTATGTTATAATTATGAATCTATGCCTCCTAAGTAGCAAATTGTTTAAGAACTCATATATAACCTGCTGAAAGAAGTAATTTTTTTCTTTACATGAGTGTCGTTAATCCGATGTACGCGGAGTAAGTAGACAATATTTTCTCGTAAAAATAGTCGGAAAAAAATTCCATGCATGATGTCTAGTTCCCATTCATGAATCTGCAACTTCAAGTCTTCAACAAGTTTTGCAGGTTCTTTCACACCAGTATTGCATACGTTTAGCCAGACTTCCTTAATTGGGGATATTACACGCTAACAGTCCATTACCGTGTTAAAGTTCATTAGAAACATGACCATAGTTTAGGCGCACGAGCAATCTTGAGTTTAGAAGATTGGCACTTGGAGACGAAAGCAAACTCAAACCCACAGGGAAAGCCTTCCCCTATTTCAGTCTTACCTTTTGCTTATCAGGGAGAGTGGCAACGGTGAGCTCAAGGCCGAAACCTTGCTAAAGAAGAACTACTGATTGCTAAAAGAACTGGAAAGAGCAAAAGAGCTCTCCGGGTTTGTACTATGTTGGAAAATGAAGCATGACAAAACTTGGGAAGAAAATTTTCCAACATTGCAAGTGCCAAATAAAGTTTCTCTACACAAGAAACAGAATTCCTCAAGGAAGCATTCATCCTTATCCTAGGAAGATCGATGTGCTGGTGCTTCACTTATCAACGATAAGCTTTGCTCTGGCATGGCCTTCGTTGATCTGGAACTGCTCTCCAATACCGAAGTGAGCCATCAATAGCCAAACAAAAGTTACTAGCTCACCGCCTTTACTAAGTACATGGGCATGCGTTTCGGCCCTACAATGACTGGCTGCATATGACAACAGTTCCACCCATACCCTGCTCATGATCTTCCACTTACCTTTGTTTAGCTTCTCCAGCTCTTTGGCCGAGATGCATCCATCGAACAACACGGATTTGCTCCGATCACCCTTTACATCCACTGGTTTGACGCTTGTGTCCACCTCGTAGATCTTATTGCAAGCGTTCTTCAGTTTAGCCACATTTTCCTCTCCCTTCTTAGTCTTCTCAGAAACCATTTTGATCCCCCGTCTGCTGAAGAACTTCCTGGCCTCGGCACAGGTGTCTCGGTACCTAATCTGGCCGATGCCCGCAACAGCGGACATCATCTTGGGTTGCTTCACTAGGAGATATAACATGTAGTCCGATAGGATCTTACTGAATATCCTATAATTTTGGGCATCAGGGTTGGGGTTGTCGTCTTTGTTGTAGCAGATCTCCGTAGCAATGTGCCACAATAGAAGACTACGGTCGTACTCGACCTCGTGCCTCACATATCTTCCTGGCCGTCTCAGCGTCATCTGCGAATGACGCCTTGTCTTGCAACTCGTCGAATATAAACTCCCAAAGCTTCTTGATGAAGGGATTACTGGACACATATTTGATTTCGTCGAGTATGTCCGCTATGCCCAATTTATCAGTGATAAAACTGAAGATTTTTTTGGAAACGTGAGCAACATCTCTGAAGATGCAGCCCAAAAATAAGCAACTTGAAATTGATTCACCAAGGGAGCTAGCCAGGACATTACCATTCCCATGATGTAGCATGGAAAACTGACAATTTTACCGAAACAGCTGCTCAGGCACCCCTGCGGTTTGGAGATTCTTGTTGGACGCTCTTTCAGACAATAGGATAACAGGTTGTAAACCGAGATGGTCTCAGACCACCTTCGGAACATTACTGGTGTATCGAACACATCATACTCAACATTGCCTATTCGACATTTAGTCTTGCCCAAATCCTTCCTCCGATCCATTATCAAGAGGAATTGTGCACCGACGAGTTTATCAAACAGGATCGCCATTTTGGATCTTCTCTTGATATTTTTTATGGTAGCAACAGTCCAATCAGAGAAAATGGCCATAGAAAGAGCTATTGCATCTAGAGAAACAGCCCCGTAGAGCAAGCAGTAGGTAATTCCAACATCAAAACTATGGAATCCATTCTTCTTTAGGCAGGTGAACAACACGAGCTACCACGATATTCGCAAATGCAAAGAACCGAAAAATATAACCAACTATAGAATGTACCACCCGGACTTTGGTGTACAGGACCTTGTACATGAAGTTGAGCTCGACCGCTATGACTTTGAAAGCATCCTCTGCAGACCTCTGCTGGAAAAACTGCCAGCTCTCGTGCCGTTCACGAAAGCTGAAGATGAGATCGACAATTAGACCCTTGAAGATTTCGAAGAAGTGGTGGGCATGCATCACGACGTCGCTCTTGGAAAGAATCCCTTCTTTCACGCCGTCATAGGTCATAGTCTTAGATTCTCTGTCGGGTTCTCCGGTGATATTGATGCGGGCTGGGAGCTTGGCCTCCTTCCGCGACGAGTACTCATCCATAAACTTCGCGTAGTTTGGACCCGGATCGGGCTCTTTGAGCATGGATTTCTTGAAAGTCTCCAGGCTTGCAAGATACAAAGCTCTAGTCCTCTCTGCATACTTGATCAACCCAGCAAGAAGCATCAGTATGGTTGGCACTAAAAGCTTGTTATGGGGCAGTGTCTGGAGGAACACATAGCACGCGGCAAAAACTTGGAAAAGAAGGCCAAGCAAGTGCCGCAGCCAGAGGGCATTATCTTCCAGCGCAAAGGCAGTGATGGTGTCTGGACCGCCAAGATGCACCAGAAGGAAAGGTGCCCAGAATGCTAAGAGATCTCCGTTGTCGGCCAGAGCAGAGTCATCGCCTTGGCTGTTGGAAATGAGTCCTACTGCAAACGCAGCAGCCCAATCGGCCAGCAAGTAAGCCGACCACAAGACGAACATCATGAACATGTTGGCCGTTCTCTTCCTGAACGGTGCAAAGAAGATGAGGATGGTCTGAAGAGAGAGGCTCAGGATGATGAAGCCCCTGAGGTTCCATGTGTCCCAAACCTTCCTGATGCTCGCCGGAATGGGATTGAAAGCCATGTTTTGTTCTTGTGATTACTTGAAGTGAAACCTCTCTAGTTACAACCTCACTCAAGCAACTCAAGTTTCAATTTTTTTTTTAAAGAAAAAGAATTAGGGAAACTCAAAGGCAGGAGAAGAAAAGGCCATTAGTCTGAGAATCAAGAAACCAGAGATCTTTTTCCTGAGGTATTGATCATTTGGCCATGCTGTATTTTGTGAACACTTGCTTCACAATTTCCACGTCAACGAAAGCATACCCAGCATTTCTTTCTTTTTCCACTAAAATGATAAGCTAAAACAATCCATAAACAATGACTTACCTTGGCGTTTCACATGGCAAGTCTCCCAAAAGATCTGTAAGAGAGAGAGAAGAAGTAAAAAAGAATTACCCATCACATTACTTTCAGAGAAAAGTTAGTAACAAAGTTTTCTGCTTTATAATTGGATGAAGCACATGAGGGAATAGAAACCATCTCAGAATTGCCTAGAATTGTACATAAAATGAATAAACAATGACTCAAGTAACTTTTTGGTTGACCAAAAAGGTCTTGACTTGAGCTTGTTTTAATGGGGTCGAAGGCCATCCCTGTTCACATTTCTGACTGCTCTGCAGCTGTCCCTGATGGGAATGGCATAACCCCCAGCAAGCTGAGCACATAATGTACTTTACATTTGCAAGTGAAGTGTATACAATGCTGTGATTTATTATTAAGTGGAGAATGACATTTTCTTATTAGTATATATGATGAATTAATCTTTCTCATTGTATTGAGGCTTGCATGACAGAAACCCACCATCACAAAGTATCTAGGAAAAGGACAACTACAATCAATGACCCACATAACCTTTTACTGTGCAAGTTTCCCTCATCTGAACAAAATAGATATACATTTTATTAATGATTGAACTCATGTTTCCTGGCACAGAAAGAAACAGGGATGGTGGAAATTTTCTCACCATTGATAATAGGAGCCATCGACTGCATTCCATTTGGATTCTCAGTATCTTTTTGCTTTTCATTTTTTACTTTTACCCATCTTTTTGTATAGTTGACACAATAGGTGAGAAGAAAGAAATCTCCATCTCAAATATTCTTAGCACCAGCCTAAGTGGGCCACCTCTGAGGAAATCCACCAATAAGAAGTTCAGAACCATGGTTTGACCATTCAAAATTGGATGATCATACCAATGATCTCCCTCTATAATGTTTATACAAAGAACGATCTCAGCAGAAAATTCAAATTTGGAGTAATTGAATTAAGGTCACCCCCATTTATCTGGTGTAGGTGTGAATGTAGACTAAGGGTGCGAATGGTAACCATTCTGCTCCAGAAATCAAATTCTTGCCAGAAATTGATTTCTGGAATTCTTGCTAGAAATTGATTTCTGGAGGAGAAATCTGTTTGGTAAAACATGACTAATTCTGCTCCAGAAATTGATTTCTGGAACAGAAATCTATTTTGATTTGTTGATTTTTTTTGCACCTAAAAAAATTTAAATTTTACTCAAAGTGGGTGGCCACATGTATTATAAGCCATTCTGTAAAGTTTTGAAATTTTTGATTTTTTTTTTAATTTTTTTTGGCACCTAAAAATTTTAAATTTCACTCAAAGTGGGTGATCACAGGTATTCTAAGCCATTTTGTGAAGTTTTGAATTTTTTTATTTTTTTTTATTTTTTTGGGCACCTCAAAAAATTTAAATTTTACTCAAAGTGGGTGGCTACAGATATTCTAAGCTATTCTGTGAAGTTTTGAAATTTTTTATTTTTTTTATTTTTTTGGGCACCTTAAAAAATTTAAATTTCACTCAAAGTGGGTGGCTACGGTATTTTAAGCCATTTTGTGAAGTTTTGAAATTTTTATTTTTTATTATTTTTCTTTTTTTAGCACCTCAAAAATTTAAATTTCACTCAAAGTGGATGGCCACAGGTATTCTAAGCCATTTTGTGAAATTTTGAAATTTTTGATTTTTTCATTTTTTGAAATTTTTTATTTCTTGTAAAAAAGGAAATTTTGGCTAGAATGCATTCTGGAAGAGAGAAGCTACAAAAAGTAGCTTCTCTTTTTTGGGCCAAAACTCATTCTGGAAGCAAAAATTCATTCTAGAGCAAAAAAAAGAATGAAGTTTTACCAAACGCGTTTTTATTTCAGAATGCAAAAATTGCTCCAGAATGCATTCCAAAATTATTTTAACAAATGCATTTCTGTTCCGGAATGCATTCTGGAGCAGAATTTCTGTTCCAGAATGGATTCCATGCGCGCCTTAACAGACCAACTTTTAAATTAATCATTACCAACTGGCCAACTGTTAAGGACATTAATAAAAAGAAAGCTTTTATGTATAAAGTTAGTTATTTCGGAGGGTTTTTAAGGTAACCCTCAAGGCTCTGAAAGAAACAAGAGCCTCTCTATTGATTTTATCAGAACTCCAGAATTACTTTTTCTGGGTGTACATTCTTGGAGGCATATCATCTGACAGCATACAAACAGATTCGAGTAAAAATGCCTTCGGACAGTCATGTCTCTCTTCCTCCAAAACCTCTTGAAGAAGAAATGAGGACGAATTCAGGCGTTATTATGGCTCGAGAGATCGAGCTGTACCTGCTCAAGAAGTTCCAAGATGGAATAAACCCTAAAGTTGCATTATACAAAGACTTCCAGAAGCTGAAGAAACCGCTTAAAGATGGACTCAGCTCATCTTCATGCGAGGAAAAATCGATCAGCGACAATCTCTATTACCTCAACATGGCAAAAGTACACAAGAAGTGCCATAACTTGTGTACGGCGATCACTTTGGTGCCATAACTTTTTTTCGGATCACTTTGGTGCCAAGTCGGAGGAAAAATGATCACTTTAGTGCCAATTTAGCCGGAAATCCGACGTGGCATTTTTTATTAATTTTTGACGCCGACGTGGCTCGCCGGAGGCTGAGTTAGCGTGTACGATCAGCATTTTTTATTTTAAATAATTTTTTCCAGCATGTACAGTCAGCATTTTTAATTTTAAATATTTTTTTCCTCTTCTTTCCTTTTTCTTTTCTCCCCTCGCCGGCCGGCCACCGGCGAAGCCTGGGAAGGACTGGACGAGGGCGGCCTTGCCCATGGCCGGCGAGGGCGGCTCGCCGGCGACAGGCGAGGCCGCTCTCGCCGCCCGTGCGAGGCCGTCCCTCACCGGATCTAGTCGAGGCGACCCTCGCCGGGTCGGGCGAGGGAAGCCCTCGCCCGGGCGGGCGAGGGTCGCCCTCGCCCGAGCCGGGCGTGGGCGACCCTAGCCCGACGCCGGCGAGGCTCGCCTCGCCGGATCCGGCGAGGCGGCCTCGCTCGGGCCGGCGAGAGGCGGCCTCGCCTGTCTCCGGCGAGGCCGCCCCTCGCCGGCCATGGGCAAGGCCGCCCTCGCCCAGCCCTTCCCGGGCTTCGCCGGTGGCCGGCCGGCCACCGGCAACCGGCCGGCGAGGGGAGAAAAGAAAAAAAAAGAAAAGAAAAGAAAAAGGAAAGAAGAGAAAAAAAAAGGAAAAAAATATTTAAAATTAAAAATGCTGACTGTACACGCTGGAAAAATTTATTTAAAATAAAAAATGCTGACTGTACACGCTGACTCAGCCTCCGGCGAGCCACGTCGGGGTCAAAAATTAATAAAAAATGCCACGTCGGATTTCCGGCCAAATTGACACTAAAGTGATCTCTTTTCCTCCGACTTGGCACCAAAGTGATCCGAAAAAAAGTTATGGCACCAAAGTGATCGCTGTACACAAGTTATGGCACTTCTGGTGTACTTTTGCCCCTCAACAATATCCTGACCGAGTGCCAGACACTATCAAAGAAGTAGATTTTGACCAAATACAGAATAAAGAGCAGCCTGGAGAAGATTCAGGTGGAACTTGAGCACAAATTGGGAACTAGCAGGAGCAATAATACTCCACAAGATAGCAATGGCGGATGCTCGACGAAGAGCCGAGAAGTTTCCGGTCCAATTCCTCTGCCAGCAGATCACGGGTTTGATAGCGAACTGGTGTTACTGGAATCTCTGATCAAGAAACCTAGCTCCGACAAATTCAAGGCGATTGGTGTGGTGGGGAACGGCGGGATTGGCAAAACAACTCTATGCCAACTGTTCTTCAGCAACCCAAAGAGGACCAGTGTCACACCCCGAACACAACCAAAACGGGATCATAACACTGCCGTCCTTTCACCCAAAGGACGCAGCTTCAACTTAAACAAAACCCGAATAACATCAGAGCTTTCTAAAACCATCAAAATGATATATACAAATCCAACAAAAAGCTATTCCAATAGCTCAACGTCACTATGTACAACGTACCCAAAATCCCACAATAAAAAAGAAATCCTCCGACTAATGCCCGCTCACGCCCTACTTGCGGCCAGCAGAAGAACCTAAAAGGTATGTAAGATAATGGGTGAGCTACCATGGCTCAGTGAGTAACATATTTCTTCTAAGCGGACCGAACAATCACTATGCAATAGTATCAAAAATGTCACAGCCCATAACTCAAACTCAATGTACAATATAGCCAAAAATATCTCAAAGGTATAATAATTTTTCAATAAAAGTCATCCGTATCAGATTACTCAATAAAAACTCACTTAACAACAATAGCCAATCATCAATGATCTATCTATTGACTAATCTCATCACATAACACGTTGATGGTTCATCCATCAACCAATCTCATGCTCGTCATCAAACTATGGTCAAGTTTAACGCCGTGACAAAGGCGACCAAGTTTACTCCTCTTGGCAAGGTCTACCACCTATTATAAGCCGGCGCTTCGGCCCAAAAGGATATCCTGACAGTATGCATACTCCCCCCTCAACGGGTTCTCAATATAAGAATACGAGCAGCAGCAACTTATAACTCAATCCAGAAATCCATAATCAACACCAATAAATCCATTTCACAAAACATTTCGCAACAAGAATAGCCCTCGGCTAATCCTCTTCACAAAACCTTTAATATAAGCATTCACAAAAGCTTCATTTCAATAACGTCATAAGACTTTTCAACTCATTTCACAATCGACAAAATGTAGTAAATGATCCATCCAATTTATGCAGAAAACATGCTCCACTGTATTAAAAATTATATCCATTATCAAAATATGAATTTGTAAATTCATAGAAGATATAATGTCCCTCACCTGGTAATCCAAAAACTAACCCATATGTGTTACTCGAGCCGACGGTTCCAAAATCCTATCAAACATACGGAAAACGAATCAAAACCGAGTAATAATTCCCCCTAACGCGCAATTCGAATAAGCTAAGGCTAACTAGCCAATAATCCAACACCCATGTGCCCACGACGGCTTGCTCAAAGGAAAAAAATCTAATGCCAACCACGACGAACTACTTGCGCGCCAAATTTTCACGCATCATAACTTCCTCCACCGGACTCCGTTTTGCGCGCTCTTATAGTCAAAACGAAACTCATCTAGTATACTATGGATGTCCCAACACAGCCAACCCAAACAACAGCCCAAAAACGACAATAAAAGCCCTGGAAAGTACTGTTCACGAAATTCCAGATTATGCTCTCAACTTGAAAATTTGATTCCGGACAAACCGTAACTCCAAATCGATATCCGTCAAAACGCACAGCCCCATAACACCATAATCTTTCATTTTCATGGATATTTAAGACTTGACAACCCAAAAACTTGGACTACGCAGCTCAAATCCACAAAACTCTTATTTCCGAGCCCTAATCGAAAAATTACTCCGATAGGACTAACGAGGGTTGCGAGTACTTACTAGTCGTTGCGTTACATAGTCGGAACGGCTTGGCGAGGACCCACGCGCACAAACCCTCCCTTTCATTTCTTCCCTTTCTCCTCTCCTTTTTGCTTTTCTTTTCCTCTGTTTTTCTTCTGTTCTCCCGCGACCAGCCGCTGCTTTCTTCCTTTTATCTTCACTTTTTGACTTTTTTTTTTAATCCTCCTTCAGCCTAAGTCTTTTGACCTAGTCAAAAGAAAAGGCAAATGTTACATTCTACCCTCCTTAAAAAATTTCGTCCTCGAAATTTAGCCTTACCTTAACTTTCAAACATATGAGGGTATTTGTTTCTTGCTTCCTCCTCAAGCTCCCATGTGGCCTCTCTCTCAGTATGATTTTGCCATTGAATTTTCACATAAGGGATTGTGCATCGCCGCAGCACTTGCTCCGTCTTATCCACAATGCGAATAGGCCGTTCTTCATATGTCAGGTTTTCTCTTAACCTCAAAGGAGTGAAATCCAATACGTGTTCAGGATTTGTCACATATTTTCGCAATAAAGATACATGGAACACATTATGAATTCCAGATAATGCTGGTGGCAAAGCCAGTTTATAAGCAACTTCACCAATCTTCTCCAATATCAAGAACGGTCCCACATATCTTGGACTTAGTTTCCCGCGAGTGCCAAATCTCATAACACCCTTCATAGGTGAAACCTTTAGGAACACGTGATCTCCCACATCAAATTCTATCTTGCGCCTTTTAAGGTCTGCATAGCTTTTCTGACGGCTTTGAGCTGTTTTCAGTCGCTCTCGAATCAACCTGACTTTTTCTTCTGATTGTTGTATAAACTCAAGGCCAGTCAACCTCTTCTCACCAACATCGTCCCAACAAACCGGACTTCTGCATTTTCGACCATACAGTGCTTCAAAAGGTGCCATCTTAATACTGAAATGGTAGATGTTATTATGGGAGAATTCTGCTAAGTGAAGATGGTCATCTCATGAACCACCGAAGTTAATAACACAGGATCGTAGCATATCCTCTAACGTCTGAATCGTCCTCTCCGATTGCCCGTCTGTCTGTGGATGAAAAGCTGTACTGAAGTTGAGTTTAGTACCCAACGCCCTTTGTAAGCTCTTCTAGAAGTTGGATACAAACCTAGGATCTCGATCAGAAACTATGCTCACTGGAACCCCATGAAGTCTCACTATCTCATTGACGTACCGCTTAGCCATGTCTTCAAGTGAAAGGCCAAATCGATACGACAAAAAGTGTGCCGATTTAGTCAATCGGTCGATAATCACCCATATAGCATTCTTACCGCTTGGCGTTCTCGGTAAACTGACGATGAAATCTATGGTAATATGCTCCCATTTTCACTTAGGTATCTCAAGTGGATGTAGTTATCCACCTGGTTTCTGATGTTCAATCTTTACTTACTGACAAACCAAGCATTGATCGACAAACTTTACAATGTTTTTCTTCATGTTGACCCACCAGAAATGTCCTCTCAAATCTCTATACATCTTAGTACTTCCTGGATGAATCGAGTATTTAGTACCATGAGCTGCCTGCAATATTTCCTTTTTCAACTCAGGATCATCAGGAACACATAGCCAACCACGAAACCTCAATGACCCATCTACATGAATACTAAAATCCAACTGTCTCCCAGCTTTTACGCCTTCTCTGATCTTTCCCAACTGAGAATCATCATTCTGTTTAGCCTTAATTTTGTCAATCAATGTCGGTTGTACTCGAAGATTAGCTATCTGAGCACCCAATTGATGCACCAACACCTCCAAATCTAGCTTCCTCATATCCTCAAGGATAGGCTGCTGAGAAGTGAGCAACATTGCCATGTTTCCAGAAAATTACGACTTAAGGCATCCGCTACTACATTTGCCTTACCTGGGTGATAATTGATGGATAAGTCATAATCCTTCAAGAGTTCTAACCATCTCCTCTGCCTCATGTTCAATTCTTTCTGAGTAAAGATGTACTTCAAACTCTTGTGATCAGTAAAGACCTCACATTTCTCACCATACAAGTAGTGTCGCCATATTTTCAAAGCAAATACAACTGCTGCCAATTCAAGATCATGAGTGGGGTAGTTCTTTTCATGTGTCTTCAACTGTCTAGAAGCATAGGCCACCACTTTATCGTCCTGCATAAGAACGCACCCTAAACCTTCTTTAGATGCGTCACAATAAATTGTGAAGCCACTGGTTCCTAAAGGTAAGGTTAATATGGGAGCCGTCACTAACCGCCTTTTCAATTCTTGAAAACTGCGCTCACACTTATCAGACCATACAAACTTAACTCCCTTTTGAGTTAGGCGAGTAAGTGGACCAGCTATTTTGGAGAATCCCTCCACAAATCTCCTGTAATAGCCAGCTAGCCCAAGAAAACTTTTCACTTCTGTTACATTGGTAAGGCGATTCCACTGAACAACCGCTTCAACTTTCTTTGGGTCAACTGCGATGCCATTCTTCGAGATAACATGACCCAAGAACTCAATATGATCAAGCCAGAAAGCGCACTTACTGAATTTAGCAAACAATTTCTTCTCACGCAAGGTCTGCAAGACAAGCTTTCAAGTGTTGTTCGTGCTCCTCCAAACTCCTCGAGTACACCAGGATATCATCAATGAACACCACAATGAATTGGTCGAGGTAATGTTTGAATACCCTGTTCATCAAATCCATAAAAGCAGCAGGTGCATTTGTCAATCCAAAAGGCATGACAAGAAATTCATAATGCCAATACCTCGTTCTGAAAGCAGTTTTAGATACATCATCTGCTTTAATCTTCAATTGATGATATCCAGAACGAAGGTCGATCTTAGAAAATACCCGAGCTCCCTGAAGTTGATCAAACAAATCATCAATCTGTGGCAAAGGATATTTATTCTTGATCGTTACCTTATTGAGTTCGCGGTAATCTATACAAAGCCGCATGCTACCGTCCTTCTTTTTCACAAATAGGATTGGAGCTCCCCAAGGCGAGGCACTGGGCCTAATAAAGCCCTTATCCAATAATTCCTGCAGCTGTGTTTTCAATTCTTTCAATTCAGATGGTGCCATCCGATATGGTGCCTTCGAGATAGGTCCTGTACCAGGCATCAGATCAATAGAGAACTCAATCTCTCTATCAGGTGGCAAGCCTGGCAAATCCTCAGGAAACACATTAGGAAATTCTCTAACAACTGGAACATTTTCCAGCTTCACAACTTCTTTACTGGTGTCTTTTACGCAAGCTAGATATCCATAACCACCTTTCCTTAGAAGCTTCCTCGCTTGCACTGCCGATATTAATCTTGGAAAAGTACCCTTACAACTTCCCGAAAAAGAGAATTCGGGCTCATTTGGGAGTCGAAAGTTAACTTTCTTTGAATGACAATCAACAATAGCATGATATGTTGATAGCCAATCCATCCCTAAAATAACATCAAAATCTCGAATATTCAACAACATCAAATCTCCAGGCATTTGAACATTATCGACCAGAAGCATACATCGCTTAAATACACGGTCCACAATAACGAAGTCACTCGTAGGGGTCTCAATACGCAATTCATATTCAAGAGGATCAGGTAGCATATCAAGTTTCTTTGCGAATTCAGTAGAAATGAAAGAATGCGTAGCACCAGGGTTAAACAATGCATAAGCATATTGCGAGGTAATTGAGATATTACCGGCAACTACTGTGTTAGACGCTGCCGCATCCTCTTCCGTCATCGCATAAACCTTCCCTGTCGCCCTTTGTTTTGGCTGATTCTCCTGGGGCCTACCCACTGAGGGAACATCCTTCCTCATGGAACAAAAGCGAGCTATATGACCAGGTTGTCCACATACAAAGCATAATCTACTACCTGCTGGAGTATCTCTCTGTATTGGACAATTCTGCCGCATGTGTCCCATCTTCCCACATAGAAAACAAGTTCCCCGCTTCCAATAGCATTGGCCACTATGATATTTCCCATAAGTAATGCAAGCACCCTGAACAGTTTGACTCTTCCCCCTTTCAAACCTACTAGTGCTTCTTTGTTTGTTGCTGTCACGAATACGGATCTCTTGGAAATTAGTGAACTTCGGCCTCTTGGGCTGAGGAATACCCTGGGTGCCACTCTCCATGATCTCTTGTTCAATCTTAATTGCTCGCTCTAGGACATCCTCATAAGTGGTGAGTAAAAGAGATGCGAGTGTAAAACGAATCTCAGGTCGAAGTCCTCTAAAAAAATGTTCAGCTTTCTCCTTCTCATTTGCCATAAAATGCCCCGCAAACCTGCTCATCTGATTGAAGCGACCCACATAGTCTAAAACAGAAGAATCACCTTGCGATATATGCAGAAAATCGCCCTTCATCTTTGCTTGGAAGGATTTTGGAAAGAACTGGGCGTTGAACGCTTCTTTGAAGTACTTCCAAGAAATAGTAGCATCTTCATCTCCAAGAGTGGACCTCTTTCCTTCCCACCAATACTCAGCTTCACCTTCCAAATATTGGGTGGCAAAGTCCACCTTCTTATCATTCGGAACTTCTTCAACTCTGAATATTCCCTCTATCTTCCTAATCTATCGCTCAGCTGCAAGAGGATCAGTTTTCCCATCATAAGTGGGCGGCTTTGACTTTCTAAACTGGGCAAAGGTGTAGCCTCTGCCACTCCCAGGTTCACCAGCTTCAACTACAACGTCTTGGGCCCTTGGCTGTTGACTTTCCCCTCTTATTTCTTGCGAGTCTGCTCCTACGTCATCTCACCTTCTTGTCGGAGACCTTACTCTCGGACCTCGAGGCACATCTCTCGAGTCGAAGGTAATGGCTCTCTTTCCCTTATTATTCTTACGAAAAGAGATAAGCGGCTCCGACTTGAAACTCATAATTACCTAAATCCAGAATCAAGAATACACCTTAGTATCTAAAACTAATGCATTAAAGTCTATCACACAATCTCACAACGTCCCACCCAAAAATCATAACCTACGCTCTGATACCAACAAATGTCACACCCCGAACACAACCAAAACGGGATCATAACACTGCCGTCCTTTCACCCAAAGGACGCAGCCTCAACTTAAACAAAACCCGAATAACATCAGAGCTTTCTAAAACCATCAAAAGGATATATACAAATCCAACAAAAAGCTATTCCAATAGCTCAACGTCACTATGTACAACGTACCCAAAATCCCACAATCAAAAAGAAATCCTCCGACTAACGCCCGCTCACGCCCTACTTTCGGCCAGCAGAAGAACCTGAAAGGTATGTAAGATAAGGGGTGAGCTACCACGGCTCAGTGAGTAACATATTTCTTCTAAGCGGACCAAACAATCACTATGCAATAGTATCAAAAATGTCACAACCCATAACTCAAACTCAATGTACAATATAGCCAAAAATATCTCAAAGGTATAATAACTTTTCAATAAAAGTCATCCGTATCAGATTACACAATAAAAACTCACTTAACAACAATAGCCAATCATCAATGGTCTATCCATTGACTAATCTCATCACATAACACGTTGATGGTTCATCCATCAACCAATCTCATGCTCGTCATCAAACTATGGTCAAGTTTAACGCCGTGACAAAGGCGACTAAGTTTACTCCTCTTGGCAAGGTCTACCACCTATTATAAGCCGGCGGTTCGGCCCAAAAGGATATCCTGACAGTATGCATACTCCCCCCTCAACGGGTTCTCAACATAGGAATACGAGCAGCAGCAACTTATAACTCAATCCAGAAATCCATAATCAACACCAATAAATCCATTTCACAAAACATTTCGTAACAAGAATAGCCCTCGGCTAATCCTCTTCACAAAACCTTTAATATAAGCATTCACAAAAGCTTCATTTCAATAACGTCATAAGACTTTTCAACTCATTTCACAATCGACAAAAGGTAGTAAATGATACATCCAATTTATGCAGAAAACATGCTCCACTGTATTAAAAATTATATCTCATTATCAAAATATGAATTTGTAAATTCATAGAAGATATAATGTCCCTCACCTGGTAATCCAAAAACTAACCCATATGTGTTACTCGAGCCGACGGTTCCAAAATCCTATCAAACATACGGAAAACGAATCAAAACCGAGTAATACTTCCCCCTAACGCGCAATTCGAATAAGCTAAGGCTAACTAGCCAATAATCCGACACCCATGTGCCCACGACGGCTTGCTCAAAGGAAAAAAATCTAATGCCAACCACAACGAACTACTCGCGGTCCAAATTTCCACGCACCATAACTTCCTCCACCAGACTCCGTTTTGCGCGCTCTTATAGTCAAAACGAAACTCATCTAGTATACTATGGATGTCCCAACACAGGCAACCCAAACAACAGCCCAAAAACGATAATAAAAGCCCTGGAAAGTACTGTTCACGAAATTCCAGATTATGCTCTCAACTTGAAAATTTGATTCCGGACAAACCGTAACTCCAAATCGATATCCGTCAAAACGCATAGCCCCACAACACCATAATCTTTCATTTTCATGGATATTTAAGACTTGACAACCCAAAAACTTGGACTACGCATCTCAAATCCACATAACTCTTATTTCTAAGCCCTAATCGAAAAATTACTCCGATAGGACTAACGAGGGTTGCGAGTACTTACTAGTCATTGCGTTACGTAGTCGGAACGGCTCGGCGAGGACCCACGCGCACAAACCCTCCCTTTCATTTCTTTCCTAACTCCTCTCCTTTCTCCTTTTCTTTTCCTCTGTTTTTCTTCTGTTCTCCCGCGACCAGCCGTTGCTTTCTTCCTTTTATCTTCACTTTTTGATTTTTTTTTTAATCCTCCTTCGGCCTATGACTTTTGACCTGGTCAAAAGAAGAGGCAAATGTTACAACCAGAGAGTTCCTTCCTAGAATTTGGGTGAGCTTGTCCAGACTGCCTCATGAGGATTCCCAAAAAAAGGCAGACATTGTCAAGAGGATGTTGTTCCAGCTAGGTGTTGAAGACGAAGTTGATGATCTCGAAACTAACCTAAGTGCGCTCGTTGCTTTACTCTACAAGCATCTGTGGGGGAAGAAGTATCTGATCGTCTTGGACGGCGTCTGCAATGCGGATGATGAATAGTATTCTGATTTGGGCTTGAGCTTAAGCAACATGGTTCACTGGGGTGACCGCCTTGCGCATGGATTGCCGAAAGGGTATGGTGGGGGAGTCATTGTCACATGTAGGAACGAGGAAATGGCCAGGAAGATGGTCGGAGAGGACAATCTGCACCAGATAATGCCACTTTCGGATCTTAAAATTTGCAGGGCGATATTCAAGAATTCAGCCAAGCAACAAGGAAAGCAAATAGATTCCACCAAAGTGTTGGAGCTGCAGGAGGATATCAAGAATCAATGTGCTGGCCTTCCCTTAGCTGCCAAAATAATGGGTCAAATCTATGAACCAACAACTTCAACAGCACCAGCAAACACTAATCCATGACAGCAACGAGACTGAATTGAAATTTTGTGTTCCTTGCATTTTGTATGTCCTCTTGAAAAAAAATTCCATTTGTTACTGTGTAGAAGTTGTACAATTTGGGTATCTAATCAATGATGGGAACCCATCAATGAATTACATGTTTGATTCTACCTTATTTTGCATTTGGGGCTCTCTGTCATCTTGTTCCAAGACAAAAATAATGACCTCTGCCCAGGTGTTTATACTTCAGTAACACAAGGATTTAACCACTGTAGTCTCTGGCAGCTTGGTTTCAGCAGATCTGGATGGGAATTTTGAAATGTCTGAATGATCAATGTAACTAAATTTAATCATCGGCGAGCAACATTCTGCTAAATAATGATGCAAATAAGACAAGCTGAAGGTTTTTGGGACCTAGAGAAGGACCAGTACGCTCATACTATTCAGACCTGGGACGTGTACTACTTTAGTTGCTCTCCATTAGAAGTTACTTGACACTAGACTGAAAAACTGCATTATTCTGTTTCTCCATGATTGACCATGATTGCGAGAGCAATGAAATTATATATAAACAGCGTGAGATGAGAACATCATTTCTTGATTATATAAAGTGGGAAGTCTCTTGAAGAAACAAAGATTTGTATAAATTTGGGGCATTCTCGTAGCAGCAAGATAAATTGGTCACAACTTAGTAGGAATCTCCGAAGTTCAAACAAAGCGAATTCATGAGGAACGGTGCACTTTCTGAAGACTTTGTCTGTGCATTTTTCTATCCTTTCTTCATGATCATCTGCAAGATTTCTATTTACAGTTCCTAAAGAAATTGTCATATGACATGATGCTAATGTTGCCTTTGACAGTTTGGTCTATACTCTAGTATGCAGAAGTTTATATGCCTTATTTTTTCCCGAAACATACATTAGAAATTGGGGTTTATTTTATCTTATTAGCATTTATAAATTTTCAAAGAAAATTACTTGTTGAGTCTGTGAGACTTCCTCTCAAGGTATTCTGATGACACTCTGTGAGTAAAACGCCAGAGCCTGTGAGAATTGGATGATTGATTGTGACTTTGTAATCTCCAATAGACAATGAATTCTTTGCAGCCGATTCTTCCCGTGGAGTAAGTACAAATACTCGGACTGAACTATGTATACACCGGCACAAACGTTGTCCTGCGTTTGATATTTAATTGCAAAATCGTTAGGTTATTCAATAAGGAAGACTGACTACCGGAGATCTTTGTAAAATGTAAACACTGGACTTTTGCTGCACATGTACCAAACCACTATGATACTGATATGACTTATTTTTATGCTTGCAACTGATCCCGTTTTGTCTTTTGCTTCATTAGAAAAATCCCATTTAATTGGACAGTTACCCCAGCTAGTCTCTTTTATACAGAAAATTAAGCATGAAGTCGGTATTCAAAATTGTCATTTTTTCCTGTTTTTTTCTCTCTAAACAAGTACTAATCAACTTGCAAATTGAGTTTATTATGAATGCATTTCTTAGCTGCCCGAACTAATTAGCATGTGCATGCATGCACCGATCAGCTGCTACAACAATAGTAGGAGCCTTGAAATCAACTTGTTGTCCAGATTTACTTTTTTTGGTTTTTATTTTTGGATAGGGATAATGGCACAAACACTCCCTGAACTTTGACTCAATGTACAATGTAGTCCCTAAAATTTTAATTTGTGCAATGTGGTCCATGGACTTTTAATTCGCTCAATGTGATCCTTAGACTTTTAGTACATGTTCAAACTAGTCCCCAGACAACATTGAACATTTTTATATAGTTTAAAGACTAATTTAAACATGTACCAAATGTTCATGGACTATATCAAACGAATTAAAAGTTCATGGGCCATATTGTATATTGAGCTAAAGTTCATGGACCACATTGCATATTGAGTCAAAGTTTAGAGACCATATTGTACATTGAGTCAAAGTTTAGCTAAAATATTCGGAATGATAAATTCCAGCTAAATAATGAGCTTGGAATTGGAAAAACACTTGAAAAAAAAATGGACCAAGGGTACAAAGCGAACTGTTTATCGCGTTTGCTCCGTGGCATTAGCCTATAGCGACAGAATGTTGCCTTTTGGTACCTAAGGCGACAATTTTTTTTCTCCGCCTTTGCTATTTAAGGCCAAAAAAAGAAGAAAATTTATCTTTGGCATCTAAGGTGACAAGATGCTGTCTTACTCAAACGCGACAAAGCTCATTTTCATTGCCAAACAACAACAGTTCGTCGCGTTTATCAGTAAAAGTTTGCTGAGTTAGGTAAAAAATCGGCACCGACTTTGGTAAATTTTTTTGTCATGTTTGATTTACTTTTCGAGCTATGCATGGAGACAAATATTGTATTTCTATCGCTCCTTAGATGTTGTCATTCGTTTGTTTTTAATAGGAATTTGATTATATTTATTTTCTTGTTTTTTTTATCGATGAAGATTAAATTATAAAAAAACGAAAGTTCATAATTTCATCACATCAGATATGAATAAACTCGACAAATAATTTTACTACTTTAAATATATTATAAATCAACAGCATAATTACAAGGTAAAAAAAATCGAATATTGCAAGTAATTAAATCCAGCAAAAGGTCTTCTCGGTGTCTCTTCCTCTCTGGTACAAACACTGGATTGCAGCAAAAGACATGAACTAGAATTATGAAGTTTTTATCGTTAGCTGTATGTGATTAAGCATTAAGTCAAACAACCATATAACTAAACAGAACTTAGAAGGTATCCTCAATATTACGATGTCGACAACCAAAGCCGGCCGGTCGATGACCGCAACACTGACCCCATATCCGGTTCATTTAAATCTCCTCACACAGCCGCGTCCTCCTTCTCCTAGATAAATGTTTTGCTAGTCGTTCTCAACAAATCTTGGTTCAAATACAGTCTCTACTTTTGCAGCGTAGCACTGTCACCCCAAGTCCAGTGCTGTGCTTTCGAGTAACCAAACTTTCTCAACATTTTAATGAGACCCTGCAGATAAAATTGTTGAAGTCTGCATACCGACTTATGCGAGCATTTGTTGCTCAAAGTATCACGCTTATAGGGTAGTCTGAGCAACGTTCCTCCATAGGGAGAAGAAGGCAAGAAGTTGAGAACACCGCAGCAAGGATAAACGTATGCATCTGAACATTAAAACAGAGCCGGAGATGGCTGAGGTTAATCGTGACCGTGAATTATGAATGAGCATGTCCAGAGAACCGATAATGGCCATTGCGGAATCCATATTTGGGGATTCCTTGCTCTCACAATTAAGTGGTTATTATCAGGCAGCATATCTCTATGTGTGCAGTTTAAGGATCATTGCTGAGATTAGCACTCAGATTGAAAGTTATCAGCTCCACAAAGGGAATGCAAAGAATTCTCTAATGGGAGAACTTTGTAAGGTGGACATGATTACATAGCCAAACCATAGCTGAACAAAAGCCTTAGATGGGTCAAGTTCTGCTGCTACGAAGCATGAACTAAGCAATAAGCATAGTTATCCAGTTTGCTAGAAAAACGAAAGGGTTGCCATTTTACTGTGATGAAATTCCATGTAACTCCTGAGACCAAGCAAGATTTCATCTCTCTCTGACAATGACTGAAAGTTTCTCATCAACTGTAAAGGTAAAAGACTTTCATTGCATCACCAGAATGTAAACAAAGCAAAATGATACTCGATATTACAAACAAAATACCAATACCAGTGGCACTGAAGTTCCATAATAATCATCTGGCAGTCCACTTCCTCTAGGAATGTGCACACTTAATCCATGAACTATTATCATTTAGAGGTGGAAGAAGCAGGAATAGGATGAATTATATTTTTACGTTTAAGAAAAGACCAAGACAAACCCAATTCCGATTCTTCCATCTTTTTCGCTTCCATTTTCCTGTTCAACCAGACTCCATGCTCATCACAGGGGAAGAAAGTGAGCTTGGGACATCTGTCCTTCTCCAAGTAAATTAGCTCTGGAAATGACTTCTGCAGTTCTCCCCAATCCATCTTCAGATCACTTAAGAACTTTAGACACAATATCTTAACATTCCATGTTATCCTTTCGTTCTGAATCATGCTTAGTGTCTGGAGATTTCCTCCACATATATAAAGAGCCTTTTGCGACTTCAATTTGCCTTGAATCAACCAAGGCAGAGCAGCAGTTTGTGGAAAGCAACGGAGCTCCAATTTCTGCAAGCCCGGGCTATCTCCTGCATTCAGGGAAGAGGTCTGCGTAGAGCTTCTCTTAAAGGTAAATGCCTTGCTGAGTTTTCTCCCGACTGCAGGAGCTGTCTGTGCTGGTTGAGGAGGTTCATTTGGGTGTGCTGAAATTTTGTCTTGCTTAGTTTTTGTGCTTTTTGTTTTGTCTCCCATCTTGAAACTGACTGCATCACTCGAGTTTGCTGGAGATTTAAGTTGTTTAGACCGTTTCCCTCCCCAAACTATTGTTAACTTCTCAAGCTTCTCAAAACGTTGCAGTACATCTAGCTCTTTGACTGTCGGAAAATCTTCCCTCCCTGCACAGACGCTCAATTTTCTTAAATTGTGCAATTCTGCTAAATCTTCAAGAGTGCATGAGTCATCGGCGCTTATCGAGTCACCGATGACGAACCCCTTAAGAACTTGGAGCTGCTTGAGTAAAGAAAGCTCTTTCGGAATGTGATCCAGCAGGTAACACTGCGATATATCCAAATGTGTCAGCTTCTTGAGTGCACCTATTTTCGTAGGAAGCAACTCTAAATTGTGGCATGCATTAAGATCCAGGATTTTCAAGCTGGTGAGCTTACAAATGGAACCCGGGAGCTCCGAAATTCTAGAAATACCTTGAAGACTCAAGAATTGAAGATGCTTCGTATGCTTTAGCCCTTTCAAGAACTCCGTGCCCTCAACTTCTATATGATGGTTGGCTAAATCTTGCCAACTGCCAAGGTATAGTACTTGGAGATTTTTCAGCTTCGACAACCAATCCAGCTTAAAATCCGGATAAGGATCATTGACGTTGAATATGGTTTGTAGTTTTTCAGGATTCCAAGTCGCATTTGCTGTCGACTTCTCCTCCGGATCCAAATTCGCAATTTTTGTCAACCTCTCCCGAGAAGATTCTCCTTCACTTCTTACCAAGCATGCTCTGTAAGACCACTCGAAATCTTCAGTAGGAACTCCCATCGGATTGAAACTAAAGAACCCAATTTTCTTCGCAATGTCAATAACAACAAACCGAACCAAAGGATCCATCTTGAATCTGATGACTCTGCGTTTCTTGAGTACAGGTTCAACAAAACCTTTGGCAATGAGCTCCTTGAAAATATCATCAACCCTCGCCTCCCCGGGATCCACCAAACCCTCTCCAATCCAGCAATTCACTAAAAGCCTCTTCCTCAAAACAGCATTCTCAGAGAACACAGAGAAACACATCAAGCATAGCTTCGACATTGGAGCGAGATCCTTCAAAATACATGAAAGATCATCACGAAATTCTTTGAAAGCAGGGGCATCCAGAACCTTTTCCTTCATGTCTTTTCTCGGCATGTCATTGACAAGGTAGTACGCGTTGAAGACGAACCCCGCGTCAGATCTATGAGCACTAGTGTTAGAGGTGGACTGTTTGTGGAGAGAAGGAATCTGACTTTTCAGATGCATTACCATATCCCTGATCGAGTGGAACTTGTTGTGGTCTTGCTGAATGTCGGTCGCGCTCGTGCTTCTCTGATCCATAGCCATCTTACTCAGGATCTGATCCAGCGAACGGCATTGTTCGTCGATGTTGTTAAACTGAGAGCTGAATCCTTCCTCCAATTTCCTGAACTTGGTGAGCGCGCCCTTGATGTGATTGAGGTCTCTCTGCAACTTCTCCACCTGATGCCCCAGCGTGCCATTGCGCCCACGAGAGCTTGCGCTCGCGCTTGCTTCTCCCTTACTGTTGCTGCCGCCGCCTCCGCCTCCGTTGGGGCCGCCATTCGGAGCTGATTCTGCCTTCTTGCTGCCTAGGCTCTTCTTGTCGCCAGGCAATCCGCTGCTCCAGCAGCAGACAGTTTGGCCGCCGCCGCCACCGTCCTCGGCCTTGCCGGTGGTGACATCGCCACCGTCACTCCGGCGCTCAGGCTCACCAAGACATTTTTCCTTCACTGCGGCGTGCCACACGTCGGTGGTTTCGATGATCGCGTCAACGCTTTGGATCTCTCCATGTGGATCGTCCGACGACGACAGCGGCTGCTGCATGGTGGATGCGATGGAGATGGAAGAGTTGAAGAGATTGAAACTGGATTTCACTGATGAATCAATGACTACTAATTTGAAGTGTTGAGTTGAACCTCCGAAGTATTAATACAGAAGGAGGAGGAGAAGGAGGAGGAGAAATGGCCGGAGGTCGGTATGATGATTCATGAAGGGAATGTGAAGTCAACGGGTTTCCACTCTTGCTGAGCTGGAGAAGGAGTCCAAGCTGATGTGTTCGAGAAAATTAATGCATACGCGGATAGCACCACGTGCGTTGCACGTTGCTATACATGTATCTTTTCTTCGCCTAATACCCTAAAAAAACCTCCAACTATAGCTTTCGTCCCAATTTTACCTTTTTTTCTAATAAAAAAAACCTCCAACTTTAGGTTATATCCCAATTCTACCATAAACTTTTTTTTGTCCCATAAAAAACTATATACTTTAGATTATGTCCTAATTCTACCATAAAATTTTTTGTCCTATGAAAAACCCCCAAGTATAGGTCTTGTCCCAATATTACCGTCCAGTCCCAATTTTACACTAAATTTTTTACAGTCTCTTAAAAAACCACAAACTTTTACTGTGAATCTGCTCTCATTAATCATCCATCCAAAATTTCTCGTTGACAACCAAGATATGGAAAATTCTCACTTAGCGTACTGAGTGCGAGCTCTTCAACTGCAAGGGAAAGAACATTCCCTAGCATGAGAGATCAACAAGCGCAAATTCACTAAGAGCGATTTTGCCGGAGGGTTAATGGAGATCTGATTTAGGACTCAAGTAAAATTTGGTGATCTTTTATGAGAGTAAAACTGAAACTAGATCTAAAGCTATAATTTTTTTATGAGACAAAAAAAAAAGTTTAAGGTAGAATTAATATTGAACTTAAAGTTGAGGGTTTTTTATGAGACAAAAAAAGTTTGTGGTAAAATTAAGACAGGACCTAAAGTTAAGGTTTTACATGGGACAGGATTGGGACAAGACCTAAAATTGGATGTGTTTTATGAGACAAACAGTAAAATTGAGACAAAAGCTAAAATTATAAATTTTTAGGGGTATTAGACCATCTTTTCTTTACCTTTTTACTGTGTTTTGATTTTTTGTTTTTTGGAGGAAAAGCTCCACTAGACATTTAGGAATGACCGAGCAACTAGTCGCGTAACCTTCAATATAAAACACTTTGTTTGGGAAGGTAAGGCTCCGTTAGTTTTGCAAAAAATGAATAATTTAAAAAAATTTTTTCGAAAAATGATCACTTGTATCGCTTGGAATAAATAGTCGATGGAAAATATTTTCATTATTGACAACAATTTAAATCTAATTCCAAGAGATCATTTTCCAGGAAAGTGACAATAGTTTTCGATGTTAGGTTGAAATTTAATAATAAACTAGAAATTATTTTCCACCGTTTAAAACGGAGAGCTTGATTTTATTTTTCTAAAGAGACCTACACTATTCATGTGATATAAAAATACTTAGCCTCAACGGTTTAGATTACAAGAGATGAGATATCTTGCACTTGGCCACTGAAAACCTGAGCACTGGCATTGGGGACCCGGGCTCAATCGTTGGTGGCTTGGGCACGAGAGCCGGGCACTTGGACATAGCCACTAGGTCTCAGGTGTGCCCTCAGGGGACCTAGGCCCAGCCTTTTGGACTCAAGCCTGACCCGTCGACGAAGTGGTTTCGAGCGCTAGGAACTTGTGCAAGGGTTCTAGGTACTTAGGCATGGCTACCAAGGACTCGAGCACAGGCACCAATGTCCTTGGGCTCGAGAGACACGAGTTGGCCTCCGTGGACCAAGGCCTTAACTTGTGGGCGACAGCTGAATACCTGGACAAGGTCATTGAAGACCCGAGCACAAGCACTAAGGTCTTGGGCATGACCGTTGGTGACTTGGGCACGGGCATTGGGGTCATTCGACCTCGAGAGACCCAAGCCCAACCTCTGTGAAACCGGATCCTAACTTGTGCGTAGGAGTCAAGTACTTGGGCATGTTTGCCGGGAATTCGAGCACTAGCACTGGGGTCTTAGGCTCAGCCTCGAGGGATCTAGGCTCGGCCGTCGTTGAGTTGGGTGCGGGAGTTGGGTACCTGAGCGTGGCTACCGAGGCCTCAAGCACGAGCACTAAGGACTTGGGCATGGCCACAGGCGACCAAGTACAAGCACCGATTTCCTAAGCCCGACCTTTATGGAACCATGCAAAAAAAGAAGAAAAACCTTTATATATTCCGAATAAAAAGACTTGTGGTCATGCAATTTGGTATAAAATAACAACACCTTGAACAAGCAATACACGCAATCATTAGTCGAATACAAGGAATTAGGTACATTTGCTTTCATATGACCACAACTTGATCTTATAAAATACAAACGGGAATGTGACATGTGGACATGGGAAATTAATGATTCTTTTCTATCTACATATATTAGGATCGCCCTTTTTGTTTGGTAGGGACCGTCCGAATCAATGTTTTTCTAAAGCATGTGGCTGAAGTGGGGGTGGTTTCCCCTCTAAGATCGCCCAGGTAGCCGGGAGGTGAACTAGTGGTGGTGCATTAAAGTAGGAGCGATCCGCAAATAACACCTCCAAATTAAACTAGCATACGGCCCCGAAAAAAATCAATTTAAATATAATTTATATGGAATAAAGACAATAACAACTTGAACGAATAAAACAAACATCCAAACATCAATTTGAATTTTGTCGCCTAAGCCCACGTTTTTGTAGTTTGTTTTTCCAAGCGCATTATTCTTAGATGGAATTTTACAATCCAAATAATTTCGTTTTTGGGAGTTGAGATGCAATATTAGTAATCCTAAAAAAGTCTAAGCATTCGACTTTGAAGTATGACCATACGACTTTTTTATTTTTCAAATTTTCTTCTGAGTGAAAAAGATTCCATATCTACCGTTTGCCCAGCAGAATATTTGCTGATCAGTGCATGCACATGCTAATGCCAGCAAAGAAATGCATATTTCTAATCAAATAAAGTATTTGCAAGTTGGTCAGTTCTTGTTTAGAGAAATTGGTGAAAATGACAATTTTGGATAGCCACCTCGTGCTCAATTATCTGTATAAGACACTAGCTGAGGTGCTTCGGTCTATCCACCTGTAGGGCCATTGTACACATGAAGAAATTATTTTAATGTAGCCAAAAACAAAACATAATTAGTTGCTAGCATAACAAAAGTCATAAAAATAATGGAATGGTTTTGGCATATGTGCAGCAAAAGTCCGGTGTTTACCTTTTACAAAGACCTCCGGTAGTCATTAGCCTTTGTTCTGCCGTAGTCAAAGTCATCCCCCGAGTCTTCCTAAGTAATGTCCTAGAAATGAATATAATGAGGAAAGGGGCTAATTCCAAAAAAAAAAACACCAACTTTATCTTGAGTGATAATTTTGACCCAAACATTTTTTTTGTCTGAATAAAAAGCACCAATTTTTACTCGAGTCCCAAATTTGGCACCCGTGATATGAAATTTTCAAATTGTTCAGGCCAGATTTGAAATTGAAGTGAAAGTTGGTGATTTTTTATGAAATAAAAAAAAGTTCAGGCCAGAATTGTCACTCAAAGTAAAGTTTGTGTTCTTTTTTGGAATTAGGTCCATAGAAAGTATGTAACTTTACACATGGAAAGTAGAACGTAGTCATCATAACTAGGGGTAAACCGGGGCTTTGCACGGTCTATCATACACAGTATAATCAAAATGAAGTATGAAATGTCTCAGCATAAGTATAATATTGTCTTGTTAATACATCATAGATGATAAGATTGTACACTAAATAAACTTGTCAAAATTTGGATAACTTATAAGTGTAGAAATATAAATTCATGAACATGAGATGGCCTCAAATACAATGTAATTTCTATAGATTTTTTTGTCTAGTAATATAAGAAATACTTGACTATGTTAATAGGTTAAAAAATAGAAAAGCCTTAACCGAAAGAAATCCTCGATGGACACCCCCGCGGACAAAGCAGTGGAAGGAGGAGGGGTAACAAATACATAATGCCTCGATAAGACAGAACAGCTCTAATGCTGCCAACTAAGTAATCTAACAGAACAATAGCACCAAAATTTAAGATTGGTCCATTTGCAATATCTTTTATATTATAGATCTCTCTATCTATAAAAATATTGACTCAAAATACCCTTTTATCTCGCTTTCCACAAGTGTTCAAGAAAAATTAGGGACACTATGCTAATTAAGATAAGTTTTTAACTTATGTTTTTGACAGATACCTATATTTTAGGCAATCTTCTTTTCAGCACCATTTTTTTCCTCCACCAACAGATGATTGTTCTCATCGTATCCCTACATTCATAACACCAAATAAACTTGGGGAATAGCATACACCAAATAAACTTGGGAAATAGAATTTACAATATTAACTCAAAAATTATTGTGCACGCATGCTGGGAAATGTTTTGTGGTGTGTTTGGCCAATGCTACGGATGCGGATAATGTAATATTTGGACTTTTTTATTAAAAAAAAAAAGAAAAGAAAAAGGGGTTGAAAAGTCAACAAAAGAAATAAAGTGGACGTTGCTTTATAAAAGGAAAAGTCAGGCAGAGAGAGAAACAGAGTGGCCAAGAGCTCACTGGTCCAAGAAAAGAAAGGAAAAGGGAAAGGAAGGAAAGGAAAGAAGAGAAGAAGAAGAAGTAGAAGAAGAAGAAGAAGAAGAAGAAGAAGAAAGAGAACGTGTATTTGCCATGGGAGTTTCGCCAAGCTAGAGTTACTTTGTATCGTAATACCTAGTAAGTACTCGTGCCCTTTGTTCGTCCAATCGAAATATTTTTCGGGTTAGGGCTCAAATTTCCGAGTTTGGTGAAATTCAACCCGTGTAGTCCGATTTTTGAGTTGTTGAGTGGCGTATATATATAGAAATGGTAGTTTATGGTGTTGTGAGGCTGTGGAATTTAACGGAACTCGATTTGAACTTACGGTTTGCCAGATACAAATTTTTGAAGTTGACCACGAGTGATGAATAGTGCTCAACCGTAGCTTTACATGCCGATTTTTGTCACTCTTTGGCCTGAGTTTGGGTCGGCCAAGTCAAGGGTCTTGTAGTTCTTTAAATGCGCTTTCTTTTGACTATAAGCTCTCTTGAAAAGGGGTTCGGTGGAGAGAGTTATAGCACGATCAAGTTTCGCGCTCAAGCTCCGCGTTGCGATCGGTTTTGAATATTCGCTTTTAATGAGCGATTTGTGGGTGCATTTTAGTCGTTATGTTAGCTTCTAAGCCTAGTTTAGCCGAGTCGTGGTTGAGGTAGCGTTTTACTCAATTTTAATATTGTTTCTCACTTATTTGATAGGATTGCGAGTTCAACGGTTCGAGTAATCTTTGTCGTTTGGTCATAGACATTCCCAAGTGAGTGGTGCTATCTCTTCTATGAATTTATAAACTCATGTTTTGAAAGTGATAAGGATTTGAGTATCGTATGGATCGGGCATTTACTATTCCTTAATCATTTGAGAATGGTTTTAAGAAATATATTGCGAACGGATATATACGTATTATGTTGTGAACTAATTTATGGAATGAGCTCTAAATGATTTGAGAAACTTTTATGAAAAATGTCACGAAAGGTTGCACATATTAGTTTACGAAGAATTTTGAAATAACATGAGAAATGTCTTGTGAAATGTGTTTAGTTTGACAAACAAAGTTGAGAAAGATTATGTGTTTTGTTTGGTGAAATCAATTGGTGATATTGATTGCGGATTGGATTTATGGCATTGGAAAATATGAGTTTTTGTGCTTAAAATCGTTGTGAACCCACTAAGGGGTTTGGGGTATGCAGACCGAGTTAGGATATCCTTTTGGGTCGAGCCACCGGCTTTGTAAATGGAGACATTGCCAAAGGAAAAATTTTGGTAGCCTTGTCTCAAGGTGTTTTGTCGTGATCATGGTTAGATATTAAGCAATAGATTTGTCAATGGAATGGACCATTGACGTGTGATGTGATATGAGATTTATCAATAGAATAGACTATTGATATGTGATTTGAGATCGGTCAATGGAATGGACCATTGACATGGCTTTTAATAGAGATTAATTAATGAACTTGACCATTGATGTTTGTCTTTTGATGGTGATTAAATGAGTATTTTTGACTTGTACAAAGTTTTTTGGAAATGAAACAACTCATATATAATTTGATATGTATATTAAAGAGTTGGATTGAGGTATGAGTTTATAGTATTGCTTTATGTACACATACATAGTGGTTGCTCGATCTGCTTAGAATATATATGTACTATTTTCTGAGCTGTGGTTGCTCACCCCTCTCTTTCTTTAATCTTTCAGGTTCCTTGATTAGTAGCTTATAGAGCGAAAGCGATGTCGTAGGAGCTTTTGGGAGTTGGATTTCATGTTGTGGTTTCAGGCTGCGTCCTTCGGGTGGAAGGATAGCCGTGTCATCCCTCGTTCTGATAGGTTTCGGGGTGTGACAGACAATAATAGAAAAAGTCCTAAAACTTGTCTCAATAAATCATTAAGTCCTAAAACTTTCATCCCGTATATTTAACTGCTAAAACTTGAAACTTTGTTCTATGCATTTAGATTTAGTCCTTTTGTTAACCCTGTAAGTTTTAAGGGGACCAAACGTGACTTTTTCTTATGGTATTTTCAATCTTACGTGACCGTTAATAAAATTTCTACAAAGATTTTGTCTACTAAACCTCAATGGAGATGACGGAAGATAACTAGTTCCGTGCCTTTTGTTATAGTATTTGCATTGCATCTCTGAGCCAACAATATCATGCTATTGAACATTTTGGTAGCAATTACACAAAGATAAAACATTTGATACTTTTCTTTCACTCATGGAAAATATTTGACGTTCTTTTCGTTTGGCCCGATTCTTATTTCGAGTGTCGAGGGAAAAAAGTACGCCTAACTTTTGAAAATGAAAATAGGGCTATATTCGGGAGGTCTAATTATCGGGTCCTTGATTTTAATCTTTTCGGTCCATGTCCATTGGGGGTGTTAACGAGTCAGTCTGGTGCAAGTCTCCGCTAATATCCGATTTGAAGCGGACATGAAGAACATTTTTTTTGGTGACCGGACCCCTGTAGAACACCAATCAATTTTTCTCTTCATGTCTTTTATTATTTTATATCGAACTGCATAGCTATCCTTGATTGTTAGATATCAAGCCCATTTAGCATGAAGTAGGCCCACTACAAATTTCAAGATTATAAAGAGGATGTATAAATTTTACTTTTAAACTTTTCAGGAATATTTGCCAATAAATGAATATTTCTTTATGCATGTTGCAGACAATACGTTCCTTTACTTTATCTAATAAAAATTAGACATGTTGGGCGAATGTATAAAGATTTCTGAGAAGAACGGTATAAGCTACCATAAAAAAGCAGGCAGATTGTCCATTGTTAACAAATAACCTATATATACATGTATCCCCACTCATTTATCTACTTTTTTAGAGTAATGTCTCATGATTTTTGGGACTGTTGGAAACAGATTACTAAACAAAATGCGGAAAAACGGAAACAAATTCCTAAATGACGAAAAACTCGAACTAACAAGTAACGCTAAAAACATATGCGGAAACATACCCAGTTGAAACTTGAATCACCAATCGTTTAAAGTACATCACCAAGAAGGACATACCTTGTTTTCCACAAATTAAATGCTCCGATTGCAATGCCGAGAGAGTACGATTCTTCGATCGTCGAGTGAGAGCTCTTTTTCTTTTTGAGTGAGATGTTTATTCTTGTGAGTGTGAATGTCAAACTTACAGAACGTATTTTTTCCTTCTGCCTCACTCTTTTGTTCTTGTTGCAGTTTTCACAAATAACTGCCTCAGCGGTTATCTCTCTCTCATGGGCTCTTTCATGTCTAACGGGTTGGCTTAGCCCAACATGGGCAACCCAAAATTATAAAACCCATCATCTCCCACTCGCACATGGTGGGCTAAACATAACTCTCTCTTCCCTACAATATTCATACTAGCAAATAATCCGTGCGACCAACATACTTTAAGAGCTCATTGCCATGCATCTGTTAGGAGTACATAACAGCTCAAATTGGGCATAACGTTTTCGAGTAGATATAGTATGCAGTACTCTAGATTAATCGATCACATTTATATCTCTCTTGATCTCTTTTAGTATCTCGTATATTATATTCACAACTATGATTTACTCAAAATCATAATTGATCGACCTGTGACTACAAAAATAGAATGTGACATCATAATCAAATTGATCTTCCTCTTTCCTTAAACCCCTCCATTTCAGTCCAGCTCGCTTTTTTAGAAATGCCCCATTAGGTCAAATCATTCATAACCATTGGCAACACTCTAACATAGCAAACACTGAATAGAAACTTTGTGAATAAGTTAGAGTCGTAAGGGTACTAAATGAGGAACTCTTATCCTCAAGAGTCTCACACGGCATAAAGTTGAGATCAAAACTTTTGCCACTTTTATTGGTCGTCTCATGCATACGTAGTATGAAATACGTATTATGGTATTAACTCCTTTCCCATAGAGCTTATGTCTTTACATTCAAACCATACAGATGATAGTTTAGACATACTCAATATCTAAACTTGAGTTCACGTATCTACTCTTCCAAAGAATCCATCATAACTCATATTTAGCATCAAAGACAGATAAAGTAAAATATGTAGGCTATTTTACTTTCGGACATAGCAAATATTATGTCCTCATCTTAACACTCAGCTAAAGCAACATTTATATTTTAAGCTTGAGCTCTCGATTATCACCTAGATAATAAACATAAAAATTATCTTATCTCTGTTTATCACACAGTAAATAGAGTCGATTACCCGTGTGAGTGGGCTAATCTTATCTGTCCGACATACTTTCTCAATATAATGCACTAAGCATTAAGATGCATAAATATAAAATAAACTCATAGACATTAATAATGATAGAACAACTTCATTAAATGTGAACATTCGTGGAAAATACAATATATAGTACATCACTCTCTACGCAGTCCCAGAGATTTTACATGACCATGGAAAACATCTCTAGGAATTGGGTTCGTCATAGGATCTGCTATCATTCTATGCGTAGATATGTACTGCAAATTTACATCCTTTCATGCTACCATATCTTTAACAAAGTTGTACTTGGTATCTATATATTTGGTCTTGCAATGATATTTTGGATCCTTAGTGTAAGCTATCGCTGCTTAGCTATCACAATTAACCAATAATGAGGTTGCAGCATGCTCAGTAACACTTAAATGTTCCAAAAATCTCTTAAGCCAAACTCCCTCTTATACTACTGCTGACAATGCCACGAACTCGGCTTCCATGGTGGATAAGGCTATACAAGTTTATTTCTTACTGCTCCAAGATATGGCGCCATTATTTAGTAAGTAAACAAATCCAGAGGTAGATTTCCTTTCATCCAAATCTCCTCCCCAGTCGGCATCTGAGTAGCCCTCAAGTCGCAGATCCTTTCCTTAATAACTCAGAGAAAAATCAGCAGTACCCTTTAAATACCTCATGATTCTTTTGACGGCTTTCCAATGTGCTTGACCTATATTGAATTGGTATCTACTTACCATTTCAACTGCAAAACATATGTCAGGTCTTGTACACATCATCACGTACATCAAACTTCCAATAGCACTAGCATAAGGAACACGTTTCATTTGTTCCTTCTCTTGTGGAGTATTAGGACATAATCTATGGCTCAATCCTTCACCTTTTGTAATAGGAGTATCCATGGGTTTACGGTCATGCATACAAAATCGTTCAAGAACTTTGTTAATATAAGTCTCTTGCGAAAGAGACAATAATCTCTTGGAACGATCTCTTGAAATCTTAACTCCAAGAATATATGCAGCATCACTCATATCTTTCTTCTCAAAGTTGGACGATAACCAACTCTTAACAGTACTAACCAACTCCATATTATGTCCGGCAATCAGTATGTCATCAACATATAATGATAATATCACAAATTGATATTTGGATCTTTTGATATATACACAATGATCTTCATCAATCATTGTAAAATTATATGCCACTATGGCATTATGAAAACGTATATACCATTGTCTTGAAGACTGCTTAAGGCCATATATCGATCTTAAAAGTCGACATACTTTTTGTTCTTGGCCTTTCGCAATGAAGCCAACAGGTTGCTCCATGTAAATTTCTTCTTCTAATTCTCCATTTAGAAAAGCAGTCTTTACATCCATTTGATGTAATTAAAGATCCATACTTGCCACTATTGCCAGAATAAGGCAAATTGAGGTAAATCTCACTACAGGAGAAAAAGTTTCCTCATAATCAATTCCTTTCTGTTGATTATATCCTTTCACCACGAGGCGAGCTTTATATCTTTCTATTGAGCTATCAGCTTTTCGCTTTATTTTGAAAGCCCATTTGTTCCCAATAGCTTTGCGTCCTTTTGGAAGATCAACCAGTTCATAAACATGATTTGACTTCATTGATTCCATTTCTTCTTCCATTGCAAACATTCATTTTTCCTTATTAGGACAACTTAGAGCATCATTTACATTTCTTGGCTCATCTTCATCTTTTGGAGCGACCATAAAAGTTTCCCCTTCAATGTCAAAACTTCGTCGGGGAATACTTTTGTGACTTGTTCACCATACGGGAGTCTGTACACGTGGTACATCATTCTCCATTATGCTCCCACTTTGATTAGATAATGACGATATTGTCTCATCAAACGGTTGCAATTAAGATAGAGTCGAATTTTTAATTCCTCACTTCTCACATTGCTCCCACTTGGACGAACTTCATCAATTTCATTATCAGGATCCAAAGTTTCAAATAGTGAGTAGTCCTCACCTATTTCGCCCTTCTTAGGAAATTCATTCTCTAAGAATGTGATATTTTGTGATTCAAATTCAGTTATACTTCCACTTTCTTACTCACCTATAAACACATACCCTTTCGAGTGCTCTGAGTATCTTATGAAAATACTTTTCTTGCCTCTGAGACCCAGTTTCCCATATTTGTGAGATGGCTCGTGAGCATAAGCAGCACAACCCCAAGGTTTAAGAAAACTTAAATCGGGTTTTATACCTATCCATAACTCATACGGAGTGGAAGTAAATAATTTAGAAGGCACACGGTTAAGTATATAGGCAGTAGTTAACAAAGAATCACCCCAAAAAGTAATTGGTAAATTAGCTTATGCCATCATGGACCTAACCATTTCCAATAGGGTTATGTTTCTTCTCTCGGCAATACCATTTTGTTGAGGAGTAGATGGAATAGATAACTGTCTTTCTATTCCTTTGTCATCACATAAATTTCTAAACTCATCGGATAAATATTCTTGACCTTGATCGGATCTTAATGCTTTTATTTTCTTATCTAGTTGATTTTCTACCAAGTTCATAAATTTCTTGAAGCAACTCAATACCTCAAATTTATGAGAAATCAAATAGACATATCCAAATCGAGTACAATCATCTATGAATGTGATGAAATATACGGCCCCATGCCTTGCTCTTACATTTATTGGACCACAGATGTCAGAATGAATTAGTTGCAAAAGAAACTCAGCTCTTGTGCCTTTTCCGAATGGTTTTCTTGTTGTTTTCCCCATCAGGCAATGCTCACAAATAGGCAAATCGACTTTTTCAATATTGCCTAATAAGCCCTCTTTGGCTAATCTATTCATTCGTTATTGGCCAATATGACCAAGTCTAGCATGCCACACATTCACATCATTAGCATAGGAGTTGGAAGATGTAAATAGGGAATAAGAAAAATTAATATCACCATAGTTAACATCTAATACAATAAAACTATCCAGAAAGTATCCACAACCATAGTAATTCTTATTCAAATACAAGTCAACACCATTATTATGGAAGTTCAAATTAAAACCAAGTTTAACTAACACTAATACAGACACTAAATTCCGACGAATCTCCGAAGCATATAATACATCATGTAAGAACAATGTGCGTCCATCACGCATCATTAACTGGCAGGTGCCAATCCTTTTAACTTCAACTTTGGAGTTGTTCCCTACATAGATCTATTTCGTTCCGGTCGGAACCCGTCGGAACTCTACGAAGGCAGCTCTATCCTTCGCTACATGGTCCGTGGCTCCCGAATTTACAGTCCACAAAGGATTAGACTCAGTTAGAAATACAGAACTTGACACATAAGCAAAGTTCTCAAAAATACAAGGGGTGTTTATCTTCTTTGGCTCGCCACAATCGCAAGCGAAATGGCCCTTCTTGCTACAGTTGTAACACTTCACCCTTGACATCTTCTTAACGAAAGGACGCTTTCGTTTATCATGTTGGTTAAATTTCGGTTTCTTTTCCGAAGAACTTGCTCCCTTGCCTTTCCATTTCATGAACTTTTCGACGCGCTTGCGCTTAGAGCTCGAAGCCCCATGTGAGCTAGAACCAGCATAATAGATGTCGGTTTCTAGTTTCGCCACCAGGAGGCGATCCTCTTCCAACTCAAGATGGCGCATGACATCCTCAAAGGTCTTGATATTCTCATTATGGGTCAGGTGCACCTTCATGTGCTCCCAACTTTGAGGCAAGGAACGGATCACTGCTTGTACTTACTGCTTATCAATCAGAATGTGGCTAGCATCCTTCAGCTCATTGATCATGTTCGACATCTTTCTCAAGTGTTATTTTATGGTTTGACCATGAGGCTTCTTATACGAGTCAAACCTTATAGTGAGCTGTCTCAGCTTGGTCACCGATGTATGATCAAATCTTGCTGCTAGTGCTTCCCACATTTCTTCGGCATGCTCAAAGCGCCTAAACTCTCGCATGATGTCATTCTCCTTGTTACTCAGCAACGTGATGCGAGCAAGAGAGTTCTTTTTCTTCCGAACAGCAAATGCATCCTTGTCCCTTTTGTGTTGGACAGTATTTCCATCTTCAGGCTCTTTCATGACTTGGTTAAGAGTTTCTAGTGCCTCTTGCTCTTCCAGCACATATTGGATTTTCATGTTCCATATTCCATAATTTTCACCGTTCAATTTCTCTCCTTTGTTCAATTCAGCTATTATGTTCTTAGTTGCTGAAGCCATTGAATCTAAACATTTCAGACATATATGCATGAATTATTAATGCCACTCATTTATGCGTCAATTTTACGCAAACTGATTATATTAATAAGTAATTTCACATAGTTTTTAGATTTGAAAGTTCACTATGTTCCCAATCATCATCTAAAATCCTAATATGAAATTATCATTAATATAATCATTAAGGTAAAATTACGTTCTTCAAAGTTACTAAAACTTTTAGAATTCCCACTCAACCGCATGATACTAATAAGATAGATATTAAAATAGAATAATACCATAAACTATTCACAACAAAAAAATATCCATCAACATTCATTAACTAAATACTATTTACATAAAGAACGAATCCAGCATAGGAAAGAAACAACAACATCAACATGAAAAGAAATATCCACCTAGGATATCTAAAATCAACCTAAAACATATATAAAATCAACGATACCTAACTTTCCTATAAATAGAGAATGATTTTTCAAATTTTTTAGGAAACTTAATTTCTTTCTTTGGCAACCAAGAAAAGACTATCGGATATTCCTTAGGATTTTTCCATGGCGCATTCATTCTTCGCCAAGTTCCATTCATCCCTAGGGTTGAAGTCTTTGTTGTCTCAATCCTATAGTATTCCCTCACAAAATCTATTGCAAGTTTTTTGTAGGCTGGGACCATGTTGACCTCCTGTAGACGATGCAACACCTTTTTCCATTCAGATGGAAGAGTGTTGATCAGAACATTCAACTTCTTAAAGTTCGGCATACAGTAACCATTCCAAATGATTTTCTGTATCATCTTATTGATCTTGACCATGTGATTCTCCAAATCACAACTTTCCCATCGATAAGCATATAACTCATCTCTCAACGCTGCAAGTTTTGTCTTTTGTTCAGCCGATCGTGGGATAATAGGTGTGCGCATTCTACAGGGCGACATTGTTCTTGCAACAAATGCAGAACCAAACAGGATTACAAATAATCCTTAAAGCACATGATCAGCAAATTTTTTTTTGGTGGTCCACGCCGGTCAACGGTGGTCAACACAGGTCAACGATGAACGGATGACCGGGTCGGGCCAACGAGTCAAACGGGTCTGCGAGTCGGGTCATCGGGTCAAAAAATGGGTCGGATCGGATCAATCGGGTCAGGTCGAGCCTTTCGGCCCGGAAGAATAACCTGCATGGCTGACGTCATGCTAACGTCAGCCACGTCCACACGCGCGCGCTTGCTTGGCGCGTGCCGCGCAAGTGCGTGTGGTAACCGCTACGCACGTGCGTCGCACATGCCGGCGAGCCGCCACTTGCGATCACGCGTGGAGGCGTGTCTGGCCTCCCCCGAAGGCGTGCCACCGGTCGTTTTTCTCGTCTCGACGAGTACTACGACCCTACACTTTCAAAAATAAATTTGACACACGAAAATCGAGAAACGACCTCTAACAGTACCGCCGGGTGTCGGTTTTTCATACCAGAGCGTTCGTCGGCACCGTTTCACGAATTCCGGCCAAAAATCCGTTTTATAAACACGTTAAACAATCAGGAAACAAGAACACATGCTCTGATACCAATGTTGGAAACAGATTCCTAAACAAAATGCGGAAAAATGGAAACAAATTCCTAAACGACGAAAAACTCGAACTAACGAGTAACGCTAAAAACATATGTGGAAAAGTGCCCAGTTGAAACTTGAATCACCGATCGTTTAAAGTACATCACCAAGAAGGACGTACCTTGTTTTCTACGGATTAAATGCTCCAATTGCAACGCCGAGAGAGTACGATTCTTCGATCGTCAAATGACAGCCATTTTTCTTTTTGAGTGAGAGAGGTTTATTCTTGTGAGTGTGAATGTCAAACTTATAGAACGTACTTTTTCCTTCTGCCTCACTCTTTTGTTCTTGTTGTAGTTTTTACAAATAACTGCCTCGGCGGTTATCTCTCTCTCATGGGCTCTTTCATGTCTAACGGGCTGGGTTAGCCCAACATTGGCGGCCAAAAATTATAAAACCCGTCAGGGACCTAAAAGGATATTTTCTTGTTCATCTTTAACATCCACGCAGGCACACAGTTCTTTATCCTTTCTTGAAATTTTAAAGGAAATAAAGAGGTTGGCTTGCTTATCTGTTTTGCGGGTTTGGCGTGGACATAATTTCTTAAAGAAGATAGGAGGGAAAAAGAAGACCTACTTTTATTTTTTTGGGTCGAAAAAAGAAGACCTACTTGAGTTCATGGGATATATATCTTTTCAAAAGAACTTTATGGACTCATTGTTGAAAGGGGAAAAGAAAAAGTCCATCCTTGCCCAATAATGTATACCTTGACTCGATCAAGACTAAGCAATGGCTCTTTTGCTTTTAGTTGGCCCCACAAGCAAAACTAGCATATTCTCAGATGCTCTTCGTTATGTTGATGCATATAACATAGTTGGATTTTGCATATATAAGACGTTATATAATCTCTGTCACTTGGTTTTATGCAAAATAGCTGTGCTTGGGCCAAAGAATCAATTGTATGTATTCCAAACTAAACTGTATTCTATACCCACTTACTTAACTACCAGTAAGAGATCACCAATCCAAACTTTCATTATGTTTGCGACTGTTTGGTTGTCTAATCCCTTATGGTCTAAAAGATAGGCGAGCCCTCGCTTTGCAATAGCAAATTATAGTACTACAAGGAAAATGTGTGGAAACAAAAATACAAGGATTATTTGGACACTATAATGGCTTTAGGTCATTTAGATTGTCCTTAAAGGTCTTTTATCTAGATAAAGTAAAGAAGAAGTTAAACAAATATGTTCATTACGTACAACTTTTAGAAGAAAGTGAAGTTGGTACTTTTTTGATAAATTAGAGAGACTTACGTTAAACAGCTAAAGGAAAATAAATTGCTTTAAGCTATAAAGCAATAAAGGAAAGAAAAATAAATATAAAAAACTAGTAACCACCCCAGCCCGAAACCGTCAGGGCCCGTTGTTTTACTTCTACGCAAACCGAAAGGAAACTTGATCCGTAAGGACCCCAAACTTTTGGTTCGGCTCGGCCGGTTCTTTTTCACATCCCCGCTATCGACTGATTGCGGTGCAATAACTTCGGCCCTGTCTGGCCCAATAAATTCTTCCATCGGAGAACCAGTGCTAGTATTGGCCGGTTGTGATGTGGTAACCTGGGCCGATTCCGGCACAGTTACTTGGGCTATTGAAGAACCCGATGCTGTAACCTGTGCCGATTCTAGCCCAGTTACTTGGGCTATGGAAGAACCCAATGCAGTAACCTGCGCCGATTCTGGCCTAGTTACTTGGTCTGTGGAAGAACCATTGCTACTATTGACCAGTTGCTGTGCAGTAACCTGGGCCGATTCTGGCCTAGTTATTTGGGCTATGGAAGAATCACTGCTATTATTGACCGTTTGCGGTGCGGTAACCTGGGCTGATTCTGGTCCAGTTACTTGGGCTGTGGAAGAACCATTGCTGCTATTGACCGGTTGCAGTGCAGTAACTTGAGCCGATTCTGGCCCAGTTATTTGGGCTGTGGAAGAATCAGTGCTACTATTGACCGGTTGCAGTGTAGTAACCTGGGCCAATTCTGGCTCAGTTACTTGGGTTATGGAAGAGCCACTGCTACTATTGACCGGTTGCGGTGTAGTAACCAGGGCTGCTGCTTGATCCGTGACTTGGGCTATGGAAGAACCATTGCTACTGTTAGCTTGCCCGATCGCAGATTCTTCTTCGGTGGAAACATTCCTATTATCGGCCGCCTGTTGTGCAGTATCTTCGACCTGTGGTTGCATGTCACGGTAACATTGGCCCATAATTTTTGCCATAAGTGGGTGCCCACCAGCTCCCTGCACGACAAATCTCCGAAGTTCTACTACCTAACGAATCAGAAAGTATTCCATACGACGATTATATTGATCTGTTTGTTATATAACATGTCAACGGCATTTAGACAAACGTAATACTACAAACAGACAGACCAATCTACATAATTATTGCAAAGTAATGCCACTCTTTAAATCACTTTCGTAAGTAATTTATCATATTTCCCATTATTATATTACTGTAGCATGTCAAATGAGATTATCGACATTTGTATTCGAATCTAGAAAGAATTTGTCACTTAATACTGAGCGCAGTGTAACAGTAGACACATTCTCTAACAGATACTGGCTCCTCCAGGCTTGGATGCTTTAATCCTCGAGAACCAATCTCAATACAATTAGACAACAATGAGGTGGTGAGGACCATACGAAGAAGATCTAATCTGTTTGTTCGGAACGTCTTTCAGTCATCATTTGAACATAAAAATAGTCTGCAGACATGCTTGGCAACGTTAGCTTCCAAGCGACTTATGTTATAAAGTAGAATTGACTCGGAGATTATACCATTTGTGTTTGCTCCAAATGAAGACAGACATGTTTTGAGATATAAAAAGCAGTCTCTTTAATAATTTTGATGCAGTTACCGATATCTTTTTTACTATTTTCATTACTTTCAATCTCAGAACATGTTTTCACAAAAAAATCAGATCACTTTTTGGTAAAGAAAACTAAAACTACTCTATGAAAGAAATCTGCAAAAATTTGTGTTCTTCTTATTACCTGAGGATCGCGTTGAAGGTCGTCGTCACCAGATGCTTTTGTGAATATGGCCCAGCAATCTTCGTCCGTCAGAGGAAGAAGATGGTGCACATTTTCCTTACCAACCATCATCTCCACCAATGTATCGCTCCTGCCATTAACGATCACAGCTCCTCCATATCCTTTCGGCAGCCCAGAAGCCAGGCCTCGACTCCAGTCCGTGGAGTGAACCCAGGTGAAATTCTTGCCTTTATTTGGTTTGTCCTGGATCGAGTAATCTGAGATGGAATTGGTGAGTCTCATGTGAGGCTCACATTTCTGACCGTTCAGATCACATTTCTTAGCGAAGCCCAAATTATACCATCCATCCGCATCCCAAGCATCGTCCAGCACGATCAGGTACCTCTTGCCCACTAAATGCCGATGCAGAAGAGAGACCAACCCCGAAACTCTATCTTCATCACGTTTCTTCTCCTCGATGATCTCCTCGTCTTCTCCGAGGCAAGTCAGCATCCTCTCAGCGAGAGCGACCTTCGGGTCTGGGTCATCCCAGGGTTGTTTCGTCATGCAAACCCAGATCCGAGGAAGAAAGTGCTCTTTCACTTGTTCGCTGTTGAACATCATTTGACAGATGGTAGTTTTTCCACTACCTGCGGTTCCCGCGATCCCGAGCGCCATGAATTGACTGCAGTTGCTTTGGCATTTAGCAATCAAGCCATGGACGAGGAATGACGTTTCAACTTCACGCCCGATAACCACAGACTGATCGAGCGACCCGTTGGTCGGTTCAATGTAGTCGACTTCGTTTATGGCCGGCTTTTCGGGTTGCGGGATGTTTCGCGGGAAGGGTACTAAAAACGGCATTGGATCCAACAGGGGTATGTATACGCACTTCACTTTGGTGCTACTCCTCTCCGTATGATAATTTCAGGGTTCCCTTCGGCTGTGTTCTTTAGGAACGGAAGTTTCATGAGTATTGCTCCCACTGATCTGAGTCAAGAATTTCAAAGTCGATGGAAGAACCAGGCTGTTATGGAGTTTTTAATGCGACGTGGCACGTCCGCACTGGGAACTTTCTCTAGTGATTTGCTTTTTTCATGTCACCTTAGCAAATCTCTAATTTTTAACAATATATGTATCGATTCTATTTTAATTTTTTATGCACGTATCGTTTAGGTGTATATAAACTGACTTTTACAATATCTATGTATAATAGATGGAAAAAGTTACATTCCGTGACAAAAATGTTCTAGGAGCGCACAGATTTTGGTAATAAATTTTTCAATATATTTCTTTATGCATATTTGGTATATCTATGTAAAAATGAAGCTGATTTTTTTTCTAAAATAAGGCTTTCCAATATCTAATTTATAATAAGAAAAATTAAAATTAAAGAGAAAAGTCAAATGTTAATGAGGCTTGCATGCATCTAAGTTATAATTAAAAGGAAAAACAAAGAAGAGAAGTCAAAAATTAAATTAAAGAGAAAAAATAATAAAATGTTTAACATGGGATATGGTGAATAATTTAGCCAATATATCGAGATTATCGCACATATTTTAACGACTCTAATTATTATAAATATTTTTTTTATATATCTAGATTATACATAGCAATATCTATGTATAATTAGATGATATTGCGCACATTTTGGTGATAAAATGTTTTATATAGATTTTATGTTGGGATATCTATATAAAAATAAGGCTGGAAGTTATTTTTCATGATTGCGCATATTTATAATATAAATATTAGCAAATTCATAACAAATTACTAAATAACCCAAATAGTTTATTCAAAAAACAATTACTTTAAAAGGTATATGACATGATAGTGCATATTTCATTAATATATGAAGTTAGAGGATCATCGGAGAAGTTATATAACACAGCACCTTCTATTTGATAAATAAATGACTAAAGAAAAAATCAACACTAAAGAATGATTAGCAAGTTTCCTATCCTACTCAAACTTGCAAAAATTATTTCAAGTTCCTAAAGTTAAAACACCAGTTGCTAACAACCCTCCGTTCAGCCTTTGCTAGCGGTGCTCCAGCGAATTTCCGTCGCACCCATGGCATGAGCAGATTACCCCGCATCACGGTGAGCACATAGCACTTGAAGGTGCTTGTTGGCAATGAAATTTCTGATACCATTTTGGAAAATGAAATCAGCATCATATTTAGATTTTTCATTTACAAAACATATAAGTCATTGGATTAGCTCAAATTTCTTATCTGATACAGGACTTACCTATTCGGGAAATCCATAACTTGAAAAAAGTTGCTAAGATGGGGATTTTTGGCGCGGCGGCAGCGGTCGCACTGCATAATGCCCGAGCCTCACGATGGGGACACCCGCTGCCTAGCCCAGCCCTCCACTCCCCGTTGCAGATGGCGTTGGATCTCGTTGGATCATCTGGAAACTATCTGCAGATAGTGTCTATCGCATTCGTTTCAACCAGTTCATTTCGTGCTAGTCTAACCGACGTTGAACTTCCAATTCTTCGCAGTGTGCTAAAAAAAATATATGTGCAAGTACTGTTGCTCGTCACTGAAAGAGATATGAGTTCTTTTTTAGCCTTCTTATGTCTGTTTCGTCCTTACCTTTTCTGTTAACCGCATGGTAACACTAATTTGCGTGCTGCCAATGATATGCAGTGTTCAGGAGCTCACCACGTTTGATTTTAAGTTTACAACCAAAGACAGATCCCCATTGGCTTGTTGAACAGAGGACGCAGGAAGTGGACATCATTCAAGCTGGATGGACAGATATTTTAGACCATGAGCAAACAATGGTTTCAAAGTGACACTCAGACCCTAAGGAGCTCAATTACACATCTTCTGCAATCTTGCTCTTTGTATTCAGGAGTTTCCATTGATTGAACATAAATCAACTCTGAATGGTTAAAATTGTAATCATTTTCGGCTTTCTTGATCTGTTTCAAAGACACTGTCTGCATGTGCGCTTATCTGTAAGACGATATGTTCTCCCAGTAGTTTGGGAATAGTCTAATAGAAGTCATTGCGTGCACTATCTATATCTATACACTACTGTTTATATAAAGATAAGATCAGATACTGTACTGCTGTAACAAAAGTGCAACATGAACCGGAGAACATGTTCAAGAAACATGCTTTCGAGCTTATCGATAAATCTAAATTCATGATATTTAAAGTGGTAACCGGGAATACCAGAAGTTACAAAGGATACATAGAGTCGCCAATTATAATGCCAAGTTCATTATAGTAGATCAGCGCCAACTGTTTTGTACGATAGAGCTGAAGCGTCATCTAAGCACTTTTCTATGATTGTCGATGCGGATTCCACTAATTTCTGATGTTGCTCCCGGTTCTCCCTGACTTGCTCCAGCTCCTTTGAGAGTTTGTCAATCTGTTCATCCAAATCAGCCGTGGCGCGTTCATTGAATTTATTCGCTGCAAGACCAAAGTAGGCACTCACTACTATGGTTAGTTGATCCCTAACAAGTTGCATGCGGAAATTGGCACGCTGCACAACCTTCAAGCGGCCCCACCAGTCCATAAGCATCTGTTCAGTGACGTCCTCGATTTTAGTCCTGGACATGCTGTACACAACATCACACAACAAAACGAACATGAACGTCTTCACTTTAGGACTCAATCTGGATTCAGCAATCAAATCCTTATGTTTCCGCAACAATGTGTCCATGATGTTGGCAAAATCCCAAGTGATCTGGTGCTCTCCGACATCGACAACCTTGGTATCCAAGTTATATAACTTGATCAATTCTTCCCACGGTAGTGTAACAGCGTCAAGCCTGTCTAAGAGCTGTTTGAAGGCGTCACCTGAGTAGGGGAAACTTGTCGCATAGTCTGATGAAATATCTGCAGAAGGTATTGACAGATTCTTGAATTCCATCAACTCATTCTCAGTCAAGGAGTCGTATATATCCTTCAAAGTCAGAGTAGATTCCGTGATCTGCTTTTCCCACTGAGCAGTGGTTTGAGAGTTCAACCCTTTGCTAACGACCCGGCCGGGAATAAGTTTGCCCAAGGTCCTCAAGTCTACATCCCCTCTCTCCCCCTTAAGTGACCTCAATACCTATTAAAGAATCATCAGTTTGTTTGGCATGATCAACTGTTGAAATAAATTCAATGACTCCTACAAGGTAAATCAAAAAGCATGGAGAGGTAATTCAACTTCCTCCTCCCCACTCTTCAGAAGAGGGATCCAACAGATTTGGATCCAGCCACAAAATGATGCTACTTTGGAGGCAAAATACCAGTAGAAGTAGAGAGGAAACGTGAATAATCAGCATAACTGATGAAAGGAAAGGAACAAACCATTGTCATCCCATCCTTACGAAACGAGTTACCACCATCTATTATCAGGGCAGACGAGCTATCTCTTAAACGAGTCGATGCTTACTTAGTTGTGGTCATGGTTTATTTGTAAGCATCTCCAGTAGAGGAAAATTCATTGGGAAAAGGGACTGTTTTCCTCCGGTCGGATGAAAATGAAAGATGACTGGAGAGATGAACTGGGCAAGGATGCAGAGCTTTGAAAGAACCAGGCGTACCTCGGACATCGCGCATTTGAAGTGCACGAAATAGTAATCTCCCGAGTGGTAAACGCACTCCCTCGGATCTCTTTTATCCTCGCAGAAGTCGCAGTAGTACTCGCCCGAGTCATCCTCGGCGAATGAATCGGCGAGGCTGAAGGGATCGCCAGGAAATTCGTCCAGCTCGATCGTTGTTGGCAAGGGGCCGCAAAGGAGATGGAGGTTGAAGTCGCACCGGGCACAGCGAAAGACCGGCGGCGAGTCGCAGGGACGACCACACTCGTTGCACGGAGGAGCGTGGCGGGGCGCATCGTCGAGGACAGCAAGAAGGTGAGGGTGACCTGTGTATGACACGGTCGGCTGCTGCATCTCTCTCTCTCTCTCTCTCTCTCCCCTTCGCTTGGTTTACAGAGGGACGATGAGAATGGTGGTGGTGCAGTGGCAAGTATCCCAAGGATGCCCGGTTTATTCGACTCGACTTTCATCGTAAGTTTAGTTATAGTTAGATTAGAGAAAAGTTATACTTAGATTCTACTTCAATGACCATTCGCAAGAACCACTATCCATCATATTAAGTACTTCTTGTGATCGTGGAAAAAATGTGCACGTGAATCAGGAAGATCAATGAAATCAGATTTTAAGGCGTGATAATACTTTCTTTAAAGAATTATTTGCTCCACAACGTTGATAATGGTTATTAAAAAAAATCCTCCAAAATATAACAAAGTCTCAATGACAATACCAGATAGCAATTCCGGTATTTCTCCAAGATCTCTCAAGGGAAACAATTGGAAAAGATGATTGTGTGATTTTAAAAAAAGAAGTATAAGTAAAGTAAAAACAGACTTGAAAAATTTGAATATATACTTCAGTCTTTTAAACCAAATGCAACCTTTCGGGAGAAGTTGCATTGTTAAAAGAATAAAAATTCGGATTAAAATAATTATAAATAAAATATCATTTTTATTATTCTGAATTTTATCAATTCTGAAAAAATAATCTTTGAACAAATACATCATTTCAAAGATAAAGGAGTTATGTCCGAAAAGATATAACATTCCAAAGGTAAACTAATTATGTCCGAATAAACACAATTCTTCCAAAGGTTGTAAGAGCACCTGATAACCGTTATGCAAAATAATAAAATTCGAAATTAATTAATAAAAATTAACCACCACTCTATTGCGAACAGTCACACTATTTTAATAGAAAATAATAAATGAGGATTAGTGTTAATTATGATCCCCGCGAGTGCGTAAACGTGCAAAGTGCTAAATTCGCCAAAATATTGGGCCAAAATTGTGCACCTGCACGCAGATATCACGTAGATATTGTGAGATCTAGCCCAAAGCCCATCGTCTTCAATTGAGCAAGTTAGAAGAAATCCATGCTAATATAGTGGCCTACACAGTCAAAACTTTTATGTGAGACAAGCAAAAGCACTATTTTGTTTGTTTTACAAACAATCGACCAACAGTGGTCTGGCTCGAAATTTGAAGAACAAAGTCACTAGTCAATAATCTTTTCGTAAGCTTAATTTGTCAGCAAACAACTCTACTAAGAGCGGGAAATATGAATATTTACCTCATGTATTCACGTTCGTTATCGATTCATATTATATATATGTGCTCGCAATGTTGCCTGTATTCATATCATATTACAATTTAATATCTCATCTTTTCTTTTGATCGGGGATAAACTTATGTGATAAATAAAAGGATTAAATCACGAAAAGCCCCAAATAAGTATACTTGTGACAAATTTACGCTCTATATATTTCTAGTAAATTTTACCGTCAAATTGTTGAGTTGGATGACACGTGATAGTTGACAAGTGTACTGATTTGGAGTTTTACCCTCCGTTTGTCACAAGCCTACCGGTTTGTGATTTTTCGTGGTATTAATTTAATTTAACGGAAATTAACGAAGGGTACATTTATCAATGGTGTACCAATTTGGGGTATTTGATGGTGAAAAAATTAGTTTACAATAAATTTATCATAAGTGTACAAGTTTGGAGTTTTTTGTGGTTAAAAAGTTAGTTTTGGGTAAATTTATCATAATTGTACCGATTTGAGGTTTTTTGTGATATTAACCATAAATAAAATCTCCTGCAAACTCTAAGGGAGATTTTTGTTGATGCGAACATTCATTTATTTTTAATAATTCTTTGGATATTCTTTATTTCTCTTACAGAAAATTCGCGTCCTCGCCAACATTTAAAATGAAACAACAAATATAGTTTTAGACCCGACCAAACCAAACCAGCGTCTTGTTAGTTAATGCTATCTTTTTATGTTGCGCATGCTAATAAAAGCAAGTGGAGGAGGAAGCTGCGAAACATTCAAGTTTCTACATTATGATCTATAAGAAGAGATCATATCAATTTAGTAGATCAACCTTCATATAAGTAGCATAACTCTAAATTATCGCTCCGTTTGTTTCGTGAAAAAGAATGATTTGAAAAATATTTTCCTAAAAAATAATCTCTTATATCGCTTAAATTAATTAATTAATCAATGAATAATATTTTCTTTATCCACAATAATTATGTCTAAATATTTTCGTAGACGACGAAAATATCTTTACATTTATATATTCTTTAAACCAAGGGAGCCTATATCAATTGGTGATCAATAGTTAACCACCGGAAAGGAGTTATAAGGCCGAAAGAAGTAGAGAAGAGTGAGGGAGGCGAGTAAGAGCAAAGCAAAGCGCTGAAGTCCAACCATGAAGCTGCCGGGTCCTGACAAGTTGAAGACGCTTTGGGACAAATGGGAAATCCGGATGTTCATCCTGATCAGTCTCTCGCTCCAGGTCGTGTTGACGCTGCTGACGCCCCAGAGGAAACGCACCGGAAACGTGGTTGTGATCTCGTTGATCTGGACAGTCTACTTGCTTGCCGACTGGGTGGCCGCCGCCACGGTCGGCAAGATTTCCAGCAAGCAAATCAATGGTTGCGGGCTCTCTGAAAACGCCGATATCGTGACTTTGTGGGCACCTTTCCTCCTACTCCACTTGGGAGGCCCTGATACCATCAGTTCCTTCTCTCTCCAGGACAATGAGCTGTGGCCGAGGCACCTTTGCGGGCTCGTTCTGCAGGATCTCGCTGCCGTTTATGTCTTCCTTAAGTCGCTTCCAGGAGACAAGCTGCTGTTGCTGTCGACCATTCTCGTGCTTATCGCAGGGACCGTTAGGTACGCTGAGCGAATTCAAGCTCTATATGCAGCGAGCTTGGACGGACTCGGGGATTCGGTGTTCCGGAAGCCAGATCCTGGACCTGAATATGAGAAAGTTGTGGAGATCTACAAGTCCTTGAAAGAGAGCGGCATGCCGACGCAGTTTGTGACGATCGATCAGCGCGGAAGCAACTACTCACCTCGTGCTCCCAAAGAGCAAGAAGCCACGATCAACGAGAAACCAACACCAAGGGAGGTCCTCCAAGATGGGTACAAGTTGTTTAAGACCTTCAAGGGACTCATAGTCGGCTACGTCTTCACCACCAAAGAGCGCCGGGAGAGCCGCCACTTCTTTCTCAACCAGAACGCCCTACATGCTTTTCGGCTGGTAGAAGTGGAGCTCAGCTTCCTGTATGAGAACCTCCACACCAAGACATTTGTTTTGCGATACAAATGGGGATGGATCTGGCGCCTCATCAGCTACTGTTCCATCTTGAGTGCCTTCGCCTCATTCTATATAGTTGAGAAGGATGGATACCACAAGTCGGACGTCATCATCACCTACCTCCTGTTCTTTGGGGCAGTTTCCCTTGATGTCATCTCCCTCTTCATACTGTTGTTCTCTGATCGAACTGCCATGGCCATCGAAAGCAAATGGTACGATCCCATTTTGGAAAAGATGAATAAAAGAAAGAGGTGGTCAGGAAAGTTGTCCCAATGTAATCTAATAGAGTTCTGTCTGCATAAAAAAAGCAATTCACTTAACAATATTGCCGAACTTGTGCGAATGAGAGGTCGTCTGGATAAGATTAGGCTAAGCTTTTGGCAGCACAATTGTGAGGTGGATGACGATCTAAAGGAGTTCGTTTTCAAGGAGTTGAGAAGGAGATCCTTGGTCGCCAAGGATGTTGAATCTGCTTTGAAGATTTCTTCTCACCGAGGCAGTTGGGCTCTTTCAGACGCTGGCATACATCAGAACAGCGAGTTGTCTAGTAGCATCGTCGAAGTTTCCTGCGTCGAAAGTGTCCTACTGTGGCATATAGCCACTACACTCTGCTATGAAGATAGCACAGATGAGGTCCTCACAGATGAGGACCGCAAGAAGCGAAAAATATGCAAGACACTCTCAGACTACGTGTTCTATGTTCTGATCTTGCAACCGAATATGATGTCCGCCTTCTCGTCCAATTGGCAGTTGATGTTCCAAGACACCTGCGCTGAAACCAATAGATTTTTGAGAAATATGCAATCCGGAAAACCTGACGTGGATCTGAAAAGCCTATGCGAGGAGATTCTCAAAGTGGATACGCCGGTTAAACCGAGTTATATCAAAGGTTACTCGAGCAAGTCTGTGCTATTTGCTGCTTGTTCCCTTGCGAAATGCTTTAGAGTAGCGCTCGGGGCGAATAGATGGGAGATAATGGGAGGAGTGTGGGTGGAGTTATTGTCATATGCCGCGAACCACTGCAAGGTCGATGTAAACGCAGAACAACCGAGCAAGGGCGGAGAACTTCTGACCATAGTCTGGTTTCTGTTAAACCATTTCGGCTTGGGAACGCAATTCGACGTGGATGATGGGGCTAGGGTCCAAATTGTAGTGAAGAAGTAATGGGTATAGAATTAAGTCTTCTTCTGTACCCGATCATCCAGAATCAATTTCCAAATGCAAAATTTCTTTGTTTGCTTTGTGGATTAAAATAATGAAATTTCCAACCGACCACACCTGCAAGTCGAGGCCGCGTAACTCCAAATCTGGAGGCCACAGCTCGGATCGAGAGGTCGTGACCTCCTTTGGATGTCGACCTGAGCGAGGACGAGAGTTTTGGATCGACGCTGGCCTGGTTCGTGGCGATGGTGTGGTGAACTTGGAGCAGTCTGGTGTGGCTGTGGCTGAGTCATGTCGAGGCCAAGCGGGGGTAGGGTGCCGGTGCTGATGTTGTCCATAGCGGGTAACGATGGTGGTGCCTATGTCGTCTGTGATAGCTGTGGCGGCTTAGTAGTGGTGCACGGCGGCAATGCTTGGTCCACGGCGGCAGATGGTGTGGCTACATCTGTATATTTCCTTTTGACATAAAATCTCTGAACTTTGTAATTTGTAAAGTTTGGTCTTTAATTTATTTTATTTTTACTGATTAGGTCCTTAAATTATACAATTCATTTGTCACGTCAACAACGCACATCAACTCTAACAAACCAGCCATAACAATGGAATTTTGTTTGTTTTGGGGGGATTAAAATATTAGAAATATGAAAAAGCGATAGAGAGAGAGAGAGGGGGGAAGAACAAGGGAGGAAGGAGGAGGTGAAGCAGCAGGCTGAGGCGGCGGCGCGGGCTGCTGATGACCGCGGCCTGAGGCCGTTCATCCTCCATCTGGAACACAGCCATCTCAATCTCTTCCTCAATCTTTTATTCTCTTAAAATTTCCAAATAGCAAGTTGCAGTAGCACTAGGCCGAGGCATTCCGTAAGCTTTTTGCTTCTTCTTCGCATCTCTTCGGTCGATCCATGATGGTGTTTGAACTGTGTTGTCTGCCCTGCGCGCCCGCAAGCACTCTCTATTTTCTAATGGGTTAATATTACGAAAAACCTCAAATCGATATACCTGTGGTAAATTTATCTCAAATTAATATTTTGACCACAAAAAAAAAAATTCCAAACTGGTACACCTGTGACAAATTTACCCTAAATTAGTTTTCGTCAAATTTTACCGTCAAATTGCTGAGTTGAATGACACGTGATAGTTGACGAGTGTACCAGTTTGGGATTTTACCTTCTGTTTACCACAGGTGTACCGGTTTGTAGTTTTTCGTGGTATTAATATAATTTAATAGAAATTAACGAGGGTAAGTTTGTCACAAATGTATCAGTTTGAAGTTTTTTTTCGTCAAAAAATTAGTTGGGGGTAAATTTATTATGGGTGTACCAGTTTAGAGTTTTTGGTGGTCCAAAAATTAGTTTTGGGTAAATTTATCATAGGTGTACCGGTTTTATATTATCTCCTGCATATCTCTGAGCGTCAATAATGTTCACACATACATATTCATCCCTTTTCTCACATCCTGCTGGAGGTTTTCCTCAATTTCATTCTGTTCAATTCAACCAGAAACTATGGCCTTGGCTCTGCTTCCCTTCTTCAAACTTGCCCAAGACTGTCGACCATGGATGTGGATGCTGGAGCTTCTCAGAATCGCCAGCCCCACCGAGGGCTACCTTTCTTAAAATTTTATTTTTTGGGCATTTTTAAAAATATTTATTAGTTTAGTATTAACAAATAGTGTTTAATTTCTCGTAACATGATAAGTTTTCATTTTAACGGTAACTTGGGCGCGAATGATAATCATTTTGTTCCAGAAATAGAAAAAATCTATTTCTATTCCATGGACGAGTTTCTGAGCCAAAAAACGCGTTTGATAATGACACAAAATTTCTCCCTCTCGAGCGGCCGGCGGAAGGTAGTGGACGGCAGGCAGCGGTGGGAGGTGGCCGGTGTTGGGCAGCAACAGAGGACAGTGGGGGCGGTAGGAGGCGACTGGCGGCGAAGGACGACGACGAGAGGCGGCCGGGAGGTGGCTGGTGTTGGGTGGCGGCGGGAGGCAGGCGATGGGAGGCAACCAGTGGCAGGTGGGTGAGTAATAAGAAAAGTTTTTATTTCTCATTTCTGTTATAGAAATAAAAAAGTAAAAATTTTTACTTCTGATTTATATTCCAAACCTATTTTTGAAGTAGAAATTTGTTCCAGAAATAGAAAAATGAAATTGCGTTACCAAACGGATTTTTGTTCCAAACCTATTACTGGGAACAGAAAAATAAAAAATCAGAGAATTAGAATAGTTATCGTGCGTGCCCAGGCTCGAATGATAATCATTCTATTCTAGAAATCGATTTTTGGCTAGAAATAAATTTTTCTATTTCTATTCCATGGACGAGTTTCTGAGCTAAAATACGAGTTTGATAACGACACAAAATTTATGTTCCTGAAATAGAAATTCATTTAATAACGGCACAAAATTTCTACCTCCCAAGCAATTGGTGGGTGAGCGGTGGAGGACGGTGGGCGGCGACAGGAGGTGGCCGGCGGCGGGAGGCAATCGGCATCGAGCGGCGAAGGACGGTAGACAGCGGCTGGCGGAGGATGGCAAGAGGCGGCCGGCAGCGGCCGATGGTGGGAGGTTGCTGGCGGCGGGTGGCGATGGACGGCGGTGGGAGGAGGATGGCAGCTTGTAGCGGAGGACGGCGATGGACCACGGTGGCGGGAGGCAGCCGGCGGTTGGTGGCGGGAGGCAACTGCGGGCGGCAAGTGGGCGGCTGGTTAGTAGCAAGGGCGAGCGATGAGAAATTTTTTTATTTCTTTTTATGTTCTAAAAATAGAAAAGTAGAAAATTTTTACTTTTGATATCTATTCCAAACCTATTTCTGGATTAGAAATTTGTTCCAGAAATAGAAAAATGAAATTGCGTCACAAAACGGATTTCTATACAAAACTTGTTATCAGGAATAGAAAAATAGAAAAACAGAGAAACAAAATGGTTATTATACGCATCCTTTGTCACGCCCCGAACCCTACCGAGCTCGCGACATCTGCCTCTGGTCGATTTATGCGACAACCCAGGAATTATTGCCGACCTCAATTATAATCATCAGAGATTTAAATTCACAACGGAAACCACAATTAACCCGGACAATTTAAACTGGGGAGAATATTCAGGGAGAATACACATATTTCTTTCCATTACCCACTTAGAAAATATTCAGAACTTCCAACAGCCACGATTTACAACCATCGCATACACTTGCACACCGCATTACAAACCATCGATATACCAAAAAGATCGATGACCTGGCTTTCTATTCCCAAAAATGATACTTTCCAAAAACTTACTAGGAACCCCTGTACTAACCCCTACGCCCCTTGCTAGGCGTCCATTTTGAGTCTGACTCATCATCACCGGAGTCTGAGCTCCCCTGATCCGATGGCTCCTCCGAAGACTCCGGCTCCGCCTCAATCACAATCGGATGATCAATGTCACTCGACTCAGCTGGAACGGCGTTCTGGTACTCCTCGACTAGGAAATCGAAGAAATTATATTCTGGCACGAAATTGGGATCCATATATTCCTCAAACGGGAGTATATACTCCGGGTCTCCTGCCGGCTCATCCGACTCCTCAGACTCGTCCTCAGGCTCTACCTCGGGCTCCACCTCTTCTGGTTCCTCCTCTTCTGGTTCCTCCTCATCTGGTTCCTCTTCCTCTGGTTCCTCTTCGGGGATTGGTTCTAAGGCTGCGCATGACAACGATTCTGTGCTCGGGAACAGATTCTGTTCAGAAATGATTCTTTTTTATTCTGTGCCCGGAATTGATTCTGAGCATTTTAAGGCGTTTGTTAACGGCCCAAAATTCCATCCCTGGAATAGAAAAAGAACAGAAATGCGTTTGGTAACGCCACAAAATTTCTTTTTATTAATAATATTTTTAAATATTTTAATATTTCTTTCTTTTGTTTCTTTTCTTTTTTTCTTTTCCTCCTTCTTGGCTATAGCTCTTTCCTAGCCATGACGGGTAAAATATTTTTTTATTAATAATATTTTTATTAAAAGTATTTTTTCTTTTTTTTTACCATGGCCTGGTCGCCGGCCATGACAGGTAAAATATTTTTTTTATTAATAATTTTTTTTATTAAAATATTTTTATTAAAAATATATATTTTTATTTTTTGGCCATGGCCTGGTTGCCGGCCATGGCCGGTAAAATATTTTTTTATTAATAAATTTTTTTATTAAAAATATACATTTTTATTTTTTTTGGGCCATGGCCTGGTCGCCGGCCATGGCCGATAAAATATTTTTTTTATTAAAATATATTTTTTTCTTTTTTTTGGCCATGGCCTGATCGCCGGCCATGGCCTGTAAAATATTTTTTTTATTAATAATTTTTTATTAAAATATTTTTATTAAAAATATACATTTTTATTTTTTTGACCATGGCCTGGTCGTTGGCCATGGCCGGTAAAATATTTTTTTTATTAATAATATTTTTTATTAAAAATATATATATTTTCTTTTTTGGCCATGGCCTGGTCACCGGCAATGGCAGGTAAAATATTTTTTTTATTAATAATATTTTTTATTAAAATATTTTTATTAAAAATATACATTTTTATTTTTTTGGCCATGGCCTGGTCGTTGGCCATGGCCGGTAAAATATCTTTTTTATTAATAATTTTTTTATTAAAAATATATATATTTTCTTTTTTTGCCATGGCCTGGTCACCGGCTATGGCAGGTAAAATAATTTTTTTATTAATATTTTTTTTTATTAAAATATTTTTATTAAAAATATATTTTTTTCTTTTTTATGGCCATGGCCTGGTTGCCGGCCATGGCCGGTAAAATATTTTTTATTAATAATATTTATTATTAAAATATTTTATTCTCGTCAGATCCGGCGAGGGCGGTCCTCGGGCCGGACATTAGAAACTAAATTAAAAACCAAGAAAAGGAAGAAGAAAAAAAAATTGATTCTCAAAATTGTTCTCAGAATCAAGAAGCTACTTTTTTTATTCTTGATTCTGTTCCAAAGCGATTAAGGAACAATTTTTGACAAAAATTGTGCCTTGAATCAAAAAATTAAACAAACGCATTTCTGTTCCCAAACTGATTCTGGGAACAAAAGAACAGAATCAAACACTGTTTGGCAAGTTGTCATGCGCAGCCTAAGTCTATGTCCATCGGGTCATCCTCAGCTTGTGATGCTTCGGGCTCGGGCTCATACTCCGCCTCCGAAGATCCCTGAGCGGCGGGTGCTGGATGCATCCCTGACTGCGCTACACTAACCTCCGTACTGGTCAACTCTCCATCAATCGGGGGTACGGCAGTCGGGTCCCAATCCCCAACAAGATCAAAAGGAACATCGAATCCTCTAACGGGCCCGAACTCAGCCCCGTCAGTATCTTGGAAGAACCAGGCAGTGTACTTCTGCTCCTCCCAAAGGGTTAAACCTACTTCTACGAAAACGGTAGTAGTGTGCTTAATCCAGGTCATACCATCTCCCATCGGAAACTCTAACTCTTCTAGCTCGGTGTGCACAGGTACTCCAAAACGTTCTGGTGGCAGTGGCGGAGGATTCATGGATCCAGTCGAGGTTCTGAAATTTGTTGGTTGAAACAACCATGTGAACACTTCTCAGCAAGTTCACCCGTAAACCCTACCTAGGCTATCACGTACCTCCAGACAATTTCACAAACACAATTGCACACATACCATTATCACATAGCAGGCACATCAGCACAATCACAAGTATGTACAATTCTCATGTCATGCACTCGTTCCGTTCTTATCATATCTCATCCACATTCCTCGCCAGTGACCCGCGTACACGTACACGCCTCAGGTACACTGCGATCTCTTTCCACAACACTTCCAGGCCCGCGTAAACGTACACGCCTCAGGCCATGTTTCTTGCCCGCATAAACGTACACGCCTCAGGCTCAATACCTACCACCTACTGCGTAACCCGCGTTGAAGTACACGCCTCAGGCTAGCAGTCTTCCGGTAATACCGGGCATCGTCCCGCGTAAACGTACACGCCTCAGGACGGTACAATTTCCACGAATACATATCACGCCACATTTCCTTCTCACTCAGACACATGCTCAACAAGCATTTACCACACACAGCTGGCCAATCACACATGGCCCGTGCACGCATCAATTATACACAAACCATGCTCACCCAGCAGTCAACACGGCCAATAATAGTAATTAAAAGGCAAAAGAACACTATAAGTGCCATAACTTGTGTACGGCGCTCACTTTGGTGCCATAAGTTTTTTTTGGATCACTTTAGTGCTAAAATTTTTGAAAAACGATCACTTAAGTGCTAAAATTTTTGAAAAACGATCACTTAAGTGCTAAAATTTTTGAAAAACGATCACTTAAGTGCCAACTCCGGTGCCGTACACAATTTTTCGCCGGAAATCCGACGTGGCATTTTTTTTATTAATTTCTGAAGCTGACGTGGCTCGCCGGAGATTGGCACTTAAGTGATCGTTTTTCAAAAATTTTAGCACTTAAGTGATCCAAAAAAAACTTATGACACTTAAGTGATCGTTTTTCCTCCGACTTGGCACCAAAGTGATCCGAAAAAAAGTTATGGCACCAAAGTGATCTCCGTACACAAGTTATGGCACTTATAGTGTCCTTTTGCCGTAATTAAAATAATGTGGCCCACGCGTGCACCCAACAAACATAATTAACTCAACCAAGTGCACAATCACACGTTTAATTTCACCACCACAGTCTAATTATTTTCAAACGCACGTAAAACACAGAAATCATTATTTTTCTCCCACCAAACGACGCCAAATCGATTCCGGTCCTTCACGGGACTTTTTCACCATAAATTCTCGATTCTAAAAATCCAACTTGCGTCCCGATCGGCCCATAGCGGCCCCATGAACAGTAGACCACAGCCACTGTTATTCTCAAATTTCCAATAAATATTGCCCGAATTAAATCCTAAGGCCCGCCACAAAATTTCCACTCCCAATTCATGTAATTCCGCACCTAATTTTTACCAGATTTCGCCCAAAAATCGCCCGCCGATACCCGAAGTCCTAAGTTGGGTTTAGAGCGCAACTTACCCGCGTTCTAGACTATCGCGGCTAGAACGGAAAGCGGCGGCACTTAATCGGGAACGGCGGCGATGAAGAATGGCTCCCGGCGGCGGCGATCGGCTTGGGGCGGACGGCGGCTGCTCACGGTGGGGGCGGCTGGGTCCACGGCCGAGGGGTCCACGGCCGAGAGAGGAGAGAGAGAAACCGAGAGGGAGAGGGACGGCGGCTTGGGGGCGGTGACGATGGCGAGGATGGCACGGCGGTCCGACGGGCGCACGGACGATGGGGATGACGCGGTGGCGGCGGCTAAGGGAGAAAGGGAGAGATCGGTGGAGGGGGAGGGGCTCACGGCAAGGGGGGGCTTTCACGGGGGAGAGAGAGAGAAAAGGGTCAAAGAATAAATATCCCAATTTTGACCACTTTTTGGTAAATTACCAAAATGTCCCTCTCTCACATTTTTTATCCGACGGTCCAGATTCGATCTAATCTTGAAACCGACGGCCCAGATCGAATCTTGTCAAAAATATCCAAGGGCAATCTTGTAATTTCTCAAAAAGTCCAAGGGCAAAATTGTCTTTTCCAACTTTTAGGGCAAAATTACCAAAATGCCCTTTGCCCATAAAACATGCCCTTTGATAATCCTTAGGGGTAAAATGGTCAGTTTCTTCGTTTCTCACCGAAATCGAACTTTTCTGAAAAATCCGAAGAAATCCAGAGATGTATGTTCCAATTGCAACGTTGTCCAAAGGTCCTGCCGTGACTTTCCGAATTTTCTGATGCTCGGTTTGGTCTCTAATAAAAATTTAAATTATATATACATAACGTAACTAGAGCGTTTCTCAGACTAACGGGTGGCTTTCGGGAAATTCGTCTATACGACCCGTGACTGATACTAAATCGAGTCACGTACAATTTATTCAGACCGTAATGACTTCGGTTGTCATTAAAATCGCGAGGATCAATTGCTAGATCCGAGGGGCACGATCGTTTGGTATAGGTTCAGGATCCTTCGTCAAGTCATTTCGCGGTCCAGCGGAATCACCCGCGATCCACTACTATGACAGTGGCGAGCTGACCGCTAACTATCCTTGGATCGGCCAACAGTGGCTCAAAATATCACCTCAACGATTTTATGGTCGAAAGTCCATTCACGATTGAATTATCTTTAGTCGTTCGAATTTTAAATCCCTAATTAGCCTTTCCCTACTGGTTAGTATTCCAGGAATGATCAGTTCCGGATGAGAACTAGCTACGAGCACATTCGTAAAATAATTCATTTCATAAATCCCGAATGAGCGAAATGTCGGGATGTCACACCCTTAATAGTCAAGTCCGCATTTCTGTTTACTTCGAACTTGATTAACCAAAACAAGAAATCTGGAGCTTGACAGAGAAAATGGACGAAAGTTTGTGAACTTGTGGTGTCATTATCTCCTTCATAAAGTCAAAGATCGACCATATCGATGACAGTAGCATCGGGTCAAAGCCGGCATCGATTGAGCTGTCCGAGTGGTTGAGTTTCCCTGAGATGGTCTTCCAATCCAGGTTTAAAAACACTATTGAAAGTCACTCCTCCACATGGTTGGGTCATGGGACTTTGCCTCTAACCATAAGTCATCCCTAGTGTTGCTGTGAAGCCAACGTTGAGCACATCGTGTCGCTCAGCCTCGACGAGACCACGTTGACAACTTGGACCTCACGGGCCACATTGATCTTTGCTTGCAACCTCCTTGTAAGACGCAAATAAGCAACTAAGAGGGGGTGAATTTGTTTTTAAAGAAAACACAAACTAATTCTGTTGAACCGAAACCCAAATAACAATTCTGCTTTTATGTGTAAAGTAAACTAAGAATATAGTCAACGGAAATTAAAGAGTTTAGATAAAGAAAAATTGCAATAAAGATTCATCAGTACATCCGAGGTATCTCAGATGTGGGTTAGTGCTAACGCTTCTGTCTTAGCCATCATTTCCCAGGTAATTAGTGTTGTGAGCAGGTACATGGCACATCTAGGTAAAGCTCATTGACAAGCCAGAGAAAAAGAGCTCTTGGATGCAAGTGGGTCTTTAAAATAAAGGAGCGAATTTCAGGGGTTGAAGATGAAAGTTTCAATGCACGTTTGTTAGTGAAGGGTTTTAATTAGAAGGAGGGGATCAACTTCAATGAAGTGTTCTCTCTAGTCGTGAAACATAATTCCATTGGTGTGTTGCTCACGTTTGTGGCCCTTTATGATCTAGAACTTGAGCAACTTGATGTCAAGACTGCTTTTCTGCATGGCAAGCTTGAGGAGACAATTTATATGTCTCAACTCGAGGGATTTGTAGTTAAGGGTAAGGAAGATCACGTTTGTAGGTTGAAACGCTTTTTGTATGGTCTCAAGCACTCTCCACGGCAATGGTACAAGAGGTTTGATAAGCTTAATATTGAGTCAAGGCCACTCACGAAGTGCGCATGACAGTTGTGTGTACTATAAGAGATTACATGATGGTTCTTTTGTTTATTTGTTGTCGTATGTGGATGACATGCTTAGCACAACGAGGAATATGTTAGAGACACAATCATTGAAGGGACAACTTAGCAGGGAGTTTGAGATGAAGGATCTTTGAGCTACCAAGAAGATTCTAGATATGGAAATTCGCATAGATGGATAGGTTGGGAAGTTATACCTTTTGCAAAAGAGGTATATTGAGAAAGTGCTTGAGCATTTTAGTCTTTTGGCTTCTTTGTCACCTAAAACCAAATAAGAGAAAGATAAGATGTCTCAAGTTCCATATTCTAGTACTGTGGGTAGTCTTATGTATGCTATGGTTTGCATCATCCAGACATTTCGCAAGTAGTTAGTGTTGTGAGTAGGTATATGGCACATCCCAGTAAAGCTCACTAGCAAGCCGTGAAATGGATTATTCGATACATCTGGGGCATCTAAGATGCGGGTTTGGACTTTGACAGAAGTTGTGATATAGGAGATTCGGTTGTTGGCTTTGTTGATCCTGACTATGTAGGCGATCTCAACAAAAGGAAATCTTTGATAGGTTATGTTTTTACGCTTGGTGGTTCCGTGGTTAGTTGAAGAGCAATCTTGCAGGACATGGTTGCTTTGTCCACTGCCGAAGCAGAGCACATGGCAGCGACGGAACCGGCAAAGGAAGCTCTTTGGTTGAAGCGTTTGGTTATAGAACTTGGAGTAAAGTAGGAAGGAGCCTCCGTTATATTTTGTAATAACCACAGTGCGATCCAGTTGACCAAGAACGCAATATATCATGAGAAAACGAAACATATCGACATCCAATATCACTTTGTGCATGATGAGGTTGCTAAGGGTACGATTACGGTGAAGAAAGTACCTACGGTGAATAATCCGGCAGATATGTTGACCAATCCAATTCCTTTGACCAAGCACAAGCATTGGTTGGACTTGATTGGTGTTTTCACCATTTGAGTTGCTTAGGTGGAGTGGGTGGCGTTTCATCCCTTGTTTCCTATACTGGATACGCTCACGTAGGCTTAGGGGTGTGCGTCGTTGATTTCGCTATTTTGGGGGGTGACCTTGTGTGGTCACTCTTAAGGGTGAGGGCGAAAGGTCTTGTGGCATTTGGCAAAATACTGTTCAGGAAATTTGAAGTCAAGCTGGAGATTTGTTGAGTTTTGACTTTCAAATTGGTGACAAAAGGCATTTTGGACCACGCACATTTATTTTAGGGCTTTTTGAAGGGAGACTGTAAAATGAATGTATTGCACAACACATCTCTAACCCTAATTTTCACATTTTCTCCCTTCTTTATTCTTCCTATCTTCTCGTTAGATCTTTAGATCCTATGCCTCACCAAGTAGTTTTTTGACCTTTTGGATTGGACTCTTGTAATTGTTGTTGAAGATAGTGAAACCCCTTCTCCGTCCCCATAGTTTTTTCAGTTTAGGGTTTTCACGTATATCTTGTGTCTCGTGTGGTTTTGATTTTGCTTTCATCCTTTATTATTATTTTGCTTAAATTTTGTGCATCTTTCGGTGCTGTTCAGCTACAATAAACATATTTTTCTACAAAACTCTAACTCCAAGATAATTTCCATTCAAAAATTTGTTTTTTCTCTTTTACATAGCACGGGGCATAAGTCTACTTTCCAATTAAAAAGAAAAAAGAAGAAGTCAGGTCCTTTCCCGCTACTTAACGGAGACGATGAGCGGGCACAATCGGACTTTTTTTTTATCCTTCAGACTCGGTGCCTGTCTTGTTTTTGTTTTTCTATTTCTTCGGTTACACTTCCCTTGAACCTTCTCCTGGAAGCCACTTATCCTTGTGTCCTACAGAGTTCTGGTTCCTTTGTTCGCTTCACCTCTATTCCGAGGATTTAAGGATATCGTGATATCCATGGACTGGGAAAGTAAGCATTGGGAGTCTCTGTTAGCTGTGGCCAACAGGAAATATAAACTCAACGAGGTCTCTCCAGATGACCAACTCTCTCAATCTGATGGAGGAATTGGGAATACTGATGGGAACAACCGTGACAATATCAGCAAAGATGAAATTCGAGGTCCTGATAATTCATCACCTCGGGTTACAAGTCTGCGCGAGAAAATAAAGAATGATCTGTCCCACTTCAAGTCAACCTTGGCGTGGTGGCGCCAGAAAGCCGACGACCTAGAAAGTGAAGTGAGGAGCATGATGATGTTGGCTCCCCACGACACTCTTGAAGACAAGCTGCGGGACGTGGAACTGGAAATCTCGAGTTTGAAGTTGAATCTGGCTGCTCCTCACAATCTTTCAAAGGCCAAATCGAGCACTCCTGGCCTATCCAAGGTTGGGGTAGATGCAAAGAGCAACCAGATGTTGGAAAAACTGCAAGACGGATTTGAAAAGATGTCCGCGAGTCCAACTATCCAGGGCGTGCAGCAACTTTACAACAGATTGGATGAAGAGTACAAAAATTGTTTGTTGTGTCTTACAGCTTTCCCGGAGAACGCAATCATAAAGAAAAGGGTCCTGATCAATTGGTGGGTTGGGGAGGGGCTCCTAGTTGTCACAGATCCGAAGGGATCCATGGCCGTTGAGAAAGCTGCGGAAAAAATCTTCAAAGAGCTTGGCGAGAAGGGCTTCATCATGCTAGTTCATAAGAAGGGAAAGCGGAGAAGCCCTGTTCCCGACAGTTGCCAGCTCCACCCGTTTATGCGGCGGGTCCTGATAACTTTAGCAAAAAAGGCTAAATTCTTCGACTTAGATCTCCAGGGTAATGCAACGCCTGACTATTCTCAGTGCACCAGGGCATGCTTGGTAGAAGGTGGACAGCTCTCGAGGCCATCAACAGTGAGCGAGGGACGGAAATTAAAGACATTGTTCAACATGAATGAGCAGTTTCTTGATTTAAAATTGGATTTTTTTATTAGTTGCAAAGTTCTTCAGTTGGGACGGTGGATGGTGTCCGCAGATCATAACATCGATGTGGATGACGCGCCATCCCTGTTAAGAGGAATGGGCACAATGAAGAGGCTGAGATACTTGAGCCTTCAAGGTGTGACAAAGATTGGAAAACTTCCTGCTTCTATTTGCGATCTATATAATCTGACAATACTTGATCTCGGAGCATGCCAAAGTTTGGAAACACTTCCCAGGGAAATTGGTTCTTTGAAGAAACTCACATACTTGGACTTCTCCGAGTGCTACATGATCAGCCGCATGCCCAAGAGTCTCAAAAACCTGCAGCAGCTTCAAGTTCTCAAGGGGTTTGTGCTTTACCAAGACGGAAAGAAAAAGGACAAATCAGAAAATCGTGAAGAAGCTTGCACGCTCTCTGATTTGGCAAGTATGAAGAAATTGTGGAAATTGAGTTTGCGACTGGATAAAGCAGATGATTTAGAAGATGAACATATAAAAGATCTATCGCAGCTGCCCGAATTGACGTCATTGATGATTACATGGATCCAAGCTACTAAGCAACCCAGCTCATCTGACAGGGGAGCTGGCAGAAAGTCGAAGAGACGCAAGGAATCCTCTAAGGAGCCCAAAAAGCCCGAGAACAGTTTGAGCGGAGGCGAGCCTTTTCCTGGTAAACTGACGAAGCTAGATTTGCGTGGCTATCCTAGACCATCCATGCCAAAGTGGCTAACTCATTCAGAGGTAAAAGTACTCGAGAAACTCTACATCAGAGGAGGTAACCTTGCGAATCTCAACCGGGATTCTCACTCTGATAGTCTGTGGTCGGTCAAGATCTTGCGGCTCAAGTTCCTCGCTAACTGCGAGATCGAGTGGTTGGACCTGCGACATCATTTCCCATCTCTGGTCTACTTGGAAAAGTTTCATTGTCCAAAGCTCAAGCTTTTCCCATGCGATGGCTATGGCATCTGGATGAATCCCAATGCTAAGGAAGAAGGATGAGCAAACTCTCCATGCAATTTTATGTTGAATGTCTGTATGATTGTTCTGTTTCTGCATTCATGCGGTTTAATTTTGCTTCTTGTGACCTTCGGCATAAGCATTTGCTCGAGTTCCTGCTTTTCTACTAAGATTTGATTTGATTGCATTTCCCCAATCAAACTGCTATCATTATCCTCTGCTGTTAGTATCTCTTGTTGGAAACAATCCTTGCGAGAGAACTTTCACGTCGCACAATATCGCATTCATCTGAAGTCCTGGGTTCAAAACCAAGCAAAGCGCAAAAAAAAAAAAAAAAAAAAAGGAAGAAAGATTTACCATAACCACATGGGCTTTGAGTTTTATTGCAGAGTAACAAAGAGCAAGTTAGAAATTTTGAAGTCCACAGGGTCGCGGATCAACATGACTAACATGCACATCTAAACGAACTCGAGTATGGCTTAAAATTCAACTTTACCCCTCTATTTTCGTGGATGCGTTTATTTATCAAGTAGCAAAGTACACGAGTGTTGCACGAGTTTAAAACTATATGTTTTATATTATACTAAACATCAATATCAATGCGAATTTTCGTGAGAGAATAATATGTAAATAATTATAAGAAAAAAAATTCAGATCAATAAAAAGCTCCGCTAGAGGTTATGTGGAGTTTTATATAAAGTGAATCCAAACCCATTATGTAGGTTCATCCTACGATTAAAAAACAATATCGACCCAAAATTGCAATATTTATAAATTGATAATATAGGTAGATGCAATATTTCGAGCATGTAAAATAATATGAACCGATAAGAAACGTAATAGCATAAAGTAAGAACGTAAATTTCCCTCTTTTGATAGCTTTCCTCCATATGTCATAATCTTCTCATTTGCATCATCGACTTGGTGTAGAAAAGGCAAGCAAGTCATTTTTGTCGGATCTTCTTAATAGTAAAATGGTTTCTTCGCTTTTCTCCTTTTTATCTACAGAGAGTTTGAGGTCACTTTTTCGAGATGAACTTCCAATTCCAAACATTTCATCTTAATTTTTTATGGAAATTCTCCTTTTTCATTTTGGTAACCATTTGATATCTATCTTTCTGTTTTGGCAAGACTTGATGGATGTCTGATCATCCCTGACAATATATCAAAAGAGAATTATTAGATATCTTGAAAAAATATGCAATTTAAATTTATATTCTAAAGAAATTTTTTAAATATTTCTTTCCCCAATACTGCATATTTAGAATTCAGACGATTTATTTTCAGGATAAGAATATTCACATATTTCTTCATTTTCTAGTGAAAACTTCGTTGCCAAGAGTTGGTTGTTGATATCTTCTGCATTTATTGATGCTTCTAAAATTAATTCTCCCAATTTTGTAAATTTTGAAATTGGTTTATTGTGAATATTTGTTAATAATTTTTCACTTAACGTTACAATATACTATGTTATACAGACACTCATGTCACAATAATCAAATATTGGCGGCCCACGCTTTAACATCTCTCTGAGAAAAAAAAATAGAAATTAGATTAAAAGGAGCATGATATATTGTTTAGAAATAACAATAAAGTTTCAATAAGATATATTTTAAAATGTGAATGAAAATATACTTAGAACTTATTTTGCTGCAGTGTAAATATGCTCTAGATTAGTGATATATGTTAAACACAAAACAATTGAAAATGTAAAAAATCACAAGAATGCCAATAGTTTATAATGGTTTTAGTGTGATAACCAGTTCTATCAAATGTATTGAAAGTTGATCGGTATTGTCTTGACCGATTTGAAAGTTCATTGAAATTTCGTTATTTATATTCAATGAGTCCAAACACATACCCTTTATCTGATATTTCTCAGAGAAGTAAAACCCGTGGTTAAAACTAACAACATGAAATTTTTGTTATAATTATCAAACGTAGCTAGGTTAACTAAATGACTACATATTTTATTTATAAATTTTCTGAAATCATAGGTAACTTCTTTGTTTATTTTATTTTATTTGTATCACTTCGTACCATTCATCTATTCGTAAAAGAGGTTAACTAAAGTGTACTTTATTGTTACAATCCCTTCAAGACTTACTGGAATCCATACAAAACTGACACTCCTTCAAAAGCTCGTTTAAAAACTTATTGTAGTCCTTACTGCATAATTGATTGTCACCAATCATAAAGTGATAGGAATTATTTTTGATGATTCATTTAAAGTAACGGTCCCTTAATTTTGTTTTATCTTCGTACTGACATGTAATTTCTAGACATATAGTTAAAACTTTCCGGTTCGAGTTATCAATAATTATGCATTAATCATAAAGATCATCACCTATTATGCATTAAGTCATACTTATTTTTGAAATATAGGAAATTCTGTGATATATCATAAATGTAAAATTTTCCCTATATAATCATTATGTAATTAGAGTTTTAATACTTGCTAAAATTTATGTCTATTGATTTTTAATATTCACAAATTTCTAAAAATGACATGTGATTTTTCTAATAATCCTCTGATATCATTTATTTGTCAGACATGGGCTATCACGTTATTCAACTATTTTGAAGATATTTTGTTGCAAAATGATAATAGTTCAATCTGATTATATATATAATCCTAGGGTGTTATCGCTAAGTATGTTTTAGGTCTTATTTATTCATATAATTTGCACTACCATGTACTATATCCCTTTTGTCACGCCCCGAACCCTAACGGGCTCACAACACCCCTACGGCGGTCGTATCGAACGCGACGTCCCAGGATGCGTCGCCGACCCAAACGAAACACGCGAAGACAAACGCATGCGGAAGCGGAAATCAAACAATCCAGACAATAAACAATGACAAAGGGTAGTACTTGTACTAATCAATAAAGGCATAACATAATCATGATAGTTACTTACAATATTCATTTACACCAAAACAACCCAGGCTACTAACGAATAAACCACGCTCAACAAAAGGGGACGGTGGTTGGATAGCCTAACTTCACTATTAAAAAGGGGCATCCAAAAAGGGCTGAAGCATTAATGTCCAAAATCACTCCCGGTCTCCGAACCGCGCGTGACGACTATTCGTCACTCCAAGCCTGAAAATGTTTAACAACGGGGGATGAGATAAATCTCAATAAGCAGATCCCTAAACCCCACATAGGCCAATGCGTACCCAGACAAGTCTCCCCATACAATCTAACATTCGACGTACTAGAATTCACACAAGCATATTTACCTCGCCTCAATTCACACGTCAACCCTGCATATTAGTCAAACACTATAATGCAATAATAGCCCAAGCACATCACAATCACTCGAGCGCCATACACACGTGCATTCATCCAATTCAACTAAATACATTACACATGCGTGTCCATCCAACTTTCTCACTACCCGGGTCAACACCCCACAAGTCCTCTCTCGCTTTCTCATGACCCGCGTAAACACACCTCAGGTCAGTCCTTCGATCAATCCGGGCTTTGTCCCGCGTCAACACGATCCAAGACCTTTCTCACGACCCGGGTCAACACCCCACAGGTCCTTTCTCACTTTCTCACGACCGGCGTAAACACGCCTCAGGTCAGCCCTCCGATCAATCTGGGCTTTGTCCCGCATCAACACGCCTCAGGACCTTTCTTACGACCCGGTTCAACACCCCACAGGTCCTTTCTCACAACTCGGGTCAACACCCTACAGGTTGGCAGCCCTCCGATCGATCCGGGCTTGTTCAAGCAAACACACATGCTACATAATTCAATCAATTTCCACTCTTTCACATAATCAAATATCACACAACCATTTCCAAACGACCACAACACAATTCGCCATTCTAACACGTCATAATATCCAAACTCCAGTCATAAGCTCACCAATCCGACGTTCAAGTCGGCCACAATCAAGCATCCATTTTCACCCACGAATACTACAACAAACTAGCCATTGAACCCAATGTAATTCAGCCACTAATTAAGCTACAATATCATTGCAATTTAGTCTACCAACGGGCCACATTCAAACATCAATAATAATCTTAACTTAGCCACTAAACCGATACTAATCAACCCCTAAACAAATCTAATAATACCCATTATACTAAGTAAGGTTTAGGGAGTCACTTACCTAAGTTTGACACGGGGAAATCCGGCAAGGGGCCCAAAATTGCCCGAGGGAACAGTGGCGGCTTGGCGCGGCACGGGCACAATGGCTGGCCACGGCTCGGCACAGTCCTCAGCCACGGCCGGGGCAACGGCCTGGGCGGACGGGCGAAGGTTGGGCAAGCTCGGCCACGGCTGGGACGGCTGCCGGGTGTGCTCGGGTGATGGGCTTGGCACTCGGCACGGGCAAGGGCAGCGGCTAGGCTCTCCGGCTACGGCCGGAACAGCGGTTGGGCGTGCAGGCAATGGGCTCGGCCACAGACGGGCGAGCTGGCAACAGTGACGGGCGACGGCGGCGGCGAGCTGGCCGAGCGTGCGGCCTGCGAGCTGGGGCGGCGGAGGACTCGGCTAGAATAGGGGCAGCAGGGGCGTCGCCGGAGCAACAGGGGAGACGGCGGTCCGGGGAAGCTGGGGTGGTGGTGGTTAGGGCAACAACGACGTGCGGCGGTCACGGGCGACGCGAACAGGGGAAGAGGAGGAGAGAGGGAGGGGGTGTCGTGGCGGAGATTGAGTGGCCGGTGGTGGTACGACGGGCCTGCAGGCGCCTGGGCGAAGCTGGGCTGGCCGGCGGACGGCAGTCGAAGTGGCACTGTGGCGTCGCAAGCTGCGGGGCGAGGTCAGACGGGTTGCTGGGTGCGACGTGAGCTCAGTGCTGCGCGCGCGGAGGAGAGGGGGGAGGATGGCTGGACAGACGGCGCGACGGCTGGCAGGGCAGCGGCGCAAGGCGGACGCCCGGCGGGCTGGGGCGAGGACGAGCGGTGGTCGAGCCGGGGCGCAGGAGCAGCGGCCGGGGGGGAGGGGGAAGGAAGAAGAAGAAGAAGAGAAGAAGAAGAAAGAAGAAAAAGAAAAGAAAGAAAAAGGAAGAGAGAGAGGGAGGGATTTGCATGGGGAAAAGGGAGAGTGGACGTGCATGGGGAAGAGGGGGACGTGACCGGGGGGAAAGAGAGAGAGAGAGAGAGAGGGAAAAGTCAAACACTCAAGTACAATCCAACGGCCCATGTTCAAACCCGAAATCGATCCGACGGTCCACGAAAAACCCTAATTATAAATTAGGAAAAATGGCCAAAACACTAACTAAAATAAACCCAGAGGGAGGTCTACTAGTCCAAATCTGCACCCGGTCCAAATTTCACTTTTCACTAATCCCGGGCAATATCGACGCTGGCCATAATAATAATGACACCATCCAATTAAATTTGTCACAAAACTCCGAGAAATTCGACACCAAATTTCGGGCTCTAAATAACAGCCAAATTCGATCGAGTGCCATTCTAGCGAAATCTCTAATTTAAAAATAACACAAGAGTGATCAATTCCGAGCGAGATTTTACTATAAGTACACCGACGAAATACACGTTTTATAAATCCCAAAAATGGGTCGAAATTCGGAATGTCACAACTCTTCCCCCCTTACAAAAATTTGTTCCTTGAAATTTACAATCCAACCCAATTATTCGAACAAATGGGGGTATTGAAGTCGCATCAACTCTTCGCTTTCCCATGTCGCACCTTCGGTTCCATGATGCTTCCAAATTACCTTGACCATCGGAATTGTCTTGTTCATCAACACTCGTTCCATTCTGTCCTCGATCCTTACTGGCGTTTCCACGTACGACACTCTGTCGTCCACGTCTATTTCTTCATAATTCAGCACATGGGTTAGATTTGGTTCGTATTTCCTTAACATAGACACGTGGAACACATTGTGAACTTGGGACAAATTCGGTGGTAGTGCGAGACGATAGGCCAAAGTACCAATTCTCTCTAAGACCTCGAATGGACCCACGTACCTCGGGCTCAACTTCCCTTTCTTGCCAAACCATGACAATCCTCTCATCGGCGATACTTTGAGGAAAAGGTGGTCCCCCACTTGAAATTCCAAAGGCCTACGTCTTCGGTCTGCATAATTCTTTTGGCGGCTTTGAGCGGTCTTAAGCCTGTCCCGAATCACCTTGACTGTTTCGACTGACTGCTGAACTAACTCTGGACTCATAATGCTCCTCTCACCAACTTCATCCCAACAAACTGGCGTTCTGCAAGCTCTGCCATACAGCGCTTCAAATGGCGCCATTCTGATACTCTGCTGATAGCTATTGTTGTAGGCAAACTTAACCAAATGCAACTGTTCCTCCCAACTACCTTTAACATCCAATACACATGCCCGCAGCATAACTTCCAAAGCCTAAATCATCCTTTCAGACTGGCCATCCGTTTGGGGATGATAGGCCGTGCTAAATTGTAACTTCGTTCCTAATGCCGTATGAAGACTTTTCCAAAAAGTGGCAGTAAACTTAGGATCACAGTCTGAAGTAATCGTCACTGGCATTCCGTGAAGATGGACTATTTGTCGTATGTATATCTCGGCAGAAAATGTGCTGACTTTGTCAATCGGTCGACTACCACCCAAATTGAATCATGACCCCCCTGACTCCTCGGTAATCCCATTACAAAGTCCATCGTGACGTGTTTCCATTTCCACTCAGGCATTTCCAATGGCTGCAACATTCCACCCGGTTTGCAATGTTGCGCCTTCACTTGTTGGCATGTTAAACATTTAGCCACGTGCTTGGCTACATCTACTTTCACGTCGTTCCACCAATAATGCTGCTGCAAGTTCTGATACATTTTCGTACTACCCGGGTGAATACTGTAATTGCTACGGTGAGCTTCTGACAAATCTCCTCTTTCAGTTCTGTGTCACCGAGCACACACAACTGTCCAAGGAACTTCAGAATCCCATCCTCGGGTACCTAGAAGTTCGATTTCCTTTTTGCGACATCCATTTTCAGAATGTTCTGAATTTTCGGGTCCATCGATTGTAAAGCCTTAATCTTAGTCTGGATTTCCGGTTCAATCCTCAATGCGGCAAGCATACTTGAGACATGACTCACTTCAAATTTAAACTCCGAATCCCGAACTCCCTCCAACAGAGTCCATTCCTTGACCATCATATGTGCGATGCTCGATTTCCGGCTCAGTGCATCCGCTACTTTATTGGCTTTTCCGGGGTGATATAGAATCTCGTAGTCATAGTCCTTAAGGAGTTCCATCCAACGATACTGTCTCATGTTCAATTCCTTTTGGGAGAATAAGTACCTTAAAATTTGATGGTTCGTATAAATCTGAAATTTCTCCCCACACAAGTAGTGTCTCTAAATCTTAAGAGCGAAGATAATCGCGGCCAACTCCAAGTCGTGCATCGGGTAGTTCAGCTCATGCGATCTCAATTATCGCGATGCGTATGCCACCACTCTTCCATGTTGCATTAGCACGCATCCCAGTCTTCTTAGTGACGCATCACTATAGATCTCATATCCTCCCGGACCTGACGGGATTGTCAACACTGGCGCGATCGTCAATCTCTGCTTTAATTCTTGAAAACTCATTTCACATTTATTCGTCCATTCAAACCTCGTCTCCTTCTTTAGTAATCGCGTCAACGATGTCGCTAATCTGAAAGCCTTTCCATGAAGCGTTTGTAAGAACCTACAAGACCCAAGAAGCTCCGAACCTCGGTTGCTCTTGTCGGCCTCAGCCAATTCGTGACGGCTTCAATCTTTGCCGGATCCACTGCAATTCCTTCCCAGGATACCACATGTCCTAAGAACGCCACTTGATGAAGCCAGAATTCACACTTACTGAACTTAGCGTAAAGTGCATGTTCCCTTAAAGTCCGTAGAACCCTTTCCAAATGTAACTCGTGCTCGGCGGAACTCTTTGAACATACCAAGATATCGTCTATGAACACGAGTACAATCTGATCCAGAAATTCTTTGAATACCCTATTCATTAGATCCATAAAGGCAGCAGGGGTGTTAGTCAATCCAAACGGCATCACCGTAAACTCGTAGTGTCTATATCCCGTCCTAAATGCCGTTTTTGGTATATCCTCATTCTTTATCATCAGTTGGTGATAACCCGTCCTCAAGTCGATCTTAGAAAATATCGATGCTTCTTGCAACTGATCAAACAGGTCGTCTATCCTTGGTAGTGGGTACTTATTCTTAATGGTCACCTGATTCAACTGTATGTAGTCAATGCACAACCTCAAAGACCCATCTTTCTTTCTCACGAATAACACTGGTGCTCCCCATGGAGACGCATTCGGGCGGATAAAGCCTTTATCCAACAACTCCTACCTTTGGACCTTTAATTCCTTTAATTCTGACAACGACATCCTATAGGGCATTTTCGAGATAGGTTGAGTTCCTGGGGCCAACTCAACCAAGAACTCCACTTCCCTATCAGATGGCAATTCCGGCAATTCTTGAGGAAAGACATCGGGGAAATTGCGCACTACGGCTATGTCTTCTAGCCTCGGCTCTCCAGTCGTCGAATCAACTACAGTCGCCAGAAATCCTTGGCACCCTTCGTCTAACAGCTTAGTCACCTCAAGTGACGAGATCCAAGGGATCGAGGTTCCTCCTTGGTTTCCCACAAACTCGAATCTAGGATGTCCAACCGGATTAAATTGGATCACCCTGTTACTACAGTCCATTACAGCTTTCTGTTTAACTAACCAGTCCATATCAACAATCACATCAAAGTCATACATAGCTAAAACCGTCAAATCTATCATTTCTTCTCTATCACTAATCATTATCTTACAATCAGGGCATTCAAACGCAATCAGCACTTTATCATTCAATGGAGTAGTCACACACAGCATAACTTCAAGCGGTTTCGGCTCAATTCCGAACAATTTAACGAATTGCTCAGATATAAATGAATGCGATGCCCTCGGATCCATTAAAGCATATGTAGCATGATCACAGAGAGAGACCGTACCTGTGACCACGCCAGGCGCGTCCTCAGCTCCCCTTCTTGCCATTGCATATACTCGTCCTTGGGCCGGCGGCCTATTCTGATTGGCCGGCTGGATAGCTCCAAACTAATTTCCATTCCGGGGCGGCGGTGGCAGCAGCGCAGGCGACCCAGCTTGTCTGTTATTGGGGCATTTCCTGAAGTGATGGCCCATTCCGCCACATATAAAACACGCTTCGCCCTATTTGGGCAAGGCCCATTCCCATGTCTCCCTCCACATAACCTACACGGGGCGTTCTGAAAGCGATTAGGCTTCCCGATATTTCTTTGAACATGGGGGACAAAACGATTACCCGTCATAGGTCTCTTTCCAAAACGACGGTTGTCCCAAGCCGGGGCCTGCTGCGATCCAGAGGCGATAGCCCGATCCATCAAATCATGCTCAATTGCCTGAGCTCGGTCGTATATCTCATGATATCCTCTCAAGTTCAGTGAGATCATCTGAATGCGGAGGTCCGGCTTTAGTCCATCTCGGAATCTCCTAGTTTTGTCCACTGGGTCCTCTACCATTCTTGGGACAAACTTGGACAGCCTTGCGAACTCGGCCTCATGAACTCGGCCTCATATTGGTCTACCGACCTCTGACCCTGGCGAAGTCTCATGAATTCAGCCAACTTTTGCTCTCGGGCACTTTCCGAGAAATACTTACCATTGAAGGTCTCGGTAAAAACAGTCCAAGTCGGGGCAGTACCAGCGGGGAACACTTGACCTCTGGTGGCTCTTCACCAATCGCTTGTATTTTCCTGAAGCTGGTAGACTGCCAAGGTTACTTTTTCCTCTTCAGTTCATCCCAGCACTTCGAAGGCTTTCTCTAGTTCTTCCACCCATCGAGGTGCAGCCCTAGTGTCGCCTCTCCCATCAAACCTCGAGGGCTTCAACTTCAAAAACTGTTCGACCAGCTTAGACATTAGTCTGTTTGCCTGTACTTGGCCCCGAGTGGGGTGCCCGCCATTCCCATTGTTCCAATTGTTTCCATTATTCTCATTGGCTCCATTGGCGCTGGCAACAGCACAGTAGCATTCCGCTCTTCAGTCTGTCTACCCATTAAAATTTCAACTTCTTGTAGTGCCCTCAGAATTCCATTCACTCGGGGATCCTCCACAACTCCAGCTTGCGGGGCCACGCGACCTCGATCTCGACCTCGACCTCGACCTCTTCCTCGCTACTCGTTCCCACGGGATCTCACACTTGTCTACCTGCTATAATTACATTCAAGAATTAGAGACCTAGACCAACTATACCAGTCTAAAGCCCTAGGCAGTGAATCACAACAATAATTCACTAAGTAGGCAGCCAATCACAAACAACACCCAATCGCAGCCAATAAGGTTCGTGCACTTACCTCAAGTCTTGACACACCTGCACCTCACATATTAATGCATAAGATCACTCAACAACCACAATCACACAGTCTGGGGTACGCATAGCACACGAGTCTCCCTAACTAGCTACCCCAAAGTCATCGCTCCTTATCACTCCAGGTTTCGACCAACTTGGATCAAGCTGACCTTGCTATGATACCAAATCAACCGGGATGTCACGTCCCGAACCTTAACGGGCTCGCAACACCCCTACGATGGTCGTATCGAACGCGACGTCCCAGGACGCGTCGCCGACCCAAACGAAACACGCGAAGACAAACGCATGCGAAAGCGGAAATCAAATAACCCAGACAATAAACAATGACAAAAGGGTAGTACTTGTACAAATCAATAAAGGCATAACATAATCATGACAGTTACTTACGATATTCATTTACACCAAAACAACCCAGGCTGCTAACGAATAAACCACGCTCAACAAAAGGGGACGGTGGTTGGATAACCTAACTTCACTATTAAAAAGGGGCATCCAAAAAGGGGTAAAGCATCAATGTCCAAAACCACTCCCGGTCTCCGAACCGCGCGTGACGACTATTCGTCACTCCAAGCCTGAAAATGCTTAACAACGGGGGATGAGATAAATCTCAATAAGCAGACCCCTAAACCCCACATAACCTAATGCGTACCTAGACAAGTCTTCACATGCAATCTAACATTCAACGTACTAGAATTCACACAAACATACTTACCTCGCCTCAATCCACACGTCAACCCTGCATATTAGTCAAACACTATAATGCAATAATAGCCCAAGCACATATCACAATCACCCGAGCGCCATACACACGTGCATTCATCCAATTCAACTAAATACATTACACATGCATGTCCATCCAACTTTCTCACGACCCGGGTCAACACCCCACAGGTCCTCTCTCACTTTCTCACGACCCGCGTAAACACGCCTCAGGTCAGCTCTCCGATCAATTCGGGCTTTGTCCCGCGTCAACAAGCTCCAGGACCTTTCTCACGACCCGGGTCAACACCCCACAGGTCATTTCTCATTTTCTCACGACCCGCGTAAACACGCCTCAGGTCAGCCCTCCGATCAATCCAGGCTTTGTCACGCGTCAACACGCCTCAGGACCTTTCTCATGACCCGATCAACACCCCACAGGTCCTTTCTCACAACCCGGGTCAACACCCTACAGGTTGGCAGCCCTCCGATCGATCCGGGCTTGTTGAAGCAAACACACACACCACATAATTCAATCAATTTTCACGTCTTTCACATAATCAAATATCACAATCATTTCCAAATGACCACAACACAATTCGCCATTCTAACACGTCATGATATCCAAACTCCAGTCATAAGCTCACCAATCCGACGTTCAAGTCGGCCACAATCAAGCATCCATTTTCACCCACGAATACCACAACAAACTAGCCATTGAACCCACTGTAATTCAGCCACTAATTAAGCCACAATATCATTGCAATTTAGTCTACCAACGGGTCACATTCAGACATTAATAATAACCTTAACTTAGCCACTAAACCGATACTAATCAACCCCTAAACAAGTCTAATAATACCCATTATACTAAGTAGGGTTTAGGGAGTCACTTACCTAAGTTTGGCCCTAATAAATCCGGCAAGGGGCCCAAAATGGCCCGGGGAACAGTGGTGGCTCGGCGCGGCATGGGCACAGCGGGCACAATGGCTGGCGACGGCTCGGCACAGCCCTCGGCCATGGCCGGGGCAGCGGCCTGGGCGGATGGGCGACAGCTGAGTGAGCTCGGTCACGGCCGGGTGTGCTCGGGCGACGGGCTCAGCACTCGGCACGGGCAAGGGCAGCGGCTGGACGCGCGGGCAATGGGCTCGGCTACAGCCGGGCAAGCGGCGACGGGCAACGGGCGACGGCAGCGGCGAGCTGGCCGAGCGTGCGGCCGGCGAGCTGGGACGGTGGAGGACTCGGCCAGAACAGGGGCAGCCGCGGCGTCGCCGGAGCAGCAGGGGCGACGGCGGTCCGGGGAAGCTGGGGTGGTGGTGGCGAGCCGGTGAGGGCAGCAACGGCCGTAACGGCGGCGTGCGGCGGTCCCGGGTGACGCGAACAGGGGAAGGGGAGGATAGAGGGAGGAGGTGTCACGGCAGAGATGGAGTGGCCGACAGTGGTGCGACGGGGTTGCATGCGCCTAGGCGAAGCTGGGTTGGCCGACGAACGGCGGTCGAGGCGGCACGGCGGCACGGCGGCATCGCAAGCGGCGGGGCGAGGCCGGACAGGCTGTTGGGCGCGACGCAATCTCAGCGCTGCACTCGCGAAGGAGAGGGGGGAGGACGGCTGGACGGATGGCGCGGCGGCTGGCGGGCGGCGGCGCAAGGCGGACGGCCGGCAGTCTGGGGCGGGGACGAGCGGTGGTCGAGCCAGGGCACAAGAGCAGCGGCTGGGGGGGGTGGGGAAAGGAAGAAGAAGAAGAAAGAAGAAAAATAAAAGAAAGAAAAAGGAAGAGAGAGAGGGAGGGGTTTGCATGGGGAAAAGCGGGAGTGGACGTGCATGGGGAAGAGGGGGACGTGACCGGGGGGAAAGAGAGAGAGAGAGGGAAAAGTCAAACACTCGAGTACAATCCAACGGCCCATGTTCAAACCCGAAATCGATCCGACGGTCCACGAAAAACCCTAATTATAAATTAGGAAAAAGAGCCGAAACGCTAACTAAAATAAACCCAGAGAGAGGTCTACTAGTCCAAATCCGCACCCTGTCCAAATTTCACTTTTCACTAATCCCAGGCAATATCGACGCTGGCCACAATAATATCGATACCGTCCAATTAAATTTGTCACGAAACTCCGAGAAATTCGACACCAAAGTTCGGGCTCTAAATAACGGCCAAATTCGATCGAGTGTGATTCTAGCAAAATCTCTATTTTAAAAATAACCCAAGAGTGATCAGTTCCGGGCGAGATTTTACTATAAGCACACCGACGAAATACACATTTTATAAATCCCAAAAATGGATCGAAATTCGGAATGTCACACCTTTTAAAGTAATTGTTTCTTCAGTAAATTATTTGCATTTGTGGATAATTTATAACCAATTTGTTAATATTCCTTTGTACGGGATATATGTGCAATCACCTTGTTTAGATTATATTTTATCTTTTGTTTGTAAGATATTTTAGTGATATTCAAATCTCTAGGAATAGAGTCAGAGATCAAAGTCCTGGAACGGTAGCCTGCTTCGGTTCTACCATGGGTATTTGAAACCGAGTATCTCGGAAAAAGGAGAATCGCCTTTACCACATTCTCGGCAAATTCCTTTTAATGATCATCCATTAAAAAAATAATCAATAAATTTTTTCATTTGGGCAAAATGCACTGTCATATGAGTTTCCAGACTTTATTCAACTTACTTTGTAATTACCAACTGTAAAGTAATCCGAATGATACAAAATATATGACTTTATTTTCTTCCTTTTATCTTCTTGTGATGCGAATATTCCTCAATTCCCCCAATATTATTTTTCTGTTTTGAATCATTTAACATTTAGTAAGTGTCACGACCCTCTGGGGATGAACCTCGAGGGAGTTTAATGGATTGCTAAGTGGGGGCGATTGATCCTTCTTGTGAAGTAGCGCTTATACTTAGCACGGGCTCTCTCAAATCTTTCTTGTTCAATTATTATTTTGATATTAAACTTAGGAGTCGCCACTAACTTAGTAGGGACCGGTTTGGGGCCCGCGCCTTACTCTTGCAAACCAAAGATTCATGAGTCCGGAGACTTGTTTCCCAAATAAATCTAATACCCATTATCAACATCTTTTGTCTTTTATGAAAACCGTTTTGCATGTGATCTTCAGAATTCTACTCCAAACATGCATTTAAGTATCCATGCATAAGTACTCTAGCAATAACAATTAAATCAATCAACAAATAAAGGAAGTAAAGTGAAAGAAAAGCAAGAACCCGAGCTTTATCAGGCAAAGATTAAACAGGCCTCATTATTAAGTCCTGGGACAAGACTCCCATGAGCAATGCATAGAATTAAACGTGCACTACACTAAGCTAATAAGCATGACCTACTTAGTTTGAATTCCGAGAGTACCTAGTAATCGAGATGAGTATAAACCAATCATGAGTTATCTAATCCTATGATCCAAAATTCGCCTAAGATGTCATTTTTAATCTTCTCTTCTTTGTTATTGGCATGCAAATTACCTAAGTGTTTGTAAATGTCCAACATACCACATGCTCGACACGGCAATTAAAAGATGCAATCTTTTGTCATGATATTGTGGGAAAAACTGTGACCCACATGATATTATTAATGGTTTAATAATTATTTAATTGCTAAAAAATGTATTGACTATGAAAAGTTGTAACTTTTATGAAGATAAAATATTATATGTGCGATGATGGAAGGCACTTATTGAAGGCACCTATTGATAGCCTATATAAAAAGTCTGATCCTTTCTTCACCCCCAAACAACGAAAGTTGTATCTATGCTTCATTAGATAAAAAATGTTAAGAAAATATAGGTTAAGAAGAGAAATCTGATTTCTTTGTTTCTCCTATTTATGTAACAATTTTTTCTAAAGTTATTGCTATGGATAAAAGTATGTGTCTTCATCCCTCTTGTCATGAATAAATCATGAAGATCTAAGATTCTTTGATTATGAATTTCCGCATTATCGCTAACAGCTGGTATTAGAGCAACATGTTGGATCTCATGATTTTTCTGATTATTAAAATATATATGGTTTCATTATTGTTCTCCCATTAATGCTCATTAAAGATATCAATACATCGACTTGATTAATACAAGTACTTGCTTAATGAAATCGCACATAAATTATTGTTTAGGTTTAGTGCTCTTTGTGTATATATTTTTTAAATGTTTTACAGCACGTTAATTGTTTTGCTATATGTATTCATATATTTATATATGAATTGACATATATTATCTTAAGGCACCATAGTGTATAATTCGATTCTCATACCTTTATGACGATTTTATGACCAAAGTGATTAAATCTTAATGTTTAGAGATAATCAAATTATGAAACAATTATTTTGTATTACAATTTAAAAATTCAATTATGAATGGTTTTTTAGTCACCAAAGTGACAAAGCCTTAAGGTCTCTTGAATTTTTAAAATTATATAACATTTCATTCAATTACCTATGATTGATTGATACTATGACTGAAACTGATATATTACATATCCTTATTGGTGTCATGGGTATATTGAAGTTCATTTATTATAAGAACTTAGGGATTCATGAAAGGTTAATCAATTTCTTATAATTCATAAACGTAATAGTTGGTAATTAATAAATCTTGTTAGATTTGTTTGTATATCCAATGATAGCAAATAAATTTTAACGAGGTGTATTTATAATTACCAAAGAAAAAGTTATCAGCATCATTATGGTTTAATGTATATCGTAGGATTACTCAAAGGAGAACTATGATAGGAATGTATTGCTTAATGTGAATATGATTATGTGATATTCTCAAAGGACTAATGTATGAGTGTTGTCTTGCATACTTGCAGTATAAGTACCTCTTTCTCTTCATTTGCATGCTTCGTCTATTCCTTTATTCAATGGAATGAATTTATCTCAATGGTGTGAACAAGTCCAGTCACTTAGTGTTGACTTCTAAATTTTAGCTAGTCATTTAGGAATAATTGCATAGAAAATTAGAGATTGACCCCAGCCCCTAGAAAAAAGATATTAGAAATAGGCTACTGAAGTAAATTATATGTCTCATGTCATGTTAGACTAATAGCATGCATTGCATATAGTTTAATTTTCATTTAAATAAGAGAAAGAGAAAAAAAGAATTGATTGGAATTGCTTGATAATTAGAAACCATGATTAGGGTAATTATGTGTTTTCTAATTATTAATGCTACGGATTGCTTTGCATTGAGGTAAGTAAATTCTTCCTTTCTTAGCAAAACTTGAGACGATGAATGCAAAGATTAGTGAAGAATAAATTCTCCGGATTTGGATTTTACTGATCTTGAAGTGTGTATTGATTGTATTAAAAATAAACAAACAAAACAAACTAAGCAAGGTGTCACAAGAAGCACGGAGCTTCTTGAAACTATACACATTGATAAATATGATCCTTTTGAGGTTCCATCTTTTGGTGAAGAAAGTTATTTTATCACATTTATTGATGATTTTTTACGTTATGGTTACATTTGTCTATTGTATGATAAATCTCAATTAGTAAATGCACTTGAGGTGTATATTAAAGAAGTTGAGAGGAAATTAGATAAAAAGGTAGAAATAATAACATCAGACAGAGGTGGTGAATATTATAAAAAGTATAATGAATCAGAACAATAGCTAGGTCCATTTGCTAAATTACTTGAAAGACATAGTATTTATGCTCAATACATGATGTCAGGTACACCACAACAAAATGGTGTAGCAGAAAGGCGTAATCATACTTTAATAGAAATGTTTAGGAGTATGATGAGTTATTCAACTTTACCTTTATCCTTGATGTATGCATTAAAGAATTCTATGTATTTATTAAACATGATTCCTAGTAAAGCAGTTCCAAAGACTCCTTTTGGAGTGTGAACGAGAATGAGACCTAGTTTACAACACCTACATGCTTGGGGTTGTCCAGCAGAAGTAAGAATTTACAATTCATGTAAAAAGAAATTAGATTTTAGAACGATCATTGTTTATGTCATTGGTTATGCAGAGAAATTCAAAGGTTATAGATTTTAAACTCCTAATCATAGTACATGAATTGTAGAATCTGGAAACGCTAGGATCATTGAAAATGGTGACATTAGTTAGAGTGAAAGAATGCATGAAGCTTGCATTCAAGAAGTTAGGGTGAAAGTTCCTATACCAAAAACTTCTAAAGTTGTTGTTTCTGATATTATAGTTCAACCCAATAATAATCAAGAACAACAAATAAATGATCAAACACTCCATAATAAAAAATGTCAATATTGAATCTACAATAGTTGAGCCATAAGAAATAGCATTAAGAATATTTCAAAGAGAAAGGAGGTTAGCTATCTCTAATGAATATGTGGTTTATCTACAATAGTCCGAAATTGACTTAAGAATTGGTAATGATCCAAATTCATTTTCATAGGCCATGGAATTTGATGATTCTACTAAATGGTTTAATGCCATGGATGAAGGGTTAAAATCTATGAATCAGAATCAAGTTTGGGATCTTGTTGAATTACTTGAAGAATGTAAAAAGATCGGGTGTAAATGGGTCTTTAAGACCAAGCGTGACACAATGTAATATTGAACGGTATAAGGCTGGACTTGTTGCTAAAGATTTTACTCAAAAAGAAAGCATTGATTATAAGGAGACCTTTTCACTAGTCTTCAATAAAGATTCACTTATAATCATTATGGCTTCAGTGGCTCATTATGATTTAGAGTCATACCAAATGAATGTCAAAACTGCCTTTCTTAATGAGAATTTAGGGGAAGAGGTTTATATGGATCAAACTGAGGGTTTTTTAGTTAAAGGAAAGGAACACAGTATGTGTACGTTAAAAAAGTCAATATATGGACTTAAACAAGTTTCCCGACAACGGTATCTTAAGTTTAATGATACCATAACTTCTTTTGAATAAAAAGAAAACATTGTTGATCGGTTTATATATGTGAAGGTCAACGGGAGCAAGTTTCTTTTTCTAGTTTTGTATGTTGTTGACATTTTGCTTGATGCTAATGCTGAGACATACACAAATATAGGGTATGATCAAGATGCATCAAGAGAATCGGCCATGAGCAAAGTGCATTCGATTCAATGCAAAAAGAACATTTAACTGATTCGGTTCAATGTTAACATGCAAAAGGCATGACTAGGCAAATCAATTCAATGTTGATGTGCAAAAAGGGACATCTAACTCATCTTGATCAATTTTACCAACCATTTATTAGTCTCTTCACAAAAGATGCAGCCCATATTCAAGACTAACTCATTCAACTAAGAAGGTCAGCACGCATTCAAGCTCGACGACACTCTTATCGATAAGCCTAATAACGATAAGCACGTGAAGAGCCTCATAGACAAGTGAAAAGTCTCATCGATAAGTGAAAAGCCTCATCTTTGACTTTGTCATAAAGACTTTGTCATTTCCCATGCATCGAAGCTTGCATCAAGATACTTTGGGATGGCCACAAGCATTGTAAATATTGTAGATTTAATAGCTCCTAGTTTCTATGTGCTTTTAACAACTTATGGTTTATAGGTTTGATTTTAGTCTTTTGATCTTATTTTGTTTTGCTATAAAAGGCCAATGAGTTTATGTAAAACAAATGGTTAATACCGCAAAAAATCCCAAATTTGTACGCCTGTAATAATTTTACACCAAATTAATTTTTTGACCACCAAAATTCCAAACATTTTTTTACCCTCAGTTTATTTATGTTAAATTTTACTGTTAAATTGCTTTGTTAAATGATACGCGACAATTGATGGATGTATTAATTTTATATTTTACCCTCCATTTGTCACATACGTACTAGTTTATAATTTTTTGTGGTATTAATTCAATTTAATGGAAAAAAACAGAGGGTAAATTTGTCACAAATGTACCAGTTTGGGATTTTTGGTGGTCAAAAAATTAGTTTGGGGTAAATTTGTCATATGTGTACTAGTTTTGGGTTTTTCAAGGTCAAAAAATTGATTTGGGGCTCCTTTCCTTACCAAAAAAAAAAAATTGATTTGGGGTAAAATTGTCACAGGTGTACCAGTTTGGGGTTTTTCATGGTATTAACCCTAAAACAAAACACTAAATTTGATTAATGAAATTTGCCTAGTGCAATTCCCTTGAACCTCGAAGGGTTCAAACTCTTTGAAAACCTAGAATAGTTTTCACTCCATCCTTAAAGAGTTTGAGCTTCTAGAGTCTGCTGTCGCGACCTAAAACTTACCCTCCGACCATCCTACTTTCGGCTCCTTCCACAGACATTTAACTCGACCAAAACAAGGACAAACAAACACGAAATGTGGATAAATGGCTAACGATTGTGGCCTCAAACCACTGGCTTCATCGGTTAGAGGAATAGGGCCCTCGGCGACGCGTTCAACCATGGCCGACTCATGACGCGTGAGTGCCATAACAACATATAAAAAGCAAGAAAAGCATGAGATCAGTAACAACACAAGAATAATCCACACTAACAACAAGGCTTGGGGTGTCGGTTTCACCAAAACAAACTCGGAACCTCGTTTGGGCATTTCATCGAACATGTGGCAGACATGATTTAACGAGAGCTTTAGGCCAAGATTCAAACAAATATATGGCTCAAACGTGATGTGTGAAGCTTTGCACAATCATATTTTGCAACAAAATGGTCACGGTTTGCAATAGAACGTTAAATAATGGCACTCACAGATCCGGCGTTTGAAGCTTGAAGGTCTTCATGGAAGCATTTGGCAAACAGGTGTTAGGCGACTAGAAAAGGGAGCTAAAGGACTAATTTCAACAAGATTCGTGGTTGGTTTTCGACACATCATGTTTAGAAAAAGGTTCACCTAGTGTCAAAAACGTGTTAGCCTCTATCGACGGGCCGGGCAATCACCGAATGGACTCGGTGTGCCCGGCACCCGAGAGGCAGGGGAGGCGGACCAAAATAGGGAAAGACGAAGACCCACCTGATTCACGGCTAGCCGGGGTAACCTATGACGGCTGGAGGTTCAGTGGCAACTCGGGCGGCCCTTCGGCGAGCGGACGAGGCTCTCGATCTATCTTTTCACCCTCAAGATCTCTCTTTTACCACCTCATTCTCTTCTCAACCTCTCTCTCTGTTCTCTTCATTCAAGCACACTCTCGGTCTCTCCTCCAATTTTCTCTCGGTTTTGGCTCTCTTTATCCCCTCTCCAGAAAGAAGATGGCCTCCTTTCTTTTCTCTTCTTCCACTCCTCTTTGAAGGAAATGTCCAGCTCCTTTTTTCTTTGTCCTTTCCCTCTTTTTCTTCTTTTCTATGAGCGTGCAGAGGGAGAGCCCTAGAAGGGGAGCATGCCTGTCTATGGGGAAGATAGCATCCCCTTTTGTCTTCTCTCTTTTTTCTTTCTCTTTTTTCTTTTTAAATTTTTATAATGCTTTTTTCAAATAAAATAAAATAAAATAAAATAAAAGGAAAATATGTTTCACTAAATTCTATAAATGCAAATGCGCCTAATATTTATGTGCCATATAATTTAATGAAAATATTTTTGATTAGGGATTAAAAATAAACCTCTAATTTTTTATGCACTTAAATCCTATATGACTAGGCAAAATTTAGGTGTCAACAGCTGCCCCTCTTTGAAGGGGAGCTCAAAGAGATTCCTTTCAAAGATAAGAGACACCTAAATTTTGTTGGTGGAGGGCACGAGAAGATGCAATGGTTGAAGCATGAGAGGTGATTTGATTTGGATTTTTTTATTTGTTTTGTTTTGTTTTTGTTTTGATTTTTTTTAATTTTTTGATGATTTTTTTTTACGGATACCCACCCAACAGGGGAATCCTTTTATTTGATAAGGTCTTACCATATAAGAATGATCTTGACCGAGAAGGAAGCCATACCATGTAAGAACAGGCTTTTGGCTAGCTGAGAGGTCATATCATGTAAGAACGGACTTTGACCGAAAACGAAGCTATATCGTGTAAGAACAGGCTTTTGGTTGAAGAAGAGGTCGTACCGTGTAAGAACGGACTTTGACTGAAAAGGAAGCTATATCGTGTAAGAATGAGCTTTTGTCTAAATGAGAGGTCGTATCGTGTAAGAAGGGACTTTGATCGAAAAGCAAGCCATATCGTGTAAGAACGAGCTTTTGGCTGAAGAAGAGGTCATACCGTGTAAGAATGGACTTTGAACGAAAAGGAAGCCATATCGCGTAAGAGTAGGCCTTTGGCTGAAGAAGAGGTCATACTATGTAAGAACAGACTTTGATCGAAAAGGAAGCCATACCATGTAAGAACGGGCCTTTGGCTGAAGAAGAGGTTGTACCGTATAAGAACGGACTTTGATCGGAAAGGAAGCCATATAGTGTAAGAACGTGCTTTTGGCTGAAGAAGAGGTCATACCGTGCAAGAACGAACTTTGACCCGAAAGGAAGCTATACCATGTAAGAACAGGCTTTTGGCTAAATAAAGTCTCATAATATAAGAATGGGTTTCGACTGAAGGAAGTCTCATCGTGTAACGTCAAGTTTTGATTGAAGGAGAACCTTTTGAAATCAGGGTTTAAGGAAAAACCCGGAACCGTTTGAAAAATTAGGGTTTAAGGAAAAACCCATACCTTTTGAAATCAGGGTTTATGAAAAAACCCGAAACCTTTTGAAATCAAGGTTTGTGGGAAGACCTGGAACCATTTTGAAATCAGGGTTTATGGGAAGACCCAGAACCTTTTGAAATGAGGGTTTGTGGAAAGACCCGGAACCCTTTTGAAATCAGGGTTTGTGGGAAGACCCGGAACCTTTTGAAATCAGAGTTTATGGGATGACCTAGAGCCTTTTTGAAATTAGGGTTTATGCAATAAATGCACAAACCTTTGAAAAACATGAGTTTTAGGACAAATGCACAAATCTGTAGAAAGCATGGTCCCACATGGGAAGACTTGTCATGTAAGAATGGTTTTGGGCTATTAGAGCTTGCCGTACTTGTCAATTTGGGAATCTTCCGAAGTGATCAATGCACATTTGACGGAATGTGTTATGACAAGTGTGCTGGTAGCAAAGGCATACCAGACGAGATCAATGTCATTTGAATACGTGTCATAAGAGACAATATCAAAAGGGTATCATCAATGAGAAAGCATTGATCGCATGAGCAAATCAAACTAATTTCAATTGTTCGTAAAACATTTGGCATCATTGAATATCACACAATTGCCATCGGGTTTGGGAAATATCATCAATTCTCAAATTCCCTTGGGAGACAAATCTTTGTCAAAATGATCTTGGCTCATGAAAAGGGCTTATTAAGTATGCCAGATGAGAACTCCTTAGTCGGAAAGGATTTCTCACATACTCTCAAGAAGGTAGTTTGATCCCATCCATTAATGTGGGAAGTAAACATGATCTCTCTAAATACTTCACATTACCAGTGTCAAAGGCTTCGAGAATCATTCGCGATAAGTACACATTGGCCAATCTGAGAGGCCTTTTGAATGACCATAATATAGGTTTGATCATGATTTTAATAATGGATGAACATCAGTGGCTAAGAAATGAAATAATTGTCAATCACCATCTCCGCTAGATTTACAAATCAAAAAACCTTAAGATGAGATAAGATAACCTTGCCCCTACTTCAAGCGGTAGCTTCTTTGGAAGTCCAAATTTTTGCTTGAACCATCCCAATCAGAAGAGACTTTAGAAAGGGTTGTAACGTTGGTTTGGTGAAAGGCTCAAAAGGCTCTAGTTTTTCAAAAGAGATTTAAGAGCTGATGATTATCATGGCATCATTACCATATCATCTAGTCTTTTCAAAAGGCTCATTGACTTGTCTTGAGAGTTCATCGGCTAATCTTTTCAACATAAGAGCTTTGCTCTTTTTCTAATGGCTTTTGCATTTGCAATGATTTTTCTTTTCTTGGCAGCATTTTTCTTTTGACATCCTTTTTGACATGAGAACTTTTCTCTTTTTTTATTCTTCTCTTTTTTATGGGCGTTGGCCTTGCTTTTACCAGGCACACTGCTTTTTCATGCCCCCTAGCTTTCATTTGACTTTTGCTCATTTAAACCTTTCGAGCACCTAGGATTTTCGAGATTTTTTTATTTTTTATTTTTATACGTTGTCACATAAGCATCAATTGCTTTGGTAAATCATGTGCCTTGCCCCAGGGTGGGAAGATAATTGCCACTCGGACTTTTGAAATGAATGTTCAGGTTCAACTTGGCTACACAAAGGATATGAGTGTTTGGGTATAGAATGAAATGCTCTTCTTCATTTCAGGATGCTTCGAGCTTCTATAAGGACTCACATGAAGTTACCACAAAAAGATTAATGCAAGTAAGAGTAAAGAAGTCTTTCCCATCTTCTTTACCAAATAGTGTCAACCACAATCTTCAAATTTGCCCCATTGTGGGGTGGTTCTTGATAGGGGTATTTGTATAAATTCTTCACATTTAAAGGCTCAAATGGGCTTAACTATGATCACCTGTAGTGTGTAGGACATATGAAAGAAATGCCTCTTTTTACTTTGATCCATGTAGTACTCGCAAATGAATCCCTCATCTTTAATCAACACAGGTTTTCTTTTCCGCTCAACTCTTAAAGTGTTTACGGGACGTGTTTGGGAATGGCTTGCCTTTCCTCATTCTAAGTATTTCTCACTTAGCATGATTAACATATCTCCTCTCATTTTGTTGAGATCATCTGAGTTGATTAATCTCTACAGGGAATTTTGATTCAAAATAAATGATCCACTAAGCGTCAAGACAATTTTTGGACAAAGACGATATTCAAAATTTTTGTGAAAAGTTTGCTTTCTCAATTTCCACTTTTGTGCTTGTTTTTTCTCAACTTTTACTTCTGTGCTTGTTTTCACAAAAATATCAAAGACTCTTTCTTTGTGATGAAAATTCTCCATTTGATTTCCATTTAAATTTTGGAAGAAGGGTACTTACCTGTGGCATGGTGACTTAGTAACCCTGTAAAGAATAAGAAAGAATGTGTTAGTGCATGAATCCTTATAGATTGAAAAATTGAAAACGATACATCATTACCCTTCACTTGCATTTGTCCTTCGGGTCTTTGATGCTTCCTATCAAAGGAAGAGAGAATCATGTCAAAAATGGAATCAAAATGGACAATTGGAAACGATACAATTTACCCTCATTTGAATTCGCCTTCTTGGGTGTTTGACAACTCCCTTCATTTGAATTTGCTTTCTTGTATGTTCGGCAACTCCCTTCATCCGCTTTCTTTCACCTTGACTTTTCGACATTGCTTCAATATTTGAGGGCATTGTCACTTGGATGCTTTGTCCCATTTATTGCATGTTTCCTTGGTAGGAGGTGTCGCTCCCGCGGTCAATGTGCACCTTTGTCTACAAGGGATAAGACATGTTATTTCCATTCCAAAGTTAAATTGGGCCAACTTAGGAACGATACACCCTTTTTGCATTGAATCGAATGACTCCGCTTTATCATGCATCATGGGTGAGGGTTACTGCCCTTTGAGTGACCTCTCCTGTTTATCACCCTGCAAGAAAGGAAATGGAACATATTATCTCCACTCTCTATTGAACTTAATTTAGGAACGATGCATCCTTTTGTGCTAAATTGGATGTCTTGTCATGATTTGTTGGTGAGAGGCATTGTCCTCATCATTAGATACACTCCCTTTTAGTATATGCTAAATTGGATATCTAGCACTTCGTGCTTCCTGATCTTTTTAGTAAGTCTACTAATAAGCACTTGTAGCACCTTTGAGAAGTATTGCAAGTGTTAAGGAAAGAACGCTTGTATGTAGCCCCCGACAAGTGCTACTTCATGGTGCCACAAATCCTATTCTTGGGATTTCATATCTCAAAAGAAGGAATTTCAGTTGATGATGCTAAAATCAAGGTGATCAAAGAATGGCCAACTCCAATAAATGTGCATGAAGTTCGAAGCTTTCGTGGTCTATCTTCTTTCTACCAACGGTTTATTGCGCATTTTAGTACCATTGCAGCCCTTCTTACCTTTTGCACGAAGAAAGAAGTTTTTGAGTGCACAAGTGCAGCTCAAAGAAGTTTTGAATATCTCAAAGAAAAGTTGAGCACAGCTCTGGTCCTTGCATTGCCTAACTTTGATCTTGTCTTTGAGGTACATTGTGATGCATCAGGTATTGGCACAGGAGGAGTTCTAAGTTAAGGAGGTCGACCCATTGCCTTCTTTAGTGAGAAATTGAATGGTGCAAAACTTCGTTATAAAACTTATGATTTGGAATTTTATGCACTATTTCACACACTTGAGCATTTGAGACAATATCTTATTCATCAGGAGTTTATTTTATACATTGACCATGAAGCACTCGAGTATATCTCAGGGCAGCAAAAGCTCAATTTAAGGCGCACCAAATGGGCTAAATATGTTTAGGAATTCACGTTCATTATCAAGCATAAGGCCGGAGTTCAAAATCAGGTTGTTGATGCTCTTCTTAGTCGAAAGAAGAGTTTACTCCATACTGTGTGTTCTACTGTTCTTGGATTTGACTCTTTTGAGGAATTGTATTTCGAAGATCCTTATTTTTCCAAGATCATCCAAACCCGCAAGACAAGAAGCTTGCTAATTCTACTTTATGTGATGGCTTCCTTTTCAATGGAAACCGTCTGTGTGTGCCGGGTTGCTCTCTTAAACAAAGTGTGATCAATGAAATTCACCGTGATGGACATTTTGAGCGCGACAAGACTGTACAACTTGTTTTAGCCAAATATTTTTGGCCTCATCTGAAACGTGATGAATATAGACATGTGATGAGGTGTCGACATTGCCAAGTAGGAAAATGACAAGCTACTAATGCGTGTCTTTATTTGCCTCTGTCGATACCACAAGCCCCTTGGGAAGATATCTCTATGGACTTCGTCCTTGGACTACCGTGTACACTTAAAGGTAAGGATACAATCTTTGTGGTTGTCATTAGATTGTCAAAAATGGCACACTCCATTCCCTGTCGCAAAACTATGGATGCGTCACGGATTGTTGAGTTACTCTTCAAAGAAATCTACATGTGGCATGGTCTTCCTAAGACTATTACTTCTAATCGGGGCACCAAGTTTCTTAGTCACTTTTGGCGGCAATTATGGAAGAACATTGGTACTAAGCTACAATATAGTACTATGTTTCACCCTCAAACAGATGGACAAACTGAAGTTGTTAATCGGTCCTTAGGAAATCTGTTGAGGACTTTGATTCATGATGATCCCCGCTCTTGGGAGACATGGTTGTCACTTGGAGAATTTTCTTATAATTGTTCGGTGAACCGTACCACTGTATATAGTCCCTTTGTGATTGTGTATGGACGTCAACTGAAGACTGCTCTTGATCTTGCACCCATTCCTTTTTCTAAAAAGTCGATCGGTAAGGTGGATGATATCATTTCTCAAATGAGGACAATTCATGAAGAAGTGCGCCAAAGGTTGGAGAGCAAAGCCAAGTCCTATAAAAAGGATGTCGAGAAGCGTCAGTGTAAAAACATCTTTGAATCGGCAAACTTTGTTTGGGCTTATTTGCCATCGAAGCGTCATCCCATTGGGTGGTACAACAAAGTTAGTGATTGAAAGCTTGGTCCACTTGAAATTCTTGAGCGCATCAATCCTAATGCATATCGATTAAAGTTTCCTTCTCATATGAAGATACATGATGTGTTCAATGTTCGGTGATTCTTCCAATGATGGCGATTCAAATTCGTGGACGAATTTTTCTAAAAAGGGGGGGAATGATGTAGTTCATATTCAAGACCAACTCATACCAAGAATGTCATCACACATTCAAGCTGATGACACTCTCATCAATAAGCCTAAATATTGATAAGCAAGTGAAGAGCCTCATTGACAAGTGAAGAGACTCATTGATAAGTGAAAAACATCCTATTTGACTTTGTCATAAAGACTTTGTCATTTCCCAAGCATCGAAGCTTGCTGCAAGATACTTTGGGATGGCCACAAGCATTGTAAATACTGTACATTTAATAGCTCATAGTTTCAATGTGCTTTAATAGCTTATGGTTTCTAGGTTTGATTTTAGTCTTTTGCTCTTCTTTTGTTTTTCTATAAAAGCCCAACGAGTTTATGTAAAAGAAAAGACTGAATTTGATTAATGAAATTTGCCTAGTGCAATTCCCTTGAACCTCTAAGAGTTCAAACCCCATGAAAACCCATAAAAGTTTTCACTCCATCCTCGAAGAGTTGGAGCTTTTAGAGTCTGCATCCTTGAAGAGTTACAGCCATCAATCTAGAAGAATTGATGCCATTTCAACTTCCTTGGAGGCCCAAAAGAGCAACCACTAAAGTCCTATCCTTTTTCCGCATCCTAACCAGTCATGATCATCCACTTCCTTCCAAAATCAACACCTCTACAGTGCTTACCTGAGAAAACTCAAAACATAAAAGTTGTAGATCCAGGAGTCCTCATTCTTTTGGCTTTAAAATCAGGTCATTATGATTTCAATCAAAAAAATTATGACCGTTTTTCCGAACTAACACAAAACTGAAATTTCTACTCGTTTTTGTAACGGAGTTTCTGTGTGTGCAAGTCACTCTTCCGATCATATTGTTTGAGTAGTTGACCTTGGGCTACATCAGATTCGTAGCTGAGCCACGATCTCATTCCATGCAAATAAACTTTGTTTGATGTGAATGCATTTTTCCTAAGTGTAAATGTAACTAATGTCTATATATAGAAATACTCAAATGTAGGGCTAAGCTAATGTTTTTTGTTTAAGGACCCAATTAAGTCACAATTGATGAATTCGATCCCTAGTTTTCTCATAAAATGGATCAAAAGTCTCTGAACAAAATTATCGATGTCAACAGTAATTTATTTACGATTTACAAAGGTTCTTTCGCAAAATTTTAGCGGTAATTCAAACTTGAAAATTCAGATCAAGCAGACTAAATTTCAATTGATTTTATCCCTTATTTCATAGAATAAAACCTTTTCATTATTTCTTGCATCGTATGATCACACTCTACCAAAAAGTTATCAATGCCCTAAAATGAAAAATCTGAGGTCAACTCTCCAACACCCTCGAAGTTATTTGAATAATTAAATCTACTTAGCAGGATATAATTACAAGCAGGAACTGCTAATGCTTTTTGGGAGCGAGTTTGGTGCTAATCTTCTCGAAATTGATTTTTATTTTTTAATGTAAGTATCATGAATTATACATTATAATGCAGTGTTTCGCTAGAGTTAGATTTCTCTTTAATTGGTGAAGGAGGGAAGAGTGGTTAGCTCCAACGACTCCCTCTCAGATTTATCACAGAGATTTATACCCTCTACAGAATGTGCAAATTAAGTCATAGCTACTCCGTGCCCACTCCAGCTTGAAGTCCAAGGTTGGTGAGCATATAACCATAGTCCCATCAAGATACTAACAGGTAGGGAGTCTCTCCACACTAGATATGTCATAGCTAGGCAATTTAAAATAAGCCTTTCAGAAGTTCTATTATGATGAGAATTGAACTCATGACCTTGTGGAAGACAGAAGACCATTAGCACACTGGGCCAATCACCTTCGTGATACTTAGATTCCTTCTATATTTTCGATAAGTAACTTGACTTAGATCAAGCCCAAGGTTGATGCAATTAGTTGGGTTGTGAGGGAACTTTCAGCATAGGAACTGAAGATCACATGTTCAAATATCAGCAATTGTGTGCAAATTGATTTGGATCTGGGCCACCTGTACAGGTCGAAGCTTTGAACTTCATCAATTTATAGAGCTTGCAAGATATTCCATGGTCCGCAATATAGCCAGGGCTCTACGTGCATGCGTTTGAATCTTTTTTAAAAGAGAAAAACTTGAGTTAGATCTATGTAAGTGAGTACTACAAATTGTTAGGTATAGTCTTAAATAAGAAAATGTGCTATGGAAATACATATACTTATTAGGAGCCATCCAAAATGGTAGAGTAGTATTTAAATATTAAACTACGCCCATATCCAACAGTTTTAGTTTTTAGAACTGCTGACAGTGGTCTCACAAAATCTCACATGATCAAAGCAAGAGATCTTGAGATCAAATCCTATGATATTCCCCCAATTACATATTTCCACGCTTCAAGTTGAGATCAAAGTCTAGTTTTTGCATGAGGGGTAGTGTTAGAATATTAAATATTAAATCACGACTACATCTGATAGCTTAAACTTTTTGAACTGTTGGCAGTGTTCTCACAAAATTTTACACAAAAATATACAATGGACTTGATCTTTCTAGTAAAATTCAGGTTGGTTTACACCTTATATCTACATGCGAGTCACCTCCTCACGTAGGATATTTTGGACCTCATTGTTATACTTGTATGGCAAAATGACAATCCATTGTTAGGTAAAGTCGTGTAAATACAACCTACAATATTAAAAAATGGGATAAATATATTAGAATTCCTAAAACTTGTCTCGAAAGTACAATTGAGTTCTAAAACTTTCAAAAGTGCAATCAAGTTCGAAAACTTGTCAAATGGGTACATTTGAGTCATTCCATTAACATCATCAATTTGTCCAACGGGAAATGCTGACATAACATTTTTTAAATAAATTTCTCTCTCCTATGTGACATTTTTATTTTTTTTCTCCAAATCTTATTTAATTACATTAAAAAACTAAAAAAAGCTAAAATTTTATTCAAAAAACAAAACTGAAAAAAATAAAAAAAGAATGGCACGGTCATTGGGGGGTTGTCATCGCTGCTCATCGCCGAATGGGTGAGGTGGCCAGCCATTGCTGCCCTGGGCGAAGGCCTGCGACCTTTGCCAGGCCCAAGTGAGCCTTGCCCATATCAAGGCAACGTCGGCCCTTGCTCGAGGCCGGCAAGGTATTGTCCGCTTTTACTCGCTCCATATTGAGCATCACGGTTTTATCATCTAGCGTATATGGTAACACTATTCCTGGAGGTCACCCTTCTCGATAGTGCTCTCACATGAGCACGTTTAACATTGGAGTTTCGATGGAAATAAACATTGTTGTTATGTGAAAATGTGCATCTTGTGAGTTAATTCCAATTTCACGTATATAATTCGGAATGCTCTGCCATTGTTCAGCGCACAATTAAATTCAATCCTACCCCCTTCGCTATCATAGAAGCTTGCCAGGAGACACACCTTGTCCAAGCCTTCTCACCTCAGTAATCACTCCCCACCCTTATTAGACTGGGTCGTTGCAGGCTCGCCAACTTCCACTTGATTCATCCCCGAAGCACACACTTACTGAAGGAGGTGCCGCTCCAATACCATAATGTGACATTCTTGGATTAATTTAATCGAGGTGTTGTCTGCTTTGGATTGTCCCATATCAAGCCTCCAAGTTTTGTCATTTGGCATACAGGTAAGTACTTTCTCAAGAGGTCACATATTCTGGTAGTGCTTTCACCTAAGCATGCTTAACTTTGGTTCCTTTAAAAAATAAGTTTCCATTATATATTACTTGTTGCTTGATTAATCTTGAATGGCTTTCTGCTGATGAAACAAACTACATTACTATAAAAACACTAGAGTTTTGGTTCACACGTGTTCCATTTATGAGCAACTTTAATTGGCTTTCTTACAACTACTTTAGTATTCTACTTTATGTATGTTGTACTTTGAAGAGAGAGAATTAATTTTATGTGTGGCCTTCGCTCTTGTTTGGAAGTTAAAGAGTTTCAGCATCTGCAAGCACATCGTATTTTTATCTCGCAAGTGTTTTCAATTCCCAACATTTTAAGTTTCCTAATCACTTTTGCAATCCCACAACCTGCTTTTCTCGCAAAAAATCCATGATATTGATCACATTATGGTCAAGTTTCAATCGAGGAGTGAAAACTAGGATCCGATCAGTTTGCCTTTCGAGTGCGGTATGACCACCTGGTGTAATCCTACTCATCCCCCACATTTGACATTTTAAAAGCTAAAATGATTCATATCCGAAATAATCTAAATCGAAATCGATTTGATTCAAAATGGATTCGATCCCTCGTTCGTCGCCTCTACGAGATATGTTTGACATGCGGATTGAATGGGAAAATTATCCAATATGTCCTAAACCTATTGTGTAGATGCCAATACAGTCCTAAATTTTCCAATTTTGTCAATTTAATCCTAAATTTTTATGTGAAATTATTATGTAGTTCTTTCGGTTAAATTTCTTCAATAAATCAATGATGTGGCGGTGTGCCATATAGGACGGCCGCTGACGACTATACGGCCACGTCAGCGATTTCTGGCGAAAATTGATTGGAAGGACTATATTGTAACTTCGCTCAAAGGATTAGGACTATATTAACAAAATTGGAAAGTTCAGGACTTCATTGATATCCTTAAAATAGATTTAGGACTGATTGAGTAATTTTTTCCGAGATTGAAGTCAAGATATTGATTACTAGCATCAATTAGGTGGTGGTATAATCTCAACTTGGGCTTAAAATAGAAGCAGCAGTGGGCAAACACGAAAACAAAATTCTAATATGTACAAGACAAAACCTATCCAAAAAAAAAAAATTGTACATCCTGAAATGAGAAAGGTCTGTCAGATACTGCTGATGCTTGCATGGATTATTTGTTCAAGGTTCATTTATACATGACAGCGAATCAAACATGTATCATGCATTTAATCCACTCACCAAGTTATATTCTCTAACAACTACCTGCAGGTTTCTACTATAAAAAAATAATCAAGTTTTTTAATTACTATGATCTGTTCGAATTAAGTCCAATATATGTACACGTGACTTTTGGTGATGTGCACATAACGTCATCAAAACCTTCATGACAGAAGGCGCAATTTTTGGTGAATAAGAAAAGAAAGCTACAACTACCATGCAGACTCTACACTGCAGGACCAGCAAGTCAAATTAAATGTGATTATTTTAGGGTTAATATCACGAAAAATCTAAACTGATATATCAATGACAAATTCACCCAAAACTAATTTTTGGATCACCAAAAATGCCAAACTGGTAAACCTGTGACAAATTTACCCATCGTTAGTTTCCATTAAATTTTACAGTCAAATTGCAGAATTGGATGACATGTGGCAATTGATATGGTAAGTCCATGTGGAAATCAAAAGGATTAATACCATGAAAAATCCTAACCTGGTACATCCGTAACAAATTTATCTCAAACAAATTTTTAGGTTATCAAAAACCCCAAATTAGTATACACGTGATACATTTACCCTTCATTAGTTAACGTAGCAAGTTCATGTGGAAATTCATAACACTATTTTTCGTGAAAATCCATGCTCTCTCTCTCTCTCTCTCTCTCTCTCTCTCTCTCTCTCTCTCTCTCTCTCTCTCTCTCTCTCTCTCTCTCTCTCTCTCTCGCAGGACACAAAAAACCCTAGATCGTCTTCCTCTTCATTAAGTCCTTCATCGTCGTCTTTGTCTAAGGTCGTGGAAATTGTAAGTACCATTTAGCGAGAACTCTTTAGTAACACTTTTCTTGATAAATCTAGGTCAATGAGCGAAACAATAGGGTTGAGTTGTGATGTGCAATCAAGTTTCTTTTTCAAATTTCTCTAACATTGCCTCTATATTATCAATACATGAATTTTTTTCTTTCTAATTCACTACAAAATTTTACAAAGAAGAAAGCTTTGCTATTAAAGTAAAATCAGTGCATTCATCATGGGTAACATCATGAGGTAAAGAACAACAGAGATCCTTGCGGTTGTGGAAACAAGAGTGTGTAAAGAACAATAGAGATTCTTTACCTCGGGGTGTTGCCCATGATGAATGGTCGCGGTCATCTTATGTCACGTCCCGAACCCCATCGAGCACGCAACACCCATCTACGGTCGAATATCGCAACGTCCCAGAAAATCGTCGACCCAATTCAACTTATCAGAGATTTAAAATCAACCAGCGAAAGCCACGAATTCCTGGACAATAATTGGCTAGGGGTACAAGGGAGAATAAACATCCATTACTTATCCAAACTTATACAATATTCACATATACAACCCATAATATTATCCAAACTTATACAATATTCACATATACAACCCATAATATACAAGCACACCGAATATCTAAACTATGCACCGCCGACATCAAAAAGATCAGCAGCCTGGGTATACCTTATCTCCAAAAATGGTACACTTCAAAAAGCCTACACTTAGCCCCATACAGTAGCCCCTGCGCCCTCTGGATGGCGTCCACTCGGAGTCTGACTCCTCAGAACCCGAATCTAAATCCCCTTGAACGGTCTGCTCCTCTGAGGACTCCGACTCGGCCTCGATCTCAATCGGGTTGTCTATATCACCCGACTCCAGTGACACCTCGACTCGCTCCTCCTCCTCCTCAAGGTCCTCATCCGGCTCTTCCTCTGGCTCAATCTCCGGCTCGTCCTCTGGTGCGTCCTCTGGCTCCATCTCCGGGTTTTCATCAGGCTCATCCTTGAGCTCTTCTTCCGGTGTCTCTTCAGGTTCTTCCTCAGGGTCTTCGTCTTCTGGTTCTTCCTCTTCTGGTATCACATCGAGATCCACATCCATAGGATCGTACCCCGCCTGGGATTCTTCCGACTCCGGCTCATGTTCGGCTCCTGAGGGCTCAGGTGCTGCAGGAGCGGCCTGATGTCCAGACTGCGCCAGACTAGTCTCCAAACTAGTCATCTCGCCGTCAGGAGGGGGTACGGCTGTCGGATCCCAATCCCCTACTCCATCAAAAGGAACGCCGAAGCCTCGGACGGGGCCAAACTCATCTATCCCGTCTCTAAACATCCAGGCGATGTAGGTATGGGCCTGCCATAGAGGTAGTCCTACGTCTACCCAAACTACGGTAGTATGTTTAATCCAGGTCCTATCATCATCTACCGGATATTTTACAACATCGTGATCGGTGTGCATAGGAATCCCAAAACGCTGCGGCGGCGGCGACAGAAGGTTCATTGTTCAGGCCGGGGTTCTAAAATTGTTGGTTGAAACAACCATGAGAATACAGCTCAATAAGCACACACCCTAAACCCCACCTAGGCTATCACGTACCTCCAGACAATTACAAACGCAACCACACTCAGCCATCACATAACAGGCACACAATTTATACTTACCTGGGCCTTTCCTGCGTGCAATCTGCACATTAGCCACAATAGCATAATTTCCAACCACACGCACATGCCAAATTCATTTCACGCACTCGATCCTGCCTCATCACACAATTTTCATCCGACTCGCCAGTGACCCGCGTAATGGTACCGCCTCAGGTTCACTGCGACCATCTCATCATTTCCACTCGACTCGCCAGTGACCCGCGTAATAGTACTGCCTCAGGTTCACTGCGACTAACTCATATTAACAACACTTCGTGGCCCGCGTAATGGTACCGCCTCAGGCCGTGTATCTTGCCTGCGTAATGGTACCGCCTCAGGCTCAACACCCACCACCTACGACACAACCCGCGTAATGGTACCGCCTCAAGTTGGCCGTCCTTCGGTAATACCGGGCATCGTCCCGCGTAATGGTACCGCCTCAGGGATTTTTGTCACCACACATACAGCACCACCACACAATTTTTTTCACTCGTTCACTTACTTGACACCAACATGCCAATATATTAGCCAATCACACTTGGCCCGTGCACGCACCAAACCACACACACTTCTCATGCTTAATAAACACCCAAACACGGCCAATTGACAATCAATTCAATTCAGCCCATGAATGCACATAACGACCCACATTTCAATCAATCAAGTCATGATTCAACGAACATACAAGGCCGCTAACGGGCCCACAATCACAGCCACGTTGTGAGTACAATTTCAGTATTTCCATACTCATTTCAAGTTATAAATAGCGCCACAATCCAGCCACTATACATCGCACCAAACCGACACCATTTGCCCTTAAATCGAACCATATGCTCGTCAATACGGGTCCCAATTTTCAGCATTCAATTCGGCATCGATTCAGCCCCGAAACATCCCCAATTCAACCTCAATTCAGCCAATACCAATCAGTCCTCGAACAGCCACAAATTCAGCCCTAAACAGCCACTAATCTAGCCAAGACAGCCCCTAATTAAGTCCATTTAGACTTTAATCATGTCTACCGATACCCGACATCCTAAATAGGGTTTAGGGGCGACTTACTTGAACTCTAGGCTAGCTCGGCTAGAGTGAAAAGGGCGGCTGATCGGCGGCCTCACGGCGACATGCGGCGACGGCGGGCGGCTTGGCGGACGGCGACGGCGAGCAGCTATTTGCTAGCTGGACTTGGCTGAGCTGAACAAGACAGATTGAGGGTGATGGTGATTCGGTGAGGCAGAACAGGGGAGAGAGAGAGACGGAGGGTTGAGCGGCTGGGCGAGGTGAGAGGCCACGGCGAGCGGCGACCTGATCCGGCGTGGCTGATCCGGCTGGATGGGTGGACGGCGGTGACGGCTGGCTTGGACGGTCAGCCATGGTCACGGTGAGGGGAGGCTGGTTCGGTCGGGAGGGAGGGAGAGAGGTGAGAGAGTGAGGAGAGAGAGAGAGAGAAGAATGAAATTAAATATGGTGAACCCAATAATTGGTGTCTAGACCAATGAAAAATGACTATCATGCCCCTCTCTCACATTCCAAATCAACGGCCAAGATTCGATCTTATCCTGAGATCAACGGCCGAGATCGAATCTTTTCCAAAATATCCAAGGGTAATTTGGGGATTTCACAAAAAGTCCAAGGGCAAAATTGTCCAAAAATTTCTATTTCTAATGTTAGGGCGAAATGACCAAAATGCCCTTCCCCAATTACACTTGGCCTTAACAAACTTCCAGGGGTAAAACGGTCATTTTCCATTTCTCGCCGAAATTCGATTTTTCTGAAGGATTCGGACAATTCTAAGGTTAATCAGGCTAATGGCAACGTCGTCCAAATGTTCTGTCGTGACTTTCTAAATTTCCAATGCCCAACTCGGTCTCTAATTTCATGACTAAATTTAATTTATGTCACTTGAGCGTCTCTCGAACTAACGGGTGGCTTTTGGGGAGATTCGCACATTTGACCCGTGGCCGATACTGAATCATGCCACGTTCAAGTTCACTCGAGTCGTGACGACCTCGGTTGTCACTTAATCGCGAGGATCGATCGCTAGTTCCGACGGGCGCGATCGTTTGGTATAGGTTCGGGATCATTCGTCAATTCATTTCGTGGTCAAGCGGAATCACCCGCGATCCACTAACATGACAGCGGCGAACTGATCCCTAACTATCCTTGGATCGGCCTTCATTGGCTCAAAATGTCACCTCCCCAATTTTCATGGTCGAAAGTCGGTTCACAATCGAGTTCTTTGGTCGCGCGAATTTAGATCCCTAATTAGCCTTTCCTCAACGGTTAGTATTCCCGGAGTGATCAATTCCGGGCGAGATCTAACTACAAGCACGTCCATAAACCATTCATTTCATAAATTCCAAGTGGGCCGGATTTCAGAATGTCACAACTCTTCCCCCCTTATAAAAATTTCGTCCTCGAAATTTACAAATCAAACTAGCTACACAAACAAGTGGGGGTATTGATGTTGCATTTGCTCTTCACTTTCCCACGTAGCGCCCTCTGTCCCGTGATGTTCCCAAACAACCTTGATCATCGGGATCGTCTTGTTTCTTAAAACTCGTTCTTTCCGATCTTCGATCCTTATTGATCTCTCGACATACGACATCCTGTCGTCAACTTCTATTTCTTCGTAATTCAACACGTGAGTTGGGTCCGATTCATATTTTCTCAACATCGATACGTGGAACACATTATGCACTTGGGACAAATTTGGCGGAAGTGCAAGGCGATAAGCTAAATCTCCAATCCTTTCTAAAACCTCAAAGGGTCCTACGTACCTCGGACTCAACTTCCTTTTCTTACCAAATCTGGATAGTCCTCTCATGGGCGATACCTTAAGGAATACGTGATCTCTTACTTGAAACTCCAAAGGTCTTCGCCTTCTGTCTGCATAACTCTTTTGGTGGCTTTGAGCTGTTTTCAGCCTCTCACGGATTATCTTAACAGCCTCAACTGACTGTTGAACTAATTCTGGCCCGGTTATACTTCTTTCTCCTATTTCGTCCCAACACACGGGCGTCCTACATGCTCTGCCATATAGCGCTTCAAAAGGCGCCATTCCGATGCTCTGCTGAAAACTATTATTATACGCAAATTCTGCTAAGGGCAATTGCTCTTCCCACTTACCCTGAAAATCCAATACACATGCCCTAAGCATATCCTCTAAAGTCTGAATCGTCCTCTCAGACTGACCATCCGTTTGTGGATGGTAAGCTGTACTAAACTGCAGCTTTGATCCTAATGCCGTTTGTAGACTTTTCCAAAAATTGGCGGAAAATCTAGGATCACGATCTGAGATAATCGTCACCGGTACCCCATGCAATCGAACTATTTGCTGCACATATAAGTGGTTTGTCCGACTGATGAATTATTAAAGTCGTTTTTCCGTGGCCGCTGCTTATTGAACTAATTGCCTACTTTAAGTCCGAGTCTGTATTGACCGTGGCTATCTTTTCAGAGTTTGCATTGTTAAAAGCCTTGAAGCTTTTGCTTTTGTGAGGGAGTGGAGAAGGGGGTAGGCGTGTCGGGAGGGAGGGGTTGAGGCAAAACATTCAAAAGAATAATGGGACCTAGATGAAAACTACCGAAAATAATTAAAAAAATTCAAAAGAATAATGAGACCTAGATGAACCTACCGAAAATAATTAAAAAATTCAAAAGATAATAACTTCCATTAACAGATGTCTAGGTGATCAACGACTATTTAAAAATGTCAGGGTAGATATTATCTAAGTAAAAAATAGTTATAGTGAATTAGTTTTGTTAATAAGCATTCAATTTGAAATTATGTTATCTTTACATTTAGAAGTACAATAAAAGTTTAAAAACTAAATCATATGAGAAATATATTTACTTTATGAGAGTACGTCAAAATTGCCCATAAAAAAACACATTGAACTTGAGGCATGAAAAGAATATTATCTGACTTTCATAACAAGTTTTAGGACTTTCGGTATACTTATCCCATTGATTCTAATATGTACATGACAACACCTATCCCCAAAAAAAAATTGTACATCTTGAAATGAGAAAGGTCCGGCAGATACTACTTATGCAAATCGAACATCTATCATGCATTTAATCCACACACTAAGTTATATTATGTAACTACTACACGCGGATTTCTAGTATAAAAGATTGATAAAGTTTTTTTAATTACTATGATATGTTGGAATTAACTCAAATAAATTGAAAGAAAAAATCACCAAAAACCCAAGACTATGCTCATTGTAATACATTTACTTTGAACTTTTTTTTGAGACATCAAAAACCCTAAACTATGATCACTGTGACACATTTACCCTAAACTTTTTCTTGTGACATAAAAAATTCCAAATTTTTATCTATGCGATACATTTACCCTTCGTCAAGGTTTCGTCAGATGATTTTTCAGTCAAAATAACATCATTTTTATTCCACTTAAGTCACATGGGCACCATGTCACTATCGTTTGCTTTCCAGAGTCCATCTTGGTAGATTGTTAACGGTGTTCATTGACGGAACCTTGATATAGCGTAAATATGTTACACAGATATAAATTTGGGATTTTTTGTATCATTGGAAAAAAAGTTTAGAGTAAATGTGTTACCGTGGACGTAATTTGAGATTGTCGGTGGCTTATGCTCATATATTTATACATGACTTTTGGTGCCGCAAGGCACATAACGTCATCAATAAGAGAGGTCATGACATTATTCCCATGCCTATCACGCTATAAGAAAGCAGACAGAACTTGTCGGAATCAATAGACTTCTCTCGAGACTCATGAAATTATGGCGAACCTGAAGACAGATACCACACCCGGCAATCGGCTAAGGAATCTGCTTTCAGAAATCACGAGACCACACGCACTACTTTAATGAAGTTTGTTTGTCCGACTATTGAATTATTAAAGTTATTTTTACGTGGTCGCTGCTCATTGAACTATTGCCTGCTTTGAGTTCGAGTCTGTATCGACCGTAGCTATCTTTTCAGAGTTTGCATTATTAAAAGCCTGGAAGCTTTTGCTTTTGTGAGGGAATGGAGAAAGGGGTGGGCGTGTCGGGAGGGAGGGGTTGAGGCAAAAAATTCAAAAGAATAATGGGACCTAGATGAAAACTACCGAAAATAATAAAAAATTCAAAAGAAAATATCTTCCATTAACAGATATCTAGGTGATCAACTACTATTTAAAAATGTCAGGGTAGATATTATCTAAATCAAAAATAGTTATGGACAACTTGTTTTGTTAATAAGCATTGAAATTATGTTATCTTTACATTTAAAGGTACAAAAAAAGTTTAAAAAGTAAAACATATGAAAAATATAATTGCTTGATAAGTTTATGAGAGCACGTCACTTCAGGCGTGAAAAGAATATTATCGGATCAAAGAAGTTTCAAATGATTAATGAGATAATGATTTTGCAATTACATTAAAGGAAAGAAAATCTAGATAAAATATATTGAGGAATCATTAATTTCCCACTTATCTTTTATGGAACTAAGAAAATGAGACCCTTAAATAGAAAAGACATTTTTCGTAGTACAAAGATATGATGAATTGGTTCAATTTTGATTTCCTTAAAAGTGAACGTGATAGTAACTATAGATGGTATTTCAAATGAGAAAAAATTATCTTTGAAAAATATCAAATTTATTTTTTTAAGTACTAAAATAATAAATAGTTGTAACTTAATTATTGTAGATGAATTGTCGTTTTGCTTGAAGCACAGAGAATTTTCTAGTGTTCATGACGAGCGTTAGGAACGAAAAAGTATTCTTTAATTGAAGAAGAATAGACCCAAAAAATGTCAATATCATTATGATACTATAGACTATAATATAAGAAAATGGAACAAAATTGCGATTTGGTTAATTAAGATAATAATACCTAATATCATGAATATATGACTAAATATCTTTTCCGAACCATTTCATATCTTTAGATAATTTTTTTTTCTCTCCACACACATTTAAAACCTTTTTATTATACGCGTATGCTTATGTTCTTGCATCTCTCTATATGATCATACAAACCCAATAAAATTAATAAAAAAATAGTTTCAATAGACTCTTCTAAGGATTTGTGGGATTACAACAAACCTTATCCAAAAGACACAGGACCATGGTGCACCCAGCAATTAGTGAAGGAATCTGCTTTCACAAATCACGAGGCCACTACTTTAATAAAGTCGTCTAACAACTATCCACTGGATAGTCCGAGGCCACTACTTATCGAATTATTATCTACTTTAAGCTCGAGTCTGTGAACTTTTGCTTTTGTCCGTGTCTTCAAGAGTCGACTAAAAAGCTAGCATGTGCAAAATAAATGTCATAACAATATCGGAAGCAACTGTAGTGTGTCGCGACTCATTCATTCTAGTCTAGGGTCAAGGCATGAAGTAATTCCAAAAAGCTAGCATATGCTATTTCTTTCATATCACTTCATACTAGTACTTAGCCCCGTTTCGAGGGAATCTATCGGCTTGAACTTAAAATGACTTGAAGCCCACTACTGATCGGGCCTGTCTTTTCTTTTCCTCTTCGCACGGCGTTGGTCTTGCCTCCCTAGTTGATCAAAACTGGAATTTGGTTTTGCATGGTCCGACGCCATATCTAGTGCTTGGTAAAGTAAGATCCGCTGGTTATGGTTTAATTTTCGATTTATTGACATATGCCTTGCGTCCGGAAACTTCATTTACAGTTCTGCAACGGAGATTCATCAAATCAGGCAAATGGGGCTGGATTGTAATCCAAAGAAAGAGAAGTTAGATCAAAAGATATTGTATCAAAAGCGCAAGCAATTGAGGATGGCTTCAGAAAGAAGTACCCAAACTGGGCTTATAGAGTCAGACGTGGACCGTCTCTAGTAGCGCTACTAAATCTACTACAATTCTCAGAGTCAGAAATGTTCTTTATGGGCCGATTGAATAACTGAATCTAGTAACTCCAATAACATTCTTGGATTAACTTACTATATATTGTCCGCTTTAATTCGTTCCATATCGAGTATTACGGTTTTATCATCTAGCGTACCTATTAACACTTTTCTTGGCGGTCACCCTTCTTGATAGTGCTCTCACTTGAGCATGTTTAACATTGGAGTTCCGATGAAAATAAATATGTCGTTATGTGAAACTGTGCATTTTATGAGTTAATTCCAATTTCACATATATAATTTGGAATACTCTCCCCTTGTTCGTTGCACAAATTAAATTCAGTCCTACCCCTTCACTATCGTAGAAGCTTGCTAGGAGATGCACTTTGTCTAGGCTTTCTCACCTCGGCGATCACTCCTCGCCCTCGTTAGACTGGGTCAGGGCAAGCCCACCAATTTCCGTGTGATTCATCCCCGAATCACACACCTACTAGAGGAGATCTCGCTCTTATACTATAATGTGACATCCTCGGATTAACTTACTCGAGGTACTGTCTGCTTTGGACTGTCCCATACCGAACATCCGGGTTTTGTCATTTGGCATACAGGTAAGCACTAAGAGGTCATCCATCCTGGTAGTGCTCCCACCTGAGCACCCTTAACTTGGATTCTTTATAAAATAAATTTCCATTATTTTTTACTTGTTGCTTGATTAATCTTGAATGGCTTTCTGCTGATGAAAAAAGTATATTACTAAAATACTACTAGAGTTTTGGTTCTCACGTGCTCCATTTATGGGAAACTTTAATTGGCTTTCTCACAACTACTTTAGTATTCTACTTTGTGTTTGTTGTACTTGAAGATAGAGAATTAGTATCATGTGTGGCTTTCGCTCTAGTTTGGAAGTTAAAGAGTTCGAGCATATGTAAAAACGTGTTTCTTCAATTCCAATTTCCCTTCGACCAAAAAAAATTTCCAATTTCCCTTTTATTTATTTTTTATTCTGGTCGAAATTTCAATCTCTCATACTTTAATCTCGCAAGTGTTTTCCATTCCCCGGCATTTTAAGTTTCCTAATCACTTTTGCAATCGCACAACCTGCTTTTCTCATGAAAAATCCATGATATTGATCACATTATGGTCAAGTTCCAATCGAGGAGTGAAAACTAGGATCCGATCAGTTTGCCTTTCAATTGCGGTATGACCACCTGGTGTAATCCTACTTATCCCCACATTTGACATTTTATAAGCTAAAATGACTCATATCCGATATAATCTAAATCGAAATCGATTTGATAAACAATGGATCCGACCCCTCGTTCATCGCCTCTACGAGTCATGCTCGACCTGCGGATTGTAGGGAAAATTATCCAATTAGTCCTAAACCTATTGTGTAGATGCCAATGCAGATCTGAACTTTCCAAGTTTGCCAATTTAGTTATAAACCTTTACGCGAAATTATTACGTAATTCTTTCGGTTAAATTTTTTTCGAAAAATCGATGACGCGGTGGTGTGCTACATAGGACGGCCAGTGATAACTAGATAGCCAAGTCAGTGATTTTTGGCAAAAATTGACAAGAAGGACTATATTGGAACTTCGCGCAAAGGATTAGTACTAAATTGACAAAGTGCAAAAGTTCAGGACTAAATTAATATCCATACAATAGGTTTAGGATTGCTTGAGTAATATTTTCCCAAATTGAAGTCAAGATATCTGTTTACTAGCATCAATTAGGTGTTGGTATAATCTCCACTTGGGCATAAAATAGAAGCGGAAGTGGGAAAAGACGCAAACAAAATTGTTGATTCTAATATGTACATGACTAAACCTATCAAAAAAAAGAAGAAGAAGAAGAAATTGTACATTCTGAAATGAGAAAGGTCTGTCAGATACTGCTGATGCTTGTATGTATTATTCGTTCAAGGTTCATTTATACATGATAGTGAATCAAACATGAATCATGCATTTAATCCACACGCCAAGTTATATTCTCTAACAACTACATACAGATTTCTACTATAAAAAAATAATAAAGGTTTTTAATTACTATGATATGTTCGAATTAAGTCCAATATATTTACACGTGACTTTTGGTTATGTGCGCATAACGTCATCAAAACCTTCATGACAGAAGGCGCAATTGTTGGTGAATAAGAAAAGAAAGCTACAACTACCATGCAGACTCTACACTTCAGGGCCAGCAAGTTAAATTAACTTTGTTTATTTTAGGATTAATACCACGAAAAATCCTAAACTGATATACCTGTGACAAATTTACTCGAAATTAATTTTTGGATCACCAAAAACTCTAAACTGATACACCTATGATAAATTTACCTTATGTTAGTTTCCGTTAAAATTTAACGTAAAATTGCGAGGTTGGATGACACGTGGTAGTTAACGTGGCAAGTCCACATGGAAGTCAAAAGAGTTAATATCACGAAAAATCCCAAACTTGTCCACCTGTAATAAATTTACCTCAAACTAATTTTTTAATCACCAAAAACCCCAAACTGGTACCTACATGACACATTTACCCTCCTTTAATTTCTGTTAGTTAATGTGGCAAGTCCATGTGGAAATCCATAGCACTACTTTCGTGAAAATCCATAACACCATTCTCTCTCTCTCTCTCTCTCTCTCTCTCTCTCTCTCTCTCTCTCTCTCAGAACACAAAAAACCCTAGATCGTCTTCCTCTTCATCGTCGTCTTTGTCTAAGGTTGTGGAAAATGCAAACACCATTTAGCTAGAACTCTTTAGTGACACTTTTCTTGATAAATCTAGGTCGATGAATGAAGCAATCAGGCTGAGTTATGATGTGCAATCTAGTTTCTTTGCCAGATTTCTCTAACATCATCTCTATATTAACAATACCTGAATTTTCTTCTTTCTAATTCACTACAAAATTTTACAAAGAAAAAAAGGCTTTGCTATTAAAGTAAAATAAGTGCATTCATCGTGGGCAACATCTTGAGATAAAGAACAACAGAGATCCTTGCGGTTGTGGAAACAAGAGTGCGTAAAGAACAACGTAGATTCTTTATCTCAGGATGTTCCCCATGAAGAATGCTCACACCGATTCTACTTTAATAGCAACTCCTTTTTCTTCTTGGTAAAATTTTGTAGTGAATTAGAAAGAAAAAAATATAGAAATTGATGATATAGAGGCAATGTTAGAGAAATCTTGAAAAGAAAGTTGATTGCACATCATAATTCAGCCCGATCGCTTCGTTCATCGACCTAGATTTATCAAGAAAAGTGTCACTAAAGAGTTCTCGCTAAATGGTGTTCGCAATATCCATAACCTTAGACAAAGACGGAGGATGACTATCTAGGGTTTTTTGTGTTCTGATGGAGAGAGAGAGAGAGAGAATGGTGTCATGAATTTCCACGTGGACTAGCTACGTTAACTAATGAAAACTAACGGAAGTAAATGTGTCACGCGTGTACAAATTTGAGATTTTTGGTGTCCCAAAAATTAATTTAAAGTAAATTTATCACAAATATACCAATTAAGGGTATTTCATGATATTAACCCTTTGGATTTCCAAGTGGACTTGCCACGTTAACTGCCATGTGTCATCCAACTTAGCAATTTGACGGTAAAATTTTACTTAAACTAACGGAAGCTAAATTTGTCACAAATGTACCAGTTTGGAGTTTTTAGTAATTCGAAAATTAATTTTGGGTAAATTACTATAGGTGTATCAATTTAGGATTTTTCATGATATTAATCTTTTAATTTGTTACCAAACTATACATGTAGTTTTATAGGAAATCTCTAAAAAATATTGAGAGATTCAAAGGATCTCACATGAAAAGAAATCACATTATTCACATATTATTATGACTTAGTGCTTATCAGGAAGAGATGTCATGAGATTATTCCTATGCCTGTCACGCAATCAAAGCCGTCATTCGTCAAGCTTTAGTAAAAAACAGACAGAACTTGTCGGAATCAACAGACCCCCACCCAGCAATCAGCAAAGGAATCTGCTTTCGGAAATCACGAGGCCACACGCGCTACTTTACTAAAGTTTGTTTGTCCGACTATTGAATTATTAAAGTTATTTTTCCGTGGTCGCTGCTCATTTTGAGTTCGAGACTGTATCGACCGTAGCTATCTTTTCAGAGTTTGCATTATTAAAAGCCTGGAAGCTTTTGCTTTTGTGAGGGACTGGAGAAAGGGGTGGGCGTGTCGGGAGGGAGGGGTTGAGGCAAAAAATTCAAAAGAATAATGGGACCTAGATGAAAACTACCGAAAATAATAAAAAATTTTAAAAAAAATATCTTCCATTAACAGATATCTAGGTGATCAACTACTATTTAAAAATGTCAGGGTAGATATTATCTAAATCAAAAATAGTTATGGATAACTAGTTTTGTTAATAAGCATTGAAATTATGTTATCTTTACATTTAAAGGTACAAAAAAAGTTTAAAAAGTAAAACATATGAAAAATATAACTACTTGATAAGTTTATGAGAGCACGTAACTTCAGGCGTGAAAAGAATATTATCTGATCAAAGAAGTTTCAAATGATTAATGAGATAATGATTTTGCAATTACATTAAAGGAAAGAAAATCTAGATAAAATATATTGAGGAATCATTAATTTCCCACTTATCTTTTATGGAACTAAGAAAATGAGACCCTTAAATAGAAAAGACATTTTTCGTAGTACAAAGTTATGATGAATTGGTTCAATTTTGATTTCCTTAAAAGTGAACGTGATAGTAACTATAGATGGTATTTCAAATGAGAAAAAATTATCTTTGAAAAATATCAAATTTATTTTTTTAAGTACTGAAATAATAAATAGTTGTAACTTAATTATTGTAGATGAATTGTCGTTTTGCTTGAAGCACAAGGAATTTTCTAGTGTTCATGACGAGCGTTAGGAACGAAAAAGTGTTCTTTAATTGAAGAAGAATAGACCCAAAAAATGTCAATATCATTATGATACTATAGACTATAATATAAGAAAATGGAACAAAATTGCGATTTGGTTAATTAAGATAATAATACCTAATATCATGAATATATGACTATATAAATATCTTTTCCGAACCAATTCATATCTTTAGATAATTTTTTTTTCTCTCCACACACATTTAAAACCTTTTTATTATACGCGTATGCTTATGTTCTTGCATCTCTCTATATGATCATACAAACCCAATAAAATTTATAAAAAAATAGTTTCAATAGACTCTTCTTAGGATTTGTGGGATTACGACAAACCTTATCCAAAAGACACAGGACCATGGTGCACCCAGCAATTAGTGAAGGAATCTGCTTTCACAAATCACGAGGCCACTACTTTAATAAAGTTGTCTAACAACTGTCGACTGGATAGTCCGAGGTCACTACTTATCGAATTATTATCTACTTTAAGCTCGAGTCTGTGAACTTTTGCTTTTGTCCGTGTCTTCAAGAGTCGACTAAAAAGCTGCCATATGCAAAATATATGTCATAACAATATCGGAAGCAACTGTAGTGTGTCGCGACTCATTCATTCTAGTCTAGGGTCAAGGCATGAAGTAATTCCAAAAAGCTAGCATATGCTATTTCTTTCATATCACTTCAAACGAGTACTTAGCTCCGTTTCGAGGGAATCTATCGGCTTGAACTTAAAATGACTTGAAGCCCACTGGTGATCGGGCCTGTCTTTTCTTTTCCTCTTTGCACGGCGTTGGTCTTGCCTCCCTAGTTGATCAAAACTGGCATTTGGTTTCGCATGGTCCGACGCCATATCGAGTGCTTGGTAAAGTACGATCGCGCCGATTATGGTTTAATTTTCGATTTATTGACATATGCCTTGCGTCCGGAAACTTCATTTATAGTTCTGTAATGGAGATTCATCGAATCAGGCAAATGGGGCTGGATAGTAATCCAAAGAAAGAGAAGTCAGACCAACAGATCTTGTAGCAAAAGCGCAAGCAATTGAGGATGGCCTCTCTTTATGCAAAAAAATGATCAAATTGTCAATATGGATAAGCACGTGATTAAAGCGTGAATATTTTCAAGCGCGTGAATCATCGTTGACCACTGTTGGGACTAACTATGCAACCTCAAGGGGAGTGAATAGGTTGTTTTGAAAGATATTAGAGTTTTTGCGAAAAATAGCATGTAACAAAGAGATATTGGAAAACACCAGATGTATGAGAGACAATGTATCACTTGTATGCTAGAGATGATAAACAGAAGTATAAACAGCTGCACACAAGGATATATAGTGGTTCGGCTTTATCTCCAAATCTACGTCTACTCTCACCACTAACATCCACAAGTTGGGCTAGATTACACTAGTAATTTGCTGATCAAGTTACATTTCAGCAAGCACCACTCCGATCAGATTGTAGATCACACTACCCGAAGGTGGGTGCTGCTATCACTTGGTACTCTTGAAACTTCAACATAATTATAATGTAGCAAGTGCTATCGATAAGCAGGAGTTTTTTGCTCAGTACATAGCAAGTAAGAAATTTCAGAATTCTTGTAAGCACACACACTCTCACTCTAACTTGTTGGCTTCAGAGATCTTCTATTTTATAGGCATTTTCTAACTAGTCGTTGCTAATGTCCCGGAGAGGCAAAGTAGCCGTTAGAGTCGTTGGAGCTACTGCCCTCGGAACTGATTGCCCATACAGCCTATTCCTGAACTTTTGCAGACTTTCCCGAAATAGCTTATGCTGTTTTACTGTAGCTGCGATACTGACTACCTATCAGAACGACTCTTCTCTTTTCTACCGGATCTTTTGCTGTGCCTATCCAGTCCCAACGGCTATTATAGTGACATAACGGTCATATTAAATGAACCGTTACTTAAACATCACCAATTACTAGATCTCTTTAGCTTGAACAAGATATAGTCATTTAGCTGATCTTTGAGATTGATGGTGCTGTTTACACGAACCTTCAAGGACAGTCTTGTGATCTTCTTTTCAATGAATAACATTATGATTATCACTCAATCCTTTGAATATAGATGCACTTAGACAATGTAGATATTATACTAAGGATAGTTTGGGTATCATCAAAATCATTTAGAGATGTTTCTTCAACAATCTCCTCCTTTTTTATGATAACAAAACTATCCTGAAGATGTGAAACAAATATAATGAGTTTAATGTGTTGTTAACGAAAATCTATAGAGTGAAGATTTTTCATAAAGAATATACTTTGCAGAAAGTCTTTAAAAGTTTGCAAGAAATATTAGAGACGATAGCTAGACGATCTTTTAATAGTATACTTTTTAAAAGAGCAGAGCTTCTAGATTCTATGAAGTGAGCGAATATCATCAGAAACATATTGCAAGAAATTTAGAGTTAATCTACACAATTCATTGTTCTTTCTGTTTCGATATAGCTCCCCCTATTTTGATGTAATACAGTATTTCGCCATATCTCATAAATTTTTGCAATTCAGTATGTTGCTCCCCCTATTTCAATGTAATTCATTTCTCTATCTTCAAGATTGTTCAAGATTCTCTTCCTTTCGATATCTTTCACATCTAAGTTCTCTTCCCCTTTTTGTTATCAGCAAAAAGAGCGTATAATAGACAGCATATAGAAAAGAGAGTACTTGCATTGATAAGGAAGTCAAATATGAGTAGATAGGTACAATTGGTCTAACATCAAACATAAGCAAAGAAAAACATGAGCAGATAATAGAAGTTAGGTGCAAGGGCGTTTTCTTTGCCGGGTGGTGAGGGTTGAATAGTTGGTTCCTCAGGGTCAGGCCGGGTAGGGTTATAGCAATCGAAGTTAAGCAATGTTTGTTCGATTTTCACCAAGTACTTGGTGAGAGGAGTGATGGAATTTTTTATGTCCTGAACATCAGCTTGAAGCTTTGAGATTGCAGCAATGGGAGTAACCGATGATTTGGTAGGAGAGGATGACCTCTCTGGTCTTTGTGGACAAGCATACGGCTACTGTATGGTTGTCTTGCCTTTCCCTTTGCTTGATGATGCAGCCTGTGTTGTCAGCTTTTCTTGAAGTACCTTCTTCGCTTTCTCATTATCTTCTTGACCTACGAGAACAGCTTCATTCTTCTGATTGATCCATCCTTCCGGCGTCATTCTCACCATAATTTTATCCAGAGTTTTTTTCTCAATCTCCACATAAGGTAAGCTACATGGTACAACATCATAGAAGTTGATGTGCTTGTACCTAAAGATGCGAGTGATGAGGGCATCGTAGGATAGCTTGCCTGTCTTGCGTTTGGCAGTTCGGTACATGTGGATGAAAATCATGTGTGCTAGGGAAAAATCTTCATATTTTGTGAGAATGACCCGGATAACCCGTGCTTCATAACGAGATACATCGTTGGTTGATGATGATTTTGGGCATAGGCAGAAGGCCAAGATTTTCTAAATAAAGTTTGCTTTGAGGGGCGGTAAGTACAAGGGAACAATTTCTCTAGAGCCTCAAGTAAAATCAGGAGTTTCCAAAATGAAGCTGTATGCAGTGTCTGGCTCAACATAAATCTTTTTAAAAACTTTGAACTCGGTGTTGATGATTTCGGCTAATTCATCTAAAGTGACAGTGTAGTTTTTCTTGGCAAAAGAGACGAAGAAGGTGTCCCTGTTTGAAAAATGTAAATTTGAATAGAATATGGCTACGAGAGTGGGGTGCACTTCATCTTGCATTGTGCAGAAAGATTTTAGCTGAAAATCTTCAAACAGTTCAGAGAGAAAAATGCCATAAGCATCGAGATAGTCGAAATTGACAAAACGATGTAGAATAGTACCTCGATTATCGAAAGATTCAAAAGCATCCTTGTGTTCTTGATTGAAAAAGAGTTCAGAATCAAATGAGGGGTCAAGAATGAAACCTTCAGTAGGTTCAAAATTTTGAAAGACCCGGTCATCGACGTCTTCTCACTTATTGTCTCTAGCGGTTTCTTCTGTCTCAGTCCTTAGGTCGCTTTGTGCAGTAGGAGTAGGAGTTTGAACAGATGGTGATGGCTCTTTTTCTAGCTTCTTAGATTCTTCTTCTATCTTAGTGGAAGATTTTGTGGATGGCAATGTTGGCAGTGGTTGAGACGATTTGTCAGCAAGTAGTGCTAGGGGTTGAGTTTCAGGAGCCTTGCTTACAGCAGGGACAAGCACATACCCTTTTTCTTTGACGAATGCCTGTATTATCAGTTCGAGAGAAGTGCCAGGCAAAATGGTTGGCTGAGAGGGTGCTTCCAGTTGCAATAGTAAAAGATCATATGGGATGGCCTTTCCCTTTCTAGAGCGCATTCGAGATTATGGAGTTTTGGCGCTTGGAACAATTCCTTCTGTGGAGGATGGAGGAGTCATGCTTGCCGTGGCAGATTCTCCATGTTCTCCAGCAAGTTGAGAAATAGGAGGACTCTGAATTTGTGTTACTTCAGTGTAGGCTTTAGGTTGGTCAATGAAATCAATGTGTGATGATCCTTCCTTAGAGAGTCTCGATTGCATTGTAATGGTGCGAGTGGATTTGCATGTGCTAATGGCTTTGCGAGAGTTGGGAGCCATTTGAGAGATGGTTTATGTGAATAAAGAAGATGAAAATGGCTAAGGGAGTCATAGAAAATGATGAACGGTTTTATCCATGCGATTTACAAGATGGGGGATAAAATGAGCACTATCTCCTTATAAATAGGAGCAGTTCAGCCACGTTCAGAAGGCTAGCCGTTACTCAATAACGGTAACTTTCTTATTTACTTCAATAGATTTTCACGAAAAAATCGAGATAATAGCATATGAGAAAAGATCGGGTATAACGGCAGTAAATCAACATGTCAGAACGGTCAGAAAATCTCTAGGGGCAGTTACTGCAATGGTAATAAATTTTGAATTCGACAAATGCGTACCTGGAGTTTGTTGTTCTTGCTGAATGGATGTTTCCAATTGAGTTGATAATATTTACCTGATTTATTGAAGTGGATTGCATATGCCTAGCTCCCCTTTGATAAATTTGAAAGCTTGTTTGTCCAGTGGCTTGGTGAAGATGTCAATCAGCTGATGTTTTGGCTCAACGAACTGAATGGAGATTTCTCCATTACGTACTAAGTCTCTGATAAAGTGATGTCTTACTTCAATATGCTTGGCACAAGAGTGTAATATTGTGAAGTTGCTATTTCATCCATATGAGTTGAGCACAGCAGCTTCCTAATGTAATATATTCAGCTTCTGTTGTTGAGAGAGCAACTATATGTTGCTTCTTTGAGAACCAAGAGATTAACATATTTCCTAATAATTGACACGTACCAGATGTACTTTTTCGATCAATCTTACATCCTACATAGTCATCATCTGAGTGTTCAAGTAGTGTAAAATCTGAATTCTTGGGATACCAGATACCTAGCTTAGGATATGAGCCAATATATCGAATGATACGTTTAACAGCCGATAAGTGAGATTCTTTTGGGTCAGACTGAAAACGTGTGCATAGACATGTTCCAAATAATATATCTGGTCTAGATGCTATTAGATATAATAAGGAACCAATCATATTTCTATATAGCTTGGAGTCAACAGATTTACCTTTCTCATCCTTATCCAGCTTAATAGAAGCAGATATTGGTGTTTCTACCTTTTTGCTTCCCTTCGGACCAAATTTCTTTACAATTTCTATGACGTACTTCTCTTGATCGATGAAATTTCCATCTTTTGTTTGCTTTAGTTGGAGACCGAGAAAGTAATTGAGTGATCCAATCAGGCTCATCTCGAACTCGCTTTTCATGATGTTTGCAAACTCCTTGCGTAGTTCTTCGTTAGTGGATCCGAAAATGATATCATCAACATATATTTGTATGATAAGGTCTTGATCTTCCTTCTTGATGAATAGTGTAGTATCCACATTACCTTTCTCAAAATTATTTTCTTCCAAGAATGTACTTAATCTATCATACTAGGCTCTTGGAGCTTGCTTGAGTCCATATAGGGCCTTTTTCAAGCGGTATACATCACGTGGTCTATTTGGATCCTCAAATCCTGGAGGTTGCTCAACAAAGACTTTTTCTTTAATATTACCATTAAGAAAAGCACTCTTGACATCCATTTGATATAAATGAATATCGTAGAAACATGCATAGGCAGTTAATAGTCGTATAACTTCCAGTCTAGCAACAAGAGCATAAGTTTCATCAAAGTCAATACCTTCCCCCTGTGAGTAGCCTTTTGCAACTAATCTTGCCTTGTTGCGAGTGACTGTACTTTTGTCATTAAGTTTGTTTCTAAATACCCACTTTGTTTCGATGACAGGACGATCTAAGGGTCTTTGCACTAATTCCCAAACTTCATTAAGTTTGAATTGATGCAATTCTTCTTGCATGGCCTCTATCTAGCTTTCGTCAGAGATAGTTTCTTCAAGGGTTAATATCACGAAAAACCCTAAACTGGCACGCTTATGACAAATTTACGCTCAATTTGTTTCCGTTAAATTTTACTGTCAAATTACTTTGTTAAATCACACACGGCAGTTGATTGATAGTTCAGTTTTATGTTTTACCCTCCATTTGCTGCAGGTGTACTAATTTATGATTTTTTGTGGTATTAATTCAATTTAACGGAAACTAACGGAGGGTAAATTTATCACAAATGTACCAGTTTGGGGTTTTTAGTAGTCAAAAAATTAGTTTAGGATAAATTTGTCACAAGTATACCAGTTTGGGGTTTGTTGTGGTAAAAAATTTAGTTTTGGGTAAAATTATTACAAGTGTACCAGTATGGGGTTTTTCCATGGTAATAACCCTTTCTTCAATCCTTTTGGGTTCTTGTTGAGATATGAGAGCCAAAGAATTCATCAGATTTTTTAGTGCAGATCTGGTCTTGATTCCTTCATTTATGCTTCCAATGATTTGTTCTTTGGGATACTCGATTTGTATCTCCAGTCTTTGAGAACTGTGTTCTGCTTGGAAACATCAGCTTTTTGGTGCTGTTGTTGTTACCTATTGGTGGGAGAAGGCAAGAGCATGACTTCATCACGATCATTTGCTTGTATCCCCTTTTGATTGTCTTTGAACTTCACATTTATGGATTCTTCAACTACCTGTAAATCTTTATTGAACACACAATAAGCTTTACTAGTAGTTGAGTATCCCAGAAAAATGCCTTCATTTGCATGAGCATCAAATTTCCCAATGTTTCATTCTTATTTTTAAGAATGAAGCACTTGCAACCAAATACATGGAAATATGATATATTGGGTTTTCTGCCTTTAAAAACTTCGTAGGGAGTCTTTTCCATCAATGGTCTTAGTAGTATCCTGTTCAACGTGTAATAGACGGTAGCAACTGCTTCAGCCCAGAAATATGTAGGCGTACTACTTTCAATCATCATGGTTCTGGCCATTTCTTGTAGAGAGCGATTTCTCCTTTCAGCAACTCCATTTTGTTGAGGGGTGTATGCTATGGAGAAATTGTGTTCTATTCCATTCTCATCACAACAATCAACAAACATTTGATTCTCAAATTTTCCTCCATGGTCTATTCTGATTATTGAGATGCTGTATCCTTTTTCATTCGGGATCTTTCGAGCAAATTTCTCAAATGAATGAAATGCTTCATTCTTGTGAGATAAAAACATTGCCCAGGTAAACCTTGAGTAATCATCAACAATTACCAAACAATATCTTCTTCCTCCTAGACTCATGGTCTTTGTAGGTCCGAATAGATCCATGTGCATAAGCTGCAAAGATTGGTTAGTAGCAATTGTGTTTATTGATTTAAAAGATTATCTAACCTGAATTCCCAGAGTACAGGCATTGCATGAATCACTTTTGCTGAAGTTGATTTTTGGGAGACCACGCACTAGATCCTTTGATGAGATCTTAGAGATTTGCTTAGCATTGATGTCACACCCCGTACCCCACGAAGCACAATATCTCGTCACGGTCGATTAAGGTGCAACGCTCCCAGGAAGCGTCGCCGACCCAAACCCAAACAGAGATCAAGCACAAGCGGAAGTACGTATATAAATATATATATATATACACCCTGACAATAAAATACATGAGGCCAAGGTAGCACAACCAGCAAACAACACCTCTGAAAGTATGTATACTAGTAGTACCAAAGAAAACTTTTTACACAATTCATTTAGACAACAGCAGAGGAAACACACAGTCAGCAGCCACTTAGTCAAAAGGGGTCAATGAAAAACACTTCGGCTCCTCAACTTCCTCGACCATGGCTGCAGGTCCGTCCCCACAAGGGTGCACACTAGATGACCTCTGGATGAACTGCGGTATACCAAAAAGAGGCGCTTTCCTCGGCATCCTACGGCTGGGGGTCTGAAAAGTTTCGGTTTACACAACCGTGAGACGAATCTCAGTGAGTTCAACCCCTAAACCTAGGCTAGGCTAGCATGCAATCTCCTGACCGGAAAATAAATATGTGAAACCATAGTGCAACAACAATCAAATAATCCTCCGACCCTGCAGGTTAGGTAGTTCAATATATAATAATCACGGCACGTACGTGGCACATATTATCACACGTACGCCAATCACATGCTCATGCACCGAGGCTCACACACTCGCATGCCGGTCCATGCATGTTCATGCATGCAAATGTCGTCGACATGTCACGTGTATTTCCCGCCCACCGGCCCATACGGCACACCGGCAATCGCCCAATTTATTATTTATTACGACTCGAGTCATCAATTTTTCACGGCCCGGTGCGTCTAGCTCGCTTCAAAGTGCATGAGGCGCAGCAAGAACCGATCTCGGCCGGTGTCTTTAGCTCGCTTCAAAGTGCATGAGGTGCAACATCGATCTCCTTGCGAACCGAGGCCGCTTCAAAGTGCATGAGGATGGTCGCCTTCCGGACGTACCAGGCATCGTCCTGCTTCAAAGTGCATGAGGACGGTATCGACCCGAAGGTCCTTAGGTGATCACACAACTCATTATTATCTGAGCCCAGCGTAAAACGCTTCAGGGTATTTAAGTGAACACATGCTCATGGCAGACACGCATTCTCGCAATATTTCATCACATGCCTCATTCTTGGCATACACAATGCGTGTCCATGTTATGCAATGCAATGCACCACGAGCACCAACATAATTCAGACACCCAATGTCACAACACGTGCTTAATTGGCCCAATTAATACCGTGTGGCCTAACGTGCGATTCACAAATCAGTAAATCATTGTAAACCAAACAATGGCCAATCGCACTCCATAAAATCAGCCACACCACATACGACATAGCAGTACGAAATCAACCACAATTAAGCACAATTGACGTACAATCAGTCAACCCGGACATACCCGGTAATTTTCCAACGGGCTCCTAAATTGGTCATTTAATCCAATTAATCTCCCCAAATAATTCTCATTAATCCACTAAATTTCCCAATGATAATTTCTACCCAGTCTGAAATACACACTGATACTATCTAAGCCAGTCCAAATTGTACCGATAATACCTAAACCAGTCCAAAAAAATGCACTAACAGTCCTAATCCGGATTTAGGAATTTTACTCACTTAATCCAAGATCACGACGACGAGGAACGGCGGCCGATCACTGGTGAACAGTGAAACCGGCGGCGGAATTCCCGGCGACGCGCACTGTTCACGGGTACTGTTCACGGCGGTACGGACTTGTACGGACGGCGGACTTGTACGGACGGCGGAAAACGGTGGCCGGTGACGGCCGCGACGGCCGTACGGTCGAGATGAACAGTGATCCGTACGGGGCGCGATGAACAGTATCGTACGGACACCGTACGGGACAGGGCTGGATGGCGACGCACGGCGAGGCCGGACGGGCCGGGTGGTGACGGAACAACGATCCGAGCTCCGCGAAGCTCCGGCGACCCTTTTTGCCGGACGGGAAAGAGAAAAAGAGGGAGAAAGAGAGAGAAAGGGAGAGAGAAAAGGCCCGGACAGGGGCGAGGCTGAAGCTGGGGGACTATGTGGTCGACGGCGGGCACGGCGGTCGGCGGCACCTCAGGTGGCCGGCGGCAAACTCGGCGAAGCCAAAACCAAGAGAGAAAATGGAGAAAAAGAGAGGAAAATGGAAGAGAAGCTGCTGGTGGGGGCTGGTTCTGCCGTGAGAGAGGGCTGAGGAGAGAGAAAACAGTCCAACTTGGTCAAATAAAGCAGCCCAAAGTGCCACGTGTCGCCGATCCGTGAAAAATGACCAAAACGCCCCTAATCTAACGGTTCTAAAGAGATAGGCTTAAATAATTGAGGGGCAATTGGGTCTTTGGTGCCAATAATGCAGCTGATAACCACAGTTGCTTATCCCGAAAATTTCCCAAAAATTCGGACCCGAAAACATCCCAGGGGCAAAACCGTCATTTTTCCGGTCCCGGGGCGAAATTCCAATTTTCGCACATACGTGTTCCATATGTGCGTGGCCAACATAATATGGCGTCGGATTCGCGAAATTCACTTTCTAAGCCCTCGAAAATCGACTGCGAAGTTTCGGGAATAAAATAATATTATTTTTCCAATTTTTGTCGAAATTCCAATTTTTGGCCAAAACCACTCTAAATGTGCATGGCCACCCCAAAATGACCTTGGCCGCGAAAAATAACCTCAAACGGCGTCCGAATCCAGCCTCGGTGCCCACAGGGGCAAAACCGTAATTTTTCACCCCCGGACCGAAATTCCACTTTTTGCTCGTACTAACTCCAAACGTGTGTGGCCAGCGTAATATGACGTCAGATTCCCAAAAATAGTCTCTTAAGCCTTCGAAAATCGACATCGAAATCCGGGCCCAATTTCGTGATCAAAACTCGCTCGAGTTTCAATTTCAGGGTCTCTGGCTAACGGCGGCTGTTTAGGACATACGCGTATCGACCTAGGGTTATTCGAATTACGACGGTCCCGATCATTGAGAGAATGAGAAATTATCATTAGTTCCAAAGATCACGATCGTTCGGTTCAGGTTCAGGACTGGTTGGCCACGTGCACTTTCGGTCTTGCAGAATCACCTGCGATCCGATTGTACATCGTTGACCTTGGCCAAACCAAATCCATCACCTTTCCTAAGATCGGCCCACGTTGGCCCAAAATATTCACTCATCGTATCTCGAGATCGGTGTCCCGTTCACTGTCGAGTCCCTGGTCCACGTACCGTTTCCTAGTTAGCCATACCCCATTGGTTAGTATCCCGAGAGTGATCAGCTCTGGGCGAGACTTGCTAAAATGAAATGCGAAATATTGTCAATTTTATTGATCCCGGAATTACGTCGAAATTCGGGCTGTTACAATTGATGTGTCCCAATTTTTTGTGCCATAGATCACATTCATCCTTGATAGACATTAGACATTGAACATTATCAAAATTCACATTTAGCAGATAGATGTTGCCATACCTTTTACTCGTGAATAATTGGGATCTGTCTTGACTTATACCGATACATTTTTCTTCCTTAAAGCTGACTTTATATCCCTTGTCACAGAGTTGGCTTATACTTACAAGATTGTGACCTAATCCTTTGACTAGTGATATATCTTTAATAGTCAGATGTCCTAATTCCATATTTCCTTGACCGATGATTCTTCCTTTGTCTTTTCCTTCCGAATGTAGCAGTGCCTCCATCTAAGGTGACGAGACTTATAAACTTAGAACTATCTCCTGGCTTGTGCCTTGAGCATCCACTGTCTAGATACCACTTGTTTTTTTTTTTTTTTTTTTTTTTTTTCAAAATTACCTGCAAAGAGAGAGATGCTCATTTTTTCTTTGGTACCCACTTAAACTTGGGTCATTTAGTGTTAGATTTAAAAACATTATCAAATCTTTTGTGAACCTTTTTGGGCATCATCTGCTTGTTTGGACATTTTAATTTAAATGACCATATTCATTGCAGATTGAGCAATTAGGAAATTGCTTGCCAGAGGCTATGGTAAAGTGTCATGCATAATGATTCTTATAAAGATGTATAGGAGGTCGTTTAGCCAGTCTTTCTTTGTATTTGGGAAAAGAATTCTTCTCATCTTCATTTTCCTTATGTCCTAAACCATATTTATTGTAGTGAGGAATCTGAATTGAGAGAATGTGCTTCATGGTTTTCGAACCGAGAGAAAACTTAGTACTAATTTTTGAAATTTCTTCATTCAGAGAGTCATTCTCAACTTGAGAAAGTTTAACTTTCTTTTCTTGGAGGTCATAGTCCTTTTTCAAGTTGTCAAATGCAGTCTTGCAAGTAAGTTTTTCCGTGGTAAGATCTAGTCCTTCCTTTTTCAAAATAGAAATTCTTTTTAAAGCCTTTCTGTGTTCATCAAACATTTCCTTTAAAAAGTCCTGCATTTCTTCATAAGAAAGTTCAGGCTGAAGTACCTCTTCTTCTTCTTCATGATCCGAGTCGGCCATCAAACAGAGGTTTGCTTCTTCTTCATCGCTGGTTTCGCATTCTGATTCACTCCATGTTTCAGCGTTCAGTGCTTTCTTCTTCTTCTCATACTTTCCTCTCTTCTTTTTGAGCAATGGGCAATCTGGCTTTATGTGACTTGGTTTTCTGCATTCATAACATACAAGATCTCTACATTTGAGTTCTTCCTTGCTCTTGTAGAATCTTCTTTCCTCAGGAGCCTTCACTTGTCGTTTGCCTTTGAATTTTCCTCCCTTTTTCAGAAGGCTGTTGAACCTTCACAACGCCATGTCTTCATCATCACCATCATCCTCAGATGATAATAGATCACTTGCATCATTATTGTTAGCTTTAAAGGCTATGGCTTTCTTACCTTTTGAGCTACCTTCCTCGATTTGCTGTTCTACTTCATAGGATATGAATGTTTCAGTCAGTTCTTCCAACATGATTGGTTGAATCCTTGTTATTTCTCGAACTGAGGTTTTTACATTGTTCCATTCTTTTGGTAAAGCTCTCAGTAGTTTGTTCACTATTTCTCCATCGGTGAATATTTTTCCATAATGTGCAATGCCATTCACTATGTCTGTGAACCTGATGAACATTTGAGCTACTGTTTCATCTAATTTCATCTTGAAGAGCTCGTATTGTCCAAGAAGGATGTTTAGCTTCGTCTCTTTTACTCAGTGAGTCCCTTCGTACGTGAGTTCCAGTAGATCCCAGATTTCTTTAGCTGTGACACATGTGTAAATTTTGTTATACTCAGTCATAGATAAAGAGCAGTATATAAGATGTTTAGCTTTTGCATTATGTGCTGCTCTTCTTCTTCATGTTTCCTCTGCATTATGTGCCGCGGGAAAATTAGCAGTGGCATTCTCTACTGGAACTTCTTGATCAGTTCTTTGTGTTGTAGTAGGTGCAAGTACTTCCACGCCATGTTGGATCACGTTCCATATTTCAAGATCAGTTGCTTCAAGATATGCTTGCATTATGTTCTTGTAGTAGTAATTGCTTCCATCAAAGTAAGGCGGCTTGTCAGGAGCAAGAGCCTCACTAGTAATAAAACCACCAAAGTTAGCCATAAGAGAAGATCTTTCTACTCATAAGAAATACTCTTCTCAAGACGAGCAACTAAGTCTGATACCAATTGTTGGGACTAACTATGCAACCTAAAGGGGGTGAATAGGTTGCTTCGAAAAATATTACAGTTTTTGCAAAAAACAGTGTGTAACAAAGAGATATTGGAAAACACTAGATGTATGAGAGACAATGTATCACTTGTATACTATAGAAGATAAACAAAAGTATAAACAGCTGCACACAATGATATATAGTGGTTTGGCTTTATCCCCAAGCCTACGTCCACCTCACCACTAACAGCCACAAGTTGGACTGGATTACACTAGTAATTTGTTGATCAAGTTACACTTCAGCAAGCACCACTCCTATCAAATTGTAGATCACACTACCCGGAGGTGGATGTTGCTATCACTTTGTACACTTGAAACTTCAACACAATTATAATGTAGCAAGTGATATTGACAAGCAGGAGTTTTTTGCTTAGTACATAGCAAGTAAGAAATTTCAGAATTCTTGTAATCACACACACTCTCACCCTAACTTGTTGGCTTCAGAGATATTCTTTTTTATAGGCATCTTCAAACTAGTCGTTGCTAATGTCCCGGAGAGGCAAAGTAGCCGTTAGAGTCGTTGGAGCTGCTATCCTCGGAACTGATTGCCCATACAGCCTATTCCTGAACTTCTGCAGACTTTTTCGAAATAGCTTCTGCTGTTTTACTGTAGTTGTAATACTGACTACCTGTCAGAATGACTCTTCTCCTTTCTGCCGGATCGTTTGCTGTGCCTGTCTAGTCCCAACGGCTATTATAGTGACATAACGGTCAAATTAAATGAACCATTACTTAAACATCACCAATTACTAGATCTCTTCAGCTTAAACAAGATATCGTTATTTAGCTGATCTTTGAGATTGATGGTGCTATTTACATGATCCTTTAAGGACAGTCTTGTGATTTTTTTTTCAATGAATAACATTATAATTATCACTCAGTCCTTTGAATATAGCTGTACTTAGACAATGTAGATATTATACTAAGGATAGTTTGGGTATTATCAAAATTATTTAGAGATGTTTCTCCGACAATGACAACTACATGGATCGATATCGATACTGATGCACATCAATGATTATTGCCAATTAGTTGTTGATATACAGTGACGTATGGCTAATGGTGGGCGACAAAGATATCGATTAATAAGATTGGTGAGCTGTCAAGGCATCAATAGAGACACATAGAGAGTATCAAGTTGCAGTTACAAGAGGGAAGTTGTTGAAAAACAAAGTGATTGAGATCATGGAGCACACACATTTTCAAAGGGACAACCGTTCAAGGAAGAGATCATGGTGTCGTGAGAGTATGGGCACAGAACTTTCGGAGACGGAAGAACATGGATACAACCACTGGAAAATCGCTCAAAAGCAGTTATGGTGCAATCTCTATAAATACCACCAATCATTTACTATAGAACACCCCCCCCCACTGTGGGCACAAATCAAACAAATTTGTTGTACTTCAGTTATCTTTACGTTCCTGTGATGTACTTTCATTTTTCCAGACTTGTAGCGTTGATTGAATTCTAGCTTGTTTTTTAGCTGTAGTTTCCAGATCCGCGTCGTTGATTAAATTTCGGAGTGTATCTTTATCTTGGGTGTTGCGTCATCGATTAAATTCTGCATAGTATCTCTGATTCTCAAGCTTTGTTGTCTATTAAATTCCGGTAGAGTTTCTTTACATCTGGTTTGTTTGTAATAACAGTACTTTACAATCATTGTCGTTGATTAAATTCCGGTACGTTTTGCATTTGCAAAGGTATGTTTGAATTGAAGAAGGTATTGAGCGTGGATATGTTTACAAGTTGGAAGGATTTATACAAAGGTGAACATGCTGGAAAGACCTTTATTGAGGAAGAACAAGAGTAGGGATGTTCGTGATGGCATGGAAAGATCAAGATAAAGTGAACAACTAGATGACCTTGGTGATGGGGAATACACCTAGAACTGTGATGTTTGTTGAAGCTTGAAAGGACCGCACTTGTGGATAAGTCTAAATGGTGTCCAGCTGAGCTTGGAAGACCATGAAGGTGAACAGCTTGGTTAAGTCACAATCATAAATATGCTTGGAAGGACAAGAAAATGGAAAAGCAACGGATCGTGATCGTGACAACACATTGTTGGCTGGAGGAGTTCATTTCAGATGAGGTGGAGAGATAGTGACAATACTGATGATTTTGGTAAGTTTAGTGAAGACGAGGAATCAGTGGTGATGCTGATGTCTTTGGAGGTCTTTAGATGTTGAGTCAGTCAATCAGTGAAGATGAGGAATCAACAGAGATGTTGAGATCCTTGAAAGTCTTTGGAAGCTGATGAAGCCAAGAGGATAATTGGATGATTGATCGAAAGTCATTCCACACAAGTTCGTCAGTGGACAGCATCAACAGACTGATGATAATTAGTAATCCTGACTTTGGGTAAGGGATCGTGCTGATATCAAGTCCTAGAATTTGCCGGTCATTTGCATATCTGATTGGAATGTTGACCAAGATGAAACTAGCCGTTACAAAGGCTTGGAATTCATAACAGGAGCACTAGAGATGATGGCAATTCTAGCAGAAGATAGACTATAACAAGAGCAGTCTAACTTGTTTGGAAAAATTGCCACTGCCAGGAGCCATTCTGACACTGGTTAGCGACAAAGAGCTGTTCTAAAGTTGATGATGGTAGAACGAACGATTACTTCATATTGTTGAGTAGGAAATGATCATATAAGGTTGGTGGAACATTATAACTAAATCTAGATGATGGTAGAACATTTCTTATAGTTAGAAATGTTTTTTATGGACCGATTGAATAATTGAATCTAGTAGCTCCTCTAACATCATTGGATTAGCTCACTTGAGATAATGTCTGCTTTGACCAGTCCTTATCGAGCATCACGGTTTGGTGTACAGGTTAGCACTTTTTCAGGAGGCCACCCATCTTGGTAGTGCTCTCACTTGAGCATGCTTAAGATTGGTGTTATTGTTGTTATGTGAACATGCACATTTTGTGAGTTAATTCCAATTGTACATATATAATTTAGGAGTGCTCTTGCCTTGTTCGGTGTGCAATTCAATTCAGTCCTGCCTCTTTCACTATCATAAAAGCCTGCCGGGAGTCACACCTTGTCCTGGTCCTCTCGCCCAGACAATCAATCCTCGCCCTCGTTGGATTGGGTTATTGTAGGCCCACTAGCTTCTGCGTGGTTCGTTCCCTAATCACACACCTATTGGAGGAGGCTCCACTCTTATACCGTAATGTGACATCTTTGGATTAATTCACTCAAGACACTATCCACTTTGGCCTGTCCCATATCGAACCTTCTAGTTTTGTCCTTTGGTGTACAGGTAAGCACTTTCCAAGGAGATAACCTATCCCGGTAGTGCTCTCATACGAGCATGCTTAACTTGAATTCTTTTAGAAAATAATTTTTCATTATTTATTACTTGTTGCTTGATTAATCTTGAATGGCTTTCGGCTGATGAAAAAAAGTATATTACTAGAAAAAGACTAGAATTTTGGTTCACACACGTTCCATTTATGAAAAACTCTTATTTGGCTTTCTTACAACTAGAATTCTACTTTATGTATGTTGTACTTTAAAGAGAGAGAATTAATTTCAGGCGTGGACTTCGCTTTAGTTTGAAATTTAAAGAGTTTGAGCATCTGTAAGCATATGTTTCTTCAATTTTAGTTTCGAGTTTATTTTTTATTCCAGTCGAAATTTCAATTTCTAGTACTTTTTTGTCGCAAGCGTTTTCAATTTCCAGTCATTGTAAGTTTCCTGCTTTTCAATCACTTTTCCAATCACACAACCTGCTTTTCTCACGAAACATTCATTAAAACGAGGATCAGATTAGTTTGCCATTTGACCACCTAGTGTAAGCCGACTTATCCCTGCATTTGACTTTTTATGAGACGAAGTGACTTGTATCCAAATATGTCATTAATTTGCTTTATATCTAGTAAAGATATTATAGATACATATACACATAGAACATAACAAAAAACAGAAAATATGATACTGCCATATCTCTCATATTTTTGAGACGTCATCTGCATTCTTCCTATAATAGACGATACAATTATTAAGCGTGTGTCACAACATGTAAAATTAGAGATATACTCTCCATAAGCAATATAAAAGGAAAACATGTTGTTTCACGCTTAGAAGCTTTGAAAAGGAGAGTCCATGCTTATTAAAGTTGTGTGCAAGAGTTAAAATGACACATACTTCAATATGTTTCGTATTATAATGATTATCCAATTTTGTAACAAAATTTATTTAATTTTCATAAACAACGTATACAAAAATAAAGTAGCCCACAAATTTGCATAATCAAGCGAAGTCTGTAGACGGTGAACCACGAAGGATGATGCGTGATGATTTAACGCCGAAAATGGATGGAATTTAGCGGGTGTCATTTATTGTCCGGTGGATAAGAGATTATGTTTTTTTAGACATTTGAAAGTTTATGTTATATTTGTTCTAAGGGCAAACAAATTGGACTTTTCTTCACATTTGGAAGGTTGTGTTATTTTGTTTTTGGGATTTGGCCAACAATGGATAAAGATAGAAGAGAAATCTAGTGAAGAAGAGAGGAACAAAATATATTAAGAAAAGTATAAAAAAGAAGGGTTATTACTATAAAAAATCTCACACCGGTACACTTGTGCCATATTTACCCCAATTAATTTTCTTGCGACAAAAAACTTCAAACTGATATACGTATACTACATTTACACCAAATTATTTTTTGTGTCACAAAATATCCCAAGCCGGTATACCCGTGCCATTATCCCAAACTAGTACACTCATGCTACATTTAACCCAAAAATGGAAATTTTTTGTGACACGAAATCAGTTTGGGGCAAATGTGGTACGGACGTACTAGTTGGAATTTTTTGTGACATAAAAATTAATTTGGCGTAAGTAACACGAAATTAGTTTGGATTAAACGTGACACGAGTATTTAGTTTGGGATTTTTGGTGATAGCCGTGCGAAACGATTGGAGAAGGACAAAAGGAAGACCGTCTTTTGTTTTATTGAAAAAAGCAAATACGAAGGAGAAGGCCCAGCACACTATTATTGTCCATCGACTCTGGCGGGATTATAATAGCAGGAGCGCTAAATGGAGCAGAGGCGCGAGATTGATTAAGCCGACGGAGAGCTTTGAGAGAGATCCGTCAGAGTTGCTGTATTTTGCCTTTTGCGGTCTCAGCTCCGAAAAGCTTTCAGGTTCTCATTTCTCTTCCTTTTTGGTTTTGTTGCAAGATGTTTGTTCAATTGGCTGAATGAATTTTCCTTCTTTTGCTTCTGTTCTTTTGGCGTTAATTGAGTTCCGGATCGATACAGTGTTTCTTGAATGTATGATTGATGCATAGCGAAGGACTACATCTGACTGATCTTGCCGGATTGGAACGATGTATGTGGAATTTGAGAGTTTGAAATTCGCATTCACTGACCCAAACCTCCATATTCCCGGTTCTCTGCGCGTTCGCTTCTGATGTGGCTCTTATCTTCAATATTATGCATGATTTATACTTGTTCGTATATACATCCTACTGAAATAGTTTGAAAAAAATAGATTTGACCCGACAAGTTGAAGACTCAAAAGGTATGAAAGATGCTCTACATGTCGAAATATTCAATTCTGACCTGACTTAACTCGAACGAAGGAAAACTGATTTCAGATTATCCGAGAGCCACCGAGCACTTACTGGATAGTTCTCGGCTCGTGTCTGAAGAAAGTGAAATACGAGATGATTTGAGAGCCGAACCGAACCGGACTCGTATCCGAGAAAGCATAACTTGACGAAACCAACCCTAAAACTATATGAATCCGAAACAGACCCTACCTGCCCATTTTCAACCTGTAGTCACAACTTTACAATCTTTCTTTCCGTCTTTCTTTCGTGGGAGAAGTACATTCATTTGATGTCTGTCATCTATATCGTTTTTCTCCTTACAGCTTATTTTGTCTACTTTACCCTTGTGCATTCACAACATGCATCAGCTTGTCTCGAGTTCTTGTCCCAAGTGAACTTTTCCTCAGGATGAGTCATTCTCGAAGCATATTACTAGCGATTAACTAATAGTGCAATTGTCAAAAGTGTACGTCGCGAATGGCGGCGCTCCAAGATCTCCACAACTAGAAACTAAAACACCTATAATCAAGTAAAAGAGATTTGCTTACCTGATTTGGAATCCATCGTTCTTGATACAGAATAGCGACGATCCTCAAACTCAAGCGCTTCTCCTCGATTACTTTCTATATCACTGGCTCAATGAGACTGTCCCTTAAGTAACTACTTCTTTTGTGAAAGACTTGAGCACTATTTATAGAGTTTTAAGCCATAGGCCCTCTTATCACAAGCGGGGCTTTACTCGGCTCACACAAGCCAATCCCACATTAGACTAATTAAAAATATTTATATCTTACCTTATTAGACCAATCCCGTAAAACGATAAATATCAATTTCAAGTAATTTAGCCCACATCAGAAAACTCTTACATTCTCTCACTTGAGTTATATTAATTGAAACTGTACTTTATGTGCGCACCTTCACGTTGGTCTAGAGATTATTTTTAATAGTCAATCCGAACCCATAAAGTCTCAAATACCCAATCATGGTGATAATTGTATGTATACACACAGAGCCTTCTATGATCACAAATGCTTTTAACTCTATTCATATGGATTCAATATGGTAGTGTAACAATGGATAACACCTCATAGAGAGTGATACCTTATGTGTCATCTCCTTTGTCAGTCCACATTCTCTCTTCTTAAGTATCACAAAATCTGATGTGTCACCAGAGAATATCCTTATGATTCCAATGAACCTACATATATCTTATCCTTATAGTTAACTTTACTTTATGTATAACAAGACATATGTTTAAGGCTAATAACATAATGCCCCTAGCCTTTACTCATGGTTTATATAATACCTTGAGATTTTCACCAGATATATGTATTCAACATATAACAATACATTCATAAATACTTTATTGAATGAAAAAGAGTTGATACATATCAAAACGGCACTAAATGTAGCAAACACGGATGTAAACTTTATTAGAGCAAAAACAAAACAACTCCCACTAAATAACAACATCAAATGATGCTTATAAGTCCGTGCTTATGACATGTCGTTCAAATACACAAGGACGAAGACCTTTAGTTAGTGGATTCGCAACCATCTCATCTGTGGAAATATGTTCTGCTGTAATGTCACCATTCTGAACTGCTTGTTTTATGGTCAAAAACTTGACCGCCATATGCTTAGACTCCTTAAAACCTCTGTTGTTGTTGATCAACAACACTGTAAAGTTATTGTCAAATTACAACTGTATGGGTATATCCATAAAGTCAAATACGGTCAACTCCCTAGTGAGGTTTTAGAGTCAAATAGCCTGAGTAGAGACCAAAGACCGAAAAGCATTCTACAAACTCCATTTGCATGGTAAAGGATGATACATAATTATTTTTTTGTTTCTTGCTTTTCCATGATATTGGACCTCCTGTTAACATAAAAATGTATCCCATTGTCGACTTCTTGTCATCCTAACAGCTAGTAAAATCTGAATCCAAATACCCTACTAGCTGCAGGTCCTGAATATGTTTGTGAATCATCATATAGTTTTTAGTCCTCTTTAAATACCTCAAAACCTTTTTGGCAGCAACCTAGTGATCGTGTCCTAAATTTGACTGATATATGCCTAAAAGTCCTGTTGCAAAAGTAATGTCTAGTCTAGTACAAACTTGAGCATACATGATACTACCAAGTGCACTAGCATAAGTTACATTCTTCATTTAGGCTTTCTTAATAACTGAATAAGGACACTGTGGCAAATTCAGTTTATCACCCTTAACGACAGGAGCAATTCCTGGCTTGCATTGCTACATACAGAATCTTTCTAAACTATGATCAACATATGTCCTCTAAGACAAACCCAATATACAGCAAGAACGTTCCCTATGGATCTTAATGCTAAGGACAAAAGATGCCTCACCAAGGTCCTTCATATCAAAATTCTTCGACAACATCCATTTTATCTCATGCAGTAATCCAAGATCACTACTCACAAGCAAGATATCGACCACATAGAGTATGAGAAAAATAAATTCCCAGCCACTGACCTTGCAGGTATATACACTAATCCACTTTGTTCTCAACAAAATCGAATGAAGTGACAATACCATGAGACTTTAAGTACCAATGTCTAAAAGCTTGCTTGAGGCCATAAATTGACTTTTTCAGTCTGCACACGAGTTTACCTGAATCATCAGCTGTAAAACCTTTGAGTTACACTATATAGACCTCCTTATCAAGGTTTCCATTTAGAAAGGTAGTTTTAACATTCATATGGTGAAACTCCATATCAAAATGAGCTATTAAACCCACGATTACTCTGAAAAAATCTTTAGAAGAGACTGGGGAAAAAGTTACTTCATAGTCTACTCCTTCTCTCTGAGTGAAAACCTTAGCTACTAGTCTAGCTTTAAACTTCTCAATCTTTCATTTGGAGTCCCTTTTAGTCTTATGCACCCATTTACAGCTCATGTGCTTGTAACCTTCATGCAATTTAACAAGCTCCCAAACACCATTATGTTTCATAGATTGCATCTCGTTTTTCATCGCATCCAACCAAAGATATGACTGAGGACAAGAAACAGTATATGCATAAGTCAGTGGATAAACCATACACCCGATGTCATAGTCATGCTCTCCCAAATGAAATATATAGTCAGGTGGTATAGCTGATCATCTCTGCCTAACAGATCTCCTAAGTGGAGTTACTACAACCTCATCGTAAACCTGAGGGGCTTGAGGAACTTTTTCAAGATCTGCCTCAACAACAGGATTATAGACCTCAACAAACTCAACCTGTGGTGTAGGAGGCTCCACAATCGTCTGTATAGGTAGAGAAAAATACACATTAGTCCCCACCATATTGTTATCCTCAATAGTCTGTGAGCAGCTATTTTCTTCAGCCACATCAAATTCTAGAAACTTCGCTGTCTGCGATTCCACTATTGTTGTGCCTCTATTGGGATTATAAAATCGATACCCCTTCGAATGATCTAGGCAAGATACAAAGTAACGCCAAGTGGTTCCGAAGTCCAACTTACTTACAGGACACCCCTAAACCTTAAGATGGTTCAAGTTAGGTTTACGTCCAGTTCATAACTCAAAAGGATTCAATGGAACAGTTTTAGTACGAACATGATTTAGTATGTAGAGAGCTGTCTTCAAAGCTTCACCCCATAGAAAACCAGGTAAATTAGTCCTACTAATCATACTTCTCATTATGTCCACAAGGGTGCGGTTGGACCTTTCGGCTACACTATTTTGTTCATAACTCCCAAGCATGGTAAACTAAGCTACTATCTCAAAATTCTCCAAGTATTTGGCAAACGGCCCTTTAAGTTGTCCAGCATTGCCATGCCTACCATAATTCTCACCACCATGGTCAGATATGACAACCTTTATAACCTTTTCCAACTGTTTCTCAACTTCAATCCGAAAAATCTTGAACTTATCAAGAGACTCGGACTTTTCCATAATCATGTTTCCTACGGTGAGCTTTGATTCATCATGATTTGGCTTTCTATAGTTTATGAATCCCTGTATGGTAAATGCAACATGATTTGTTGTACCACTATCTAACCACCATAAACTGGATGAGACTTTTGGTAGGTTGAATTCAAAAACAAATGCCAAAGAATTATTACCTGCATGCTCACACTTGGATAACCAAGTTCTATATTTATAGCAGTCTATCTTTATGTGACCTTTCTTCTTACAAAAGAAGCGACGGTCACCTTCCTTCTTGAAGGATAATTTATTATGATTCAAATCACCAAACTGACTGGTGGTTTCATGAGTTCCTTTATGAGTACGATTTTGGACCTCTTACTCTTCGTGTCCCTAACCCACTAGAACCATTATACCTTTATGTTGAAGTGTCCTGGTAGATGTGTCCCAATTTCGACATTAGACGAGACACAGTTCTTAGCCTCCAAGGCTTCCTTCATCTGTTTAGCAGTGTAGTTAGTTGGCAAAACACTCTTCAAGTGTTCCTGAATGGATTGCTTCATAGATAACAAGCAAATCCGATTTCTCTTTTACAGAACAGCAAAGTTTGCCTTCTCGGGATCCGTACTGTTTCGTAGTGAGATCTGCCAGCTTATCAGCAGTAAGAGCAATATGAAGATCCACCAGTTTCATCCCAAACAGAAAATCCTCTTTCCATTTCTTAAAGTTTAAACCAGTAAGAACCTCAATCGTAATGGAGTTGCCATTTATAGAGAAGGTGACTGATTTGACTAGTAATGTATACAATTAGCATTATGTGAGTATTGTGTAACATAAAACCATATAAGTACACATCCTAAGAGTTAAACACCTTAGGAAAAATATATGACATGCAGTTGTATACTCTCCATATGACAGTGGCCATGAATTCACCACCTTTAGGTGTATGAACCACTAGGATTAGTCACTTCTCAAGCACTTGCTATACATATGTCCCTCCATGAGCCAATACACAATCACTTCCTTTGGGAGTATGATCACGCATTAGAGCAAGAGACACCCCACCACAATATGTAAGAATAATTATCTTGCCTGTGTACATAGGTGCCCGCCAAAGTGTGCTTTATTGAAAAGGGGATATGGAGCCTTGCTGGGGATGCGATCGATATTTCTCAAACCTAATCAAGTGTGCCACTTTGGCGGTCACAACCCAATTGAATTCTTGAAACTCTCTTATACCAAGGATATAAACTTTATGTCTCACATGCACCATAAACGTGTAAGTTTAGACTTGAAGATAGTGGCAATTTGTCACGAAAATCACATATCATTCCAATTATATTGCCCCATTCATTGATACATGTTAAAATTTTATACATATTATCAATGAATCACACTCTACACATTCTTTATGTGATGATATACATGTGAGCTAGCAACTGTATTTCTGAAACCATAAAGAAATACATGAAAATACGCAAGAAAAACCCTAAAAATACATGTATATAGGGTTTTGTATGTATTTTCACATCCATAAAAGTATCAAACATGTAAAATAAATACACCACATTGCAGAGCATCTCAATAAGAACACATCGGTACTGGGAACACTCCAAAAGGAGCCCGGGCGCACCTTCACTCGCCACCTGAGTGCGCGGCGCATGTGGTGCACATTCAGCTGGTCTAAATCGACTCGAATTGCTGGTTTGACCGACTTGACCGATCCATTCATCGGTTTGACCATTTAACCGGTACGGTCTGGGTAATTGGTCCGACCGGTTTGACCGGTCAACGGTCAACTCTGGTCGAGCATTCGGGTTAAGCCCCGAGTCGGGTCGCCCAACCCTATTGACCGGGTCAACTCGCATCAGCGGGTCGCTAACGTCATGCACAATGTCAGTCCAGCGCGTGCATGCTGGAACGCTCTGCGCATGACGACACGTGCTCAACGCACGCCGCCGCCCTGTGGCCATGGCCGCTCGTGGGTGCGCATGCGGCATCCCCAAGTGGTGCGCTGCTTATCAAAATGCTCATTTCAACGAGCGCTATCCATTTATGTGATCAAAAATAATTTTTAACAGATAGAAAATTTCAAAACAGGTAAAATCCGTACGTTCGAGTTATAGGCAATGTCTACTTAGATACCATATGTAGGCCGCAAATGGCAAAGATATCCATAGTTAGAAACTAGAACACATATAATCAAGTAAAAGAGATTTGCGCCCTTAATTTGGAATCCATCGTTCTTGATGCGGAATAACAACGATCCTCAAACTCAAGCGCTTCTCCTCTAATGCCATTTGTATCACTGGCTCAATGAGACTGCCCCTCATGTAATTGCTCCTTATGTGAGGATATTGTGTGTATCAAGGTTAGAGGAAAGACTTGACAACTATTTATAGAGATTTAAATCACAAGCCTTCTCATCACAGGCCGAGCTTTACTCAGCCCACACAAGCCAATTCCATATTAGTCTAATTAAAAATCTTCATATCTTACCTTATTAGACCAATCCTGTAAAACGGTAAATATCAATTTCAATTAATTTAGCCCACATCAGAAAACTCCTACTGAAAAAGCATGTTTGACACTAATTTCTGCCATTAAATGTTGGACTTTTGGCCAAAATGTCCACAGTTTTGCGGTCCCACTTTCGAAGATATATAGTTTACTGGCGAGATTGGCACATGAGCAATCTTTTGGCAGTTTACTTCAGTAATTATTGTTGCAAAAAACAAGTAATCAAACTAAAAAATAGAACAATGAATCATATTGGACACCAGATTTACATGATTTGTGTCGTTGGGACCTACTCCATGAAGAGAGCTACACAAATTCCACTATAAATCAATCGATATAGCAGAAATTACAACTACACTCGAGTCATACAATTGCTCTTAATTTTTCCCATACCCCATTACACCCAATTACTCATACATTTTTTAGCCCTCACAATTCCTAATAAAATAATCTTTCAATCTCAAAAATAAATTACATATATCTCACCACAAGATTTGTTAGCTTGAATACATGTCTCTTGGATGCAATTCACATGTTAGAATATTTAAATGATAAACAACACATTCATCTAACAGCTTAAACATTTAGAATAGTTGGTAATAATCCTACTAAAATCTCACATGATATCAGAGTTAGAGATCCTGAGTTCGAATCTTTCCAAGCCTTATTTGCCGTTCCAATTAAATTTTCCACACTTACTACTAGGCAAAAAGACCATATTAAGCATGAGGGAGAGTATTAGAATATTTAAATTATAAACCACGCCTTTATCTAATAACTTAAACTTTTAAAACAGTTGGCAATCATGGCACACTTCAACAATGGCTTGGATTTGTGCCCTTTTTTTAATCAACCAAGAAGGCATTAAAGACTAAACCACGAATATATATTTGTACCGAACACCAGAGAAATCCTAAATTGCATTGGTCAAAGAAGACCACACTCAATTGGAGAATCCACAAAGACTTTCCCTTTTTGTTGTTTTCTTCACCGTCTTCGATCAGGAAGTTGATTTCCGTGTATCCCAAAAACCAGACTTGTATCCAATATAATTTCCTAGTTGACTTTCATTCTTGATAGCGACTCAAATTCAGACTTACACAAAATTCAACTAGGGCTAGGTTGGTTTGGCGGGCTCATTTCAACAAGAGTTAATACCACAAAAAATCCTAAATACCTGTGAATTTTGTGATAAATTTACTCCAAACTAATTTTTTGACCATAAAAAATCCCAAACTGGTACATTTGTGATAAATTTATCCCAAACTAATTCTTTGACCGCAAAAAACCTCAAACTGATACATTTGTGACAAATTTACCCTTCGTTAAATTTGATTAATACCACGAAAAATAAAAAATTGTTACACCTGTGACAAATGGAGGTTTAAAACCCCGAATCAATACACCCGTCAACTACCACGTGTCATTTAACTCAGAAATTTGATGGTAAAATTTAACGGAAACTGATGAAGGGTAAATTTGTCATGGATGTACTAGTTTGGGGTTTTTAGTGATCAAAAAATTAGTTTGGGGTAAATTTGTCACAAATATATCAGTTTGGGGTTTTTCGTAGTATTAACTCTTTTGACAATCTTAATTTAACTCGACATTTTAATCAAGTCATAATAGCGTAGCTGAAATCTGAACTTTACTTCTATGCTTACAACCCCTCATGAGCTTTATTGTCGTAGACTTTTTCCAATTCTAAGTCACACTTAAACTTCATCATAATCGTGGACTTATGGTAGACAATGTTACCTAACCATACTTTCTCGAGAGTCCGACATCTAATCTTAGTTGATGAAAATCTATTCACCATATAGCTTGTTGTTCTAAACACATCCACTAGGAATCTTCTAGCTATATCAATACTAGAGAGCATTTTATGAGCCGTTTCTAGTAATGTTTTGCTCATCAACTCTACAACCTAATGTGGCTCATTAGCACTTGCGCAATGTCACATTATAACTTTCTTTATGCTGAATTCATTTAATAGCTCCTAGCAACTCCATGCTACTATCAGTCCACACATGCTTGATTGTATTACCAGTATCATTTTCTATCAAAACTCTCAATAGTTTGAACTTGACAATTTAGTATCAAACTTGTTTAGCAGTGGCGAGTACTCATCCACAACTGTTATCATTAATCTGACACTCTTCCTCAAAGGAAATCGTGACAACTTGCGAACATCCAAGTGCATTAATTCTACAATCTCCGTGATTTCTCTAACAATTGTACTTTCCACCATTTTTCTTAGTCATACCACTTGCATACATTCAGCTTCTTAGCTAAAGAACCATACAATAGATTTCTTTCACTCAAAAAGCTTCAAACTTCTCTCACCAGTATACCCCAAATGCATGTGCCACAATCTAGATTCTCTGACAAATGCATCCGACGTCTTAGTGGTGAAATCTGTCTCTGTCTTTCCTTGAAGCTCATGCAGAACACTATACTTATTTCCTTTCATTATTACCAAGGCACCTCAAATGACCTTCATAACTTCACCTTCTAAAGTATACCAACACTCAACTGAATCCAGGGCACTAAAGGAAATTATATTTTTCTTCAATTCTAGAACATGACTCACTCTAGTGAATGTCCTCACAATATTGTCATGCAATTTGATTTTGATATCGCCAAAACCCACAACATCGTACACAGCGTTGTTTCCCGACTACACTTTTACCAATATCCATAAATTGATAAGTTATAAACTATTTCTTGTTTGGCATTGTGTGAAACGAACAACCAGAATCAATACTCCATCATTCAAACGATGAATCCTTAGTGACAAGCAAGTGAGAAGGTTGTTTCAATTGATACTAATACTGACGAATTGTCAAAGGAGATTGACGATGTGAATGGTCATGACAATCAACTGGGTCTGTTGGAGTACGAGGAGGGGCCAGTAAGAGGGTCAGTTTCAATTTATTCTCCATTTGGGTAATCGAACCACGCGGAGGTTCGAAATCGCAATCATCTGATGCGAAGACGAGCGAGTTGAGAACGATTGACGATTCCTCGGTGGATCAATTGAAGAATAGGGAGAAATCTACAAAGAGTGTCAAGAACTGTGAGTTCATTGCTGATATTTGTCAGATGCGTCGCTCTATCACTCCATCGTTGGAAATCATAATCGTCTAATGCGAACACGAGCGAGTTGAGAACGATTGACCATTCCTTGGTGGATCAATTGGGGACTAGGAGACATCTGCAAAGAGTGTCAAGAATTGTGGGTTCATCGTTGATATTTGTCAGATGCGTCACTCCATCACTCCATCGTTGGAAATCACAATCGTCTGATGCGAACACGAGCGAGCTGAGAACGATTGACGATTCCTTGGTGGATCAATTGGAGACAGGGAGACATTTGCAAAGAGTGTCGAGAATTGTGGGTTCATTGCTGATATTTATCAGCATGCTAATTTTTCTTCAAGAATTCGAAAACCACATAGTTAGGCTATAATCATCTTATTTTATCGGTAAGATATCAAGCACATTGGTTATAAGTAATGCGATCATTCTTCTTGAATTGGGGGCTCCTAGAGGCTAGGAGTAATAATATGCGACATTCATGTTTGATGAGAAAATAAACAATTTTACATCGAGTAGTTCTCAGGTTGGAGTAACTAAATTTTATTCCTGAAGGTCTTTTCCCCCCTTTTTGGAGCCTTTGTAGTTGATATTTGACAATGCATGCTTGTGTTGAAGCACTATATCAAATTGTGTATGAATTTGTTCTCAATGGTTAACCTAGAAGGATAATTCGGCAGAGAAGGAAAAAGAAAAAAAAATCATGCTTAATCAATGTCGTTTTGGTACAGTTGCATTTGCCCGCGATGGCCAACTGGACAAATTTTCTGGAAATTTGGAAACAAGAGATTTTAACTGTTTTAAGTGATAATAACGTGAAAACAGTTGTCCTTTTTGGAGAAGCTAAAACATGGATGGCAAAAGAGATTGCTAATTCTGCCAGCCTCAAGGGCTCCTCCTATGGAACTATTTGGGTGGTCCCAGGATATTATTATGAAGGCAAATCTCTTGTTGAAAATATTGACTTTCAGCTGTCTGTATTTCCTTCTAATGAGGAGTGGGAGGAAGATGATGATTCTGATGTGGAGCAGCAGGAGCAAGAAGTGGACTTGGATCTGAAACGGGGAATACTGAAAAAGCTTGAGTTGATGAAAACTGCCGCTGGAAAAGATCCATATCTTCTCGTAGTTCTGGATGATGTTATTGACATGGACCAAAACAAAATTCTTCTTGATTTAAGTGACCTCCTCCAGGGGCACCTGCTTAAGGTTTTAATCACAAGAAGGGGAAGTGATATCGGTATTGGCAATGAGGGAAATGCGGATACAGTTCGGACAGACAATGTAAGATCATATGAAATCAAATTCCTGTCTCCTGTCGAATCTTCGGATTTACTGCAGAATAGGGTCAAGGTGGAAGTTTCTAGGGCAAATGGGTTTGAAAGACTGTCTGCAGCTATTGGAAAAAGTAGCTCAGGTCATCCTGGCGCAATTATTATGATCGCAAAAGCCATGAATAATGTTAACACCTCTGAGTTGGACAATGCAGTTGAAGAAGCGGCCTCTATAATTGAATCTGCTGATATTGAAACATTATTGCAGCATGTTTATAAAATGTTGCCAAGTACCCTCAATAAGTGCTGTTGGCACTGCAGATACTTGTTTCTCCATCATGATAGCATCCACTACAATGAGCTGATAGCTCACTGGTTACTGGAAGGGTATTTTGATCATCATGATAATATTGAGAAGGCCTATGAGGAAGCACATCGCACTCTGATGGAGCTCAAAAATCGCGGAATTCTTAGAGGAAAAGAGAATAGTTATGTTTATATGGAAAGTGATGCTTTGGGAGTCGATGATCACCGACGCGATGGACTCAGCGGGTCTGCATATGTTGGCGTGGCTAGTGTGCTGAATGACCAAACTTGGGCTGGTCTTGGGAGGATTATACAGACTGATGGGATGATAAAGACGAGTAGTAAGAAAAGGAACGAGATGTCCACGCTATTTATAGATGGTGCTCGTTTTTGCAGGGAAGTCCCTGAAACATTTTTCCAACACATACAACGACTTAAAGTCCTGGTCATCTTAAATCCGATGTTCAAAAGGGTGCCCTCACCACTTTCAAAAATGAAGGAGCTTCAAGTACTTGTTCTGAGGGGCTGTCGTCTATTGGAGAGTGTAGATGAGATCCATGAACTTACGAACTTACTAGCTCTTGAGATATCTGGGGCTTGTTTTGTGAAGGAAATCCATGACGATCTTTTCAAGCTTATGAAAGATCTTAGATCTCTGAACTTATCTGAAGTTGGCATTAAGCGGCTTCCTGCTTCTGTCTTAAATCTGGGCGAACTCCGTTGGCTCATTCTTAGAAACTGTCCAAATTTGGAACAATTGTGTGATGTTTATTTATTGAAGAAAAAGGAAGCATTAAATCAGGAAGTGCTTTCATTGGCAAAGCTGGAAGTGCTTGATTTCTCTGGTTCAGACTCTTTCCAAAGAATCCAGGTCAAGACCCTCTCTCCGCTCAAAAAACTTCAAATTCTCAATCTTTCTAAGACCAGCATTAGGCGCATGCCCTTCTTTCACGATTTAAGAGAGCTCACTCGACTCCTCTTAAGTGACTGTCCATCCCTTGCAAGACTTCCCACCTTAAGACCACTACTTAAACTTCAGATTCTCGATCTTGCGAAGACAACATCTTTGAAAGAAGTGCAAGATGATTCTCAGAAAACTAAGACTGACTTTAGAGTTCTGGATCTCACGGGTAGTGCTGTAAATAAGCTACCTTGCAACATCAGCAGCTTATCTTATCTTCTTTTGAGTGGCTGTGTAGAGCTTCCAAAATTGCCATCCACGCAAAACCTCCGAGGCCTTGAGGAGCTGAACCTTTCTGATGCCTCTATATTGGAAGAATTCGAAGATGACTCATTTGAACATCTTAATTCCCTTCGCCGACTCATCCTCTCAAATACTAGAATCAAAGCTCTGCCATCACTTTCCGAGCTTTCTGAACTTCGTTTGCTCTTGCTAAAGAATTGTAAATTCCTTACTAAGTTGCAAAACTTGAGTATACTCAAGAAACTAGAAGTTGTTAATCTCTCGGGATGCTCTGAGTTGGTGATAGCATGGAATGACTCCTTCCAGGCAATGTCTCACCTGAAGACGATCAATCTGTCAGAGACTAAAATCAAAAGCCTTCCTCCAGATTTCTTCCCTGTCAGCCTCCATCACCTAATAATAAGAAATTGCCCCGAATGGAATGACCTTCCTTCCTTGGAAGCTCTGGTGAACCTGGAGGTACTCGACCTCTGTGGTGCAAAATATTTGATCGATATAAAACTTGAATTTCTTAGCCATATGAGCAAACTAAGGATTCTGAACCTCTCTGAAATAGAATTTGAACAATTGCCATCTCTGTCCCACCTCACTAACCTTAGGGAGCTCTCTCTGAGAGGTTGTTCCTGTAAAGTGTCGAAGCTGGATGCCCTAAAGGAGCTTGAGCTGCTGGATCTATCGGGGACCAAGGTTAGGTCTTTACCTACCCTTGAGATTTTTAGCAAGCTCCAACAACTACTGCTAAGAGATTGTGCTGATCTCGAAAGTTTGGTAAATTTGAAGTCTCTTACTGAATTGGAGGTTCTGGATCTTTCAGGGACAAAAATAAAAGAATTTCCCTATGAAACCTCGGATCTGACTAGTCTAAGGAAGCTCAATCTGCGGGATATGAAGCATATTAAAGAAATTGACTGGACGAAGATAAAGTGTATTCCAGAGGAGTTCAACTTGGGTGGTTGTGGATCCCTAAGTTCTGAGATTGCCGCATCTTCTGACTGGCCTTCCATAAAGATATGTGGTACCAGATTTTTCCAGTTCGTGGAGAAAAATCTCTTGTTGAGGAATACATGCTTCCAAAAATTCCATTTTTCTGTTTGGCTTCCCAAAAATTCAGATGGAAGGATATACAACCTCGGAGACAGGGGCCTACTGATGGATATCAAATCTCAAGGAAGAATTCCTCATCATAAAGAACTAGAGCGGTATCTGGAGATCCATGGATCCTGTTGCATTTCCAGTATACCTGAACATGTTCTCGAGCATGCTGATCACATATCGTTGATGGATGATAGCTCTTTTAGTCACTTATCTGAACTTGTTAAAGAGAATCTGAGATCAATAAGGAGCTGTTGGCTTGATAGGTGCACAAATATCCGTAGTATAGTCACTGGAGAAGAAGATGCCAGAGTTTCAGGAAAGCTTGACTTTCTTTATCTGTGTAATCTCTCTTCCTTAAGACGCATGTGTGATGATACAGTGCAGTCCGAGGTCTTTGAAGGTCTTAAGAGCTTGTATATAGATTGTTGCCCGATGCTCGCTGACATTTTCCCGTTGTCCAAGCTGCCAAAGAAGCTCGAAACCCTCCAAATCAAATTTTGTGAGAAAATGGAAAAGCTATTCAACCCTGATATGTCCGCAGAATGTAACTTGCAGACCTTGGATCTTCTGGAATTACCAAAGCTCGAGAGAATCGGGGTTATGATGGTCTCCCTGCGAGTATTGAAAGTGAGAAAATGTCAGAATCTGGAGAATCTAGATGAAGTGCTTGGAGAAGCTGAAAATCTGGAAATTCTCCATATTTACCATGCTGCTAGGCTGAAGACCATATGCAGTGGGGGAGTGAAGCCGGGGACCTTCAAAAAGCTAAAACTGCTTAAAATAGAATCTTGTCCCCAGCTCAAAGAAGTTTCTCCCTCATCCAAATCACTGCCAAACCTGGAGATTCTTGAGATAAGCTCATGTCAACGCTTGGAAACTATATTCAGTGGCAGCTCAGCAGGTTCTTCATTGAAAAGATTACGACTGTGCAGCTTGCCTAGTCTAAGCAGCACTGTGTTCAAAGTACCACCTCAATGCCATGTTGACTTCAACTGCCCAAATCTGCAAATAGACCGATCTGGTTAAGTGAGAGGTAAGTTGAGACATGCGTAGAAATTGATTGATGTGATGCTCACGGATCAATGCATTTAGAATCTCATTCAGTTGGCAATTCCTCTCTCTCTCTCTCTCTCTCTCCATGGAATTTTATGTTGTCATCTCATCATTGTGTAATTCCTGGACTTATCCATTTTGCAGGCATTTCTTGGGTCATGAATCTGGGAAGATTCGTTGAACGCAAGCGAAATTTCACCTAAAATGTCTGGCAGCTTTTTTCTTCTGTAATGCATTAACATTCATGGTCATCGTGTATGGGAAGAGAAAACATTGGAGGCTTACTGGCTGCAATGTCCAACCGCACTTGCTCCAACTTAAGATGCATATGTTTCCTTGAGGGATGTGATGCAGCATAGAATTAGATACTTGATGTCAAGTGCGACTTAATTTTCCATATAAAGGAATCTGTGGAGCGTACACTATTCTATCATGTTTGGTTTCGGGTTCCTCATTTTGTATGGATACTTCCATATTTCTACTAATTCGAAGCCCAGGTAGATTGAGAACTTTGCAATGGTAGTGGTGTCATACAGTCATACTTCTCTGCCGGAACTCACCAATTTTAATTTGTTACATATTGAGGCTCTTAATTACATTTATGAACTGAATCCAGGTTTCAATAGAGATTATAGCTGATTTTGTTCATAAATACCAGGTTAAACATTACTTTGATGGGCTGCGTAATTTGTCGTTGTAGAACCAAGGATGCGCGTTACGTTAGATTTTAAGAGAGAATGTATTATCAATGAGGTATCACGCGAGAAAACCATGTGCTGAAGTATTGGGAAGATGCAACAATCTCCATTACTCTACTGTTATCAGAATCCTATATGTGAGAACTGCGGTTTTCCTCCCTAAAATGTTTCCATCATGATATTTATGGAGAAGCTCCCAAATGTGAGAGGATAAGTGCATATCGTCAAGTCATGAAGAAAGATGCTCTCATCACCATGCATTAAAAACGTGTCTTATATATTCATATATGACGATAATCACCGTGAAGTCGTCAATATGAAAAAGTTGTTGGATAATTCAGAAAAAGTTGCTGCTGAGTAACAAGCTCGAGTTTGCCAATATGAAATCTTTAACTCGTCAAAAAAGTAAATAATTAATTCCGTGCATGGTACTGTTCTAATTACTGAGTGGACTTTTGAACTATTTATTCCAGTGTATTTTGTGCAAGAATTGCTCTTTACTTGTGTTGTTCAAGGCCCCATGAGACATTTTCTTTCCCTTTGGAATTGGACCCTTCTCCTATAATAGGCAAATTTAGGCTGAAACTTTAGAAGAGCGCGAGGCTGGCGGCGCAGACACACTCGATGCACTCAATAGTGGTTCAATGTGTTGGAGCTATTTGAATATCGTTTCTTCATGAAATCACCTGAAAATACTTTCGTTAGATTCAATAGATACTATGAAAGGTTTTGTCAATTTTCAAAATATATTATGAAGTTTTCTCAACACAACGAAGACCTTATGTACAACCGATTAAATAATGGCTCATGCCTAAGAGCAGTGTTGCAAGTAATCCAATCGTGAGTGATTCAATTTGACTTCAATAGTCGCATCTTATGCCGCATTTCGATCATGACGAAGCGTGGAATTCCAAAACCAGGTTTTCATGACCCGCCGAAAGTTCTTTCATAAATGTGACCTTGCTTGATCTTTTGAACGTTCTTAAATAAAGATCTACTTATATGGAACATGTGTTGTTCTACGGATTTTAGTATGTGTTAGTGGTAATTTTGAATTGAACGGCCACATTGATTAGGAGATAATCTTACAATTTCATGGTGATTTCATTGCTAGTAAAAAAATGTTCTTTCTAAAGTCATCAAAAAAGTTGATGTGTTCTACTATTATCGATCGTTGGACTTGAGCAAGTACTTAAAAAACTTCATTTAGATCTCAGGATGTCGAAAATAAGAGAGTATTCTAGTCTCCCCCCGGAAGAAAAGACACAAGGGGAGGGACAATGGGTGTTGACACCTAAATTTTGGCGATCTAGTAAATTATTTATTGCATAGAACATTAGGGATCGACTTCGGTTCCTAAACAAAAATATTAGTTAAATTGCATCTGCATTAGTAGTTAGATGGTTAGACCGGCGGTAGATGGTTGTCAGCTTAATCGGACTAAGCCCGTGAGAGCCAAAATTGTGTGTGCCAAAATTGATTTGATCGAAATTTGAAACAATAATCTTTATATTATCAAGAAGCAATTGGTATAAATTCCCAATATATACATGCATGCTTAACTATTTGAGGGAACAAATATAAAGAAGAGCACTGTGTACGCGGCCACCAATTTGCATATGGAGAAGCCACGCTTGGAAGGAAAATTATGCATTGAGCCGTAAAATTGTGCAAAATTCGGTCAACATGGGGAGGGCAAGAAAATTGACCAGCATTGAATGAAGAGGAAAGAACTGATGCATGATCCTCTGGCCATATTCGCGCAATTTTGGCACATAAAGAAAGGGAAAAAGTAAAAGTGAATCTCATTTTATTGAAAGGGAATAGTAATATATTTTTTGCCTTGTTCAAAGTTTTATATCCTGGCCTATATAAAGAAGAGTGAGGACAAGCTTCAGAGGGGGAGGCCACACATATTGAACACTCGGCCACAAAGGCGAGGCAGAAAGAGAGGGAAAGAAAATTCCTTTTCTTCCTGCAGGTTTTGAAAGGAGGCCACACAATTCATACACGGCCATTCAAAGAAACCGGAAAAGTCGTGAGAGGTGAGAACAAAAGAGAGTAATGAGAGAAGAGGAGTACCCGCAGCCGGGCTCCTCTAAGCCGCGCTTCGCCGCCGCCTCGACTCCGACGCTGCTTTGCTGTGCTGACCCCCACGACACTTGTTGTTCCTCCCAATTGAGGCTTACTGCCGTGTGACCAAGCTCCGACGAGCCCCCACTCAACCGAGACGCTGACGGAGCTGCTGCCTTCCTCGCACTCGACTGCTGCTCAACTCGCTGCAGCCACAACAGACCGTGGTTTCTTCTTGCATCAATCACCCGAGCAGCTCCTGCATCCCCGACGATCCACGATCTGTTGCTTCTGCTATACCGCGAACAAGCACATCCTAGGGTCACTTGAACCACCGTTGCCATAATTCAGAATCATCGAAGACTCTTGCGAGTTCCATCTAGTTTGACGGTTTCGCCAAGTTCCAGCAAGGCCAATATCTCCCGACCAATGTCGATATCACGTCATGTTTTTTTTTTTTTTGGGTCACCGCTTGCAAGCCTGAAGTCTACGGTCAAAAAGTGTTGCCAGAATCTCGGTTAAATAATTTTAAGTGGTGGATTTGTCTTCTTTTGAATGTTGTCCAGATTTGATAATAACATTGTGGGCTATGTGATTTTATTTCCTGCAAGCATAAGAACAGTTGGCAAGGAGATCGTGAAGATTTTGGACGTGTGGCAACTATAGACATTGGGGAGAAGAATAGACATTACAGTCTCGCGTTACCAAAAAAAAGATTTTATTTCATTTAAAAGAAAATCCCAAAAAGAGATTAGATAATTTAAATTGATTGTTATAGATAGTTTGCATGTTTTAATTTATTCTAGAAAGATAGGATAATCTTCTAATTAAGTCCCCGAATCCATAATCTATGGTTCGTAGGATACTTTACTTGGGTTTCTAATCGATCCACACTAAACTGATTAGTGGCGACTCCTAATTGAAAATCATTTGCATGTTAAGAATTTAAACCATGAGTCGTGAATTGGTGTGGACTTGGAAGAGCCCGAGTTAGGTCTAGACTTAATAATCCATTAGTGGAACCTCTAGGTGGTGCACCGCGGAGGTTAGGTCGCGACAAGGGTGTGAGGGTAGACTTGCTGCCGGCTCTTTAAACAAGGCGTTGTAGCCCTCACAGATGAAAACACTCCTCCTTGGTGAGGTAAACCTTACTAAACACCAAGGATCCAAGGAGGCCCCCTCTTAAGGTAAGGTAATTTCTCTTTTTAAAGTCCAGCAGTTCAAAGATTTCGTGGTATTTCAAATTGGTGATTTGTAATCAATAACTCACTCGAAACTCTTTACAGTATGGTACCTGTTGAATTGCATATAATCATAATGCTCTACATTTATATTGGTACTGTCTAAAAAAGTAAAATCAACCTCTATAGATTTACTATAAGTTCTAAAACTTTTACCCAAAGTTTAATCAAGCATTGGAAACTTCATATAGTGCAATCTAAATCTAGAACTTATAAAAGAATAGTACAATCAAGTATATTTTTGGTGACTAGGTCGGTTTTGATAGATGGAAACTATGCATGCAATTATTGCGATATTCTCTCTCTCCTACAATATAACTCTGACGACACCTGGGAGGTAAGGATGTGTTATCAACTAGGTGGGCATGAGGCATCAAGTAGGTGTGCATGTCGTGCATGTCACCAAGATAGATGTGACGTCCCAGGCACGCCACTTACTAAAAGCGTTCTTAAATCTTTTCACTTATAGCGCAAGCGGAAGACAAAGCACCACCAAAATACCACATTTTCATTTCCCAAACCTTTATATTTGTATACAGAGGTAATTTGGATGATATCCTCTTCAAACACGATGGCAGAAATACACCTGGGAGGCCAAACTGGGATCCTACTCCCCTAAAGTAGTTACATCCACAACTCCACCCCACTACTTGCCGACACCACCTTGATCACTAGTGTCACTGTCAGGATAAGGGGTCGGTGGTATGTTCAAAGATCTGTAAAATGTGTCAACGATAAACAGTGAGCGAAAGCTCAGCAAGATAAGCTCTATCACACCATACTAAACAGATAATATCGTGCACCTCAACAGGGTCAAGTAGATAATCAACTAACCAATCCAGAATCAGCCACAACATACAAAGATTCCCTTTTTCATTTAGCGACTAATCACCAGGCAAAGAGATTTTCGATCAATGAACAGCCATTCGCACGAGTTCTCATTGTATATTTGTGACGGTGATCAACTGTAACCGAGGACCTCCGGGGAACCGTGTTACACCCCCAGGCCTCCGTGAGAACCCAGTTAATTATGAGGGAAATGATGCAAACGCAGTGAATGGATGCAATGCATGTTGAATGCCAGTTATTATTTCAGTTCTTTCATCAAATATCGACCCCCATACCACGGTTACATCGGTGCACAAACCGACCCGTGCAGGTAACTTCTAGCGCGTAGACCAGACTTCCATGGTATACCAACCACAAGCATCTCACTCCGAGGCATCGTCGGCGCGCAGACCGACGGCATCCAAGCCTTCCGTACTTGGGCATCCCGATACTCCCGCGGGGCATCATCGGCGCACAGGCCGATGGTCCTCACCATTCATTTTTACATGATGCATATGAAGCAAACTCATATAAGACATCATCAGGGATCCCCCATCTGACGATCATCACCGTCCATTATCACACGATGATGATATGATGAGTGCAAATGAGTCTAACATAAGCATATTAATAACAATCCATATATGGGGTATATCAACCCAGCCGAGACACAAACAACCCTTTCAATTTATTCGACACATCTCCCCAACTCAATTCCCATATTCTGTTCTTTCAAAGATTACCCAATTTACAAAAAACATATGACATCAAATCAAGGCCAAATAAGCATCATTGAAAAGCCAGGTAAGTGTGATTACTATCTCCAGTAGACCAGAAATCAAAAGCCAATGATTTCAAGTAAAAACCGGCAGATCATTGAAATCTAGTAAAACTGGACAAATTTGCATGATTTGGGAAATCAATTTCAAAGACATAGCAAATGGGTTCCAAAAATTCTAAAATTCGAATATGTTATAAAAAAGGCCTTAACAAATATTTTCCATGGGAACACAATCCAAAAATCCTTATGTAAAGGCCACTTTAATGGCTCAAAGACAAACCGAAACTGGTCCGTCCAAACAGAGAAACCAAACCACGAGAAAATACTTGTTTCACAAACCAAATCTTTTCAAAACACTTTGAAATTTTTATATGTTGTAGATATGGATTTCTTTAACAAATATTGTGAAGGAAGTGTAACTGAAATCAAACTGGAAATTTTTATTAAAATTTGAGAAGGTACGAAGGTCACGGGTTCTGCAGTATAAAACAGTTCTGATTCGGCAAGATGTTGGACCTTCGTGTGACCCATTTGAACTCAGAAAAATCTGAAATTTAAGTATGTTATAGATCAAGATCTTCTGAACAACTTTGGGGAACACTTCGCAAGATTCGGACCATAAAAGGCGCTATAAAAATAGAAAATCAGGAACGTACAGTAAAACCCATTCTAGAACCGAGATAAAACTCCAAGAAACGTTTTCAATCTTGATATCTACCACTTTTCAGCCACGAAAATACCACACCAGGAGTTCAAATCAACATGCAACATGTTGGAAACCTTCTCCAACGTGGTCTAGCAATCAAGACTCGCCAAAGCTCTAGAAAAAGCTCATTCTAGAGGATCAAACACACAAGAACAGCAACTATTCAACAGATCGATCTCTCCTACCGCCATCCAGCCAACTCAACGACCTATCCGAGACCCAAAATCGACGTGCAAACATTGTCGTTGTTAGTATGAAGTGAGAGGGCACACTTGCCTTGCCGGCGAGTGCGGCAGTCACGGCATGAGGTCTAGGCAGAGAGGAAAGGCACGGCGGCGGCGGTTTCTTGAGCTCGCGCGGCTGCTGCTGGTGGCGCGGGTGGAACGGGACGGCAAGATGATCAGCTGCTGGTCGGACGGTGCCGGGTAGTGGACGGTCGGTCGTCGACTCGAGCAGCGGCGTTCGGCGGAGAGACGAGCGAGAGAGAGAGTTTGGTGAAGAAGGAAAGAGAAGAAGAGGAAAACGAAAAAGAAGAGAGGGACCCTTGGATTTAAAGGCAATTTCGGACAGAATATTCACTTGACTATTCTGATTTCCCCCCTTTTTTTCGGATTTTTTTTTTCAGGATGTCACGATAGACCTTCAAATCACCACGGTCTGACATGAAGATCTAGAACTCTCATCCCTAACGATGTTGCCTGGTTGTCGCCGATCAACGATCACCGCCGTCGTTGATAACTACTGACTGTCGATCATCGGTCGTCGCCGATCGCTGGCCACTTGGAGGTCGCCGGTCACCACCGGCTTCCGTCGGTCATCGGTCATCGCCGGTTGCCGGTCACCTCCTTGCCTCCGGTCACCGCCAGTCCCTGCCGGTCATCACCAGTCGTCGGACGTAGAAGAAAAAAAAGAAAAAAAAGAAATCCATAAAATATAAAAAATCAGAATTTTTTTAAAAATTATAAAAATTGTCCACCATGTTTTAACAATATTTATATTTTAAAAGTTTATAAGAAATTTTTTTTTCTAAATTAGATTTAATATTAAAGTGTTTTAGCAATATGAGTTAGGTATGTGTCGCTAGAATTGTATTGTATGAAATATGAGTATGAGTTGGGTCGGATATGAGTCGCTAGAATTGTATTGTATGAAAATGGATCAAAGCCGGTTGAATGTGTCAAAATGGATCGGACCATTTTCTAGCCGTTATTGTTGTCCACCGTCACCTCTGTCTCTCTCTCTAATGTGACAACTACTTTGACGACATATAGCGCTAAGTGTCTTCTAAACACTGTATTAACGAGAGAGAAAATATTTTAAAAAGTCACATTAAAATTTTTTGTCACTTAAAACTATCGAGCTAATGGAAATACTTTATTTTAGCATTTTTTTATAAATTTTAAGATTTTCTTACACCATTAAAAAGTTTTAAGACTCGATAACATGTCATCTATAAATTTTAGGACTGTGAATATACCGTGTCTCTTTTATTTAACCTATAAAAAAATCCTAAGTGGGGCTGCTAAACTTTTATTTAACCATTAGCGTGACATTCTTCACATCTCAAAAATAAACATTGTATAAACCTTGATTGGATTTTGCAATATTCCAATCAAAGCATTGAAAAAAGTACATTTTAATTTCCAAAATTGGTGAGTTGCATGGACATCACCCACAATTGATTTTTATTAAGTTTGCAATTGAAACTCCCCCTAAAATTTCTTTTCTAACGCTAATTCTCTATAAGAACTCGGGAATTTTTGGGGTGTACAAATCACAACTAAGGAATCCGTGATGTTAGATAATTCATGAGTTAATCGCCACAAATTTTCTCATCGCTCTTGCATTGATCCTCCATTTTCTGTCTTCAAATGTTTCTTATCTAATCTTTGGATCTCGGTCAGCTTTTATATAACCTCTAAAACAGCATAATAGGCTATCAGCAGTGGAAGGGATGCCAATGTGCCCACTAGGGGTGTCAATGGGTCGGGTCAGGTCGGGCTTTCATGATACCCGACCCGACCCGAAAACAATAGGGTTGTACTTGACCCGTCCAGACCCGGCCCAAGACCCTGTTCAGCATACACCCCAAGGGCCGGGTCGGGTTTCGGGTTTTTTTCTCTTCAAACACACACATACACACCTTTCTCCCACTCTCTCTCCTCCTCCTCTTCGTCATCTTCACCGTTTCTCTCTCTAGTTGCAGACAATTTGCAGAGACCACAAAGAGAGAGAGAGAGAGAGAGAGAGAGATGAATTTGATACAGAGAGACAACAATCTCCAGCGCGTCCATCATCTCCAGCGGCCCCTTGTAAGAGCTCTGCACCTCGTTCTCCTACTTGTCCTCCTCCTACTCCTCCCCCCCTCCTCCCGACGATCGGTTCCCGGTGTCGTCGCTGTCCTTCCCGATCGAGGACAACCCCGCCGATGACGAGCCGCTTCGCGCCGGCGCCGGCGCTGCCGCGCCCCCCTCGCCGCCGGAGGAGTTGAGCTCCGGCGGATCGAAGGCCGAGGGCCGGGCGGCGCCGATCGAGAACCCGGGGGGCTCAACCTCGACCCCGTGGCCGCCGTGCAGCGCGACCGACATAGCTGCCGCGATTCGTCTTCTTCACCGTTTCTCTCTCTCTAGTTGCAGACAATTCGCAGAGAAGAGAGAGAGAGAGAGAGATGAATTCGGGAGGACATGACCCTGTCGGCGGAAGCGGAGAGATCTGAGCAAGCGAGCGAACAAGCGAGCTCCGATGAGACGAGCGAGGAGGAACGAGCTACGACGAGGCGCCGTGGATCTCCGAACAGAGTTTCATGCGAGAGAGCGAGAGAGCGAGCTCCGGCGAGACGAAAACCAGGCGACGGATGCGGAGATCGGTGTCGAAAAATCAAAGGATCTCCGACGAAATGTGCGCAGAAAGTGAGAGAGAGGAGAGAGAAGGGGAGAGACGAGAGAGAGAGAGAGAGAGAGAGAGAGAGAGAGGTGTGGGCCGGCCCAGAGTGTGAATGGGTCGGCTCGACCCTACCCCAACCCTAATGAAACCCCAAATTTTAGGGCCATATTCGAATAAGATTAAGGCCCGACCCCAAAATACCCCAAATTTTAGGATCGAGCCGGGCCGGCGCGGGTTTCATTGACACCCCTAGTGCCCACCCTACAAATATACAAGTGCAGATGCCTTCCTTAGGTCAATGAAAGTTGATTTGGGTGAACATTGTGGACAGAACTAATTTGAATGAATTCAGACAACTTACGCAGTGCTGAGAACATTTGCATGTAACCCGTACTCTTTGGCGAAGATGAAAGTTGTAATCGCCAGTGGTAGTGCCGCCTGCAAACGGGGAAAAGGCAATCACTCTTCTGGATCCATGAAAGTTAAATAAAAGTGACAACCAGAGCTATAGCTTTGGAAGTTCTATCACTAGGCTTACTTAAGCAATACTAGTTTACATTGGCGTATTTAAAATATGAGCTATCCATTGCTTGAGTTCATAAGATGGAATCAATCTCATGGCATCCCGTGGTCGAATATAGGCAATGATCTTTAGTTTCATTACCTGCATGATAGTGATTCTGAGAACATCGCCGCGCAGTCCCATAACAAGGGAACTTGTCACAGCCTAATCTTCGAGGGCCGCCTCAAGGAAGTAGGTTTAGAGGTAGACTCTCCCTAAGTTCATACCTCGTGTGACATTGGTTGTTTAAATCTATTTGTTCAATAGGAATCGCTACTAGCTACGATTAAAGGTCGACTAGAAACCCTAATCGAGATATGGGAGTGTTATCTCGAAAACATACGCAATCAGAGATTATTAGGGATTGGGGACTTGATTACACTAGTTTTTCAACTAATGCCCTTTCGATACCAAAACTCGACTATTTGCTAACCAAAATATCACAGTAGTCTTTTACTAATTGAGAATTTTGAATTTTCATCCTAATCATTCTAAAAGGGGAAAACAACAATCAATGAATTTAAAGTACGCAATCAAATGAAATCAAAATGAAGGTACACAAATAACGACCTAACATCGTCTCTAAAAAAAACAATAAAAAATCCCTAAGGTAAAGCCCTAAAGGCTTATTAAATTTTGGGTTCAAGTTTTGTTCAAGCCAAAAGTGCTTATTGAAAGTCCCAAACCAAGAGAATTCTACATTTTTTTTAGCTTTTTTTCACATTTTTTTATTTTTCTAAATTTTTATATATTTTTTATATTTTTTTTTCGGGAAAACGGACTTCAGACTGGGTCTAAGAACCCCGTTTGATTCAATAGTCCGACCCAGACCCTGATGGTCCGGGCTAGGTCAATTCGGGCAAGCTCTTGGGCCCAATAGGAATAAGGCCCAAACTATCAAATTTCAGTTTTTATCCATCTTGGCCCAATTCCAATTCAGCCCATTCAATTGACTTGACATACAGCCCATTACATCTTTGCTCCACCCAAATCAGAACGTGACTCGATCTCCATTATAATCAACTCTTTTTACTTCTTTTTTTTTTCTTTTTTCATTTTTTCTTTTCTTTTTTATTCCCTTTTGTTTTGGTCTTCTTCCCTGATGGCCTTTTTTATTCACGCCCTCATCTTCACTGAGAATAGCTATTTGCCACCTTCACCGAGAACACTTCTTCCGGCGAACTTCATAGTACCGTCGACCTCAACCTTCAATCATTGACGTCAACTAACCACGGCCGGCTAATGACCACCGGCCACTAGTTGGCCGACGGTTTCTACACCGTCGGACTAACTCCGGCGAGAAACTCTCAAACTTAAAAATCACGTTAACTGAAACTCAGTCCCACGTAGGAAACATATATGCAAATCAGATCGTGACATAGACTAACTGAAGCGGCCTCTAACCGCAGGCATCGCTCCGGCAAAAGTGGAATGGATCTTCCATCAATGGCCGACTCGGAAAAATGATGAATATGCCACAAAATCAAGGAAAAACACGAAGTCAGTATTGATTCATCAAACTAGGACCTAATCAAGCACAAAGGACGAGTTCCATGCGTCGATTTCACAAAAATCAATTCGGTTTTTCAGTTATGCATTTCGCCGAACATATGATTTGCAACTTCAAAAACGATTTTCTGATTTAATTTTCCAACGATTTTCAGCGTAAACACAATATATAAAGTTCTGAATCACCAATATATTCCACAAATCCGCTTCAGTTTCACATGATTTTGACTAGAAATCATTCATTCAATTCGGCGTTCTATGCTTTAGTGTAACAGAGAAACAAAGCATTGCAAATAGAAGGTTTACCTGGTTCGTGGACAATGACTTCACGGTAGTCTACGAACGGGACCGCAACGGAACTTGGCTTCTTCTGGCACGGCGAAGAAACGACGAACAATAATGCCTCGTACGTCCGAAGCGACGAACAACTTGGAGGTTGCAGATTCCGAGTCCAAGGAAGGGAAGAGATGGATCAAAAGCTAGAGTAGCAGCTGCAGGAGTTCTCCGGCGATGGTGAACAAACGACGGAAGAAGGGGAAGAGATTTGCCGGAATTCTTCTACGCGAGTAGAAGAACCGAACGCTCTCTTCTCCAAGACCCTTCTTCCCCGGCGATTTTTCTGATTCATCCCCCCTTTCTTCTTCATTCGAGTCAATATATATATCTTCCCGCGCTTCCACTAATGCATTCTGTTTTTCTGATAACAACTTCTACAGCTCAGCAAGCATCTAGAACCTTACCTGGATTTGTTTCCGTCACATGTTCGTTTCGTCACTGCCGTTCTCAACCACAGATGGTCCCTCTGTTCGTCACCATCTTCTGCTCACAAGCGTGAGCAAACAAAAGGGATCACGGGCGTGAGATTGAGGGTAAAAAGAAATGGGCTCAAAGGAAATAAATTGGGCTTAGAGACAAAAATAAAGAAAAGAGAAGAGGGGACCGGATTCGGCCCAAACGAGGAAAGAAAGATAAGCCGAACGCGCAGTGGGCCGAATGGGCATATTAGGCCCAATCGGTCTTGGTAGACCAAGAGTCTTTTTTTTTATTATTTATTTTTTTTTTAAATCTAGGTGTCAACAGCACTCACGGTCATCAGAGCTGGTCCAGCAATAAACCTCAAGACCATTCCCAAAAATGTCATTTTCATGCCACAAGCTATCACCCTTCTCTGCATTGCGACGAATATACCTGCACACATATCAGATGAGAGCAAATATGAAATCCTACTCTTGTAAATGAAAGTAACTAGGATTAGTTCCTCTTAGATGTCGACCGAACCTTTTAATAGCATGCCAACACATGGTTCTAGTTCAAGCTAATTCTTTACTTACCAATGTTGAACATAGCAGTTCCTAACCCGGCTCTTGATAGAATCTGTATGGATTCTTTGACGATGCCTGGCATTTTTACTTTGAACCTTACAAGAGAAATAGTTACGTGAGCGGATGAATATTCGGTGAGAATCTGACATTGCTTGCGAAAACAAAAGGCATCTCTTGAATTGCAAACCCTTGTGCTATTACTGCCCAAGCGACGCCGAGGACGCAAGTGTAGATGTTAGGATTCAAAGCCGTTTTCAGACCCACAATTATCACGGCGGTCCACAATCTTGGTCATGTGTTATTGGTCTCCACAGCCTCGGCCGTTCCCTTTGATATCTTTCTCGCTTGGCACCGAATCATCAGTGTTCGCGATCGTTGGAGAAAATTCCATCCCCATTTTCCAAAACTCGAGAAAACCCAAAAGAAGCGGAAACCAAAGAATGGTCTGCATAACCATTAATTGAACCACAAGATCCATTCCCACCTGACCATACATCGATCTCAATACTGGTGTACCGACAATTAGGAGATTATTTAAGGTGAGCAAGGAACAGGTGGTGATGCACCAGCTATAGTCCACTTTGCTGCTGCATTTGGCACACAAGGCAAGCATCAGGACAGCGAGGAACTTTGAGATAACATCCGCCGCTATGATGGAGTAATTCATCTCGAAGAGATTGGCGTGCGCGGCCATGAACTAGAAGCTGAAAAGAGGGAAGATGAAGCAGCAGACCATGCGGTTTATGCCGTCACACTGCTCTGAGGTGAACATGCGCCACCACTTCACGGAGCCATAGCCGAGCATCAGGGCGACGTAGAGAGGCACCATGGCTGCGAACACCTTGTATATATCTTCCAATGCAATCATGGTTCATTTCTATGGAGAACTTAGCTGATAATTGTAGCAGCCAGTTTGAATTAACATCTAGAGTGCTCAGTTTAGTTTTGCAAGACTATTTATTGGATGTATATGGTTCGAGAGGTGGGCTTCTAGTGTAAGGTGACTTCACCGCACTACAAGGTGAGGTCTCTTATTTGATTTAACAGGTCCAAAGTTCATTGATAAAAAATCGTCTTAACGAAAAGTAAAATCGATCTCATTTTTAGTAGATCTTCATCTTGCAAAGAAAATGAAAATTCTTTTATAGTAAAGTATAGTTATTATAAGTTACTTCATCTGTTTTGTGGTACATCCCCTTCGTTAAGAGTAAAGTGAGTGTATTTGTAAGTAAAATATATTTGTTCATAGTAAACTTTACTTGGTTCATGGTAAATCATCTCATTTCTTAGTAAGAACAATCATTAATAAACATCGTTTGTCCGTGGTATTTATTCTTAGTAAGCTTTTTTATTCCAATTAACATTATTTACCACAAGCAAGTAAAGTTTACTACGAACAAAGAAAATGAAAATTCTCTTATAGTAAAGTATAGTTAGCATAAGTTACTTCATTTGAATCAGCCTCCGCAAAACTGCCTCGAGGCTTGGCCTGTGGTCAAACCAATCGGAGATGTTCTAGGATTGGTGAATATCCACCCCCATCCACAGGGTTGAGCATGGTCCGAGTTGGGCCGATCCACCATTTCACCTAGGGACCAACCCGCACAGTGTTGGTCCCCAAATTTTGGGACTGAGGACCAACGATGTTGAACCTGGGACCAAGGACTGAACCAACTTTATGGGTTCGGTCCGATTCCAAGGTCAACCAAAGATCAATCAATTCTTTTTTTGTCTCGTTTTTTTGTATTTCGACAAACGTGCTCTTTGAAATTACATGTCAATCGTTTATGTGATATGGAACAACCAAATAGTGAACACTGTTACAAATCAAACAAAAATCTAAGATAAAGCAACAACAGAAATCTCAACTTGCCGAAAGTAACAAGCCATAGAAGACAAATGCTTAAAATAAAATACGCAATAAAAAGTTCAAAATTCTTTAATTAGTGACTAGGCTGTGTTCGTTTGGCGGAAAATGTTTTCCAGGAAAACATTTTCCGGGTTTTCCGGTGTTCGGGGGCGGAAAACATTTTCCCCCGGAAAACATTTTCCCCTCAATGAGGGAAAACATGACCAAATTGGCGGAAAATGATTTCCGCTTCTGAAAAGCGGAAATCATTTTCCGCCAAACTCCTCCTTCCCCCCTCCGGTTGCCGCCGCTGCCCCCCTGGTCGTTGGCTGCCGCCGCCGGTCGCCGGCCGCCGCCGCCGGTCGCCGGCTGCCGCCCGCGGTCGCCGGCCGCCGCCGCCGCGGTCGCCGGCCGCCGCCGCGGCCGCCGGGTCTCCAGCCTGCCGCCGCCGGATTGGCGGTCGCCCGAACACCAGAAATTGTGTTCCGGGAAAACATTTTTCAGCCGCCGCCGCCGCCGGATTGGCGGTCGCCGAACACCAGAAATTGTGTTCCGGGAAAACATTTTTCAGGAAAATGACTTCCAGGAAAATATTTTCCAAAAAGAGAATATTTTCCGCCAAACGAACAGAGCCTAATACGTATGTGATTTTTCATGAATTGAATAACACGCTTGTTGTCCTAGATCCCTACATCCTTTAATTAGTGACTAATACGTATCCACGTCACTCGATAAAGAATGTTCATAAAATTTAGGGGACAATTAAATCGAAATTCCTTCACGAAGGAACTATGTCCACGCATGGAGGGTGATCGTCATAGTTTAACCAAATCAATGTCCTAGTTGCGCCTGTGTAATAACGATAGCTATAGAACTCCAAAAGAGCCTCTCAACCTCACACACACAGTTTTTTGGATCAGTGTCCAGCCCCAGTTGCGCGATTCAATGAAACATCCATTACAAAAATGAATATGAAGTCTAACAACCCAGTCCGACGAGGGTCGATAGTAGTCGACGAGGCCGGAGGGCACGGGCAAGGAGCGGCTCTGAGCGGGCATGGCGAAGAGGGCAAGAATGAACCGAACTATGTACCGAATAGGAGGAAAACAATTTTGAGCTATATATGTAAAAACTGAAATTAACTCACGGAGGCGCCATTTAACGTAACGACAAACTTTGCTTTGGAATTTCAAAGTTAAGCATGCTCAGGTGAAAGCAGTCCCATGATGGATGAACTCCAGGGAAGGTGCCCACCTGTATGCCAAAAAACAAAACCGTGAGGCTTAGTATGGGATGGGCCAAAGTAAACAATATCTCAGTGAGTTAATCCAAGACGTCACATGAAGTTTCCTGAATCAAGGCATCTGCCAACAATTTGAAAATAGTATCATAACGAGCGCGATCTCACTTCACCAAGCACACAAAATGGTGTCCGACCATGCCAGACGGTGGCCATACAAAGAGAAAAGAAAATGCAGGCCGGACATTAACGTACTTGCCCGAGCACTGGCGGGCTTCAGGTCATTTTATGTTCAAGCTGACTTACTTTCATGACTTTTGAACTTGATTTTAAGTACAACTTGTAATGCGAGTTGCTCGCGGCAATTCATTAGGGATCTTACTAGTTAAATATGAGATAAATAGCACACACTAACTTTTTTTTATGATTTGTGCTATTACTTCATGCCTTCACCTGGAATAAATGTGTCTCTAGTCGGTTCCGATGTAGAACACGAAATCAATAGCACATGCTAGCTTTTCGGAATATGGAGAGCCGATTTTTTATGGTTTGTGCAATTGCTAGCGCACGCTAACTTTTTGGAATATGGAGAGCTCGGTTTTTTATGACTTGTGCAATTACTTCATGCCTCGACCTAAACTAGAGTAAACGAGCCGCGACAAACTACAGTTAGTTGCCATGTTAAAGTATGAGATGAATAGCGCACGCTAGCTGCTTAGTGTACTCTTGAAGATACCATACGACAGATTGCTTTTGAGCAACATATGGCTATTCAAACGAGATCTACATGTTTCAACTAGAAAAAAACGAGATCTACATGTGAGTCACGTTGATACGAAATCTCGAGGACTTCATTTTGAAAGTTTTGTACCTAACCTCACTTCTTCATTCAACAATTAGACCAAGAAAGCTTTGCAGGTTATTTAATGCAGTGACTTTTACGCTTTCTATATAATGAATAGAACATAGAGTTTGATCCGGGTAGAGTTACAATGCACGTAAGTACAACCGGAAAAGTAAACCTATTAAACGGATAGGTCAGGTCGGTTTGGGTCGGGTCATAAATGGTCCGACCCAACTTCACCCATTTAACTCGTTTATGACACATTTATCGCAAGGCAAAAATCTTGACTCATACCCGACCACTACAAAAAAACTGATTTTTTCCGACGAAATTTCCAACGAAAAATTCTGGAAAATTCGTTGTCCAACAAATTTTCCAACGAAAAAAAATTCGTTGGTAATAGGTCGTTGGAAAATTTTCCGACGAAAAATTTCAATTTTCGTTGGAAATTTGCGACGAAAATTTTTTCGTTGGAAATTTCGTTGGAAAACTCGTGGCTAAATTCGTTGGAAACGAATTTTTTTTTCCGACGAATTTTTTTTCGTTGGAAATTACAAATTTTTTTTTGATCGAAAAATTGTGGAAAGTTTTTTTCCATCGAATTTTTGTTTTTTGGTCGAAAAATTTCAATTTCAAAAAAAAAATTTTTGGCCGAAAAATGGCCCTCGTCGCCGGCGAGGGCCGAGCTCGCCCAGATCTGGGCGAGCTCGAGCTCGCCGGCCATGGCGAGGGAGAGAGAGAGAGAGTGCTGTGCTGTGCGGTGGTTCTCCTTCTCTCCTCCTTCTCTCCATCCCGCAGGATTTCACTGAAGAAGAGGAAGAAGAGGAAGAGGAAGAAGGAGGAGGAAGGGAGGGAGGAAGGAAGGAGGAGCCCGGACGGTGGCGCCGGAGAAGTTGCCCCGAGGATGATGCCCGCCGGTCCCGTTCCCGTACCCGTTCCCGCCCTCTAGGCGCGCGTTCCGGCCGTTCCGATCAGCGGGAAGCGCTGCCGGCGATGGCGAAGACCGGGGTGTTCGACGCCGATCCGGCGGCGAGGGCGGCGAGGGCCACCGAGGTGAAGAAGGAGCTGCAGAGGCCGGTCGGGATCATCGCCGACGACGAGGAGTGCGGCGCCGAGGCCATCGACCAGGCCGTGGATGCCCCGCTCGCGGCTAGCGCGGAGCCGAGGGCGCGGAGGAGGTCGTCCTTCTCGCTCCGGACGCCGGCTCGCTCCCCGAGGAGTCCGCCGCCCGATCTCCAAGGACCCGATGCGGGGGGGTTATATGTACACACTAAAATAATTGTCCGGAAAATTAAAATTCGTTGGAAATTTCCAACGAAAAAAAATTCGTTGGACATTTCCAACGAATTTTCCAACGAATTTTAAAAATGCCGAACGGTACCGATTTTTTTGTAATTCGTTGGAAAATTCGTTGGAAATTTCCAACGAATTTTTTTTAGTTTGAAATTTCCAACGAATTTTCCAACGAAAATTGTATACAATGAAATAATTGCCCGAAAATTGAAATTCGTTGGAAAATTCGTTGGAAATTTCCAACGAATTTTCCAACGAAAATTGTATACAATGAAATAATTGACCGAAAATTGAAATTCGTTGGAAAATTCGTTGGAAATTTCCAACGAATTTTCCAACGAATTTTAAAAATGCCGAACGGTACCGGTTTTTTTTTTGTAATTCGTTGGAAAATTCGTTGGAAATTTCCAACAAATTTTTTTTCGTTGGAAATTTCCAACGAATTTTCCAACGAAAATTGTATACAATGAAATAATTGCCCGAAAATTGAAATTCGTTGGAAAATTCGTTGGAAATTTCCAACGAATTTTCCAACGAAAATTGCACACACTTGAAATAATTGCCCGGAAAATTGAAATTCGTTGGAAAATTCGTTGGAAATTTCAACAAATTTTCAACGAATATAAAAATGCCCGAACAGATCGGGTTTTTGTAATTCGTTGGAAAATTCGTTGAAATTTACAACGAATTTTCCAACGAATTTTGTTTCGTTGGAAATTTCCAACTAATTTACCAATGAAAATTTTTTCGTTGGAAATTTCCAACGAATTTTGCGACGAAATATAGTTCGTTGGAAATTTCCAACGAATTTTACTTTTCGTTGGAAAATTTGTCGCAAATTTGCAACGAAAATTTTTTCGTCGCAAATTTTCGTGGCAAAAATCCAGTTTTTTTGTAGTACCCGACCCATTTAACGAAATCTAGGAAAACTTATTTCTAATAATTATTTTAAAAAATTGTATTGCGGAAACATCTTCATGCAATACAAATCTTTTAAAAAACACTTGAGGCTCCGTTTGTTTCGCGGAAAATATAACATTTCTGGAAAATGTTTTTAGGAAAATAACAATATTTTCCGATATTTGGTTGAAACCTGGAAATGAACTAGAAAATATTTTCCGCCGTTTAGTATGAAAAATCATATTTTCCTCTATGCATTCATTTTAATATTTTTATTTTTTTTAAATCACATTTTAATTATTTTTCTTTTTCTTTTCCTTATTTTCTTATTTTCTTTTCCTTTTTCCCTTCTTTCTTTCTTTTTTCTTCTTCCCCCGCCGATGGCGGCTGGCCACAGGCGAGGGATGAGCTCGCCTGGTGAGACTCGAGCTCGTCGGCCTCTAGCGAGCTTGTCCCGTGCCTGTGGTCGGCCACCGGCAGGGGAAGAAGAAAAAAGAAAAGGAAAGAAAAGGAAAAAGGAAAAGAAAAAAAGAAAAAGAAAAAGAATAAAAAGAGTATAAAAATTACAAAAATCAGAAAATTAAAAAACATTGAAAATTTCACTTAAGCTTATTGGGTAATCCATTTATGACCCATTTAATACACATTTAAGACCCATTAAGTTAATAAACAACCCATTAATGACCAATTTAATTCTATTTTTAAAACTAAACCCAACCCACTCATAATCCACAATCATTACATATGGGTTAACATATGGGTTCTTGATCCATTTACCACTTCTACGAAAAAGCTCATTTAGAGCAAGATGTCACTAGGCCAATTGCCAAAGTTGCCAACAGGCTTGTACTTCTATTGGTAAAGGGATTGGGGGTTGGACCGGAAAATACCAAGTCCAGGATATGAGCCCTTGAGCATCCCACACTTATGTACATAATAGAGAGGAGTGAGACAAAAAAATTGCCAAAGTTCAATTCAAGATTTTCGGCCTCAAAAATCATTTTTTTGGACACGTTTCTAACCACTTCTCCATAATAAAAACCCTACCACCACATTGTCTCTCACTCATTTTATGACTCCAAGAGAAATCTTCTCAAAGAGAGAGCATCAAAGGAGGCAGGAGTTTCAGAACCGGCGTTAGGTAGCTACTAAATTCCTTGTTTACTGAAAAGCTTTCCTTACAACTGAATTAATAAATGTTGACATATTTACCCCAAATTAATTTCCATTTCACAAAAAATCTCAAATCGGTACCCCTAAAACATATTTACCTTGAACTAATTTTCGTCTCATAAAAATCTCAAACTTGTATTGATGGTCCAAATCTACCCTTCTTTAAATTGCATAGTGTCAATACTTGGATTTTCCTCGTCACAAATCCACCTTGCATTCGTTTGTTACGTGTATTGACAAGTATGTATTTTAACAGGATATTAGATGAACTATTAACGGATGGTAGATTTGGATCGAGGATACCAATTTGGGTTCTGTTGCAAAACTAAAATTAGTCTACAGTAAATGTATTATAGGGTATTAGTTTGAGATTTTTTGTGAGATGAAAATTAGTTTTTGGTAAATGTGTCACGAGATACTAGTTTTTGCATAACGAAAATTAGTTTGGGGTATGTGTGTCATGAATGTACGAGTTTAGAATTTATAATGGTATGTTATTTTTGCTTAAAGCACGGGCAACTTTTGTGGTTCTTGACACAAGAACTAGAAATGAAAGCATGTTCTATTGAAGATGAATAAACCCTAAAAAAAAGGCAAATAATCTTCAAATGCAAATCCAGAACATATGAAACCGTCTAGACGAAAAACTTGCTCGCATAATCCTAACATGAACAGGTGTGGAATGGCCAAAATGTCGATATCTTTTGCTAAGATGTATTATAATACTGTAGATTAAAGAATAACCAATCGGTCTTGTTTGACGGATGCATCTTGGCCAAAGAGTTGGAAAAGCGAGAGCCAGAAAAGTGGAAGATCATGTGTAGAGTGTGGGTGGAGTTGTTGTCCTACGCTGCAAGTCATTGCAGAGCAGAGACACACGCCCAAGTACATAGTCAAGGCGGGGAGCTCGTGACTTTCGTTCGGCTCTTGATGGCTCAATTAGGCATTGGAGAGCAGTATCAAATCAATGAAGGCCATGCTAGAGCAAAGCTTAGCGTCAATGGTTAGATTGTACCAGTTTGTGATTTTCATCTGTATCCTTGTTTTCATTCCATATCATTTGGATCCTTTTTCCTTTCATTTTGTTGGATTGTATTGTTATTGTGATGTGTCTAATAATTCTGTTTCACAGATTGTATTATGCTGATTCACAGTGGAGTTGGATCCAGAAATACTTTGGTTTCAATGAGAAATGTTGCTCCTTTCTTCTGAAGTGCCCTGCCTTATCTGAGCTTTATCAGGCTACTTATTTCCTACATATAAACTTCAACAGAAATAATATGTTCAGTAAAAACTACCAGTCTTCTACTAAACAATGCGTCCAAGTTTCGATGTTGGGCACACGCACACGCCTTACTTAAACACCTAATCTGTCCTTGCCGCAAACACTTTGTACGCAGAATTTGGTGAAACGTTTCGACCTCTAGTGTTATTGCACACATCACTGACTGGTGTTAAATAATGAAGCACAAGGGGGCCTTGGCCCCTATGTTTCAAGCGAGATCGTCGCAAAAGGTATCAGAACATGAATCCTCATGATGTGAAGAATGAGCGGCATATGCAGTGAGTTGGTCTTTGATAGAGCGGCAGATTGACTTAAGTGAAATTCTCTGTTTTTCTTCCTTTGTGATAGGTACATTTTCTGATGCATCGCTCCAAACCCAAAAAATGTGGAAGACTACTTCCGCTACAGGTTTAATCTCAGCTATAACTGTACAATGTCACATCTATGACTGGACGCCCACTGACCTATATCACTCACACCAAATACCAAGCGAAAAATTACCTATGCCTTTGATTCTTTGTAGGCTTTATCTTCGATTTTAGCTCACGATCTCAATTGGCAAAAACAAACCACGACTAGCTGTGGTTTGAGCTTTCAAATTTGATTTGGATTTTTTTTTAGAGAAAAGTGAGATGGCGAGGCCTCGGATTCAAAAATTTCCACATTCGACCCGACATAAATTTTCCGACGTCTAAAATCTACGAAGGGCAAGATCAATACTTGATCAACGCTTTTCAAAGATGCAAGGTACTAGATAGCCAAAATGTTCACTTAAATCCTCAATTGACTAAGGCTTACAATGTCAATTCTTGAGTCGGCACTTACCCAACACAGAAGTATTAGGACTAAATTGAGAATTGATAACACAGTTCAGGACAATCTGGTGCACTTAGGATAAAGCAATTCATTTGATGGGCACATTTACAACACCATCTTCAACAAAAAGGATGCAGAGCACAACTGGATATCTTAATTAAGAGAAATTCGAAATTAGCCAGCCCCATTTTCCTCTAAGAAAATAAACATGTTGGCTGAGACAAAACTTAAAATATCAAGATTCAGGTCTTCATTGCAGGTCTCACCAGCCCTAATCCTGAACCACTCCCCAAATGTTTGAAGTCAGTTGCTTCAAGATGATCCCCATGAGCAGAGAAACCCGTCCCGCCCTTTTCCAACTTCACCAAATTCCTCTCTTTACACGGCTTATCGCAAACAAGACAAACCTTATCGACAACAATAAACTTCTCTGCACATTTCTTGCAGTAGACATGCCCACAGGAGCTAAGCACAGATAGTGACACCGTGTTGGTCAATGTGACCTTGCAGCTAGGGCATATATATGTCTTGTCCAGGGAGTTGGCTTTCTTCTTCTCACTGGTGTCTTCTATGAAGCAAATAGGAAAAAGGGTCTTCAGCTTTAGTTTCTCATTGCCTTCTGGGCAGACTGTGCTGGTGGATGGTGCGTCTACCTTAAGAGGAGCTTCTGGAGTAGCTGAGGGCAGCCAAAATGCCTTCATGGTTCGAAGTGCTTCCTCCTCATAAGAAGTAACCTTGACACTGTTTGCACCATGGAAGCCATTCTTGTCTCGGCTGTGATTTTTATCAGTGTATTGAGGTACCGCACCATGATTTTGTTGATCGAATGCATCTAGTTCCCTAGCTTTCTGCAGCGTTAGCCTCTCTTCTTCCTCTTCTTTCTCATGCTTCTGCTGAGCTTCATGAGCAGCTAGTTTTCTGCCAGTTCAAGAAGACTTTTAGCACGGAACCAGTAATACGGAGGAAAAGGTAACAATAAAATGTTGGATGTCAAATGATATCTACAGTCTTTTTTTCCACAGTTAAAAAGATCAAATCAGTCAGATAGTTGTAAATCCAGATAGTATGGTTGGCTATAGAAAACTCCCACTTTCTTTTTTTAAGTCTCGATCGAGCATCTCTTGTTGTACATAATTCTTTTCCCAGAGGCACCAGCACTTAATGCTCCTATCTCATCAAGGCAATGATCGGGAGACTTCTAGTGATTCAGACAGGAATTAAATACCACAGAAAGCATGTTACTGAATTATCTTTTGACGAAGGGACAGCTCAGATGTCAGCGAACATTAAAGTGTCAACCCCTACCATCAACCAAGTGGTTGGAAAATAATTCATCTTGCTCTCTGAACCAGCCATAAGAATTTTAAATTACTTCTGGGTCAATAGAAGAACCTATATATCCCAGCAAAAGCCACCACAATCCCTCTCCCTCCACACCACAGACTTCTTTCTCACATGAAAGCCCATGCACATACAGTGGCACAGATGCACAAAGATGGAAAAGGGATATGCTCTTACAAAATTATGACAATGCCCACTCAACAACCTTCCACAAGCCAAGTAATGCCCATGCCCAAAGGCTCAGATAACCAACAGTTCAGGACTCTGATTGCTATAATAATTTAGCTCCTACCTGAGGAAGACCTATCATGGGGACCAATAACCTCTAGCTACGCCTTCGGCAATCCAATACTCTCGAACACAGCGTAGAAAGTGACATCTTTAAAGACTGAGCTGTTGATCCCAATTAGTATAGTTAAGTTGTCCAAGTAGTAGCGCTGACTCATTAGATCGAACAGGAAAAAAAAAATAATTCCGCAAGCTCTCCGTGAACACTGACATAAGTATTTACGGACCAAGTTAAAGAGACACAAAACAGCCAACATTGCTAGAGGTCTCAACTGGACTGTGATATGGTTCAATACATCAATCGACTCTCTTGAACCGTCAACCAAGCTTCAAGTCTTATATGCCCAAACCGTTCAAAATACAATTTACGCAAAGAAAAGATTCCTACAGCACAAACAGCATATATTCAAGAATCAAACTTTGACCCGTCAGAACGCCAAGCAGGGAACCCAACGAGCTGAATTCCATTTCCGGACATCGGACTACCCTTTAAGGACACTAATTGGCCAAAACCCAAGTTCCATTCCACTTTAAAACCCTAAATTTGACGAAAACCAAGCACACGCCCCGCACGATCTCGGAGCCAAGCAGGAATCGAACGAGCTGAATTTCAAATTCGGACATCTGAATACCCTTTAAGGACACTAAAATGCCCAAAACCCAAATACCATTCCACTTTAAAACCCAAATTTGACGAAAACCAAGCACGTGCCACCGACGAACTCAAACCCCAAGCAGGAATCGAACGAGCTGAATTCCAAATTCGGACACCCGAATACCCTTTAAGGACACTAAAAGCCCAAAACCCCAAAAAATCCCATTCCCCTTCAAAACCCTAGATTCGACGGACAAGAAAACCAAGCACACGCCGCCGACGGAACCCGGACGAAAATACACGCGGGGGGCGAACTCCCAGAGGGGGACCCTACCTCTGGATGTCCTTCTTCTGGGAGAGGAGGGAGCGGAGGATGCACTCCTTGCAGAAGACGTGGCCCTTGAGGCAGCAGAGGGGGTCGACGAAGGGCTTGAGGCAGAGGGAGCAGGCGTCGAAGGGCTTGATGGAGTCCCGCCCCAGGCGCTCCCGCTGGGTGCCGTACCCGAGCTTCCGCTTCTCGTCGTACGTGAAGAAGGCGAGGTCGTTGTTGTTCTTCGAGTGCCGCTGAGGCATCGCGCCTGCCTTCTCCGAAAGTGTTTAAGAGAGAGAGAGAGAGGGGGGGGACGATGGATTGAGGAAGAAGAAGGTGTCGCAGAGAATGAAATTTGGGGATGAAATCGGTGCCCTACAGACATTGAATCGCGAACCGTCTTATAAAAGTCGCTTTTCCCTTTCTGTCCCCCCCGCTTTCGGGAAGATTTTCATTGATACCACGAAAAAACCCGGCGATATACCAAATTTATCTCAAATTAATTTTTGGGTCATTAAAGACGCGAATGATGACACCCATTCTGTTTCTTTGTTTTTTTTTTTATTTTTCTATTTCCGACAACAGGTTTGGAATAGAAGTCCGTTTGGCAACGCAATTTCAATTTTTTTTATTTATGGGATAAATTTTAAGCTCGGAAATAGATTTGGAACAGAAATGAGAAGTAAATTTTTTTTATTTTTCTATTTTTGGAATAGAAACAGAAATAATAGCTCTCTTTATTGCTTGCCCTCGCCGCCTCCCACCACGCCGATCGTACGCTGCCCGCCAACCGTCCGCCGCCCGCCGGCCATCCGAGGAACAAAAATTTAAGAATAACATACCAAACGAATTTCTATTCTAGGAACAAAAAATTTCTGTCGTTATCGAACGCTACTTTTTGCTCAGAAACTCATTAAGGAAATAGAAATAGATTTTTTTTTATTTCTAGCCAAAAATAGAACCGGAGAAGAGAACGGTTATCATTCGCGTTTTAAAAATTTCAAATTTGTACATTTATGCCAAATTTACCCCCAAACTGATATGGATTTTCATGTGTCATTCAACTTAATATTTTCAAGGTAAGATTTGATGGAAGCTAATGGAGGGTAAATATGGATTTTTGGTGACTCAAAAATTAGTTTAGGATATATTTATTACAACTGTACCAGTTTGATGTTTTTAATGATCCACAAATTAGTTTGGTGTAAATATATCGTACATAAACCTGTTTAGATTTTTCGTGATATTGATCCTTTCATTTAAGGGCAATCTCAAGCATTGTTTTGTTGTAGCATTAACGTGTAAATAGCTCAGTTCAAGAAAGTGTTTTGAGTAAAAGTACATTCGGTGAAAGTAATTGAGATTAGTATGCTATAATTGAAAAAAAATACATTAGAACGCAATTTTGGTATAATTGTCGTTTGGGAAAACAAAAATATCTCAAAAGCCTTTTGATATTCCAATGCAACAAATTTAAGCTTTTTACTTTTCAATTTGCTTAAAATTTGGAAAAAAAATAATGACTGCAATTTTGTTTTTCAATTTGAATGATGAAATGGAAATGTAAAAGAACCATATTAATAAAATTATAAATGTAGGAAAAAATCAAATTTCCTTGTGGCTAAAAAAAATCAAATTGGACAAATGTGACAATGTGTTCAAATGGATTTGAATTTTTGGATTGAGGTAAAACTTCACTTTGGATCTTTGCAGATTTTTATCAATCAACTATTTGAATTTTAAATTATTTGATAGGGTGCTCGAACTCTTAAAAGTGGGAGAAGAAAAGGCATGGGCAAAAAGCCTGACTAAAAATAGAAAAGCAATTGCTCCAGCCCCAAATTCGGACGACTAGAGCTGACGTGTCCATTGGAGCCGACAAGAGTTTCGACGTAAGAAGCTTCACTGTCGCATTGATAAATTTCATTGCTCAAATTCCAATTACGATCTTTATCATTAAGATTTTCAGTCTCGCAATTTATCTGATGGTTTACTTTGGCCAAAGATTTTCAACGTCAAACTCTTGCCAATACCGACAGGTATACCTACAGTTATTAACTCGATTCGATTGGAGAGATTAGGTAAGTCCCACAAATCTAGATTAGACAATTCAAAAGTTCAAGAATTTACTTGGAATAAAAGTATTCATATTCAAGGATGGAAGGTGGAATTTTACCTTGGATCAATTTACCAATGGGTAATATTAGTCTACAAGAATTGATTTGCTAAAGTATTCTTCTGCACGTGGAGTTCAGTTTACATAGCCTCATCCTAAGTCCCATATGACGTGTATCCACGCCTTTTAAAATTTCTATTATCTTATAAAAATTGGAATAAAAAATAATTAGAATGTGTTTCTACTTGGATAAATCCCTAGCAGAAAGCTCATTAAATGAGTCACTTCCCTTAGCTTGCTCGAAGGAAAACAAATCGAAATATCTCGCGCGAATTAAGATAGGCTCAACCGATACAGATCTCAGAATGCCGAATTTGAATGTCTAGATGGTCTCGCCTTTCGTGAGAATGGTTCTATGCAGAATTTCGTATGTGCCGGATCAATATTCTTATCAACCCAAAATTTCATTTAGCAGAAATGTATAGATTCTACGTCGCATCGTCTTGAAAATTAGACGGATGGTTCATAATTGGAATAATTCGAGATAAACGAGTTGTGTAGGAAAGGAGAAAAAAGCAGTATCGGGACATACCGTCCCTAAATTATATCCAAAGTATGAAATGGTAGATCGATAGTAACAAGGCAATCGAAAGCGAGAGCTCGCGAAAAAGTCAAGAAGAATCAATGGCTTCCTCCAACATCTCCTTGGAACCCTTCATCAAGCCGGGGCTCAATCTGAACATGAGCACGCAGAACTCCTTCTCGTCCAAGGTCCCGTCCCCGTTGAGATCGCCTTCCCGCACCATCGACCTCGCGTCCTCGTCGGTCATGGCCTGCAACCCCAGCAGGGACGCCTTCCTCTTCAAGCTCTCCAGTGTGATCACCCGCTTCTCCTCGTCCATCAGTAGGCGGAACCCTTTGCTCAGCTCCTCCATGAACCCCCGCGCGCCCAGCCTCTCGACCATCACCGGGAAGAAGTCCTCGAACGCCACCGCCCCGTCTCGCGCCGCCATCTCTCTGTCGTTAATTGCGTTCGGAAAAAAAGCCGATGCGTGTGTGTGCACTCGGGTGTGATTTGGTTTGAGATGGGAAGATGGTTATTATAGAGGAACCTCACCTGAATTGCGCGTGTGCCGTGGAAAAGGTCTTGGAGGCCAAGGAAACTGGGGCAGCATCAGTTGACAACCAAGGTACAGATCAGAGACACAGATGTCATGTGAAGATGGCTGCCGTCATTGGATGCTCATAAAGAGTTTCATGGGTTGTTTCTTTCTCTCTTGATGAATGAGAGAGAGAGAGCCCCAAGTTTCGTCGAAGTTGCGAGGGAAGGTGCGTTTTCACAGGTATCCATGGCAGAAGCAGAAGTAGAAGTTTCTGTCTTTACTTTTCCTTTTATTGCAGTTTGGGTTGGACGGCAATGCACGATAACGCCATTTCAAGCAATAACTTACACAGAGAGAGAGAGGGAGAGATTTGGTCAATATCTTAACAATGCAACTTTGCTTACGCCGTAGCTTGTCTGTATTTGCCCAAACGTGTTGGTGGGAATACCAGACGCTTCTGGTAACTTTGCCAGAAATGTAAAGATATATTTCCCAATGTACCGTACACTCAATGGCGGTTTGAACACGACCCTATCTCTCTTGTTATTACGTGTGATATTTTCGCAAATACAAAATAAGAATACAAGCAATCCGAAAGGATTTCGTACCCCGGCTTTCCCGACCCATATGGCGTTCGGGGAAATTACCGAAAAAATCTTAAACATATCGTGTGGTATCCAATTCAGTACTAAACTTTTTGATTGTGCTAATTGAGTTCTGACCTTTTGACGATTTGCCAATCTAGTTCTTCCAATCGATTTTGGCCAGAATTCGCTGACGTGAATGTCGATCATTCTACGTGACATGGCCGGCGGATGGTTAGCATTGACATAAACAATTTTTTTAAATTTTTTATGAATTTTTTGTTATTCTATTAATTTTTTTTCCTTTTATTTTCCTTTTTTACTTTTGGCTAGCAAGGGCTACGAGCTACCCCGCTTGTGGCTGGTGAGGGCTGCGACGTGCATGCCTAGACCAGGTGAGGGTCGCTAGCCTTCGCCTATGGCCGAGAAGGAATTGCCTACCCAAAGTAAAAACCAAAAGAAAAGAAAAAGAAATAAAAGTATAGAAAAATTTAAAGAAATTGCAAAAATTGTCCAAATTAACGCTAGATGTGCATAGAACGTCCGGCATCTACATTAGTAATTTCTGGCTAAAATTGGGCCGGAAGGACTAGATTGACAAATTGCCAAAAGGTTTACGATCGAATTTGGCCGTCGTACAATAAATTTATGATTTTTTCCATAATTTTCCCCAAGACCTTTTATCCTGACGATCAATTGCGGTCTTTCTATTTTTCTAAACCGTGTCACAGACGTCGAATACCAAACTTTTCATATACAAACTAGTAATATATAGGGGTCCCGCTAGCCTTATGGACTTGGGAAATGACCATGTAATCAACGGTTGTCTAAAATAATGGGAATATTTTTATCACAAGGTCTACTCTATCTTTCTCCTTAACTTACTTTTGGCGCACCATCTTGACCAGCTCCAAATTCCGATCGGTTGGTTCCCCGACCGTACTTTCCCCCCGTGTGAATTTGCCGCTACGGAACGCCAACAAAATAAATATTGACATAAAAGTCCACAAGACAACTTCTGTTTCTTTTCGACAATCGGAAGTACTCACGGATTTTGTATGATTTTGTTATGTTTGCGTTCGGTTTCATCCGTCGAGGGAAAATTATCCAATCAGCCCTACGCCTACTGTGCGAAAATCCCCGACGTGGACCGTCCTGTGTGGCATAGCGCAGCGTCGGCAGTTTCCGACGAAAATTGACCGGGAGGACTACATTAGAATTTCGCCCAAAGGTATAGAACTGAATTTGGATTCGTACTACAGGTTTAGGACCGCTTGGACAATTTCCCTCGTCCATCAAGTAATTGGAGCACGCTAACACCATGAATGTGCTAATCTTCATGGAGGGTGACCTGTAGAGACTAATGAATGTGGTTTGTGCAGAACTACTTCCAATTTCCCTTCTTAATTGCATTTTGTGGCACACTAATTCACATTTTCCATCTCCATTGTTGTGAACTGGTTCTGATATATAACAGTCATTAAGAATCAAGTGAAGTTTAGTTTCCCAAATAATGAGTCATGAACCCTCCTCCTTCTGTGCTGCTGCTGCTGAGCTTAAGGATGCTCTTGTGAACTCTTCATAGTACCAAGTAATGAGCGAATTACGTATGGATCGGTCTGGTTGTCGCGTTACGAGTATGAACAAAACGAAGAATGTATAACAATATTCGTCCCAAATCTGTGTTTTTTCCAACTGTATCGAAACAATATTTCGGCTTTTGATTGATGCACAAAGGCTACTTATACCCAAAAGTGAATTGAAATGGTGGATCAAGCAGAGAATAAGGAGCTTTTCCCCGTTGACCAATGAGTGACCGTGATAGACACCCAAGATTGATGCCGAAATAACATGTACAATTTACAGTAATCGCATACTTTTACCGAGCTTCGACAATTGTATCGGTTAAATTGTTTACAGAACAGGGCTTCTGGTCCTGTTGAGTATTAACATCAGCCTGAGTACTTGTGAATGCCGGTGGCTTCGGACTAGGAAGGTCGAGGATTTCGCTATTGAGCATCGATAAACAGTCGACATGGATGGCCTATCTTTCATATGTTCTTGCACGCACAGCAATCCCACATGAATGCACCTTAAAATGGCAATTTCATCACTCGGGGCATATATCACCGTGTCGACGAAAGCTGCCATGTTCTCCTCAGTCCACGATTTCCAAGCCAATAGACATTAGCAAAAGTCATAATGGAGCACGGAACAACTCAGAACTTTGAGTCACAATGCAAGTAGCAAGATAAGACTCACGAATCCTAGAAGAATCAAGGTCTGATCATCAGGATGGAAACTGGTTCAGCATCTTCTGCTTAAAATCTCTAATAACAGGACTCCGAAGCTATAGACATCGGATTTCTCTGAGAATCTACCGTGGATGACATATTCAGGTGACATATACCCACTGCATAATATTGCGATAAAATCGAACTTAAGTTTGTTGTAGAGCAATTTGAATAAGTAGGGGAAAGATGAGGGAATACTTACTATGTTCCAACTACTATTCTTGTTTTTGCTTGGTCTTGATTTCCTCCAAATATTCTTGCCAATCCAAAGTCCGACATCTTCGGATGAAGCCCTTCATCCAATAAGATGTTGCTGGCCTTCAAATCCCTATGTATGATTCTCAATCTGGAGTCTCTGTGAAGGTAAAGTATGCCCCGAGCGATTTCGGTGATTATACTCTGTCGCTTCCTCCAGTGGAGCTTATGACACGTGAGGGGATCTACATGAACGGTATCCAAAAGCAAAGGAAGAAGCATCGTGAATGAATAGTAAATCAGTGCATGAACTCTATCACTTTGGTTTTATTTTGTTTGATGCACATGCTACAGAAATGGAGCGAGCATGCTCATACCAAACAGAATCGCATCCAAACTTTTGTTCGGCAGATACTTGTATATCAATATCCTCTCATCTCCTTCGACACAGCATCCGTGTAGCCTGACAAGATTTCGGTGTTGGAGTTTCGAGATCACCATCACTTCGCTCATGAATTCTTGCAGGCCTTGTCTGGAGGCTCTCGATAATCTCTTGACAGCAATCTCCTGTCCATTTGGCATTTTCCCCTGAAAACAACCATACATATAAGCTTCAGAAGCATTTAGCAACCCCTAGTCAACCTCTTGAGAAGCTGAACCCTTACCTTATACACTGGACCAAAACCCCCCTGCCCAAGCAGATTGGACAAGTCGAAATTGTTTGTAGCAGTTACCAGCATACCGAAAGTGTAGAGCGGTAGGTCATGAAGTTTCATTTTCTCTGTCTCATCGAACGGCATATTAACACCAGAATACACCCGATATGCCTTCTCTCCTGTGGAGAGTAATAGCTCCATGCTTGCTGCTAGATACATAAGTTATAGTAAGTAACAAATACACTTCACCAGATTTTGGTGCATTCCAACACAACTGAGCAAAGATTGATCAACATGTGATTACCTTTCCTCTTGGCCATCCATCTGTGTAGGAAGAAAGAGAAGACAGAAGCAGCAACCGCTCCTGGGATCACCGTTGCAAGTATTATTACTTCCACTTTCCTGTTCTTATCTGCAATTTAAGAAGGCAAAAGTATACAAGACTGGAACAATTGAAACTCGACTCTAGAAGAACAATGAAAAACTGAATGAATGAACAAAGTGCAGCATACTCAGTTCTGAATCTGGCACACGAATGTAAAGATCGATTCCCCCTTCAGAGAACTTCTACATGTCAATCAAGTTTCTGGTCCATATCACGCAGCCGATCCCATTATTGTATGCATAAGCTATACAGGAACAATTAGCCAAGCAGCGATCTCCACATTCATCATCAAATGTAGATGACCACTCCGCAAAGTCCGGCACTTTCATGTTCTCCAACCTGAAAAACGCATCTGCTTTGCCAATTTCAAGACTATTGTTTGTCCTCTCACATTGCAGTGGTGTTCTCCTAACACATCCATTTGTCCAATTCCCAGCATTCCATTCCTCCTTGTTCTTCGGCTCAAAGCCTCTCACACAGCTGCAAATTGGTGAACTCTTCGGATTGCAAGACCCAAAGGAACCACAAGTTCCATAAACATCACATTCACTGTTTAAGGCCGACCATGAAATTTCCCAATCTTGCTTCCCATCATCCCAATATATCTGTACCAGGTTTCCTTCAGAATTCAATGCGAAGTTGGACAAGAGCGACTGGTTCACAAAATTATAAGTTAGATAAATAGTTCCTTCCTTTTCATCCACAAGATCGAAACCATAAAGATACACCAAACTCATGTCAGGGACTCCGATAAAAACTAGACCGTTCCAAGGCCCACTTCTCCAATATGGACTACCCATTTTCCAGATGAAAATTTCAGGGTTACTCTTGAGGGTTTAAACCTGCAGAGAAATTTCCAGCAGATGGATTGGAAGAGCTTTTCCAAGATCTAAGCACTTCCTTTCCTTCGCCATTGGTGATTTTCATGCTTGTCAAGAACGAGTCCGTGAGATGCCCAAAGCTCTCCCAAACAGTCACCGGACTGTTATTTCTCGAATCTATTTCTTGCAACACAAGGTTCCCAGAATCAAAGAGCTGCGCGCGAGTAGTGCTTTTGGCTGTTGTGATGCCTGACACGTTCGATGACCAGAGAACCTCATTCTGTCCGTTGGAGACCATGATGTTGCCGTCCTCAGATATCCTCACAGTCCCTGAGGAATCCTTGAGAGGCCTGTCTCGGTTGGCCACCCATATTACCGAAACAACAGAGACTTGGTTGTACCATATGGCCACATATCGATTGGCAGAATCCGGAGGGCTGAAGAATCCCAGCTTAAAGACGCTGCCTTCTGAAGTTACAGCATCCGGGTCTCTGATGAACTATGCCGGGGTGATGGAGTATGCGCAAGTGAGAAACTTCAGATGACACGAGACGAGGAAGAGAACAAGAACCAAGAAGCTTGTAATGCCAAGCAAAACCATTGATGTATCAGTTCCAGGTCTCTTCTTGCTTGTGATGAGCAAGAAGATGATTTTGGGAAGTCAAAGATTTGAGCTCACTTCAATTTATTGTCGAAACACATTTTGCACGAGGTCTGTTGCTTCTTTTCGGGAGGATTCGGAGCTGAGAACCGCACATTTTGATGACCTTCTTATATAGGCCAAGAATAGAGATGCTTTTTTCATGCCCATTTCTGCTGTTATTCAGCTTCAAGGACACAGACAAGAGGGTGCCGGTGGTTTAAACGTACCAAATCCGTAAGAAAGTTCGTAAGACCACAACTTCTAAAATCCGTAAGAAAGTTCTTGAGACCACAACTTCTAAATTGCGTAGATTTTTTTTACCAAAAAAAAAAATTACATAAATTCTCTTTTGCTATTTGGCATTGGGTAAATGACACAAATAATCCCTCAACTTTGGCTCATCAATGTGCGTCATGCATCGGTCCCCGAACTTTAAATTTATTCAATGTGGTCCCGAAATTTAGCTTGCAATGTGTCCATAGAACTTTTAATTTGTTCAATGTAGTCCCTGGACCTTTGGTTCATGTTCAATTTAGTCCCTAAACTGTATGAAAATGTTAAGTGTTGTCCTCGAGCTTGAATTAATGGAAGGACAACAATGAACATTTTCACACAGCCTAAGGACTAAATTGAACATATATCAAAGATTCAAGGACCACATTGAACAAATTAAAAGTTCGGGGACCACATTGCACATTGGGCTAAAGTTTAGGAACCGTATTGAACAAATTTAAAGTTCGGGGACCACATTGCACATGTGTCAAAGTTTAGGAACCATTTGTGTTATTATCCCTTTGGCATTTGCATATTTTACTTTAAAAGATTAACGTTTTCTGGCAATAGAAAAGTTTTCTGATAGGTGTATATAAACTATAAGTGTATGTTTATTTCACTAAAAATTTTATGATAAAATTTTTTTTCTATGAAAGTCATTTTCAAGGAAATTGGTTAGTTTTTATTTGTTTGATGGTTTAGGGAAAGTGATTTCCTTATTGCTAAAGGAGCAGTAGTTTCCCTCCGATCTAAGCTTGTTGTTTGGTATTTAGTCTATGGAAAAATTTTCCGTTGATTGATTAGTTTTCCATCATCCAAACACTAGAAAGGTGGAAAACAATATCTTATAAATAGTTTTCCTTTAGACAAATGGACCCTAAACGTTGATATCATCCGTATATAGTTTATCGCAGAAAATGAATGATTTGAAAAATATTTTCCTTAAAATGATCATTTGAAATTATTAGGTAATGAGAAATATTTTCATTATCAACAACAATTTATGTTTAAACATTCTTATGGACGATGAAAATTTTCTTTGTTCAGTGTAAATATGTCACATAGATACAAGTTTGAGATTTTTAATATCGCAAGAAAAAGTTTAGGGTAACTATATGATAGTGGGCATAGTTCGGAGTTTTTGATGTCACAAAAAATGATAAGTATAAATGTGTCACAGTTGACATAGTTTTGGGGTTTTTTGTGGCTTTTTCCTTATTTTTAGTTTTGCCTTTAACCCATTTGCAGAAGGGAAAAAGCCACAAAAAACTCCAAAGTATGCCCATCGTGATACATTTACCATGAACTCTATTTTGTGACATTAAAAACTCCAAACTATGCCCACTAAAACACATCCATCCTAAACTTTTTTTGTGATATAAAAAATCCTAAATTTGTACCTATGTGACGAATTACTCTCCGTCAAGTTTCCTTTTCGCCCAAAACAATTTCGTTTTTATTTCACTTAAGTCTTGTGGCTACCATGTAAACACCGTTTGCTTTCTGACGTCTATGTAGGCAAATTTTTAACACTTTTCATTGACAAAACTTTGATGGAGGGTTAATGTGTCATATAGATATAAGTTTAGGATTTTTTGTATCACAAAAGAAATTAAAGTTTAAGGCAATTGTGTCACAGTAGGCATAATTTAAGGTTTTTGGTGATTTTTGCCTTTTTAAGTAATGATGGATATCAGATAAAGTAAAGATTCAATTGATGCACTCAATCCGTCAAATGAATGAGACAATCCTTACGAAGGGTATGGTGTAATCAGACTAATTTCTCATTCGGTAACACTGGAGGGAAGTACGTCACACTGATTTGCCTTTTTCTTTCTACATTTTGTGAACGATTCTCATAACAGTCATAGGAAACGTGAAGATTAGTTTCTCCTTCTATGCTGCAGCTGGAGAGCTTCAGGAGCCTTGTTATCTTGAATATCTATCCGCATTATGATGGGAATATCTTCTAACTCAACTTCGTCGAATGTCTAGCGAATACTTCTGGAATGGCCCTCTTAGGAATCACTCAGTAGATTACTACTTTGCAATAATTGCTATTCTGCGTGAATTACTTACAGATGTGTCTGTTTGACGGATAAGTTTTTAAAGAAAGCACTCGTACATAAATTTGAAGAACAATGATTCATGCCGAATTACATGTACAATTCCCAGTAATTTCCTGCTTTTATCGAGGTTCGACAATTGTAACAGTTAGATTGTTAACAGAACACGGCTTCTGATCCTGTTGAGTATAAACATCAGCCTGAGTGCTTGTGAATGCCGGTTGCTTCGGGCTAGGAAGGTCGAGAATTTCACTATTAAGCATCGATATGACAGTTGACATGGATGGCCTATCTCGCATATGTTCTTGCACGCACAACAATCCCACATGAATACACCTTAAAATGGCAATTTCATCACTTGGGGCATATATCACCGGGTCGACGAAAGCTGCCATGTTCTCCTCAGTCCACGATTTCCAAGCCTATAGACATTAGCAAAGTCATAATGGAGCCCGGAACAACCCAGAACTTTGAGTCACAATGCAAGTAACAAGATAAGACTCACGAATCCTAGAAGACTCAAGGTCTGATCGTCGGGATGGAAACTGGTGCAGTGTCTTCCGCTTAAAATCTCTTATAACAGGACTCTGAAGCTATATACATCGGATTTCTCTGAGAATCTACCATGAATGGCATATACAGGTGACATATATCCGCTGCATATTTTGCAATAGAATTAGATTTAAGTTCTTCAAAGAGCAATGTGAATTAGTTGGGAATAAAGGAGGGAATACGTACAATGTTTCAACTACTATTCTTGTTTTGGCTTGGTCTTGATTTCCTCCAAATATCCTCGCCAATCCAAAGTCTGATATCTTTGGATTAAGCTCTTCATCCAATAAGAAGTTGCCGGCCTTCAAATCCCTACGTATGATTCTCGGTCTGGAGTCTCTGTGAAGGTAAAGTATGCCTCGAGTGATTTCGGTGATTATACTCTGTCGCTTCCTTCAATCGACCTCATGACACACGAGGGGATCTACAGGAACAGTATCAAAAGCAAAGCAAGAAACACGGTGAATGATTAGCTAATCAATGGCATGAACTCTAGCATTTTGGTTTTATTTTGTTCAATGCTCATGCTACAGTAAAACAATATGGCACGAGTATGTTCTTACCGAACAGAATCGCATCCAAACTTTTGTCTGGCAGATACTCGTATATCAGTATCATCTCGTCTCCTTCGATACAGCATCCAAGTAGCCTGACGAGATTTCAGTGTTGGAGTTTCGAGATCGCCACCACTTCGTTCATGAATTCTTCCAGGCCTTGTCCGGAGGCTTGCAATAATCTCTTGACAGCAATCTCCTGTCCATTTGGCATTTTCCCCTGAAAGCAACCATACATATAAGCTTCAAGAGCATTTAGACAGCACTAGTCAATCACTTCAGAAGCTGAACCAGTACCTTATACACTGGACCAAAACCCCCTTGCCCGAGCAGATTGGATGAGTCGAAATTGTCTGTAGCAATTACCAGCATACCGTAAGTGTAGAGCGGTAGGTTCTGAAGTTTCATCTTCTTTATCTCATCGACCGGCATATTTCCACCAGAATACACTCGATATGCCTTCTCTCTTCTGGAGAGTAATAATTCCTTGCTTGCAGCTAGATACAAAAGTTATAGTAAGTAACAACCTCTTGACCGGGTTTCGGTGCATTCCAACACAACTGAGCAGACTGTTCATCATGCGTTTACCTTTACTCTTAGCCATGCATCTGCATAGGAAGAAAGTGAAGACAACCGCTCCTGTCATCACCATTGCAAATATAATTACTTTCACGTTCCTGTTCTTATCTGCAAATTAAGAATGGAAATGTTTACAAACCGGAACTATTGAAACTCGACTCTTGAAGGACAATGAATAATTGAATGAATGAGCAAAGTGCAGCATACTCAGTTCTGAATCTGCCGCACGAATGTAAAGATCGATGCCACCTTCGGAGAACTTCTGTATATCAATCAAATTTCCTGTCCATATCATGCAGCCGAGCCCATAAAAGTATGCAAAAGCTATGCAGGAACAATTAGCAAAGCAGCGATCTCCGCAATTATCCCCACTTGACCACTCTGCAAAGTGTGGGACTTTTATGTTCTCCAACCTGAAAAACCCATCTGCTTTGCCAATTTCGGGACTACTGTTTGTCATCTCTCATTGTATTTGTGTTATCCCAACACATCCACTTGTCCAATTTCCGGCATTCTATTCCATTACGTTCTTCGGCTCGAAGCCTCTCAAACAGCTGCATATCGGTGAACTCTTCGGATTGCAAGACCCGAAGGAACCACAAGTTCCATAAACATCACATTCACAGTTTAAGGCTGACCATGAAATGTGACAATTTTGCTTCGCATCATCCCAGTATTTCTGTACCAGGTTTCCTTCAGGATTCAATGCAAAGTTGGACAAGAATGACTGGTTAACAACAGTGTAAGTAAGATAAATAGTTCCTTCCTTGTCATCCGCAAGAGTGAAGCCTTTAAGATACACCAAACTCATATCTGGGACTCCAATGAAAACTAGACCATTCCAAGGCCCGCTTCTCCAATACGGACTACCCATTTTCCAGATTAAAACTTCAGGAATATTCTGAGTGTCTAAACCTGCAGAAAAATTCCCAACAGATGGATCGGAAGAGCTTTTCCAAGATCTAAGCGCTTCCTTTCCTTCGCCATTGGTGATTTTCACGCTCGGCAAGAAGGAGTCCGTGGGATTCCCAAAACTCTCCCAAACAGTCACTGTACTGTTATTGCTTGAATGATCTATTGCAACAACAGGTTCCCCGTGTCAAAAAGCTGCGCGCGAGTAGTGCTATTTGCCATTGCGATGCCTGACAGGTTCGACGACCAGAGAACCTCATTCTGTCCATTGGAGACCACGTTGTTGCTGTCCTCACATATCTTCACAGTCCCTGAGGAATCCTTGAGAGGCTTGTCTCGGTTGGCCACCCAAATTACCGAGACAACAGAGACTTGGTTGTACCATATGGCCACATATCGATTGGCAGGACCCAGAGAGCTGAAGAATCCCAGCCTAAAGACGCTGCCTTCTGAAGTTACAGCATCCGGGTCTCTGATGAACTGTGTTGGGGTGATGTTGTCTGTGCTATATCCTGGAGCTAGTGCTATAATAAATTGGAAGAATTGGCCACAGCAACAAGTAACTTTACCGACACTAATAAGCTAGCGCAGGGTGGTTTTGGGCCAGTATACAAGGTAACAATTTATCGTGCAAAGGGTAGTAACATCTTTTCCCTTTTCTAATTTCCTCGACTCACGAGTCCTTGCGTGCAGGGGAGACTGTCAAATGGCAAAGAAATAGCAGTCAAAAGACTATCGAAAGCTTCAGGACAAGGGTTCCAGGAATTCATGAATGAAACGGAGGTCATTTCTAAGGTCCAACATCGAAATCTTGTCAGAATCCTTGGCTGTTGTGTCGAAAGAGATATGAATATAATAATCTATGAGTTCATGCCAAAAAAAAAGTCTTGACGCTTTTCTTTTTGGTAAGATATCTCTTCTTTTAATGTTTGTCGACTAATCCCACTTGACATTCTTAATGTCAGCCATGCATTGGACTCTACCGTGCTGACAAATAATTGTTATTTTCAGCTTGCATTTAAACTTCTTTCTGTGCATTTCACTCTATCCCAGTCACAAAATGATACAAATTGTCTGCATTTTGCTTATGTGGTCTATTCAGATCCACTCCAGCGCGAACATCTTGATTGGAGAAGGTTCAACATCATTGATGGAATCTGTTGAGCCCTACTGTACCTTCACCAGGACTCTAGACTAACGAGAATTCATAGAGATCCAAAGGCAAGTAATATCCTATTGGATGAAGAGCTCAATCCAAAAATTTCAGAATTTGGGATGGCAAGGATCTTTGTAGGCAACAAGATCGAGCATATACACGAAGAGTTGTGGGGACCGAGTTAGTACCTCTCTGCATTTTGGATTTGTAAGCTGTTACTGATGGAGAACTTTGATTCGTTTCCATAAACTGACATCACAGTAGTAAACTGACTCCAGTTTTATGCAGGCATGGAAGTTGCGGAAAGAAGACAATGCTCTAGGACTAGCAGACCCAAAAATATCTGTTAGATGCTTTGAAACAGAGGCTTTAAGGTGCATAAATGTGGTTCTTCTTTGCACACAACTTGCAAAAGATAGGCCCACCATTTCGACTGTCATTTCAATGCTCCACAGCAAAATTGCGGATCTTCCTAGTCCGTTCCAGCCTGCATACACCGAGAGGCAAGTAATTTGAGACACAGATATCTCCGAACAAAGCCAGAGTAGAGGTTCTATCAACAATAGTGAAGGCTGATGATGATGTTCTTTTATTTTTATTTTTTTTTGTCTATCTTATTCTATTTTTCAACTCACTTTCAGACTTTTGCCTTGCCTCCTTTCAGAGCGTGAGAGTCAAAACTCACATATGAAACTAAACGTTCCCACCCCTAGCCCCTCTGCGGAGGTGGGGAATCGAATTCTCCACCTCCCCTTTCCCAAGTAGAAAGGTGGCCCGCTGGGGTAAACCCCAGTAATTAATGACAATGTTCTTGAAATGTACATTTTTCAGGGTTTTATTGTCCTCTCCATAACGAACGTGCGTGAGATGAGGATGCTCCACCGCCGGCAAGGGCATACAAGGTTCTCAAGCAGGTATTGCCTTGGAAGCCTTCCCACCACATTCCCTTCTCTGTCAAGGAATGCAAAGTGCAGGATGACCTCATTACGTACATACATGGAACCTTGGTTATAATTAGAAAATGAAAAGCTCCATTTTTTGCTAAACCTGAGTTCCTTTAGGATTTAACAGCATATATTGAAAAAGTTCTAGCTCAAACCATATGCTTATAAGTTGAGAAGTAATGACACATGGACAAACATTATTATAGCTATTAATCACGTGGATCTCATTACGAGTTTGCATATTTGGATAATGACAATATCGGTCCACTTAATGAGTTCATGTAATGTTTTTCTTATAAGTGGAGGACAATCCAATTACCACGCCCCGGCACAGTGCATTTACGAAGTGGGTCACCTTGGCACGGTCTGTGTTGTGCTCCCGCGCCAGCATGGTCCACTATTCAGGCCACAAGGATTTGGATCGTGGCTCGGGGACCCCGTTCAAGGATGCCAAGACCTAAGTTGGGTCACTGGGTGATCAAGTCCTGAGTCTAGGCTGTTGAGTACCTCGGTTATGCTTGCGAGGACCAGGGCTGGGCAAGGCACCATGACTGTTAATCCCGTGGGCGACTCAAAGTCTTTTGTCACACTCCAAATCCTCAAGAATAAGGATAATTACACGATCATCATGTCACCCAAAGTACGTAGCCTCAAACCTAACAATAACTCAACATAATATCGAGATATATATAATAAAAATTCATATGATTACAGGATTAGAGTTTTATAATATATCAAAAACTAAATATACATCTCCAACTAACAACTAAATTTAGGAGTTCAATTCAGACAAAAATAACTCATACCAAAAATTTCACTATCAAATTGTCCTCCTGAAAATGTAAAAGCTCTCGTCACACTTGTAGCTATCTGAAGAACTTGAAAAATAAGTAGGACAAATGGATGAGCAATCACGGCCAGGTGAGTAAAACAAATCTCTTTTAAGTAGATCGAGCATCACATATGCTCGTTTAAGACACAAAAATGCAACTCATTTACACCAAATCTAGAATATAACTTACAAGATTAAAATGAGTTCTTAATTACTTCAACAAACATATATCCATAATAGAAATAATCATTTCATTAATAATATCAAAATAAGTATGTGGTTCAGTCCACTGATAAAATATATCCATAAAAGAAATAATCATTTCATTAATAATATCAAAATAAGTATATGGTTCAGTCCACTGATCAATTTCATCAAATCGCGCATCAATGGTCTATTCTATTTATCAATCTCAAATCACATATTAATGATCAATTCCATGCTCAATATCCAACTCAAGACTTTAGAGGTAGCTCCCACGAAACTTACGTTATCTTTCAACACTTAATCCTTGACCAACGTATATCAATGATACAAGTCTCTAAAGGTGGCTCCCCCAAGACTTGCCTCACCGCGTAGCACTTTGCCATTGACTAACACATATCAATAGTACCTAGAGATGGCTCTCATGAGACTTGCATCACCGTGTAGTACTTGAGATGCGTTTGTTTCGTTGAAAATGAAGGATTTGGCAAACATTTTTCTAAAAATAATTGTGCTTGTATCGCTTAAAATAATTAGTCAATGAACAATGCTTGCATTACCGATAATAATTTATGTTTAAATATCTTTGTTGAATGTGAAATTTTTTTTCGTTCATTCATTTTTATGAGAGATATGAGTAATCATTTTTTGGAAATTGCTTTCCAAATCGTTCATTTTTCGCAAAATAAATGAAGCCCTAGTTCTTGACTATAACGCCCTAGAGGTGGCTCCCATGAGACTCGCATCACCGTGTAGCACTTTGCCTTTGACTAACACATATCAATAGTACAAGGCTCTAGAGATGGTCCCGCGAGACTCTTGTTGTAACGCCCCCACCTCGGGGTTATTAGTGCGACGTTCCGTTCGTTATTATCTTTGATTAAGCACAAGTGGAAGCAATTAATTCGGAACAATCACAATTAAACCAAACAATGGGGTTACGACAAGCATCGTGAGCAAATCTTGTATTTACATCACACGCAAGCATATTTTACGACCCGACTTACGGGTCTTAACCGATTTTAGCCGTTTATACACAACAAAAGTTATGGCTTGGGCGTCCTAAGCCCGCTACTACGGCTTTAATGCTCCTAGATTCCTCGAACTCCAACATAGCTCATACTCCCCTTCCCACTGCCGTCCGCTCGGCTATCTCATGCCCCGCCTATGGGGCCCCCTAGAGCCGGCCCACCATTTCCACCAAAGGGGCCGTTGTACCCTCACAGGGGTCCAACCAGGTGGCTATTTGACAAACGGTATCACGCCGCGTAAGTGTGGGGTACCAAGTTCTCAAGGCCCTCATTAACCATAGCATAGGTAATAACCCGAGGGTAGGCCCTACGTTCACGGGTGCAGATAGCATCGATCACCTCAACTTCCATCTTTATAGGGGTGCCAAAATGGATCGGGGGAGATGCCATCTTTCGGACTTGAAAAGGAAAACAACGGGGGATGAGTCTGGGAGACCTAATAAGTGAACTCACTAATGTCAAGTGAGGAGGAATCGATCGTCGTTAACATGAGTTGACCCTTAACGCACCGGCGTCAATGGCAAATCAATAGCAAAGTACATGCCAACAACAAAAAAACATCAAGTATGGCTATTACACGTGAGTATCACCAATCAAGTTTCGGTTTTTATCATATGTTATCCATGAATAACAAGAGAAGCTTTTCTCGCAACCAAGTCATAATTGACTCTTGCAAAACGTGAGAAATATACACGTCTCAAGTATATACAAGACATAAGATGAAACAATCAACGATCATTCACAAGTCCGAAAACGGTCCAAGCAAACCACGTCACATCAAATATGAAACATAGGCAAGACATGGAAAGAACCAACCACGACTAATCAAACAACCGAACACGGTCCAAGCAAACCACGTCACAATGCATCTCATCTTCCTTTTCCGACATTAGGGAATTCACTTACTCTACTCGACAATACGAGATTTTATGGGGACCAAATAGTGACGTGAGAATGAAGTGGTGATTGGCGTGAGCAAGAGGAAGAACCGGCTGGTGGGTAGGCGTGTGAGAGAGGGTGAGTGGCGTGAGAATGAGAGATGAGAGAGGAAGAGGAGATGGTGTGTGGTAACTAAGGGGGGACCAAGCCTATTTATAGGCAAACCCAACTTGCTCACCAAGTTAAGAGTCAAAACTTGCTCTCCAAGTTCTTGACTCTTTAGAATCCTCAAAGCTCTCATAATTCACTAGCCACATGGTCCAATCACCTTCATTCAAGTGTCACCTATAATTAAAGGAAATCTTATCAAATCTTAGGCCTAATAATTTGAGTGTCTAATTGACTACCAAGTGTCCTACTAGGGTTATAATGCTCTAAGTTAGGGTACATGAGTCACCCTATACATTAAATTCCAAGAGGACACCTAAGCCCGTGCATTAATATCTATAGGGACACATAAGCTATTCATGAAGAAAAGACAAATGTCACGATGAAATTGCCCCTAAAGTCTAATGCCATCATTATCTAGATCTTGAAAATCTTGGCTATTAATGAAAAAGAGCCAAAAGACCATAATTAAATGGCCTTGAAAGTCTTAGCCATTAATTTGGCTTCTTGAGCAAGATTTAATTCTAGCCACATAATCTAAGCTTGGGCTTTAAATTTCAATCTAGAGTTCATGATGACCTATAGGAGCAATTAAGATCCTAAAACTTGATCCTCAAGTTGCAATTGGCCCTAAAGTCTAAGCTTCATAATTAAGCTTCTTGTACAAGCCTTTAATTTGAGGCCATTCATTTCCAACTTGGCCTCCAAGTTTCTAGCTTAGGATCATTATGCCCTATTTATTCAAGGCCTAAATAAATCATGATGATCTCTCTTTCTCTCTCTCTTTGACCATGAGCCATCTTGCTAGGCGTGAATGATGGTCTTGGTCCTCAAGACTCAATTATAAAAAGCCTTCCAGAAAAACACATTTCAGCTTTTGCCATCACATGTAAAGCCTCATTTCCCCTTCATATGACCTCCAATCAAAATGTAACATATCTCATTTGAAATCTTAGAATGTACACATTAAATAATCAGAAGATCTCAAGTCCAAATTCCCAAGGTTTCACGTGAGAAATGGTGCATCTTTGAAATCTGATAAAACTGGGCAGTTTTGTACTGTTCAAGAAATCGGACTTGAAAATATAGTAAATGGACTCAGAAAATTCTCAAATTTGAATATGTCATAAACAAGGCCTTAACAAACATTTTCCATGAGAACTCAAAATCTGAATCTTTCTTTAAACACAACTTTAATAGCTCAAAGACAGACTAAAAACAGTTCGCTAGAATAGAACTCTTGCTTCTCAAAGCAAGCTCTTTCCAGAATCCAAATAATCTCCAAAAAAATTCCCAAATTTATATATGTTATAGAGGAAGAAGTTCTTAACAACTTTTGTGAAGGAAGTTTGTTCAAACTCGTCCCAAAAAAATTTGTATAAAATCGAGAAAGTGTAAACATCATAGAAATACTCATTCTGGGCAGTTTTACACGGTCCGAAAATGAGGTGATTGTCCAACCCAAATCAAGTCCAAAAATTCTGAAATTAAATTATGTTAAACTTGAAGATATTTGGAACGACTTTGAAGGGGAAACTTCTAGAAATTCGGTTCACAAAGTTTTCCACAAAAATAACAAAACGAGGTGGTACTAGGGACTCGAAACTAGGTTTTCCAGAACAAGAGTAAAATTTGGTTTCGATTGGGAAAACCACCAAATTTAATCCATAACCATTTTCCGGAGACTGAAATTGAGGATGTTACACTTGTCGCCGTTGTCGTGTAACACTTAACCCTTGCCTAACACATATTAATAATATAAGGCCTTAAAGGTGGCTCTTAAGAGACTCGTGTCGCCATGTAGCACATTGCCCTTGATCAGTTCATATCACAATTGATTTCACAAATCATTTCTTTCCACAAAACCAATTCAAAATTCGTATCATAAATCGGTTTCACAAACCAAAATCTAGAATCTTTCGCAACTTAGTTCATCGATCAAAATCCCCTTTCGTAAAGTATTTCTCAAATCTTTTAAAAAATTATCTCATAAATTAGATTCATAAAGTAATACACATAACCTTCAAGAAAGGTTTATCAAACCGTCTCACGATAATCAAAAGTAGTAAACACTTGATCCAACTTTATGCAATAAATATGCTCTTTTTAGTTTAGTGTGTGTGTATATATATACACACATTGCTTTTACTTCAAGACATGGGTTTTAAAAACCAAATGAGATATTGGCACCACTCACCTGGAAATGCCCAAAACCAAACAACGTAGTTTTTCGAACCAACGATCTCATAGTCCTATCAATTAAATGATAATCGACATTAAAACCAAGTAAAACATTACTTTAACTAACAACCCTACTAAACTACACTTAATCGCTAACAAAATGACTCCCACGCGTTAACAAATCGCTCGCCCAAGGCGACTGTTCAAAGCTATCCGGAACACAGAGCTTGTGCGCGAAACTCTAAAATTTCACTCAGACTAAACCGTTACTTCAAAACGACTCCCGTCAAACCTCACGGCTCCACAATGCCCTAATTCATGATTTCCGTGAAATTTCATAACTCAACAACTCCAAAATTGGACCTTGCAGTTCAAATTTCACATAATTTCGAATTTGTACCTTAATTTCGAAACAGATTAGACGAAACAAAGGGCTTAGCATTGCAAATTGAAATAAATTCAGCTTGACAAGATCCCCGTGACGTGTACACACAAAATCCTCTTTTCTTTTTTTCTTTTTTCCTTTCCCTTTCTTTCTCTTCTTTGCCCATTGTTTCTTTTCTTCTCTCTCTTTTCTTTCTCATTTGCGCTTTCGCTCTCTGCCCATTCTATGAGCCGAGCGTCCGCTTTTCCTTTTTGTTGACTAGTAAAACTTTTTTTGTAATCTGACCAAAAATAAAACTTTTTCTTTTTTCTTTTTACCCTTCAACTTTTTGACTTAGCAAAAAACCCACTTTTACGCACAGCTTGGTTTTTACTCTCCTTTTTGGCCGCCGCCAACCTGACCGCGATAAAGCTAGCGTTTAAACGGAGACCTTTGTAAGACCAAAAACAATAAAAATCGGAGAACTTTGAAAAGCATCTCATGTCATTGCCCCGTCGGCTTTTGTGAATCATCGAGAGATTGGCCCTCCGTCATTATGGTTATTAGTGGAAACTACTTTCACCGATTTCTCGTCTAAGATCTTGGAGTGGTTGGAGGTTTGACATCTCGTCCTCGTCCTGTCGCGCCCCTGTCTGACGGATTCGGCTGATGGGTTCAACGTGGGATTGACGTTCATAACTTGAACCGTAGAAGGCTCTGAGATGGATGTAATACACATTCTTTGCTCCGGGGTTGCCGAATGTGGCTGGAGGCAGCGGAGTTGTGGGCGGCCGAAGGCGATGCGTGTTTGGCACTCGGGTGATTTGGAAAGTAGATATTTTTGGTGGTTTATATAAAAGAGGAGTAGACTAGCGCTATCAAGTTTGGCTCATTAGGTGCAAAATGAGAAGTTTAGAAGGGAAGTGTTGGTTCAATGTGAAAAGGGTGATTACTTTAGGCAAAATTTTAATTTCAGACTCGTAATCGCAACGTAGCTTCTGAATTCAAGAAGTTCATCGAGATACCCTCACGTTTTAATGCAAATAGCTGCCTTAACTCAAACTACCCACACCATGTTCATTTCTCATCATATAAAATTCTGATGTAGAAACTTAAAAGATCATGTTTAATGCATCAGCATTTTCAAGTGGCACACTACACCAACGTTCTTGAGAGTCACAAGTCAAAGTGACTCCTTTGAAGAATTTATGACGAGTGAAGAAGCATAATGTTAATGAGAACCACAAGATTGAAACCGACTGAGTGGAGATGACAGACCCAACTGGCCTATACTGCACTGTGAAGTCCACTACCTAGAAGACTTATGCACAAACCATTTTGGCCTCTAGCAAGTAAAATCATGGCATTGACAGCAACAGCCGATGTGGGAAATTTTCCGGTTAGAGTGATGAGACACTTTTCAGATTTTCCACTATAAATCTCTTCATGGAGCTTCTGAAGCCCATCAGCCAGGACACCTAGAAATGATCTTCCACCACAAGTCCATAATTTTGAATTCCACCCCCTTGTCCTGACCTTCAGGTTGTGGATTTGAATGTCCTTGGTCCTCTCTCTATCCGAAGCCAGTAGCAAATCCAGTTTCTTGGTTGTTGTCGAGAAGAAAGATTCAAGTAGTCATGATCCTTCTGAGAAGAGCAAGATTGTATTCTCTCTTCCTAATGTGTCATTACGCGGTGAAACTTTGCGTTGGGGGGGATGTCATTACAGCATCTGGCTACATCCGAGACCCTGGAAGTATAACATCGAGTGGAGGTCTCTACAAATTGGGATTCTTTAGCCCTAATGGTTCTGCAAATCGATATGTTGGAATTTGGCATAACAAGATTCCTGCATATAATATCTTCTGGGTGGCGAACAGGGAGACACCGATTTTAGACTCTTCAGGTGTTGTGATAATATCTGATGACGGAAATCTTGTGATCACGAATGGAAAGAAGGAAGTAGTTTGGTCGTCGAATGTTTTGACGTCTGCTACAAATAGAACAGCCCAATTATTAGATTCTGGTAATCTTGTCCTGCTCAAACAAGGTTCAAGCTCCGGGGCAAATGATTTGGACATACTCTGGCAAAGTTTTGACCACATGTCTGACTCATTCTTGTCAAAAATGAAGCTAAGCACTAACGTAAGGACAAACGAAAAGAAGTTTGCCTCATCTTGGAAATGCCCTTCCGACCCATCAGTTGGAAGCTTCATGATTACCCTGGAACCGCTGAACATTCCTGAAGTTGTCATTTGGAATGGCAGCATCCGGTATTGGCGGAGTGGTCCATGGATGGGTAAAGGTTTCATTGGAATAGCCGAGATGCAGACCGTCCATCCTGATGTGTTTAACATATTAGCTGCTAAGGATGGAACTATGTATTATACTTACAATTTTGCTGAGCCGCATTTTTCATACTTCGTACTGAAGCCCAATGGAAATTTGGTGCTGCCATTCTGGCATGAAAAAGAGAACTACTGGGAAATTTTTTGGTCGTCTTGGGAGAGTGAATGTGATGTTTATGGCAAGTGCGGGCCGTTCGGAATCTGCGATGCCAACACATCACCTATTTGCAACTGCGTGAGAGGCTTTGAGCCTAAAAACATTGAAGAATGGAGCGGAGGGAATTGGTCCGGGGGATGCGTCCGGATGTCATCACTGCAATGTGAAAGGATAAACAATGGTAGCACTAAAGCGGGAAAAAAGGATGGATTTATGAAGATAGAGAATGCAAAAGTGCCAAATTATGCAATTAGGGATTCCCCGTTGGAAGACCAATGCCAGAAGCTGTGCTTAAGTAATTGTTCCTGTTTAGCATATGCATATGAAGCTGGCATCGGTTGCATGTACTGGAGCGGAGACCTAATTGACATACAGAAGTTCTCCATGGCCGGAACTGACCTTTACATCCGACTCAACCACGCAGAAATTGGTGAGTTCATTCATCAATCTAAGTTCTGTACAATTTGGTATCCTATCGCAACTGATTCCTAGATGTTTAAGCATTAGCCGGTATACTTCCTATTGACTCAACCATCAGAAAATTATTTAATAAGAAAAAAGAATTATATGGATTTAAAGTGCTTTTTGGCTTTTATCTGCCAAGTCTAATTTTAGCTATGGTTCTTTCTGTGCTATTAACTGTTCTCTGTTGAACAAGGGTTCATAAAATGCTTTTTGTTGGTAGCTGCTTATACAGAGGCACCAGAGTCTGAGACACAGTTTATGCCTTTTTTTCTGGTCCGCAGGTGACAAGAGAGATCTGACAGCAATTATAGCAACTGCTGTGATTGTGGGAATAGTCATTTTCGTTATTGCTATATGCTTTTGCTGGAGAAGGTGGAAGAAAATACAAGGTAATCAGTTTTGTGGTCATTCGGTCTTGCTATCCATGCAAATGCCCGCTGCATGGACTGAATTACTTAATATGTTAATGGAATCTGCAGAAAGAAAAAGCACAGAAATGCAGTTTTCGGATAGAGAAGCATCATTAGTGGCTTCGGATAGAAACATGCTTGGAGAGAATTTGGGCAAAGTTAATGTCCAGGAGGTAGTGCTATATAAATTGGAAGAAATGGCGGCAGCAACAAGCAACTTTAGTGACACCAATAAGCTAGCACAGGGTGGATTTGGACCAGTATATAGGGTAATAATTTTTCGTGTGGAGGACAGTAACATTGTTTTATATTTCAGCCACTGAGTAAGTCCTTTTGTGCAGGGGAGACTGTTAAATGGGAAAGAAATAGCAGTCAAAAGACTATCGAAAGCCTCAAGACAAGGGTTCCAGGAGTTTATGAATGAATTGGAGGTCATTTCCAAGGTCCAACATCGAAATCTTGTTAGAGTCCTTGGATATTGTGTTGAAGGAGATGAGAATATGATAGTTTATGAGTTCATGCCAAACAAAAGTCTAGACGCTTTTATTTTTGGTAAGATTTCAATTCTTTTAAGATTGTCTAATTCTAGTCCCACTTTTTTCTTTGCCAAGCAAAGAAAATGATGTCTCATTCGTAATTTTAGCCGTGCATTGGACTGTACCTCCTGCACATGACTGCCATCTTCAGCATAATTTGAACTTGTCACTATGCATTTACTTATATTGTCTATTCAGATCCTCTCAAAGGGGAACATCTGGATTGGAAGAGACGGTTCAGCATTATTGATGGAATTTGTCGAGGCCTACTATATCTTCACCGGGATTCTAGACTCAGGATAATTCACAGAGATTTGAAAGCGAGTAATATCCTGTTGGATGAAGAGCTCAATCCTAAAATTTCTGACTTTGGAACAGCTAGGATATTTGGAAGCAACGAAGACCAAGAAGATACGCGAAGAATTGTGGGAACCTAGTTAGTACCTCTTTACATGTTGAAGTAATTAATGATTTTATTTTCTACTCAGTATATGGAATCTGAAAATGTTTGATGAAACGCAGTGGTTACATGGCTCCTGAATATGCAATGGATGGGCGATTTTCGGAAAAAACAGATGTCTTTAGTTTCGGCGTGATACTGTTAGAGATCGTATCTGGAAGACAGAGCACTGGTATTATTGAGGAAGATCGATCCTTGAGCCTTCTAGGATACGTAAGCGCTTACTGACATAGAACTCGACTTATTTCACTAAACTAACATAACTATAGCAAATTGACTCGAGTTTTTGGCAGGCGTGGAATTTGTGGAAGGAAGACAATGCTCTAGCACTAGTGGACCCAAAATTCTCCGTCAGATACTTCGAAACTGAGGTTGAAAGGTGTGTAAAAGTGGGTCTTCTTTGCACACAAGAACTCGCAAAAGATAGGCCTACCGTTTCAACTGTTATTTCGATGCTCCACAGTGAAATTGTGGATCTTCCTGATCCAAATCAACCTGCGTTCACTGAGAGGCAAACAACTGGAGATACAGATTCCTTGGAACCTAGCCCAGATGGATGTTCTATCAACAATGTTACTCTCACCACTATTATAGGCCGATGAAGAGTGTCCTCGAAATGGACATATTTGAAAACTTAAGCTCAAAGCTGAAGGTTTATCACATTATTGTAATCTGTTCTTATTTTTATCCAAAAGTACTATGTTCACTGTTCGTTGATTCTTATGTTGAGTGGTGCTGGCAAATGTATTAAACACAAAACAAGAAAATTGAACAGGCCAACTTCTGTAACTTGGTGACTGTTTGGTGCTTATTAAGCATGAAGTGCCGGTTGGAGCAGTGCTCTCGCAAAATGGGATATGGTGACCTAGATTCAGTTCACGTGAGCAACATTCATTTTGTGTCAATAGAAGTTACTGAAATCTAGCAGTAAGACCACCAAAATAGGGAGCACTTGCAAGGTGCAGCATGCATCACAGCGTGGTACACTGGGTAAAGATCTCAGTTGCAAAGGTTAAGAGGGTTGAATGAAAGCATATTCTTCTTCATGGAAATGAACACTCTTGTGGATTTCTTCTTTTAAAACATGTTAGGGCCACAGAAAATGAGGGGAAGTGAAGTGATAGGTGACAATGGCAGAGTGAAAATGAAAATGAGTTTGTGATTTTCTTGATGTGCAATTGGAGAAGAAAGGACAATTGAGTTGACTATTTTGCCCTTGCTAGTGGGTGGATAGAGCACCGGGCAGCACCGGTCCAACTTAGTACAATCAGAAGCCCAAGATGAAATTTTAGGTCGGATTGAACATAATATAAAGGGAAAAAAACATAAAAAACTCCAAACTATATCCAATGTAATACATTTACCTTAAACTTTTTATTCTGTGATACCAAAAGTCCTAAACTTATACCTGTGTGGCACATTTACTGTTCATCAAGCAATGAAAAACGTTATAAATCTACCTATATGGACACTGGAAAGTAAACGATATTGACATGGTATCTATGTGGCTTAGGTGAAATAAAAACGACTTTTATTTTGATTGAAAAATCATTTGACAGAATATTGACGAAGAGTAAATATTTCACATTGGTACAAATGAGGGGTTTTTCTTTATGTTACAAGAAAAAGTTTTGGGTAAATGTGTTAAAGTGGCCATACTTTAGGGTTTTTAATGTCATAGAAAAATTTTATGGTAAATGTGTCACAATGGGCATAGTTTGAGAGTTTTGGTGGCTTTTTACCTAATTTAAAACATACTTAGGGTGTGCTTATTTCAAAGAAATTTTCATGACAAAGGAAAACATTTTCAGGGAAATTAATTTTCAATAAAAATGTTTTTCCCTTTTTAGGTTAGGAAATTTATTTTCCTAATTTTAAGCATATTAACCATAAATTATTTTTATAAAATTGATACTTTTTTCACGCAAAGTTATTAATCGTCTACAAAAATATTGCTTACCTATATATTGTAATAGATTTTTCTCATTAAAACTTACTAAATGATAAAAAAGAAATTATTAAATAGTAACTCCTGATATGTTGAAGAATGGTTATTATAGAAATTCACTAGTTATATAAAAGCATTACTAGTGACTATAGATAGATAGCTAGATGCCTAATTTCTCAATTTGAAAAGTTTTTATTTTTATATATCTATATATTTGAGATTATGAATAGCTATATTAGATAATTCCGATTCTATCCAAACAGCAAAGTGGACAAGTCTGGACACTCGTGCCATATTTAACCTAAATTAATATTGGTGTCACAAAAAATCTAAACTTGATACCCTCTGGCCATATTTATCCAAACTAATTCTCATGTCATAAAAAATCTCAAATTGGTATCCCTGTTAGCTACAATCTCCAATATCCCGTCAGCTTACGTTCAATTTTCTTACACGAAAATTAGTTTAGGGTAAATTTGACATAACCGTATCAGTTGTGATTTTTTATTACACGAAAATTAGTTAAGGGTGAATGTGATACGAGAGTATTAGTTTAGGATATTCTAAGACATGGAAATCAATTTAGGGAAAATGTGACACGAATAAACCGCTTTGGAATTTTTATGGTATTAGTCCATCCCCATGGAGACCCAATCAGTGTAACGAACAAATTACAAAACAAAATTACCCGACGCCCATCCCGACCTTTACGCCCGGGACAACCTCCCAAAGTCTCATGTCTTCATTGCCCAAACTTTGGTTTCACGCGTAGTCTCTCTTCTTGCACGGCAAAATGATAGCGACAGTTTGAATTCGGAAAGCGTCCGGAAAGCAGGGTCCCCTCCGACATGTCATTTCGTTCCGTACCTCCATGGTCGTCTTGCGCGAAAAGATCGACCAACCATTCAATCTTCGTCCCTCAAATCTGCATGCTCTATTCAAGTCACTGAGATGTGACTCCTCCTCGTCCTCTCCCACTTGCCTTGACGGGTTCAGTGGCCCCAGGAAGTCGGCGCGGGATGGTCTTTGATCATTTTCATTCCCCGCAGCCCGTGAGGCGGCGAACAGGTGGAGAAAAATAGAGATCTTTCGTGTTTCTACGTGGTCTGAGACATCAGTTCATGTCTCCGTTCTGATCTGCAGGTGAAACGAGACATCTGAGAGCAATCATAGCAACTACAGTCATCATAGGAACACTCATTGTCATAGTGACAATATGGTTTGCCAGGAGGAGGGCGAAAAAGAGAGGTAACGAGTAATGCAGCTATTCCAGGCATGCCATTAAGTTCTGAGTTTGCATGGATTATTTAACAAAGACCGTTGTCTGGAACAGCAGTAAAGGAAAGCAAGGAAAAGCGTTTATCCAATGGAGAAGCAACTTTAGTGGCTTCTAGGGAAAATATGCTTGGGGAGAACTTGAGCAGAGTTAAATTCCAGGAGTTTGTGCTGTATAAAATTGAAGAATTGGCTGCGGCAACAGGAAACTTTGGCGACGCCACTAAGCTTGGACGAGGTGGTTTTGGGCCAGTATATAAGGTATAATTATTGATGTAAAGTATCATATATGTGAGTGGGTGGGTGTGTGAGTGTGTGTGTGTCAATTTTAGTGGCTCATTTAGTCCCTGTGTACAGGGCACACTCCCAAACGGTCAGGAAATCGCAATCAAGAGGCTATCGAGAGCATCAGGACAAGGGCAGCAAGAATTTATGAACGAAATGGTGGTCATTTGTAAGATCCAACATCGAAATCTCGTTAGACTGCTCGGATGCTGTGTTGAAGGAGATGATAAAATGTTAATCTATGAATTCATGCCCAACAAGAGTCTAGACACATTTCTTTTTGGTAATATTTCTCTTTTTCAGTGCTGCCTCAAACTATCATTTATACCACTATATCCGGAGAGCCTCATTTGTATAGTTAGCCATTTAAACAGGATTGGACAGTCCTGCTGCGGATGCTTCAACAATTCTGTTTGGCTTTGAACTTCTTTCTGTGCATTTCAATCTTTCCCAGTTGCAAAAAGTGAACTTTTTGAATTTTACTTCTATTGTCTATTCAGATCCAGTTAAACGAGTACATTTGGATTGGAGAACACGGTTCAACATAATTGATGGAATTTGTCGAGGTCTACTTTATCTTCATAGGGACTCCAGACTAACGATCATTCATAGAGATTTGAAGGCTAGCAATATCCTGCTGGATGAAGAGCTTAATCCAAAAATTTCGGATTTTGGAATGGCTCGGATATTTGGGGGAAACGAAAATCAAGCTAATACACAAAGAGTTGTGGGAACCTAGTTAGTAGCTCTTTATTTTTCGACGTTCCTAGTGATTTTATTCTCTACTCAGATTAAGGAATTTGAACCTGTTTGATGGATGATGCAGTGGTTACATGGCTCCTGAATACGCAATGGAAGGGCGATTTTCGGAAAAATCAGATGTGTTTAGCTTCGGAATATTATTACTGGAGATCATAAGTGGAAAACGGAACACTAGTTTTTATGAGGAAGATCAATTCTTGAGCCTTCTAGGACAGGTAAGCTCTCATTGATATGGAAGTTGGAACTGCATTGTGTTCTCATAAACTGGAACCCCAATAGTAAGTTGACTTGATTAATTTGCAGGCATGGCAGCTGTGGAATGAAGACAATATTCTAGCCCTAGTGGACCCAAACATTCCTGTTAGATGCTTCAAGGTTGAGCTTTTAAGGTGCATAAATGTGGGGCTTCTTTGTACACAAGAAAGGGCAAAAGATAGGCCTTCCATATCAACTGTTATCTCAATGATCAACGGTGAAATTGTGGATCTTCCCCGTCCAAAGCGACCTGCATTCACCGCAAGGAAAATAACCAAAGACACAGATTCCTCCGGACAAAGCCAAAAGACATTTTCTACCAATGATGTTACTCTTACCGTTCTTCAAGGCAGATGACGTGATTTGAATTTTTGCACCATTCTCACTGTGTCCTGTTCTTACTGTTTCGAGTTTGACTAGTTTTATTTTTTAGGCAATCTTGCTTGGAAATGTATACAAACGCAAACCATGAACTATTTTTTCCACGTAACAGTTCTTTACTACACATATTTGTGTCATCAAAAGTTGGGGTTCAAATATTTGGTACCTTCTGCTGGGAATAATGCTTCTACTTCTCATCTCAGGAGGCAGTGGTTTAGATAAAGTTCTGGAAAAATTGCGAGCAGCCCCCCTCCACTGTTGGGGGAATTGCAATTAGCCCCCTCCTTCAAATGTTTGCCACTACTCCTTGACGTATCTATTTGTTCCAAATTAGAATCCAAATCTTGGCAACGCTAGGAATACCCTCAAATCTGCAATAGCCTAAGTGTTCACTAATGTTCATCTCATATCATAAATTCAATGACATGGCTAGCTCAAAAAATTCCACTAATCCTGTTGATGTGAGAAAGATATAGCTGATTTTACTCGACGCTGCAGTCCTTGTTAATTGATTGAAGGATGTCAATCAGTATAATTAGTTGTAAGCAACTGGAAACCAAGTGCATAGAAATGTTCATGATACTGAAAACAAAATGGCAATTGAAGGAAAGCAATTGGGGCCACAATCTCGAATGAAGGCAACAATTTGAAATTAGCCTTATTGCATTTGAGCTTCTTTCTGTGCTTTTCACTCTAACCCAGTCACGATAATGATACAAAATTTCTGCATTTGCTTATGTTGTCATTTCAGATCCATTCAAGTGCGAGCATCTTGATTGGAGAAGATGGTTCAACATTATTGATGGAATATGTCGATGCCTATGGTACCTTTGTTAGTGGTCTGCCCTAAGAATCAATCAAGGTTGATACTTTAATATTAGTTGTGGATTAGGTTGTGTCGGAAAACCGATCTTCACTATACTTAGGTAGTCATAATGTGTTGCTAGAGACCGCTTATGACTTGTGGGCCAAAAGAGTTTTGGGCACACTGCTAATGTTTAGTGAACCTACAGGGTCGCACACAATATCGAACGGACTTAATATTGTCTATGCGCCTTGATCTACTTAAGAAGTAGATTTTAATTTATTCTCCTATTTAAATTATCTATGCGGTCGTACGCGTTATGAGATAACGATTAAACGTACGATTGAAGGTGGACGGTTTGGCGGGCCCAAATAGCCCGGCCCACTTCTTTTAATTCCGCTAGATAATGAGGCTGTATAAATAGATAGAGAATCGTTCTCTGTCTAGGGTTTTTTTCGATAGAGTATCGAAAAGCAAAAGGCGTTCAAGAAAAAGGAACTTCAAGATCTTTCGCTAGCACGCACTACAAAAAAATTGATTTTTTCCGACGAAATTTCCAACGAAAAATTCTGGAAAATTCGTTGGAAAACGAATTTCCAACAAATTTTCCAACGAAAAAAAATTCGTTGGTAATAGGTCGTTGGAAAATTTTCCGACGAAAAATTTCAATTTTCGTTGGAAATTTCGTTGGAAAACTCGTGACTAAATTTGTTGGAAACGAATTTTTTTTTCCGACGAATTTTTTTTCGTTGGAAATTACAAATTTTTTTTTGATCGAAAAATCGTGGAAAGTTTTTTTCCATCGAATTTTTTTTTTTGGTCGAAAAATTTCAATTTCAAAAATTTTTTTTTTGGCCGAAAAATGGCCCTCGCCGGCGGCGAGGGCCAGCCTCGTCGCCGACGAGGGCCGAGCTCGCCCAGATCTGGGCGAGCTCGAGCTCGTCGCCGGCGAGGCCCGCGGACCGGCGAGCTGGCGGCGGTTCCAAAGCCTCACGCGGCCGAGAAAGGAAGAGAGAGATCGGCCGGTTGGACGGTGGCGGTGAGGCGGGATGGGTGGCGGCCTCGCCGGCCATGGCGAGGGCCGATATCGCCATGGCCGGGCGAGCTAGAGCTCGCCCGGATCCGGGTGAGCTCGCCTCGGGCGACGGAGCTCGAGCTCGCCCGAGATCCGGGCGAGCCTCGGCCTCGCCGGCGACGAGGCGTCTGGGCGGCCCATGGTGGCGTCGGGAGCGCCGACCGCCATGGCGGGGCCTCGGCCCTGGATGGCCGCAGCGACGCCTTCGGGGACGGAGCCGACGTCGCGGATGACCCTGGATGCCGATCTTGGTGTCCATGGCACCGGGAGCCGAGTCGGAGGAGGAGGGGGGGCGGCGGGGAGGCGGCTGGGAGAAGGTGGAAGGCGAAGGAGAGACCGAGAGAGAGAGAGGAGGAAACAGTGGAGCGAGTCAAGCGTCGAATGGACTCGCCCGAGTTGAGGAGAGAGGGACTCGGAGAAGGGAGGCTTGGGGGGGAAGGAGATGAAGGAGACGGCCATGGCGGAGCAGAGGGAGCGAGCGAGAGAGAGACACTAAAATAATTGCCCGGAAATTTTCCAACGAATTTTCCAACGAAAATTGTATAAACTGAAATAATTGCCCGGAAAATTGAAATTCGTTGGAAAATTCCAACGAATTTTCCAACGAATTTTAAAAATGCCGAACGGTACCGGTTTTTTTTGTAATTCGTTGGAAAATTCGTTGGAAATTTCCAACAAATTTTTTTTTCGTTGGAAATTTCCAACGAATTTTCCAACGAAAATTGTATACAATGAAATAATTGCCCAAAAATTGAAATTCGTTGGAAAATTCGTTGGAAATTTCCAACGAATTTTCCAACGAATTTTAAAAATGCCGAACGGTATTGGTTTTTTTGTAATTCGTTGGTAATTTCCAACGAATTTTTTTTCGTTGGAAATTACCAACGAATTTTCCAACGAAAATAGTATACAATGAAATAATTGCCCGAAAATTGAAATTCGTTGGAAATTTCCAACGAATTTTCCAACGAAAATTGCACAAACTGAAATAATTGCCCGGAAAATTGAAATTCGTTGGAAAATTCGTTGGAAAATTCGTTGGAAATTTCCAACAAATTTTCCAACGAATATAAAAATGCCGAACAAGATGCCGGGTTTTTTGTAATTCGTTGGAAAATTCGTTGGAAATTTCCAACGGAAAAAATTCGTTGAAATTTACAACGAATTTTCCAACGAATTTTGTTTCGTTGGAAATTTCCAACTAATTTTCCAATGAAAATTTTTTCGTTGAAATTTCCAACGAATTTTATGACGAAATATAGTTCGTTGGAAATTTCCAACGAATTTTATTTACCGAAAATTTTTTTGTTGGAAATTTCCAACGAATTTTACTTTTCGTTGGAAAATTTGTCGCAAATTTGCAACGAAAATTTTTTCGTCGCAAATTTTCGTGGCAAAAATCCAGTTTTTTTGTAGTGACGTGGATCGTTGGAGAATTTCGTTCGTGTGTGTGGATACCGGTAGAGGCGCAACACTTGGGGCGCTCATCCAGACACAATCAGTTGCTGATTTATCTTCGATCTGCAAAAGGTACGTACCGAAATTCCTTTTTGATTTCAATATACACATGGATCCTGTCAAGGGTTCTATATTCCGCTGCGTTGTTTTTCGTTGTTGAACCCTACAACCTTCACGGGGACTCTAAGACTAAGGATAATTCATAGAGATCTAAAGGCAAGTGATATCCTGTTGAATGAAGAGCTCAATCCAAAATTTCAGACTTTGGAATGGCAAGGATCTTTAGAGGCAACGTAGATTCGTTTTCCGAAAAATAGACAGAACCTAAAATAGAATTGATTCGCTAATTGCTCGGGTCTTTTACAACAATAACCGGCGAATCCGGGTCGAGTGAACCGGCCAGTGACCCCAAACCGTGCGTGACGCCACGGACAACCTCTCAAGTCTCAAGTGCTTCTCACATAGCTTGGTTCGCACATTGTCTCTCTTCTTGCACCGCCGAAATGACAGCGACGACTCAATCCAGAATGCGTCCAAAGAGTCGAGAGTCCCCTCCGTCGTCGCCTCGTGCGAATGGATGGAGAGAGAGTTCGGACGGTGGCGATGTGATCTCGGTGCAGACGACTTGACCCGCCACTCAGTCTTCGTCCCTCAGTCTTATCTCACACAACCCACAAGCTGTCACGAGTCGAGGGAAGAAATGTGATGCCCGGTCGTCGTCGTCCTCCTCCTCTCGGGCATGGCTTGACAGGTGCAGTGGTGACTGGAAGTTGGGGGACTGACTTTCGTAGCTCGAGTAGGCCGCAGCCACTGGGACGACGAATGGGTGGAGAAAGATTAGAGTTTCAGTACGTGCGGTTTTTGGGGGAAATGAGAGGTTTTTTGCGTTCCTTGAAGACAGTAATTTGGGCCAATGCAGTTCACCCATCAGATGGCAAAGTTGGTACTTTCAGAAGGGTACCCGGGTGAAATGCGAGCAAGATATAATTTTTCTAACATTTTTTCTTAATCTAATATACACTAAATAATTTCTTTTACCTTTTCGATCGACATTAATTAATGATTGTTAATAGAAACAATCAGCTTATGACGTAGTTAACCGAGATTATCGACGACCAACTTTATTTTTTGGGTCTGAAAGACGACCGACTTAAGGAAGCTGACATTGATACGAAGTATTATATTTGGGTGCTCGAGGTCTTACTGCATTTAATTAGGCTGCAGCATGTATTGGCGAGCCGTGAAAGTTTCAAATGTTTTGAATTTTGAAAAAAAAAAAAAGTCGAGGGTGAATTCTTAAGGGCCCAAATTTATTGAGTCACGAGTTAACAATGAAGGAATGCTTGGGGGCTTATTTGAAATGACATTTTTCTCCCCTGAATGTTTTTTTTTTCTATGAATAATTTGTGAAAAATCATATGATTTTACACGAGTTCAAATGCTAATATCCATGTACTTTATGAAATTCGAGATGCTCAATACTTCAAATGAAATTTAAGACGCTAAGCAGAATCTCATGACCAAGAAGAAAGAACAAGAAATTTTTTTATATGTAGAACAACTGGTTTAAGTGAAGATGATAGAGATCCAATATGCAACGCCTATGCCGAATAATCCAGACCACAATCTTAAACTCTGCGATAAGATGTGGGGCCATTAGCCAGGAAAATCAGATTCTTCAATACCGGTTTCTTCATGGAGCTCCTTAAGTCCCTTAGCCAGGGACTATGTAAATGATGATTAGGCCATGTGGGTATCTCTTGTAGTGGGAAACCGCCATCACCTTCAACCACTAGGCCTTCCTCTGCAGAATTCTGATTTTCATCTTCTGTCCTCAAATTCACTTGAGGTTCGTGGTGTTCTTGGCACTTTCTCTACCTTAGCCAGTGGTGCTGTGGCAGCGTGCCGTGTTATGGGTTGTTGCTGAGGAGGAAAGATTCAAGTTCTCATCATGCTATTTCTGGGAAAAGCAAGATTGTTCTCTCTCTTTCTAATGTCTCATTACGTTGTTAAATTTTGCATTAGAGGAGATGTCATCACAGCAACTGAGTTTATCCAGGACCCTGAAAGTATAACATCAAGTGGAGGTGTCTACAGAATGGGATTCTTTAGCCCTAATGGTTCTGCAAATCGCTATGTGGGGATTTGGTACGATGATGTTCCCACGTATAATGTTCTCTGGGTAGCGAACAGGGAGAATCCAATTTTCGACTCTTCTGGTGTTGTGATGATATCCGATGATGGTAATCTTGTGGTCATGAATGGAAAGAGGGAATTAGTTTGGTCATCAAATGTTCCCAACAACTCTGTAAACAATGCAAAAGCTCAGTTGTTAGATTCTGGGAACCTTGTCTTACTCAAACAGAGCTCTAACTCTAGTGCAAATGATCCAGATACTCTCTGGGAAAGTTTCCAGCACATGACCGATTCATTCTTAGCAAAAATGAAGCTTATCACTAGCTCAAGAACAAATCAGAAGCAGGCACTAACATCTTGGAGAAGCGCTTCTGATCCATCAATTGGAAGCTTCTCGGCGAGTCTTGGTACACAAAACATTCCTGAACTTTTCATTTTGAACGGCAGTTCTCTGTATTGGCGGAGTGGTCCATGGAATGGTAATATATTCATTGGAGTACCTAAGATGCAATCAGTCTATATTGATGGGTATAACCTGTTGGACGATCATGAAGGAACAGTCTATCTGACTTACAGTTTTGCTGAGGCGTCTCATTTGTCATATTTGTTATTGAAATCAAATGGGAATTTGGTGCAACCATATTTTAATCAGAGTAGCAGCTCCTGGGGGATTGTTTGGTCATCTCGGGTGAGTGATTGTGATGTCTATGGCCAGTGCGGACCATTTGGAATCTGTGATGCCAAGAAATCACCAATTTGTAGCTGCTTGAGAGGCTTTGAGCCTAAAAACTTTGAGGAATGGAGCAGAGGAAATTGGTCCAGTGGATGCATCCGGACATCATTGTTGCAGTGCAATGGAACTACAAATGGTAGCAGTACAGCCGGCAAAGAGGATGGATTTTTAAAGCTGGAACTGATGAAAGTGCCAAATTCTGGACATTTTTTTTCTACTCTTGAAGATGTTTGCCGAGGAAATTGCTCAATTAATTGTTCGTGTGTAGCATATGCATTTGACTCTGGTGTCGGCTGCATGCACTGGAGAGGAGACTTAATTGACCTGCAGAAGTTCTCCGATGGAGGAACAACTCTTTACATTCGGCTGGCCCACTCAGAACTTGGTAAATTAACTTTACTCTTAGATGATGGTTCTTATCAATTTGGTAAAACAGCTTATGTTTAGATGGATCAATACCTTCAGCTTGACTCATTCTTCAAAACTTGGCGGTTTTCATTAACAAACCAACACACGCACATGCGCACGCTCAAATATAGGCTCGAGCAGGGTCTAATATGGAGCCCTGATAAAGGAGCAGATTTTGCCTATCTTCTTGACTATGACCTAGTCTCCTTATTAGCTATAAAACAAGTGTTCCAAAATGATTCGTTTAGTAGTTGCTTACTAGCAGCATCAACATAATCTGAGGCATCAGTTTATGTCTCCGTTCTGATCTCCAGATGAAAAGAGACATCTGAGAGAAATCGTAGCAACTACAGTCATCATAGGAACACTCATTGTCATCATCACAATATGGTTTGCCAGGAGGAAGGCGAAAAAACGAGGTAACGAGTAATGCAGGTGTTGAATCTTGGAATTGCCAATAAATATCTGAGTTTGCATGGATTAAACAACAAACGTTGTTTGCTGGATCAGCAGTAAAGGAAAGCAAGGCAAAACATTTGTCCGGTGGAGAAGCCCCTTTAGTGGTTTCTAATGAAAAAATGCTTGGAGAGAACTTGAGCAGAGTTGAATTCCAGGAGTTCGTGAAATTTAAAATTGAAGAATTGGCCGCAGCAACAGAAAACTTTGGTGAGGCCAATAAGCTAGGACGGGGTGGTTTCGGGCCAGTATATAAGGTATAATTATTCATGTAGAGTTAAGTATTATATATGTAGGTGTGTGTGTGCGCGTGTTTATTTTAGTAGCTCATTTAGTCCCTGTGTACAGGGGAGACTACCAAACGGTCAGGAAATAGCAATCAAGAGGCTATCAAGAGCCTCAGGACAAGGGCAGCAGGAATTTGTGAACGAAATGGTGGTCATTTGTAAGGTCCAACATCGAAATCTTGTCAGACTTCTCGGATGCTGTGTTGAAGGAGATGAGAAAATGTTAATCTATGAATTCATGCCAAACAAGAGTCTAGACACATTTCTTTTTGGTAATATTTCGCTTATTTCAATGTTTCCTCAAACTATCATTTATACCATACATCCGGAAAGCCTCATTTGTACAGTTAGCCATTTGAACATAATTGGACTGTTCTTGCTGCAGATGCGATAAGTTTTTTGTTTGGCTTTGAACTTCTGTGCAGTTCACTCTTTTACAGTTGCAAAAATGAATTTTTTGCATTAAACTTCTATGTCTATTCAGATCCACTTAAACGAGTACATTTGGATTGGAGAACACGGTTCAACATAGTTGATGGAATTTGTCGAGGTCTTCTTTATCTTCATAGGGACTCTAGACTAAGGATTATTCATAGAGATTTGAAGGCAGGCAATATCCTGCTGGATGAAGATCTCAATCCAAAAATTTCAGACTTTGGAATGGCTCGGATATTTGGGGGAAACGAAAATCAAGCTAATACACGAAGAGTTGTGGGAACCTAGTTAGTACCTCTTTAATTTTGATGTTCCTAGTGATTTTATTCTCTACTCAGAATAAGGAATTTGAACCTGTTTGATGGAATGCAGTGGTTACATGGCTCCTGAATACGCAATGGAAGGGCGATTTTCGGAAAAATCAGACGTGTTTAGCTTCGGCATCTTATTACTGGAGATCATAAGCGGAAGACGGATCAGTAGTTTTCACGAGGAAGATCAATGCTCGAGCCTTCTAGAACTGGTAAGCTCTCATTCATATAGAAGTTGGGACTGCATTCTATTTTCGTGAACTGGAACTCCAATAGTAAATTGACTTGATTAATTTGCAGGCATGGAAGTTATGGAACGAAGACAACGTTTTAGCACTAGTGGACCCCAACATACCTGTGACATGCATTGAGGTTGAGCTTTTAAGGTGTATAAATGTGGGGCTTCTTTGTACACAAGAAAGGGCAAAAGATAGGCCTTCCATATCAACCGTTATTTCAATGATCAACAGTGAAATTGTGGATCTCCCTCGTCCAAAGCGACCTGCGTTCACCGTGAGGAAAATAACCCAAGACACAGATTCCTCCGGACAAAGCCAAAAGACATGTTCTGCCAACGATGTTACTCTTACTGATCTTCAAGGCAGATGACATGATCTGAATTTTTGCACGATTCTCACTACATTCCCTGTTCTTACTGTATTCAGTTCGACTAGTTTTATTTTTAGGCACTCTTGCTTTGAAATGTATAGAAACGCAAAACGTGAACTATTTTTTCCACTTTACAGTTTTTTACTACACATATTTGTGTCCTCAAAAGTTGGGGTTCAAATATTTGGTACCTTCTGTTGGGAATATTGCTTGTACTTCTCATCTCAGGAGGCAGTGGTTTATATGAAGTTCTGGAAAAATTGCGGACAGCCCCCCTCCACTATGGGGTGAATTGCAATTAGCCCCCTCCTTCAAATGTTTGCAACAACTCATTGACGTTTCTATATGTTCCAAATTAGAATCCAAATCTAAGCTGCGCTAGAAATACCCTCAAATTTGCATTAGCCTCAAGTGTTCACTAATATTCATCTCGCGTCATAAATTCGATGGCATGGCTAGCTCAAGCAATTCCACTGATTCAGTTGATGTGAGAAAGATATAGTTTATGTTCCTCAACATTGCAGTCCTTGTCGATTGATTGTACCATTTCAATCAGTAGGACTAGTTGTGAGCAACTGGAAACTAAGTTCGTGGAAATGTACATGAATCTACCAAGAAAGTGGCAATTCACGGAAAGCAATTGCGGCCACAATCCTGAATGAAGGCAAGAATCTAAAATTTCCATGGCATGCTCTCTCTAACTGGTCACTTTCAAAGACTCAAATGCTTTTCTACTGTTGCCGTCGTCAATGGGGCAAAAATCCTTATGTAGAAACTCTGGCACTTAGCTGATGCTCTCCCGTTGGCACGCTAGATCATTATACTTGACTCATAAGTCGAGGTGAAGTGACTCTTCAAGGAAAGACAATCAGTGCGACTGGTTGTAAGCAACTGGAAACTTAGTCCTTTCAAATGTTCATGAATCCACAAAATACGAGGAAATTAATGGGGACCACAATGTTGAATGATGGCAACGATCTAAAAATTTCCATGGCATGCTCTCTCTGACCGTTAATCCTCCAAGACTCGAATGCATTTTCTACAGTTGTCCTCGTCAATGGGTCAAAAATCCTGATGTAGAAACTCAACCGCTTAATTCATGCTCTCACGTTGGCTTGCTAGATCAACTCTTGAACCATAAGTCACGGCGAAGTGACACTTTAAGAATCTCACTAAGAGAAAAAATGACAATGTCGATAAGAGCCAAAGAGGAAAGTGGTCTGATTGGGGAGATGTTATATCCAACATGCTACTCAACAGTAAAGATCACCGTGTGGAAAACTTTTGAAAGGCCAGTTTAAGCCACCAGCCAGAAAAAATCAGGACATTGATAGCAATAGTTGACGAGGAAAATCTTCCCATTAGAGCAATATAAATTTCTTCATGGAGATGCTTGCAATGGAAAATTTACCTTTATCTTCAACCTCAAGGATTTCTTTCTATAATTGTGATTTCCACCTTCTGTCCTAAACTTCAGGTTGTGTCTTCTGATGTTGTAAAGCTAGTAAAATCAGTTGTTGCTGAGAAGAAAAATTCAAGTAGTCATGATACTTCTAGGAAAAGTAAGAATATTCCCTCTTTTTATTCTGTCTTGTTATGCTGTGAAATTTTGTTTTGGAGAAGATGTCATTACAGCTTCTGAGTACATCCAAGACCCTGGAAGTATCATATCAAGTGGCGGTTTCTACAGACTGGGATTCTTTAGCCCCAATGGTTCTACCAATCGGTATGTTGGAATTTGGCATAACAAGATTCCTGCATTTAACGTCTTTTGGGTTGCGAACAGGGAGAAGCCTGTTTCAGATTCTTCTGGTGTCATGACCATATCCGATGACGGTAATCTCGTGATAGTGAATGGAAAGAAGGATGTACTTTGGTCATCAAACGTTTCCACCTCCGGAGCTAATGCAAAAGCCCAATTATTAGATACCGGAAATCTTATCTTGCTCAAACAAAGTTCTAATACGAGCACAAATGATACAGAAATGGTATGGGAAAGTTTCCAGATCATGACTGATACATTCATGGCGAAAATGAAGCTTAGCACCAACGTTAGAACAAATGAGAAGCAGGTACTCACATCTTGGAAAAGCCCTTCTGATCCATCGATTGGAAGTTTCTCAATTAGTCTTGAACCGCAAGATATTCCTGAAGTTTTCCTTTGGAATGGCACTACTCTATATTGGCGGAGTGGTCCATGGAATGGTAAGGTTTTCATCGGAATTCCCGAGATGGAATCAGTCTATCTTGATGGATTTAGCTTAGTGGATGATAAAGAAGGAACTGTCTATCTGACTTACAATTTTGCGGAGGTGTCTTATTTGTCATACTTTTTTGTGAGGTCAAATGGGGAGTTGTTGCAGCCATTCTGGGATGAAAAATATAAGCATTGGCGGATTGATTGGTCAACCCGGGCGTCCGAGTGTGATGTTTATGGCAAGTGCGGGCCGTTTGGATTCTGTGATGCGAAGAAATCACCAATTTGCAGCTGCTTGAGAGGCTTCGTGCCTAAAATAGTTGAAGAATGGGGCAGAGGGAATTGGTCCAGTGGATGCATCCGGAGGTCATTGCTGCAATGTGACAGGATAAAAAATGGTAGTACTAAAGCTGGAAAAATGGATGGATTTGTAAAGCTTGAGAATGTGAAAGTGCCGAATTATGCAATCTGGTCATCTCCTTTGGAAGACAAGTGCCGAGAGCAGTGCCTCAGTAATTGTTCGTGTGCAGCATATGCTTATGATGAGGGCGTTGGTTGCATGTATTGGAGGCGAGACCTAATCGACGTACGGAAGTTTTCCTATGGAGGAACAACTTTTTATGTTCGACTGGCCCATACAGAAGTTGGTAAGTCATTCGTAAATATAAATTCTGCTCAATCTGGTAACGCGACTTACTGCAAGATGGTTAGGGAATTTCAATCTATGTGATATGCCAGGTGGAGTTGTGATCTATGAAAGGTAGCTAAACAGTTATTTTTTTCTCATTATCTGCTTCAATCTCAGATGTCTTTGTTTGTCCGTATTTTGATCTGCAGAAGGAAAAAGAGATCTGAGAGCAATTATAGCAGCTGCAGTTGTTGTGGCAACAGTTATTTTCAGTATTGGTACTTTCTTCGCTTGGAAGAAATCAAAAAAACAAGGAGGTAAAGACGGAGAACAATTTCCAGAGGCTTCTAGCGAGAACGTGCTTGGAGAGAACTTGAGCAAAGTCAATCTCCAGGAACTTGTGCTGTATAAATTAGAAGAGCTGGCCGCAGCAACAAGCAACTTTGGTGACGCAAACAAGCTCGGAGAGGGTGGCTTTGGGGCAGTATATAGGGTAATACTTTGTCGTGTAGAGGACAGCTACTCCATTATTCGTTCTTTCTTTTATTTTATTTTTTAATTTCAGCAGCTCATTTAAGTCCTTTTGTACAGGGGAGATTGCTAAATGGAAAAGAAATAGCAGTCAAAAGACTATCAAGGGCCTCAGGACAAGGATTGCAGGAATTTATCAATGAAATGGTGGTGATTTCCAAGGTCCAACATCGAAATCTGGTTCGACTTCTCGGATGCTGTGCCGAACAAGATGAGAAACTATTAGTCTATGAGTTCATGCCAAACAAGGGTCTAGATGCATTTCTTTTTGGTAATAGTCCATTTCTTACAGCATTCCGTCTATCTATCATCGGATACCAGTTTATAGGGCGGTCTAAATTTTTATTTTAGCTGTTTAAACAGCATCTGGCTGTACCTATTGCACATACTTCACATTTTCGGTTTAAATGGGAACCTCTTTCTGTGCATTTCACTCTTCTCCAGTCACAAAACTAACACATTATTTTACACTTCTGTTGTCAATTTCAGATCCGCTCAAACGAGAGCAACTGGATTGGAGAAGACGGTTCAACATTATTGATGGAATTTGTCGAGGCCTACTGTACCTTCACCGTGACTCCAGACTACGGATAATTCATAGAGATCTTAAGACGAGTAATATACTGTTGGATGAAGAGCTCAATCCAAGAATTTCAGACTTTGGAACGGCTAGGATATTTGGGGGAAAAGAAGATCAAGCAGATACACTAAGAGTTGTGGGAACCTAGTAAGTATTTCTTCTATTATGAGTCTCATACTGATTTTATCTTTGTACCTATCATAAGGAATATGAAATTGTTTCCTGGAATGCAGTGGCTACATGGCTCCAGAGTATGCGATGGAAGGTCGGTTTTCAGAAAAATCAGATGTCTTTAGCTTTGGAGTATTATTGCTGGAGATTGTAAGTGGAAGACAGAACACTAGCTTCAATGAGGAAGATCAATCCTTGAGCCTGTTAGGATTGGTAAGCTGTTACAAACAGAGAGATCACCCTATTTCCATCAACTCAAATTCCAAAAATAATTGGACTTGAATTCTGTTTTTTGGTAGGCTTGGAAATATTGGGAGGAAGACAATGCACAAGCACTAGTGGACCCTAAAATTTCTGTTGGATGCTTTGAGGTTGAGATTATAAGGTGCATAAAAGTGGGGCTGCTTTGTACACAAGAACTTGCAGAAGATAGGCCTACCATCTCAACTGTTATCTCGATGATTAACAATGAAATTGTTGGTCTTCCTAGTCCAAGCAAACCTGCATTCACCGAGAGGCAAACGACCACCGACACAGGTTCCTCAAGACAAATCCAGAAGAAATATTCTGTCAACCATGTCACTCTTACCGATCTTGAAGGCAGATAAAATGAGTATGCCTGAACCAATACGTTTGAAAGTTCAGCTCAGAGATGCAAACGATAGCCAGCTCGTGTCTTGGACATGGAGTGAATAATGAGTACTAGCATGGTCCTATTTACATGTACTGTTTTTAAAGCAGTCTTTATTTTTCTTCTCTTTTTTTTCCCTTAATCAAATTCAACCTTGCTTGAAAATGTATGAACATAAAATATTGAAATAGCAATCAATATCACTGTACGTAGGGTGACAGTTAGCGTTTGCTTGTTTGTGTCATTCCTAAGTTAGGAGGCGAATATGTGGCAATTTCCGTGTTGGTAATGCGTTTACTTCACATTTGAGGAAAATGGTTATTCCTATATTCAGGTACTTGTGTTAATATAGTACTTGTTGACTGATCAGATGATAAGAACCAACAATGGAACACATACTTGGTTTGTGGCTCAACACAATCTGGAACTATATCCAGATTCATACCATGAGTCCGAAGTGCAAGTGCAAGGAGTGGAACCAAAACCAGAAGCATAATTATAAACAACTTAAAAGTAAGCGCAAGATAATGTCAATCAAATGGCATGAACCTAGTACTCTGGAGAAAAGTTTTCTTCCATGTTTGTGTGTGTGGTCTTGTTGAACTTTCCCTCTTTTGCTCCAGATTTCCAATTGTCTGAGATCGCATTAGTAACTAAAGCATCGGGCACTGTGAAATAGGTCATTTTTGGTTCTTAAGACAAGGAAGAATCTGCTTACTTCAACTCACTATGGAAAGCATTTTCGACGAGAATGTCTGTTGGCATTGCAAAAATGCCAATCAAAGTTTCGAAGAACTGACAGAGATTAACAATGTTTAGAAATTGTTTTGGAGGATTAGCCGATAGATACTTGGTATTTGTCCAGAGAATTACCCTTGTAATAAGCTGAAAACCAAGTTAATTCAGCCTATAGAAGCTTGCCGTGAAAGAGAAAAGGAGAGTTGAGACCAGGTCATTAAAACAGAAAATGAAAAATAGGCATGAATGTCCCATGGAGACGAGTCAAGAATAGACACTCTTTATCGTATGATACTTGTTTTTATTGATGAAGAGTCTTATGATAACTTCTTTTTCTTTTACAAGACGAAAAATTTCCCGAAACTTTGTGCATTCATGTGTTATGATATTGTTACAGGAGTAGGGGATCTTCCTATTTTGACCGAGTAAAAAACCAGCGACCAGAGATCCATATGACCCCAAAGATGCCCAATGAGCTACGGTTGAAACTACAACATTTGATGAGCAACGACCTGAAAAGGAAATCCTGAACTACATTAAACAATCCAAGAATACTAAACCACGAAAAACAGCTTGCGGTCAACAAGGCCGCCCTGTTCTTCCCAAATTCCCAACACCAGAACATCTTTTAGGGGACAATAGCAAATGGCTAGGAATACAGAGGATTCACTTTGTCGACAGCCAATGGAAAGGTTAAGTTCTAGCCTAGAGGAATTGATACCGCCATTTGCCATGTGTGTATATAATCGAAGGTTTAACTTACTATTCTATAAACACATTAAAGATGCAAATATGGCAAGAATGTGGGAAATGAGTTCTTTTCGCTGTTGGCAGGTGGGAATCCTGTTTTTGTTGTTTGCTGTCAACCTAAAATGTATGCGCTGTTTGCTGTTTCTGTTTTTTGATTTCCAACAATATCTGGTGGGAATCCTGAAAACCTCCTCACAATGACAGGCGAATCTCTACTCCGTTTGTTCATGCCATACATAATTTTTCCCTTGATTTTCACATCTTCGTCTATCTAGTACTTGTACCAGTTCGACAAGAAATAGGTGGGTAGCCAAGATAGCTAAGCTATCATTTGTGGGTGCAAGACTTCTTTTGTAGTATTTGTATCTCTTTGATTAGGTCAAAGAGTAGTGGTGGGACACACTTTAGGAAAAAAACTAAAGGAAAAAGGAAAAGTTGACCTCAATAATGATGCAATAGTGGACGCTCCAGTTAAAAGGAACCGAGAGCAACGGGGAGTGAGAAAAGAAAAAGAGAGAAAGAAAGGACATAAGAAAATAGAAGAAAGGGAAAAGAGAAGCGGGTTTTGCGTCGCGAGGACCTCGCCAAGACGATTCAACTCCGTATCGCAATGCTCGGATTACAAGATGTTGGTTAATAAGAGTACATTTGGATTGGAGAGCATGGTTTCAACTTAATTGATGGAATTTAACGAGGTTTACTCTATCTTCACAGGGACTCTAAACTACGGATTATTCATAGAGATATGAAGGCAAGCAATATGCTGCTAGATGCATAGCTTAATCCAGAATTTTTGTACTTTGGAATGGCTTGGATATTTGAGGGAAATGAAAATCAAGCTGATACACGAAGAGTCGTGGAAACCCAGTTAGTACCTCTTTAATTTCAAAGTTCCTAGTGATTTTATTCTTTACTCATAATAAGGAATCTGAACTTATTTGATGGATAATCCAGCAATGACATGGCTCCTGAGTATGCAAAAATCGACATCAAAACCAAGCAAAACACTACTTTAACTTTAACCGCTAATAAAATGATTCTCACGCGTCAACAAATCGCTCGTCCAAATGGATTATTCAAAGCTATCCGTAACGTGAAACTTGCGCACGAGACTCTAAAATTTGGCTCCGACTAAACCATTAATTCAAAACGAGTCCCACCAAACCCCACGGCTCCACCACGCCCTAACCCATGATTTCCATAAAATTCCATAACTCAATAACTTCAAAATCGGACATGAGAGTCTCTGCTCTAATCAGGAAATCGATTAGACTAAATAAAGGGCTTAGCAATGCGAATCAAAATAAATTTAACTTAATAAAATTTTCGTAACGTGTACGTTCAAAACCCCCTTTTCTATTTTTTTTCCTTTCCCTTTCTTTCTCGTCTTTGCCCATTCTTCTTCTTTTCTTCTTTCTCTTGTGCGCGTGTTCTCTGCCCATTTTATAAGCCGAGCGGTCCACCTGTCCTTTTTGTTGACTAGTTAACTTTTTCTTTCTTTTTTTACCCTTCAACTTTTTTGACTTAGTCAAAACCCACGTATTACGTCTTTTACGCACAACTTGGTTTTTACTCTCCTCTTTCCCCCGCCAACCTGACAGCGAAAATTTGGTTTTTAGTCCCCGTTCGTTTCGACAATTTAATTTTTATATATTGTTCATTTCGCGAAAAACGTTATATTTTTTAAAAATATTTTTCAGAAGTTATTTTTCTAAAAAATGACACAATTTTCTATGTTTGGCTAAAATTTTAAAAAATTTCAAAAAATATTTTCAGCCGTTCGGTACGAAAAATATTTTCCTTCGTGCACTATTTTGAATAGTTTTTTATTTTCTATTTTAATATATATTTTTTCTCTTTTTTATTTCCCTTTCTTTCTTCCTCTGCCGGTCGCCGTGGCGCGACGCCATATCTGGCAAGGCTCGGCCTCGCTTGAGCTCGCCGGCCTTGGGCGAGCGAGGCCTCGCCTCGCCTCGCTGGTCTCGAGCTCCGCCGAGCATCACCGGATCTGGCGAGGCGAGGCGTCGCTCGAGCTCGCCAGCCGTGGGACGAGACGAGGGCCGAGCCTTGCTTCGTACACAGCACTCTTGCTTCGTACAAATTGGAGTAGTCTTGCCTATTTATACTAGTATATAGTCGATGGAGTAAATATCCAGTCTTCTAAATATTTCCTAGACTAATCATTACACAAAAGCTGGCTTTGACTGATTTTTTCCTAGACAATTCTGGAGTGGCGGCTTGGAGAAGAAAACTGGAGCCTCTCTTCAACTTGCCAACTTGACAGTTGGATTTTTCTTAAGAAAATTTTGGACATGATAATTTCTAGAAAATCTGCGAATGAGAGAAAGCATAAGGCTGGATTTTTCTGGAAGTATGTGGACAAATCCAGAGAGAGGCGTTGTTCTTTAGATGATAGAGATCATATGCAACTCTCGTATGCTGAATACTGGATACTATTAGCTAGAACAATCATATCCTTCAATACCGCTTTCTTTATGGAGCTCATTATGTCCATTAGCCTTGGACTATGCAAACGATGATTAGGCCTTGTGGGTATCTCTTGTAGTGGGAAACCGCCATCACCTTGACCCACAAGGCCTTCCTCTGCAAAATTCTGATTTTAATCTTCTGTCCTCAAATTCACTTGCCGGTCGTGGTGTTCTTGGTACTTTCTCTACCAAAGCCAGTAGTGCTGCAGCAGCGTGCCGTGTTATATAGGTTGTTGTTGAGGAGGAATAATTCCAGTTGTCATTATGATATTTCTGGGAAAAGCAAGATTGTTCTCTCTTTTTCTAATGTCTCGTTATGTTGTTAAATTTTGCATTGGAGGAGATGTCATCACAGCAACTGAGTATATCCAAGACCCTGGAAGTATCACATCAAGTGGAGGTCTCTACAGAATGGGATTCTTTAGCCCTAATGGTTCTGCAAATCGCTATGTGGGGATTTGGTACAGCAATGTTCCTACGAATAATATTCTCTGGGTAGCAAACAGGAAGAATCCGATTTTAGACTCTTCTGGTGTCATGACGATATCTGGTGATGGTAATCTTGTGGTCGTGAATGGAAAGAGGGAATTAGTTTGGTCATCAAATATTTCTAACTCCGTAAACGACGCAAAGGCTCAACTGTCAGATTCTGGGAACCTTGTCTTGCTCAAACAGAGCTCTAACTCCAGTGCAAATGGGGCTGAAACTCTCTGGGAAAGTTTCCAGCACATGACCGATTCATTCTTGGCGAAAATGAAGCTCAGCACTAACTCAAGAACAAATGAGAAGAAGGCACTGACATCTTGGAAAAGCCCTTCTGATCCATCAATTGGAAGCTTCTTGGCAAGTCTTGATACACGAGGCATTCCCGAACTTTTCATTTGGAATGGCAGTTCTCTTTATTGGCGTAGTGGTCCATGGAATGGTAATATTTTCATCGGAGCACCCGAGATGCAATCACTCTATATTGATGGGTTTAACTTAGTCGACAATCACGAAGGAACAGTGACTTACAGTTTTGCTGAGGCGTCTTCTTTGTCATACCTGTTATTAAAATCAAATGGGGATTTGGTGCAACCATATTTGGATCAGAATAGCAGTTCCTGGGGGATTGCTTGGTCATCTCGAGGGAGCGATTGTGATGTCTATGGCCAGTGCGGACCGTTTGGAATCTGCAATGCCAAGAAATCACCAATATGCAGCTGCTTGAGAGGCTTTGAACCTAAACACCTTGAGGAATGGAGCAGAGGGAATTGGTCCAGTGGATGCGTTCGGAAGTCATTGTTACAATGCAATGGAACTACAAATGGTAGCAGTAAAGCCAGCAAAAAGGATGGATTTTTTAAGCTGGAACTGATGAAAGTGCCAAATTATGGAATTTGGACCGACGATGATTGTCAAGGGAATTGCTTCAGTAATTGTTCATGTGTAGCATATGCATATGATTCTGGTGTCGGCTGCATGTACTGGAGTGGAGACCTAATTGACCTACAGAAGTTCTCCGTTGGAGGAACTACTCTTTACGTTCGGCTGGCCCACTCAGAACTTGGTAAATTAACTTTACTCTTAGATGATGGTTCTGATCAATTTGGTACTGCAGCTTATCTATAGACGGATCAATACGGCTCGACTCATTCTTCTAGACTCGACGGTTTGCATTAACAAACCAACACACGTGCACACTCAAACATAGGCACGAGCAGGGTCTAATATGGAGTCCTGAAAAGGAACAGATTTCACATATCTTCCTGACTATGACCAAGTATCATTATTAGCTATAAACAAGCGTTCCAAAATTGTTAATTTTCTAGTGGCTTACTAGCAGTGTCAACATAGTTTGAGACATCAGTTTATATATCTGCTCGGATCTGCAGAAAAAAAGAGATATCTGAGAGAAATCATAGCAACTACAGTCATCATAGGAACACTCATTGTCATCATCACAATATGGTTTGCCAGGAGAAAGGCGAAAAAACAAGGTAACCGAGTAATGCAGCTTTCAGATCATGGTACACAATCAGTTCTGAGTTTGCATGGATTAACTAACAAAAATTTATTTCTGGATCAGCAGTAAAGGAAAGCAAGGAAATTTATTTATCCAATGGAGAAGCACCTTTAGTGGTTTCTAGTGAAGAAATGCTTGGAGAGAACTTGAGCAGAGTTAAATTCCAGGAGTTTGTGCTATATAAAATTGAAGAATTGGCTGCGGCAACAGGAAACTTTGATGATGCCAATAAGCTTGGACGGGGTGGTTTTGGGCCAGTATATAAGGTATAAGTATACATGTAGGTATTATAAATGTTATGTCTGTTCATTTTAGTAGCTCATGTAGTTCTTGTGTACAGGGGACACTACCAAACGGTCAGGAAATCGCAATCAAGAGGCTATCGAGAGCCTCAGGACAGGGGCAGCAAGAATTTGTGAACGAAATGGTGGTCATTTGTAAGGTCCAACATCGAAATCTTGTTAGACTTCTCGGATGCTGTGTCGAAGGAGACGAGAAAATGTTAATCTATGAATTCATGCCAAACAAGAGTCTAGACACATTTCTTTTTGGTAATATTTCGCTTATTATAATGTTGCCTTGTACTATCATTCATACCACTATATCTGGAAACCCTCATTTGTATAGTTAGACTTTTAGGCTCCGTTTATTTCGCGAGAGTGAATGATTCTAAAAATGATCATTTGTATCATTTACAAAAATAAATGGAAAATACTTTCACTGTCTACAAAAATGTTTAGATATAAATTGTCGGTGATGAAAATATTTTTTATTGACTAATTATTTTAAGCAATACAAGCGATCCCTTTTAGGAAAATATTGTTCAAATCATTCATTTTCCCGTAAACAAACGTAACCTTAAACAGGATTGTCATTGTTCCTTCCGCAGATACTTCCAATTGTCTCGTTTGGCTTTGAACTTCTTTATGTGCATTTCAATCTTTCCCAGTTGCAAAAAATGAACTTTTTGCATTTTACTTCTATTATCTATTCAGATCCAGTTAAACAAGTACATTTGGATTGGAGAACACGGTTCAACATAATTGATGGAATTTGTCGAGGTCTACTTTATCTTCATAGGGACTCTAGATTAAGGATTATTCATAGAGATATGAAGGCTAGCAATATACTGCTGGATGAAGAGCTCAATCCAAAAATTTCAGACTTTGGAATGGCTCGGATATTTGGGGCAAACGAAAATCAAGCTAATACACGAAGAGTTGTGGGAACCTAGTCAGTACCTTTTTTTTTTTCAATGTTGCGAGTGATTTTATTCTCCACTCAGAATAAGGAACCTGATCTTGTTTGATGGATAATGTAGTGGTTACATGGCTCCTGAATACGCAATGGAAGGGCGATTTTCGGAAAAATTAGATGTCTTTAGCTTTGGCATATTATTACTGGAGATCATAAGTGGAAGACGGAACACTAGTTTTTATGAGGAAGATCAATTCTTGAGCCTTCTAGGACAGGTAAGCTCTCATTGATATGGAAGTTGGAACTGCATTGTGTTCTCATAAACTGGAACTCCAATAGTAAGTTGACTCGATTAATTTGCAGGCATGGCAGCTGTGGAATGAAGACGATACTCTAGCCCTAGTGGACCCAAACATTCCTGTTAGATGCTTCAAGGTTGAGCTTTTAAGGTGCATAAATGTGGGGCTTCTTTGTACACAAGAAAGGGCGAAAGATAGGCCTTCCATATCAACTGTTATCTCAATGATCAACGGTGAAATTGTGGATCTTCCCCGCCCGAGGCAACCTGCATTCACCGCGAGAAAAATAACCCAAGACACAGATTCCTCCGGACAAAGCCAAAAGACATGTTCTGCCAACGATGTTACTCTTACTGTTCTTCAAGGCAGATGACATGATCTGAGTTTTTGCACGATTCTCACTATGTGTCCTGTTCTTACTGTTTCAAGTTCGACTAGTTTTATTTTTACACAATCTTGCTTGGAAATGTATACAAACGCAAAACATAAACTATTTTTTTCCACTTTACAGTTCTTTACTACACATATTTGGGTCATCAAAAGTTGGGCTTCAAATATTTGGTACCTTCTGTTGGGAATATTGCTTGTACTTCTCATCTCAGGAGGCAGTGGTTTAGACAGAGTTCTGGAAAAATTGCGAACAGGCCCGCTCTACTGTGGGGTGAATTGCAATGAGCCCCCACCTTCAAATGTTTGCTACTACCCCTTGACGTTTCTATTTGTTCCAAATTAGAATCCAAATCTTGGCAACGCTAGAAATACCCTCAAATTTGCAATAGCCTCAAGTGTTCACTAATTTCATCTCGCATCATAAATTCAATGACATGGCTAGCTCAAAATATTCCACTAATCCTGTTGAGGTAAGAAGATATAGTTGATTTAACTCAACACTGCAGTCCTTGTCGATTGATTGTACGATTTCAATCAGTATGACTAGTTGTGAGCAACTGGAAACAACCAAGAAAGTGGAAATGTCATGAATCTACCAAGAAAGTGGCAATTCACGGAAAGCAATTGGGGCCACAATGTTGAATGAAGGAAACGATCTAAAATTTCCATGGCATGCTCTCTCAGACTGGTAATCCTCCCAGACTCAAATGCTTTTTCTACAGTTGCCCTCTTCAGTGGGGCAAAAATCCTGATGTAGAAACTCAAGCACTTAGTCAATGCTCTCACCTTGGCAACTACACCTTGACGTTTCTATTTGTCCCAAATTGGAATCCAAATCTTAGAAACGCTAGAAAATTTTCTTTAACCGTAAATTGTTTTTATAAAAATTAATACTTTGTTTTACACAAAGTTATTAATCGTTTACAAATATATTGTAATAGATTTTTCTCATAAAAAATTACTAAATGAAATTTTTTTTATTAAATAGTAACTCCTGATATGTTGAAGAAAGGGTTGATATGAATATTCACTAGTTATATAAAAACATTACTAGTGACTATCGATAGATAGTTAGATGCTTAATTTCTCCATCTGAAATTTTTTTATTTTTATATATCTATATATTTATGAGATTATGAATATCTATATCAGATAATTCCGATTCTATCTAAACAGCAAAGTGGGCAAGTCTGGATAAATAATTTGTTATTTCCACAGAAAATTCTAAATTGGTTCACTCGTGCCACATTTGCCTAAATTAATATTCATGTCACAAAAATCTCAACCCAATACCCTCATGCAACATTTAACCCAAACTAATTTTTATGTTATAGAAAATCTCAAATGGTTTTCCCGTTAGCTACCATCTCCAATATCTTGTCAGCCTTCGTTCAATTTTTTTATACGAAAATTAGTTTGGGTTAAATTTAAGGTATGACCGAAAATTAGTTAGGGTAAATATAATACGGTGTACTATTTAACAGATATTTAATGGAACGAAAATCAATTTAGGGAAAATGTGACACGAATTTACCGATTTGGAATTTTATGGTAATAGTCCATGCCCATGAAGACCCAGTCAGTTTAATGAACAAATTACAAAATATATTTACACGACACCCATCCCGACCGTTACGCAAGGGACAACCTCTCAAATCTCATGTCTTCATTACCCAAACTTTGGTTTCACATTTCGTTCTCTCTTCTTGCACGGCGAAATGACAGCGATAGGTTGAATTCGGAAAGCGTCCAAAGAGCAGAGTCCCCTCCGACACGTCATGTCTTTCCTTCCCTCCACTTGTGCGAAAAGATTGAGAGAGTGGGGACTGCCACGACGTCTTGACCCACCAACCGGTCTTCGTCCCTCAAATCCACATGCTCTCTAATCGAGTCACTGGGGAGATGTGATCCCTCCTCCTCCTCTCCCGCTTGGCTTGACGGGTTCAGCAGCCACTGGCAGTAGGCCCAGGATGGGCTTTCGTCATTTTCGCCGCCCGCAGCCTGTGAGACAGCGAACAGGTGGAGAAAGATTGGGGTGTCAGCATTTGCGGTTTTGGGGGGAAACTAGATATCTTTTGTGTTTCGACGTGGTCTGAGACATCAGTTCATGTCTCCGTTGTGATCTGCAGGTGAAACGAGACATCTGAGAGAAGTCATAGCAACTACAGTCATCATAGGAACACTCGTTGTCATCATGACAATATGGTTTGCCAGGAGGAGGGCGCAAAAGAGAGGTAACGAGTAATGCAGCTGTTAGATCCTCGCATGCCATTTAGTTCTGAGTTTGCATGGATTATATAATTAAGACCGTTGTCTGGAACAGCAGAAAAGGAAAGCAAGGAAAAGCATTTATCCAATGGAGAAGCCCCATCAGTGGTTTCCAGGGAAAAAATGCTTGGAGAGAACTTGAGCAGAGTTAACTTCCAGGAGCTTGTGCTGCATAAAATTGAAGAATTGGCTGCGGCAACAGGAAACTTTGGCGACGCCAATAAGCTCGGACGAGGTGGCTTTGGGCCAGTATATAAGGTATAATTATTCATGTAAAGTATCATATATGTGAGTGGGTGGGTGGGTGTGTGAGTGTGTGTGTGTGTCAATTTTAGTGGCTCATTTAGTCCGTGTACAGGGCACACTCCCAAACGGTCAGGAAATTGCGATCAAGAGGCTATCGAGAGCGTCAGGACAAGGGCAGCAAGAATTTATGAACGAAATGGTGGTCATTTGTAAGGTCCAACATCGAAATCTCGTTAAACTTCTCGGATGCTGTGTTGAAGGAGATGAGAAAATGTTAATCTAAGAATTCATGCCCAACAAGAGTCTAGACACATTTCTTTTTGGTAATATTTCTCTTTTTCAGTGCTGCCTCAAACTATCATTTATACCACTATATCCGGAAAGCCTCATTTGTATAGTTAGCCATGTAAACAGGATTGGGCTGTCCTGCTGCAGATGCTTTAACAATTCTGTTTGGCTTTGAACTTCTTTCTGTGCATTTCAATCTTTCCCAGTTGCAAAAAATGAACTTTTTGCATTTTACTTCTATTGTCTATTCAGATCCAGTTAAACGAGTACATTTGGATTGGAGAACACGGTTCAACATAATTGATGGAATTTGTCGAGGTCTACTTTACCTTCATAGGGACTCCAGACTAATGATAATTCATAGAGATTTGAAGGCTAGCAATATCCTGCTGGATGAAGAGCTTAATCCAAAAATTTCAGATTTTGGAATGGCTCGGATATTTGGGGGAAACGAAAATCAAGCTAATACACGAAGAGTTGTGGGAACCTAGGTAGTAGCTCTTTATTTTTCGACGTTCCTAGTGATTTTATTCTCTACTCAGATTAAGGAATTTGAACCTGTTTGATGGATGACGCAGTGGTTACATGGCTTCTGAATACGCAATGGAAGGGCGATTTTCGGAAAAATCAGATGTGTTTAGCTTCGGCATATTATTACTGGAGATCATAAGTGGAAAACAGAACACCAGTTTTTATGAGGAAGATCAATTCTTGAGCCTGCTAGGACAGGTACGCTCTCATTGATATGGAAGTTGGAACTGCATTGTGTTCTCATAACTGGAGATCATAAGTGGAAAACAGAACACCAGTTTTTATGAGGAAGATCAATTCTTGAGCCTGCTAGGACAGGTACGCTCTCATTGATATGGAAGTTGGAACTGCATTGTGTTCTCATAACTGGAACTCCAATAGTAAGTTGACTCGATTAATTTGCAGGCATGGCAGCTGTGCAATGAAGACAATATTCTAGCCCTAGTGGACCCAAACATTCCTGTTAGATGCTTCAAGGTCGAGCTTTTAAGGTGCATAAATGTGGGGCTTCTTTGTACACAAGAAAGGGCAAAAGATAGGCCTTCCATATCAACTGTTATCTCAATGATCAACGGTGAAATAGTGGATCTTCCCCATCCAAAGCGACCTGCATTCACCGCGAGGAAAATAACCCAAGGCACAGATTCCTCCGGACATAGCCAAAAGACATGTTCTACCAATGATGTTACTCTTACCGTTCTCCAAGGCAGATGACATGATTTGAATTTTTGCACAATTCTCAGTGTGTCCTGTTCTTACTGTTTCGAGTTTGACTAGTTTTATTTTTAGGCAATCTTGCTTGGAAATGTATACAGACGCAAACCATGAACTATTTTTTCCACGTAACAGTTCTTTACTACACATATTTGTGTCATCAAAAGTTGGGGTTCAAATATTTGGTACCTTCTGCTGGGAATAATGCTTCTACTTCTCATCTCTGGAGGCAGTGATTTAGATAAAGTTCTGGAAAAATTGCGGACAGCCCCCCTCCACTACTGGGTGAATTGCAATTAGCCCCCTCCTTCAAATGTTTGCTACTACTCCTTGACGTTTCTATTTGTTCCAAATTAGAATCCAAATCTTGGTAAAGCTCGGAATACCCTCAAATCTGCAATAGCCTAAGTGTTCACTAATGTTCATCTCATGTCATAAATTCAATGACATGGCTAGCTCAAAAAATTCCACTAATCCTGTTGATGTGAGAAAGATATAGCTGATTTTACTCGACGCTGCAGTCCTTGTTAATTGATTGAAGGATGTCAATCAGTATAATTAGTTGTAAGCAACTGGAAACCAAGTGCATAGAAATGTTCATGATACTGAAAACAAAATGGCAATTGAAGGAAAGCAATTGGGGCCACAATCTCGAATGAAGGCAACAATTTGAAATTAGCCTTATTACATTTGAGCTTCTTTCTGTGCTTTTCACTCTAAACCAGTCACGAAAATGATACAAAATTTCTGCATTTGCTTATGTTGTCATTTCAGATCCATTCAAGTGCGAGCATCTTGATTGGAGAAGATGGTTCAACATTATTGATGGAATATGTCGAGCCCTATGGTACCTTCACGGGGGCTGTAAGACTAAGGATAATTCATAGAGATCTAAAGGCAAGTGATATCCTCTTGGATGAAGAGCTCAATCCAAAATTTCAGACTTTGGAATGGCAAGGATCTTTAGAGGCAACGTAGATCAGCAAACACGCGAAGAGTCATGGGGACCTTGTTAGTACCTCTTTTACATTTTGAATTTCCTACCAGTTTTGTTTTCTACTCAGCATGTGGAATCTAAAAGTTAATGATGGAATGCAGTGGTTAATATGGTGCCTGAGTATGCAATGGAAGGGTGTTTTTCGGGAAAATCAGTTGTCCTTAGCTTTGGCATGTTATTACTGGAGATCATGAGTGGAAGACAGAACACCAGCTTTAACGACAAAGATCAATCCTTGAGTCTTCGAGGATTTTTAACCCGTTATTGATGTAGAACGGTGATTTGTTTCCAAACACTGACATTACAGTAGTAAATTGACTTCAGCTTCGTGCAGGCATGAAGTCGTGGAAGGAAGACAATGCTCTGGCACTAGCGGACCCAAAAATATCTGTTAGATGCTTTGAAAAAAGAAGTTTTAAGGTGCATAAATGTGGGTGGTCCTCTTTGCTCACGAGAATTTGTAAAATTTAGGCCGACCATTCCAACTGTCATTTCGATGCTCCAAAGCGAAATTGTGGATCTGCCTAGTCCGAACCAACCTGCCGTCACCAAGAGACATCTAATCCGGGACACAGATAGCTCCAAACCTACCTGCATTCATGGAGAGGCAAACAGCCATGGAGGTTCTATCAACCATGTTTCTCACCACTATTGTAGGCCGATAAGAGTGTTCTCGAGATGGACATTCTTGAAAACTTAGCTCAAAGCTGAACGTTTTCACATTTTGCAATCGGTTGTTATTTTTATTCAAAAGTACAATGTTTACTGTTCATTGGTTCTTTTTTTTTTTTTTTTCTAAATTATCTTTCTGCCAAAAGTATTAAAGCCAAAACAAGGAAAATTGAACAGGCCAACTTTTGTAAGTTGGTGACGGTTTGATGCTTATTGAGCATGTCAAGCATGAAGTGCAGGTGGACGGTGCTCTTGCAGATTAAGGTATTCTGAGCTGAATTCAGTTAATGTGAACAACATCCAGAATGTGTCGATGAAAGTTACTCAAGTCTAGCAGCAAGACCACCAAATTAGAACCACTTGCAAGTTGCAGCATGCATCACATCATGATCCACTTGGTAAAGATCTTCCGTTGCAAAGGTGGAGTAGGTCCCCGTTGCCATGGAAATTTGATAGATACAACAACTCCATCATCAAATTCACCAGGGCACGCCCAACATTAGATGTTGGTCGTGTCCAAAGTGGTGGTGGTGGGGGTAATGGCCTCAGAGCAGCAAAGATATGAGGTTTTCTGTACATATGTAGTAATGTCAAGGTGCAACGGCATCCTTACCATGAAAATTTAGTCATCAGTTTCATTGCAGGCGTAATATAAAGGTCTGCATACGCAAAAACACTCTGTTTTGGAAAAAAGAGTTAGCCAACTCTCTCTTTTCTCTTTGGCATGGACAAATCACTTGCCCATTTGAATCATTCCCAAATTAGAAACATTGGGGGTAAAGAAGAGAGTTGAAGCAGATTCTTCTTCATTGAATGGGACGGTATTATGAACTTTCCTTCTAGGACACTTTTTAGGGCCACAAAAAAGTGAGGGAAAGTGAAGTGCTAGGTGACAATGGCAGAGTGAAAAAAAAAATTTGAGTTTGTGATTTTCTTGATGTGAAATTGGAGGAAATGGACAATGTGAGTTGAGTATTTTGCCCTGACTAGTGGATGGAAATTGCACTTGGCAGCACCCATTATAAAAATCATTGAACTTAATATAAGACTTACTTAGTGTGATTACTAATATATTGAAATTTATTTTCCATTTGAAAAGTCACAAACCATACGTTAAGATTGTCAATTTTGTTAGGTTGAAAGTAGTTTTCCCTTAAAAAAATTATCAATCACTAGAAAAATTTACTAGTTAATCAAAATATACACAATTACATGAAAGGTTGCTCAACCTACATTAGTCCAAAAACGTTATAAAACCAATACTTTTTTCACATAAAAGTTATTGACCATCTACAGAATTTGTTGCTTACCTATAATTGTTATGAAAACTTACTAGTCCTGTCAAAAAATTTACTAAATTGTTACTTCTGATATGTTGAAAAATGTATCATTGCCGAAATTCATCAGTTATATAAAAAAAATAACTAGTGACTATAGATAGATAGGTAAATGCTTACTTTGTTAATATGAAAATCTCTTATTATATGCATGTATATATGTATATTGACTCTGTCCAAACAGCAAAATGAACAGAGCTTGGATAAGTAATCATTACGAGGGATTGTGGATGATAATTTTAAATACTTGAATAGAATTGATTCGCTTGCTTATCGAACAGGTCTATTACGACAACAACCGGCGATTCCGGGTCGGCCCTATCGAGCGAACCGGCCGGACCCCAAACCGTGCCCAACTCTGGGGACAACCTCTCAATTCCTTCTCACACAGCTTGGTTCGCACGTTGTCTCTCTGCTCGGGCGCCGAAAGGACATCGATGATTCAATTCGGAAGGCGTCCAAAAGGCAGAGTCCCCTCCGACACGTCCTTTCGTTCAACTTCCCCCGCCGTCCCCTCCTTCCTCGTCTCGTGCGAAGTAGATTGAGAGCGTTGCGACTGTGGCCATGTGACCTCGGTGCGGACTACTTGACCCACCACTGTCTTCGTCCCTCAGTCTCATCTCACGCAGCTCACGAGCTCTAACGAGTCACTGCAGACGTGACGTCCGGTCCTCGTCGTCCTCCTCCTCTCGCGCGTGGCCTGACAGGTGCAGCGGTGAGTGGAAGTTGGTGTGGGATTTGACTTTCGTAAACTTGAGTTGTCCGCAGCCTCTTGAGACGACGAATAGGTTGAGATAGAAAAAAGTACCAGCATTTGCGGTTTTAGTGGGAAAGTAGAGATATTTTGTGGTTCTTGAGGAAGAAAGAGTAATTTGGGCTCATGCAAGTTCAGCCATCAGATGGCAAAAGTAAATTCTTTTGCATTTCCAATAATCATTAATTAATGATGCTTAACAGAAATAACAAGCCTGTGACATAGTTCAGAGAAATTACTGACCGATTGACTAAAAGATGTCGACTTTGATAGAACGTATTAAATTTGGTTGCTCGAGGTCGTAATGCATTAAATTGTGATGATGCACGTATTGGCTCGCCATGAAAGTTTCAAATGTTTTGAATTATAGAGAAACCAAAAAAATTTGGGCATGAATTTTTAAGGGACCAATTTTATCGAGTCACGAGTTAATGAGGAATTCTTAAGAGTGTATTTGAAATGACTTTTTCTCCCTTACATTGTTTTTTTTTTTTTCAAATTTTGTGAAAAATCATATGGTTTTACAAGAGTTCAAATGTTAATATCCATATACTATATGAAATTTGCGACGCACGATACTTCAAATGAAATTTAAGACGCTAAGCAGAAAATGAAAGTCGACTGAACATAGCCTAAGAATCTCATGACCAAGAACAAGAGAATTGTTTATATGAAGAACAAGTGGCTGGAGTGAAGACGGTAGAGATCCAATATGCAACGCCTGTGCTAAATAGTCGAGACCACAATCTTGAACTCTGCGAAGAGCTGTGGGGCCATTTGCTAGGAAAATCAGATTCTTCGATACCGCTTTCTTCATGGTGCTCCGTAAGTCCTTTAACCGGGGACTGTGCAGTGACACTTAGGCCATGTGGGTATCTCTTGTAGTGGGAAACCGCCATCACCTTCAACCACTAGGCCGTCCTCTGCAAAATTCTGATTTTCATCTTCTGTCCTCAAATTCACTTGCGGCTGGTGGTTTTCTTGGCACTTTCTCTATCATAGCCAGTAGTGCTGCGGCAGCGTGCCATGTTATAGTTTGAGGAGGAAGGATTCAAGTTGTCATCATGATATTTCTGGGAAAAGTAAGATTGTTCTCTCTTTCTGATGTCTCATTATGTTGCAAAATTTTGCATTGGAGGAGATGTCATCACAGCAACTGAGTATATCAAGGACCCTGGAAGCATAACATCAAGTGGAGGTGTCTACAGAATGGGGTTCTTTAGCCCGAACGGTTCTGCAAATCGCTATGTGGGGATTTGGTACAATAATGTTCCTAAATCTAATGTTCTCTGGGTAGCGAACAGGGAGAATCCGATTTTAGACTCTTCTGGTGTTGTGACGATATCCGATGATGGTAATCTTGTGGTCATAAATGGAAAGAGGGAATTAGTTTGGTCATCAATTGTTTCCAACTCTGTAGCCGATGCAGAAGCTCAGTTGTTAGATTCTGGGAATCTTGTCTTGCTCAAACAGAGCTCTAACTCTAGTGCAAATGCTGCAGAGACTCTTTGGGAAAGTTTCCAGCACATGACCGATTCGTTCTTAGCGAAAATGAAGCTCAGCACTAACTCAAAAACAAATGAGAAGCAGGCACTAACATCTTGGAGAAGCCCTTCTGATCCATCAATTGGAAGCTTCTCAGCGAATCTTGATCCACGAAACATTCCTGAACTTTTCATTTGGAACGGCAGTTCTCTTTATTGGCGGAGTGGCCCATGGAATGGTAATATATACATTGGAGTACCTAAGATGCAATCAGTCTATATTGATGGGTATAGCCTGGTCGACGATCATGAAGGAACAGTCTATCTGACCTACAGTTTTGCTGAGGCGTCTTATTTGTCATACTTGTTATTGGAATCAAATGGGGAATTGGTGCAACCATATTTGGATCAGAATAGCAGTTCCTGGGGTATTGTTTGGTCATCTCGAGTGAGCGATTGTGATGTCTATGGCCAGTGCGAACCGTTTGGAATCTGCGATGCCGAGAAATCACCAATTTGTAGCTGCTTGAGAGGCTTTGAGCCTAAAAACTTTGAGGAATGGAGCAGAGGAAATTGGTCCAGTGGATGCATCCGGACATCATTGTTGTAGTGCAATGGAACTACAAATGGTAGCAGTACAGCCGGCAAAAAGGATGGATTTTTAAAGCTGGAACTGATGAAAGTGCTAAATTCTGGATATTTTTTTTCTACTCTTGAAGATGTTTGCCGAGGAAATTGCTCAATTAATTGTTCGTGTGTAGCATATGCATATGACTCTGGTGTCGGCTGCACGCACTGGAGAGGAGACTTAATTGACCTACAGAAGTTCTCCGATGGAGGAACAACTCTTTACGTTCGGCTGGCCCACTCAGAACTTGGTAAATTAACTTTACTCTTAGATGATGGTTCTTATCAATTTGGTAAAACAGCTTATGTTTAGATGGATCAATACCTTCAGCTTGACTCATTCTTCAAAACTTGGCGGTTTTTATTAACAAACCAACACACGTGCACATGCGCACGCTCAAATATAGGCTCGGGCAGGGTCTAATATGGAGCCCTGATAAAGGAGCAGATTTTGCATATCTTCTTGACTACGACCAAGTCTCCTTATTAGCTATAAAACAAGTGTTCCAAAATGATTCGTTTAGTAGTTGTTTACTAGCAGCATCAACATAATCTGAGGCATCAGTTTATGTCTCCGTTCTGATCTCCAGATGAAAAGAGACATCTGATAGAAATCATAGCAACTATAGTCATCATAGGGACACTCATTGTCATCATCACAATATGGTTTGCCAGGAGGAAGGCGAAAAAACGAGGTAACGAGTAATGCAGGTGTTGAATCTTGGAATTGCCAATAAATATCTGAGTTTGCATGGATTAAACAACAAACGTTGTTTGCTCGATCAGCAGTAAAGGAAAGCAAGGCAAAACATTTGTCCGGTGGAGAAGCCCCTTTAGTGGTTTCTAATGAAAAAATGCTTGGAGAGAACTTGAGCAGAGTTGAATTCCAGGAGTTTGTGAAATTTAAAATTGAAGAATTGGCCGCAGCAACAGAAAACTTTGGTGAGGCCAATAAGCTTGGAGGGGGTGGTTTCGGGCCAGTATATAAGGTATAATTATTCATGTAGAGTTACGTATTATCTATGTAGGTGTGTGTGCACACGTGTTTGTTTTAGTAGCTCATTTAGTCCCTGTGTACAGGGGAGACTACCAAATGGTCAGGAAATAGCAATCAAGAGGCTATCAAGAGCCTCAGGACAAAGGCAGCAGGAATTTATGAACGAAATGGTGGTCATTTGTAAGGTCCAACATCGGAATCTTGTCAGACTTCTCGGATGCTGTGTTGAAGGAGATGAGAAAATGTTAATCTATGAATTCATGCCAAAAAAGAGTCTAGACACATTTCTTTTTGGTAATATTTCGCTTATTATAATGTTGCCTCAAACTATCATTTATACCATATTTTACCGGTAAAAAAGCTACAGGAAAAAAAGCTTAATTAGCACCTTTCTAGTGCTGAACTAAACTAATGGGAATGAATCAGGGATACTATAAGAGACGCAACTTAAACATAAGAGCTAGAAGAGCAACTAGACACAGAGGAGAGAGGGGCCAAAAAATGAACACCTCGAAACTTTGAAATGGCTCACGAAGAAGGTTTTGATGCGGCAGATGCAGCCTTTTTCTTGGCAAAGTATTCTTCGGCACGTGCCAAGTTCTTGGCAACAGAAGGCTTAACCCACTTCTTTCGGCCAGGCATGATAGTGAGGGAACAGCCAGCAGCCTCGAGCTTCTCTTTCGCTGCCGCTGAAAAGGCACGGGCCTTTACATTTAACTTGACACTTAGTTCACCGTCTCCTAAAATCTGAAAGTGTGGTAACAACCAAACAGTTCACAACAGTTCGAGAAAACTTACAAGAAGACAAGCTCCACTTGTTGCTGCCCTAAAAATAGGGAAATAAAGGACTTTCTTACCATTCTTCTACAAAGCTAGAAGAACACAAGCATTACGTGATAAGCGCATATTATGATTAGAGAAGGCAATATTAAATGGATTCAACTTGCAAGCACTGACGACAATGATAAATCCACTTATATGCTTATGTTGGAAAAAGGGGGAATACAAGTTCCATTAAGCAGATATAGGGAGCAAGCATATGCTTCTGAATGAAATCTAGAAGATGGAGACATCATTGACAAAATCTTGAGGCCTAAGTGCTACAAAATGACCCTTAAAAAGGCCCCCACTAAGGGTAGAAGTGTTGCTCTAAAGGGGAAAAAGAAAAAGGCGATGCACCAAAGAAGAGCAGGGACAACCTTTATATGACTGTGGCAACACTTTAACCATACCCAGGCATGTTCATACCTTCAAAGGGAGTTTCCTTTCTCTTCCAGATGGGTTAATCAGACCCTCACTCTTTAAAGTCTCTAGAGACACCTCATCTCCTTCTTGAAATCCAGCTGCTTCAATGTGCTTTAGATTGACAGGAACATACTTAGGTAATCCCGCATGCATGCCTTGCCAGTAAAACAAAGAAACAAAAGGTCTCAGCAATTACATTGTATGAAGTATAATTAGGCACATGAGACGTAGAGACATTTTTGCCCACACAAAGCAAAGATCTTCTCTTCTAAAAAACCTGTGCCACTAGAATTTTCAACTGACGGAACAAACATAAGGCTGAACAGCAAAACGAGAGAACTGGTATACCACCATGTGCCTACACCTATATTTACACCACTCATTCCAATTTGTAGGTAAACTAAAAATTTCAGGGGAGATATGACTGCTGGCCCCTTGACATTTCCCACCATCTTTTGTTTATTGGTCATTGGTTCTTAAAGCTGTAGTTATTGCATATCAAGGATTCTCCCAAATGATGTACCACAATTAATATACATATAATGGCATCTTGTATGAATAAATTCATTCTGGTAACTCAGAAGTCTTGTATTCTAGATTGCCCTTACTCTGGATGACTCTTACTTAACTATTTCTATTAGGCGTGTCCATGAAATATTAGTGGTGCCAAGATCAAAGAGAGCAAGGAAGCATGGCTCCTTGACAATGATGGGACACCCACAAATCAGATTAGTGTTACATAAAAGCACTCATTACAGAAACCACAAGATTTGATTTAAAAGAGTGAACAATGTACCCTGTAAGGGTGGAAACAAGATTCGTTGATCATTCTCAAGATATACTTAAAAAGATAAATACTTGCTCAAAAACAGACATTAACTATATGACATGCGAGTGTAAAACACTATCAAGAAGACTTGCTGTTGTCCAACTTCTTGAGGATTTAGTATGCCTTGCCAATATCCTTGCTTCCATCAGAAATTTAACCAACAGGATATTTAAGCATGATCTGTCCCAAAATCACATGCACACCACTTAGGGTGGCATCATATTTTGCTTTTGGTAACTACCAACTAAAGTAGAAATAAAATGGAGACATTTGGTTAGAAATAGGGTCAAGATAACCCATGACTAGGCCAAACCATCAATGAAAAACTTCTGAATGAGCGTGATCGAACGTGACAAACTACCTTGGCTAGACTGCAATATCCAGGAAAAAAGGATCTGAAAGCTTTTTTTTATGGAGTTGTGTGAAGTCATCTCAACGTTCCATGTCTGATGCTGATTAAATGCAGCATGATCACAAACCTTAATGTGACAGGCAGCTTAAAATGACCAGAGACTAGTCCTTGTTGCAATAGATTTAATTTTTCTTTCTGCTTGCAGCTTTGTAGTAGAGCACTTTACCATGAAGTCTGTAATAGATAAACTATAAAGTAGCATGGGCAGTGTCGAAACAGTCAAAATCACGGTAAACTAGTCAGCTCAACCAGCTTCAGCTAGAAATAACTGGGACTCGGAATATACACATGGTAAAGCCCTTCTTGTTGAACCTATATCTCAAGGTGCAAAACTGAAAAATCCCAATGATCTCCACTACCCCCAATTTATTCGCTTTAACATAACTACTAAAAATTGCGTAACTACAGACCAAAAAAACAAAAACAATTGCATAACTGAGTAGCATGGACATGGAAAAAGCAATTGCTTTCTAAGCATATCTAAATAAAAAAGATGAAAGAGCCTTTTCTTTTTCTGTAGACCAAGCTAGAGAAAGAACAATTTACAAGAGATAATGCTTAAAACATGCATTTTTAACAATTCTACACCAATTCACAAGTTTGCTAGATCTGCACCAAAGCCAAGAGAGCAAAACAGAAAAAAGGTCCTAAAGATTAAACCCCCGATATTGCTTGTTCCTTCTTCACAGAATCATTTCTTCAAACAACTTCCAGACACTCATGGTCCCCAACTTTTTGCATGATCCTTGATCATGACATCCACCACCCACTACATTAACGTTATATCAACAAACCTCAACATATGCCCATCCGACAAAGAAACATCATTCCATCCCAAAATCGGACAAATACCGAGATATCTAAATCGCGACCGAACAAGGCAACAAGAAACAGGCACGGTTCATTACCTCCCGCAATGCCGCGCAATTTAGGGAGACGCCGGTAGAGCGGCATTTGACCACCCTCAAAGCCCTTCATGACGCCCGGTCCCGACCGGGACTTCTGACCCCTCATCCCGAACCCGCAGCTCGCTCCTTGACCCGCCGAGATACCCCTCCCCTTCCTCTTGGCCTTCTTCCTGGACCCAGGCTGGGGTCCCAAGTTGTCCAGCCTAAACCGGACGGGGTCGGAGGACGACGGCGCCGCGGCCGGCGGCGGAGACGCCTTGCCACTGATGACGAGCGGGGGCTTTTGCTGCTGTCCCCTCTTCAGCTGAAGCTTCGGAAGTGGGAACAAACAGGGTCTCGCTCTCAAGCTGCTGGGGTCGCCCTGCGAGGTGAAAGATTGAGGAGTTTGCTTCCAACAGTGAGAAGAGGGTCATCGTGCCCGAGAGAGAAGAGAGAGAGCGTACCTTGAATGAGGAAGAGGGATGACTGGAGACGAGGGCGAGCCTCGTAAACGAAGTCGAAGGAAGAGACAGAAGAGACGCCATGGGCGATTGTGAGCTGGAGACGGGGGTGTAAAGCCTCGCTCTGTTATCAGAACATCATGTCCTCCTAAATAGGGGTGTCAAAACCAAACACAATACCCGAACCGAAACACGAACCGACCCGACCCAAACACGAGATTTTCTTATTGGGTCGGGTTAGATCTCAACTTGTTTGGGTAACAATAAAAAGATTTGGGTATTGTTTGGATCTATTGGGCTCGGGTACCCAAGCCCAACCCAAACAATAACCCAAACTGTTCCCGATGGTTCTTGATGGCTTCGATAGACAGAAATGGCCAATTGGCCCAACTCTAGTATGGGCAATTCTTCCATAGATTGAAACCCTAACATCTCTCTTCCACTTTTCTCTCTCACGCTCTTTGCCTTTTCTGCAGTCTCTCCTCCATCCAGTCCAAGTCCGACGGCAATCGCACCAAGGCCGTCGACATGACCGGCCCCGGCGACGCCGCGGTGCAGGGGAGCGGCCGCAGCGGCGAGGGGAACAGGGGCGGGGGCTATGGTGGCAGGTCCTCGTCGGAGAAGGCGGCGTCCGCGGCATCGGCGCTGGGCTCGTGGTCCCGCCGAGGGGAGACCTCGAGGGAATGCTAGGCGGACATGAGATCCCGGGATCACCGAATATCGAGGGAATGGATCAGGGACTCCTTGGATGGCGGGATCTGTAGAGCTACGGCGGCGGACAACGGCCGCCACCGCCACCGCCCCCACGCCGTACTCCTTATCGCACAACACGGCCTGAGCCGGGGGCGAGTTCACCATCCTCTCCAACAGATGCCGCATCGTCCACCTCCCCAACATTTCGCCGCTACCGACGTCGTTGTCCGTCGGGCAACGAGGAGGGAAATACGGGGTCTGCTGCGGCTGCGGCGACTCGCGGGGCACGAGCTGAACAGCGCTCTTCACCAGCTGTTGTAGGTACACCACCTGCTTGTAGGCCTGCTCCAGCGTGGCGAGTGTGTCCATCTTTCTTTCTCCCTGCGGCATCACCAGCTGCTGGCGGCGGCGGCGGGTGCGAGGGCTGCGGTTGGAGCATTTCGAGGGAGCGGAGGAGGTCGGAGAGGCGGTGGAGGGGGAAGCAGAGGGTCGAGTCGTCGGCGAGCGAGAGGGAGTCAAACGGGGACGAAGCGGGAGCGAAGTCGGGGAAGCAGTGAGGGGGTTCTTGCTTGGGCATCTTGAGAGGGGACGGCGAGTATCGAAACAAGAGAATTCATTGTTTGAAACACAACCCGACCCGACCTGACCCGGCCTGATCGTGCGGTGATATCTTGTTCGGGTCTTGTTTCAGGTCGGGTCGAACACACATGGTCAATATTTCGGGTCGGGTCGGGTATCATGAAAACCCGACCCGATCCGACCCGTTGACACCTCTACTCCTAACAGATAAGATGCAGAGCGAGAGCGAGAAAGTGTGAGAGAGAAAACGAAAAAGAAATGGAAAATGGCATAAACAGTCTTAAACTTTGACCAAATATGTAATTTAATTTATAATTTTTTAATTATTTAATATAATTTCTAAACTTTAATTTAATGAATGATATAGTTCCTGAACTATAAATATGTGCTCTTTCTGGGTTGATGTTTGCTGGATCGAACAGGGATTCATTCTTGTTCTTCTTGAAAGATAAATATGTGCTCTTTCTGAGTTGATGTTTGTGTGTAGAAAGTTCCTGTCCACAGAAACAGATCGGAGTTAAAACCTAGAACCCGTCGATTGGGAAAGGGCAAAACAAAACAGAACCTTTGTAAATCACATCAGTTAATTTGGATGGCGTGCAATAGATGCCGGCAGTTTCAAGATCAAGATCTGGTCCGCGAGTTATGTCCAATTAATTACTTAATTTCGCGATAAAGAACTCGAGAGAGCATCTTGACTCCGATCCAGAAAAGACAAACAGAAAAAGAACAACCACAACGCTGGAATAATCGACAGGTTCGAATTTTTCCCCAAAAAATTCTCTTAGGAACCGATGGAACCGGCGAAATTAGCCCGATTCCATGGAGGGCCCATCACAAACAAAACGGGGCGAGAGCAAAGCTACTGGATTTGTGCCTTGCCGGCATGGATCTGGCAACATAGGGTCCCGGAAATGAAGCTAAAACAAGAAAAAAACAAAAAAACAAAACTTGGTCGCTTTTAAAGATGAATTTCAGGCAGGTGAAGAAAATGAAGGAGCCGCTTCGCATATCCCCCCAAATCTCAGCTCAGATATCAAGATCTGCCAATTGAAGAATCCGAACGTACTAATTATCAAGAAGAAACACACAAGATGACCCGTCAAAGCCCCCAAACATCTTAGAAGCGAAAGCTTCTTCCTTTCAAACACAAACCACCCGCAAGAGAAAGAGAGGGAGGGAGAGAAAGACAGAGAGAGAGAGAGAGTACCTGAGCTAAGGGGGGTGTTAGGCAGGAGGCACAAAGAAGGGCCATGTAGGAGAGGCACGGTTCAACTTATAGAGGAGGAGGAGGAGGGTGGGTTTGATGGCGAGAGAGAGAGAGAGAGAGGAGCGAGAAGAAGAAGAAGAACAAGAGAATCCGCAAGAAAGAAAAATAATATGGAGAGAGAGAGAGAGAAGCAAAAGCGTTCTCGTGTGATTGGGCAACAGCGATGACAGAGGAGCGAGAGAGAGAGAGAAAAGGGGAAGTCCTGCAAATGCAAGGCTGCAACGTCTCCGTCTCCGTCTCCGTCTCAGTCCCACAGTCTCTCTCTCGCCGCAACTAAGGGCATTTGGTAACGCTTTTATTTCTGAAAACAATTTTTTTTTTAAATAAATTTTTTTTATTTTTATTTTTTGTAAAAGTTTCTGAGCAAAATAATACGTTTGGTAACTGTACAAAATTTATAGTCCTAATTTTTTACATTCAAATCTATATCTTTTATTTAACTATAAGTACAAGTTATAAGTGAAAAAAATCAATAAACATGGTTTATTGGTTTGTCTAATCCTTTTTAGGGGTTTAAAACCCATTTTAATCCCTAAACTAAGGAATATTCAAAAATACCACTTGGGCACCTAAAAAATTTAAATTTCACTCAAAGTGGGTGGCCACAGGTATTCTAAGCCATTATGTGAATTTTTTTATATTTTTTTGGGGTAAAATTTATTAAAATATTTTACTTTCCCTAAATCTGTTTCTTTTTATTTTTCCGAAAAATTTTTATGAAATTTTTTTAATTTTTTCAATTTCGGAATTTTGCAAATATTTAAGGGTTTTCTGAGTTTTTCTGATTTTTATGGATTTTCTGAGAATTTTTCTGATTTATATGAATTTTGGGAATTTTTTAATTTTCTAATTTTTTATGGGATTTTTCTGAAATTTTTCTAATTTTTATGAATTTTCGGAATTTTTTTAATTTATTCTAAACCATTGTGTGAATTTTTTATTTTTTATTTTTTTTGGGGAAAAGTTTATTAAAACTTTTTACTTTCCCGAAATCTGTCTCTTTTTAATTTCCAGAAAGCTTTTTATGAATTTTTTTTTAATTTTTTCAATTTCGGAATTTTGCAAATTTTTATGGGCTTTCTGAGTTTTTCTGATTTTTATGGATTTTTTGAGAATTTTTTTGATTTTTATGAATTTTTGGAATTTTTTTAATTTTTTTAATTTTTTTATTATTTCCGCCGAGAATGGACCGGACCGTTGCTTTGAGACGGTTTGCAGACGACGGAGGATGGAGGAGGAGCTGAGGTCGCGGCTTGAGGACCGGACCTTTCTATTTCTATTTCTATTTCTGGGAACAAAGAAGTAGATTTTTTCTACTTTTTATTTCTGCTCTAAATATATTTCTTGGCCACTTTTCTATTTCAGGAAATAAAAAAATAAAATGCGTTACCAAATGGATTTCTGTTCTTTTTTTTGTTCTAGGGAACAGAAAAATAGAGAAATAGAAGTGTTACCAAACGGGCCTTTATTGACTGCTTTTCCGCTGACTTCTTCCTTCCCTCACGTGACTGCTGCTGTTTCTGCTGAACCCATATTGTTGCTGACTTGCTGCTGCTTCTGTTGCTGCTTCACTGCTGCTGCTGCCCATGCCTTTGACTCTCACCCACTCCTCTCTCTCTTCTTCTTCTTCTTCTTTTCTTTTCCTTCTTGGCAGCTGCTGCTTCTTCGTGTGTTCTGTTTCTGCTCCTCTGCTGCTGCTGCTTCTTCTTCTTGTTTCGCTCCTCATTTTCAGCCCGCCAGACCAGCCCTTTCTCACCGGAAACAGCCACGCCGAGAGCCGCTCCACCCCGTCACCAAACCACCGCCACCGCAGCTCCCCTCTGGCCGAGCAGCATCGCCCAGACGCGCCCCACAGCCCCCGTCGCCGGCTGTTTTCCAGCCAAGTTTCTGGCTTCATCGCTCGCCGGTTGCACCCACTTGTCCGCTGCCGTCCCAGCCACCAAGACGCCACCACCAACCACCATTTCGTCCCCGGTTCAGCACTCAAGCAGCGCCGAACAGCCGCCCACAGACGGCTGGTTTCTACTGGAACGCCAACTTCGTCGTCCGTCGTCCGTCCCCGCCGTTGCAGCTGCTGGTCCGCTGCTGTCCAGCCACCTAGCCGACACCACCGGTCACCATTTCACGCCCGGAATAGCCCCCAAGCAGCCCCGACCAGCCACCACAGCAGCCGCTCCTTCGCCGAGCCCGGATCGCCGCCGTTCGTCGCTTGTAATGCAAAACCGGAGCCGCCACGAGCGAGCTCGCGTCGTCGCCGTCATTCTCGTGTTAACGTCATCATTAAACAAGTAAGTTAACCCCCAATCTCTCGTTTAGGGTGTTAAACTTGCTTAGGGCAGTTTAGTTTAAGTTTATGGCTAGTTAAGTGGGATTATGAGGTAGGTTATCAGAAAGTCCGATAAGCTATGATTATTTGGTGTGATAGGCTATTGTTGGGTTTGCGATAAGCTATCGCGTATTTGTTAATAAGTGATCAATTATTTTATTATTATTGATTATTTTATTAAATATATTAATTTTCGGAATTAAATATTAATATTTTATTATTAAAAATATATTAAAATAATATTAAAAATAATTATTTTCCGAAATTAAATATGAATATTTGAATGATTTTTAATAGTAAATTGTGATTTTTATGCTTGAATTATGATGCTTATGCTAAGAATTATCGTGTTAATTAATTAGTATAGCTAAATGATTATAATAACTATTTTCAAGAAAGGATTTCGAGTTTTCGAAAATGAATATTTGTCATCGCTATGTCTACAAAATGAATTTGATGTCTTGAGAAAGAAAGCATGTTTGAAATGAGATTTACAAATTGATTGACTGTTTGCATGTGTGACCACTTGGTTTGTTATGCGGCATTGTGTGAGCACTATTCATAGACGCGTGGGCTAATTGAAAAGATAATAATTGGTTGGAATGCTTGTGTGCTCGTGTGGTCACACGTCGAAGCCGTCTTGCTGTAAATCGCTTGACGATGCCCGATTTATCGAGATCTGCTGCAGATCACGCTCGATTTTATCAGATGCCTAGAGATTATCTGGATAGCCGATACTCCGGATGCCGAATCGCGGCCCGATGGCAAATTCGATGCTCCTTACGGGATACCATTTTACTGTAGATCGTTTGATGTTGTCGTATTGGAATGCTGTTTTACTGTAGATCGTTTGACGTAGCCGTGCCCGACGGGGCGGGACGGAGCCCCGTTATGCCGGAAGATAGCCATCTTGCTGCAGATTGCTTGATGTGTAGTGGCCCCGAGGGGGCGTAATAAGTGGAATACGTGTGATGCATAGTGCGTGATTATGTGATAGAAATTGCTAGGCATGGTATGGGACGTGCCTAAGTGGATTCTGTCTTATAATTGAGACACGCGCGCCTGTGATGCATTGATGCATGGGAAATCTATTTAAATGCTTCGAGTATGTGACATGTTCATTTCATCGAGTGTGCCAAGGCGAGGTAAGGATGGTTGTGGTTGTTTAATGATGTTGCTGTTGATGCTGTATTGCCTGGTTAGGGACCCCCGAGGCGAGTTGGCCTCCTAAGCGGGGCTTAGGCCGTTAACTTATTGAGATTTTATCTCATTTGTTGTTGTTAAACCTTTTTCAGGACCTTAGCATGTCGTTGCTCCCTATGCGGTTTGGAGTACCGTAGTTTTTGGTTGGTCCTTGAGGGTTAGGCCTGAAAGCTGATCTTTTGGATGGAGTAGATTAACCCTAGCCTTTATCTTTTGCTGGCTTTTTGTGGAAACGCCCGAAGTGGGCTTGTAAGTATGTTCCCAGGGTTAATCGATAAAAAAAAATGGCTTTTGTTATGACTGGTTTTCCTCTGCTATCCCTGATTTGATTATTGTCTGGGGTTTGTCGTGTTGGTTATCGTTTCCGCTTGCGTAATTCAAAGATAAAAAGAAAAGGGTCGGCGACGAGTCCTAGTCGTCGCATCATAACGACCATAGCGGGATGTTGCGTGTCCGTAGGGTTCAGGGCGTGACATGATTAGTCCCTAATTTATATGCAATTAAACCCTAAATGGTTAGCCAAAATTTAGGTGTCAATACAATCCCACAAAAAATTCGAGATTTTCACATTAAGAAAGTAAGCATCTACCTATTTGTCTATACTCATTAGTAATTCTATTATGTAACTAGTGAATTTCAATAACAATACATTCTTCAACATATTAGAAGTAACTACTTATTTTGACATGATTAGTAAGTTTTCATAACAATGTATGGTTAAGCAACGATTTTTCTGTAGATGATTAATATATTTTATGTGAAAAAAGTATCGGTAATATTAAGTTTTTGAACTATGTAGGGTTGAGTAACTTTTCATGTAATTGTGTATATTTTAGTTAATTAGTAACTTTTTCGAGTGACTAATCATTTTTTAAGGAAAATTGTTTTCAACCTAACAAAATTAGCAATCTTAACGCATGGTTAGTGACTTTTCAAATGGAAAATAAATTTCAATTTATTAGTGATCACACTAAGTAAGTCTTATATTAAGTTCAATGATTTTTCACAAGAGAAGGTTATTTTCACATCTTTTAAGCTATTACAAACCAGTGGAAAATTACTTTTCAACCTGTTGAATAAGTGGGATTATCTTATAAAAGAAAAAAATAAGTTGGATTAATTCAAATTAAAGTTGTCTATGTTAAACACCATACACTTTGTTATTTCTTTTTGTCTCAATCCGACCCAAAATTCCATCTTCGGATTCTGATTGTCCTAGATTTGATGGGTGCTTGCCAGGTGCACTTTCCATGGACTAGTCAGGTCAAAATACTCAACTCACATTGTCCATTTCCCCCAATTTCACATCAAGAAAATCACAAACTCATTTTCATTTTCACTCTGCCATTGTCACCTATCACTTCACTTTCCCTCACTTTTTTGTGGCCCTCAGAAGTGTCTTAGAAAGAAAGGTCATGGTACTGTCCCCACTCAATGAAGAAGAATCTGCTTACAACTCTCTTCTTTACCCCCAATGTTTCTAATTTGGGGGTGATTCAAATGGGCAAGTGACTTGTGCATGCCAAAGAGAAAAGAGAGAGTTCGTTAACTATTTTCGCCAAAACTGAGTATTTGTGCGTATACAAACATTTATATTTTGCTGGCAATCAGATTGATGAGTAAAATTTCATGATAAGGATGCCGTTGCCCTTGACATTACTAGATACGTGCACAAAACCTCACATCTTCGCCACTCTAATGCCATTATCCCCACCACCAACATCTAATGTCGGGTGTGCGCTCATGAATTTGATGATGGAGTTGTTGTAGCTATCAATTTTCCATGGCAACCGGGACCTACTCCACCTTTGGCACTGAGATCTTTACCAAGTGGATCATGTCGTGATGGCTGCTGCAACTTGCAAGTGGTTCTATATTGGTGTTGCTGCTAGACTTGAGTGACTTTTATCGACGCATTCTGGCTGTTGTTCATATTAACTGAATCTAGCTCAGCATACCTTAATCTGCGAGAGCACTGCTCCAACAGGCACTTCATGCTTAATAAGCACCAAACCATCACCTACTTAATAAAAGTTGGCCTGTTCAATTTTCCTGGTTTTGGCTTTAAAACAATTGGCAGAAAGATTATTTGAGAGACATAAGAACCAATGAATAGTAAACATTGTACTTTTGAATAAAAATAACAACAGATTGCAAAATTCGATAAAACGTTCAGCTTTGAGCTAATTTTTCAAGAATGTCCATCTCGAGAACACTCCTCGTCGCCCTACAACAGTGATGATTAACATGGTTGATAAAACCTCCATCCGGGCTCGGTTCCAAGAATGGTTGGTACATTCTTTTTTAGGATTTACGGTTTATGGAGTACTTTGTAAATTTTTTATTTTTAGAAAAATACATGTCTTGCAGTTGTAAAGCGAATGATCACAGAGACAGAAACAAGCTTTTATTGTGGTAACTTTGTCGATGCTCTTAGCCACCCAATGATAAGTTCTTTGCATAGTCATAGACAATATCAATTTATCTAATGATAAATGCATTAAAAGTCTTAAAACTTGTCGAAAAGTGCACTCGAGTCCTAAAATTTTCAAAAAATGCAATCAAGTCTTAAAATTTAAAAAAATCCAATCAATGGAAGGACTTGATTGGATGGGTAGGACAAATACTCAATGCCAACCGAAAGAGGTTACGATACCATTGTTAACTTTTGGTGTTAATGTGCAAGTGCGTGTATGTGAGGAATCTTTTCATGGCAAAAGATCAACAAGGAGATAAGGAAATAAAATTTTATTAGGTAATTTGTATAGTACAAGCGAGAGTGGAGGAGCATTCTTTTTTCCAGTTGGTTGCATGTACACCTAAAGACCGCAAGCCTCACCTATTTATAGGCACATTTCCACAGGCTCTTTATGCAAATATCTTTGATTTTGTTAGAGATTGTTTCTTGTTTTTTTTAAACTGGGCCACAACCTTCTTTACTAGTCTACAACCTTGTACAGTCCACTGACACTTAGGGCCTGCTTGGTAATGCTCCAGATTCTCTGATTTTCTGTTCTTTTGTTCCCTAGAATAAAAAAATAAAAATAGAAATCCGTTCGGTAATGTCAGTCAATTTTTTTGTTCCCCATAACAAAAAAGTGATCAGGGAATGAATTTGGAATAGAATCAAAAAGTAAAAAAAAAGCTGCTTCTTGATTCTGGAAACAAGAATCAGAAATATAAGAGATTTTTTTTTTCTTTTTCTTCTTTCCTGGTCGGCGAGGGCGTCGCGGCCCTCACCGGCCATAGGCGAGGGCAAGGGTAGGCGAGGTCGCCTAGGCCGCGAGCGTCGAGGGCCACCCTTGCCCAGGCCACGAGGGTCCAGCTCTCGCCGGCAACCCGGCCATGGCCAAGAAGGAGAAGAAGAAAAAAAAAAGAAAAAAAAGAGAAAGAAATATTAAAATATTTTAAAATATTATTAATAAAAAGAAATTTTGTGCAGTTACAAAACACATTTATGTTTTTTTCTATTCCAAGAATGGAAATTTTGGGCCGTTATCAAACGCCTTCAAATGCTTAGAAATTGTTTCTAGAAACAGAATAAAAAAAAATCATTTCTTAGCAGAAATTGTTTCCGGGAATAAAATGGTTACCAAACAAGCCCTTATAAGTCTAGAAGATTGTTGTAGGCTTCACCGGACGAGCTTAGATTTTTGGAAAATTGATGAGATTTTAACAAAAACATCAATACCAAGATTCCTCTAGTCCAATGCCCTTATGAAATAAGTTTAAAGACAAAAATGTAAGCTTACTTCTTTATCAAACAGATGTGGTTCTGCTATTACATTGTAAGCACTGATAATGCCAGAGTAAAATGCCAAACCATGCAAGAATGTAAAGAACTTTGGTGACATTTTTTATGCGAATGTAGTTCTTAATAATTTATGATTACAATCAATCATTGGGTGCCTGTTTTCTAGTAACTGTAACATAAGGTTGTTAGCTCAAATTTCATGCGAAATCCAGTACTTCACAGCTGACAAATTGTATTGTCTAATGAACTTGGATTCATCCTCCTGCATCGAGTTGGGCCAAGAAGGATAAATTACTGATAGGAAAACAAAAAGAACAAGATTAATAATGAATAAGAATATGATACTCTATTGTCCGTAGCGTTAAAACTTAAGTTATGAACGTTACGGAGTCAATTAATCTAAGAATGAGGGGTATGTAGATATTGTTCACAAAATGATAACAGGAGTACTGTGAGGTAGGGTTTCGGCGTGGGGATGCTTTGAGTTCGGGTATGGTTTTAGTCATGTTGTGTCTCGTGTTGCATTTGGCAAGGTGTTGTGCTGGCCTTGATAATGGCTGAATCTATTTTAAAATCTGCCCTTGCAATTGCTAGAAATTTCAAATCATTACATATTTGACATTTTAACCCTGAGAAGAAAATTCTGTAATATTTTTGACTACGAAATGGCTGATGCCATTAAAAAGATGGTACATTACTGTTTGATCTTGTCCAGCACTATTCCACAAATCACATTCAGCTTCAAACTCTTCATCACTAGTGCGATCTCCCTCATTTACACATAAAATAATGATCAACAACTGGATGTACATGAATATACATGATATTTCAAGATTACACCACTAACGGTCACTGCAATTGCGAGATGAAGTTTCAGAATGATGTCATTTCAAGAAGTCTCATGTCATCGGCCTTCAACAGTGGTAAAAGTCATATTGTTGGCAGAATATTTCTTCTGGCTTTGTTCAGAGGAATCCTGGTCTCGGTTTATTTCCCTCTCAGTGAATGCAGGTTGCTTTGGACTCGGAAGATCAACAATTTCACTGTTAAGCATTGAAATGACAGTTGAAATGGTAGGCCTATCTTTTTCAAGTTCTTGGGTGCAAAGTAGGCCCACTTTTGTGCACCTCAAAACCTCAACTTCAAAGCAATTGATAGACATTTTTGGATCCGCTAATGCTAAAGCATTGTCTTCCTTCCACAGTTTCCATGCCTGCATAAAAATTCATCAAGTCAACTAACAATGGGAACGAGTACCTATGTAAATGAGTACAGTTCTCTGTTAGCAACAGCTCACAAATCCTAGAAGGCTCAAGCATTGATCTTCCTCAGTAAAGCCAGTGTTCCGTCTTCCACTTATGATCTCCAATAATAACACACCAAAGCCATAGATGTCAGATTTTTCTGAAAATCGCCCTTCCATTGCATATTCTGGAGCCATGTAACCGCTGGATTCCGTCAAATATTTTAAAAAATTCTCAAGCTTAGTAGAAAACAAAGTATGAACTTCAAAATGTAAGAGGTACTAACTAGGTTCCAACAACTCTTCGTGTATTCGCCTGGTCTTCGCTGCCCCCAAATATCCGGGCTATACCAAAGTCAGAAATTTTTGGATTGAGCTTTTCATCCAAAAGAATGTTGCTTGCTTTCAGATCTCTATGAATTATTCTTAACCTAGAATCCCTGTGAAGATAGAGTAGGCCTCGACAAATTCCATCAATGATGTTGAATCTTCTTCTCCAATCCAAAATTTCTGGTTTGAGCGGGTCTGGATAGACAATATGAATAAATTGCCGTCAATCTGCATTGCTTTTGCAACCGGAAAAGAGAGACATGAACAAAAGGAAATCCCAATGCAAGCAGAAAATGTATATATAGGTATGCTTCAATAATATTTGAATGGCTAATATTACAAGTGAGACATTCTAACAAAGTGGGATTCAATGGTAGATTGAGGCATTATGGAGAAAGTAAACCAACCGAAGAGAAATGCATCCAGACTCTTGTTTGGCATGAACTCATAAATGAGTATTTTCTCTTCTTCTTCAACACAGCATCCGAGGAGTCTAACGAGATTTCTGTGTTGAACTTTTGAAATGACCACCATTTCATTCATGAATTCCTTCAGCCCTTGTCCCGAGGTTCTTGATAATCTTTTGACTGCTATTTCTTGTCCATTTAACAGTCTCCCCTGTATAAGAGGACTGAATGTGAGCTGCGGAAATGTAAAAATTATGTCACCGAACTGTTCATAGACATTACCCAATATACGGTACCAAAACCACCCCGACCAAGCTTATTGATGTTACTGAAGTTGCTTGTTGCCGCAACTAATGCTTCAAATTTATACAGCACAAGCTCCTGGAGATTAACTTTGGCCAAGTTCTCTCCAAACTTGGTTTCATCAGAAACCATTAAAGATGGTTCTCCATCGGAAAAGTGCATTTCCATGCTTTTCTTAACTGTTGATTGAGAATATTTAGTAATTTAATCCGTGCAAACACGTAAACAATTAATCAGCATAGAAGGATCTGAGAGCTGTAAAACTCGTTACCTCCTTGTTTTTTCACCTTCTTCCAAGCAAAGCACAGTGCAATAACAAGAATGATTGTTCCCGTAACAGCTGTAGCTGCAACAATAGTTCTCAGATTTGTTTTTTCATCTGCAGATCAAATGGCAACATAAACTGGTATCTCAGATAATGTCAATTCAGCAAGTGAGAACTAAACGAAAGTCTTCTTGGATCACTTTTCTTATACCCATATACAGCGCCCAGCCCCGCCGCACACCCCCCACCCCCCCGCAAAAAAAAGAAAAAGAAAAAGAAAAAGAAGAAGAACTATCTATACATTAACTATGATTTGAGACTAATGTGAACTTACTAAGGTCTGTGTGAGCTAGACGAAGGTAAACATCTGTTCCTCCAATGGAGAACTTCTGTAGGTCAAGTAGGTCTCCACTCCAGTGCATGCAACCAATGCCAGGGTCATAGGCATATGCCACACATGAACAATTAGTTAAGCACAGTGCTGGGCAGGCAGCTTCAATAGGAGAAGTCCAAACTGCAAAGTCTGGCACTTTCACTTTCTTCAGCTTAAAAAATCCGTCCTCTTTGCCTGCTTTACTGCTATTATTTGTACTACCAGTGCATTGCAATAACGTTTTCCTGACGCATCCACTGGACCAATTCCCTCTGCTCCATTCCTCATTATGTTCAGGCTCAAAACCTCTCAAGCAGCTGCAAATTGGTGATTTCTTGGGATTGCAGAGGGCGAAAGGCCCACACTTGCCATAAACATCACAATTGGTCACCCGAGATGACCAAACAATCTCCCAGATATTCCCATCACGATCCCAAGACGGCTGTACTATATCACCACTTGATTTCAGTAAAATGTAAGACAGGATAGGCCTCTTAGCATAACTGAAGGTGACATAGACAGTTCCTTCCTTATCATCAACAAGGTTAAATCCATAGAGATAGACCGATTCCATGCCCTGCACTCCAATAAAAGTCTCACCATTCCATGGACCACTCCGCCAATATGGTTCGGTGCCATTCCAAGTAAAAACTTGTGGAATGTTCATTGAATCTAGACTCACCGAGAAGCTTCCAATTGATGGATCAGAAGGGCATTTCCAAGATGTTAGTGTCTGCTTCTCATTTGTTCTTGAGTTAGTGCTGAGCTTCATTTTCTCTAAGAATGAATCGGTCATGTGCTGGAAACTTTCCCAGAGAGTCTCTGCATCATTTGCACTAGAATTAGAGCTCTGTTTGAGCAAGACAAGGTTCCCAGAATCCGACAACTGAGCTTTTGCATCGGTTATAGAGTTGGAAACATTTGATGACCAAACTAATTCCCTCTTTCCATTCATGACCACAAGATTACCATCATCAGATATCGTCACGACACCAGAAGAGTCTAAAATCGGATTCTCCCTGTTCGCTACCCACAGAACATAATATGTAGGAACATTATTGTACCAAATCCCCACATAGCGATTTGCAGAACCATTAGGGCTAAAGAATCCCATTCTGTAGAGACCTCCACTTGATGTTATACTTCCAGGGTCTTGGATATACTCAGTTGCTGTGATGACATCTCCTCCAATGCAAATTTTAACAACATAATGAGACATCAGAAAGAGAGAGAAAAATCTTGCTTTTCCCAGAAATATCATGATGACAACTTGAATCCTTCCTCCTCAGCAACAACCTATAACACGGCACGCCGCCGAAGCACTACTGGCAATGGTAGAGTAAGTGCCAAGCAAGACGAGTCGCAAGTGAATTTGGGGACAGAAGATGAAAATCAGAATTCTGGTGAGGAAGGCCTAGTGGTTGAAGGTGATGGCGGTCCACATGGCCTAATTATCATTTGCATAGTCCCTGGCTAAATGGACTTAAGGAGCCCCATGAAGAAAGCGGCATTGAAGAAGCTCATTTTTCTAGCTAAATGGCCCCACAGTTTTTCGCAGAGTTTAAACCTGTGGTCTCTACTATTCAGCATCGGTGTTGCATATTGGATCTCTATTATCTTCACTTGAACCACTTGTTCTTCACTTCAATAAATTTCTTGTTCTTGGTCATGAGATTGCTAAGATATGTTCAGTCGACTTTCACTTTCTGCTTAGCGTCTTAAATTCATTTGAAGTATTGAGTATCTCGAATTTCATAAAGTACAAGGATATTAGCATTTGAACTCATGTAAAATCATATGATTTTTCACAAATTATTCATAGAAAAAAAAATCATTGAAGGGAGAAAAATGTCATTTCAAATAAGCCCCTAAGCATTCCCCCATTATTAACTCGTGACTCAATAAATTTAGGCCCTTAAGAATTCACCCTCGACTTATTTTATTTTGCAAAATTCAAAATATTTGAAACTTTCACGACGCGCTAACACACATGGCATCCCAATTTAACGCATTAAGACCTTGAGCACCCAAATATAATACTTCGTTTCAACGTCAACTTCCTCAAGTCGGTCGTCTTTCAGACCCCAAAAAAAAAAAAAGGTCGGTCATCGATAATCTCGGTTAACTACGTCATAGGCTGATTGTTTCTATTGAGCGTCACTAATTAGTGTCAATCGAAAAGGCAAAAGAAATTATTTAGTGTATATTAGATTAAGTAAAAAAGTTAGAAAAATTATATCTTGATCGCATTTCACCCAGGTACCCTTCTGAAAGTACCAACTTTGCCATCTGATGGCTGAACTGCATTGGCCCAAATTACTCTGTCTTCAAGCCTCAAGGAACGCAAAAAACCTCTCATTTCCCCCAAAAACCGCACGTACTGAAACCCTAATCTTTCTCCGCCCATTCGTCGTCCCAGTGGCTGCGGCCTACTCGTGCTACGAAAGTCAATCCCCCAACTTCCAGTCACCACTGCACCTGTCAAGCCATGCCCGAGAGGAGGAGGACGACGACGACCGGGCATCACATTTCCTCCCTCGACTCGTGACAGCTTGTGGGTCGTGTGAGATGAGACTGAGGGACGAAGACTGAGTGGCGGGTCAAGTCGTCTGCACGAAGATCACATCGCCCCCATCCGAACTCTCTCTCCATCCATTCGCACGAGGCGACGACGGAGGGGACGGTGGGAAAGGAACGAAAGGACGCGTCGGAGGGGACTCTCGACTCCTTGGACGTATTCCGGATTGAGTCGTCGCTGTCATTTCGGCGGTGCAAGACGAGAGACAATGTGCGAACCAAGCTGTGTGATAAGGACTTGAGACTTGAGAGGTTGTCCCCGGCGTCACGCACGGTTCGGGGTCACTGGCCGGTTCACTCGACCCAGATTCGCCGGTTATTGTTTTAATAGACCCTAGCAATTAGCGAATCGATTCTATTTGGCTGTGTTCGTTTGCGGAAAAATATTTTTTCGGAAAATATTTTTCGCATTTTTCGGTGTTCGGGGGCGGAAAATGTTTTCCGTGAGAAAACATTTTTCTTCCCCACCCCCAAATCCTTCATTGTTTTCGGGAAAATGATTTCCTCTTTTCACAAGGAGGAAATCATTTTCCCCCAAATTGAAGGCAAAATTGCCCATGGGAGGGAAAATGTTTTCCGCGGGAAAGGAAGTTGATCGCCGGTCGCCGCCGCCGGTTGCGGCCGGCCGCCGCCGCCGCTAGTCGCCGCCGGACTCGGCCGCCGCTGTCTTGATTACCGCCCGTCGCCGGCCGCCGCCGCCGCCTGCTGCCGGCTGCCGGTGCCCAGCCGCCGCTGCTGCCGCTGCCTTGCTGCCGCCGGTCGCCGGCCGCCGCCGCGCCGCTGCCATTGCCGGTCGCCGTGAAAAATATTCTTCGAAACTTTTTCATATTGGTCGCCGACACAGGAAAATTATGTTCGGGAAAACATTTTCCGGGGAAAATGACTTCCGGGAAAATATTTTCCAAAAGGAGAATATTTTTCGCCAAACGAACGGAGTTTCGGAAAATATTTTTCCCGGCGATGGTGGCCGTGACGGCAGGCGACAGGGCGGGCGGCCGCGGTGGCGATCGGGCGGCAGCCAAGGCGATCAGCGGCATGCGGCAGCGGCGACCGGGCGGCGGCGGCTATGCGACGGGGCGGCGGAGGCCGCGATCGTATAAGCGGCGGCGGCGGCGGAAGCGGGGCGGCGGCGCGCGGCGGCCGGCGGCCAACGGCGGTGACCGGCAATCAACTTCCTCTCCCGCGAAAAACATTTTCCCTCCCATGGGCAATTTTGCCTTCAATTTGGGGGAAAATGATTTCCTCAAAACAATGAAGGATTTGGGGGTGGTGTCCGCCCCCGAACACCGGAAAACACGGAAAATGTTTTCCGGAAAAATATTTTTCCGCAAACGAACACAGCCTAGGTTCTATCTGTTCTTCGGAAAACGAATAATTTAAAAAATAATTTATTAAAAATAATCTCTTATATATCACTTAAAATGATTGATCAATGAAAAATGTTTTTATTATTGAGAACAACTTATGTTTAAACATTTTTGTAGACGATAAAAATATTTTTCGTTTATTCATTTTTATAAATGATACAAATGATTTCTTTGAGAGAAACATTTTTTAAATTATTCAATTTTTGCGAAACAATGGAACCTTAATATTTAATAAATTCTCATTCAGGATCTAATGAAAAGGTTACTGTATTTTACGTTTTTCATTTAAATTGATCGAGTCTAAATGAGATTGGCCAAGCCAAGTGAGGGTATCGTATTATAAAACGGAATTACTTATCCAGGTTCTGTCCATTTTGCTGTTTGGATAGGATTAAAATATACATGATTAAATATTTTCATATTAGGAAATTAAGCATCTACTTCCGATCACATTCCCATGCTCCCTTTGCTCTGAGTTCGCTCTCCGTCCCTTCCATGTAGCTCTCGGTCTCATCTCCGTCTCTCCCGGAGCTGAAACTCGATCTCAGCTCCATCTCTCGAGCCTCCCTCTCTCTTTGTTTCGGGGTTTAAGTGGGAAAGAAGGAATGAAGGTAGCCTCGAAGCATTCGGTTAGCGATGGAAGCGAACGAGTCCTCCTCATTGGAGTGGGGCAACGTGACGGATTGGTCGAATGAGGGCGAGAAGATGAGCGGAGCAAGAGGTGTGAGCGGGAGGGATTAGGGTTTTTTTTAAAATTTGGGAAAGACCAAAGAGGTGGGACAGACCCGTCGGGACACCTCTTTGTGTCACTTCTGATACGAGGTTTTTGTGTTCGGCTTCTCTTTGTAAGTCGCGCGTTGAAAAGTTTATATACTACTTACCTTACCAAAAAAAAAAAAAGAGACGGGACAGAGCCGTAATGATATTAGGGATTTTTCACATTCGTAAGAAATAAAAAATATAAGTTAAAAATAGATTAAAAAAAATCGGTTCGGACTAGTTGGGCAGTTCCCCATGTAGAACCAAATCGAAATTCACCAATTACAATTGCATTGAACCAAGAACCGTACCAGTGCCCTCGGGAACCGCCCAAAACCGCCCGGTTAAGTTCGGTCCGGTCCGGCCCGGTCTCGGCTGTTCCATTTACTCACCCCTAATTTACTTATCGATGTCTATTACTAGAATAACAATCGGCAAATCTGGAACGGCCTGATCGAGCGAACCGGCCGGACCCCGAATCCCGTGTGACGCCGTGGACAACCTCTCAAGTCTAAAGTCCTTTTCACACAGCTCGTTGTTCGCCATTTGTCTCTCTTCTTGCACGCCGAAACGACAGCGACAAATCAATTCGGAAAGCGTCCGGAAGGCAAGAGTCCCCTCCGAAATATCCTTTCGTTCCTTCCCACCGTTCCCGCTGTCATAGTCTCGTGCGAGCAGATTGAGAATGCTGCGACTGCGGCGATGTGATATCGGTGGAGACAGACTTGACCCACCCACTCAGCCTTCGTCCCTCGGTCCCATCTCACACAACCCACGTGCTGTAACGAGCCACTGAAGGTGTGATGTCCGGTCGTCGGCGTCCTCATCCGCCTCCTCCTCCTCCTGCTCCTCCTCTCGCGCGTGGCTTGAGAGGTGCAGCGGTGGCTGGAGGTTGGCGTGGGATTGACTTTCGTAAACTTGAGTCGTCCGCAGCCCCTGAGACGACGAATAGGCGGAGAAAGATAAAAAGAGTTCCAGTATTTGCCGTTTTACGGGGAAGTCAGAGATCTTTTCCGTGGTTCTTGAAGAAGGGAGAGTAATTTGGGCCAATGCAGTTCAGCCATCAAATGGCAAAACTAATTTCTTTTGCCTTTTCAATCAACATTGATTAACGATGCTTGACCGAAATAACTAGCCTATGACATTGTTCAGAAAAATTACTGCCGGATTGACCAAACGATGTTAACTTTGATACATTGCATTAAATTTGGGTGCTCGAGGTCTTGATGCATTAAATTATGATGCTGTCCGTATTGGGGGCGTCGTGAGAATTTCAAATATTTTGCATAAAAAAAAATTTAAAAAGGTTGAGGATGAATTCTTAAGGGTCTAGTTGAAATGACTTTTTCTCCCTTGAATGGTAATTTTTGAAAAATCATATGATTTCAAATGAGTTTATAAATGCGAATATTCAGATACTTAAAGAAATTGGAGATGCACTATAGTTCAAATGAAATTTAAGAAGCTAAGCAGAAAATGAAAGTCTGACTGAACATATCCTAAGAATCTCATGACCAAGAACGAGAGAATTGTTGATATGAAGAACAAGTGGCTTGAGTGAACATGGTAGAGATCCAATATGCAACGCCTGTGCTGAATAGTCGAGACCACAATCTTGAGCTGCGGGGCCATTAGCTAGGAAAATCAGATTCTTCGATACGGCTTTCTTCATGGTGCTCCGTAAGTCCTTTAGCCAGGGACTGTGCAGTGACAATTAGGCCATGTGGGTATCTCTTGTAGTGGGAAACCACCATCACCTTCAACCACTAGGCCTTCCTCTGCAGAATTCTGATTTTCATCTTCTGTCCTCAAATTCACTTGCGGCTTGTGGTGTTCTTGGCACTTTCTCTACCAAAGCCAGTAGTGCTCCGGCAGCATGCCATGTTATAGGTTGTTGCTGAGGAGGAAAGATTCAAGCTGTCATCATGATATTTCTGGGAAAAGCAAGATTGTTTCCTCTCTTTCTAATGTCTCATTATGTTGTAAAATTTTGCATTGGAGGAGATGTCATCACAGCAACTGAGTATATCCAAGACCCTGGAAGTATCACATCGAGTGGAGGTCTCTACAGAATGGGATTCTTTAGCTCTAATGGTTCTGCAAACCGCTACGTGGGGATTTGGTACAATGATGTTCCTACGTATAATGTTCTCTGGGTAGCGAACGGGGAGAATCTGATTTTAGACTCTTCTGGTATTGTGACGACATCCGATGATGGTAATCTTGTGGTGATTAATGGAAAGAGGGAATTAGTTTGGTCATCAAATGCTTCCAACTCTGTAGCCAATGAAAAAGCTCAGTTGTCAGATTCTGGGAATCTTATCTTGCTCAAACAGAGCTCTAACTCTAGTGCAAATGCTGCAGAGACACTTTGGGAAAGTTTCCAGCACATGACCGATTCGTTCTTAGCGAAAATGAAGCTCAGCACTAACTCAAGAACAAATGAGAAGCAGGCACTAACATCTTGGAAGAGCCCTTCTGATCCATCAATTGGAAGCTTCTCAGCGAGTCTTGATCCATGAAATATTCCTGAACTTTTCATTTGGAATGGCAGTTCTCTGTGTTGGCAGAGTGGTCCATGGAATGGTAATATATTCGTTGGAGTACCTGAGATGCAATCAGTCTATATCAATGGGTTCAACCTGGTAGACGATCACGAGGGAACAGTCTATCTGACTTAGAGTTTTACGGAGGCGTCTTACTTGTCATATTTGTTATTGAAATCAAATGGGGATTTGGTGCAACCATGATTGGATCAGAATAGCAGTTCCTGGGGGATTGTTTGGTCATCACGGGTGAGCGATAGTGATGTCTATGGCCAGTGTGGACCGTTTGGAATCTGCAATGCCAAAAAATCACCAATTTGTAGCTGCTTGAGAGGCTTTGAGCTTAAAAACTTTGAGGAATGGAGCAGAGGAAATTGGTCCAGTGGATGCATTCGGAAGTCATTGCTGCAGTGTAATGGAACTACAAATGGTAGCAGTACAGCCGGCAAAAAGGATGGATTTTTAAAGCTGGAAATGATGAAAGTGCCAAATTCTGGAATATTTTTTGCTACCCTCGAAGATAGTTGCCCAGGAAATAGCTCAATTAATTGTTCATGTGTAGCATATGCATATGACTCTGGTGTCGGCTGCATGCACTGGAGAGGAGACCTAATTGACCCACAGAAGTTCTCCGTTGGAGGATCAACTCTTTACATTCGGCTGGCCCACTCAGAACTTAGTAAATTAACTTTACTCTTAGATGATGGTTCTTATCAATTTGGTACTGCAGCTTATGTTTAGATGGATCAATACACTTGGCTCGACTCAATCTTCAAGACTTGGCGGTCTTCATAAACAAACCAACATGCGCGCGCACGTGCACGGTCAAATATAGGCTTGAGCAGGGTCTAATATGGAGCCCTGATAACAGAACAGATTTGGCAGATCTTCTTGACTATGACAGTCTCATTTTTAGCTATAAAACAAGTGTTCCAAAATGGTTCGTTTAGTAGTTGCTTATGAGCTGCATCAACATAGTCTGAGGCATCAGTTTATGTCTCTGTTCTGATCTCCAGATGAAAAGGGACATCTGAGAGAAATCATAGCAACTGCAGTCATCATAGGAACACTCATTGTCATCATCACAATATGGTTTGCCAGGAGGAAGAAAAACGAGGTAACGAGTAGTACAGCTGTTTAATCATGGAATTGCCAATAATTTTTTAGTTTGCATGGAATAAATAACAAACATTGTTTTCTGTATCAGCAGTAAAGGAAAGCAAGGAAAAACATTTGTCCAGTGGAGAAGCCTCTTCAGTGGCAATGCTTGGAGAGAACTTGAGCAGAGTTAAATTCCAGGAGTTTGTGAACTACAAAATTGAAGAATTGGCTGCAGCAACAGGAAACTTCGGTGAGACCAAATAAGCTTGGACGGGGTGGTTTCGGGCCAGTATATAAGGTATAATTATTCATGTAGAGTTAAGTATTATATATGTAGGGGTGCGTGTGTGCGTGTTAATTTTAGTAGCTCATTTAGTCCCGTGTACAGGGGACAATACCAAACGGTCAGGAAATAGCAATCAAGAGGCTATCGAGAGCCTCAGGACAAGGGCAGCAGGAATTAATGAACGAAATGGTGGTCATTTGTAAGGTCCAACATCGAAATCTTGTTTGACTTCTCGGATGCTGTGTTGAAGGAGATGAGAAAATGTTAATCTATGAATTCATGCCAAACAAGAGTCTAGACACATTTCTTTTTGGTAATATTTCGCTTATCTCAATGTTGCCTCGAACTGTCATTTATACAATTTATCCAGAAAGCCTCATTTGTATAGTTAGCCATTTGAACAGGATTGGACTGTTCTTGCTGCAGATGCCATAAGTTTTCTGTTTGGCTTTGAACTTCTGTGCATTTTACCCTTTTCCAGTTGCGAAAATGAGTTGTTTGCATTAAACTTCTATGTCTATTCAGATCCACTTAAACGAGTATATTTGGATTGGAGAACACGGTTCAACATAGTCGATGGAATTTGTTGAGGTCTACTTTATCTTCATAGGGACTCTAGACTTAGGATTATTCATAGAGATTTGAAGGCAAGCAATATCCTGCTGGATGAAGAGCTCAATCCAAAATTTCAGACTTTGGAATGGCTCGGATATTTGGGAGAAACGAAAATCAAGCTAACACACGAAGAGTTGCGGGAACCTAGTTAGTACCTCTTTATTTTTGACATTCCTAATGATTTTAATCTCTACTTAGAACAAGGAATCAGAAGCTGTTTGATGGAATGCAGTGGTTACATGGCTCCTGAATATGCAATGGAAGGGCTTTTTTCGGAAAAATTATGTCTTTAGCTTCGGCATCTTATTACTGGAGATCATAAGTGGAAGACAGAACACCATTTTTCATGAGGAAGATCAATGCTTGAGCCTTCTAGGACTGGTAAGCTCTCATTGATATAGAAGTTGGAACTGCATTCTATTCTCATAAACTGGAATTCCAACAGTAAATTGACTTGATTAATTTGCAGGCATGGAAGTTATGGAATGAAGACAATGTATTAGCACTAGTGGACCCAAACATACCTGTGACATGCTTTGAGGTTGAGCTTTTAAGGTGCAGAAATGTGGGGCTTCTTTGTACACAAGAAAGGGCAAAAGATAGGCTTTCCATATCAACTGTTATTTCAATGATCAACAGTGAAATTGCGGATCTTCCTCGTCCGAAGCAACCTGCATTCACCGCGAGGAAACTAACAAGACACAGATTCCTCTGGACAAAGCCAAAAGACATGCTCGACCAATGATGTTACTCTTTCCGTTGTTCAAGGCAGATGACATGATCTGAAGTTTTGCACAATTCTCACTACGGCTCTGTTCGTTTGGCGGAAAATATTCTCCTTTTGAAAAATATTTTCCTGGAAGTCATTTTCCTGAAAAATATTTTCCCGAAACATAATTTTCCGGTGTTCGGCTACCAATATGAAAAAGTTTCGGAAAATATTTTTCGCCGGCGATCGGTGACCGGGCGGCCGGCAACCGGCGGCGGCGGTGGCCGGCGGACGGGGTGACCAGCGGCGGCGACCGCGGCGGTGGCGGCGGCGGAGGCCGGCGACCGCGTCGCGGCAGCAGCGATCGCGGCGGGCGACCAGCGGTGGCGGCGGGTTGCGCGACCGGCGGCGGCGGCGGGTTGCGCGACCGGGCGGCGGCGGCGCGACCGGGCGGCGGCAGCGGCGGCCGGTGGCGGGCAGCGGCCGGTGGCGGTGGGCGGCCGGCGGCAGCGCGGCCGGGCGGCGGCGGGCGGCGGGCGACCGGCGGCCGACAATGGTGACCAGCGATCAACTTCCTCTCCCACGGAAAATATTTTCCCTCCCATGAGCAATTTTGCCTTCAATTTGGGGGAAAATGATTTCCTCTTTATGAAAAGAGGAAATCATTTTCCTCAAAACATTGAAGGATTTGGGGATGGGGAAGGAAAACATCTTCCGCCCTCGAACACCGGAAAACGCGAAAAATATTTTCCGGAAAAATATTTTTCCGCAAATGAACAAAGCCTACGTGTCCTGTTCTTACTGTTTCGAGTTTGACTGGTTTTATTTTTACGCAATCTTGTTTGGAAATGTATAGAAACGCAAAACATGACATTTGGTAACTCATATTTGTGTCATCAAAAGTTGGGGTTCAAATATTTGGTAACTCCTGTTGGGAATAATGTTTCTACTTCTCATCTCAGGTGGCAGTGGTTTAGATAAAGTTCTGGAAAAATTGCGAACAGCCCCCCTCCACTATGGGGTGAATTTCAATTAGCCCCCTCCTTCAAATGTTCGTAACTACCCCTTGACATTTCTATTTGTTCCAAATTAGACTCCAAATCTTAGCAACACTAAAAATACCCTCAAAATTGCAATAGCCTCAAATGTTCACTAATGTTCATCTGGCATGATAAATTCAATGACATAGGTAGCTCAAAAAAATTCCACTAATCCAGTTGGTGAGAAAGATATGGTTTATTTTATTCAACACTGCAGTCCTTGTGGATTGATTGTAAGCAACCGGAAACTAAGTGCGTGGAAATGTTCATGAATCTACAAAGAAAGTGGCAATTCAAAAAAAGCAATTGGGCCACAATTCTGAATGAAGGCAAAAATCTAAAATTTCCATGGCATGCTCTCTCTGACTGATAATCCTCCAAGATTCAAATGCTTTTTCTACCGTTGCCCTCATCGGGCAAAAATGATGATGTAGAAACTCAAGCGCTTAGTTAATGCTCTCACGTTGGCGTGCTAGGTCAATATTCTTTTCTCATAGTTCAAGGTGTGGTGACACTTTAAGAATCTCACTATGAGGAAAAATAACAATGTCGATAAGAGCAAAAGAGGAAAGTGGTCTGATTAGTGATGTTATACCCAACAATGTGACTCAACAGTAAAGACCACCAAGTGGAAAACTTTTGAAAGGCCAGTTTAAGCCACTAGCCGGAAAAAACAGGACATTGATAGCAATAAGTGATGAGGAAAACTCTCCCCAGAGCAATATAAATTTCTTCATGGAGATGCTTAAACCATCTTTTGCAGATTTACCATTATCTTCAACCACAGGGTTTGCTCTCAAATAATTGTGATTTCCACCTTCTGTCCCAACTTCAGGTTGTCTTCTAATGTTCTAAATCATTTGTTTCTGAGAAGAAAAATTCAAGTCATGATCTTCCTAGGAAAAGTAAGAATATTCTCTCTCTTTATGTCATGTTATGTTGTGAAATTTTGCATTGGAGGAGACGTCATTACAGCTTCTGAGTACATCCCAGACCCTGGAAGTATCATATCAAGTGGAGGTCTCTACAGACTGGGATTCTTTAGCCCCAATGGTTCTACCAATCGGTATGTTGGAATTTGGCATAACAAGATTCCTGCATTTAACGTCTTTTGGGTTGCGAACAGGGAGAAGCCTGTTTCAGATTCTTCTGGTGTCATGACCATATCCGATGACGGCAACCTTGTAATAATGAATGGAAAGAAGGATGTACTTTGGTGATGCATGCGTCACACCAACATCTTCAGCTTGTGCCCCACTTGTTATTATGCTTACATGGAATTAGTTCACCACATATATTGCTGATTGAAGAGAAGCATTGAAGTCATTCTGGTGGTTTAATGAACAGTGCGTGAACAGTCCGAATTTGGAGTATTAATTGCTGTGGAAGTGGTGCGAATCTGGTCAAGAGCATTAAATGTCATCTTCTCGTTGCCAACTTCTTTTATTTTAATGATTTCAAGTTTCTAAGTTTAGATTCAAAGTTTTTGCTGAGTCTTAGGAATTAAATAAGGTTCTTAGAAGCTGATTGAACTCTATGTAAACCCTCTTGGGCGTCACTTTGAGGGATGACCATTTTGAATGAATATTGAGAGTTTTCTCTTGCAATTCTATTGCAAAACTTAAGGTTTCTGTATCACTTAGTGGATTCTAAGTGTGGTGAGCCTCCTTGAGCATCTGTATCCTTGTTTGGTGGTGGTTCGACCTATATCCAAACCTGGTGGTGAGCTCGTCCAATTTATCCTTCTTTTTCGCACAACAAAACCTAACCTTTTCGCAACCAAGCGAGACCGATTCGCATCATTTGGCGCCGTCTGTGGGAAAAGGTTCCATTTGTGCAAATTTCCTATTCCAAACACCCCCTTTCACCTTCTTAAACACTTACCAGCCTAAAAATCACTTCTTTTCAGCCTAAACACTTATTACAGTCCCTAAAACGCTCCAGACTTTGAGTATTGAAATGGAAAACGAATTTCAACGTGGATTGACGTTTGAACAAGCTCGCTCTATGCGAATGGAACGTGAAATCGCAGATCTCAGACGCCAATTACAGCAGCTCTTGAATGATCGAGGAGCAGCATCTTCCAACGTAAGTTCTGGAGAGGAAGAGGACAATCCTTTTCACGAGCAGCCAAGTGACGATGAGATTCAAGGAAGGAGGCGGCCCAGATTTCGTCCTCAAAAGAATGACTCGATATTAAGGTTGAAATACCAGAGTTTGAAGGTAAACTCTCACCTGATGACTTCCTTGATTGGCTCCATACAATAGAAAGAGTGTTTGAATATAAGGAGTATTCGGAGGAGAAGAAAGTTAAAATTGCAGCCTTGAAATTGCGAAAATATGCAAGCCTATGGTGGGAAAACCTTAAAGCTCAGCGAGTTCGTGAGGGAAAGAGCAAAATTCGTACTTGGGATAAGATGAAGAGAGAGATGAAGAAGCGTTTCTTACCCGAGAACTATAGGCAAGATCTGTTCTTAAAGCTTCATTCTTTGAAACAAAATGATCTGAGTGTTGAAGAGTATACTCGGGAATTTGAACAACTCATGATGAAGTGTGATGTTTCTGAGTCCCAAGAACAAACAATCGCTCGTTATTTGGGTGGTTTGAAGAAACATATTGCTGACTCAGTGGATTTACAGCCATATTGGAGTTTTCTTGATGTATGCAAGCTTGCCTATAAAGTTGAGAAGCAACAAGACACCTCCAAGAAATCGGCTTACAAACCATTCATAAAGGGAGCTTCTTCCAGCAAAGGGAGTTCGTCTTTTCAAGCTGAGAAGACCACGGTGAGAAAGGACAAGGCAAAAGTTGATTCTCAGCCCATGACAACCGCTAAGGAGAGAAGATGTTTCAAATGTCAAGGATATGGGCATATTGCATCTGAATGTCCCAATCGGCGCACAATCACTCTCAAAGAAGTCGTAGAAACTAACGTCGAAGAAGATGAACCAATTTGGGATCCAGATGAAGAGGAAGAGTATGTGGAGCAACCTGATGATGGTGAACTACTTGTGATTCGCAAGTCTTTGAATTCAAATATGGCGCCTATGGAAGAGCAAAGAGAGAACATCTTTCAAACAAGATGTACCATCAAAGGGAAGGTATGCCATGTTATTGTTGATAGTGGTAGCTGCACTAATGTTGCTTCCGCGACCATGATTGAAAAGTTAAGTTTACCTACGATGTCACACCCTCAGCCTTACAAACTCCAATGGCTAAACAAGGGGAGTGATGTGAAGGTAACTAAACAAGCAATAATCTCATTTTCAATTGGGAAACATTATCAAGATAAGGTTACGTGTGATATAATCCCTATGGATGCTTGCCATTTGTTACTTGGAAGACCATGGCAGTATGATCGAAAGGCGATGCACGATGGATTCAAGAATACTTATTCTATCCATTTAGGGCAGAAAAGAATCACTCTTACCCCATTGTCTCCAAGCTGTGATGAACGTGCTCGACATGAAGAGAATGGAGTAGCTGGCCATTTTCTTAGCCAGGCTGAACTTCGTGAAACTTGCTTGAAGAAGCAACAAATTTATGCGCTACTTTTGCTTGAGCAGAATGTGGTCCATGAAGATTTGATTCATCCTTTAGTCATGACATTGTTGAATGAGTTTGCTGATGTCTTCCCTGAAGAGATGCCATCCGGCTTACCTCCAAAGAGGGAGATTCAACACCAAATTGATTTAATGCCCGGCGTACCGTTACCAAACAAACCGGCATATAGATGCAACCCGGAGGAGACTAAAGAGCTTCAACGACAAGTAGATGAGCTGATCTCCAAAGGCTACGTATGAGAGAGCTTGAGTCCATGTTCTGTACCAGCCATTTTGGTCCCCAAGAAGGATGGTTCGTGGAGGATGTGTATGGACAGCCGTGCCATCAACAAAATTACGGTAAAGTACCGTTATCCCATTCCACGACTTGATGATATGCTAGATGAATTGCATGGTGCCACTATTTTTTCTAAGGTAGATCTTCGGAGTGGTTATCATCAAATTCGAATGAAGGAAGGTGATGAGTGGAAAACGGCTTTCAAAACCAAGGGAGGCCTCTATGAGTGGCTTGTCATGCCATTCGGGTTATCCAATGCCCCTAGTACGTTCATGAGGCTAATGAACCACATTCTGAAGCCATTTATTGGAAAATTTGTTGTTGTATACTTTGATGATATCCTTGTTTACAGCCGAAATGAGGAAGAACACTTGACATTTGAGGAAGCTATTTGAAGAATTGCGTATTCAGCGATTATTTGGCAATCTTAAAAAGTGTCATTTTTTTACCTCAAGTGTTGTCTTCTTGGGATATGTTATTTCAAGTGAAGGCATTCAAGTGGATGAAAGCAAGATAGAAGCAATCCAAACCTGGTCGACACCCCAATCAGTTCATGACGTGAGGAGTTTTCACGGTTTGGCTTCTTTTTATCGTCGCTTCATTAAAAATTTCAGCACTATTATTGCCCCACTTACCGATTGCTTGAAGGGAGAAAAGTTTTTATGGACTTCTATGGCTCAGTGAAGCTTCGAGGCTATTAAAATGAAGCTTTGTGAGGCCCCGGTCCTTGCACTTCCCAACTTTGAAAAGCTTTTGAAGTTGAATGTGATGCATCCGGCATTGGAATTGGAGGAGTTCTACTTCAAGCAAAATCGACCAATCGCTTATTTTAGCGAGAAGCTCAATAGCTCTAAGCTGAACTATTCAACCTATGACAAAGAATTTTATGCCATCATTCGAGCATTGGAGCATTGGAGCCATTATTTGCTGCCAAAGGAGTTTGTTTTGCATTCAGATCATGAAGCCTTGAAGTTCATCAATGGCCAACACAAGCTGAATAAAAGGCATGCTAAATGGGTTGAGTATCTTCAATCCTATTCTTTTGTGATCAAGTACAAGACGGACGTACGAATGTTGTGGCGATGCACTCTCCGGAGACATTCTTTTCTGACCTTGATGGATTTTAAGCTTTTAGGATTTGAGGTAATCAAAGAACTCTATGCTGATGATGTAGACTTCAATCCTATATTTACAGCATGCAAGAAAGGTGCAGCAGACCATTTCCATATCCAAAATGGTTTTCTCTTCAAAGACAACAAGTTGTGCGTTCCTCAAAGTTCCACAAGGGAGTTATTGATTCGAGAAGTTCATGGAGGTGGTATTGCTGGTCATTTTGGAGTCAACAAAACTTTGGCTATGCTACAAGAACATTTTTATTGGCCAAATATGGCGAAGGACGTCCGGAGTATCCTTAAGCGCTGTGTGACGTGCCAAAAGGCCAAGAGCCACGTTCTTCCACAAGGATTATACATGCCATTGCCAATTCCTAAAGTTCCATGGGAAGCTGTGAGTATGGATTTTGTCCTTGGTTTGCCGAGAACTCAAAGGCAAAAGGATGCTGTTATGGTGGTTGTGGATCGATTCTCGAAAATGGCTCATTTTGTGCCTTGCCATAAAACCGACGATGCTTCTCACATTGTGACTTATATTTTCGTGAGATCATTCGACTCCATGGAGTTCCTCGCACTATTGTATCGATCGGGATAGCAAATTTCTAAGTAGTTTCGGAAGACTTTATGGAGTAAGCTTGGCACAAAACTTCTATTCAAGACATCATGTCACCCACAAACCGATGGGCGGACCGAAGTTGTTAATCGTACGATGGGAGCTATATTGAGAACTTTAGTGTCCAAAAATCGAAAGATTGGGACTTAAAGCTTGCTCATCCGAGTTTGCCTACAATCGAGCTCCTAATCGCACCACAAAGTGCTCTCCTTTCGAAGTTGTTTATGGAATCAATCCACTTACTCCTGTGGATTTGCTGCCCTTGCCAACCAAGGATTTGGTGCATCATGAAGCTGATCAACGCGCTAAAGTGATGAAAGATTTCCATGCAAAGATCAGATCTCAAATTGAGAAGCAAAATGAGATTTATCGGAAAAAGGTTAATAAGAACAAAGCGAGCTGTTGTTTTTCATCCAGGAGACTTAGTTTGGATTCATTTGAGAAAAGAGAGATTTCCTTCTAAGCGCAAGTCGAAGCTAATGCCGAGAGCCGAAGGACCATTCAAGGTTTTGGAACGAATCAACGACAATGCCTACAAGATTGATATACCAGGTGATTTTAATGTTTCAGCAACCTTTAATGTTCGAGATCTCTCTCCATATGAGTCAGACGAAGATTATCAAGATTTGAAGACAAATCTTTTTCAGCAAAGGGAGGATGATGCATGCGTCACACCAACATCTTCAGCTTGTGCCCCACTTGTTATTATGCTTACATGGAATTAGTTCACCACATATATTGCTGATTGAAGAGAAGCATTGAAGTCATTCTGGTGGTTTAATGAACAGTGCGTGAACAGTCAATTTGGAGTATTAATTGCTTTGTGGAAGTGGTGCGAATCTGGTCAAGAGCATTAAATGTCATCTTCTCGTTGCCAACTTCTTTTATTTTAATGATTTCAAGTTTCTAAGTTTAGATTCAAAGTTTTTGCTGAGTCTTAGGAATTAAATAAGGTTCTTAGAAGCTGATTGAACTCTATGTAAACCCTCTTGGGCGTCACTTTGAGGGATGACCATTTTGAATGAATATTGAGAGTTTTCTCTTGCAATTCTATTGCAAAACTTAAGGTTTCTGTATCACTTAGTGGATTCTAAGTGTGGTGAGCCTCCTTGAGCATCTGTATCCTTGTTTGGTGGTGGTTCGACCTATATCCAAACCTGGTGGTGAGCTCGTCCAATTTATCCTTCTTTTTCGCACAACAAAACCTAACCTTTTCGCAACCAAGCGAGACCGATTCGCATCATTTGGTCATCAAACGTTTCCACTTCTGGAGCTAATGCAAAAGCCCAATTATTAGATACTGGAAATCTTATCATGCTCAATTAGATACTGGCAAAAATGAAGCTCAGCACCAACGTGAGAACAAATGAGAAGCAGGTACGCACATCTTGGAAAAGCCCTTCTGATCCATCAATTGGAAGTTTCTCAATTAGTCTTGAACCGCTAAATATTCCTGAAGTTTTCCTTTGGAACGGCACTACTCTATCTTGGCAGAGTGGTCCTTGGAATGGTAAGGTTTTCGTCAGAGTTCCCCAGATGGAATCAGTATATCTTTATGGATTTAGCTTAGTTGATGATAAAGAAGGAACTGTCTACCTGACTTACAATTTTGCGGAGGTATCTTATTTGTCATACTTTTTTGTGAAGTCAAATGGGGAGTTGTTGCAGCCATTCTGGGATGAAAAATATCAGCATTGGCGGATTGATTGGTCAAGCCGGGAGTCCGAATGTGATGTTTATGGCAAGTGCGGGCCGTTTGGATTCTGCAATGCCGAGAAATCACCAATTTGCAGCTGCTTGAGAGGCTTTGAGCCTAAAAGAGTTGAAGAATGGAGCAGAGGGAATTGGTCCAGCGGTTGCATCCAGAGGTCATTGCTGCAATGCGACAGGATAAAATATGGTAGTACTAAAGCAGGAAAAATGGATGGATTTGTACCTTACCAAAAAAAAAAAAAATGGATGGATTTGTAAAGCTTGAAAATGTGAAAGTGTTGAATTATGCAATCTGGTCATCTCCTTTGGAAGACAAGTGCCAAGAGCAGTGCCTCAGTAATTGTTCATGTGCAGCATATGCTTATGATGCGGGTCTTGGTTGCATGTACTGGAGGGGAGACCTAATCGATGTACGGAAGTTTTCCTATGGGGGAACAACTCTTTATGTTCGACTGGCCCATGCAGAAGGAAAACGAGATCAGAGAGCAATTATAGCGGCTGCAGTTGTTGTGGCAACAGTTATTTTCAGTGTTGGTGCTTTCTTCGCCTGGAAGAAGTCAAAAAAACAAGGAGGTAAAGACGGAGAACAATTTCCAGAGGCTTCTAGTGAGAACATGCTTGGAGAGAGCTTGAGCAAAGTCGATCTCCAGGATCTTGTGCCATATAAATTGGAAGAGCTGGCCGCAGCAACAAGCGACTTTAGTGACACGAACAAGCTCGGAGAGGGTGGTTTTGGGGCAGTATATAGGGTAATACGTTGTTGTGTAGAGGACCGCAGCTCCGTTTTTTTTTTTTATCTTTTTTTAATTTCAGCAGCTCATTTTAAGTCCTTTTGTGCAGGGGAGACTGTTAAATGGAAAAAAAATAGCAGTCAAAAGACTATCAAGGGCCTCAGGACAAGGACTGCAGGAATTTATCAATGAAATGGTCGTGATTTCGAAGGTCCGGCATTGAAATCTAGTTCGACTCCTTGGATGCTGTGCCGAACAAGATGAGAAACTATTAATCTATGAGTTCATGCCAAACAAGGGTCTAGATGCATTTCTTTTCGGTAATATTCCATTTTTTGCAACATTCCCTCGATCTATCATCGAATAAGAGTCTATAGGGAAGTCTAATTTTTAATTTTAGTGGTTTAAACAGCATCTGGCTGTACCTGTAGCACATACTTCACATTTTTGGTTTACATGGGAACCTCTTTCTTTGCATTTCACTCTTCTCCATTCACAAAACTAACAAATTATTTATGAATTTCACTTCTCTTGTATATTTCAGATCCGATCAAATGAGAGCAACTGGATTGGAGAAGACGGTTCAACATTATTGATGGAATTTGTCGAGGTCAACTTTACCTTCACCGTGACTCCAGACTACGGATAATTTATAGAGATCTTAAGACGAGTAATATCCTGTTGGATGAAGAGCTCAATCCAAGAATTTCAGACTTTGGAACGGCTAGGATATTTGGGGGAAAAGAAGATCAAGTAGATACACTAAGAGTTGTGGGAACCTAGTAAGTATTTCTTATATTATGAGTCTCATACTGATTTTATCTTTCTACCTAGCATAAGGATTATGAAAGTGTTTCATGGAATGCAATATGCGATGGAAGGGCGGTTTTCAGAAAAATCAGATGCCTGTAGCTTCGGGGTATTATTGATGGAGATTGTAAGTGGAAGACAGAACACTAGCTTCAATGAGGAAGATCAATCCTTGAGCCTGTTAGGATTGGTAAGCTGTTACAAACAGGGAGATTACCCTATTTCCATCAACTCAAATTCTCAAACTAATTGGACTTGAATTCTGTTTTTTGGCAGGCATGGAAATGTTGGGAGGAAGACAATGCACTAGCCCTCTTCAATGTTTTGCGGGGAGGAGAGGCTTGTGATCGCAGGGAAGTGTCGGGAGTCTGGGAAAGAGAGCCCCTACCAGCGATCTTGCCAAGTATGTCCTCAGCCTCAAAAGCAAAGTGGTCATCTCAATAGCTCTTCCACCAGTTGCCAAAGCTCTTAAGAACACTCGGAACCGGTGCAAACGACTTTACCACATGACCCTTTGATACTTCTGAGATGATCCAGCGACAGCAAATGAAAGGGTCAGATGTTTTGGTGACTGCGAATTGACGCTTCTCATTAAAAGGGAAGTCCATGGAATAGGGGGCAAGAATCGGGACACCGTGCGTCGATCCAAATTGCCAAGCGCAGTATTGAGGAGAATATACTTCAACCCCAGATTTCAGTTTTCCCTTTAGAGGCGGCCTCAGTGTAAGATCGGATGCAACTAAAACAGAAAGCCAGAATCTCTAGGTATCTTTAGAGCGAGAGAAAGAGAAGATATCTTGGAAATCTAGGCGGGAAAGTGAACAGAAGTCGCCATCGCTTAACGAAATTTGGTAAAACCAATGAAGATAATACTTGAAGGCAGTGTTTCCTTTAGTAATGGGACGCAAACGGAAGCTCAGTAGCCGGGCTCCTGCGCTGTTTGGAAAGTAAGGTACAGCCTTGTGTCCCGAAGGAAGCTGAATTCGAGATTTAGAAAACAAAGATGGAAAATACAAGTGAATCCAAGCTTGGAGAATCCAGAAATGACCATGAAAAACTCCTGAAGTTGGCTCACCCGTGTAAGTAGACGCGAAACCCAAACCTCGATATAAGGCGGTCAAGGCCGAACGCCCCATGGCGATGGGTCTACCTTTCGACAAGTGGAAGGCCAAACTCCTCAGCTCTTTTGCCACCTGAAGCGAGGGATGGAAAAAGAGGGGCTTGGACAACTAGTAAAGAAGGAAAGTGATATGTTCTTCTTCCTCGATATCCCCCTTCCGAGAAGCGTACTCACTCATAACACGAGCATATGAAGGATCAGCAGTCTTAAGGAAATCTGGATAAGTGGAGAAGCCAAATAGGTTGGGGTCTTCTCCTGAAGGGCTTAACCCGGAGATGGCATAAACATCGAGAAGGGTTATTGACATGGGACCCGATTGAAGAAAAAAGCAATCAGCAGACGGAGACCAAAAACAAACAACGGCGCCTAAAAGCCTAGGGTTTAACCTCCAATCAAAGGTACAAAACTCAAGGGCCTTGTCAATCTTAGCTTTTCGCCATATCTCGAGCATAATAGGCTTGAGCCTGTTATACCATTCAAAAAAGATAGGATCAAAAGGAAAGAATGACCTGAGCCTCTAGGATGTGGACATCCAGACGTAGTCCACAATATGCTCTTTCTGAAACGGAAGAAGCTCGGTAGCATGCCGAGGGAAACAGTCGGAAAGGAAAGGTGGAGGACATGGAGTCCAAAAGACACGGACCCAAAACGATCTCCTCGTTGGCCTCTGAAGGGCAGTTTTGCAGCGACAGGAAAACGTTGTCTGCATATGCTAGTGATTGAAGCTGTTTGAAGAGACCCAGGTAGGTCAAAAAGTCGGGTGTAGAAGACATGGTAGGACCAGGGCAGAAGAAGAAGGTCGACGATGGCAACAGAAAAAGGATAAAAATCTGATCTTGGAGCAGCTGTCAATGGCGTCGAGAGGAGCTTAAAAGGCGCTTGGGATTGAAGCCCTAAAAGATATCGAACTGCGAGAAAGGATTTGGGGATAGAAATGACGCATAGCGCGAATCCAGAGGATAAGTATTAGCCAATACAATCGTCAAACCGAATTCTTTTAAAGGAGGCATTTGTTGGCTCTCAAATTTGGCTGATTGGACTAGAAGGAAGAAAGAAAACCTCAAGCCCAAATCGCAAAAACAACGGCTAGGGTAAGGAAGTTGCATAAGGCCCAATACACAAGATACCGAAGACTCGACATCAATAACCGCTCGAGACGATAGGGTAAAGATAAAAACAATTACCCCACTTGGTGCCGACAGTACTGCGGATAAGAGGAAACGGTTATCGGGAAGGAAGTTAAACATTTCGGAACAATCTAGAGTTGAGATGATAACTGCTCGACGGCGGTTATTGATCAGCAATAGCTATAAATAGCCGAAAAGCAGTCATTGAGGGGACCCTTTTTTGCAAAAAACACACTACTAAACCAGTTATCTTTGTAATCTTGTTTTATCCAATTGTTATCGTTAATTTACCTTTTATTGCACATTTTGTTTTATCTCGTGCACCTTTACCTTTATCGTCATCAGAGTAGATTTCGTCGCTTCCTTTTCGAAACGACACAGGACCCGGTTACTCACAAAAAACCGAAGATATTCCCCTTCAGTGAAAGATTCTTCATCCAAGGCCAATCTCTGCGAAACAGAACTCAAAGCATCCTAACCCCGAAAACCTACCTGACAGTGCTCCGCTTCTGTTATCGTTCTGTGAAAAATATTCAAATATCCCTCATTCAAATTAAATTAGTTAACTCCGAAACTTTCATAAGTTAAATTTTAATGAAACAAACTGTAGAGTTTGTTATTCATTATTAGTTTTGTTCTTTTTGTTTTTGTATTAGTAATTTATTGATTCGTGGCAAAACTCGATGTGGGAGGATGTTCAGCTGTGAAGAACTGGGTTTCGATGAATTTCAATCTGACAGCCTAATGTTGCCACTGCTAGGATACACGCACACAAAGATTTATGTGTGGAATTAATGCTGATTCATTTTTTCTTATACACGTATCAAAATGTCATCACAGTTCTCTATATTGATGCTTGGTTTGACATTTTACTCCGGTATGATCAGTACCTACCGTGTAATAGCGGAACTACATCTGTTTGATAAGGAAGTAAGTTTACATTTGTCTTTTTTTACTTTATTTCATAAGGGCATTGGACTAGAGGAACTACTGGTACTTACGTTTTTAGGGTCACATCAGCCGAGTAGAAGTCTATTTAGGCTGCGCATGACAACGATTCTGTACCCGAGAACAGATTCTGCTCAGAAATGATTCTTTTTTATTCTGTGCCCGGAATTGATTCTGAGCATTTTAAGGCGTTTGTTAACGGCCCAAAATTCCATCCCTTGAATAGAAAAAGAACAGAAATACGTTTGGTAACGCCACAAAATTTCTTTTATTAATAATATTTTTAAATATTTTAATATTTCTTTTTTTTTCTTTTCTTTTTTTCTTTTCCTCCTTCTTGGCCATGGCCTGCTCGCCCGCCATGACCAGTAAAAATTTTTTTTATTAATAATATTTTTATTAAAAGTATTTTTTCTTTTTTTTGGCCATGGCCTGGTCGCCAGCCATGACCGGTAAAATATTTTTTTATTAATAATATTTTTATTAAAAATATATTTTTATTTATTTTTGTCATGGCCAGTAAAATATTTTTTTTATTAATAATATTTTTTATTAAAATATTTTTATTAAAAATATTTTTTTTATTTTTTTGGGCCATGGCCTGGTCGCCGGCCATGGCCGGTAAAATATTTTTCTTATTAATAATATATTTTTATTAAAATATTTTTATTCAAAATATATATTTTTATTTGCCACAAAATTTCTTTTATTAATAATATTTTTAAATATTTTAATATTTCTTTTTTTTTCTTTTCTTTTTTTCTTTTCCTCCTTCTTAGCCATGGCCTGCTCGCCCGCCATGACCAGTAAAATATTTTTTATTAATAATATTTTTATTAAAAGTATTTTTTCTTTTTTTTGGCCGTGGCCTGGTCGCCAGCCATGACCGGTAAAATATTTTTTTATTAATAATATTTTTATTAAAAATATATATTTTTATTTATTTTTGTCATGGCCAGTAAAATATTTTTTTTATTAACAATATTTTTTATTAAAATATTTTTATTAAAAATATTTTTTTTATTTTTTTGGGCCATGGCCTGGTCGCCGGCCATGGCCGGTAAAATATTTTTCTTATTAATAATATATTTTTATTAAAATATTTTTATTCAAAATATATATTTTTATTTTTTTCGGCCATGGCTTGGTCGCCGGCCATGGCTGGTAAAATATTTTTTTATTAAAATATTTTTATTAAAAATATATATCTTTCTATTTTTTGGCCATGGCCTGATCGCCGGCCATGGCCTGTAAAATATTTTTTTATTAAAATATTTTTATTAAAAATATACATTTTTATTTTTTTTTTGCCATGGCCTGGTCGCTGGCCATGGTCGATAAAATAATATTTTTTATTAAAAATATATTTTTTTCTTTTTTTACCATGGCCTGGTCACCGGCCATGACAGGTAAAATATTTTTTTTATTAATAATAGGGTTAATACCACCAAAAACCCTAAACTGGTACATGTGTGACAATTTTACCCCGAACTTTTTTTTTACCACCAAAAACTCCAAACTGGTACACCTGTGACAATTTTATCCCAAACTTTTTTTTTACCACCAAAAACCCCAAACTGATACACTTGTGACAATTTTACCCTGAACATACCACAAAAAACCTCAAACTAGTACACATGTGACAATTTTACCCTGACCTAAAATTTTAATATTATTTTTTTATTTTTTCGAATTTTTATTAATTTTTTTGTTTTTTCTTTTCTTTTTTTTTTCATCTTCCACCTTTGGCCGGTCGCCAAACCGGCAACCGGCCAGAGGCGGAAGCCGGCGAGGTCGGCCCCGCCGGCTGTTGGCGCTCACCGGCGTCGGGTGAGGGCCGGGTGAGGCTGCCGCCCTCGCGTCGGGCGGGAGGGCGACCCTCGCCGAGGCCTGGGCGAGGGCGCCTCGCCGGCGTAGGGCGAGGGCTATCCTCGCCGGACCAGGCGAGGTCGGCCCTCGCGGCGTCGGGCGAGGGCCGTCCTCGCCGACCCAAGGTTGGCCCTCGCCGCGCCTGGGCAAAGGCTGTCCTCGCCCGCCTGAGCGAGGTCAGGCCGTCGCCGACGTCGGCGAGCAGCCGGCCTCGCCCGACTCGGCGAGGGCCGCCTCGCCGGTGTCGGGCGAGGGCGACCTCCGCCGGGTCGAGCGGCGACCGCTCGAGTCGGGCGAGTGGCCGCCTCGCCGAATCGGGCGAGGCCGACCCCCCTGGGCGGGCGAGGACAACCCTCGCCGGATGCGGCGAGGGCCGACCTCCACTGGGCGGCGAGGACGGCCCTCGCCGACGCCGGCGAGGGCCAACCTCGCGAGATCCGGCGAGGGTCGCCTCGCCGAGATCCGGCAGGCGGCGTGCCTCGCCCGGCTCGGGCGAGGGTCGCCCTCGCCCGACACCGGCGAGGGCGGCCCTCGCCAGCAGCCGGCGGGGCCGACCTCTTCGGCTTCCGCCTTGGGCCCGTCGCCGGACCGGCGACCGGCCAAAGGTTGAAGATGAAAAAAAAAAAGAAAAGAAAAGAAAAAAAAATTAATAAAAATTCGAAAAAATAAAAAAAATAATATTAAAATTTTAGTTCAGGGTAAAATTGTCACATGTGTACCAGTTTGGAATTTTTTGTGGTATGTTCAGGGTAAAATTATCACAAGTGTACCAGTTTGGGGTTTTTTGGGGTGTGTTCGGGGTAAAATTGTCACATGTGTACCAGTTTGGGATTTTTGGTGGTAAAAAAAAAAGTTCGAGGTAAAATTATCACACATGTACCAGTTTAGGGTTTTTGGTGGTATTAACCCTATTAAAATTTTAGTTCAGGGTAAAATTGTCACATGTGTACCAGTTTTGGGTTTTTTATGGTATGTTCAGGATAAAATTATCACAAGTGTACCAGTTTGGAGTTTTTTGGAGTATGTTCGGGGTAAAATTGTCACATGTGTACCAGTTTGGGGTTTTTGGTGGTCAAAAAAAAAGTTCGGGATAAAATTGTCACACATGTACCAGTTTAGAGTTTTTTGTGGTATTAACCCTTAATAATATTTTTATTAAAAATATATTTTTTTATTTTTTTTATTTTTTTGGTCATGGCCTGGTCCGGTAAAATATTTTTTATTTTAATACTATTTTTATTAATAATATTTTTTGTTAAAATATTTTATTCTCGTCAGATCCGGCGAGGCGGTCCTCGGGCCGGACATTAGAAGCTATATTAAAAACCAAGAAAAGGAAGAAGAAAAAAAAATTGATTCTCAAAATTATTCCCAGAATCAAAAGGCTACTTTTTTTTTATTCTTGAAAACTGATTGTGGGAACAATTTTTGATAAAATTGTGCCCAGAATCAAAAAATTAAATAAACGCATTTTTGTTCCCAAACTGATTCTGGAAATAAAAGAACAGAATCAAACACTGTTTGGCAAGTTGTCATGCGCAGCCTTAGAGATGCTGCGCACCATAGAAGTACCTTCTCATGTCATGCTATGAGAAGTGTTTTAGAAGTAAATTATTGATAAAGGAGGATAAAGTGGCTGGGAAATAAATTTAAACCGTTGTAGTATAAGGGAAACTTGGTTTATATTTAGAAGGTCATGGGATATTCGATCTGGGATGGAGTCATCCTCCTGTTGGCCCCTTTAACTGAACATTCGATCCATTTAGTAATGTATAGTCATTATATGTTTTATGGTAGACATGTACATTGAGGGAATTTTTTCTTTCTTGTGAAGTTTGAGGTTGACCATTGTTTTCACATTGCTTTATTGCATGGAAATGTTACATTCTGATATTAAAAACCAAGGAAAGTGGGCTGGTTCAACACTGAGAATCACCATCTAGAAAAGTAAAAAGGAAAAACCAATTTGACCATTAACTAGACAATCATGGCATTGACAACTAGTTTGAGGAGGATAATATCAGAATGTAACATTTCCATGCACCAAGGAAAGTGGGCTGGTTCAACACTGAGAATCACCATCTAGAAAAGTAAGAAAAGAAAAACCAATTCGACCATTAACTAGACAATCATGGCATTGACTACTAGTTTGAGGAGGATAATATTCTCCAATGAAGGATGATGACTTGTGTGAGATTTTCCAATATCAAAGAGCTGCTTAAGCCGAACGGCAACGGGATAATTGTACAACTTCTCCTGCAAGGTTTCTGTCCTAGAGTTCACTTTGTCGTAGTTGCTGTTGGGAAGAAATATTCGAGCAGTTATGAAGCTTCTGGGAAAGGCAAAAGACATATGATTGCATAAGGCATAATACGTTCTTCATCAACCGGTGCATCGACCCATCAAATCTCATGTGTCCATGGAAAATTGGTTGCAAACAACTCCGGTATCTTCATCCTCGATGAACATCTTCATCATCTTCACCTTGATTGAACACAACCAGTTTATTAAACAATATGCGAATCATTTTCTTTAAGAGATGATGACTAATTTCAGGAACGTTTTGTTTCCTACCAACGTCACTCTTACCGCTATTGAAGGCAGATGACATGAGATGGCTTGCATATTCTTGAACCCTAGCGCGGGTGCTGCTACATATTGCCAATTACATGATGTTTACTGCATATCCTGCTCTATAGTACCTAAACTTGAGGCTTTCATGGTTTTCTTTGGATCTTGGCTGGAGTAATGTCAGCCAGAAGCAAGGGAGGTTCAATAGGCAAATGGGTATGAAGTGGCTGGTTGATTCTTGACATACATATTAAGCATGAAAAGACATGCTTCCACGCTAATCTCTCACTAAAGGTTTGTGAAGTAAAGCAGATAAAGTATTCAGATTAGGAGATTTTCCATATTACCCATCTCATCGTCAACACAAGGACATAATTACATACGACCACGCACAACCATTGAGAAGTCCCCGCCAAGAAAGAAATACTTGCAAGCTCATTTACGGCGTTAAGGTGGACAAAATCAATCACGACACCCAGAAACAGCGTACGAACTTCTGTGGTTTCCTAAGAGGTTTGTGTCATTTCTTGCCACGCGATCGGCCTAATCTGGCACAATAATTTCTACCCTATCATTGTAAGTTTATAGGGATATAAGCGAAAATAGGAGATCTTCGAGAAACGAATGAGAATTATAACCCAAGATGATTAGGGGAATTGCCCATGTGAAGCATGAGAATGGTCAGTTCGAAATGGGAATTGCTATCTCTGGAAAAGGAAGGAGCCAAACAAAGCGCCCGAGATTACCGGTCGATAACAAACACCACTGGCTTGTGAAGACTCAAGCGCATAGGTCAGCACCACGTAAAGATTCAATCGACACCGGAATCACAAATTGATCACTTACGTGAAGACTCAATCGACCACTTGCCCCGCAATGTTCCATCGGCCTTTAGAAAAGGATGCTACTTGGCAACAAATCTTGTTAATTAACCAAGAATGAGTGATCAAGCGCCTTGGTAGAGTCACGTGAAGACTCAATCGACACCGTGATCACAAATTGATCACTCACGCGAAGACTCAATCGACCACTTGCCCTACATTCCACTGGCCTTAAGTAAAGGATGCTATTTTGCAACAAATCTTGTTAATTAACCATGACTGAGTGGTCAAGTGCCCTAGTCAGGGCCACGTGAAGACTCAATCAACACCGTGATCACAAATTGATCACTCACGGGAAGAGTCAATCGACCACTCGCCCCACAATGTTCCAACGGCCTTTAGAAAAGGATGCTATTTCGCAACAAATCGTGTTAACTAACCATGACAGAGTGATCAAGAACCTTGGTAGCGCCACGTGAAGACTTAATCGACGACTTGCCCCACAATGTTCCATCTGCCTCGAAAAGAAGGATGCTATTTCGCGACAAGTGCCGTTAATAAACCGACGACGGAGTGGTCAAGCGCCTTAGGCAGTGCCATCATCCACTGATATTTGGACTGATAGAAACAATTTGTCCTGAGCTCGTGACCAAATATTACATTGGAAATCAAAACTTTCACGAGATAACGTGTGATGACCTAGGGGCAACAACTTTCACAATTTCTCATGATTTTTTGCACGTGTTCGTGACTTTTACCTATTCAAAACTAGGGAAGTTCACTTTCGATCCCATAACTCTAGAAATACATAACTGACCCAGAAAAATTTCTTCGATCTATAATTGAATTCTCTACATTTCTAACTTGTGCAATTGAGTCTTTTTGTCAACGACCATCAGTTTTGCTAAAGTGACATAGCTGATGTCTGCAGAATTGCCAATTGAATTCTCTACATTAGCTCTCTCTCTCTCTCTCTCTCTCTCTCTCTCTTCTGTATTTTGCGACATGCATGTCACGACAATTTTTAACCACACTGATTGTGACAAGATTCGTTAATGCGGTGACAAAAAAAGAACAAATTGGACACGTTAAGTAAGTTTGAAAAACTGTTTGTAAACGCCAAGCAAGTCAGAGGACTTGATTGTACAGAAAGAAACAGATTTTTGTGGACGATGAAAACATCTTATGTTGATTAATTATTTCAAGCGATACAAGCGATCATTTTAAAAAAAATATTGTTTTAATCATTCATTTTTCTCGAAACAAATGGAGCTTTCGCGAAAAGTGTGACGTTTCTAGAAAATATTTTCCAATTATCATTTTCCGATATTTGGCTGAAGCTTGAAAATGAACTAGAAAATATTGTTTGCCATTTAGTAGGGAAAATCTAAAAATTACCAAATATTCAAATTTTTAATTATTTTTATTATTGTTTTCTTTTCATTTTTTTTCTTTTCTTTCCTTTTCTTTTTCCTTCTTTCTCGGCCGATGGCCAGCCACAGGCGAGCTCTTCCCTTGCCTATGGCTGGTCGTTGGCCATCGCCGTGGCCGGCCACTCGCCAAGGGAGAAGGAAAAAGAAACGGAATGAAAAAATAAAAGAGAAAAAATAAAATTAATTAAAAATTTGAATTTTAAAAAATAATTAAGAATTTGAATTTTAAACATAATTAAAAAATACAAATTTCTTATTAAATATTTTTATAAAAACGAACATTTCATTAATTAAGGACCCAAAAACAAGCGTCAAGAACCTGCTCACGGCCTTTGTGGACCAGAGCTCGAGCATTGGGGACCAAGCACGGCCTTTATGGGCCCAGGCTCGGGTGCTAGGGAATCGGGTATGGGCATCAGGGGTTCAAGCCCAGCCTTGATGGACCTGGATATAGGTGCTAGGGCCCGGGCTCAGCCTCGAAGGACCTGGGCCTGGCCGTCAGAAACTTGGTCTTGCAAGCCAAGATCCAGCAACCAACGTAAGGGTTTTCATTCCCAAGTATAGAGTTTCGGGTCCAAGCGCCGATACTTAGTCATATTTAGAAAGAGGAAATTATTTTCCTAGATTTAAGCATAGGTTTTTCGTTAACTCATTTTCTTAAGCAAACCAAGCATTTTCCGTGAAATAAATGGAGTCTTAGAGTACTTTATTTTGCCCTCCTCCTCCTCCTGCCGACCTGTCTGGTGCATGTATGATCGACTAAGCCCACCCCCACCTTCGCCCCTCGTCATCATTGAGACAATTCCAGTCACCCTTGCCACGTTAGGGCATCATCCCTCTCGCCACGACTCTCTCTCTCTCTCTCTCTCTCTCTCTCTCTCTCTCTCTCTCTCTCTCTCTCTCTCTCTCTCTCTCTCTCTCTCTCTCTCTCTCTCTCTCTCTCTCTCTTACCTAATTGTGGTGAGAGGTCGCGAGCTCTTATCTAAGGTCATCCGTCTTAAGCGACTGACAATCAACTTCCTAGGCCTAGTGGCAATGACCACTTCTAACAGTTCACATATTGATCAAATGTGAATATTGTAGTGATTCAGGTGAATCTAGACACTTGATTTTTCACTTGTTCACATGTCAACTATTTCAAACAAATAAGTTTCATAATTGAATTGGCTCCCTAAATTTACAGAATCCCAATCCCATAGATTTAATTACCACGCCATGTCATATTTGCCGAATACCAAGAATTGCAACTCTCCATAGTGCAGGCATAAAAAGAAGAGATAATGACCCAAATAATTCCTGAATTTTTAATTTGTTCAATGTCGTCCCTGAACTTTAGCTTATATTCAATGTGGTCCTTGAACTTTTGGTACATGTTCAATGTAGTCCCTGAACTTAAATTAGTAGAAGGACTACATTGAATATTTTTATATAGTTCAAGGACTAAATTGAACATGTACTAAAAATTCATGAACGACATTGAACAAATTAAAGGTTCAGGGACCACATGGTACATTAGGTTAAAGTTCAGAAACCATATTGAACAAATTAAAAGTTCAAGAATCATATTGCATATTGGGTAAGTTTATGGACTGTTTATGTCATTTTTCTTAAAAAGAAATAAATGGGAATGTTGGTCCCTAAGAATAGGAAAGCAAAGTTAGGAGCATCTCTCGCCCTTAACGCAACGCTTGTCATTTGAAGATGTCGAGAGGAGCTTTAACATCTTTTCTTTCTCCTCCCCAATTCTTGATTGGCTCTCGACAGGGGGAATTGCCGTCAATTTGATTCGGCAGATAAAGAAAAAGACGCATGACATTCTCAGCAACTTCCAAAAAGGATTGTCGGTACATGGTTGGAATGATCAATGATGTCACCAACGTTTGGCACATACACTAAGGCTTCGTTTGGTCGTCCGGATTTCTAAACAAGATAGGACTAGATAGGATAGGATAAGAAATCCTGGGATTTCTTCATATCCTATCCACTGTTTGGTGGACTACAGATTTAAAGTCGGATAGGATAAATTTTTTTTTTTTGCTATTCACGGGTCCGGAGGAGTCGGTGAAGGAAAAAAAGCCGAGAAATTTTTTTGGTGAAAGCGCACAAGGTGTGGGGATGAAGATGATGGCGAGTGGAGCGTAGGGTTTCTGGAAAAATAGACATTAGAAATCCTATCCAGGTCTATCCCACCCCCCCTCGGATTTTTTTATCCGGGCTATATCCGGTCTATATCCGACCTTATCCTATCATGGACCACCACCAAACACAGGATAGGATAAAACATATCCTATTCTGGCTTTTATCCGGTCGACCAAACGCAGCCTAAGAATTCAACCTAGATGGATGTTATCCAAAAAAAAAAAAACCTAGATGGATGCTTTATTATAACTTACATATTTTAAATTAAGGGCACAATTAGATCAGTTGGATTGACTAAGAAAGAATATTATCTGAAACGAGGCATTGAAGAAACCACATGGAAGGCGACAACAGTAAAGGAAACAAGCCGATGTTTGTTGATTAGGCACACAAAATAAGAATATACCGGGGCCTAATCCTGAATTGATCGTCTTTCTTCCTATCGTACCGACTCTTCGGCGTGACGATAATTCGTATATAATATGGAAAAAAAAATCACATGACATGCTAACATGATTATAAAGCTCGGCCTTGTCTATATGGACCGAGCCCCCGAAAAGAGTGCCTCGACAAACCACACAAGGTGGCGACCTTTTGGGAGTGCCTGTTTGCTCATATATCACCAACCGGACCTTTCCCATCCGACGTCAAACTTGGGATGTTACAGTGACTACGTTTTTGTTTTTTGGTCGAAAAAGTGACTACGTTAACCAGTTCAAATGTATAATCTTTTTATATGGATGAACAACATTAATTAACGAAATGACTCGGACATAAGTATTGTCTAAAATAGTGGGTACTTTTCTATTCTTGAAGGTTCTGCTGGTGGCGTCCATCCATGACTTTTATCGTTCAACATTCTTCTATAATCATAAGAAAAGAAAAAGGTGGTGCTTGTAATTTGTTCTTGTGATTGGGTCTCGGTCATGCTTTTCTATCGAAGAACAAAATGACCGGTGAGTCACGAACGCGAAGTAGGCCCAGACAGAGACCTGCTTATTCCACATTGACTCCGTCACCAGAAGCTGCAGAACAACCCAAGAGCGATGGACATTGATATTGCTGTTCGAAACGACTTATACATCAGAATCTAAGCTCGTCAAGCTCGTGCCGGTTTCATAAATACGAAACCCTAGTTTTCATGAAAGCTACTTGCAGAGCGACGGCTCACGTAAATTACAGTCCTTATCAGATTGGCCTCCTTGTTTTTACACATGCGGTCCTTGTAATCAAGTCAGCAACCTAATTTGCCGATGTCGCCGTTGTCAGATTGCATAAGCAAGAATCACGGGAGCAATATGGCGCCAAAGGAATCTTTTCATGTCGAGTGAGAACGAAAGCATGCAAAGATGTCAAACTTATCTGATATCTCGCTATATTCTTGATGGAAAATTGAATCTTCTGCATAGAGAGACAAAGTAGGTGACAAACATGAGAGCGCCATCCGCTAATACTTCTATGTGTCCTTGTATTTTCTTGTGTCGACATTTGGCTCTGCTCGGCGTGGGGCAACTTTGAATCGGTCCATCGGTCGCTTGCGTAAAATTGTAACTCCTGGTGTCTATTAATACGCACTAATTCAAGTTTAAAATAGTCGATTGCGATTTCTGATGTAATGGACAAAAGCAAAGCTATATAGTTCATGCATATGTGTGAGTAGAAAATGCATTTTTTTTCCTTTTTCTTTTTAGGTGGGCGAGTGCTAGGGTAGTTTCCTCATTTGAATCTTTTCATAATTTTGTAAGAGGAAGGAAAAAAGAAAGTGTGCTAAAAATATTCGTGACAAAGAGGAGTTAGGTGACCTTCCCAATTTGACCTAGGAAAACACCTTGGAAAAAGCCCAGCTAAGGCCCAAGGCTTTACGTGATTCAAACCTTTGAAACACGTTGTCTTATAAAATTTGTGGACATTATGTTGTTCTTTAAAGGCTTCTAGCTTATTAAATGCAAGAATCCGAGATCGGACAAACGAGGGTGTTGGGGTCAAACCATCTGTCATTTCCCCTCGTCTTCCGTATCAAACCACACCAGATGTCTTGAACATGAAGGCAAGAACAGAACACCGCAGATGCTTCAGAGAGAGAGAGAGAAAGAGAGACATCCTCGAAATCGCCACAACCCCGTTAGTGGAGAATGAGTGGAGTCGCAGCTCTCCATTCCTGCTTCGCTTTACTCGTAATCATCACCTTCTTCGCCACTAGCACCACCTCCTCGGACACCATCTCTGCAAACCAATCGATCAGCGGCGACGGGACCCTCGTCTCTGCAAATGATGTCTTCGAGCTCGGGTTCTTCACGCCAGACGGCACCAACTACTACGTGGGCATATGGTACAAGAACATCTCGGACAGGACATACGTCTGGGTGGCCAACAGGGGCACCCCGCTCACGAACTTGTCGTCATCCGCGTTCAAGATTGGGGACAAGGGCAACAACGTGGTCGTTCTTAACCAGGCAACCAACATCGTCCTCTGGTCAGCGAATCAAACCGAGGCCAATTCGAGCCCAGTGAACCCTGTTGCTCAGCTCCTGGGCAATGGCAATCTTGTCGTCAGAGAAGAGGGTGACGAGAGCAGCAACAACTACTTGTGGCAGAGCTTCGATTTTCCCACAGACACCCTCTTGCCCGACATGAAGCTAGGGTGGGACTTCAGCCAGGGCCTTGACCGGTTCTTGAATTCTTGGAAGAGCCTACAAGACCCGTCCCCGGGGGATTTCTCTTTCAAGCTCGATTTCCATGGATACCCGGAAGCTTTTCTCTGGGACAACGGCACGAAGTTATACCGGAGCGGGCCGTGGAACGGGATCCGGTTCAGCGGCGTCCCGGAGATGGTGTCCACGAGCGACATCGACTTCACTTTCATCTCCAATCAACAACAGGTGTACTACTCCTACGAGGTGAACAACCCCAGCATAATCTCGAGACTGACCGTGAACTCAACAGGGTATCTTCAGAGGTTCACTTGGGTCGAGGACAGCCAGTCCTGGAGCTTGTTCTGGTATGCCCCGAAAGACCAGTGCGACAATATCGGCGAGTGTGGCCCTTACGGGATCTGCGACACCAACGGCTCGCCGGTCTGCAACTGCACAGTGGGGTTCAGTCCCAAGAACCCACAGGCGTGGAACTTGAGGGAAGGCTCAGATGGGTGCGTGAGGGACAAAAAATTGGACTGCTCGACCGATGGGTTCTTGCCATTGAAGGGGATGAAGCTGCCCGAGAGCAGCAACACGCTGGTGGACATGGAGATGAGCCTCCAGGATTGCCAAAAGGGCTGCGCCAAGAATTGCTCCTGCACCGGCTACTCGAGCGCGAACATCAGCAACGGCGAGGCGGGCTGCGTGATGTGGTTTGACGATCTGTTGGACATGAGGCACTACATAGATGGCGGGCAAGATTTCTACGTCAAGCTGTCTGCTGCCGACATTGGTAAGTCCTTGGTGCTCCTTCAATCTCTCTCATATTTGATTGTTTGATCCTGCATCAACTGTGAATCAACCGATCTAAGGAATAGATGCCAAGGCCTAGGGGGCTCATGCTTGTTAGGCAATTAAATTGGAAAAGCTCATAGGGAAAACGACTTAAGCGAGGTTTAAACCGGGCGAAATCATCTCAACACGAAGTTCGATAGCGAAACACAGAACCCACTAATCTCGAGTTCGATTCGAAATTCAAATAAAACCAAAACTCTTAGCCTCTCCATTAAATTCGAAAACCGTGCCTCGCCATCTTCATAGTTCACAGCTCACGTTTTATCTATTCATTTTCAATTTCTTCTTCTTCTTCTTCTTTCTTTTTTTGAAAATTTGAAAATGATGGAGAGTTTAGGGGGAGTCCTAGAAGACCAAATATGCCCCCCGAATTTTTTTTGTTGGGGGAAAATGGGAACGGCCCTCCCTCTTAATGATTGTGCAGCGACAAGCCGGTGCAAAAAACATCAAAATTGACAGAAGGACAACCTGGGGGAGGCCGCGAAGGAGCGGTGGTGGGGGGATTCATCCGAAGTGGTTCCCACCTTCGAAAAAGTGGGTTGGTGTGGGGGGGGGGGGGGGGGGGGTTGTGTCTTCTTTCACACACACACACACACGCTGAGAGCTCTACCTTATTGTGTGGCGCACGTGCTTCGGACCACATGCGCCACATGGGCTGGGCCCCACGTTGGCCCCCACGACGTTCCGACAACGCACCAAGTCATCATCATATAAAACTCATTATTCTTTTTTTAAAATTTATAAAGCTCTGTTCATTATGTAGTATAGGTTAGTAACTTAATATGCCTGCCCGATTGATATAGGGTTTTTCTCACGTCCACTTGCACGGTTTGCACATATTCGTGAGTGATGATTGGTGGGAAATGTTGATTCAATCTCTTAGCACATGGTGTTGCTCGTGTCTAGGAGCCGAGGGTACGATTAGATTTTTTATAATCTACCAGATGCGAACCATTTCTACCTACCTGATTTTGATTTGCGTCTTACCTTATTTGCTTTTTTTAGTACATCTCATGTCATCGAAGATGAAATTATTTGTTTTTTTTTTTTTTGCGTATAGGAAAGAGTTGATTCTGAGTAAGTAGACAATGCGAGGTAGGATAGTTTTGAGCTGGATTGTCTGTCGTACATTATTGTACTGCACAACCGAAGGGGCGACCGGCAATAGTTGGTTGTCCCGCATTCCTTTTATAGTCTAGGCGAGTAAAGTATATTGTGCGACGTTTTTGGCCTAATGTACAACCAAATGTCGTGCCATCCTAAAGTAGCAAAACTAAAGTACAACAATTTTCTCTTAAGGATGACATACCGTCGTAAGATTGTGCATAAAAATATTGCAATTCACCAAAGTATCATTAAACATCCTACCATTTAATATAAAAAAATTATCGTCCAAAGCTTTGCACCTTGGCATGAAAACTATATGCATAATATAAATTTTTTCTATTTATGCCGTTACATCATCGTCTTCCTAATAATGTTGTAAATGTTAAAAAAGAAGGCATACAAGAACTTTAGCTTGAAAATGACATATCGTCTTACAGTCATACTGAAAAAAATTCTTAATTTACGACGATACAATATAAAGCAGTACGCAATTACATACCATTGTACTATAACAAAAATCGCATACAACTTTATCTTGAAATTCTACAACTTTGTAATAGCCACGGGAGTGTTGCCGCCACCCCCTCAGTGAGGGCAAGTAGGCCCTTACGGATGCGGTGGTATCACCAATGTCGCCATTGCCGAGTAAGGGTGGGTTGGCCCCAGTTGGCGCTCGGTGACGGGGGAACCCTAGTGCCACCACCTGCACAGGCGAGGGTCGGCCATCCCGTGGCCCCCTCGACACGTGGGTCCGTGCTCTTTGGAAATGCCGAGATCGGCCGACACGTGTACCGTGAGCTGACGTAAGCACGACGCCCGTGATGGTTAATTCCGTTGGTCCCCCATCACCATAGCTTAGGGTACTCCTTGAATGGTTGCGGTGATTGCAAAATGGCATAATTAAAGAGTTGATTAAATGATTTGGGGTGGGCCCTGCGAGTAGATACCCCTCGATCTCTCCAATCTATCAACGCCTTGAGCCGACACTGTTGACTTCCAAGCTTCAGAATTCTTTCTTTTCTTTCTCTGGGGGCCTGTCCTTTTCACTCTCTGCTGCCTTCAAAGCAATTCTGCAATAGTCAATCATGGAGTCTTTAGTTAGAATTTGCTCGGGCGGGGTAATACTAGGGGCCCGTTTGGTTTTGGGAACTTTTTCAAAGAAACCCAAGTCAAATTCGGTGCCTTGAGAAGGGCCTAAATCTTGGAACTATTAAGATAAAGCGCTTGATCTACTTTTTGGTAGGAGGGGTTAGCTAGACATCAGATCAGATCCCTGTTGATCATGCTGGGTCCGTCTTGTTGATGATTAGAATAAAGACTAAATTTGTTTGTTTTAGTTATGTCTTTTGGGATAAGATGGACGGATTTATTTAATCGGAGAAATGAGATGACGAAGTTCGCGACATGTTTCTTATGGCTAAGGTTCGAGGAGTTTCCCGGTTCTCCATTTGCGAAAGTAATTGAGGTCGTGGCGCTCTAGGATTGAAAAAGTGGCTGGTTATCGAGAATTCACTTGTGAACAAAGTAAAAATCGAGGAAATTACAAATACCCTTTTCAAAGTCAGGTAATTGGACATTGAATTCCTAACAGTAACATGGCTATTGTTTGGTTAAGTTCTACTTGTCTAGTTCAGTCCGGTCGTGATTATGCAAGCTTTTGCTAGATGATGAGAAAAGGAGTAAATTTTACCATACCAATTATGAGTATATGTATGTGATTTCCAGTTTAACAGGTTTGAGGAGCTCCCTTTACTAATTTATATCGAATATAAGGTCCAATTCCTAATGTTCCAAAATTCTTTTGATGTATTAGCGGCTTACGGCGGACTGTTCGCTCAAAAGAGTTCGAGCAACAGACTGGGAACATTATCAATAGTGGGCATTGCCGCTGGTGGTGGCGTTCTGTTACTAGCACTCGGTGCCTTCCTCATGTGGAAGAGGAAGCCTTTGGTGATTTCCCGTGCAAGAAACACCGAACCAAGAGGTAGTTCTAGTGTCTTACTTACCGATAACATGTACTAAATGAATCGGCATGCAGTAGGAAATACTATTTTGATATGATGACTGCTTCTTCGCGAGACCAGGAGCTCTTGAGAGAAGCCAAGATTTTCTGTTAAATGAAGTAGTCTTCTCCAGTAAGAGAGACTATTCGAGGGAAAACAAGCCCGAGGATCTAGAGTTACCATTGTTCGATTTCAACGCGATTGCTTTGGCAACCAAGAACTTCTGCGACGAGAACAAGCTTGGGCAAGGCGGTTTCGGCTGTGTTTACAAGGTGAGTGCTCCATTTCGAATAGACGAATGTGGCCAGAAAAATGTCAATGGAGGAAGCATCTTGAGAGCTCCATTTGTTTCCTTTGTGCTTCAGTGTAGGATTGAAGAAGGCCCAGTAGTAGCGGTTAAAAGGCTCTCGAAGAATTCCGGGCAAGGAACGGAAGAATTCAAAAATGAGGTTCGATTGATTGCTCGGCTTCAACACCGAAATCTTGTGCGACTTATCGGCTGCTGCGTCGAGCTGGATGAGAAGATCCTAATTTACGAATACATGGAGCATAAGAGTCTGGATTCTGTTCTATTCAGTAAGTTCCTGGAATTACCCTTTTTTCTCATATTATCAAAATGGATTGGAAATGTTCGAGTTTCTGTTTCAGGATCATCACCCTAAGTCTCTGCAGGTAAAACCAAGAGCTCCATGTTAAATTGGGAGCGGCGGTTTAACATCATCTGTGGGATCGCTCGAGGTCTTCTTTATCTTCACCAGGACTCCAGGTTTAGAATCATACATAGGGATCTCAAAGCGAGCAACATCTTGCTCGATGGGGAGTTGAACCCCAAAATATCAGACTTTGGCATGGCCAGGATTTTTGGCAGAGATCAGATCGAGGCGAATACGAGGAGAGTCGTTGGCACGTAGTAAGTACCATGGAACATTGTTTTCACGAGTTCCAGGATCATATTTCTGAAATTGCACTAATTCTATTTTGCCTAAACCCCGCAGTGGGTACATGGCCCCGGAATATGCCATGGACGGACTATTTTCAGAGAAGTCCGATGTGTTCAGCTTTGGCGTGTTGGTCTTGGAGATTGTAAGTGGTAAAAAAAACCGGGGATTCTATTATGCGGACAGCGAACTGAACCTTCTTGGACATGTAAGTATGGAGAGATGCTCATCCATCGAAACATGAATAGTTATCTGAAGCAGAAACTTTATATATATGCCATCTGATTTGACATTGCTAGTGAAGTGTTTTGATTTTGTCCCATAGCCACATGTCAGTGAACGTTGTCTTGTTAATTGCAGGCATGTAAGTTGTGGAAAGAAGGGAAGGGTTTGGAGCTACTGGATTCAGCGGTGGGAGATGCATACTCGATGAATGAAGTATTGAAATGCATTCAGGTCGGCCTTTTGTGCGTCCAAGAGCATGCGGAGGACAGGCTGGCCATGTCGTCTGTGGTCTTGATGCTGAGCAGCGAAAACCCAACAATGCCACACCCTAAAAATCCCGGCTTTTGCTTGGGAAGGCCTGTAGAGACGGATTCATCGTCAAGCAAGCATGACGAGACATGCACTGTGAACCAAGTTACAGTCACAATGCTTGATGCCAGATAGAGATTGTTGTCATGCCCTGATCCAATTTATTTGTACATCTGAAACTCCAAAGATTTCTGTTCATATATATGTATTCTTAGTCCTTCCTTCTGCTCAATTCTTTTATTTAGTTTCTTTTGATTTTCGAAATTTTCTTTTGTATTTGTTATTGTGGAGAGAGGAGAGGGGGGTTTGTCAATTTTGGTCCAGACATGAAGAAAAAGTCTTTGACATTGACACACTACAACTCAAACGGTTCAGTGACTAGCAATGTGATGAAGTTCACAGAAAACAGAAACATTGTTGCAATTGCAACTGCAATTCAATGCTGCAGTGATCGGTTTTGCTCTTTGCCGATCGTGATTTCTTGACCGGCTCAGACCAATTTCCTGTCAATTTTTTGTAAAACAAAGAAATGGTTGTTGCACAGAAGCAGACATAAGTATAGAGCAAGGATCATCGTCTTCAATGGTAGTAACAGACCGTTAAGACTAGGTTGTTGATGATTCAATTAACTTCACCGTCTTCATGTTTCAGTCAGCGTGAGAAGTGAGAACTATTCTCCATGGTAAATCAAGGCACAGAACAGCAGCAAAGCCTCGGTTTATATGTCGCCCAAACAATGTACCTTGTGAAACCGAAACATCGAGCTTCATTTGAATAAACACAGCGACTGCGCATTACTTATGTCCAATTACTTTTGAAGCAGTTCAGAATAGAAAGAAGGCAAAATGACAATATATATCTCAACCTTTCAAAGATTTTTTTGATTTGATCTGACCTTTCAATGCTGTAAAACAGAAGAATTCAATGTTTGGAATTTATTTCAAATCTACTAGAGTTTCTTTAGCACCAATTGTAAGAAGGATTATTCTTTTTATGGAGTTTCAATTATGTCCCTACTTTTGTTTTTCTGTTTGTTTGTGGGATTTTCTCCCACCCCTTTATGTCTTTTATCTTTTAAACCGGACAAATATTTACTTGGCTTTATAGAAGTTATTTTACTTATTTAAAATTCTTACATTTTTTTGTTTGAATAGAAAATAAAAAAAAAATTTAACAAAATACGGTCTCAATGCGAATTCGTAAATACACAATGCTAAAACAGGCAAAAGGGCAATTAAAACATAGATTTGAAGTTTTGCCTTGCGATAGATTTGTTATGAGTTCAAGAGGTAAGGATTTATTTTAGGGATAATGATATAGATAGTCTCTAAACTTTGGCCCAATGTGCAATATAGTCCCTGAAATTTTAATATGTTAAATTCGGTCACTGAATTTTGGCTTAATATGCAAGAATCATCTCGAACTTTTAATTTATTCAATATGATCCCTACACTTTCCGTAAATGTTTAAATTAGTCCATTTATTATATGAAAATATTCAAAACATTAAATATTTTTGTTTTGTGGACTAGATTGAACATGTATAAAAGGTTCAGGAATCACATTGAATAAATTAAAAGTTCATAGACAACATTGCGCATTGGGTTAAAGTTCAATGATCACATTGAATAAATTAAAAATTTGAATACCACATTGCTATATAACCCAAAATTTAATGATCAATCGTGTCATTTACTCTTTATTTTAGTAACCTAAAAAGATAGGATAAAATTGAAAAGAGGACGAAGGACGAGGACGTTTACCGCACCTATAAAGAGTAATTGAAAAGTTAGAAAGATTGGAAGTGAGTAAACAATAAAACAAAGAGGTTTTCATGGGCTATATCAATTCATGGCTTCAATATAATACTCGAGCAGGAAAAGAAAAACATGATAAAAGATGCAAAGAAGGTAGAAGACAAGATAAAGGCTGTGAGAAACGACTTTTCCATTCAAACTGCGGGCTCATGCCAGTCAATCGTGCGGACAACGTTCATGCCTTACATAAATAATACTAAGAATCGCTTGGGCTATTGCCTTTAGCTGCAACAAGCCATAGTATAGTGTATTATCCCAGTTTACTCTTTGACCAGGAATTCGTAACACGTGCAGCAGAGGATGCTTTTTCTTTCTTTACGAGGAGTTCTTTCCTTTCTAGAAACTAGAGAATGTCGTAATGGAGTTGTCTTATTAAATTTCAACGTTGGTTTTTTTTTCATGCCAATCACGTAAGGACCTTGGCATCGAGAAGACAAGCTTTCCCACTTTGTCTAGGTCATTAAAATAATTTGGTTATTATGGTGCTATGTCTTCAATACACAAGAAGTGACGACACAGAAGGTCTTTATACTTTTTCTCAATATTCAGTATGGTTCTTGAATTTTTTTTTTGTTTCAATGTGATTTTTGAATTTTCGGAAATTTTCTCAATGTAATCCGTCTGTTAAAACTCGTTATGGTGGCGGTTGTCGTGAAGAATGATGCCATTTGTTTGGACACGTTGGCATCCACATATTGTATGACATGTCGTCTATGTCACACTTCTCTCTCTACAAAAAGAATACTGAACACCAACAAACCTCTCGTGCTTGCCGGTTAGGAGTCGGCACTAGATTGTGCGAGCTCAACCCAACTAGGACCATACCCAGGCACGAACCATTGGGTGGCGGGCTAAATGATCTAGAGGTCCTAATGGACTGGCCTGGGCTCAACATTCTTTTTTATGGTTTCAGGCTTCCAATCGAACATTAAATACATTGTGGGGTCTCCGTCACAAGATTAGTGATCCAGCGACCGTTGAACACCCATTGGTCAGCCGGTGGAAGGGGAAAAAATTTCCCCTCTATAAATCGGCTCCCTCCCGCTCTCATTTTTTACCATTCTTCAATCCTCACTCATATACCATTTTCTCACAATTTGCTCTACAAAATGATTTGTCAATTTCATTTCTCCTGAAAGTGATTTAATCGCATTCTAAATTTTGTAATGGAGGATATTACCACCGGCGATCGGTTTTGATCGTCCCAATCAACCCGGACTTCACCATGCAATTGTTGTGGGGCTTGTTTAGTGACTTCTGTGACAACAATGTACAATTGTCTTCGGACTTGGTTATTGACTTCTGCAACAACAACATATTCATATCAGCTCTCCCCGCAACAAGCCAAGTTTGATGACCATTAGACCGAACGATCTAATGATTTGAAGGAATTGTAAGGGCAAACGTCGGAAGCTAGTCTGCGCCAAGACACTTCCCCATACGAAACCCTACATACCGGAGATAAACTGCCAAGCAACAGCAGCACCGGCCAAGCGGAGAAGAACGTTTGAGATGTGGAGGACATTTTGGCTCGAGAATAATGCCAATGATTTCAAGAAGGCCATTTGCACATTATTTGACATCGAATTCTCCGGCGAATCGTTCAAGTGGAAGGGCCACTTGAGGAGGTACCAAGCAAGACATGATGCAGAAGTGTCTAGGGCTAGGGGAGCTTTTCAAGTTTAGTGCTGCGTACAAGTAGTCGTTCGAGTTAGGTGAGAGGGGCAATTAGTGGGAGCTTGCATTTATTGTTTTGCCCCCGATCAACCCTTTAGCTTCATTAAAAACCCCATTTGTTCACTATGCTTGATAGCTCTACAGCCTCAGTTTAGGCCCGTTTCACGAACAACCGAAAAAAAAAAAAAAACCACAAGTTGTTGTGCAATAGAGAAAAGGGCGGTGTTGATGCATCTGCTGTCGACAAGTAACTTTTTAAATCTCTTTAACTTCTAAGTTATGGATCAGCCTTTTAAATTACACATACGGTATTGTCACGGGCCAATGGGTCCATGAGTAATGGGAATTACGTCATCGAATTCTAACATTTAAGAAGTTAATATTCTCACATGATTTTTGAAATGTGGCTGCCAAAATAATGAGAGCAGCCAATTGGTTTCACATTTTTTTAGGAAATCCTCCGCATCACCTTATATAATGCCGGCGCGAACACCTCCCTAGTCCAAAGTCTGTACCAACAGCTAACTTCTGATTGCGATGGGATTTTCTTCCATGTGAGTGTGTCACTACATTAACTTCATTATGCGTGCAAGATGGTCTCTACAAGTTTTATGATTCCATGGCCATCATACGTGGTAGGTCAAATACAACAGATCATGCATCCTTATCAGGCATTAAGAGTTGGAGGTCCTGTACATGACACGGGGAAGGAAAGCTTAGAAGTTCTCTTTGGACATAAGAATAAGGTGAAATTTAACCTATAAGATGTTGAAGAGGGGATGCGAGATGATGACCATTTGGGGAAAGGTTGTCCCTCAAAATATCCTCTCCCTCTAAATATGAGATTTGAAGCGTCACATTATAAGCCCTTATGCACCATTTGATAAGGTAGCTCCACTTGGTTTTACATAAAATCCATTAGATTTAGATACCTTAGATGGATTTAGGGTGCATTTTACCCATCCATCTAATTATTTTATCTGAAAATTGAAAAGAAATCCTAGAGAATTTCGCAATCTAACGCGTAGTTTTACCAACATATCCTTGATTTTCTTAAAAATTCTTGTAAAAACATTACTTTCCCTAACCACCAAAACATATACAAGCAAATTGATGCATGAACTGATTACAATAGTCTCTCCATTCTTCCACTATTGAGGTTTTTTTTATTTTGGTCAGACTTCCACTATCGAGGTAACTTTATATCATCCACTTGTCCATTTCTCGAGAAAATTGTTCAATCAGTCCTAAACCTATTGCATAAATGCTAATTCTGTTCTAAATTTTCTACATTTATTAATTTAATTCTAAATCTTCGCGGGAAATTCCAATTATAGTCATTCCGGTTAGTTTTCACCATAAAACCGTTTTTGTGGCGGTCCGATCACTCAAGACGAACATATCTTGGTAGGTCGGTATTACTCTACCTCTACAATAATATTAAATGAGGGACGGGGAATGTGATTTTTCCGCGTCATATTCAATGCGGGCAGGTGACCTTTCGAGAGAGAGAAAGAGAGAGAGGGCCTCGCGGACGGCTTTGACGTGGCGGACCTCGCCGTCGTGGAACGACGATGCATTTTCAACACATTTGGCTCCGAGTCGGACTGTTTTAACCGGCCCGTGTTGATTTGGCGGTCTTCCTTCTTGACTTCTGGAAGCAAAGCACGACACGAGTGCACTGCACTGTGTCATTCGTTTTCGACGACGATCCTCTTGCTCTGACAAATTTTCATGTGAACTCGCACGTTCGCCACCTTTGACCGTTCCAAAGCTCAGGTGTTCATGAATGAAAATCTTGTCGTCGGGTGCGACGATTGGATCAACCTCTCTGACCATTCAATGCATCACATCACGAACCGCAATCTCTCTCTATCTCCACCACCACGCGAAAAAGGGCCTTGCGATGCGCTTCCCACTTCGCAATTTTGCAGCTCCACGGAATGCCAACCTCCTCTCTCCATCAAAGCCATGGTGTTTCCCGTGTTTCTGGCTTTCTGTTGCTTTCTTGGATCGTCGCTGGCACAAGCCACGGACACTCTGTCGGCCAACCAGACGCTGCAGGATGGACAAACCTTGGTTTCATCTGGGCAAGTCTTTGAATTTGGCTTCTTTAGTCCTAACAACACGACTGCCAGGTATTTGGGGATTTGGTACAAGAACATACCTCTCGAAGTCGCTTGGGTGGCCAACAGGAACAACCCAATCACCAATTCCTCAGCAGAAGTGGCACTGAACTCGCAAGGGTCGGTGTCTCTCCAAAATGGGTCCACAAATTACTGGTCTGTGACCCCAGTTGGGGCTGTGAATGAGCCGTTCTTGAGGCTCCTGGACAATGGCAACCTCGTTTTGAGTGATGCAAGTGTTTCTGATGATTCGGGGAACTATCTCTGGCAGAGCTTTGATAACATAACTAACACTTTGCTGCCGGAGATGAAACTGGGGTGGAATTTGAGGACCGGTTTGAAGCGGAACATGACTTCGTGGGTCTCGGCAACCGATCCGTCGAGCGGCCTATACACGTTTAGCCTCGAGCCGCCCGATGCTCCACAGTTGATTCTATGGAAAGGGAGCCAGAAGCAGTATCGATGGGGGCCCTGGAATGGAGAGAGGTTCAGTGGGAGTAATGAGCTCAAGGCCAATCCGGTCTTCGATCCGATGTTCAATTCTAGCCCTGAAGAGGTGTATTACACATACACGGTGGTTGATAATTCGACCCTATCGAGATTCGTCGTGACCCCGGAGGGTGCGATTCAATATCTCGCTTGGATGGACAATCAATGGACGAATTTGGTTACTCTACAGAGGGATTATTGTGATAATTATGGCATCTGCGGGCCATATGGAACTTGCTATGATTCCTCTGATGCAAATTGCAGGTGCTTGAAGGGGTTCCAGAAAAACGATTCAAACCCCCTTGATTGGACCGGCGGGTGCTCCCGGACAAGGGGTTTGAGTTGTGGAAATGGTGACGGCTTTGTGAAGTACAAGGGTTTGAAGCTGCCAGATAATTCGCATCTGTTGGGGAATAGGACCTCGAGCCTTGAGGAATGCGAGACGGCATGTTTGAAGAATTGTTCTTGCATGGCATTCACTAGGGTAGATGTCCACGGGAATGGCGGGGATTGTCTTTTGTGGTTTGGGGATTTGGTTGACATGAAGAACTATCCTTCAGGCGGAGATGTGATATATATACGAATGGCACGAGCAGAGATAGGTACTAATCCATCTAGCTCTTAGTGATTTTCACTCGTCATCTCTCGGTAGTTTTAAAGAGGCTTTCAGTTGAATAGCTTCTAAGGAAATCCATGTCCTTGCCTTTCCATTTTCTTCTTCCAAGCCCTTCTTAGTTATGTGAATGTGATGACATAGTTATAGTTGATATTCGCATTGATAAGACTCATAGACGATCACTACTGTGTTTGTGTCACCATTGAATAGGATTTCTAAGCCCTGGGAGTTTATTAAGAAATGCTTCTTTCTGTATGTGCAATCAAATAACTTCTCCTAGTTCTGCGCATTGAAATATGTTTGATGTTAGATAAAAGGACGAGTACAAGATACATTTCTGTATTGAATATTCTGCGATGTAGAGAGCACAGTCGCACAGATAAGAACTATTGCCATCTGTTTACTTAGCTTTCTGTTTGAGTATGACAGCACATGATTAATTTGAAATTTTTTGATGAACAGATGCAATCGCTCGAGCTAAGAGGAGAAGGCGTATAATTACCGTCAGCATCTCTGTATCGATTGTATGCGGAATGCTTATATTAGCATTCATTGGCTGGTACGCTCTCCGAAGAAGCAAAGAGAGGACGAGAGGTAAAGTCATTGTCACAGCATAAAACTATATATTGTAAACAGCATGATTCTCGCTTCTCTCATTTTGAATAAGAAAAGTAAGAAATCGCTGAAAGTATGTTCATGACTCTATATCTTTATATGTTCCTTTCTTGCTTAACATGCTAAAAAAATTTCCTTCAAAGAAAGCATACCTGAAAGGCCTATAAATTTATTAACATCCTTAATAAGGGCCTAAGAAAACATTGGTTAGCTTAGCATCACATCCAGTTTAAGTCTGAGAAAACACTATCTCTGATATTTATTTTCGGGTTCCTAATCAGCAAGTTAGAGCGAATAGTAATTACTTCAAGGAGCAAATGATCATCCCTTTGAGGAAATAAATGCTTCCTAAAGTTGCTTTAATTGCTAACTGTTAGCTTTATTTCCCTTTTCTCAGCGAACCAGCAGGATATGCTGGACCTTTTGTCATATTTTTGAGATTGTGGTGCATAAATACGCGTTTGTTAATGCTGATGGCTGATTTATATCCTCTGTCACAGAGGATATGCTGATTTATCGAGATTCAGGAGATGGTGGTCCGGAGGAAGACCTTGAATTACCCCTTCTTGATTTCGTTGCGGTTGCTGATGCCACTAGCAATTTCGCTTTCCAAAACAAGGTTGGACGGGGCGGGTTCGGTGAAGTATACAAGGTACTTTTTTTGGCCAAAGTATACAGGGTAGTTCGAAAGTCACACTTTCTCGTATTAATTCCATGAAGATTGTTCCACATACAAGAAGATGATTTTATAATTCTTTTCTACTTCGATCTTACTAACATGTAATACGCTATGCGCCAGGGTGTATTACCTACAGGACAAGATGTTGCCGTGAAGAGGCTCTCACTGACCTCTGGGCAGGGCCTGAAAGAGTTCAAGAACGAGGTCATACTGATTGCCAAACTTCAACACCGGAATCTTGTGAAGCTCTTAGGATGCTGCATTCATGGAGATGAAAGAATGCTAATCTACGAGTACTTGCCGAACAAAAGCTTGGACCACCACCTTTTTGGTGCGACGACCATCACCCCATTTACACTTTTTCAACCTGCTTGAGATTATACAATTTTTCCCTCTATAACTTATCTCAAATTTTGTGAAGATCCAAATAGACGTAAACTTGTGACCTGGAAGACACGCTTCAGCATTATCATGGGGATTGCACGTGGACTTCTCTATCTCCATGAAGACTCCAGGCTGAGAATTATCCACCGAGACCTCAAACCGAGCAACATCTTACTAGACAGTGAGATGAATCCTAAAATCTCAGATTTTGGAATTGCAAAAATATTTAATGGAGAAAATACCAGAGAAATGACCAATAGGATAGTTGGCACATAGTAAGTTATTCTGTTGTTTGTTTCAAGGAATATTTTCGAAGATTTGTGGCTGTACTGATACTCTATTTCCTTCTTACAGCGGTTATATGTCTCCCGAGTATGCAATGAAAGGCCACTTTTCAGTAAAATCAGACATATTTAGTTTTGGCGTACTGTTACTGGAGATTGTAAGCGGCCACAAGAATTGGGGATTTTATCACCCGGACCATGACCTCAATCTCGTGGGACATGTAAGTATTTCCCTGCTTATGCTTTAGCTCGGATTGGATGCTGTCTTCACTTTTTCTATTGCTGTATGATATGTATTAACTTGGTTTTCACGTATATCCAGGCATGGAAACTGTGGACCGAGGGGAATCCACTTGGACTAGTAGATACCCTGATGGGGGAAGAATTTCCCTTCAAGGAAGTGATGAGGTGCATCCAGGTAGGACTATTGTGCGTGCAGCAGCGACCCGAAGACCGGCCGACGATGTCATTGGTCGTGCTTATGTTGGGCAGCGAGACTTCTGACATTCCTGAACCTAAGGAACCGGGATTCAGTGCTGAGAGCTTCGCTATGAGCACCGACTCATCCTCAAGTGTCCAAAGACTTCACTTTTCCAGTGATATAACCATCACAGCTCCGGAGAGTAGATGAGAAGAATACTCGAGTGATGAGAAGAGTTACACTTGATACATACGTTTATCCACGAAAAGAATGTAGGGCGCAGATGTGTACAGATACTTCATTTTTTTTCTTTTTTTGTTATAATTTGATGCATAAGATTTGGATGTTCATGCGAAGTGTCACTACTTCTGGGTAAGCTAACAGCTTTGCCTGCCTCATTCCTTCAGCAATGACTCAAAAGATCAGCAACCAGGAGCTCTGAAACTTGATTTGGTATTAAATCCTTTTACTTCACCATATGGAAATAGCGAGGCCTGACAGTACCGACTCAGAGCAATGATCAAGTCTACCATACGTATAACATGACTATTGGCGAAACGTGAGCCAAAACAGAAAACAAGACCTGCAACGCGATCCAATTTTCCCATGTCACATGATAGAATCCAGTGCTCCCTTAAACTGATAACCTAAGTTAATCACTTGAATTTATCGTTGTCCTTGACATCGTGTTATGGGCTTAAAATAATTAAATAAAAGAGAAAGCCCAAAGGCCCAACTCAGCCCTGAACCTATCGCTGATTATGAGATTTATATACTCTTTTTAGACATGTGTTGTCTCAATCTATTAACTTAAACTTTTGAATCGAACATTTTATTATGATATTAGAGCTAGATTGCGCCTTAGTTTATTTTACGTGTTCGTTCACCCAATCCGACTTCCCCGTGAGAGGGAATGTTGAAATATCCCACCTATTAATTAACTTTTTGGGTTTGACTTTTCTAAAACAAAATAAAAGGGTTAAAATAAAAAAAAAAAAAAGCGAATAATTAGTTAGGGGTGTCAAAAAAGGCCCGCGCCGGCCCGGCCCGATCCGACCCGCGCCGATTCGGTCCGGCCCGGCCTGACCCTAAAATTTGGGGTATTTTGGGGTTGGACCTTAGCCTTCTTCGGGTAGGACTTTTAGGTATGGGTAGTATTAAGGTTGGGGTTGGGTCAGGCCCAAACCATTGACACCTCAGGACCACCCACAACCGATCGCTCCCTCCGCTTGCCATAGACTTCAGGCGACCGATAGCCCTTGCCTCCCTCACTGTTCGCTTCCTTCATCTCCACACTGTACGGTGATGTTGATGTTGGTCCCGATCTGGTGGTTCTCCATTCTCAGCTGAGCGGCCTGGGCCCTCAGATCGTCCAGGCGCTTCTGCTTCCTCATCCAGGACCACCACGTCGACTCGCGGCTCGAGACCATCTTCTTCCTCTTCCTCTGGTCCATGACAACCTGCAATTCCTCCTCGGGGCCGGTTTCTGAACCAGGGACGACCCTGAAGATGTCCCACAAGGAGATGCCATTGATGCAGATACAAACTACAGTGTTTTGTGCGCCAGTAGAGGGTTGAATCACGAGACATAGTAGAGCCAGTAGAGGAAGACAACCGAGAAGGATTGAACAAGGTGGGTCCTGCGCTTGAATGAAGAGGAGATTATCTACCCACAGAGAAGGATCCCACTGAGAATTGGAGACACGGGTCTCAAACATCAAGATGAACGGTTTGAAGACAGATTTCTTGATCAAAAACACCTGATTTGTTGGGGGAGGTGAACGGTTTGGCATGCGAACCAGGAGGCTCCCCAAAGCCACATTCGGGACAGAGAGGACTTTGCAAGAGAAATAGAGCAGAGGAGGAATTAAAGCCGACCCGGCCCGGGCCAGCCCGACCTGGCCCGGCACATCTCTTTGGAGTGTACACTGAACAGTATCTCGGGTCGGGTCAAGCACGACCCTCTAGATTACAGGTCGAGCATGGTATTATGAAAGACTTGACCCGATCCATTGACACCCTAAAATTAGTCATTTGATTTGCTTTTTTCCTAAATTTCTATATTCTGAAGATCTCCCGTGCAACCATCATCACATATTCATATATATAGTCTCTGTTTCTTTGAACCTCCCTTCACAACAATTTCATTTCTTTTTTACCTTGCTCATCTTCCAGCATCGACATAGCAACGGCGTTTCCTGTTTCCTAATCCTTCACGAACTTAATTGTACATACTCAACAGCCAATAACAGTGAGAAATATTCAATTCTATTAACTTAGACCTTTGGGAGGGTCTTTCAAAAGTGAAATGAAAAGGATGTTGACTGGCTCATTAGATGGCGTTCCCCCTTGGTTCCCTTCTTTTCAAAGCATGTTCCATTGACTTCTAACTCTAGAAAATACATACTACGGGAGTACCTATCTGTGTGATGATGCATCTCGACCGACGGTTGGCATAAAAAGACTAGAGATGCGCTGGTATTCAAGTAATGCAAGCAAACTATATTGGATATATAAAAGGAGCAACCCGAGAGGAATGAAGAAGAGTCAATCTTGGACGGTTGACGTTGACGTTGACGTCGCCGCTTCATGGCACGTTTTCCAATGGGGCACAGTATTGACCGAAGGATGGTCAGCAATGGCGGTTCCTCTCATCGATTGAAACCTCGACCACATTGAGAAGTTTCTGCTTTGATGGTTATGAAGCAAAAGCCATATCTCTGCTTTCTTGCCTGAAACATAAGCACGCTGCATCCCCCATGTAGGTACAACATGAGCACTCAAACAGTGTCATTGCACACCCTGGTTTTATTTCTTCTGCTTCATTTGATTGATTCTTTGGACACCCTCGCCCCAAACGATACCGTGAAAGATGGTGATGTCTTAATCTCCCAAGGAAGAAAATTTGCTCTCGGTTTCTTCAGCCCTGGTAATTCAAGCTTGCGTTACGTGGGGATTTGGTACTATGGACAACCGGAGCGAACCGTCGTTTGGGTTGCGAACAGAGAGAATCCCGTGAATAGCACTTCAGGGGTTCTTGCATTTGATCACTATGGAAACTTAGTGATCAATGAAAACAATGGGAGCTTCCCCATTTCGTCAACCAATGTTTCGTCCATGACTTTAAATAATTCTTCCACTGCTCAGCTTTTGGATTCAGGTAATCTGGTTTTGAAACATGATTTGAGCAAAGTGGTTATTTGGCAGAGCTTTGATTATCCCACAGATACGTATCTTCCATCCAAATGAAGCTTGGGTTGGACCGGAGAACCGGTTTGAACCGATTCGTGACATCTTGGAAATCCAAAGACGATCCAGCACCGGGCAGTTATTCATACGGGTTTGAACCAACAGGGTTCCCACAGTTGTTCCTTTACAAGGATCGAGCTCCATATTGGCGGGGCGGAGCAATAATTGAGAAGCCGCAGGGTGATGTTCCTGAGATGGCTAATGATTTTGTCTATAATATCACAATTACGATTAATGCAATGGAGGTTTCTCTAATGTATGGTGTCGCCAATGCATCAGTTCTCTCTAGATATGTGGTGGACGAGTCAGGGTACCTTAAACACTTCATATGGCACGATGAAGAGCAGCGGTGGACTGAGTTTTCTTCCCATCCAAAGGAGCAGTGTGACTACTTCAGCAAGTGTGGGCCTAATGGCAACTGTGGTGCAAACAATGCAGACCAGTTCGACTGCACATGCCTGCCCGGCTTTGAGCCCAAGTCTCCCGGCAATTGGTACCTAAGGGATGGATCAGGCGGGTGCAAGAGGAGGCAAAACGTATCACTGTGTCGAAGTGGGGAAGGTTTCGTGAAGGTGAAACGGGTGAAGTTGCCGGACACTTCAACAGCACATGTCGACATGGGCCTGAGCTTGAAGGAGTGTGAGCAGGAATGCTTGAGGGATTGCAATTGCACAGCTTATTCGAGTGCAAATGAAACTATGGGGGAATTTGGATGCCTCAAATGGTATGGAGATTTAGTCGATACAAGAGAATTTTCAGACATGGGTCAAGACTTATATGTGCGGGTGGATGCAATTGACTTAGGTACTCATTGCTGATATCTACTTCAAATACTTTTGCTGCTGTTCTGGGGTTGTAATTGTTGTCCCAATCTCTACTTCTCATCTTAACGAAACTGTTTGCTTATGATAGTTCATCTTATAAACTGCACTTGTTGCATTAACTTCCATAATATCTGCTCATTCAATGTCATTGGCACGCTTCTCATGCCTTATTTTTACAGCTCGCTATCGGAAAAGGAGTACTCTTGTCAAGAAGGTAATGGTGGTAATAATATCGGTAACTGCACTAGTGTTGCTGCTCTTAGGCTCCCTTATGTACTGCCTTATGTCGAAGAGGAAAAGAGGTGGGTGATCAGCCTTGATAGAAGCTTTTTCTGCCATATTTATTACTGTCTGTTTTACAAGTAGGCATTTATTTCGATCTTCAGGGTTAAGAAATCGATTAAATTTAAACTGGAGCTAATCTAGCCAGGATTTTAGGCTAAAGCGTGGTTGATTTCAATACCGCAAACCTCGACCAATAAAGCTGCACAGACGCAGATAGATGGAGAATGCTGTATGACGTTTCATCTTGAAATTGAGCCTATGTGAATCGATCTTATGGAACAAGCGATAAGGTCATTGTTGGAGGAACAATTTGTATTGTTCCTTCCTGTACAGAAAATTTCCCAAATTGGCCAGAACAGCCAAAAAAGAAGCATTACACAATTGCTTTCATTGTCTTTCTTAAGCATTTTATTCCACTGTATGACAGCAGATGGAAGAGGGCGCAATCCTCTTGTTAGTGGTACCACAAGCTTAGCATATTTCAACGATCTTCCAGGTCTCAAAGACCTCAACAGCGAAGGTGGACGAAAAAAAGATCTACCACTCTTTGATTTTGAAACTGTAGCTGCAGCCACAAGTAATTTTTCCTCAGTCAATGAGCTCGGCCAAGGTGGTTTTGGATCTGTATATAAGGTAATTAATCTCCCGACGCGACTGAATCTAAATGGTTATTGAATATTAACTATATTTAGTCTACCAAATTCATTCGTCTGTTGGTTATGGGGATTGATGTCCTCGAATAAAATTGTCAGAAATGAGCCATTTTTATCGTAAAGGACCTTTTTCTGCTTTGAAATTGTTGAAAACTAAATCCATGGAGGTGTCTCTGTAGCGATTCTGATCTTCCAGTCATCACAAGCCCAGGAAGTGAGTGACAAAAGATGAGGGAGAAGTAGAGAACAGCACAAGTCTATGTCGCTTCTCTAATTTTCTAGATCATACAACTTGTAATGAGTGTAATCGACACATCCTCCTGGCAAGTTTAACTACCTAATAAATCTTAAAATCTACTCATAATAGCTTTCAAGCGACCGGCTTCATCTCTCTCAGGTTTCAATACTTATTCTTGTGATGTGTTCATTTTCACAGGGTGTGATGAATCACGGAATAGAAATAGCAGTTAAAAGACTCTCAAAATATTCTGGACAAGGAAATGAAGAGTTCAAGAATGAAGTCAGATTGATTGCCAAACTCCAACACCGGAATCTGGTGAAAATCTTGGGTTGCTGCATTCAAGAAGACGAGAAACTGTTAATCTATGAGTATTTGCCCAATAAAAGCTTGGACTCATTCCTCTTTGGTAAGTCCTCTCTTCTGATGGTCAGAATTTCAGTTCTAGAGAGAGTATTATGGATAATAACTTGAGGAAATCCCCAAATTGGATCCAGATGATACAAAGAGATCACTTCTGGATTGGGGAAAAAGGTTTGAAATCGCGTATGGGGTAGCTCGAGGACTCATGTATTTACACCAGGATTCGACATTGAGGATAATCCACAGAGATTTGAAAGCTAGCAATGTCTTACTAGATGTTGCATTGAACCCCAAGATTTCAGATTTTGGGATTGCTAGGATATGTGGAGGAGACCAAATTGAAGGAAAAACGAAGCGTGTGATCGGGACATAGTAAGTGTTTTTCTTGAACATTAAATTCTGCTTCACTTGATTAGATAGCGAGAAATTAGAACAAAGAAAATGAAAACGGTTCCAACTATTTGCTTTCATACTAACGTTTCAACCTTTAGTTATCTCCACTAAAATTCCACAAGGAAGTTTATATAGTGAATACGATGTTGATTACTTCTATCCTTTTTGGCTTCTGTAGTGGGTACATGGCACCAGAGTATGCTCTCCAAGGCTGGTTTTCAATAAAATCAGATGTCTACAGTTATGGAGTTTTATTGCTAGAGATCATTACAGGCCAAAAAAATAATGGGTGCTATCATAATAACCCCTTTTGCAATGTAATTGGCCATGTAAGTAAGAAAGTGTCATATTATTCAATGCAATGCACAATTTGACCAACCTCTACATTCACATTATGACAATCCAGGGTGCTTGGTATGTGTTCTTCCCAGGTATGGGAGCTGTGGAAAGAAGGAAAATGCATGGACATTGTTGACAAATCAATGGACAAGACATATTCTGATGAAATGGTATTGAGGTGCATTCAAATCGGCCTTTTGTGTGTGCAAAGATATGCATCGGATAGACCAACTATGTCCACGGTGGTTTTCATGTTGGGGAACGCTGATGTATTACTTCCATCCCCGAAACAGCCAGCATTCATCGACGACAGTGCCTACAATGGAGATAATCAGTCGACATGTAACAGAACATATTCTGTGAACGGAGTTACAACTACTGTTGTTGAAGCTCGCTAGTCGCATGCCCTCGCAAGGGAACTGCGTAATCTACTGAAGTTGAGAAATGAGATGCTGTATCGGTAGAAAGATGACACCTAAAGGCTAATCATGTCATATGTGAGCTAACTTCTTGTTCTTGTGCTTATGAGAAAAGTTTATAAGCAGATTAAATACAATAGACTTCTGCTGAAATTTTCCTTGATTTAATAATTGGGCACATTCTGTCTCATAAACAGCGACTTCTACATGTTGCTGCAGCATTTTCTTTCTCCCACAATCAACTAATTTTTGCCGATCTCATTTTATTTTGGCATGAAGTTATCGGATTGCATCTTGAGATATAAAAAATATCATCTACCTTTTCTTTATTTACCTTATTTTTGCATTACAAGTTCACAATAGAGACCTTGCTAGACAGGAATCCTTTAGTTCACCCACAAACTTGAACATGGAAATGAATGAATTAAGAGCGAAGGGTGAAACTGAAACTGACTCTAGGCAAAGGGTCTTCTAGTAAGATACATTTTAGCTCTTTCATTCACTTCTTTGGTTAACAGCTCTTAATGTCACCATAACAAATATAAGTAAATCAATCGTGTTCCTAAATGACACTATAGTTGGTTGACCTTATTCTGTCTGGACCGTAGAGTGTTCCTTCATCTAACTGATTAATCATAAAAGAAAATTTATCATTAGTCTACTAATTTCCAGGTGAATCTGTTATGTCGATTCGTGCTGATATCCTAACAAGGATTGATGATAACAAAAAGACAATCTCTTTCTTTAAGCCTCTTATTTAGCAGAATTGTTTTCTTTTTTTTTTTCCAATTTCTTCCAGCATACTTTCATGATAAGCCCCAGTTTTCCATGTCCCAACAACCTTCCTTTTGGTAAAACTTATCTGCATACAGTAATACAGTATGCCTTTGGTGATGGAAAGAAGACATTTTTATGGCTGGATCCATTGCATCCTTTAGGACCTCTTGTGAATACTTTTCTTACAGAATTTTTATGGCTGGATCCATTGCATCCTTTAGGACCTCTTGTGAATACATTTCTTACAGAATTATGTATGATGTTGGACTTCCTTTTGAAGCAAAAGATGCTGATGTCATTGACAACAGAGCGCGACACTTGCCTGCTGCAAGGTCTGAAGAACTGGTGCAAATTTGGTAACATGTTTCCTAACATAAAGTTGACAGATAGGGTCAAATTACGCCGTCAATTTGACCCCTAATTTTCTAAAACAAATTCATGAGTGGGTTATGAGCGAGACTTTAGGTGTCAACAAAGTGATTAATGAATAAAATAAAGCGGTCGCATTTTAATGAAAGATGGAGGAACATATATCTTTGATAATAAAGAAAACATATATTCCTTTTCACCGTGGGAAATACATCTTTAGGTAAATAACTATTCAAAGGAATAATGAATAAAATCCGCAGAAGATTCATTAGTTCGCCAATTAAGGAACTAGAACATACGGACAATATAAATTTTTTTTAACATAGAAACAAAAAATGTTAGTGACTAATGAAAAAATTATGTTATTAATCCATTCAATGGAAAGCGTAAAAAAGTGATCAGTTAGTCATTTACTTATTTTAAATGGATTAGTGTTATATAGAAAGTGGTCACTTGGTAAAACTAAAAAGGTGATGACAAAATAAGCTTGCGTGAACACTTATTCAATAATGCGGAATTTATAAACTTAATCAATAATGCTAAATTTATAAATTTACTCAACACTTATTCCCTTTTTCACTTAAGAACATAATGCTGACTTTATAAACTCATTAAAAAAGTGATTAGTCAACAAAATATTTACACAGTATAATTTCTATTAAAAAACGTAGAAACAAAAAATGTAAGTTTTCTCATTTTTAGACGTGGGAAAAGCAATTAGTTAATTACTACAAAATGAATAATCATTCCACTTATCTACAATTTAAAATGGATTCACTTAGTATGTCAACAGTTCATTAGAGAAAAGTACAAACTAATGACATAAAAAATTTCGGGATTACTTATTCAATAAAATGGTGCAAAATAGAAACTGTTAAAAAAAGTGACTAGTTAGTGATTTGACAAAATAAAACAGACCCACAAAAAATATAAGCTGATGGGAACTAAGAACATAAAGGATGGAGAAACATATATTGATTTTTCATTTCTAGATGTGGAAAAATATAAGCGGTCTACTGGGATTCTTTCATCTGGGACTGTCATATTGCACCGCGCCACGGTTTTTTGATGTGGTTGATGGCCTTTAATAGGCTTCCCACGCAGGTCTTCCTACTGAACTATCATAGAATATCTGAAGGTTTATGTGCCTTTTGCCACCTTAGACCAGACTCGGTCAATCATTTATTCTTTGGGTGCATTGCTACGGGATCCCTAGCGCAATATTGGGCTACTAATTGTCACCTTTCTTGGCGTAATGGGTCCTGGCAACAGAATCTCCGATGGGGTGTTCGTTTCATTGGTGGAGATAGCTTTCATCAACGTATCTCTCGGTTTGCTCTTGTGGCATTGTGCCACCTCATCTAGATTGAACGGAATAATATTCTCTTCAGGAATGGCACCCATTTTATGCCTGCTCTCTGCAACGATCTTGCCAAGGTAGTTAGAGACAAAGGCCTTTCTCTCAAAGCGGTCCAAGACAATCCTCGGAATAAAAGGATTCAAGCCAGTTGGGGCATATCTGACTCCATTTTTAGCTGACCTCCTCTTGGAGTATATGTGTTTGTCTTCTGTTGGCTGCCTGTTAGCCTTCCTTTTATTGCACTTCTTGTGCTTTCTGTATTAGCCGCAACACCTTTGTACCGGTCGGGACACTCTCTGTCTCCTCAGGTACGAGGTTTTTGTGTTCGGCCTCCTTTGCTGTAAGTTGCGCGTTGAAAAGTTATATACTACTTACTTTACGAAAAAAAAAAAATTATACATGTAAAGAACACAAGTGATTGAAAGATGATCCCAAAGATGGCAGGTTTAGTTTGTGGTGGTTTACGGCTTCTTCGTTGGTGATGCTGTGCCCATGTTTCCTTCCATATTGGTGAAGTTCAAGTAAACACAACATTAAAGACGCTTCAATCGCCTTCCATAGTCAGTCCAATGGTGTAAATTGCCGAATTGAAGGGGAGTTGCAAGGGCATTCCAATGGTGCCAACTCCATGAGCAATAATGTTCAATTGACTTGGACTTTTGGGTTCGGAAAAGCAAACATCAAGTTCCTACGACGTCATAACTTATGTATGACACTCATTTGAGAGTTATAACTTTTTTTTTCTGATTACTTGAGTGCCATATAACTTTTCAATCAATTACTTGAAATGTCATAACTTTTTAAAAACGTTCCCCACAAGTGCTATACCAAGTCAGATTTCTAGCACTTGAGTGAACGTTTTTAAAAGGTTTTGGCACTTAAGTGATCAATCAAAAATTGGCACTCAAACGAATATTTCTTAGAAATTATGATATTTGTGGTGTCCTTATCCTGACTTTGGGGCGGGTTTTTCCAAAAGTAGAAGGTAGAGGATGTGACTGGCCAAGTAAATGAAGACTCTACCCAACCTGTGTGAATTTGCGTCTGTCCAGGAATGAAGCATCTCAATCATCGGCAGGCAAAAAGAAATAAATAAATAATGAATAAAGGAGCACCCAGAGAGGGAAGAAGAAGAGTCGAGCATGGACAGTTGATGTCAAAGTCGCCGCTTCACGGTACAGTTTGAATATTGAATTTTCAATGGATAAGGATGGTAAAAAATGGGTGGTTCCTCTCATCAATTGAAACCACGACTACATCGAAGTTTCTGTTTTTTTGGTTTTAAGCAAAAGCCATATATCTCTGCTTTCTTGCCTGAAACATAAGCACCCTGCATCCCCGTCTAAGTACAACATGAACACTCCAACAGTGTCATTACACGTCCCGTTTTTATTTCTTCTGCTGCATTTGATTAATTCTTTGGACACCCTTGCCCCAAACGATACCGTGAAAGATGGTGATGTCTTGATCTCCCAAGCAAGAAAATTCGCTCTCGGTTTCTTCAGCCCAGGTAATTCAAGCTTGCATTACGTGGGGATTTGGTACTATGGACAACCGGAGCAAACCATCGTTTGGGTTGCTAACAGAGAAAATCCCGTGAACGATACTTCAGGAGTTCTTTCATTTGATCGTCATGGAAACTTAGTGATCCGTGAAAACAATGGGAGCTTGCCCATTTGGTCAACCAATGTTTCCTCCACTAATTTAAGTGATTCTAATACTGCTCAGCTTTTGGATTCAGGTAATCTGGTTTTGAAACATGATTTGAGCAAAGTGGTTATTTGGCAGAGCTTTGATTATCCCACAGATACCTTTCTTCCATCCATGAAGCTTGGGTTGGACCGGAGAACTGGTTTGAACTGGTTCCTGACATCTTGGAAGTCTGAAGATGATCCAGCCCCGGGCAGTTATTCATTCAAGTTTGAACCAACAGGGTACCCACAGTCGTTCCTTTACAAGGATCGAACTCGATATTGGCGGGGCGGACCAATAATTGAGAATCCTCATGGTGCCGATCCCTCGATGCCTAAAGATTTCAACTATACCGTCACAAATGTGAGGAACACGACGGAGGTTTCTACGATGTATGGCACATCGATTATCTCTAGGTATGTGGTGCAGGAGTCAGGGTCGATTAAATACTTCGTATGGCATGACGAAGAGCAGAAGTGGAGCGAGTTTGCTTACTATCCAAAGGAGCAGTGTGACTACTACAGGAACTGCGGGCCTAATGGTAACTGTGGTGCAAACACTGCTGATCAGTTAGACTGCACATGCCTGCCCGGCTTTGAGCCCACGTCCCTGGGCAAATGGCACCTAAAGGACGCATCAGACGGGTGCAAGAGGAGGCAAGGTGCATCAGTGTGTCGAAGTGGGGAAGGTTTCGTGAAGGTGCAACAGGTGAAGTTGCCGGACACTTCAACAGCACATGTCAACATGAGCCTGAGCTTGAAAGAGTGTGAGCAGGAATGCTTGAGGGATTGCAATTGCACAGCTTATTCGAGTGCAAGTAAAAGTATGGGGGAATATGGATGTCTCAAATGGTTTGGAGATTTAGAGGATACAAGATCATTTTCAAACTTTGGTGAAGATTTATATGTGCGGGTCGATGCAATTGACTTAGGTACTCATTGCTAATATCTACTTCTAGTACTTTTGCTGCTGTTGTGGGGTTTCTTGTCCCAATTTGTCCTGATCTCTTGTCTTGACGAAACTGTTTGCTTCTGATAGTTCATTTTATAAACTGCACTTGTTGCATTCATTTCCATAACATTTGCGCGTTCCATGTCATTGGCACACTTCTTGTGCCTTCTTTTACAGCTCGCCATAGGAAAAGGAGTATGCTTGTCAAGAAGGCGGTGGTAGCAACGGTATTGGTATCTGCACTGGTGTTGCTGCTCTTGGGCTCCCTTATGTACTGCCTTCTGTTGAAGAGGAAAAGAGGTCTGGTGATCTAGCCTTGATAGAAGCTTTTTCTGCCATATACATAACTCAGTCTGTTTTACAAGTAGGCTTTTACTTCAATGTTTTTTTTTTTTTTTTTGGTAAGGCCTTTTACTTCAATGTTCAGGTCTAAGATATCAATTAAATCTAAACTAAAGCTAATGATGTTAGGCTAATGGGTGGATGATTTCTATACTGAAAACCTTGATCAACAAAGCTGCACAGACAATGCTTGCCAGTCAGATAATGCAGTATTGTGATTGAACTTGAAATCGAGCATATGTGAGTTCATCTTAACGAACGAGTGATAAGGTCATGGTTGAAGGGAAAATTTATATGGTTCCTTCCTCGACATAAAGTTCCCCAAATTGGACGAATGGCAAACAAAGAAGCATTACAGAATTGCTTTCATTTTCTTTCTTAAGCATTTTATTCGACTGTCTGACAGCAGATAGAAGAGGGCTTACCCCAAGCTCAACATATTTGGACGCACTTCCAGGTCGGAAAGACCTCGACAGCAAAGGGAGACGAAAAACAGATATACCAGTCTTTGATTTTGGAATTGTAGCTGCAGCCACAAGCAATTTTTCCTCTGTCAATGAGCTCGGCCAAGGCGGTTTTGGATCTGTATATAAGGTAATTAATCTCCCTATTCAAGCGAATTTAAAATGGTTATTGGATATTAAATATGCGTCTTCTACCAACTTCACATGTCTGTCGCTTATGAGGATTGATGTCCTCGAATAAAATGCTCGAAAGCGAGCGAGTTTATTGTAAAGGACCTTTTTCTATTTTGAAAAAATAGAGCTGTGTCCTGTGGCGACTCTACTCTACCCGTCATCACAAATCCAGGCAGTGACTAACAAATGACGAAGGAGAAGAAGTAGAGAACAGCACAAGTCATGTTGCTTCTTTATTTTTCTAGGTCGCACCGCATGTAATGAGTGTTACCAACACATTCTCCCAGAAAGTTTAACTACCTAATATATCTTAAAATGTACTCATAACATCTTTTGAGCCATCGGCTTCATCTGATAGGTCTAAATAATAATTCTTGTGATGAATTCATTTCATAGGGTGTGATGAATAACGGAACAGAAATAGCGGTTAAAAGACTCTCGAAACATTCTGGACAAGGAAATGAAGAGTTCAAGAACGAAGTCAGATTGATTGCCAAACTCCAACACCGGAATCTGGTAAAAATCTTAGGTTGCTGCATTCAGGAAGACGAAAAACTGTTAATTTATGAGTATTTACCCAATAAAAGCTTGGATTTATTACTTTTCGGTAAGTCCTCTTTTCCAGTGGCGAGAATTTTGGTTCTACAACTAGTATTATAGATAATAACTCGTGGTAATCCCCAAATTTGGTCCAGATGAAACAAAGAGATCACTTCTGGATTGGGGAAAAAGGTATGAAATCGCATATGGGGTAGCTCGGGGACTCATGTATCTACATCAGGATTCGACCTTGAGGATAATCCACAGAGATTTGAAAGTTAGCAATGTCTTACTAGATGTTGCATTGAACCCCAAGATTTCAGATTTTGGGTTAGCGAGGATATGTGGAGGAGACCAAATGGAAGGAAAAACAAAGCGTGTGGTCGGGACATAGTAAGTGTTTCTTGAGCATTCAATACTGCTTCACCTGATTAGACAATGAAAAATTAGAACAAAGAAAAAGAACTCAGACCAACCATTTTCTTTCTTTCATACTAAAGTGTCGACCTTTTGTTTTGTCCCCCAAATTTCAACAAGGAAGTTTATGTGGTGAATGAGATGTTGATTACTTCTCTCGTTTTTGGCTTCTGTAGTGGGTACATGGCACCAGAATACGCTCTACAAGGCCGGTTTTCTATAAAATCAGATGTGTACAGTTATGGAGTTTTGTTGTTAGAGATCGTCACAGGCCAAAGGAATAGTGGGTGCTATCATATGAACCCCTTTTGCAATTTAATTGGCCATGTAAGTATGAAACTCTTGCATAATTCAACGCTATGGACAATTTGACCAGTCGCATTGTCACAATCCGAAGTGTTTGGTATGTGTTATTTCCAGGTATGGGAGCTGTGGAAAGGAGGAAAATGCATGGACATTGTCGACAAATCAATTGACAAGACATATTATGAGGAAAAGGTATCGAGGTGCATTCAAATCGGTCTTTTGTGCGTGCAAAGATTTGCATCGGATAGACCAACTATGTCCACAGTGGTTTTCATGTTGGGGAACGCTGATGTGTTACTTCCATCCCCGAAACGGCCCGCGTTCATCGACGAGAGCGCCCACAATGGAGATATTCAGTCGACATGTAACAGAACATGTTCTGTTAATGGAGTTACAATTACTGCTGTTGAAGCTCGCTAGTCACATGCCACCACAAGTGAACTGCGTAATCTACTCAGCTTGGGAAATTGAGATACTCCCTGTATAGCTAGATAGATGGAACCTAAAGCCTAATCGTGTCGTATATGAGCTAACTTGTAGCTCTTGTGCTTATGAGATAAGTTGATATGTAGATTGGATACAATATACTACTCTTTAAAATTTCCTTGATTTATTGATTGAGCTCAATCTGTCTCTTAAACAGAGATTTGTACATGTAAATTGCTGTTGCCGCAGCATTCTCTTTCTTTTGCAATCATCTAATTGTTGTCCTAACTCATCTTATGTTGCAGGAAGTTATCAAATTGCATGTAGAGATGAAAAAGAAGCCCTTTTATCTTTTCCTTTTTCACGTTTTTTTTGCAATAAAAGTTCATAATAGAGACCTTGCTCTCAAGAGGACAGGGATCATTACTTCACCCGCAGACTTGAACGTGGAAAATTAATGAATTAAGAGCGAAGGGCGACACTGAAACTGACTCTAGGCAATGGGTCTTCTAGAATCATACGTTTTACCTCTTTTCAGTCACTTCTTTGGTTAATAATTCTTAATGCCACACCCCCTACTCTACAACTACAGAGGCAATGACACGGCTGTCCTTCCATCGGAAGGACGCAACCTTAAACATAATCATCATCAATGTGTTATCAATATATATACATCCATGTCACGCCCCGTACCCCACGAAGCGCGAGCATCCCACATTCGGTCGTTTGACTGCGACGTCCTAGGAAGCATCGCCGACCCACACCCATACAGAGATCAAACACAAGCGGAAGCATAAAATAAACAAACCCAGATAACTACGATATGAGCCAAGGATAGCCATACATCAAACGCCATCATAGAAAATAATTACACATTTATATTACTATTAAAAACCCTTTGTACAATATTTACAAGTACAAACAAAAAGGCACACATGATCAGTAGCCACTTGGTCAAAAGGGATAAGTGGCTAGGGAGGTCAGGCTAAAACTCAGGGGGAGGGCTACAGTCCAAAAAGTAACGGCCCCCACTACTAACTAAGGACATTGGGTGACCCTAAGGTTCCCAATCAGGATCGGATGACTCGGAAGAATTCTCTGACAACTCCTTGGAGGCGTCCTCACTAGACTCTGACTCCTCCTCTTCCATCGCCTGGGCTCGCTCATCCTCGGAGTCCGTCTCCAACTCCGGGTCAAGGTAAAGCTCGAACCCCTCCTCATCTGATCCCAGCTCTGTCACCTCTCCGTCCTCCTCTACGTCCTGCTCCATGGCCTTGGGTTCATCCTCCTCCTCATCCATCGGCTCGGGGTCCTCCGCTAGTACATCAGGCTCCTCATTCACCTCCTCCTCCTGCATCATCCACTCGGGTGTAACCTCAGGGTCGATCACCTCACCATCAGCTATAATTGGCTGCATCAACCCAACATCATCGACTGGGATATCAAAGGTCCTGAGTGGCTCTCCCACATTTTCATCGGCATTCCGGTGGCACCATGCCACGTACTCCTGCTTCTGGTAAAAATACTCGCCTATCTCCACATATACTACTGATCGATACCTCACGAAAGCCTCCCCATTACCTGAGGGGTAGGTACTGGTATACTGCCGAATCTGTACAGGGATCCCAAAAAGAGTCGGTGGTCTCTCCATCCTCACGGTTGGGGGTCTGAAAAGTTTCGGTTTACACAACCGTGAGACGAATCTCAATGTGTTCAACCCCTAAACCTAGGCTAGGCTAGCATGCAATCTCCTGACCGGAAACAAATATTTAAATCACAATACAACAATAATCAAACCATTCTCTGACCCTGCAGGTTAGACAGATCAACATATAATAGTCACGGCACATACGTGGCACACATTATCACACGTACGCCAATCACATGCTCATGCACCGAGTCTCACACACTCGCATGCCAGTCCATGCATATTCATACATGCAAATGTCGTCGACAGGTCACGTGCATTTTCCGGCCCACTGGCCCACACTGGCAATCGCCAAATTTTATTATTTATTACGACGACTCGAGTCAACAACATTCACGGCCCGGTGCGTCTAGCCTGCTTCAAAGTGCATGAGGCGCAGCAACCGATCTGGCCCAGTGTGTCTAGCCTGCTTCAAAGTGCATGAGGCGCAACACTGATCTCCTTACGAACCAGAGCCTGCTTCAAAGTGCATGAGGATGGTCGTCTTCCGGACGTATCGGGCATCGTCCTGCTTCAAAGTGCATGAGGACGGTATCTATCCGAAAGTTACGACCCGAAGGTCTTTAGGTGATCACACAACTCATTATTATCCGAACCCAGCGTATGACGCTTCAGGGTATTCTAGGTGATCACACACTCATGGCAGGCACGCATTCTCGCATAATTTCCCCACATGCCTCACACTAGGCATACATAATGCGTGTCCATGTTATGCAATGCAATGCACCATGAGCACCAATGAAATTCAAATACTCAATATCACAACACGTGCTCAATTGGCCCAATTAGTACCGTGTGGCCCAATGTGCGATTCACAATTCAATAATTAATTGCAAGCCAAACAGTAGCCAGTCGCACTCCACAAAAATCAGCCACACCACATGCGACATAGCAGTACTCAATAAATCACAATTAAGCACGAATTACATACAATCAGTCAACCTGGACATACCCGGCAATTCCACCAATGGGCTCCTAAATTGGCCAATCAATCCAATTATTCTTCCCAATAAATTCTCATTGATCCACTACATTTTTCCCGATAATAATTCCTACCAATCGGTACACTAATTCCTCTCAGCATATACTAGTATTCCTAAACCAGTCCAGAAAAATGCACTATCAGTCCTAATCCGGATTTAGGAATTTTACTCACTTAATCCAAGGTCACGATGATGGGGAACGGCAGCCGATCACTGGTGAACAGTGAAACCGGCGGCGGAATTCCAGGCGACGGCGTACGGATGGTGTGAACAGTGATCGTACGGATGCGGTGAATGCATCTCGACCGCACGGACATCGCACGGACAGGTGCGGTTGGCGTCGCATGCCGTGGCTGGACGGCCGCCGGGTAGCGACGGAACGGCGATCCGAAGCCCAGCGCAAGCTCCGGGCGGCCCTATTTTGCCGGGACGGGAAAAGAGAGAAAAAGAGGAGGAAAGAGAGAGAAATAGATAGAGAAAGGGGCCGGACAAGGGTGAGGCTGAGTTTCACGCCCCATACCCCACGAAGCATGAGCATCCCGCTTATAGGTCGAAATAGTAGTGCGACGCTCCCAAGACACGTCGCCGACCCAAAACCCAACACAGAGATCAAGCCACAAGCGAAAGCACGATATATAAAATAAATATATATCACCCAGATAAAATAAACACGAGCCAAGAATAGCCGCACCGAGTGATCAGCAAATAAAAACAACTATACTCTTTTATAAACATATAGAAGCTTATACAAAATCCATTTACAAAGAGCCAAAACCAAAAACGAGTCGCGGCCAAGACGAACAAAAAGGATCAGTGGCCGGGGTACTAAACTGAGCTAAGATGGGCTTCAGTCAAAAAGATATAGCCCATGCTAAAGTATAATACCTAATGTACATATTTCCGTCCCCCACTAGGTGTACAGACATCGTCTTCTCAATGAAGTGGGGAATCCCAAAACGCACGAGCGGCTTCGCCATCTTTACTGCCGGGGGTCTGAAATATCAATTTTCCAACAACCGTGAGATAAAACTCAGCAAGTACAAAACCCCTAATCCTCAACTAGGCTAAAGTGCACCTCCAGACAGGTAAATCGACACAATAAATTCATGAACCAGTAAATCACTATAAATTCGCCCGGGCTCACAGCCCAATTCGTTATCTCAGCCCTGCAAGTTAGGCATTTGAATTCAATATGAATCATGCACAATTATAACGACCCGAAGGCCCACAATTTGATAAAACGACCCGTAAGCCCGACTCGAAGGCCACAATTGAATATAACGACCCGTAAGCCCGACCCGAAGGCCACAATTGAATATAACGACCCGTAGGCCCGACACAAAGGCCACAGTTGAATATAACGACCCGTAGGCCCGACCCGAAGGCCATAATTGATAAAACGACCCGTAGGCCCGAATTTGAATCACTTCAAACATGTACATCAATCCGCCCAATTCTAATCAATCAACATCATGATATATGAATTATAAGCGAAGGCACTCAAGATCAATTTCCAACACCAATATGCCAAACACCCTCATTCTCGATCTAGACGCATTCAATGCACCCTCGGCACATTCAATTTATTTCCATTCTAACCCAAACAATTCAACATTGATTCCGCACATTTATTACAAATCAATTTAATGCGTCTAAGGCCCGCCTTGGGCAAATCGATCTCGATCTCCGCTCTCACCATCTAGGGGTCTTCCAATAGGGTTTAGACAAGTCCCAACTCAACCCCTAAATTGGCAAAATTCCCGCCATTAATCCGTCATCCATTAAATACTCAACTTGGACAAATTAAGGCATTTTCGGTACTGAATGAACAGTACCAGGGCAGATTATGCCTTAGGCACTAAATCACAATTAAACAATCTCATTAGGGCCTAATCACATACCCTAACCATCCAGCCACCAAACACACTTAATTAAGCCTTGTCTAAGCCTAATTAGCCTCTCAAATGCTGAATTCAAGACCTTAATCCATGAACCCACTTAATGCACAACTTAAGCCATTTTATTGCAAATTCGATCTGGTGAACGATTACAGGTCAATGAGACTAATTAGGCCCTAATTCACCTCTAAACCATATCATTAAGCACTAGTTAGGTCCCCTAATCACCCCACACAACATTAAACCTAATTAGAACCTAATTAAGCTTAATTAACCTCCTAATTACCCTCTAAAAAGCACAATTAGACTAATTAAGGGTTTAGGGGTTTATACTCGCCTAAATTTGATTCGAGGCGACGGGAACGGGCGGTCGATTACCGACACGCGGTGAGAATCGACGGCGGCGTTCCGGGTGCAAGTCGGCGGTCACGGCGGCGACTGGGGATGGCGAATAGTGGCTGGTCTTCTCTCGTTGGAGGCCGGAAACGGGCCGCGGGTGGCCGACTGAGAGGAGAGGGAGGTTGACGGTGGTGAGGGCGTTATCGGCTCGCTTGCAGGGACGGCTCCCGCGTGGTGTTCAGGCGTGAAGAGCAATTTCCGGTGGTGGTAGCGTCCAAGAGGAAGAAACGGCGATGAAGAGGAGGAAGGAGGGAGGTCTCGGCAGATCAGAAAAAATGGGAGAGAGAGAAAATAATCTGGTCAAAATGAGTCAAGATTGTGTTAGTGGAGTCCAAGTGTCAATATCTTGGGCCATTGGACAATTTTGCCCTTGATCCAATGGCTAGGATTTGATCTAATCCAATAATGTAAGGGCTCAATGGTCATTTGTCCTTAACCATGGCTGACCAGACCTGGGTTAGTCCCCAAAATTTTGATCAATTTTCGGAATTAAAGAAAATGGCCTTAGGGGCATTTTCGTAATTTTTCGATCCCGAACCGAAATTCCAATTTTTGTCCATACCGGTCCTATATATGCATGGCCAGCATAATACGGTGTCGGATCCTTAAAAATCATCATTTAAGCCCTCGAAAATCAGTCCAAAAGTTTGGAGGGGCAAAACCGTAAATTCTCATTTTTCTCCCACCAAACGGCGTCGGATTAATTCCGATCCTTCACGGAACTTTCTCGCCATAAAATACCGGTTCTAAAAACCCAACTTGCGTCCCGATCGGCCCATCACGGCCCCATGAACAATAGATCACAGCCACTGTTATTTTCTAATTTCCAATAATTAATGCCCGAATTAAATCCCAAGGCCCGCCATAAAATTTTCACTACCAAATCATACAATTCCGCACCTAACTTTATACAGATTTCGCCCAAAATCGCCCGTCGATACCCGAAGTCCAAAATTGTGTTTAGAGCGCAACTTACTAAAATCAAACGAGCATTAACATACACTTCATTAGTCCCGGTAACGGGTCAAAATTCAGGATGTTACACTGAGGTTGGGGGCTGAGGTGGTCGGCGGCGAGGCACGGTGGCTGGCGGCGGTGCTCTGGTGGCCAGCGGTGAGCTTCGGCCAAGCTTGGCCGAGAGAGAACAAGAGAGGGAGAGAGAGATTTCGGGAGGAGAGAGAGAGTGAACCGGCCAAAATGAGGAGGAGAGAGAGAGGGCTGGTCCAAGCAGTCAAATATGGTGGACCAAGGGCGCCACGTGTCGCCGATCCGGGAGATTTGACCAAAATACCCCTAATCCGACGGTCCTCGATTAATCCTATCCAATAATTGAGGGCAAAGTGGTAAATAGGGCCAATAATTCAGCTGATAATTAACTTTAATTATCCCAAATAATTTCTCAAAAATTCGGACCCGAAAATAGCCCAGGGGCAAAACCGTCATTTTTCCGGTCCCGGGGCGAAGTTCTATTTTTCGCCCGTACCAACCCTCCATGAGCGTGGCCAACATAATGTGGTGTCGGAAATGCGAAAACAGCCCTTTAAGCCTTCTAAAATCGACTGCAAGGTTTTCAGGAATAAAATAATAATATTTTTCTAATTTCTGTTGAAATTCCAATTTTTGGCCATTACGACTCCTGGTATGCGTGGCCACCCTAAAATGGCGTCGGCCTCAAAAAATAACCTCATTTGGCCTTGAAAAGCAACGCTGGCGTCCCGAGGGGCAAAATCGTAATTTTTCATCCCCTGACCGAAATTCCAATTTTTACTCGTACTAACTCCAAACGTGTGTGGCCAGCGTGATATGACGTCAGATTCCCAAAAATAGTCTCTTAAGCATTCGAAAATCGGCATCGAAATCCGGGTCCAATTTCGTGATCAAAACTCGCTCAATTTCCAATTTCAGGGTCTCTCACTAACGGGCGGCTGTTTAGAGGTTACGCGTATCGACCTAGGGTTATCCGAGTCATAACGGTCCGATCATTGAGAGAATGAGAAATTATCACTAGTCCCAGAAGTCACGATCGTCCGGTTTAAGTTCAGGACTAGTTGGCCACATGCACTCTCGGTCATGTAGAATCACCTGCGATCCGATTGTACATCGTTGCCCTTGGCCAAACCAAATCCGTCACCTTTCCTAAGATCGATCCACATTGGTTCATAATATTCTCTCATCATTTCTCGTGATCGGTGTCCGCTTCGCGATCGGGTCCTTGGTCCACGTACCATTTCCTAATTAGCCATACCCTATTGGTTAGTATCCCGAGAGTGATCAGCTCTGGGCGAGACTTACTAAAATGAAATGCGAATTAATATCAGTTTTATTGATCCCGGAATTACATCGAAATTCGGGCTGTTACAATCCATATATATATTTGATAAAAGAGTCATCTGGTTACAATATCAGAGTTTCTATAATTCATCAAAAATATATAAATACATCTCCAACAAATAGCGAACTCAGAAGTTCATCGTACCCCTATACAACTCATAGCCAAAAGTCCCCACGATCAAAATTGCCTCCTTTTAATGATAACGCTCTTGTTCCACTTATGATTCGTTGAAGAACCTGAAAAGCAATTATGACGAATGGAATGAGTAATCATAGCCTAGTGAGTAATACATAACTTTTAAGCAGATCGAACATTCACTATGCATCTTTATAAACCGATATCATAACTCATCGATTTCAAATCCAGAATACAATATACGTAAAATATCAAAAGTGGATAATATCATTCCAACAATGCTTTTTACCAATAAGATCAATCAACAATATCAACTCAACTATAACAAATCAACCATCAATGGTCCACTACATTGATTGTTCTCAATCAAGCCAAACGTTAATGGTCCATTCTATCGACTAATATAATCCTAAACATCTAACTATGATCACGCTTAACGGCCGTGATAAAGGCGACTAAGTTTATCCAATTAGCTAGGTCTCCACCTGTATTAGCTGGTGGTTCGGCCCAGATGGACGTCCTGATACAGTATGCATACTTACCCCTTCATTGGGTTCTAATCATGACGACATGAGCATAAACCACTAATGTCATTCTCAGATAACCCACAAAACAAATCCATAATTTATCTCATAAACTGATTTCACAAACCAAATCATATAATCTTTCTCAATTCCATTTATCAAATATAATGCATTTCATAAAGCATTTCACAAATCAATACATATCGCATTTGGCAATTCCTTTCACAAAGCATTTAATCAATACCTTTATGAATGATCATTTTAAAGTGGTTCAACTAAGGCTTTCTAATGCCTTTTCAACCAACTAAAAATGTAGTAAAAGTTAGATTCAATTTATGCAAGAAATATGCTCTTTCCTAGCTCATACTATATTAAATCTCTACCACTTTCAAGATACGAGTTTCTAAATTTATAGAAGAGATAGTACTCTCACTTGGGAAAGCTAAAACCAACCTATGAAAGTTGCTTAAGCCGAAGCACTTGTATTCCTATCAATTAATCGAGAAACGGTATAAAAAATCAAGTAATACACTATTCTAATGAACAACTCGACTAAACTATGCTTATTCGTTGAAAAAACGACTTGTACATGCTAACGAAAAAACTTGTTTACAACGAACGTTCATCTTTGCCCGTCACGTGTAACTCGCATGCGAAACTTCATAAATTCGTTCCGATCAAATCGTATTTCAGAATTGATTTTTGTACAACCCTATGGTTCCACAACACCATAAATTATCTTTTCCATATAAATCTATAGCTTAGTAACTCTAAAATCGGACTTCGTAGCTCGAAATTCACGTAACTCCAAATTTATGACCTAACTTCGAAAATTATTCCAAATAGACAAATAAATGGCTTGAATACTTACCAGGCATTGCAAAATGGAGTTGATTCGTCTTGTTGGGGTATTCAGATCAGCTACACGCAAAGATTTTTCCTTCTTTCCTCTCTTTTCTACTTTTCCTCTTTTCACGAACGAGCTTCTTCTTGTGTTTTCCTGGGAAAATTTCAAAAAGGGACCTGAAGTGCTCTTCTTTTCTCAAAAAAGGATCCGAAGTAGAGTTTGTCTCAAATAATGATCCGAAATAATTATTTAATCTCAAATAAGGACCTGACTTTCCGACCGGCGAACTAATGCGTATTCTGGCAACTTAGGCAGGGGTATTTTCGTCCAAAAGTATTTTAATTTTTTTTTCACTCTTCTTCCCTGTTCATCTTCTTCTTCGTTTAACCCAAGAGGGAGGTGAGCTCAAGAACAGCCGAAGATGCCGTCAATCTGGGAGCGATGGTGGGAGGGCTGGCCAAGGTTGCCCTCGCCGGCCACCGTTGAGGAATGGCCTCTTTTGGGCGAGCTGGCGAGGGACGGACTCGCCAGCGGCCGGCGAGGGATGGACTCGCCAGCGGCCGGCGAAGTCGACCCTCGCCAGATCTCGGCGAGGGTCGCCTCGCCAACGGCCAGCGAGGGATGGCCTCACAACCATCGGCGAGGACGGCCCTCGCCGCAAGGGCGATGATTCGAAAGAAGAAGGCAGAGAGAAAAGAGTAAGGAGGAGAAGTGGAGGTGGAGGAACCCATCAAACCCACCACCCAAAACCGAAGCCAAAAGGCCGCGAGCATCACTGGTGACGACAGCCCCCCGCGGGAGGATCCCTCGATCGTCGCGATCCGCAGATCGATCTGAGCGCCCTGCGATCTCCGCACCGCATCGTGCATGACGCACGCCCAACCCCACCACCACCACCCACACCACCCCCCCGGGGACATTCCCTCGCTTGTGCTTGCACAGAGAGAGAGAGAGAGAGTATGGTGGTAGTGGTGGTGGTTGTCGTGGGACGAGGAGGGAGAGAAGAGATTGACGGCATCCCTAGAGCTCACCTCCCTCTTGGTTGTGGTGGGATGAGGAGTCAAACGAAGAAGATGAACAGGGAAGAAGAGTGAAAAAAAAATAAATAAAATGCTTTTGGACGAAAATACCCCTGATTAGGCTGCCGGAATACGCACATAAGATGCATCAGTTCGCCGGCCGGCAAGTCATGTCCTTATTTGAGACTGAATAATTACTTTGGGTCCTTATTTGAAACTAAATGATTACTTCTTCTAAGATAAGCTCCGCTTCGGATCCTCTTTTGAAAAAAGGAGAGCACTTTGGGTCCCTTTTTTAAATTTTCCCTGTTTTCCTTGTTTTGTCCGCTGGCCTCGTTAACTTCACCTTGAATAATCTGCGAAGGAAAATGAAGGCGGGCTAAGGGCTTGGGATTTGGGTTGCAAGAGACATGGTTGGGCTGGGCCTATTATTACACTTAATGTCACCATAACAAACATAAATGAATTAATCATGTTCCTAATTGTCAATTTAGTAGGTGTACCTTACTGTTTTTGAACCCTACAGAGTTTTGTCATATAACCGATCAATAAAAAAAGGAAAACTTTCAAATAAGGGCTTGAAGTATCTTCATTTTCTCAAAAGAGGACCTAAAGTTAGGGGTGAGCGGTTCCAAATTTTATTTACAGGTTTCTCATTTTTTGGAACTTACCCTTTCTCATTTTTTGAAACCTGAAACCCACTCGTCGGAACTTGAAACCTAGAACCGACCATGTCACAAGTTTCAGGGTCAGCTCCAGGATCTAACATGTTTTTTCTTTTTTTTTTCTTTTTTAGTTAAGCAAAACGAAAATGAATGCAACAATCAAAATGAAAGTTTCTCATTGATTCAGTCAACCAAAAAAAAAAAAAAAAACCAAGGGCTATTGTGCCAATTCATTTTTAAAATTATGATTATATATGGATACGGGCTAAATGCAATATTTAAACAATTCAAACCCACTTATGATTATATGTGTAGACATTCCATGCTCTTCAGGTAAATATCATCTCTCTTTTCCCTTCTGAAGATGAATTTCTAATTACTCTCTTTGTCAATGAAACTGAACAAGTAAAGTGTAAGCTATTAATCCCAAAAATTCCAAATAAACTATGCTCGGACTCACACTCTGGTACTGAACGTTGACTAAGCTCAAAAATTAATCATCAAGTACTTCTTGAAGAAATAAGTTTGTTAAATTGGGTTCCCAAGAGGAGAAAAATGATTATGACAGGCAGAGCATACGACATTTATCTAATGGCATACTAAAATAAAAGGTAACGGAGGAAGAAAAATAGGATTTAGGATTCGCGGTCTGGTTCCCTTCTTGGTTCCCGATTTGATTCCTGGTTCCCGATTCGGTTCCTATAGGAATCGGGAATCGAGAACCGGCAGTTCCTAAAGGTGGAACCGAGAACTGGAACCTCCCTCCCTAGAACTCGAAATCGAACTGATTCCCACTGGTGCCAATTCTCCGATCCTCAGTTCTACCCTAGAATCATGCTCACCTCTAACTAAAGTGTATCTTGCTTCAAATAAGGGTATGGAGTGGCAATTTAGTCTCAAATAGGGGTCCGAACTCATTGGCCAACCAAATCTTTGCCGACTAGCGAGTTCGAGCCCTTATTTGAGATTAAATATCAATGTTGAACCCATATTTGAAGCAAAGTTCACTTTGAGCCATCTTATAAAAAAATGAGGGTACTTCAGGCTCTTGTGTGAAATTTTTCCCAAAAAAAATTATTATTAGTGTACTTATTTTTTAGCGGATCTATTATGTTGATGTGTGCTCACCGCCTATCAAGGATTGATGATGACAAAAAGACAATCTCCTTCTTCAAGCCTCTTATTTCGTAGAATGGTATTTTTTTTATTTCAATTTGATTCCAGCATAGTTTCATGATAAGTCCTGAATTTCCATGTCATAAAGGTAAAATAAAGCACAAATAAAGCATAATGCTGACTTTACAAATCTACTTAACACTTATTCCCTTTTTCACATAAGAACATGATGTTGACTTTATAAACTCATTAAAAAAGTGATTGGTCAACAAAATAAGGGTTAATATCACAAAAAACCCCAAATTGGTACATTTGTCACAAATTTACCCCAAATTAATTTTTTGAGCACAAAAAACTCCAAACTGGTACACCTGTGACAAATTTACCCTCCGTTAGTTTCTGTTAAATTTTAAGCCATCTTATAAAAAAATGAGGGTACTTCAGGCTCTTGTGTGAAATTTTTCCCAAAAAAAATTATTATTAGTGTACTTATTTTTTAGTGGATCTATTATGTTGATGTGTGCTCACTGCCTATCAAGGATTGATGATGACAAAAATACAATCTCCTTCTTCAAGCCTCTTATTTCGTAGAATGGTATTTTTTTTTTATTTCAATTTGATTCCAGCATAGTTTCATGATAAGTCCTGAATTTCCAAGTCATAAAGGTAAAATAAAGCACAAATAAAGCATAATGCTGACTTTACAAATCTACTTAACACTTATTCCCTTTTTCACTTAAGAACATGATGTTGACTTTATAAACTCATTAAAAAAGTGATTAGTCAACAAAATAAGGGTTAATATCACAAAAAACCCCAAATTGGTACATTTGTCACAAATTTACACCAAATTAATTTTTTGAGCACAAAAAACTCCAAACTGGTACACCTGTGACAAATTTACCCTCCGTTAGTTTCCGTTAAATTTTAAGCCATCTTATAAAAAAATGAGAGTACTTCAGGCTCTTGTTTGAAATTTTTCCCAAAAAAAATTATTATTAGTGTACTTATTTTTTAGCGGATCTATTATGTTGATGTGTGCTCACTGCCTATCAAGGATTGATGATGACAAAAATACAATCTCCTTCTTCAAGCCTCTTATTTCGTAGAATGGTATTTTTTTTTTATTTCAATTTGATTCCAGCATAGTTTCATGATAAGTCCTGAATTTCCATGTCATAAAGGTAAAATAAAGCACAAATAAAGCATAATGCTGACTTTACAAATCTACTTAACACTTATTCCCTTTTTCACTTAAGAACATGATGTTGACTTTATAAACTCATTAAAAAAGTGATCGGTAAACAAAATAAGGGTTAATATCACAAAAAACCCCAAATTGGTACATTTGTCACAAATTTAGACCAAATTAATTTTTTGAGCACAAAAAACTCCAAACTGGTACACCTGTGACAAATTTACCCTCCGTTAGTTTCCGTTAAATTTTAAGCCATCTTATAAAAAAATGAGGGTACTTCAGGCTCTTGTGTGAAATTTTTCCCAAAAAAAAATTATTATTAGTGTACTTATTTTTTAGGGATCTATTATGTTGATGTGTGCTCACTGCCTATCAAGGATTGATGATGACAAAATACAATCTCCTTCTTCAAGCCTCTTATTTCGTAGAATGGTTTTTTTTATTTCAATTTGATTCCAAAGATAGTTTCATGATAAGTCCTGAATTTCCAAGTCATAAAGGTAAAATAAAGCACAAATAAAGCATAATGCTGACTTTACAAATCTACTTAACACTTATTCCCTTTTTCACTTAAGAACATGATGTTGACTTTATAAACTCATTAAAAAAGTGATTAGTCAACAAAATAAGGGTTAATATCACAAAAAACCCCAAATTGGTACATTTGTCACAAATTTACCCCAAATTAATTTTTTGAGCACAAAAAACTCCAAACTGGTACACCTGTGACAAATTTACCCTCCGTTAGTTTCCGTTAAATTTTAAGCCATCTTATAAAAAAATGAGGGTACTTCAGGCTCTTGTGTGAAATTTTTCCCAAAAAAAATTATTATTAGTGTACTTATTTTTTAGCGGATCTATTATGTTGATGTGTGCTCACTGCCTATCAAGGATTGATGATGACAAAAATACAATCTCCTTCTTCAAGCCTCTTATTTCGTAGAATGGTATTTTTTTTTATTTCAATTTGATTCCAGCATAGTTTCATGATAAGTCCTGAATTTCCATGTCATAAAGGTAAAATAAAGCACAAATAAAGCATAATGCTGACTTTACAAATCTACTTAACACTTATTCCCTTTTTCACTTAAGAACATGATGTTGACTTTATAAACTCATTAAAAAAGTGATTAGTCAACAAAATAAGGGTTAATATCACAAAAAACCCCAAATTGGTACATTTGTCACAAATTTACACCAAATTAATTTTTTGAGCACAAAAAACTCCAAACTGGTACACCTGTGACAAATTTACCCTCCGTTAGTTTCCGTTAAATTTTAAGCCATCTTATAAAAAAATGAGGGTACTTCCAGCTCTTGTTTGAAATTTTTCCCAAAAAAAATTATTATTAGTGTACTTATTTTTTAGCGGATCTATTATGTTGATGTGTGCTCACTGCCTATCAAGGATTGATGATGACAAAAACACAATCTCCTTCTTCAAGCCTCTTATTTCGTAGAATGGTATTTTTTTTTTATTTCAATTTGATTCCAGCATAGTTTCATGATAAGTCCTGAATTTCCAAGTCATAAAGGTAAAATAAAGCACAAATAAAGCATAATGCTGACTTTACAAATCTACTTAACACTTATTCCCTTTTTCACTTAAGAACATGATGTTGACTTTATAAACTCATTAAAAAAGTGATTAGTCAACAAAATAAGGGTTAATATCACAAAAAACCCCAAATTGGTACATTTGTCACAAATTTACCCCAAATTAATTTTTTGAGCACAAAAAACTCCAAACTGGTACACCTGTGACAAATTTACCCTCCGTTAGTTTCCGTTAAATTTTAAGCCATCTTATAAAAAAATGAGGGTACTTCAGGCTCTTGTTTGAAATTTTTCCCAAAAAAAATTATTATTAGTGTACTTATTTTTTAGCGGATCTATTATGTTGATGTGTGCTCACTGCATATCAAGGATTGATGATGACAAAAATACAATCTCCTTCTTCAAGCCTCTTATTTCGTAGAATGGTATTTTTTTTTATTTCAATTTAATTCCAGCATAGTTTCATGATAAGTCCTGAATTTCCATGTCATAAAGGTAAAATAAAGTACAAATAAAGCATAATGCTGACTTTACAAATCTACTTAACACTTATTCCCTTTTTCACTTAAGAACATGATGTTGACTTTATAAACTCATTAAAAAAGTGATTAGTCAACAAAATAAGGGTTAATGTCACAAAAAACCCCAAATTGGTACATTTGTCACAAATTTACCCCAAATTAATTTTTTGAGCACAAAAAACTCCAAACTGGTACACCTGTGACAAATTTACCCTCCGTTAGTTTCCGCTAAATTTTACCGTCAAATTGCTTAGTTAAATGGCACGTGACAGTTGATGGGTGTATTAGTTTATGGTTTTACCTCTCTCTTTGTCACATGTTTACCAGTTTGTGATTTTTCGTGGTATTAATCCAATTTAATGGAGGGTATGCAGTGAACCAGTTTGGGGTTTTTTGTGGTCAAAAAATTAGTTTTTGGTAAATTTATGACATGTGTACCAGTTTAGGGTTTTTGGTGGTAAAAAAATTAGTTTTGGGTAAATTTATCATAAGTGTACAAGTTTGGGATTTTTTGTGATATTAACCCACAAAATAAAGCACAAATGTATTTTATATGAAAAAAAGAACGTAGAAACAAAAAATGTAAATATAAACTAAAAGTAGGAGGAACATATATTCATTTTCTCATTTGTAGGTGTGGGACAAGCGAATAGTTAATTATATCAAATGCATGATCGTTCCACTTACCTACCATTTGAAATGAATTCACGTAGTATATCAACAGTTCATTAGAGACAAGTACAAACTAATGACAAGAATTTTCGGGATTAATTATTCGATAAAATGATGCAAAATAGAAACTGTAAAAAAAAGTGACTAGTTGGTCACTTGATAAAATAAAACAGAGCCACAAAAAATATAAGCTGATGGGAACTTAGAACAAAAAGGATGGAGAAACATATATTGATTTTTCATTTCTAGATGTGGAAAAAGTATACATGTAAAGAACACGTGTGATTGAAAGATGATCCCAAAGACGGCAGGTTTAATCTATCGTGGTTTACAGCTTCTTCATTTACTTGGTGATGTTGTGCCCATCTTTCGTCCATATTGGTGAAGTTGAAAAGTAAACACGACGTCAAATACGCTTCAATCACCTTCCATAGTCAGTCCATTGGCGTAAATTGCCGAATTGAAGGGGAGTTGCAAGGGCATTCCAGTGGTGCCATCTCCAATGAGCTATAACATTCACTTGACTTAGACTTTTGGGTTTGGAAAAGGACACAACAAGTGCCGCATCTTTTGTATGGTGCTATAATTTATGTATGACGCTTATTTGAGTATTATAACTTTTTTTTTCTAATCATTTAAGTGGCACATAACTTTTCAATTGGTTACTTGAATATCATAACTTTTTAAAAACGTTCGCCACAAGTGCTATACCACGTCGGATTAAACGTTGTTTCAGTTAAATTTATCCTTGGAGAAACGTATATTGATTTTTCATTTCTAGACGTGGAAAAAATATACATGTAAAGAACGCAAGTGATTGAAAGATGATTTCAAAGATGGCAGGTTTAGTCTATGGTGGTATCCGGCTTCTTCATTTACTTGGTGATGCTGTGCCCATCTTTCCTTCCTTATTGGCGAAGTTGAAAAGTTAACACAACATCAAAGACGCATCAATCACCTTCCATAGTCAGTCCAATGGTGTAAATTGCCGAATTGGAGGGGAGTTGCAACGGCATTCCAATGGTGGCATCTCCAATGAGCTATAACATTCACTTGACTTGGACTTTTCGGGGCTCTATAAAAGGAGAGGGAAACGGATGCTTGACTGGCCAAGTAAAATACATCTTCCATTGACTTCTTCTAAGTATAAGAAATACAGACTCTAGGAGTACCTTGTCTGTGTGAATTTGTGTCGCTCCAGGAATGATGCGTCTCAATCATCGGTAGGCAAAAAGAAAGAAATAAATAATGAATAAAGGAGCACCCAGAGAGGAAAGAAGAAGTGTCAAGCAAAGACAGGTGATGTCAAAGCCGCCGCTTCATGGTATTTGATAGTGAATTTTCAGTTGATAAGGATGGTCATAAAGGGTGGTTCCACTCACCAAATGAAACCTCAACTACATTGAGAAGTTTCTGTTGTACTGGTTATAAAGCAAAAGCCATATCTTTGCTTTCTTGCCTAAAATATAAGCACGCTGCATCCCCATCTAAGTACAACATGAACACTCGAGCAGTGTCATTATACAGCCTGTTTTTATTCCTTCTGCTGCATTTGATTAATTCTTTGGACACCCTTGGCCCGAACGACACCATGAAAGATGGCAATGTCTTAATCTCCCGACAAAGAAAATTTGCTCTTGGTTTCTTCAGCCCCGGTTATTCAAGCTTGCATTACGTGGGGATTTGGTACTATGGACTACTGGAGCAAACCCTCGTTTGGGCTGCTAACAGAGAAATTCCTGTGAATGATACTTCGGGAGTTCTTCCATTTTATCATTATGGAAGCTTAGTGATCCGTGAAAACATTGTAAGCTTTCCCATTTGGTCAACCAATGTTTCCTCCATGACTTCAGAAAATTCTACTACTGCTCAGCTTTTGGATTCAGGTAATCTGGTTTTGAATCATTATTTGACCAAAGTGGTTATTTGGCAAAGCTTTCATTATCCCACAGATACTTTTCTTCCGTACATGAAGCTTCAGTTGGATAAGAGAACAGGTTTGAATCGGTTCGTGACATCTTGGAAATCCGAAGATGATCCAGCACTGGGCAGTTGTTCATTCAGGTTTGAACCAACAGGGTACCCACTTTTCTTCCTTTACAAGGATCGAGCTCCGTATTGGCAGGGTGGACCAACAATTGAGAGACTGGATGGTGGCGTTCACAAGAAGGCTTATGATTTTGTCTTTAGTAATATCACAACTGTGAATAACGCGATGGAGGTTTCTATTATGTGTGGGGTCGGCAATGCCTCGGTTATTGTTAGAATTGTGGTGCATGAGTCAAGGTCAGTTAAACACTTCACATGGCATGATGAAGAGCAGCAATGGAGCGAGTTCGCATACTATCCAAAGGAGCAGTGTGACTACTATAGCAAATGTGGGCCAAATAAAAACTGTGGTGCAAACAACGCTGACCAGTTAGACTGCACATGCTTGCCCGGCTTCGAGCCCAAGTCTCCGGGCAATTGGTACCTAAGGGATGGATCAGGCAGGTGCAAGAGGAGGCAAGGTGCTTCATTGTGTAGAAGTGGGGAAGGTTTCGTGAAGGTGAAACAGCTGAAGTGGCCAGACACTTCAACAGCACATGTCGACATGAGCCTGAGCATGAAGGAGTGTGAGCAGGCATGCTTGAGGGATTGCAATTGCACAGCTTATTCGAGTGCAAATAAAAGCATGCGGGAACATGGATGTCTCAAATGGTATGGAGATTTAGTGGATACAAGAGCATTTTCAGACTTGGGTCAAGATTTATATGTGCGGGTCGATTCAATTAACTTAGGTACTCTATGCTAAAATCTACTTTATATACTTTTGCTGCTGTTGTGGGGTTGTAATGATTGTCCCAATTTCTCCTGATCTCATCTCGACGAAACTCTTTGCTTCTGATAGTTCATATAATAAACTGCACTTGTTGCATTCCTTTCCGTAACATTTGTGTGTTACATGTCCTTGTGCCTTCTTTTACAGCTCAGTATAGGAAAAGGAGTACTCTTGTCAAGAAGGCAATGGTGGCAATGATATTGGTATCTGCAGTAGGGTTGCTGCTTTTACGCTCCCTTATGTACTGCCTTCTGCTGAAGAGGAAAAGAGGTGTGGTAATCTTGCCTTGATAGAAGCTTTTTCTGCAATATGTAGTACTCTGTCTGTTTTTCAAGTAGGTGATTATTTTGATGTTTAGGGATAAGAAATCGAATAAATTTAAACTGGAGCTCATCTAGCCAGGATTTTAGGCTAAAGGGTGGTTGATTTCAATATTGGAAACCTTGATTAACGAAGCTTCACAAACAGTGCTTGATAATTAAATAATGCTGTACTGTGATTTGTCTCGAAATCGAGCCTATTTGAATTGATCTTAAGGAATGAGCGATAAGGTTATTGTTGAAGGGAAAATTCGTATTGCTCCTTCCTCTACAAAAATATTCCCAAATTGGCCAGAACGGCAACAAAAGAAGCGTTTCCGAATTGCTTGCTTTCTCTTTCCTAAGCGTTTTATTCAATTGTGTGACAGCAGATAGAAGACGGCGCAATCATCTTGTTAGTGTTATTACAAGTTCAACATATTTCGACCAACTTCCAAGTCTGAAAGACCTCGACAGCGAGGGTAGACGAAAAACAGATATTCCAGTCTTTGATTTTGGAACTGTAGCCGCAGCCACAAGCAATTTTTCCTCTGTCAATGAACTCGGCCAAGGCAGCTTTGGATCTGTATATAAGGTAATTAATCTCCCTATTCAACTGAATCCAAATGGTTATGGGGATTGATGGTCTCGAATATAGTGCTCGGAAGCGAGCCAGTTTTATTGTAAAGGACCATTTTCTATTCCGAAATTCTCGAAAGCTATTGGGATCGGGTTACATCCACTATTCTATGGAGGTGTCTCTGTAGCGATTCTGATCTTCCAGTCATCACAAACTTAGGAAGTGACTAACAAAAGTCGAGGGAGAAGTCGAGAACAGCACAAGTCATGTTGCTTCTTTATTTCTCTAGGTCATACAACATGTAATGAGTGCAAACAGACACATCGTCCCAGCAAGTTTAACTACCTGATAAATCTTAAAATCTACTCATAAAAGCTTTAAAGTGACTGGCTTCATCTGACAGGTCTAAATATTTATAATTGTGATGTTATCATTTTCACGGGATGTGATAAATAACGGAACAGAAATAAAGTTAAAAGACTCTCGAAATATTTTGGACAAGAAAATGAAGAGTTCAAGAACGAAGTCAAATTGATTGCCAAACTCCAACAAAGGAATCTGGTGAAAATCTTAGGTTGCTGCATTCAAGAAGACGAAAAACTGTTAAATTATGAGTATTTACCCAATAAAAGCTTGGATTTATTACTTTTCGGCAAGTCCACTCTTCCAGTGGCAAGATTTCGGTTCTACAACTAGTATTATGGATAATAACTTGTGGTAATCCCCAAATTTGGTCTAGATAAAACAAAGAGATCACTTCTGGAATGGGGAAAAAGGTGGGGTAGCTCGGGGACTCATGTATTTACATCAGGATTCGACCTTGAGGATTATCCACAGAGATTTGAAAGTTAGCAATGTCTTACTGGGTGTTGCATTGAACCCCAAGATTTCGGATTTTGGGTTAGCAAGGCTATGTGGAGGAGACCAAATTGAAAGAAAGACGGAGTGCGTGGTCGGGACATAGTAAGTGTTTTTCTTGAGCATTGAATTCTGCTTCACCTGATTAAACAATGAGAATTTAAAACAAAGAAAAAGAACTCAGGCCAACCATTTTCTTTATTGACCATTGAATGCTGCTTCACCTTTTGTTATGTCCCCAAATTTCAACGAGGAAGTTTTATACCGTGAAGGGTATGTTGATTACTTCTCTCGTTTTTGGCTTCTATAGTGGGTACATGGCACTAGAGTATGCTATGCAAGGCCGGTTTTCAATAAAATCGGATATGTACAGTTATGGAGTTTTGTTGTTGGAGATCATTACAGGCCAAAGAAATAGTGGGTGCTATCATATGAACCCCTTCTGCAATTTAATTGGCCATGTAAGTATGAAACTCTTACATAATTCGATGCTATGAACAATCTGACCAGGCGCTACATTTGCATTGTCAAAATCCAAGGCTTTTAGTATGTGCTCTTTCCAGGTATGGGAGCTGTGGAAAGGAGGAAAATGCATGGACATTGTCGACAAATCAATGGACAAGACATATTCTGGGGAAATGGTATCGAGGTGCATTCAAATCGGTCTTTTGTGTGTGCAAAGATATGCATCGGATAGACCAACTATGTCCGCCATGGTTTTCATGTTGGGGAATGCTGATGTGGTATTTCCATCCCCGAAACAGCTTGCGTTCATCGACGAGAGTGCCTACGATGGAGATATTCAGACAAGATGTGACAGAACATGTTCTGTTAATGGAGTTACAATTACTGTCACTGAAGCTGTGACATTCCGAAATTCCACCAATTGGAATTTATAGAATAATTGAGTTTTATGAGATGTGCTCGCAGTAAATTCTCGCCCGGAACTGATCATTCCTGGGAATGCTAACCATTAGGGAAAGGCTATTAGGGAAAATTAAATTCGCGCGACTAAAGGAAATTCGATCGTGAATGAATTTCGACCATTAAATCGCGGAAGTGATATTTTGAACCATTGTTGGCCGATCCAAGGATAGTTAGGGGTCAGTTCGCCACTGTCCTAGTAGTGGATCGCGGGTGATTCCGTTGGACCACGAAACGACTTGACGAATGATTCCGAAATTATACCAAACGATCGTACCCCTCGGATCAAGTGATTGATCTTCGCGATTTTAATGACAACCGAGGTCGTCACGCACCGAACGGACTTGCCCATGACTCGATTTAGTATCAGTCATGAGTCGATTCAGCGAATTTCCCCAGCAAGTCGCCCGTTAGCTCGAGAAACGCTCGAGTTGCGTTTAATAGAATTTAATTATTGGATTTTTGTCCAAATTGGACACCGGAAAATTAGGAAGTCACGCCGGAACGTTAGTACGACGTTGCACGTGACACGTGTGAATTTTTGGTGCGCTCAATTCCTTCGGAAAAATTCGATTTGGACAAGAAACGGAGAAAGTGACCAAAATACCCCTAGGATTTATTAGAGGGTATGTTTTAAGGGTAAAGGGCATTTTGGTAATTTTTCTCTAAAATTTCGATTGGACAATTTTACCCTTGGATATTTTGGAAATTAAAAGTATACCCTTGGATATTTTTGTGCAAGAATCGATCTCGGCCGTCGGATCAAGATAAGATCGAATCGGGACCGTCGGATTAAAAATAAGAGGAAAGGGTATTATGGTCATTTCCACCTTGGTCAAGTGAGCACTATTTAAGTCAAATTTTGGTCTTCCTTCCCCCATTCTTCTCCTCCCTTCTTGCCGTGATCAGCCCTTCCCCTTTTATTTTTTTCTTCTTGGCCGTTTCTCTCCATCGCCGGCGCCGCCGCTTGCCACACCGCCGGACCGCCACCTTGCCGTCGCCGTGCCGCCCTCCAACCTCACTGTCTCTCTCTCTTTCCCCTCTTTTTTTCTCTCTCTCCCCGTGACCCATTTCCGGCCGTGCAAGACCACGCCGCCGCCGGACCGCCGCCGTGCAAGCCGGAAGCCACGGTGAGTTGTTCGCCTTCGCCGTAGAGCGCCGCCGCTTTCCGTTCTAGCTGTTTTAGCCTAGAACGCGGTAAGTCATACTCTAATCCCGATTTAGGATTTTGGGTATCGCCGAATAATTTGATTTTAGGTGAAATTGGACTTGTGCGGGTGCGAAATGTTGGGGCTTTAGACCGGGAATGTATGGCGGGCCTTAAGGAATTAATTTGGAATTTTTGGAGGACGATTTGAGGGAATTTCAAGCTGCGAATCACTGTTCACAAGCTGCGAATTACTGTTCATGGGCTATGATGATTGGTTCGGAACGCAAGTTGGATTTTTAGAACCGGCAATTAATTACGAGAAAATGTCGTGAAGAGCCGGGAGTGTAATTTTGTGACTTAAGGTGTGGAATTCACTGTTTGCTGGCTGTGATGTGTGGTGTGATATGCTGTGAGTGGTTGTTTGGCGCATGGATGGTACCGTTAGGTCTGTCTTTGAATTTTATGAAAGTCCCGTGAAGGGCTGAAATTGATTTTGAACGTGTTTGGGTTCAGAAAAATGAGAAATTGTGCGTGAATGCGCGTTTGAGGTGTGAATGCATGATTGTGGGTGCAAATGTGTGCACGGGAATTCATGTGAAGGTGTGAAAGTATGAGAATGGGATCGGGCCGAGTATCATAAACTCGGGCAGCAATCACGTAGATCTGTTGTATTTGGCACAAGCTGAGGCTTGAAAAAGCATGTATGAGAATTGGTCCGAGGCACGATCAACTCAGGTGAGACCGGGATTGGACCGAGGCATCATAAGCTCGGGTTCCAATCATGTAGGCCTGTCGCATTTGGCGTGGGCTGAGTTGGGTTCCAATCATGTAGGCCTATCGCATTTGGCGTGGGCTGAGTTGGGTTCCAATCATGTAGGCCTGTCGCATTTGGCGTAGGCTGAGTTGGGTTTCGATCATGTAGGCCTGTCGCATTTGGCGCGGGTTGAGGAAAGTGTGAATGTGGGATCGGACCGAGGCGTGTGATGCTCGGGGCGCGATCGAGAGGCCTGAGGCGTGTACGGGTACGCGGGCCGAAAGTGTGGTGATGAATGGTCGCAGTGTACCTGAGGCGTGTACTTCAACGCGGGTCACTGGCGAGGATTGTGAAAGTGGAAAATGAGAATGGAAGGAAGAGTGGGATGAGAATTGGCACATACGCGTGTTGCATACGACATGATCGTGATTGAGTGCGAATGTGTGCATTATTGAGCCTGACAGTCTTAAATGATGTGCCTATTTTGTGATATTGGTACGTGAATGTGTGTGATTGCGTGATTATTTGGAGGTACGTGATAGCCTAGGTTGGGTTTAGGGGTGTACTTACTGAGAAGTGTCTCACGGTTGTTTTCAACCAAACATTTCAGAACCCCGACCCGAGCCATGAATAATCCGCCTCAACCACCAGAACGTTTTGGAGTACCTATGCATGCAGAGCTTGAGGTTGCAGAGTTCCCGATGGACAATAATTTTACTTGGATTAAGCACACTTCTACTGTTTTCGTAGACGTAGGTTTACCTCTTTTTGAAGAGCAGAAACACTGCTTGGTTCTTTTTGGATGGAGACGGGGCTGAGTTCGGGCCCGTTAGAGGTTTTGACGTTCCTTTTGATTTAGTCGGAGATTGGGACCCAACCGCCATACCTCCTATAGACGGAGAGTTATCAAGTACGGAGGTTAGTCAGGCGCAGTCAGGATTGCACCCAGCGCCGGCAGCCTAAGGATCGTCAGAGGCTGAGTATGAGCCCGAGCCCGAAGCATCGCAAGCTGAGGATGACCCGATGGACATAGATTTAGAACCAATACCCGAAGAGGAACCAGAGGATGAGGAACCAGAAGAGGTGGAGCCCGAGGTAGAGCCTCATGATGAGTCTGAAGAGTCGGATGAGCCGGCAGGAGACCCGGAGTATATACTCCCTTTTGAGCAGTATATGGACCCTAACTACTTGCCGGAGTATAATTTCTTTGATTTCCTAGTCGATGAGTACCAGAACGCTGTTCCAGCTGAGTCGGGTGACATTGATCATCTGATTGTGATTGAGGCGGAGTCGGAGTCTTCGGAGGAGCAATCGGATCAGGGAAGCTCCGACTCCGGCGATGATGAGTTAGACTCAGAATGGACGCCTAGCAAGGGGTGCAAGGGCTAGTTTAGGGGCTCAGAGGAGGTTTTTGACAGAGTACCTTTTTTGGAGACCATCGTACCCTTTTTGTCTCGGTGGTTGTTAGTAAGGTGTTAGTAAAGTGTGCTTATGTGAATAGTGGTTGTAAATTGTAAATATTATGGCGTAAGTTTGGTATTGAGAAATGAAAGTTGTAATTTTTTCCTAATCTTCCCAGTTTTAAAATTGTCCGGGATTGTTTGTTATTATCCGATGTGGTTGTAAATCTCTGATAGCGAATTGAGGTCGGCGACATTCCTGGGACGTCACACTTATCGACCAGGTAAGGGGTGTCGCGTGCTCGACGGAGTTCGGGGCGTGACATCCGCTTATGAATTGGTATCAGAGCATGGTCAGCTCGATCTAGAATTGGTCGAAACTTGGAGTGATAAGGAGCGGAAACCCTGGGATAGTAATTGGGGAGATCTTAGTGGGGTGTAGGGTAGAATGAACTACACGTACCTCCGGATTGTTTGTTGTGATTGATTGAGTGAGTTGATTGTTGTGATGATTGTTTGCCTGCTAAGTGAATTATTGTGTTAATTCACTGCCTAGAACTAGATTGATCTAGTTGGCCTAGATTACTGATTCCTGAATGGAATTATAGCAGGTAGGAGAGTAGTAGAATTGCGACATGAGCAGTGAAGGAAGAGGCGTAGGAAGAGTCCCACGAAGGGGCGTAAGGAGAGAAGTACGGGGTCGAGGTGGTACTTGAACTAGAGCTGTAGAGGATCTCGGAGATAACGCTAGAGTTACTATAGACCCCAGAGTGGATGGAATTTTAAGGACCTTTAAGGAAGTTGGGATTTTGATGGGCAGGCAGACTCAAGAGCGATATGCCACTATTGCCCTAGCGGTCGAGGCCACTGTAGCTGTTGTCATTAGTGGCAATAATGGAAATCAAGGACGGGGACAGGTAGATGCGAATCAACTAATACATCAACTAGTCAAGCAGTTTCGGAAGTTAAAGCCCCATAAGTTTGATGGTAGAGGCAACCTTGAGGCTGTTTCACTTTGGATAGAAGAATTAGAAAATGTCTTCGAGGTATTTGGGGTGTACGGATGAGGAGAAAGTAACATTAGCAGTGTATCAGTTGTAAGGAAATGTAAACGAGTGGTGGAAAGCCACCAGAGGAAGAGTATTCCCGATTGGTACCGCCCAGACTTGGGCGATGTTTGTGGAAATCGTTAATGGTAAGTATTCCTTTGAAAGTGCCCAGGAACAGAAGTTGGCGGAGTTCATGAGGCTTCATCAGGGGCAGAGAACAGTAGGCCAGTACGAGGCTGAGTTCACTCAATTATCTAGGTTGCCTAAAAAATAATGAAGAACTCATTGGATAGGGCCCGGAGGTTCCGTGATGGATTGAAGCCGGACCTCTGTAGTCAGACGATATCACTGAGTCTGAAGGACTATAAGAAGAATTATGAGCGAGCCAAGGCAAATGATTATGAGGTGATAGAAAGGACTGCCACTTCTGTGATCGATGATAGAGAAGAAAGAATAAACCTAGCAGTTCTGGCTATGTATGGCCTCGATATAATTGTGGATATAGATTGGTTAGTTAATCAAAATGCAGTGATGGATTGTAATAGTAGGGTGATCCAATTTAATCCTGTTGGACATCCGGAATTCAAGTTTGTGGGAAGTCGAGGAGGGCTCTCGATTCCATGGATTTCGTCGTTGGAAATGATGAAATTGTTGAGTGAAGGTTGTCAAGGGTTCCTAGCTGCAGTAATTGATTCAACGGCTGAAGAACCAAGACTTGAGGATATAGCGGTTGTGTGTGAATATCCCGATGTGTTTCCTCAAAAATTATCGGGATTACCACCGGAAAGGGAAGTAGAGTTTGTAATCGAGTTGGCACCTAGAACTAAGCCAATCTCGAAGGTACTTTATAGAATGTCGCTATCGGAGTTAAAGGAATTAAAGGTGCAGATGCAAGAGTTGTTAGACAAGGGATTCATTCGACCGAGTGCGTCTCTATGGGGAGCGCCGGTATTGTTTGTGAGAAAGAAAGACGGATCATTGAGGTTGTGTAGCGATTACCGACAGTTGAATCAGGAGATGATTAAGAATAAGTAACCACTGCCGAGGATTGATGACTTGTTCGACCAATTGCAAGGAGCCTCAGTGTGCTCTAAGACTGGTCTATGGACCGGATATTAGCAGTTAAGGATCAAGAAAGAGAATATTCTTAAGACCGCTTTTAGGACGCGGTATGGGCAATATGAGTTTGCCATGATGCCCTTTGGTCTAACCGATGCCCATGCTACCTTTGTGGATCTAATGAAGCGGGTGTTTAAGGAGTTTCTAGACCATTTCGTCGTAGTGTTCATTGACGATGTATGGGTGTATTCGAAAGGCTCGGAAGAGCGTGAAGTGCAGTTGAGTAAGGTGCAACGGACCTTAAGAGAACACGCACTCTTCGCTAAGTCCAGTAGGTGTGAGTTTTGCCTTAGCAGAGTAGCATTTATTAGACACATAATGTTGGGAAATGGAATTTCTGTAGATCCGTCAAAGATTGAGGCCGTGACTAAGTGACCAAGACCAGAATTAGTGACGAAGGTTCGATGTTTCTTAAGATTGGCCGGTTATTGTTGATGTTTGGTAGAAGGATTTTCATCAATAGCAATGCCGTTGATGCATTTGTTGAAAAAGGAAACGAAATTTGATTGGACTGATAAATGTGAGCGGAGTTTCCAGGAATTAAAACATCGATTAACGACAGCACCGGTGTTGACTATTCCGTCAGGACCCGGAGGGTACGAGATATATAGTAACGCGTCATTAATAGGACTTGAATATGTTTGATGCAGCATGGAAGGGTAGTTGCATGTGCGTCGCGCCAATTGAGGCCGCATGGAATGAATTATTTTGATGCACGATTGAGGATTAGCTGCAATAGTAATTGCCCTGAAGATGTGACGACACTATTTATGTGGAGAGAAAATTCAAATTTATGCAGACCACCAGAGCCTCAAATATCTGTTTTCGTAAAAGGAGTTAAGTCTGAGGCAGTATCGGTGAATATAGCCGTTAAAGGACTATGATTGTGACCTTTGGTATCATTCCGGAAAGGTCAATCGGGTAACTGATGCATTGAGTCTGAACTTAAGTGTCGCACATTTGATGGTAAGGAATGGGCATTGTTAGAAAGAGTACGAGACTCAGGGTTAGATTCGAAATAAGTTAAATCTCAAGCTGGCTAGCCACTCTGAGGATTGAATTGGAGATTCAGAATAAGAGTAAGATCTTGCGGTCTGCGGATCAAGTAATTCAAAGAATTCTATACATGGATAGCATTAAGGGGAACCGGACTTCCAAATATCCGAGGATGAAATTTTGGAGCTTTGAGGATATTTGTGTGTGCCCGATGAGTTGGAGCTTAAGAAGAGATTTTATCAGAAGCTCATAGGAGCAGTCATGATATTTACCCGGGCAGCACGAAAATATACCAGAAATTGTGGTAACATTATTGGTGGAATAAACTGAAAAAGGATGTGGCCAAGTATATGGCCAAGTGGTTGGCGTGCCAATAAGTGAAGGCACAGCATTGTAAGCTTGGAGGGAAATGGAGACCATTGGAAATCCCAGAATGGAAATGTGAGCATATAACTATGGATTTTGTAACGGGGTTGCCAAGGAGCCAAAGAGGCCATGACACTATTTGGGTGATCGTCGACGGGTTGACCAAGACGGCACACTTTTTGGCAGTGCGAAAGGATTTCGCGTTAGAACGGTATGCAGAGTTGTACGTGCAATAGATAGTTCGCCTGCATAGGGTGCCAATGTCTATAACATCGGATCGTGATCCTAGGTTTACTGCCAATTTTTTGAAAAGTCTGCAGACGGTGTTAGGATCTAAGTTACAATTCAGTGCAGCTTAGCATCCTCAGTTGGATGGTCAGTCCGAAAGGACGATTCAGACTCTAGAGGACATGCTCAGGGCATGTGTGTTGGATTCTCAGGGTAAGTGGAAAGAACAATTACCCTTAGCAGAGTTTGCTTATAACAATAGTTTCCGACAGAGCATTGGAATGGCGCCTTTTGAAGCGCTATGTGGCAGGGGCTTGTAGAATGCCCGTATGTTGGGACGAAATGGGAGAAAAGACTATAATCGGACCCGGCGCATGTGCTGAATTATAAGGAGATCGAAATTGATGACAATGTGTCTTATGTCAAGAGACCGGTAAGAATTGAGGATCGCAAGGAACGAGTTTTGAGGAACAAGACAATCCCGATGGTCAAAGTTATCTGGGAGTACCACGGGACTGAAGGCGCAACCTGGGAAAACGAAGAAATGATGCAACGTCAATACCCCCAGTTGTTTGAGTAGCAGTAATGATTGTAAATTTTGAGTAGAAGTGAGATTGTAAATTTCGAGGACGAAATTTCATAAGGGGGGAAGATTGTGACATTCCGAAATTCCACCAATTGGAATTTATAGAATAATTGAGTTTTATGAGATGTGCTTGCAGTAAATTCTCACCCGGAACTGATCATTCCTGGGAATGCTAACCATTAGGGAAAGGCTATTAGGGGAAATTAAATTCGCGCGACTAAAGGAAATTCGATCGTGAATGAATTTCGACCATTAAATCGCGGAAGTGATATTTTGAACTACCGTTGGCCGATCCAAGGATAGTTAGGGGTCAGTTCGCCACTGTCCTAGTAGTGGATCATGGGTGATTCCGTAGGACCACGAAACGACTTGACGAATGATTCTGAAATTATACCGAATGATCGTACCCCTCGGATCAAGTGATTGATCTTCGCAATTTTAATGACAACCGAGGTCGTCACGCACTGAACGGACTTGCACGTGACTCGATTTAGTATCAGTCATGAATCGATTCAGCGAATTTCCCCAATAAGCCGCCCGTAGCTAAACGCTCGAGTTGCGTTTAATAGAATTTAATTATTGGATTTTTGTCCAAATTGGACACCGGAAAATTAGGAAGTCACGCCGGAACGTTAGGACGACGTTGCACGTGACATGTGTGAATTTTTGGTGCGCTCAATTCCTTCGGAAAAATTCGATTTGGACAAGAAACGGAGAAAGTGACCAAAATACCCCTAGGATTTATTAGAGGGTATGTTTTAAGGGTAAAGGGCATTTTGGTAATTTTTCCCTAAAATTTCGATTGGACAATTTTACCCTTGGATATTTTGGAAATTACAAGTATACCCTTGGATATTTTTGTGCAAGAATCGATCTCGGCCGTCGGATCAAGATAAGATCGAATCGGGACCGTCGGATTAAAAATAAGAGGAAAGGGTATTATGGTCATTTCCACCTTGGTCAAGTGAGCACTATTTAAGTCAAATTTTGGTCTTCCTTCCCCCATTCTTCTCCTCCCTTCTTGCCGTGATCAGCCCTTCCCCTTTTATTTTTTTCTTCTTGGCCGTGAGTTCTCTCTTGGCCGTTTCTCTCCATCGCCGGCGCCGCCGCTTGCCACACCGCCGGACCACCACCTTGCCGTCGTCGTGCCGCCCTCCAACCTCACTGTCTCTCTCTCTTTCCCCTCTTTTTTTCTCTCTCTCCCCGTGACCCATTTCCGGCCGTGCAAGACCACGCCGCCGCCGGACCGCCGCCGTGCAAGCTGGAAGCCACCGTGAGTTGTTCGCTTTCGCCGTAGAGCGCTGCCGCTTTCCGTTCTAGCCGTTTTAGCCTAGAACGCGGTAAGTCATACTCTAATCCCGATTTAGGATTTTGGGTATCGCCGAATAATTTGATTTTAGGTGAAATTGGACTTGTGCGGGTGCGAAATGTTGGGGCTTTAGACCGGGAATGTATGGCGGGCCTTAAGGAATTAATTTGGAATTTTTGGAGGACGATTTGAGGGAATTTCAAGCTGCGAATCACTGTTCACAAGCTGTGAATCACTGTTCACAAGCTGCGAATTACTGTTCATGGACTATGATGATTGGTTCGGAACGCAAGTTGGATTTTTAGAACCGGCAATTAATTACGAGAAAATGTCGTGAAGAGCCGGGAGTGTAATTTTGTGATTTAAGGTGCGGAATTCACTGTTTGCTGGCTGTGATGTGTGGTGTGATATGCTGTGAGTGGTTGTTTGGCGCATGGATGGTACCGTTAGGTCCGTCTTTGAATTTTATGAAAGTCCCGTCAAGGGCTGAAATTGATTTGAATGTGTTTGGGTGCAGAAAAATGAGAAATTGTGCGTGAATGCGCGTTTGAGGTGTGAATGCGTGATTGTGGGTGCAAATGTGTGCACGGGAATTCCTGTGAAGGTGTGAAAGTACGAGAATGGGATCGGGCCGAGTATCATAAACTCAGGCAGCAATCACGTAGATCTGTTGTATTTGGCACAAGCTGAGGCTTGAAAAAGCATGTATGAGAATCGGTCCGAGGCACGATCAGTTCAGGTGAGACCGGGATTGGACCGAGGCATCATAAGCTCGGGTTCCAATCATGTAAGCCTGTCGCATTTGGCGTGGGCTAAGTTGGGTTCCAATCATGTAGGCCTGTCGCATTTGGCGTAGGTTGAGTTGGGTTTCGATCATGTAGGCCTGTCGCATTTGGCGCGGGCTGAGGAAAGTGTGAATGTGGGATCGGACCGAGGCATGTGATGCTCGGGGCGCAATCGAGTGTGAATGTGGGATTGGACCGAGGCGTGTGATGCTCGGGGCGCGATCGAGAGGCCTGAGGCGTGTACGGGTACGCGGGCCGAAAGTGTGGTGATGAATGGTCGCAGTGTACCTGAGGCGTGTATTTCAACGCGGGTCACTGGCGAGGATTGTGAAAGTGGAAAATGAGAATGGAAGGAAGAGTGGGATGAGAATTGGCACATACGCGTGTTGCATACGACATGATCGTGATTGAGTGCGAATGTGTGCATTATTGAGCCTGACAGTCTTAATTGATGTGCCTATTTTGTGATATTGGTACGTGAATGTGTGTGATTGCGTGATTATTTGGAGGTACGTGATAGCCTAGGTTGGGTTTAGGGGTGTACTTACTGAGAAGTGTCTCACGGTTGTTTTCGACCAAACATTTCAGAACCTCGACCCGAGCCATGAATAATCCGCCTCAGCCACCAGAACGTTTTGGAGTACCTATGCATGCAGAGCTTGAGGTTGCAGAGTTCCCGATGGACGATAATTTTACTTGGATTAAGCACACTTCTACTGTTTTCGTAGACGTAGGTTTACCTCTTTTTGAAGAGCAGAAACACTGCTTGGTTCTTTCGGGATGGAGACAGGGCTGAGTTCGGGCCCTTTAGAGGTTTTGACGTTCCTTTTGATTTAGTCGGAGATTGGGACCCAGCCGCCATACCTCCTATAGATGGAGAGTTATCAAGTACGGAGGTTAGTCAGGCGCAGTCAGGATTGCACCCAGCGCCGGCAGCCCAAGGATCGTCATAGGCTGAGTATGAGCTCGAGCCCGAAGTACCGCAAGCTGAGGATGACCCGATGGACATAGATTTAGAACCAATACCCGAAGAGGAACTAGAGGATGAGGAACCAGAAGAGGTGGAGCCCGAGGTAGAGCCTGATGATGAGTCTGAAGAGTCGGATGAGCCGGCAGGAGACCCGGAGTATGTACTCCCTTTTGAGCAGTATATGGACCCTAACTACGTGCCGGAGTATAATTTCTTTGATTTCCTAGTCGAGGAGTACCAGAACGCTGTTCCAGCTGAGTCGGGTGACATTGATCATCCGATTGTGATTGAGGCGGAGCCGGAGTCTTCGGAGGAGCAATCGGATCAGGGAAGCTCCGACTCCGGCAATGATGAGTTAGACTCAGAATGGACGCCTAGCAAGGGGTGCAAGGGCTAGTTTAGGGGCTCAAAGGAGGTTTTTGACAGAGTACCATTTTTGGAGACCATCGTACCCTTTTTGTCTCGGTGGTTGTTAGTAAGGTGTTAGTAAAGTGTGGGCAAAAGAACACTACAAGTGCCATAACTTGTGTACGGTGCTCACTTTGGTGCCATAAGTTTTTTTTGGATCACTTTAGCGCTAAAATTTTTGAAAAACGATCACTTAAGGGCTAAAATTTTTGAAAAACGATCACTTAAGTGCCAACTCCGATGTCATACACAATTTTTCGCCGGAAATCCGACGTGGCATTTTTTTTATTAATTTTTGAAGCTGACGTGGCTCGTCGGAGATTGGCACTTAAGTGATCGTTTTTGAAAATTTTTAGCACTTAAATGATCGTTTTTAAAAAATTTTAGCACTTAAGTGATCATTTTTCAAAAATTTTAGCACTGAAGTGATCCAAAAAAACCTTATGACACTTAAGTGATCGTTTTTCCTCCGACTTGGCACCAAAGTGATCCGAAAAAAAGTTATAGCACCAAAGTGATCTCCGTACACAAGTTATGGCACTTATAGTGTCCTTCTGCCGTAAAGTGTGCTTATGTGAATAGTGGTTGTAAATTGTAAATATTATGGCGTAAGTTTGGTATTGAGAAATGAAAGTTGTAATTTTTCCTTAATCTTCCCAGTTTTAAAATTGTCCGGGATTATTTGTTATTATCCGCTGTGGTTGTAAATCTCTGATGGCGAATTGAGGTCGGCGACATTCCTGGGACGTCGCACTTATCGACCAGGTAAGGGGTGTCGCGTGCTCGACGGAGTTCGGGGCGTGACAGAAGCTCGCTAGTCACATGCCACCACAAGTGAACTGCTTAATCTACTCAACTTGAGAAATCTAGATACTCCCTTTATCAGTAGATAGATGAAACCTAAAGGCTAATCGTGTCGTATCTGAGCTAACTTGTAGTTCTTGTGCATATGAGAAAAGTTCATACGTAAATTAGATACAATAGACTACTGTTAAAAATTTCCTTGATCTTATTGATTGAGCTCAATCTTTGTCTCTCAAACAGAGACTTGTACATGTAAACTGCTGTTGCCGCAGCATTCTCTTTCTTTCACAATCATCTAATTGTTGTCCTATCTCATTTTATGTTGCAGGAAGTTATCAAATTGCATTTAGAGATGAAAACGAAGCCCTTTATCTTTTCCTTTCTCACTTTATTTTCGCATTGCAAGTTTATAATAGAGACCTTGCTCTCAAGAAGACGGGGATCCTTACTTCACCCACAAACTTGAACGTGGAAATTAATGAATTAAGAGCGAAGGGTGACACTGAAACTGACTCTAGGCAAAGGGTCTTTAGAATCATACGTTTCATTCACTTCTTTGGTTAACAGTTTTAATGTCACCATAAGAAATATAAGTGAATTAATCATGTTCCTAATTGGCAATTTAGCAGGTCGACCTTACCTTTTTTGAACCCTACAGAGTTTTGTCATCTAACCAATCAATCATAAAAAAATATTATTATTAGTCTACTTATTTTCGGGTGGATCTGTTATGTTGATGCGTGCTCACATCCTTTCAAGGATTGATGATGACAAAAAGACAATCTCCTTCTTTAAGCCTGTTATTTCATGGAATTTTTTTTTTCAATTTATTACAGCATAGTTTCATGATAAGCCTTCCTCGAGGTAAAATGTACCTGCATACTTTAATACAACGTCATTGGTGATGGAAAGAAGACATTTTTATGGCTGGATCAGTTGCATCCTTTAAGACCTCTTATGGATTTTTTTCGTTACCGGATTGTGTGTGATGTTGGACTTCCATTCAAAGCAAAAGCTGCTGATGTCGTTGAGAATGGAGTGGCAATGGCCTGCGGCAAGGTCTGAACTGGTGCAGATTCAAGCAGCCTTGTGTGGGAATATTTCTCCTAATTTGGAATTGACTGATAGTTCTTGGAGGAAGATCCGAGCTTCTCTACGAAACTGCCTAAGCAAATTGGTGTGGTTCACTTCTACGATCGCTAAACATAGTTTCATAGGCTGGTTGGCCATTTTGAATGAGTTGCCTATCAGAAAGAGCTTGAAGAAATGGAATCATGTTTTAGATGATGTTTGTCTCATTTGTGGCTCTTTTTCTGAGCGAAGAGATTACCTTTTTCTATGATTGTGAAATTTCTACGGATATGCGAACACAAGTTTATAGGAGATGTGGAGCTAGAGTTAATCGAGTATCGGTGAGGTGGGATGCTGAGCTTCAACGCATCTGTGCTCACTGGAAATGAAAACGCATCAAATTTATTGATTTTAAAGTTGCTTGGTGTGCTACTATCTACGATATACGGCTTATGAGATATATAAGATGCTGCGTGAGGTTGACTCTTATGTTATTATTGCTGCCATCTTCTCCAGAGTCCAAGGGGAGGTTTTGTATAGAAAGGGCAGCATGCTCGCTTGTATTTCTCTAGCTCAGTCTCAGAGCAGAGAAATTTGCAGATCCTAGAGGTTATGATGTCGTGGTGTGATCCTGGAAATTTGTTTCCTGATGCTGTTGATTGTTGGTTTGTCTTGTGAATCTTTTCTAATGTTGTTCTAAGCTGCTTTGATGTAGCTGAGGTCATTTGCAGTTGAGGAGTAGGAGTTTCTCTGCTTCGCTTGTACATATACCTTGACTACTATCTATGAACCGTAAGAAAGTAAGGTAGAATGGAAGTTTGGTTGAACCACATCATCACAAAGCACCATTTCCTCCCAGTTCCCTTCACATTAATTGAAGACAGATACCTTCTACATTAATTAGATGAAAAATGTTTGATTATTCCACTAGTCTAACATTGATTTTCCAAGCAAAAATTCAATCATTGCACTACATTATTGTGTTCCTAACAAAAAATGGATTCTTTAAATGGGATATAACATGTTTATTAAGAGACCAACAACACCTTCTATGCACCAATTTTTTTCCAACATGGAAAGCGATGAGAATATGTAAAGTAATCCGGAAACCGTAATCCCTGAACACAAAGATGGAGGTACATCTATTCCCTTTTCATTTAAAGAAACGTTGCATAATTTATAAACTCGTGGAAGAAGTGATTATTTAAAATAAAGCAGGCACAGTTTTAAATTAATTTTCCTGATTTGGAGTTCTGCAATGACAAATTCTCAAACTAGTGCAAAGTAGAATGAAGTTTGACTATTAATTGGCACGTGCAAATGAGGAATTAGCTTTTACATTTCTGGCAATGAATGCAAGAGAAAATTGACTTAGTCAAACTTCCAGTGCCCATACGGTTCGAAAGTAGTAGATTATCTGATAACAAGTTTCGCCCCCTGTTTTTTTGGCCAGACTTGTGACAGTAGTATGTCCAAATATTATGTTCACATTATATTGTTTTATTCTAATTTGCGGGTATCATCTACATGTTGATATCGATGGATGGTTCAGCCATAACACTGTCAAAATCGAAATGGGTCACGAGCTCATATTTTAACCCATTGTTATGGAAGTGGGTAATAACAATGGGTCACAAGCCAGAGAGGTTGCACTTTGGTTGCAAGGACCGGGGATATTTCCTCAATCGGTCAATTGGGGCTCAAGGTCTTCTATCCGTCTACTAGAGGCCATCTTCAGTAGCCTCAAGAGAGAAGGATTCGCACTTGAGATAAATTTAAAAAAAAAAAAAACGGCTGTCTTCCTACTCTTTTCAATTGGTCTGGTGGACTCCTTTTTCTTTGCAAGAATTAGGGGCTCGAAGGAACCGAAAATGATGAAATTAACATAAAAAATAATTTAGGAATAATAATGAATACCAGAAATTCATGTGATTCGGTCCGAATGTAGAAACCTACATTCACGAGGAGAGCATATTTCATTAATCAATTGAAGAATTACACGATTATAATCGCTCACACACATAGCTTATGCTCAATACCCATACTGTTTACTGCACAAATCTCGCAATGCACCGAAGAGAAAGAGATCAAGACCCGTCCGGACACAATGACGAAAATTTCAAAAGGACCCCTCCGAGAACAACGGTTGCTCTCTCTTCTCTTGGCTTGTGACTTGCTTTTGCTTGTGGATTGACCGAGAGCTTGTGTGAGCTCCCATATTTATAGAACGGCTCACATTTATTGTGGGAGTGATAAATGTGTGACTTTCGGAAGTCAAAAGATGCACAAACTCCAATGGCTTATCTTCAAGATTTCAAGATTCTGCGGCTAGGAGACAAAGAGTTATAATGTCCTCCCTTCATTTATTGAGCCGGTTGTGGAAGTCTTCTCTTGCAGCCAAGATCCCATGAAATCGGGAGATGAGCGTCCTATTTACTTCAAGTTAGTAGGGATGTGCAACGAGAACCGCTCGAGTCGGGAACTGATCAGATCAGATCGGCTAGTTTTAGGTGGTTCCAAAGGTTGTCGGTCCGATTGACAGGTTGTCCGGTTCTCGATTCTAAGGTGAGAACCGGACCGGACCGATTTTTTCATAGAGTAATCAAAATAAACTTCTCTTCTTCCTGCTCCAGTCGCAACCAACAGAAGAAAAATGAACCAGGAAACAGGCTGCAAAGAAACAACAGTAGATGCACTCGTGCTGGAGAGGCACCTTTCGTACAACCCCAGTGACTTCACTCCAACACCCACAGGCATGAGCTGAAGAAGACAATACAAAAGCAGAATAACGTAATCTAAGAACACAATGAGCAGCCAAAGCAATCCGAAATAAGAGAAGTCAATAGAAATGATCCAAGCTAGCAACACTAGCGAGCTTTAAATCAACGCTAATCACTCTGAGATCTACTACAGCATTTTATACAAGCAAACAAGAGAGGCAATCACGAATCTCTCAATTTGGATTTTTTATTTTAAATTATTAAATTATATTTCGAATTTGAATCGGAACCGATCCTGTTGAATAAATATCCAAGATTCAGCACAAGATATGCACTGGTTCCTTTTCTTGTCGTAGTTTGAATATTTGACCAGGAAGTGGACATTGACAAAAGAAAGCAACGTGGGGCTCGGGTAATTAGAAATAAAAAAACACAAACAAGGGCCTCTCTGCCGCTGCAGGACAAAAGAGGGAAAGTTTTTGTCATTCAAGCAACAGTAGCCGCCAGTGAAAACTTGTGGGATCCTTCATGGAGGAGTGCACAGTAGCCGCCAGGAATGAAGGAGCCGTACAAATGAAGAAGGGAGCCGCACGAAGTCGCCGTCCGGAGAAGGAAAACAACGTGGAAGACATTCTTGCTTCAATTGCAAGACCTGGGTTAGCTTTCGCGCTAGTTAATGTTACAACACAGACGAAGAGAACATCAAGCGAAGCAGGAAAGTTTGAACACGAACCGAATGGAGAATCAGAGAGGATCGGCTCATACGAGCCCGGGGAAATGGCGGCGATGGCTTCGTGGGTCTGCTCAGCGATCACTGATCACCCCTACAAACTAGCACGCATGCACAAAATATTAATGCAGGAAAACAAAAACAACCGGTTGGGTTTTATTTGTCCAGCCATACTAGCATGCGCAATAATTTTGGACCGTACTAAATGGGCTCAAAATCGAAAAATAATTTAACATTTACAACATACTGTCATGAAACCAACCCCAGCAGAAAGAAGAGCATATGAAAGTTTCTCTTTCTTTGAAACTTCCTCCACAATAATTCCATGCTCTTTCTTTGAACCAATTCCTAATATCCTACGAACTTTGGACTTTTGGGGCGTTTACAAAGGAAAAGGAGAACGATGTTTGACTGGCTAACTAAATGGCGGTCCCCTCGGTTCCCTTCTTCTGGAAACATATTCCATTGACTTCTGAGATACCTATCTGTGTGGATCTGTTTCTCTCCATTACTGATGTTCTCTCGATCATCGGCGGCCAGAAAAGTCTAAGAATGGGTTAATATTCAAACAATGCAAAGCCAACCACTAACAAATGAAGGGGCGCCCAAGGAGGAATGAAGAATGGAAAGGTGATGTCAAAATCTCGCCTCTTCATGATACATTTTAACTCAACTCCATTGAGAAGGTTCGGTTTTATTGGTTATAAAACAAAAGCCGTATCTGTGCTTTCTTGCCTGAAACACAAGCACGCTGCATCTCATGTAAGTACGACATGAGCACTCCAAAAGTGTCATTACATATCCTGTATTTATTTTTTCTATTTCATTTGCTTGATGCTTTGGACACCCTTGGCTCAAAAGATACCATGAAAGATGGTGATGTCTTAATCTCCCGAGGAAGAAAATTTGCTTTCGGTTTCTTCAGCCCAAGTAATTCAAGCTTGCGTTATCTGGGGATTTGGTATCATGGACAACCGGAGCGTACCGTCGTTTGGGTTGCTAACAGAGAAAATCCCGTGAATGAAACTTCAGGAGTTCTTGCTTTTGATCATGATGGAAACTTAGTGATCCATGAAAACGACGGAAGCTTTCCTATTTGGTCAACCAATGTTTCCTCCACAACTTCATTTAGTGCGATCACTGCTCAGCTTTTCGATTCAGGTAATCTGGTTTTGAAATATGATATGAGCGAAGAGGTTATTTGGCAGAGCTTTGATTATCCCACGGATACCTTTCTTCCGTCCATGAAGCTTGGGTTGGACCGGAGAACTGGTTTGAACTGGTTCATTACATCTTGGAAATCTGCAGATGATCCAGCACCAGGCAGTTGTTCATACTATTTTGAACCAACGGAGTACCCGCAGTTGTTCCTTTACAAGGATCGAGCTCCTTATTGGCGAGCGGACCAATAACTGAAAAACAGCAGGGGAGCCTTGCCGAGATGGCTCACAATTGTGAATAACGAGATCGATGTTTCTCTGATGTATGCCGGTTCTCTCCAGATATGTGGTGGATGTGTTAGGGTTAGTTAAACACTTCACGTGGCACGATGAAGAGCACCGGTGGACCGAGTTTAATTACCATCCAAAGGAACAGTGTGACTACTTCAGCAAGTGTGGGCCTAATGGCATCTGTGGTGCAAACAATGCAGAACAGTTTGACTGCACATGCCTGCCCAGCTTCGAGCCCAAGTCTCCAGGCGATTGGTACCTAACGGACGGAACAGGCGGCTGTAAGAGGAGGCAAGGTGCGTCAATGTGTCGAAGTGGGGAAGGTTTCGCGAAGGTGAAACAGCTGAAGTTGCCGGACACTTCAACAGCACATGTCGACATGAGCATGACCTTGAAGGAGTGTGAGCAGGCATGCTTGAGCAATTGCAATTGCACAGCTTATTCGAGTGCAAATGAAAGTATTGGGGAATATGGATGCATCAAATGGCATGGAGATTTAGTTGATACAAGAGAATTTTCAGACTTGGGTCAAGATTTATATGTGCGGGTGGATGCAATTGACTTAGGTACTCATTGCTACTATCTACTTCAAATACTTATACTGCTGTTGTGGGGTTGTAATTGTTGTCCCAATTTCTTGATTAAACTGTTTGATTCTGATAGTTAATATTATAAACTGCCCTTGTTGCATTAAGTTCCGTAATATTGGGGCATTTAATTCCTCATGCCTTCTTTTATAGCTCGACATGGGAAAAGGAGTACTCCAGTCAAGAAGGCAATGGTGGCAACGCTATCGATATCTGGACTAGTGTTGCTGCTCTTAGGCTCCCTTGTGTACTGCCTTCTGCTGAAGAGGAAAGGAGGTGCGTGATCTAGCCTTGATAGAAGCTTTTTCTGCCATAAATACTACTCAGTCTATTTTACAAGGAGGTAATCATTTTTATGTTTAGGGTTAAAAATTAATTAAATTTAAGATCGAGCTAATCTAGCCTAGATTTTAGGCAAGGGTAGTTAATTTACTTCTGGAAGCCATGATCACCGAAGCTGCACAGAGAGTGCTAGATAATTAGTCAACCTGTGTTGTGATGCATCTTGAAATGAAGCCTACGCTAATTGGTCTCCATAAAAAATTTCCTAAATTGGCCAGAACGGCAAAATCAGAAGCATTATAGAATTGCTTTGATTTTCTTTCTTAAGCATTTTATTCAACTGTGTGACAGCAGATAGAAGAGGGCGTAATCATCCTCTCACTATTACCACAAGCTCAACATGTTTGGACGAAATTCAAGGTCCGAAATACCTCGACAGCAACAGTAGACGAAAAACAGATCTACCATTCCTTGATTTTGGAACTGTTGCTGCAGCCACAAGCAATTTTTCTTCTGTCAATGAGCTCGGCAAAGGCGGTTTTGGATCGGTATATAAGGTAATTAGTCTCCCTATTTCACTGAATCCAAATAGTTATTAAATTAACTATGTTTAGTCTACTAACTTCAATCTCTCATATGTGGATTGATGTCCTGGAAAAAATGCTCGGAAACAAGCTAGTTATTTTCAAAAGACCTTTATCTTTCAAAATTCTCCAAAGATATTGCGATCTGGTTACTTCCACTATATCTAAGGTGGTGTCTCTAGTACCTAGTCTTATCTTCCCGTCACCACAAACCAGGGAAGTGCCTAACAAAAAACGAGGGAGAAGAAGTAGACAACAGCACAAGTTGTGTTGCTTCTTTATTTCTCTAGGTCAAACAACATGTAGTGAGTGTAACCAACAATCCCTCCCAGCTAGTTTAACTACCTAATAGATCTTAAAATCTACTCACAACAGCTTTTAAGCGACCATCTTCATCTGACAGGTCTCAATATATATTCTTGTGATGTGTTAATTGTGACATCCTGAAATTTTGCCCATTTGGGATTTATGAAATTCGATTATTAATTAGAGCCCAAATTGGAAAGGAAGTCACGGCAGAACGTTAGGACGACGTTGTGGTTGGAACGTGCAATTTTGGATGTGCCCGAATCCTTCAAAAAAATTCAATTTCGGCAAGAAAATGGGAAAGTGACCATTTTACCCTTGGGAATTTCTAAAGGGTTAGTTTTATAGAGCAAGGGCGTTTAGGTAATTTTGCCCCAAAATTTGGAAAAGACACTTTTGCCCTTGGACTTTTTGAGAAATTCCAAGATTGCCCTTGGATATTTTGGATGAGATTCGATTTGGGCCGTCGGTTTCAAGATAAGATCGAATCTGGGCCGTCGGATGAAAAGTAGAGAGAAGGGCATTTTGGTCATTTGGCAAAAAGTTGGTCAAAACTTGGTTTTTAAGCCAAGATCTTCCTCTCTCTCCCCATTCTCCCTCTCCTCACCTCACGGCTCCCCTCCCCCACCGAACCCACCTTCTCCGGCCATCTCTCTCCCTCCCGCCGTGAGCCGCCGCCGCCCACCGCTCGCCGATCGCCGCCCACTGTGGGTCGTACGTCGCTGCCGCCGCCGCAAGATCGACGCCCGTTTCGCTCTAGCCGTGTGAGTCTAGAGCCGGGTAAGTTCAACCTAAACCTCGCCTAGTTTATCGGGTAAATTTGGACTCGTTTAGATGCGGTTTGATAGAAATTAGGGGTTGAATGAAATAACGGGCCGTAGGATTGAATTCGGGAATTTTTGGAGAAATTTTAGAGGCCGAGTGTTGGCTGTGAAGGGCTGTTCGAGGTGCTGTGGTGTGCTGTTGGGTACGTGGTTGGTACTGTTAGGTCCGGCTCGGAATTTTATAAAAGTGCCGTGAAGAGCCGGGAATGGAATATTGCGATTTTGAGTGTGAAAATAGCAGATTAATGGCTGTGATGTGTGGTTCTATGTGTTGTGATGTGCCGATGGGCGTATGGTTTGCACTGTTAGGTCCGGCTCGGAATTTCGTGAAAGTGTCGTGAAGAGCCGGGAGTGAGATATGTTGATTTTGAGGGCGAAAAAGGCTGATTGATGGCTGTGATGTGTGGTTCTATGTGCTGTGGGGTGCTGTTTGTTGTATGGTTGGTACTGTTAGGTTCGGCTCGAGATTTTGTGAAAATGCCGTGAAGGGCCTGAATTGATTTGATAACGTTTGGGTGTGGAAAAATGCTAGTTTGTGTGTTGATCGTGTGTTTTGTGATATGACTGTGTGATTGTGATTTATTGGGTGCAATTGTGTGCACGAAATTAAATGCGAATGTGTGCGAGTGTGAGATTGGGATCGGGCCGAGGCGTCGTAAGCTCGGGTCGCGATCACATAGGCCTATCGCATTTGGCGTAGGCTGAGGATTGAGGAAATGGAAAATGAGATTGGCCCGAGGTATGATCAGCTCGGGTGAGAATAGGATCGGGCCGAGACGTTCTAAAACTCGGGCCGCGATCATGTAGGCCTGTCGCATTTGGCGCGGGCTGAGGAAAGAACGTGTGAATGGGATCGGACCAAGGCGTGTGATGCTCGGGGCGCGATCGTGTGGGCCTGAGGCGTGTTTACGCGGGCCGAGGAATGTGATTGAGAACGGGGTGTGTGGTATGGTAAGAGAAAGTGGGATCGGACCGAGGCGTGTGATGCTCGGGGCGCGATCGTGGGGGCCTGAGGCGTGTTTACGCGGGCCGAGAAAGTGATTGAGCTAGTGGGGCAAGACGAGGAAAGTAAAGGAAATTGATGCGATAGTGCGTGATCGATGCGTGTTTTTGGCATGGAAATGTGTGGGGTTTGTGGTGCGCAAAGTGTGAAATGCGTGCGAGTTTGAATGTTGTGATTATGAACTAACGTGCAGGCTGAGTATGCCAAGAGTCCAGGTAAGTGTGATTGCGTGAATAGTATTTGTTCGTGTTGCTCGTTTGAGTGTCTGAACTTGTCTGGAATACGTGGTAGCCTAGGTAGGGTTTAGGCTGTGACTTATTTAGAAGTGTCTCATGGTTGTTTCAACCAAACTATTTCAGAGCACCCGCCCGACCTTGAACCTTCCGCCGCTACCGCCGCAGCGTTTTGGGATCCCGATGCATACCGAGCATTCAGGAGTAGAATATACCTTGACTGCTAATCCCTTTTGAGGACGAGGACGCGATCCGTAGAAGTCAGTTGGTGTGCCTGTATTATAAGTTTGATATTAAATTAGGGAGTGCTCGATGTGAATAGTTGGTGGTGTGATCAGGAAATCCGTTCGGGTGTGTACTATCAGTTGATGTGAATTTGATGGGTGTTGGAAGTGTTTGGTTGTAAAGAATTGGTTGTTGTATATTTATATATCGAGGTATAGTTTTATGTTTGGTGGGTTGGTGATTTATTTCTTCCTGGTGTTCTCCAATTTTATTGTCCGGGTATTTTGTGGTTTTCGCTGATCGTTCAAAATCTCTGATCATGTTAAGTGAGGTCGGCGATATCCTGGGATGTCGCATTAACCGACCAGTAGAGGGTGAAATGCGCTCGATGGGGTTCGGGGCGTGATATCCCCGTTTGAATTGGTATCAGAGCAAGGACAGCTCGATCTTAGCCGGTCAAAACTTGGAGTGATAAGGAGTGGAGACCCAGGATAGCTGTAGCTGGCTAGGGAAACCTTAGTGAGCCATAGATGTGCCTAGTGCTACACGTACTTCCAGACTGTTTGTTGTGATTGCTGGTTGAATTGAATTCTTTTACGGTTGAGTGCAGGTGCGTCTGGACTTGAGGTATGTGCTCGAACCTCATTGATTGTGATGGTGGATTGCTCGCTAAGTGGATTATTGTTGTAATTCACTGCCTAGGACTAGACTGATCTAGTTGGCCTAGGTTACTAATTCCTGAGTGAAATTATAGCAGGTAGGAAAGTGGTAGAATTGTGGCGATGAGCAGCGAAGGAAGAGGTGTAAGAAGAGTCCTAAGAAGGGGTGCAGGAAGAGGAACAAGAGGTGGAGGTCGTGCTCGAGCTAGAGCTATAGAGGACCTCGGAATGGGTGCTAGAGTGGTGGGAAACTCTGGAGTTGATGCTGGAGCTGCAGTGGACCCCAGAGTTGATGTTAGACCTGCAAAGGATCCTAGAATGGAAGCGGTCATAAGGACCCTAGAACAGATTGGTGATCTGATAGGACAGCAGACTCAGGAATGAGCTGCTACGATTGCCCAAGCTGCCGAGGCTGCTGCTGCCAATAATAACAATGGAAATCAAGAGCAGGGGCAAGTGAATGTGAATAGACAAATGCACCAACTAGTCGAGCAGTTTATGAAGCTGAAACCGCCTAAATTCTCTGGAAGAGGTGACCCTGAGGCTGCACCTCAATGGGTAGAGGAACTTAGTGTTGGGGTGCACTGAGAATAAGAAAGTAACCCTGGCAGTATATCAATTACAGGATAATGCGAATGATTGGTGGAAGGCCACTAGGGATAGAATATTTCCAGAAGGTACAGCCCGGACTTGGGCTACTTTTACCGAGAGTTTTTATGAAAAGTATTTCTCGGCCAGCGCTAGGGAAAGAAAGCTAGCAGAGTTTATGAGACTCCGCCAAGGCCAGATGACGGTAGATCAATATGAGGCGGAATTTGCTAGATTGTCTAAGTTTGCGCCGAGAATGGTAGAGCATCCCGAGGACAAGGCGCGAAGATTTCGGGATGGATTGAAAGCTGACATTCGCAGCCAGTTGTTACTGGTGAATCTGAGGACTTATGAGGAAATATTTGATAGGGCTCAAGTTCTTGAGCGGGATCAGGTAGATAGGGCCGCCGCTTCTGGATCGAGGTACGTTTCGGCTAGGGACAATAGGAATCTTGGGAAGAGACCGATGTCGGGAAATCAGCATTTTGTCCCTTCGGTTAGGAGGAATATTGGGAAGCCGAATCGTTACCAGGGCGCTGTATGCCAGTCATGTAGGGGAAGACATGGGGCTGGACCCTGTCCGAGTAGGAGCGTTATATGTTATAGATGTGGTGGAGTGGGCCACCGAGTGAAGAACTGCCCCAATAATAGACAGGATAGGTCGCCTGTACTGCCACCACTGCCCAAAGCTGAAAATCAAGTTGGGCCGCCCATACCCCCGAACCCGAACAAGCCACCGGCACAAGGACGAGTGTATGCGATGGCTAGAAGGGAAGCGGAGAATGCGCCAGGCGTGATCACAGGTATGATCTCTCTCTGTGATCTTGCTACTTATGCTTTATTCGATCCGGGGGCGTCGCATTTGTTTGTGTCTGATCAGTTCGTTAAATTGACTGGTATGGAGCCGCGATTACTTGATGTTATGCTATGTGTTACTACCCCATTGAATGATAAGATTTTAGTTTCGTTGGGGTACCCGGATTGTAAGATTGTGATTGGTGATAGAAAAGAAAGAATTGATTTAGCGGTTCTAGCGATGTACGACTTCGATGTGATAGTAGGTATGGACTGGCTAGTTAAGCAGAGGGCGGTAATGGATTGTAGTAGCAGGGTGATCCAATTTAATCCTGTTGGACATCCGGAATTCAAATTTGTGGGAAGTCGAGGAGGACTTTCGATTCCATGGATTTCCTTGTTGGAAATGACGAAGTTGTTGAGTGAAGGGTGTCAAGGATTTCTAGCGGCAGTAGTTGATTCGACGGCTGAGGAGCCGAGACTTGAGGATATGGCGGTAGTGTGTGAGTATCCTGATGTGTTTCCTCAGGAATTGTCAAGATTGCCGCCAGAAAGAGAAGTAGAGTTTATAGTCGAGTTGGCACCTGAAACTAAGCCAATCTCGAAACCGCCTTATAAGATGTCATTGTTAGAATTGAAAGAATTAAAAGTCCAGATGCGGGAACTACTGAACAAAGGTTCGTTCGTCCTAGTGTGTCTCCATGGGAAGCGCCGGTCTTGTTTGAAGGAAGAAGGACGAGACACTGAGGTTGTGTATCGAATGCCGGCAGTTGAATCAGATGACAATTAAGGATAAGTAACCATTGCCGAAGATCGAGGATCTATTTGACCAATTGCAAAGCGCCTCGATGTTCTCTAAGATTGATCTACGGATCGGATGTCATCAATTAAGGAGCAAGAAAGAGAATATCCTTAAGACCGCTGTTAGGATGCGATATGGGAGCTATGAGTTCACAGTGATGCCCTTTTGGTCTAACCAATGCCCTGCTGCCTTCGTGGACCTGCTGAACCGAGGATTTAAGGAGTTTCTAGACTGGTTCGTCATCGTTCTCATTGACGATATGTTGGTATATTCGAAAAGCTCGGAAGAGCATGAAGTGCATTTGACTGAGGTACTACGGACCTTAAGAGAACACGCACTCTATGCCAAGTTCAGTAAGTGCGAATTTTGGCTTAGCAGAGTAGCGTTCCTTAGACACCGGATTTCGGGAGATGGAATGTCTGGGGACCTGACGAATATTGAGGCAGTCACTAAGTGGCTGAGACCGACATCAGTGAAGGAGATTCGAGGTTTCTTAGGATTGGCTGGCTATTATTGACGTTTTGTAGAGGGGTCTTCATCGATAGTCACACCGTTGACGCAATTGCTTAAGAAGGAAACTAGCTTCGAATGGGATGATAAGCGTGCAAGGAGTTTTCGGAAGTTAAAGCGTAGGCTGACAACTGCCCTGGTATTGACTATTCCGTCCGGACCAGGAGGATTTGAGGTCTATAGTGACGTGTCATTAATAGGACTTGAATATGTTTTGATGCAACATGAAAGGATAGTTGCATGTTTGTCGCTCCAATTGAAGCCGCAGGGAATGAATCATTTCGATGCACGATTGAGAATTAACTGTAATAGTATTTGCCCTGAAGATTTGGTGATACTATTTATGTGAAGAGAAATTTCAAATTTATGCAGACCACCAGAGCCTCGAATATTTGTTTTCGCAAAAGAAGTTAAATCTGAGGCAGTGACGATGGATAGAGTGTTAAAGAACTATGATTGTGACCTTGGGTATCATCCCGGAAAGGCCAACCGGGTAACTGATGTATTGAGTCTGAAGTTAAGTGTCGCACATTTGATGGTAAGGAATGGGCATTATTAAAAAGAGTACGAGACTCGGGGTTTAGATTCGAACTAAGTCAAGTATCGAACTGGCTAGCCACTCTGGGGATTGAATTGGAGATTCGGACTAAGATTAAGATTTTGCGGTTTGCGGATCAAGGAATTCACAGAATTCTAGAAATGGATAATATTAAGGGGAAACCGGACTTCTAAGTGTCCGAGGATGGAATTCTGAAATTCCAAGAACGTTTGTGCGTGTTCGATGATTTGGAGTCTAAGGAAAAGATTTTGGTGGAAGCTCATGGGAGCAGTTATAGTATTCATCCGGGCAGCACAGAATTGTACCAGAAATTGTGGTAACATTATTGGTGGAATAAACTGAAAAAGGACATGGCTAAGTATATAGCCAAGTGATCGGCGTGCCAACAAGTAAAGGCACGGCACGGTAAGCCCGGAGGATTATTGTGATCTTTGAAAATCCCAGAATGGAAATGGGAACGCATAACTATGGATTTTGTGACAGGATTGCCAAGGAGCCAAAGAGGCCATGATACTATTTGGGTGATTGTCGACAGATTGACCAAGTCGGCACACTTTTTGGCTGTGCGAAAAGACTTCGCATTAGATCGATATGCTGAGTTATATGTGCAACAGATAGTTCGTTTGCACGGGGTGCCAGTGACGATTATGTCAAATCGCGATCCCAGGTTTACCGCCAATTTTTGGAAAAATCTGCAGACGGCATTGGGATCAAAGCTGCAGTTTAGTACTGCTTATCATCCGCAAACGGATGGTCAGTCTGAGAGGATGATTCAGACCTTAGAGGATATGCTACAGGCATGTGTGTTGGGTTTTCAAGGTAAGTGGGAAGAATAATTGCCCTTAGTGGAGTTTGTGTACAATATCAGTCTTCAGCAGAGTATTGGAATGGCGCCATTTGAAGCGCTGTATGGTAGGGCATGTAGGACGCCCCTATGTTGGGACGAAGTAGGAGAAAGAAGTATAACTGGGCCAGAGTTAGTTCAATAGTCAGTTGAGGCTGTTAAGGTGATTCGTGAAAGGCTGAAAATAGCTTAGAGCCGTCAGAAGAGTTATGCAGACAGAAGGCGAAGGCCTTTGGAGTTTCAAGTAGGGGATCACGTATTTCTTAAAGTATCGCCCATGAGAGGATTATCTAGGTTCGGTAAGAAAGTTAAGTTGAGTCCGAGGTACGTGGGACCTTTTTAGGTTTTAGATCGGATTGGAGATTTAGCGTATCGCCTTGCACTTCCGCCAAAGTTATCGCAAGTGCATAATGTGTTCCATGTATCGATGTTGAGGAAATATGAACCGGACCCAACTCACGTGTTAAATTATGAGAAGATAGAAGTCGGTGACAAGGTGTCCTATGTCGAGAGACCAGTAAGGATCGAGGATCGGAAAGAATGAGTCTTGAGGAACAAGACGATCCCGATGGTCAAGGTGGTATGGGAGCATCATGGGACTGAAGGCGCAACTTGGGAAAGTGAGGAATTGATGCAACGTTATTATCCCCATTTGTTTGAATAGTTAGTTGGGTTGTAAATTTCGAGGATGAAATTTTTGTAAGGGGGAAGAGTTGTGACATCCTGAAATTTTGCCCATTTGGGATTTATAAAATTCGATTATTAATTAGAGCCCAAATTGGATATCGGAAAATTAGGAAGTCACGGCAGAACGTTAGGACGACGTTGTGGTTGGAACGTGCAATTTTGGATGTGCCCGAATCCTTCAAAAAAATTCAATTTCGGCAAGAAAATGGGAAAGTGACCATTTTACCCTTGGGAATTTCTAAAGGGTTAGTTTTATGGAGCAAGGGCGTTTTGGTAATTTTGCCCAAAAATTGGAAAAGACACTTTTGCCCTTGGACTTTTTGAGAAATTCCAAGATTGCCCTTGGATATTTTGGATGAGATTCGATCTGGGCCGTCGGTTTCAAGATAAGATCGAATCTGGGCCGTCGGATGAAAAGTAGAGAGAATGGCATTTTGGTCATTTGGCAAAAAGTTGGTCAAAACTTGGTTTTTAAGCCAAGATCTTCCTCTCTCTCCCCATTCTCCCTCTCCTCACCTCACGGCTCCCCTCCCCCACCGAACCCACCTTCTCCGGCCATCTCTCTCCCTCCCGCCGTGAGCCGCCGCCGCCCACCGCTTGCCGATCGCCGCCCACCGTGGGTCGTACATCGCCGCCGCCGCCACAAGATCGACGCCCGTTTGGCTCTAGCCGTGTGAGTCTAGAGCCGGGTAAGTTCAACCTAAACCTCGCCTAGTTTATTGGGTAAATTTGGACTCGTTTAGATGCGGTTTGATAGAAATTAGGGGTTGAATGAAATAACGGGCCGTAGGATTGAATTCGGGAATTTTTGGAGGAATTTTAGAGGCCGAGTGTTGGCTGTGAAGGGCTGTTCGAGGTGCTGTGGTGTGCTGTTGGGTACGTGGTTGGTACTGTTAGGTCCGGCTCGGAATTTTATAAAAGTGCCGTGAAGAGCCGGGAATGGAATATTGCGATTTTGAGTGTGAAAATAGCAGATTAATGGCTGTGATGTGTGGTTCTATGTGTTGTGATGTGCCGATGGGCGTATGGTTTGCACTGTTAGGTCCGGCTCGGAATTTCGTGAAAGTGTCGTGAAGAGCCGGGAGTGAGATATGTTGATTTTGAGGGCGAAAAAGGCTGATTGATGGCTGTGATGTGTGGTTCTATGTGCTGTGGGGTGCTGTTTGTTGTATGGTTGGTACTGTTAGGTTCGGCTCGAGATTTTGTGAAAATGCCGTGAAGGGTCTGAATTGATTTGATAACGTTTGGGTGTGGAAAAATGCTAGTTTGTGTGTTGATCGTGTGTTTTGTGATATGACTGTGTGATTGTGATTTATTGGGTGCAATTGTGTGCACGAAATTAAATGCGAATGTGTGCGAGTGTGAGATTGGGATCGGGCCGAGGCGTCGTAAGCTCGAGTCGCGATCACGTAGGCCTGTCGCATTTGGCGTAGGCTGAGGATTGAGGAAATGGAAAATGAGATTGGCCCGAGGTATGATCAGCTCGGGTGAGAATAGGATCGGGCCGAGACGTTCTAAAACTCGGGCCGCGATCATGTAGGCCTGTCGCATTTGGCGCGGGCTGAGGAAAGAACGTGTGAATGGGATCGGACCAAGGCGTGTGATGCTCGGGGCGCGATCGTGTGGGCCTGAGGCGTGTTTACGCGGGCCGAGGAATGTGATTGAGAACGGGGTGTGTGGTATGGTAAGAGAAAGTGGGATCGGACCGAGGCGTGTGATGCTCGGGGCGCGATCGTGGGGGCCTGAGGCGTGTTTACGCGGGCCGAGAAAGTGATTGAGCTAGTGGGGCAAGACGAGGAAAGTAAAGGAAATTGATGCGATAGTGCGTGATCGATGCGTGTTTTTGGCATGGAAATGTGTGGGGTTTGTGGTGCGCAAAGTGTGAAATGCGTGCGAGTTTGAATGTTGTGATTATGAACTAACGTGCAGGCTGAGTATGCCAAGAGTCCAGATAAGTGTGATTGCGTGAATAGTGTTTGTTCGTGTTGCTCGTTTGAGTGTCTGAACTTGTCTGGAATACGTGGTAGCCTAGGTAGGGTTTAGGTTGTGACTTATTGAGAAGTGTCTCATGGTTGTTTCAACCAAACTATTTCAGAGCACCCGCCCGAGCCTTGAACCTTCCGCCGCTACCGCCGCAGCGTTTTGGGATCTCGATGCATACCGAGCATTCAGGAGTAGAATATACCTTGACTGCTAATCCCTTTTGAGGACGAGGACGCGATCCGTAGAAGTCAGTTGGTGTGCGTGTATTATAAGTTTGATATTAAATTAGGAAGTGCTCGATGTGAATAGTTGGTGGTGTGATCAGGAAATCCGTTCGGGTGTGTACTATCAGTTGATGTGAATCTGATGGGTGTTGGAAGTGTTTGGTTGTAAAGAATTGGTTGTTGTATATTTATATATCGAGGTATAGTTTTATGTTTGGTGGGTTGGTGATTTATTTCTTCCTGGTGTTCTCCAATTTTATTGTCCGGGTATTTTGTGGTTTCCGCTGATCGTTCAAAATCTCTGATCATGTTAAGTGAGGTCGGCGATACCCTGGGATGTCGCATTAACCGACCAATAGAGGGTGAAGTGCGCTCGATGGGGTTCGGGGCGTGACATTAATTTTTATTGGGCATGATGAATAACGGAAAAGAAATAGCGGTTAAAAGACTCTCGAAATATTCTGGACAAGTGAAAATCTTAGGTTGTTGCATTTACGAAGACGAGAAATTGTTAATTTATGAGTATTTGCCCAATAAAAGCTTGGATTTACTCCTTTTTGGTAAGTCCTCTCTTCCCAGTGGCCAGAATTTCCGTTCTGCAGCTAGTATTATGGATAATAACTTGAGGAAATTCCCAAATTTGTTCCAGATGAAACAAAAAGATCACTTCTGGATTGGGGAAGAAGGTTCGACATTGCATATGGGGTAGCTCGAGGACTCTTATATTTACACCAGGATTCGACACTGAGGGTAATCCACAGAGATTTGAAAGCTAGCAATGTCTTACTGGATGTTGCATTGAACCCGAAGATTTCAGATTTTGGGATAGCTAGGATATGTGGAGCAGATCAAATTGAGGGAAAAACGATGCGCGTTGTCGGGACATAGTAAGTGTTTTTCTTGAGCATTTAAATTCTGCTTTACCTGATTAAACAGTGAGAAAATTAGAACAAAGAAAAATAACTTGGGCCAAACATTTTCTTTCATACTAAAGTTTCAAATGTAGTTATGTTTCTGAAAGTTCAACGACGAAGTTTATACGGTGAATGAGATGTTGATGACTGCTTTCTTTTTTGACTTCTGTAGTGGGTATATGGCACCCGAGTATGCTCTGCATGGCCGCTTTTCAATAAAATCAGATGTGTACAGTTATGGAGTTATGTTGTTAGAGATCATTACAGGCCAAAGATTTAGTGGTTGCTATCATATGAACCCATTTTACAATCTAATTGGTCATGTAAGTATGAAACTCTTGCATAATTCAATGCAATACACAATTTCAACAGCCTCTACATTCACATCATCACAATCCATGGTGTTTGGTATGTGTTCTTCCCAGGTATGGGAGCTGTGGAAAGAAGGAAAATGCATGGACATTGTCGACACATCAATGGACAAGACATATTCTGAGGAAATGGTATCGAGGTGCATTCAAATCGGTCTTTTGTGTGTGCAAAGATATGCATCGGATAGACCAACTATGACCGCAGTGGTTTTCATGTTGGGGAACGCTGATGTGGTACTTCCATCCCCGAAACAGCCCGCGTTCATCGACGAGAGTGACTACAATGGAGATATTCAGTCAGCACGCAACAGAACATGTTCTGTTAACGGAGTTACAGTTACTGTTGTTGAAGCTCGCTAGTCACATGCCATCGCAATTGAACTGTGTAATCTTTTAAATTTGAGAAATTGAAATACTCCCCTTTTCAGTAGATAGATGAGACGTAAAGGGTAATCGTGCTTAAGAGAAAAGTTCTTATATATAGATTAGAGAAACCAGGACACCACAAGTGCCATAACTTTGGTATGATGCTCACTTGAATGCCCTAACTTTTTTTTACCACTTCAGTGTTATAACTTCTAAAAAAACGTTCACTTGAGTGTCATGACTTTCAATTAATTATGTAAGTACCAAAAAAAATTTAAAAACGTTCACCCAAGATAGCACTTGTGGTGAATGTTTTTAAAAAATTACGTCATTCAAATGAGCGACGTGCATAAGTTATGTCACTTAAGTAATCGCAAAAAAAAAAGTTATTATACTCAAGCGAGTGCCGTACAAAAATTATGGCACTTGTGGTATTCTTTTCCGTAGATTAGACACAAGAGACTTATGTTAAAAGTTTCCTTGATTTATTGATTGAGCTCATTCTATCTCTTAACCAGAGACTTGTAAAACTGAATTACCGTTGCTGCAGCATTTTCTTTCTCCCACAATCATCTGATTTATCGCGCCCAACTCAATTTATGTTTGCAGGAAGTTATTGATTTCATCTCGAGATACAAAAAAAAAGAAAAAAAAAGAAGACCCTTTACCTTTTCTTGATTTACCTTGTTTTTGCATTACAAGTTCATAATAGGGATCTTGTTCTCAAGAAGACAGGGATCCTTACTTCACCCATAAACTTGAAGATGGAAATGAATGGATTAAGAGCAAAAAGAGTGACACTGAAACTAACTCTAGGCATAGGGTCTCCTAGTATCACACATTTCAGCTCTTTAGACTCACTTGTTTGGTTGACAGTTCTTAGGGGAAAAGTGTCAAAAAAAGTCCAAAACTTTTATATTGGTGCCAATTTAATCCTAAACATTTTTTTGATGAAAATTTAGTCTTAAACCTTTTGTGTTTGTGCCAATTCAGTCCTTCCGACTAATTTTGATCCGATTTTTGTGACGTGGATGCTGGCCAGCCTACGTGGCACCGCCGGCGCTGACGTAGACAATTTTTAATAAAATTTAAATATTTTAAATATTTTTTCTTATTTTTTTCCTTTTTCCTTCTTTTCTTTTTTGGCTTTCTTCAGCCTTTTTCCGGTGACCGACCACTGGCCATGGCTGGCCGGGTTGTCCTCGCCCGGGGGAGGGTTGACCTCGCCCGGCCAGGCAACACTGGGCGCGGCCTGGGCGAGCCCCGGCCAGGCGAGGGCGAGCCCTGGCAAGGGCTTGTGAGTGGAGCCCTAGTCGGGGCTCGCCCAGGCTGCGCCGGGTGTCACCTGGCTGGGCAAGGGCAGCCCAACCAGCCATCGCCGATGGCCGGTCACCGGAAAAAAGGTTGAAGAAAGCCAAAAAAGAAAAGAAGGAAGAAGGAAAAAAATCAGAAAAAATAATTTAAAAATTAAAATATTATTAAAAATTATCCACATCAGTACTGGTGGCGCCATGTAGTCCGGTCGGCGTCCACGTCACCAAAATCCGGCCAAAATTAGCCAGAAGGACTGAATTGGCACAAATACAAAATGTTTAGGACTTAATTGGCACCAAAAAAGGTTTAAGACTAAATTGACATCAATGCAAAAGAATTAAGACTTTTTCAACACTTTTCCCCAGTTCTTAGTGTCATCATTACAAATATAAGTGAATCAATCATGTTCCAAATTGACAATTTTATTAGGTCGACCTTAATTTGTCTGTACCTAGTTAGTTTTGTCATCTAACTGGTTCATCATAAAAAAAAAATTATTAATAGTCTTCTAATTTTCGTCCAAATCTATTATATTGATGCATGCTGACATCCCAACAAGGATGATAACGAAAGACCATCTCTTTCATGATAAGCCCCGGTTTTCCATGTGACGAGAACCTTCCTTGAGGTTATCTTTCCTCAAGGCAATCTATTTTTTTTCCTTGTATAGACTGCCGGTCTATAAAATGCAGACAATGAGAAACAAACAATTGCTTGAGATAAGTTGTCTGTCTTTCTCGGTCTTGGCTTGAAAAATATATTGAGTGTATTGATTATTGACACATAAATTTTGGCGACCTACTTAGGCATTTATCGCATAAAAGATTAGAGATTGATTTCAAACCCTAACCAAAGATATTACTATTTGCATTTGCATTGCATTATAAGCATTAGTACTATCTAAGTCAGTCTGGTCATGGTAATGCCTTGGAATTGGCCCAAAATGCTAAATGAATTTGGACTTTGGCGGGGAGGCCCTAAAACTTACTAGAACCTTTAGAGTCAAGCTTGTTTGGTACATTGGAATGTCTCTGACGGATGTATAAAATCAATTTTTAGCCAAATTTGGGTATAAGAATTTACGAAAAGGAGAGAGTAACATATGAATTACCCATCCACGGAAGGATATACATTTGAAAATTCGATCGAGCCAAATCCCAAGATTGACTGAACTTTTCTGCCGAGGAAAGTGGCAAAAGGAAAGGAAATAAGGTTGGAGAGGCGTATATTTGGCCATGCAAGGAGTGAATAGATCATGTTCCTAAAGAGGAAAAGTTATTACAAGAAAACAGGACAGTCCGGCTTATAAAAGAAGAGGAGGAGACTTCCACGGGGACTTCTTTTTCTTTGAGGGGTATGTGTTGAGCGTTAGAGGCGCGGCAACAATATTGATTTGATGGAAAAAAATTTTTGAAGGTGAAATGATCGCAATTCGCGCCTTTCTATTGCATGTCTCAATTACAAGAGAAATAGACTATATATAGGTCATAGTTTGATTCGAAATAGGAAACCTCTTTCTAGGAAACCTATTCTAATTAGGAAACCTACTTGACTTAGGAAACTTTCCTAAAATATAACTAGAAACAATATCTTACAATATCTTATCTTATCTCTTAATATCTCACCATATATATGAAAAATCAAAATATGGAAATATGAACAGACTCAAAAAGGAAACAAGTACTAATAAATTTGGTTTAATTTCTAACACTCCCCCTTAAACCAAATTCTCTTCCATCGATCATTCCAAGCAGGCTCTTGAACTTTCGAAAAGCATCGATCTTGAAAGGTTTAGTAAAAATATCTGCTACTTGATCTCCGGTCTTCACATGCAATACTTCAACTTCATTCTCTTTAACCTGTTCTCGGATGAAGTGATATCGAACATCGATATGTTTACTTCGTTCATGAAAAACTTGATTTTTCGCCAAAGCAATAGCAGAGACATTATCAACAAAAATCTTCGTTGCTTTCTTCTGCTCCATAAAAATATCTTTGAGTAGTCTTCTCAACCATATTGCATGATAAACACATGAAGATGCAGCTACATATTCAGCTTCACATGTCGACAGAGTAACACTTGGTTGCTTCTTTGATGACCACGTGAAAGCAGTGTCGCACAAGAAAAATACAAATCCCATGGTGCTTTTTCGATCGTCGATATCTCCACCATAATCACTATCCGAATAAGCTCTAAGTTTGAAAGATTCAGAGCAATAATAGTGTAAACCATGAGAAATAGTACCTTTGATGTACCAAAGTATTCTCTTTGCAGCTTTAAGATGAGATGATTTCGGCTTCTCCATATATCAACTAACAATTCCAACGCTATACATAATATCCGGTCTCGTGCATGTCAAGTATCTCAAACTCCCAATCAAGCTTCTATAATATGTCGAATCAACATCGGCACCATCATCAAACTTCGAAAGCTTAGTTCCGCACTCCATTGGTGTATTGACCGGTATACAGTTCTTTATGTTGAATTTTTCAAGGATATTTTCTGCATATCCTTTTTGGGAAATAAAAAGACCATCGGCACTTTGCTTCACTTCGATACCAAGCAAATAATTCATGAGACCATTATCGGTCATCTCAAATTCTTTCACCATCGATGCCTTAAAAGCATCAATCATCACCGAATTATTTTCTGTAAAAACAAGATCATCTGTCACGCCCCGTACCCCACGAAGCATGAGCATCCCGCTTATAGGTCGAAATAGTGGTGCGACGCTCCCAGGTTACGTCACCGACCCGAAACCCAAATCAGAGAAAACACGCCACATGCGGAGACGTCGTATATATAATAAATATATATATATACACCCAGACAATTTAAAAGCAACCATGAGTGACAAGAGATACCAATTACGATCGATTAAACCCCCATATACATTATCCATTTACAAAAAAAAAAATAAAAAGGTACATCAAAAGGCCACGAACAAAAAGGGATCGGTGACCTAGGGGTGTCAACTAACTACCGGAGGGGTACGGTCAAAAAATGTCGACCCTCACTCCTATACTCATATCTAAGCTACGGTACCCAGTCAGGATCAGAACCCGACGACTCCGAAGAACTCTCGAATTGCTCTTGATCCTCCTCAGAACTCATGGCCTCCAACTCTGTCTCTGGCTCAGGGTCTTGCTCCTCGTACTCGTCTATGTCCATAGGCTCAGGGGCTTCTGCGTCCACCTGCTCTGGAGCTGGATCGACTATCTCCGGCTCGAAGGCTAATCCACCAAGCTCCTCGTGCTCTTCCTCTTCTTCCACAATCTCGTACTCAACCTCAGAATCAGGATTGCCCTCCATATCAACATCTACTACATCACCGTCTGGACACTGAATATCTATCTGACCCTCTCCCACAAACGGGACGTCGGCGGACCTGATGGGACCGAATTCTACTCCAAAACGATCCCGGAAACACCAGGCTAGGTACTCGTGAGTCTCAAAGTGAGCTAAGCCTACGTCTACCCATACTAAAGCATAGTGTCTATAGTACTTCTCCCCGTTCCCCACGGGGTGCACGGTCAGCGTACGCTCTATATGGTGGGGAATCCCAAAGCGTAACGGTGCATCGTCGAAGTTCATGGCGGGAGATCTGAAAAGTCGGTTTTACCACAACCGTGAGAAAACTCAGCAAGTAAAAACCACTAATCCTAAACTAGGCTAATGTGCACCTCCAGAGGGTAAATAAAACACATAAATAGATAAACCAGTATAACAATCAATATAAGTTCACCCGGGCCCATAGCCCAATTCACTACTCCGCCATGCAGGTTAGACTTTTAATATCAATATAAAACATATTCAATTTCTCCCGACCCGAAGGCCCGACCCGAAGGCCACAATTCCTCCCCGACCCGAAGGCCACAATTCCTCCCGACCCGAAGGCCCGACCCGAAGGCCACAATTTAATATAACTCAAGCATGTACATCGTTTCACTCAATTTCAACCAATCACAACTTGATATACAAAACATATGTTCGGGAATTCAAGCCAAATCCTGATATCAAATTTACCAAGCATAATTATGGTCAAATTAGACTTATGCCACTCATTCCCGGCTTTCCCAAACAATTTCATTCTAGTTCAAGAACTCCACATTTAATCCGCGCAATCCTTTCCAAGGTAATTCAATACGCCTAAGGCCCGCCTTGGGCATCTTGGTCTCAAAACCATTCTCACCAATTCGGGTCGTTCGATAGGATTATACAAGTCCTAATCAACCCCTAAAATGCCTAAGTTCTTGCCATCAAATAATCATCTATTAAATACTCAACTTGGACAATTTGCACAAATTCGGTACTGAATGAACAGTACCAGGGGATGACACATTTTGTCCACTAAACCACAATTAAACACCCTCATTAGGCTCTAGTCTCAAACCCTAATCACCCAACAACCAAATACACTTAATTAAGCCTCAATTAAGCCTAATTAGTCCCCAAAATGTCCAATTCAAAGTCCTTAGCAATTGAACCCAATTAGTGAAACACTTAGGCAAATTACACAAATTCGGTATCCAATGAATAGTACCAGAACAGAACACCAATTAGGCCATAATCCACCTCTAACTCACTTCATTAGGCACTAATTAGGTCCCCTAATCACCCCACACAACATTAGACATTATTAGACCATGATTAAGCCTAATCAACCCCCTAATTACCCTCTAAAATGCACAAATAAACTAATTAAGGGTTTAGGGGTTTATACTCGCCTAAAATCGACTCGAGGCGACGGGAGCGGGCGGTCGATTACCGACACGCGGTGAGAATCGACGGCGGCGCTCCGGGGGCAAGCCGGCGGTCACGGCGGCGCCGGCGTGGCTCACGGTCACCTCGGCCAAAACAGGGGGCTGCTGGGCTTGAGGGCTGAGGACAGTGGAGAGAGAGACGGTGAGGGCGAGATGGTCGACGAGGGCGGCGCACGGCGGTGGACGGCGGCGCGGTGCCGGCGAGGTGAAGACCGGCGGTGTTTCTCTCTCTCTCGCCTGGAACAGCTGCTGTGGGGCGGACAATGCAGAGGGTGGGGCTGGTCGACGGAGGCTGGGGCGGTGCCAGGGGGTGCTGTGCGGCGGCCTGAGGTCAGCAGCTCCGGCGGCGCAGCTGTTCCGGCGTGAACAGTGGCCGGCGGAGCATACGGGCAGAGAACGGCGTGAAGAGGACGATCGTGAGGCTGCTCGGGAGAGAGAGAACGTGAGCTGAGAGAGACTGAGGAGAGAGAAGAAGCAGGTCAAAAGTGGTCAAACTTGGGTGAGTGGAGTCCAAGTGTCAACAATCTAAGGGTTTGGACAATTTGCCCTTGAATCAAATGGCTTAGGTTCACTTCTCTCCAATAATTCAAGGGTATAATGGACAAATGCCCCTAACCAAGGCTGACCAGGTCTGGTTTGGTCCACTTAACTTTAGTTAGTCCCCAAAATTTATCCAAATTTCGGAATAAATTAAAATGGCCTAGGGGCATTTTCGTAATTTTCCGATCCCGGACCGAAATTTCAATTTTTGTCCATACCGGTCCTATATGTTCACGGGAGACATAATACGGTGTCGGATTCGCGAAATTCACTTTCTAAGCCTTCGAAAATCGCCTGCGAAGTCCTGGGAATAAAATAATATTATTTTTCCAATTTTTGCCGAAATTCCCGTTTTTGTCCAAAACCACTCTAAATGTACGTGGCCACTCCAAAATGACCTTGGCCGTGAAAAATAACCTCAAACGGCCTCCGAATCTTGCCCCGGTGCCCACGGGGGCAAAACCGTAATTTTCCCAATTTTTGTCGAAATTTCTATTTTCAGCCGTTCTTGTCCCAAACTTACTTGGCCACTATAAAATGACGTCCGTCCTACAAAATAGTCATAATTACCCTTGAAATTTTGATATCGGAGTTCGGCTCAATATCGCGATCAAAATAGCTCGTTTTGAAATCTTAGGATCTCTCACTAACGGGTGGCTATTTAGGTGTTACGCGTATCGACCTAAAACTGTCCGAGTCTCGATAGTCTCAAATCTCGAGAGAATGTAAGAGATTATCACTAGTACCGGGGGTCGCGATCGTTCGGATAAAATTTGGGATTTGTTTGTCAGGCGTACTTTCGGTCGTGCGGAATCACCCGCGATCCAATCGTACGTTACCAACTATATCAAATCCGTTATCTTCCTAAGATCGGCCCATATTGGCTCAAGATATTCTCTCGACGTCTCTCGAAATCAGTGTCCAATCGCGATCGGTTTCTCGGTCCACGTACCTGTTCCTATTTAGCCTTTCCCATTTGGTTAGTATCCCGTGATTGATCAAGTCCGGGCGAGACTCACTAAAATCACACGAGAATTAATATACGTTTTATTGGTCCCGATAACGGGTCAAAATTCAGGATGTTACAACTCTTCCCCCCTTATAAAAATTCCGTCCCCGAAATTTGTACTCTAAACTTGTTCCTCGAACAACTGGGGGTGTTGATGTCGCATGGCCTCCTCGCTTTCCCATGTAGCGTCTTCCATCCCATGGTGTTCCCAGACTACCTTGACCATCGAAATCGTCTTATTCCGTAGTACTCGATCTTTTCGATCTTCAATTCTGACTGGTCTCTCCACGTACGACACCCTGTCGTCCACGTCTATTTCTTCATATCTTAGAACGTGTGTCGGGTCTGGTTCATACTTTCTCAACATCGACACGTGGAAGACATTGTGTACCTGGGACAAGTTAGGTGGCAGGGTAAGCCTATACGCCATATCGCCAATCTTTTCTAAGATCTCGAATGGTCCGACAAACCTCGGACTCAGCTTCCCTTTCTTGCCAAATCGGGATAACCCTTTCATAGGTGACACCTTGAGGAATACATGGTCTCCAACTTGGAATTCCAAATGTCGTCGTCTTCGATCGGCATAGCTCTTCTGGCGACTTTGGGCTGTTTTCAGCCTTTCTCGGATAATCTTGACAGCTTCCACTGTCTGCTGGATCAGCTCTGGGCCAGTAATACTCCGTTCGCCTACTTCATCCCAGCACACAGGAGTCCTACATGCTCTGCCGTATAAGGCTTCAAATGGGGCCATCTGGATACTCTGCTGATAGCTGTTATTATATGCAAACTCCACTAAATGCAGCTGTTCTTCCCATTTACCTTGGAAGTCCAATACACAAGCCCTTAACATATCCTCGAGGGTCTGAATTGTCCTTTCTGATTGTCCATCAGTCTGCGGATGGTAAGCTGTACTGAACTGCACCTTTGTTCCCAAGGCTGTCTGCAAACTTTTCCAAAAATTCGCCGTAAACCTCGGGTCACGATCTGATGTAATTGTTACCGGCACTCCATGCAGTCTTACGATCTGTCTCACATACAGTTCTGCATATCTTTCCAGCTCGAAATCCTTTCGTACAGCTAAGAAATGTGCCGACTTCGTAAGTCGATCCACAATCACCCAAATGGAATCATGCCCTCTCTGGCTTCTCGGCAATCCGGTTACAAAGTCCATGGTGATGTGTTCCCATTTCCACTCGGGAATTTCCAACGGTCGCAGCAGTCCTCCAGGTTTACAGTGTTGCGCCTTTACCTGCTGACACGTCAAACACTTAGCCACATACCTGGCCACATCCGTCTTCATTCCATTCCACCAATAATATTGTCGTAGATTCTGGTACATTTTCGTACTGCCAGGGTGGATGCTGTAATTGCTGCGATGAGCTTCTCTTAATATCTCTTCCTTAAGCTCCGTATCATCAGGTACACACCATCGTCCTCTAAATTTCAGGATTCCATCCTCTAATACTTGGAAATCTGGCTTCCTTGTAGCGGCATCCATTTCCACGATTTTCTGAATTTCCTGATCCGTGGACTGCAGCGCCTTAATCTTGGTCTGAATCTCCGGCTCGATTCTCAAAGTAGCCAGCAGATTTGACACATGGCCTAATTCAAATTTAAATTCTGAGTCTCGAAGCTTTTCTAATAACGTCCACTCCTTGATCATCATATGCGCCATACTTGATTTGCGACTTAGCGCATCCGCCACTCGATTCGCCTTTCCAGGGTGGTACATGATGTCGCAATCATAATCTTTCAGAAGTTCCATCCATCTACGCTGCCTCATATTTAGCTCTTTTTGCGAAAACAGATATTTGAGGCTCTGATGATCCGTATAAATCTGGAACTTTTCCCCACATAAATAATGTCTCCAGATTTTAAGTGCAAAAACAATGGCAGCCAACTCTAGGTCATGCGTCGGATAGTTCAACTCGTGTGGTCTCAACTGACGTGACGCATATGCAACTACTTTTCCATGTTGCATTAGTACACAACCGAGTCCTCTGAGTGAAGCATCACTGTAGACCTCAAATCCACCTGGTCCAGATGGAATAGTTAAGACTGGAGCTGTTGTCAGTCTGTGCTTAAGTTCCTGAAAGCTTCGTTCGCACTTGTCATCCCATTCAAACTTAACCTCTTTTTTTAGTAATCGCGTTAATGGCATGGCTATCGACGAGAATCCTTCCACGAAACGTCGATAATAACCGGCCAATCCCAAGAAACTCCTGATTTCCGTCACTGATGTCGGTCTGGGCCACTTAAGCACTGCCTCAATCTTAGTTGGATCCACGGATATTCCTTCTCCCGATACAATATGTCCAAGGAATGCTACCTTGCTAAGCCAGAACTCGCATTTGCTGAACTTCGCATAAAGTGCGTGCTCCCTCAACGTCCGTAATACTTCAGTCAAATGCACTTCATGTTCTTCTGGACTCTTCGAGTATACTAGAATATCGTCGATGAACACAATGACGAACTGGTCCAGGAATTCCTTAAAAACTCTGTTCATCAGATCCATGAAAGCTGCAGGGGCATTTGTCAAACCGAATGGCATGACTGTAAACTCGTAATGCCCATACCTCGTCCTAAATGTAGTCTTGAGTATATCCTCCTTCCGAATTCTTAACTGATGATACCCGGTCCGTAGATCAATCTTGGAGAACACTGACGCTCCTTGCAATTGATCGAATAAGTCGTCAATTCTTGGCAGTGGATACCTATTCTTTATAGTCACCTGATTCAACTGCCGATAGTCTATACATAATCTCAACGTCCCATCCTTTTTCCTCACAAATAGGACTGGCGCTCCCCATGGAGACGCGCTAGGACGAATGAACCCTTTATCCAGCAGTTCCTGCATTTGGACTTTCAACTCCTTTAACTCCGATAGGGACATCCGATATGGGGCCTTAGAAATCGGTTCAGTACCTGGGGCCAATTCTATTACGAACTCCACTTCCCGTTCTGGCGGTAGGCCTGGCAATTCCTGAGGGAAAACCTCGGGGAAATTGCACACAATAGGGATTTCTTCCAACTTGGGTTCCGCTAAGGTCGGATCCTTAACATTAACCAAATATCCCTCACAACCTTCTTCGAGCATCTCAGTTGCCTCTACTGAGGAGATCCAAGGGATTGAGGTTCCTCCTCGGTTTCCCTGAAATTTAAACCTAGGATGTCCAATCGGATTAAATTGGACTGTCCTATTGTCGCAATCCATAACGGCTTTCTGCTTCGTCAGCCAATCCATACCGATGATCACATCGAAATCATACATGGCTAACACAGCCAAATCAATCCTTTCCTCTACATTCCCAATCACGATTTTACAGCCCAAGCACCCCAATGATACTAACACCCTATCATGCAATGGGGTCGTCACACATAACATGCTTGTAAGTAATATAGGCTCCAGACCAACCAATCTAACAAACTGTTCTGAAATAAACGAATGGGTTGCCCCGGGATCAAATAACGCATAGGCAGCATGATCACAGAGAGAGATGGTACCTGTGACCACGCCTGGCGCGTCCTCCACATCCTTACGCGCCATTGCGTATACCCGTCCTTGTGCAGGTGGTCTGCCTTGAATAGCCGGTGGGCGATTTCCGGCCTGATTTCCTACTCTGGGCCGCTGATGTTGTCCTGGGGGTCCTAAAGGTCGTTGTTGGGGACAATCCTTTATCTGGTGTCCCAAACTCCCGCAACGAAAACAAGCCCCGAATTTATTTGGCGACTGGCTGGGTTTCCCTATATTCCTTCTCGGAAGTGGAACAAACCGCCTATTGCTAGTCATCGGCTTCTTGCCGAAGCGACGATTGTCCCGATTCTGATTAAACCTTGAACCCGATGCTGCTGTCCTTTCCATCTGATCTCTCTCCATCGTTTGGGCTCGCTCATACAATTCTCTGTAATCTTTGATATTCAGCAAAAGCATCTGGGTACGAAGATCCGACTTCAATCCATCCCGGAATCTACGAGCTTTATCCAGCGGATTCTCAACCATCCTTGGGGCGAATCTGGACAGTCTTGTGAACTCTGCTTCATACTGAACTACTGTCATCAACCCCTGACGAAGTCTCATGAACTCCGCCATCTTCTTCTCTTGGGCACTTTCTGAGAAAAACTGCCCATAGAAATGCTCAACAAAAATTGCCCAGGTCTGTTCCATATTTTCTGGAAATACTCTATCCTTAACTGCCTTCCACCAGTCGTGCGCATTATCTTGCAGCTGGTAAGTCGCCAACAAAATCTTTTCTGCCTCAGTACGCCCTAACAAGTCGAATGCTTTCTCCAACTCCTCCACCCAACGTGGGGCGGTTTCTGGGTCACCTCGCCCGTGAACTTGGGCGGTTTCGGCTTAAGAAACCGCTCCACCAACCGGTGTATTGGTCTAGCTGCTACCATTGGTTGAGCTTGAGCTTGCGGGCTTGGGCTTGATTCCCATTGATGGCGGCGGCTGTGCGCACCAGCCTCAAGAATGATCGTTGCTCTATCTTGGGCCTGTCTGCCCATGACATTCCCTATTTCTCTTAGGGTTTCGATCACTTGTTCCATTCTGGGGTCTACTGCAGCTCCAGCATTGACTCCGGGGTTTCCTGCCGCTCTAACACCCGTCTCGAGGTCTTCTACAGCTCTCACTCGAGCACGACCTCCACCTCTAGTTCCTCTTCCTGTGCCCCTCCTTGGGACTCTTCTCACACTTCCTCCTTCGCCGCTCATCCTTCCAAATCTGAGTGCTCAACTACCTAATATAATTCCGTCCAGGAATTAGAGACCTAAACCAAACAATCCGGTCTAAGTCCTTGGCAGGTATCAATACAAAAGCAATGAAACACTCAGCATGCAGCTAGCATAACGGCACATAATTTTCACCCAAGAACTCGCACATTTACCTTGGGTCCTGCCGCACCTGCATAATACTGGTTCAAATAATCACCACAACATTCAAACACAAGCAATCTGGAGGTACACTTAGCACACTAGGTCACCCTATGGCTACCCATGGTCGCTCCTCCTTATCACTCCAGGGTTCGACCAGAATGGACCGAGCTGTCCATGCTCTGATACCACTTCGGACGGGGATGTCACGCCCCGTACCCCACGAAGCATGAGCATCCCGCTTATAGGTCGAAATAGTGGTGCGACGCTCCCAGGTTACGTCACCGACCCGAAACCCAAATCAGAGAAACCACGCCACATGCGGAGACGTCGTATATATAATAAATATATATATACACCCAGACAATTTAAAAGCAACCATGAGTGACAAGAGATACCAATTACGATCGATTAAACCCCCATATACATTATCCATTTACAAAAAAAAAACAAAAAGGTACATCAAAAGGCCACGAACAAAAAGGGATCGGTGACCTAGGGGTGTCAACTAACTACCGGAGGGGTACGGTCAAAAAGTGTCGACCCTCACTCCTATACTCATATCTAAGCTACGGTACCCAGTCAGGATCAGAACCCGACGACTCCGAAGAACTCTCGAATTGCTCTTGATCCTCCTCAGAACTCATGGCCTCCAACTCTGTCTCTGGCTCAGGGTCTTGCTCCTCGTACTCGTCTATGTCCATAGGCTCAGGGGCTTCTGCGTCCACCTGCTCTGGAGCTGGATCGACTATCTCCGGCTCGAAGGCTAATCCACCAAGCTCCTCGTGCTCTTCCTCTTCTTCCACAATCTCGTACTCAACCTCAGAATCAGGATTGCCCTCCATATCAACATCTACTACATCACCGTCTGGACACTGAATATCTATCTGACCCTCTCCCACAAACGGGACGTCGGCGGACCTGATGGGACCGAATTCTACTCCAAAACGATCCCGGAAACACCAGGCTTGGTACTCGTGAGTCTCAAAGTGAGCTAAGCCTACGTCTACCCATACTAAAGCATAATGTCTATAGTACTTCTCCCCGTTCCCCACGGGGTGCACGGTCAGCGTACGCTCTATATGGTGGGGAATCCCAAAGCGTAACGGTGCATCGTCGAAGTTCATGGCGGGAGATCTGAAAAGTCGGTTTTACCACAACCGTGAGAAAACTCAGCAAGTAAAAACCACTAATCCTAAACTAGGCTAATGTGCACCTCCAGAGGGTAAATAAAACACATAAATAGATAAACCAGTATAACAATCAATATAAGTTCACCCGGGCCCATAGCCCAATTCACTACTCCGCCATGCAGGTTAGACTTTTAATATCAATATAAAACATATTCAATTTCTCCCGACCCGAAGGCCCGACCCGAAGGCCACAATTCCTCCCGACCCGAAGGCCACAATTCCTCCCGACCCGAAGGCCCGACCCGAAGGCCACAATTTAATATAACTCAAGCATGTACATCGTTTCACTCAATTTCAACCAATCACAACTTGATATACAAAACATATGTTCGGGAATTCAAGCCAAATCCTGATATCAAATTTACCAAGCATAATTATGGTCAAATTAGACTTATGCCACTCATTCCCGGCTTTCCCAAACAATTTCATTCTAGTTCAAGAACTCCACATCTAATCCGCGCAATCCTTTCCAAGGTAATTCAATACGCCTAAGGCCCGCCTTGGGCATCTTGGTCTCAAAACCATTCTCACCAATTCGGGTCGTTCGATAGGATTATACAAGTCCTAATCAACCCCTAAAATGCCTAAGTTCTTGCCATCAAATAATCATCTATTAAATACTCAACTTGGACAATTTGCACAAATTCGGTACTGAATGAACAGTACCAGGGGATGACACATTTTGTCCACTAAACCACAATTAAACACCCTCATTAGGCTCTAGTCTCAAACCCTAATCACCCAACAACCAAATACACTTAATTAAGCCTCAATTAAGCCTAATTAGTCCCCAAAATGTCCAATTCAAAGTCCTTAGCAATTGAACCCAATTAGTGAAACACTTAGGCAAATTACACAAATTCGGTATCCAATGAATAGTACCAGAACAGAACACCAATTAGGCCATAATCCACCTCTAACTCACTTCATTAGGCACTAATTAGGTCCCCTAATCACCCCACACAACATTAGACATGATTAGACCATGATTAAGCCTAATCAACCCCCTAATTACCCTCTAAAATGCACAAATAAACTAATTAAGGGTTTAGGGGTTTATACTCGCCTAAAATCGACTCGAGGCGACGGGAGCGGGCGGTCGATTACCGACACGCGGTGAGAATCGACGGCGGCGCTCCGGGGGCAAGCCGGCGTGGCTCACGGTCACCTCGGCCAAAACAGGGGGCTGCTGGGCTTGAGGGCTGAGGACAGTGGAGAGAGAGACGGTGAGGGCGAGATGGTCGACGAGGGCGGCGCACGGCGGTGGACGGCGGCGCGGTGCCGGCGAGGTGAAGACCGGCGGTGTTTCTCTCTCTCTCGCCTGGAACAGCTGCTGTGGGGCGGACAATGCAGAGGGTGGGGCTGGTCGACGGAGGCTGGGGCGGTGCCAGGGGGTGCTGTGCGGCGGCCTGAGGTCAGCAGCTCCGGCGGCGCGGCTGTTCCGGCGTGAACAGTGGCCGGCGGAGCATACGGGCAGAGAACGGCATGAAGAGGACGATCGTGAGGCTGCTCGGGAGAGAGAGAACGTGAGCTGAGAGAGACTGAGGAGAGAGAAGAAGCAGGTCAAAAGTGGTCAAACTTGGGTGAGTGGAGTCCAAGTGTCAACAATCCAAGGGTTTGGACAATTTGCCCTTGAATCCAATGGCTTAGGTTCACTTCTCTCCAATAATTCAAGGGTACAATGGACAAATGCCCCTAACCAAGGCTGACCAGGTCTGGTTTGGTCCACTTAACCTTAGTTAGTCCCCAAAATTTATCCAAATTTCGGAATAAATTAAAATGGCCTAGGGGCATTTTCGTAATTTTCCGATCCCGGACCGAAATTTCAATTTTTGTCCATACCGGTCCTATATGTTCACGGGAGACATAATACGGTGTCGGATTCGCGAAATTCACTTTCTAAGCCTTCGAAAATCGCCTGCGAAGTCCTGGGAATAAAATAATATTATTTTTCCAATTTTTGCCGAAATTCCCGTTTTTGTCCAAAACCACTCTAAATGTACGTGGCCACTCCAAAATGACCTTGGCCGTGAAAAATAACCTCAAACGGCCTCCGAATCCTGCCCCGGTGCCCACGGGGGCAAAACCGTAATTTTCCCAATTTTTGTCGAAATTTCTATTTTCAGCCGTTCTTGTCCCAAACTTACTTGGCCACTATAAAATGATGTCCGTCCTACAAAATAGTCATAATTACCCTTGAAATTTTGATATCGGAGTTCGGCTCAATATCGCGATCAAAATAGCTCGTTTTGAAATCTTAGGATCTCTCACTAACGGGTGGCTATTTAGGTGTTACGCGTATCGACCTAAAACTGTCCGAGTCTCGATAGTCTCAAATCTCGAGAGAAGGTAAGAGATTATCACTAGTACCGGGGGTCGCGATCGTTCGGATAAAATTTGGGATTTGTTTGTCAGGCATACTTTCGGTCGTGCGGAATCACCCGCGATCCAATCGTACGTTACTAACTATATCAAATCCGTTATCTTCCTAAGATCGGCCCATATTGGCTCAAGATATTCTCTCGACGTCTCTCGAAATCAGTGTCCAATCGCGATCGGTTTCTCGGTCCACGTACATGTTCCTATTTAGCCTTTCCCATTTGGTTAGTATCCCGTGATTGATCAAGTCCGGGCGAGACTCACTAAAATCACACGAGAATTAATATACGCTTTATTGGTCCCGATAACGGGTCAAAATTCAGGATGTTACATCATCAACATATAAACAGGCGAGCAGAATATCACCTTTTTCTTGCTTCAAATAGAGTGCATGCTCGTATGGACATTGAGAGAATCTATTCGCCTTGAAATATGCATCAATTTTGGAATTCCATGCTCTCGGTGCTTGTTTAAGTCCATATAGAGCTTTCTTCAACCTTAGCACTTTGTCTTCATAACCTTTCACAACAAACCCCTCGGGTTGTTCGACATAAATTTCTTCTTCAAGGATGCCATTCAAGAAATGCTGATTTGACATCCATTTGATAAATCCGCCAATTATTTTGAGCAGTAATAGAAATAATCAATCTAATCGTTTCTATGCGGATGATAGGGGCAAAAACTTCATCATAGTCGATTCCGGCTTTTTGCTTGTACCCCTTCGCGACTAATCTAGCTTTGTATCTTGTCACTTCACCTTTCTCATTCTTCTTGGCCTTGTACACCCATTTAACACCAATTGATTTCTTGTCCTTCGGAAGATTAGCAAGCTCCCATGTTTGATTTTTCTCGATGGCATCAATTTCTTCGTTCATGGCTTTCCTCCACTTTTCTTCTTTTGCCGCATTATCATAAGCAAGTGGTTCATAATATGCAAGAAGACATATAAGATGAAGCTCTTCGGTAGTTTCGTAAATTTCAGACAATCTTCTTGATCTTGGCACTAGCGGTTCATCGACACTATTTGAAGAGGATGGTGTTGATGAACTTGAATAAGATATTGGAGAAGAAGGTGAATGTTGATTTTTCAACTCCGTTTGATCGGAATCACCACGAACATTCACTTCTTCTTTTGGATTTTCTTCCCACATTCCATCTTCATTGAACGTGACATCTCTACTTACATATACTTTCAAAGTGTTAGGGTCAAATAATCGATAGGCTTTAAATGATGAGTCATACCCGATAAAGATGAGCTTTTTGCTCTTGTCTTCAAGTTTCGATCTTTTTTTATCCGGGACATGAGCATAGGCAATGCTCCCGAAAATTCTCAAGTGCGAAACACTTGGTGTTCTCCCGGTCCATGCCTCTTGTGGAGTTTAGCCTTCAAGTCCATATGTTGGACATCTATTTTGAAGATAGATGGCACACGAAACAGCTTCTGCTCAAAGTTCCTTGGACAAATTTTTGCTCTTCAACATGCTTTGAACCATATCAAGAATGGTTCTATTTTTCCGTTCAGCCACACCGTTTTGTTGAGGAGAATACGGGGCCGTCAAGAAACGCCGAATACCATAATTTTCACAGAATTTGTTGAATATGGCTGAGGTGAATTCTCCACCACGATCAGTCCTTAAAGCCTTGATAAAATAGCCACTTTCCTTTTCAGCCAGGTTCTTGAATTGTTTGAAAGTATCAAACGCTTTTGTCTTTTCTTTCAAAAAATACACCCAAGTTTTTCGAGTAAAATCATCAATAAAAGTAACAAAATATCGATGATTACCATATGAGTGAGGATTGATTGGGCCACACAAATCAGAATGAATCAACTCAAGCGGCTTCTTCGCTCGATAAGTCGCCTCCTTCGGAAAGCTAGTTCTGGAATGCTTGCCGATAACACACCCTTCACATAATTGATCGGGATGATCAATATGTGGTAAGTCATAAACCATCTTCTTGCAAGAAAGCAAATTGAGTCCACCAAAATTGAGATGGCTGAACCTCAAATGCCACAACCATGAAGGATCATCTACGCATGCCTTTAGACATCGAGACATCTCACTCTTTATATTAAGAATAAACATCCTGTTCTTCGACATCTTCACATTTGCAATCAGTTTATTATTTCGATCTCTCAACATAAGATTAAGATCTCTCATATGAATAGTATAACCTTTCTCCAGAAGTTGTCCCAAACTCAAGATATTGCTTGACATTTTTGGAACATAATAAACATTGGTAATAAACTGACGTGCACCATTCTTTAAGCGAATCAAAATTGTACATTTCCCTTCAACAAGAATTTTAGAGTTATCACCGAATGAGATATACCTTTTAATTGTCTCATCTAACTCGGCAAACATCTCTTTTCTCCCACACATGTGATTACTTGCGCCAGTATCCAAATACCACGTATCGCTTTGACCTTCTTCATCTTCTTTAAATGCCAATAAGAGAACTTGATCAGCATTATTCACCAAGTTCACCTTTTTGTCTGCTCTGCTACTTTCTTTGTTCCAGCAGTTAGAAGCATAATGACCAAGTTTATTGCAATGATAACATCGGATTTTAGATTTATCATACCATTGGCTTGTCGAGTTCTTTCCTCTTCCACGAACACTTCTTTGGTACTGGTATCCTCTATCACTTCGAGTAGGATCTCCTCTGCTTCGTCCACGACCTCTTTCTCGAAAGTGACCTCGGCCATGACTTCGATCACGATCTTGATTTATCCCGCGATTTTGTACGGGATCTCTTCTTTGCTCCTTCTCATCTCGAATGGTCAATTGCGTTTGGAGAACTTCCTCCACCGGCTCAATCTTTTTCTTTCTAAACCTTTCTTCATGGGCTTGTAATGAACCCATAAGTTCATCGACTGTCATGGCATCCAAATCTTTGGATTCTTCAATTGCAACCGCAATATGATCATACTTCTTGTCTAAGGACCGAAGTATTTTCTCGACAACGCGAACATCGGAAACGTCTTCTCCGTTTCTTTTCATTTGATTAACAATTGTCAAAATTCTTGTGAAATAATCAGCAATCGATTCAGATTCTTTCATGTGAATTACCTCGAATTCGCCTCTCAAGGTTTAAAGGCGAATCTTATGAACTTTCTGAATTCCTTGATGTGTGTTTTGAAGAATCTCCCATGCCTCTTTAGCGGTAGTGGCGTTCGAAACTTTTTCGAACATGGAATCATCTAACGCTTGGTAGATGATCGACAGGGCATATTGATCTTTCGTTCGAACCTTCTCCAAGGCATTCCTCTGGTTTTGGTTCAACGTGGCTTCATCCTCTGGCTCATCATAGCCAGTGTTAACAAGTTCCCACACACCGTAGGCACCGAGTAGAGCTTTCATTCTAACAGCCCAGTTACCATAATTTTCTTTAGTAAGACGAGGGTATTGAAGAGGAAGTTGATTGTTCGTTGAGGCCATGATCACGAACCGTAAGCTCTGATACCAATTTGTTGAGCGTCAGAGGCGCGGCAACAATATTGATTTGATGGAAGAAATTTTTTTAAGGTGAAACGATCGCAATTCGCGCCTTTCTATTGCATGTCTCAATTACAAGAGAAATAGACTATATATAGGCCATAGTTTGATTCGAAATAGGAAACCTCTTTCTAGGAAACCTATTCTAATTAGGAAACCTACTTGACTTAGGAAACTTTCCTAAAATATAACTAGAAACAATATCTCACAATATCTTATCTTATCTCTTAATATCTCACCATATATATGAAAAATCAAAATATGAAAATACGAACAGACTCAAAAAGGAAATAAGTACTAACAAATTTGGTTTAATTTCTAACAGTATGCACGTACGTAGAGGAGAAAACACCCTGACGAGTTCACAATTCCTCACGACTATTGCTCACCCAAACCAGCGCGACCACACCCCTGCATTGTCCAAAGAGTCTCGCTGCCGTGCCTTCTCCATTGAGCTACGGTTTCCAGCTGCATCTTGCCCGGAGACCGTCCTGCAGTGCCTCATCTCCACCTCGAAGAAACTGCTGCTCCTTGTACCGCCTGGGCGAGAGGTTGAGGACGACTTCGCCCTTGGGGATGCCCATGGCAGAAAAGGCGGGAGGCAAGGGAGTCGATGGAGTGCCAGAGTTCGCGGAAGGCGATGTGGAGGCTGGAGGAGGCGTCAATGAAGGCGGTGGAGCCACAGTAGCAATAGGAGGAGATGAAGGTGGCAATGTCGAGGGAGTGGTTGGGGGGAGGGGAATAGGTTGCACTTGTTGTAGAAGGTCGAGTTGGAGCTGTAGAAACCGCTTTTGGGGTCAATTTGGAGTGGGTTGGTCGCCATTGAAGAAGAATCCTTACTTCTAGAGAGATTGAGCTTCAAGCAAAGCGATCTCTGTTCTTGGATTAGATAGAGAATAGAAGAGAGAACGTGAGGGAATGAGTCTTAAGGCCACGTCATTGTCCATGTTGGACATCCTTCTTCATAAGAAAGCCATAAAGATATTAAAATTTCATTTAAAAAAAAGCTATGTGGGGTGAATTTCCAGAATTTGTGGTAGGAGGCAGTTAGCTGATCTTCTTCGATTTTGCATTTAAATAATTCAACAAAAAGTTTTGGCACAAAAGTGAGCGTTGTATAGAAGTTATAGAACGTCTAATGTCCTTTTTTCTTTTTTCTTTTTCACTCCAAGATCAGACTCCACAAAATCTCTTACTCCAATGAACTTACTTGGAGATAAGTTCCAAGTCGAAAGACATCCAAAATGCGGGCCAAACTTCTACCTATCGGGTTTGGTATACGTACTCAAACTTGAGGGATAATTTAACTTATCATTCACTTATAGAAGGGAAATGCCTAAAATTGTCAACGAGTCGATGCGCAATTCGCATCAGGAGAGGAGGTTTCGAGCTGTATTCAGATGGCTGTCTTGTGCGTTCAAGAGTTCATATCGACCGACAGACGATGTCCACGGGCGAGTTCATGTTGGGGGATTCTGATGTGCTGCTTCCATCTTTAAAACAACCTGCGTTTGTCTTCAAGAAGAGCTACCATGGAGCGAATGTGCCATCTAGTAATGGCACTAGTTCTGCTTCTGTTATTGATTTCACGATTACTGCAGTCGATGCGCGATTAGCAAGTTCATATTTTCTGAAAAACCTCTGGTGAAGTGATTTGCATGTTACGTAATCTGATATAGAGATGATCCCTAAGATGGCAGGTTAGTCTATTGTAATCTACAGCTTCTTCATTTACTTGGTGAAGGTTTGCCCATCTTTCCTTCCATACTGGTGAAGCTGAAGTAAAGACAACATTACAGATGCTTCAATTACCTTCCATAATTTGTCCAATAGTGTAATTGCCGCATCGAAGGGAAAAAAAACAAGGATATGGCCATATCGGGTGATGCTGCAATTAGGGAAATAAAGGCTGTGTTGAAGATGTATTCGTCCATATTAAAACATACTTATGGACCTGAGTAGGTCCTTAAAAGACTATCTCGATTTTCGTCTGGATTTCGGGATCACCAGAATATAAAATTTCCATAGGGTATTCTCTCTTCCTAAAGAAAACAAAGATTTTGGGGTATCTAATATAGATGATTGGAAGATTAAAGTACGTGGTTTACGCATGTGAGAGTTAATAGGAATGGATATGGTGCTTATCGACGAGAAGGTGTGTATTTTTCTCTCTTCCACTTATCGTTCAATGTGGCACTCTCTCTAACTTTTTCAAAGTATGCTACGTTGAGCAAGACAAATCAATTTTTTTTCCTTCGATCATTTTTTCGACATGACTGTATTGATGCTACGATGATTACCAATATGGTTCATCATTTTCTGAAGCAGCTGAAGGAAGGAAATATTTATTTGAAGCGATAAAGTCACCACAAATCTCTAAATTATTATGACATTTACAATCTATCTCTAAATTTATAAAAATTTTCAATCTGGTCTCCCGACTTTCCATAACAAAGTCAAATTAGTCATTTGGTATCCTTCACAAGTTTTCATAACTACTTTATTGTTTAGATTTTAGAATTTCTTTTCATTTCAGACCATTTCTTAAATAAAAAATGATACGTCTTTATTAACTTTTTTGTGTTTATAAATTAATTAATTTCATTTGAGTATATTTCAACTTAATGATCTCTATTATAGTAACAATAAAATCTCATTCAAAGTTTTGTTGGTTGATATTACTGCTATTTTAAGTCTAAGTGTTTTCATAAGATATCTAAAAACGATTGATTTATCTATTAATATTCAGTATTTATACTCATCTAAATCTTTTTTCGACTTTGGTAAATAAAATTTTTAATTTTTTGTATTTCACATTTTTTTTTAAATTACATTTAGATTCTTTTTCTCCACTGCCATCCTATCAAGAGTGTGAGTTTGAGAGGTTAGGGAGAGTTCGTCTAAATAGAAACCACGGTCCGAGGTAGGAAATGAGACGGATCTGTGTTATGCCTGGACTAAGGAAGGTAAGGTTGGGGCTAGCTACCTCTAGAAAGCCGGAAGCCGGAAGCCGGAAGCCGACTACACTGGAACTCTCACGTCAAATACGTTCAAAGTATCGGTCCAAACTTTTCGTCTAAGATAAGTTCTTTTCTAAGTCAATCATACTTGCAATAGTTCCCGGGGTCTCCCGGGCAAAAGGTTGAAGAAAGCTCTGCAGTTAATAAAAATAATTTATTTTTGGGCCATTCCATAATGTTAGATAATAGGAAAAGGATGTTGACTGGGCTAATCGAATGGTTCTCCTCGGTTCCCCTCTTAAAACGTCTTCCGCTGACTTCCTAGTCTAGAAAACACATACTCTGCGAGTACCCAGAGAGGAAAGAAGACAAGTCAAGCCTGGACAGATCATGTTAAAGTCGCCTGATGCACCTAGGGGACCGGCAGACCAGTTATGCGACTGGACGAACCGGCGGGCTTGAAGTCAATGATGTCGGATTGAGCTCAAATTTGGTCGGCTGAAGCGAAACGGCGTGCTGATCAATACACATAGCCTTAGGCTATGATTAACAATGGATTTTCGCGATTCGGGGTCGTTTAGATAGTTTTTTTTTAATTATTTTAGTAATTTTCGAATTAAGGGTATTTTTGTATTTTTTGCGTTTTTTTGTCATTAGGGTTAACACCCTTTATAAACTCGTTTTTAGGGTTTTGAGAGGCAGTAGTTTTTGGATGTTTTGAAAACTTATCGATTGTTAATCGATTGGGAGAACAGTTTGTTCCTCGTTATCGTTTCGATTCTTCTGTTTAGCCTAATTTCTATCGCGCTTCGGCATCATCGCCGCTTGATGGTACATTTTCCACTGGGGTACGATTTTGATAGCAAATCGAATTCATAATGATGGTCATAAATGGTGGTTCCTCTCATCAATTAAAACCTCGGCTACACTGAGAAGTTTCTGTTTTATTGGTTGCGAAACAAAAGCCATATCTCTCTGCTTTCTTGCCTGAAACATAAGTGCAACATGAACCCTCGAAGAATGTCATTACACATCCTATTTTCATGTCTTCTTCTTCATTTGATTGATTCTTCGGATAACCTTGCCCCAAACAACGCCATGAAAGATGGTGATGTCTTAATCTCCAAAGAAAGGAAATTCGCTCTTGGTTTCTTCAGCCCCGGCAATTCAAGCTTGTGTTACGTGGGAATCTGGTACTATGGACAACCTGAGCAAACCGTCGTTTGGGTTGCTAACAGAGAAACTCCCGTGAGTGATACTTCAGGAGTTCTTGCATTTGATCATTATGGAAACTTAGTGATCCACGAAAAGAATGGGAGCTTTCCGATTTGGTCGATCAATGTTTCGTCCATGGCTTTAAATAATTCTACTACTGCTCAGCTATTGGATTCAGGTAATCTGGTTTTGATTCACGATTTAAGCAAAGTGGTTATTTGGCAGAGCTATGATTATCCCACAGATACCTTTCTTCCGTCCATGAAGCTTGGGTTGGACCGGAGAACCGGTTTGAACTGGTTCATGACATCTTGGAAACCTGAAGATGATCCAGCACCGGGCAGTTGTTCATTCAAGTTTGAACCAACAGGGTACCCACAGCGGTTCCTTTACAAGGATCAAGTGCCGTACTGGTGGCCCGGACCAATAATTGAGAAGCGGCAGGGTAGCCTTGCCAGGATGGCCAACAATTTTATCTATAACATCACAATTGTGAATAACGCGATGGAGGTTTCTCTGATGTATGCCGTCATCAATGTATCGGTTCTCTCCAGATATGTGGTGCACGAGTCAGGGTTAGTTAAACACTTCATATGGCACAATGAAGAGCAGCGGTGGACCGAGTTTAATTACCATCCAAAGGAACTGTGTGACTACTATGGCAAGTGTGGGCCTAATGGCATCTGTGGTGCAAACAATGCAGACCACTTCGCCTGCACATGCCTGCCCAGCTTCGAGCCCAAGTTTCCGGGCGATTGGTACCTAAGGGACGGAACAGGCAGCTGCAAGAGGAGGCAAGGCGTGTCAATGTGTCAAAGCGGGGAAGGTTTTGTGAAGGTGAAACGGCTGAAGTTGCCAGACACTTCAACAGCACATGTTGACATGGGCCTGAGCTTGAAGGAGTGTGAGCAGGAATGCTTGAGGGATTGCAATTGCACAGCTTATTCGAGTGCAAATGAAAGTTTTGGGGAATATGGGTGCCTCAAATGGTATGGAGATTTAGTGGATACAAGAGGATTTTCAAACTTGGGTCAAGATTTATATGTGCGGGTCAATGCAATTGCCTGAGGTACTCATTGCTAATCTTTACTTCAAATAGTTTTGCAGCAGTTGTGCGGCTGTAATTGTTGTCCCAATTTCTCCTGATCTCTTTTCTTGATGAAACTGTTTGGTTCTGATAGTTGATATTATTAACTGCACTTGTTGCATAATTTCCGTAACATTTGCACGTTCAATGTCATTGGCACACTTCTTGTGCCTTCCTTTACAGCTCGCTATAGGAAAAGAGTACTCCTGTCAAGAAGGCAATGGTGGTGGCAACGATATTGGTATCTGCACTGGTGTTGCTACTCTTAGGCTCCCTTATGTACTGCCTTCTGTTGAAGAGGAAAAGAGGTGCGGTGATCTAGCTTGATAGAAGCTTTTTCTTCCATATATATTGCTCAGTCTGTTTTACGAGTGGGTAATTATTTCAATGTTTAGGGTTAAGAAACAGATTAAATTTTAGATGGAGCTAATTGAGCCATGATTTTAGGTTAAACGGTGATTGATTTCAATACTTGAAACCTTGATCAGTGAAGCTGCACAGACATTGCTAGATAATTAGAGAATGCTGTATTGTGATTCATCTTGAAATTGAGCCTACGTGAATTGATCTTAAGCGAGAAGGTCATTGTTGAAGGGAAAATTTGTATTGTTCCGTCCTCTACATATAATTTTATTCATTGTTGAAGGCAAAAAAAGAAGCATTACATAATTGCTTTCATTGTCTTTCTTAAGCAATTTATTCATCTGTGTGACAGCAGATAGAAGCAGGCGTAATCATCTTGTTAGGGTTACCACAAGTTCAACATATTTTGAAGAACTTCCAGGTCTGAAAGACCTCGACAGGGAAGGTAGACCAAAAACAGATCTACCATTCTTTGATTTTGGCGCTGTAGCTGCAGCCACAAGCAACTTTTCCTCTGTCAATGAGCTCGGCCAAGGAGATTTTGGATCTGTCTATAAGGTAATTAATCTCTCTATTCCACTGAATGCGGATGGTTATTGTATATGAAATGTGTAGTCTACCGACTTCACGTGTCTGTCTCTTATGTGGATTGATGTCCTTGAAGAACATGCTCGGAAACGAGCTAGTTTTTTTTTCATAGGACCTTTTTCTCTTTGTAAATTCTCAAAAGGTATTGAGATCTGGTTACTTCCACTGTATCTATGGAGGCGTCTCATGTAGTGAGTCATACCTTCCAGTCATCACGAACCCAGGAAGTGATTAGCGAAAGACAAGGGAGAAGAAGCAGAGAACAGCACAAGCCATGTCGCTTCTTTATTTTTCTAGGTCATACAACATGCAATGAGTGTAACCTGCCCGGAAAGTTTAACTACCTAATAAATCCTAAAATCTACTCATGACGGCTTTCGAGTGACTGGCTTTATCTGACAGGTCTTAATGTTTATTCTTATGATGAGTTCATTTTCACAGGGTATGATGAATAACGGAAGAGAAATAGTGGTTAAAAGACTCTCTAAATATTCTGGACAAGGAGTTGAAGAGTTTAAGAATAAAGTTCGGTTGATTGCCAAGCTCCAACATCGGAATCTAGTGAAAATCTTAGGTTGCTGCATTCAAAGGATGAGAAACTGTTAATTTATGAGTATTTTCCCAATAAAAGCTTGGACTCATTCCTTTTTGGTAAGTCCTCTCTTTCAGTGGAAGAATTTCATTCCTTGTTGTGGATAATGACAAGGAAATTCCCAATTTTGGTCCAGATGAAACAAAGAGATTACTTCTGGATTGGGGAAAAAGGTCCGAAATTGCATATGCGGTGGCTTGAGGACTCATGTGTTTACACCAGGATTCAACGTTGAGGATAATCCACAGAGATTTGAAAGCTAGCACTGTCTTACTGGATGATACATTGAACCCCAAGATTTCAGATTTTGGGATAGTGACGATATGTAGAGGAGACCAATTGAAGGAAAAATGAAGCGCGTGATCGGGACATAGTAAGTGTTTTTCTTGAGCATTGGATTCTGCTTTACCTGATTAGGAAATGAGAAATTAGAACAAAGAAATAGAACTCGGACCAACCATTTTCTGTCTTCCATATGAAAGTTTAAATTTATAGTTATTTCCTCGAAAGTTCAATGGGGAAGTTTATACGGTGAATGAGATGTTGATTACTACTCTCCCTTCTAGCTTATGTAGTGGGTATATGGCACCAGAGTATGCTATGCAAGGCCGGTTTTCAATAAAATAAGATGTGTACAGTTATGGAGTTTTGTTGTTGGAGATCATTACGGGTCAAAGAAATAGTGGGTGCTATCATATGAAGCCCTTTTGCAATTTAATTGGTCATGTAAGTCTGAAACTCTTACATAATTCAATGCTATGCACAATTTGACCAACCTCTACATTCACATTATCATGTTCTTCCCAGGTATGGGAGCTGTGGAAAGGACAATGCATGGACATTGTCGACAAATCAATGGACAAGACATACTCTGAGAAAATGGTATCGTGGTGCATTCAGATTGGTCTTTTGTGGTGCAAAGATATGCATCGGACAGACCAACTATGTCCACAGTGGTTTTCATGTTGGGGAACGCTGATGTGGTACTTCCATCCCCGAAACAGCCCACGTTCATCGAAGAGAGTGACTACAATGGAGATTTTCAGTCAGCATGCAACAGAACATGTTCTGTTAATGGAGTTACAATTACTGTTGTTGAAGCTCGGTAGTCATAGCCATCACAAGTGAACTGCGTATTCTACTAAACTTGAGAAATTGAGGCACTTCCTGTATCCGTAGATAAATGACACCTAACGGCTAATGGTGTCTTATATGAGCTACCTTGTAGTTCTTGTGCGTATGAGAAATGTTTATATATAGATTAGATACAATAAAACAAAATTTCCTTGGTTTATTGATTGAGCTCACTCTCCGTCTCTTAACCTGAGACATGTACTTGTAGATTACTGTTTCTGCAACATTCTCATTATCCCACGATCAACTAATTTGTCGCCTATCTCATTTTATGTTGGCAGGAAGTTGTCAAATTGTATCATGAGATAAACCAGAAGATCCTTTTCCTTTTTTTTAATTGTCTTATTTTTGCATTACAAGTTCATAATAGATTCTTTGCTCTCAAGAAGACGGGGGCCTTACTTCACCTACAAACTTGAACGTGAAAGTGAATGAATTAACAGCAAAGGGTGACGCTGAAACTGACACTAGGCAAAGGGTCTTCAAGTATCATACATCTTAGCTCTTTCCACTCACTTTTTTGGTTAACAGGTCTTAATGTCACCATAACAAATATGGTGAATTAATCATGTTCCTAATTGACAATTTCGTAGGTCAACCTTACTTTGTTTGAACCCTAAAGAGTTTCGTCATACGAATGATTAATCATAGAAAAAAATTATAATTAGTCTACTCAGGCGAATCTGTTATGTCGATGCATGCTGATATCCCAACAAGGACTGATGATAACAAAAAGGCAATCTCTGTCTTTAAGCCTCTTATTTCGTAGAATGCTAGTCCTTTTTCTTTTCCTTTTTCTAATTTCTTCCAGCATACTTTCATGGTAAGCCCCAGTTTTCGATGTCACAAGAACCATCGTTTTGGTAAAACTTATACGTCATTGGCGATGGAAAGAGGACACCTTTATGGCCTGATCCATTGCATCCTTTAGGACCTCTTGTGGGTATTTTTTTTCTTAGAGAATTGTGTGTGATGTTGGACTTCCTTTTGAAGCAAAAGGTGCTGATGTCATTGACAATGGAATGTGGCACTGGCCTGCTGCAAGGTCTGAAGAACTGGTGCAAATTCAAGCAATCTGCTGTGGTAATATTTCTCGTAATATGAACTTGACTGATAGGGTCATTGGAAAACTTATTTTTCAGGGCAATTAACTATAAATAGTTCTTGGAGCAAGATCTTGTAACGTTTTCCTAATGTGGGTTACATTAATTGAGATTGTTATTACCCGCTTGCGGGTTTGGTCTAATAAGTTTGGATATAAGGTTTCTTAATTAGTCGGATATGGGCCCGGCTTGTGTGGGCCGAGTTCGGCTCGGCCCGTTATGAGAGGGCCTGGCTGGAAACTCTATAAATAGAGCTGCATGTCCCTCCTCTGTGCCTAACTCTCTCCAATCTCTCTCAAACGCTCTCAAACTCACCTAAAGCTTCCGTGAGTTGGCTGAGGCGGTCTCATAGCGCGGGGACTTCGGGAGCGACAGGGGAGAAGACCTACGGCACCGGTTCATCGTCATTTCCGCATCCAGGCCGATGGAATCCAAATCAAGTGCACAAATTCTATCCATCCTTTTACCGTACCGTTAATATCTCGCTATGGTGATCCTAGGGCGCTCGGCCGAGTCATACGGGCCGGCTAACATGTGGTATCAGAGCCGCCATAGTCGAGAAACGAGCCAGTACTGTTCGTATGTGGTTGTGATTTTTTCATCCGTTGAATGTTAGAATAAATCACATTGATGGATAGATCGTCGCGAGACGAGAAAAATGAGTGGTCGCCGGAAACGGCCGCACGCGCCGCCACGCGCCGGGGCGTGGGAGAGCCCCGGCGGGACATGCGCGGGTGTTTCCAGGCGCGTGCAGCGCACGCGCTAAGGTTTCCGCGTGCCGGGTCGATCCGGCTGACCCGACCCGACTCCGGACCCGACCCAGGGTTCGACCCGTTGACTCGACCCGGACCCGACCCGTTGACCGAACCGGTCAACCGGTCGGACTGATCAGCGGTCAGACCGGTCGGGCCGGCCTTTTTGGCCGGCTTAGGCGCCGGCGCGTGAAGCCCACTCGCTGCACCTTCAGGAGGCGTGTGAGGGCGCGTCCGGCCTCCGATTGGAGCGTGCAAGGTACCTGCGTGCTCGTATTAAGATTCTCTACACTGTGATATATTTATTTTACATGTTTGATACTTTTGAGGATGTGAAAATACATACGGAACCCTATATACACGTATTTTTAGGGTATATTTTCGTATTTTCATGTATTTCTCTATGGTTTAAGAGATACAGATTAAATCTTAGATGTATATGATAACATATGGAAATGTAGATCCTGTTTCATTGATAGTATGTATAAGGTTCAACATATATCAATGTATAAAGCAATGTAATTAGCATAGTATGTAATTTTAGAGACATTGCCCATGTCTTCCGGTCTATAATTACATATATATAGAATAAGTGAGACATAAAGTTTATATCCTTAGTATGAGAGAGTTTCAATGATTCAATTTGGTAGTGACCGCCGAAGTGGCACACTTGATTGAGTTTGAGAAATATCAGTCTCGTATTGTTAGGATGTCTCCTGTTCTAATGTGTTATTATACTCCCAAAGGATGTGATTATGTATTGGTTCATGGAGGGATGCATATACAGGATGCGTGAGGAATGACTGATCCTAGTGGTTCATACACCCAAAGGTGGTGAATTCATAAAAGATTGGAATATATTCTCATGGCCGTTGTAATGTAGAGGGTATATAATTGCATATCATGTATTCTGCCCAAAGCTGATTATATGATGATGTGTGTAACTCTCAGGAAAGTACTCACATGATGCTGATTATAGATATTGCTTGTTTTTTAATAGTCACATTCTCCCTGAACGGCAACTCCATAAGTATTGAGGTTCTTACTGGTTCAAACTTTAAGAAATGGAAAGAGGATTTTCTATTTGGTATGGAGCTGGCAGATATTCATGTTGCTCTTACTGAGGATAAGTGTGACGCCCCGACCTCGGGGTTATAAACGTGACGTCTCGTTCATTATTATCTTTCTTTAAATACAAGCGGAAGCATATCACGAGACAATCACATTGAAAACAAATAGCGGGATTCAGACAAACAGCATCATGAGCAAACCTTGTATTTATAGGACACGCAAACATATTTTACAGGCCAACTTAGCCGATTTTTGCCATTTATACAACAAACGTTCTGGCTTGGGTGTCCTAAGCCCACTACTTCGGGTTCACAGCTCCGAGCTTTCCCCGAACTCCAACATGGCTCAAACTCCCCCTTTCACCGCTGTCCGTTCGACCATCCTATGAACCTAAGGGGAAAAACGAGGGATGAGTCGGGGAGACTCAGCAAGTGAAAACACTAATATCAAGCGATGATATATCAATCGCCGTTAACATAAGTCGACCCTTACCGTACCCGCATCGATGGCAGATCAATAGCAAAGTTCAAACAAGAGAACATCACGCATGGCCACATCATGCACACTTTACAAACCAAGGCTCGGTTCTATCTCAAAACAACATCAAACATGAAACATGATCAAATCAAGAAATGAACCAACTACAACCAACCAAACAACCGAGAAACGGTCCAAGCAAACCACGTCACAACGCATCTCAACATCCTTTCCCGATATTAGGGAATTCACTTACACAACAATTAAACAAGAACTAGAGAAAACGAGGCGTGTGAAGGACACGTGAGTCTCGGCAATTCTCGGGCGATTCTTGGTGGTTCTCGGGCTTAAACACGAACACTCGGGCCTTGCATAAGGCTTCCTCACTCGATCAAACCACAAGAGAGAGACATGGGCTAGGCGGTAAGCTTTTTCTCTCTTTCTTTCTTTCTTTTTCTCTCTTTCTCGGTCATGAATACAAAGCAAGAAATAAGAAAGAAGGTTGGCCGGAGCTCTCGGGGCGTGGAAATAGCGTGAGGGAGAGGAAGGGGGGGCTTCACGTGAGGCTCTCCCTCTCTCTCTCTCTCTCTCTCTCTCTCTCTCTCTCTCTCTCTCTCTCTCTCTCTCTCTCTCTCTCCCTATTAATAGAAGGCTTTTCTTGGTCACTACTCAAGCCAATCAATGCATGTCATCATGGAGGGGCCCTAAAGTCTTGATTCATTAATGCAACCCATCATGAAGGGCCACCAAAGTCTAACTTAATTAATACAAGCCATTAATGATCCTCTCTTTCTCTCTTTGGCCGAATGGCCCTCTTCTCACGGCTCCCCCTTGGCTTGGCCGAATGGCCTTGCCTTGTGCCCCATAATGATAGGGCCTCCAAAGTCTAAGGTCATTAATGCTTGTTATCATGAAATAGGGCTTCTAAGTCAAGGTCATTAATTAGGCTTCTTGAACAAGCTTCATTCTTGGCCATTCATCTCCAACTTGGGCTTCACTTGTTATCATGAAATAGGGCTTCTAAGTCAAGGTCATTAATTAGGCTTCTTGAACAAGCTTCATTCTTGGCCATTCATCTCCAACTTGGGCTTCAAGTTTTGATTTCTCTAGAATCATCCAATTCCAAGCTTGCTTCTCTCTCTCGGTTTCCCCCTAGGCCGACCTCCAATAAAAGTGTAACATATCTCATTTGAAAGATCATAACGTGTAATTTAAATCACCAGAAGACATCTAGTTGAAATTCCAATGTCCTCATATAGAAAATGCTAAATCTTTGAAATTTGACAAAACCGGATAGCTTTGCACTGTTCACGAAATCGGACTTGAAAACATAGTAAATGGACTCCGAAAATTCTCAAATTTGAATATGTCATAAAAGAGGCCTTAACAAACATTTTTCATGAAGAACACAAAATCTGAATATCTCTGTAAATACCATTTTTAGTAGCTCAAAGACAGACTAAAAACAGTTCGCTGGAACAACATTTTGTTTCTAAAAGTAAGCTCTGTCCAGAATCCAAATCATCTCGAAAAATTCCCAAATGTATATACGTTATAGAAAAGGAAGTTCTCAACAACTTTTGTGAAGGAAAATTTTCCAAAATAGGCCCAAAAAAGCTTGTAGAAAATAAAGAATGGGTGAACATCACCGAAATACCTATTCTGGGCAGTTTCACACGGTCCGAAAATCAGGCCATCGTACCACTCATATCAACTCCAAAAATTCTGAAATTAAAGTATGTAAAACTTCAAGATTTTTGGAACAAATTCAAGAAGGAAGTGTTCTGAAATTCGGATCACAAAAGTCTCCCCAAAAATAACAAAACAAAGGGGTACAAAGGATCTGAACTGGGTTTTCCAAAACAAGAGTAAACAATTTAGTTCCGATTGGAAAACCACCAAACTTAAACCATAGCCAACTCCCAGGGACTAAAATTGAGGATATTACAATTTCCCTACGGCTTCTCAGGCCCAAAAATTGGGATGCGACAATAAGCCAGTAGATGTCACTGCTGAAAGTACGGACATGGAAAAGGCACTGAGTGCCGCCTGGGCAAAGAGCAATAGGATTTGCTTGTTACTGATGAAGCGATCCATTAAGGATCACTTGAAGAGTAGTTTGCCAGCTGACTGCACTGCTAAAGAAATGGAAACCTTGCAAGCAAGGAACCGTGACTCGTCTAATGCTGAGACTGGGACATATATGCAGTTACTTAATAATATGAGGTATGATGGTTCAAGTGGGGTTAGGGATTACGTCCTTAGGATGGTAGACCTCCAGACGAAACTAAAGGTTCATGAGATTATCCTTTCTTATGCTTACATTGTGCATCAAGCCCTGAACACCCTTCCTACTGAGTTTGGAATTATAAAGACCAACTATAATTCTCAAGATGAAAAGTGGTCGGTCAATGACCTGATAGTTAGAGTTGTGGCAGAGGAAGAGAAACTGAAGAAAGATAAAGGGAATCTTGCTTTTTATGCCTCTAGTTCCAGTAGCAGGAATAGTAATAAGTTCAAGAATCGTACTCAGAAAGGAACTCCTGAAACCACCGGTTATTTGAACCATCTAGGTCTTGAGAAAACACCCTTGAAGAAGAATGGTGTTCATTGCTACTTTTGTAGGAGGAAGGGTCATATGAAGAAAGACTGCAATAAATATAAAACTTAGTTGTCCAAGCGTCAGCAGTCAAGTATTGACTCTTTGGCACTTGTTTGTGAATCCAACCTATCAGAAGCTCCATCCAGTTCTTGGTGGCTAGATAGCAGTGCAACTAATCATGTTGCTTATACCATATAGGGATTTACAAACATAAGGAAGCCAAATCAGGATGAATTAAAGCTCACTATAGGAAACAGCAAGAGAGTCGACGTCGAGTTCGTGGGAGATGTCATATTAATTTTGGATTCTGGTTTTAATATGATGTTAAGAAACACATTTTATGTACCTTCCTTCAGACGGAACTTAGTTTCCGTATCAAGTTTGGATGTTTGTGGCTACTCTTTTGAAATAAAGAACAATGTGGTTTCTATGTTCTTTGATTCAAATAAGGTTGGGTGCTGCAACATATCGAATGGATTGTATAGATTGTATTTATCTCCCAATGATATATACGTCGCTTATACAGCTAAATGGTTGTTTCCAAAAGACCTCTACCTAAGGAACAGTCTTATGCATTGTGGCATAAACGACTTGGTCACATTTCTAAGGAAAGAGTGGAAAGGCTGATAAAGACAAACATCCTGCCTACTCTTGAAAGTGACCTAGATACTTGCGCAGACTATTGTAGGGGTAAGATGACTAAGATAAAGAAGAAAACCGCAGTCTGTAGCTCTGACCTGTTGGAGGTCATTTACACTGACATCAGTGGACCCTATACGGCAACATTGTATAGAAATTTCTATTTCATCATATTTACAGACGATTATTCTCGATATGATTATCTATTCTTGATTAAGGAGAAGTCTAAGTCTCTTGACAAGTCCAAGATTTTTTGGACTGAAGTCGACAAACAACTGGGAAAAGTCGTAAAGGTTGTCAGGTCTGACCAAGGTGGTGAGTATTATGGCAGGCATGGCGATGATGGACAGCTGAAAGGGCCATTTGCCAAATATTTGGAAGATTCTGGAATAGCGGCTCAATTTACTATGCCCGGGAGTCCTGAACAAAACGGTGTGGCCGAAAGGCGGAATCGCACCCTTATGGACATGATGAGGAGTATAATTAGCAGGACGAACTTACCTAATTTTCTGTGGGGTGAAGCTTTGAGAACAGCTCTCTACATTCTAAATCATGTTCCTACCAAGGCTGTTCCAAAGACTCCTTTTGAATTATGGACTGGACGTAAACCTAGCCTAAATCATCTTAAAGTTTGGGGGTGTCCTGCAGAAGTAAGGTTATACAATCCAACATTGAGCAAGTTGAAATCCAGAACCACTCAATGTTACTTCGTATCTTACCCAGATCATTCGAAGGGGTATCGATTTTACAGTCCCTATGGAGGCACAAGAATTGTCAAATCACAGACAGCGAAATTTCTGGAATTTGATGTAGCCGAGAATGGTAGTTGCTCACAGACCATTGAAGATAATAATATGGTAGGTACTACAATGTCGATTTCTCTACCTGTATAGACAATTATGGAGACCCCTACACCACAGACTGAGCCTGTTGTGGTCCAGGATCCTGTTATTGAAACAGCTTCTGATGAAGTACTTCAAACCCCTCAGGTGCAGGAAAGCAGTAGCTCCACTCAGGAGATCTATCAGGCAGAGACGATCGGCTATACCACCGGATTATATGGTCTATCTAGGAGAGCATGACTACGATATAGGCTGCGTGGTTGATCCAGTAACTTATTCAGATGTAATTTCTTGTCCTCAATCAGATATGTGGGTGAATGTAATGAAAGACGAGATTCAGTTTATGAAATATAATGGTGTTTGGGAGCTTGTTGAATTGTCTAAAGGTTACAAGCCCATTGGTTGCAAATGGGTATACAAGACTAAAAGAGACTCCAAAAGAAAGATTGAGAAATTCAAAGCCAGACTGGTAGCCAAGAGTTTCACTCAAAGAGAAGGAGTAGATTATGAGGCGACTTTTTCACCAGTATCTTCTAAGGATTCTTTTAGAGTGATCATGGCATTGGTAGCTCATTTTGATATGGAATTATACCAGATGGATGTTAAGACTGCCTTTCTAAATGGAGACCTTGATGAGGAAGTCTATATGGTGCAACCCGAAGGTTTTGCAGCTGATGATTCAAGTGAGCTTGTGTGTAGATTGAAGAAATCTATTTATGGCCTTAAGCAAGCTTCTAGACAATGGTATTTGAAGTTTCATAGTGTTGTCACTTCATTAGGTTTTGTTGAGAACAAGTTGGATCAGTGTATATACAGCAAGGTCAGTGGAAGGAAATTTATTTTTCTCATACTCTATGTAGATGACATCTTGCTTGCGAGTAGTGATATTGGATTACTACATGAGACAAAGCGAATGTTGTCGAAGGATTTTGACATGAAGGACCTTGATAAGGCGTCTTTTGTCCTAGGCATTGAGATCCATAGGGATCGTTTTCATCGAGTATTGGGTTTGTCTCAGAGAACATATGTTAATCGTATTCTGGAAAGATTCAGTATGCAGAACTGCAAGCTAGGAATTGCTCCTGTCATAAAGGGTGATAAACTGAGTCTGTCACAGTGTTCTCATACGGATATTGAGAAAACCCAAATGAAGGATGTACCTTATGCTAGTGCACTTGGAAGTATCATGTATGCTCAAGTTTGCACTAGGCCAGACATTGCTTTTGCAACAGGACTTCTAGGCAGATATCAGTCAAATCCAGGACACGATCACTGGGTTGCTGCCAAGAAGGTGATGAGGTATCTGAAGAGGACAAAAGACTATATGCTGATCTACAGACATGTTCAGAACCTACAGCTGGTAGGGTATTCGGATTCAGACTTTGCTGGCTGTCAGGATGAAAGGAAGTCGACAACGGGTTACATCTTTAAGTTAGCAGGAGGTGCAATATCATGGAAAAGTGAGAAACAGAAATCAATGACATCCTCTACCATACAAGCGGAGTTTGTAGCATGCTTTTCGGTCGCTACTCAGGCAATTTGGCTCTGAAACCTCATTAGGGAGTTGACCGTATTTGATTTTGTGGATCGGCCCATACAGTTGTATTGTGATAATAACTCTGCAGTGTTGTTTGTTAACAACAACAGAGGTCTCAAGGGGTCTAAGCATATAGAGGTCAAGTACTTGACCATAAAGGAAAAAGTCAGGGATGGTGACATTACAGAAGAGCACATTTCCACAGATGATATGATAGTAGATCTACTAACTAAAGGCCTTCGCCCTTGTATTTCTTAACGACATGTTATTAGCATGGGCTTAGGAGTATCATGGAATACTGTTGTTTAGTGGGAGCTATTTTTAATTTGTGCTCTAATAAAGTTTACATCTGTGTTCTGTTACTCTTTGTAACATTTTGGATGTGTATCAACTCATTTGCATTCAATAAGGTGTTTCTGAATGCATTGTTGTTATGTTAAATACACATATAAGGTGAAAATCTTAAAGGTACTGTGTAAACCTTGAGTAAAGGCTATGGGCATTCAATTATTAGCCTTAAAGATATGTCCTATTACACATAAAATAATGTTAACAATAAGGATAAGACATATGTAGGTTTATTGGAATCATAAAGATATTCTCTAATGACACATCAGGTTTTTGTGACACTTAAGGAAAGAGAATGAGGACTAACAACGGAGATGACACATGAGGTATAATTCTTTATGAGGTGTCATCCATTTGCCACACAACCATATCGAATCCATATCAGTAAAGTCTAAGACACTTGTGACCATAGAAGGCTCTGCGTGATTACATGCAGTTACCGCCATGATTCGGTGTTTGAAATTTTATGGGATCGAATTGACTATTAAGAATTATCCATAGACCAAATAAAGGTGCACATAAGGTACGATTTCAATTAATATAGCCCAAGTAGGAGAATGTAACGTTTTTCAAATGTGGGTTACATTAATTGAGATTGTTATTACCCGCTTGCGGATTTGGTATAATAAGTTTGGATATAAGGTTTCTTAATTAGTCGGATATGGGTCCGGCTTGTGTGGGCCGAGTTCGACTAGGCCCGTTATGAGAGGGCCTGGCTAGAAACTCTATAAATAGAGCTGCAGGTCCCTCCTCTGCGCCTAACTCTCTCCAATCTCTCTCAAACGCTCTCAAACTCACTTAAAGCTTCCATGAGTTGGCTGAGGCGGTCTGAGGCGGTCTCATAGCGCCGGGACTTTGGGGGCGACAGGGGAGAAGACCTATGGCACAGGTTCATCGTCATTTCCGCATCTAGGCAGATGGAATCCAAATCAGGTGCACAAATTTTATCCATCCTTTTACCGTACCGTTAATATCTCGCTATGGTGATCCTAAGGCGCTCAGCCGAGCTATACGGGCCGGCTAACAGATCTGAGCTTCTTTACGAAAGTGCCTTGGCAAAATGGTGTGGTTCTTTTATGAATAAGTTGCCTTTCAGGAGGAGAATGAAGAAATAGAATCCTGCGTTGAATGATGTTTGTCTCTTTTGTGGCTCTTTTTATGAGTGAAGAGATTACCTTTTTCTTGATTGTGAAATTTCGAAGGATGTGTGATCACAAGTTTGTAGGAGATGAGGAGCTACAGTTAATTATTGATGAGTTGGGATGCTGAGCTGAAATGGAACTGTGCTAACTGGATAGGAAAAGCTATCAAATGTGTCAATTCTAAAGCTGCTTGGTGTGCAACTATCTACCATATATGGCTCCCGGGGAATAAGATGCAGCATGCGCTTGACTTTGATTTTACTAGTGCTGCTGTTTTCTCCAGAGTCCAAGGGGATGTTTTGTACAGAATGGGCAGCAAGCTTACTTTTAGTTCTCTTCCTCAGTCTCAAAACAGAGATTTTGCAGATCCTAGAGGTTATATTGTTGTGGCGTGATCCTGGAAATTTGTGTCCCGGGGATCTTGATTGTTGGTTTGTTCTTTTGTAACATTGTTCAAAACTGCTTTTCATGTATCCCGGAAAGAGAACGGTGCTCCAGAAATCCTAAAACTTGTCCCAAAAGTGTAATTGAGTCTTAAACCTTTCAAAAGCCCAATTAAATTCTAAAACTTACCCAAAAAATACAATCAAGTTTCTCCATTAACTCTGTCGGGGCCATGGAAGAACTCGAGCTTTTCTGAGATTGAAAGCTCAGGAATATTCGCCAAAATATGGTCGGGGTGTTAAGCGCTCAAGTATATTCCATGGTCGGGGTGTCAAGCTCATGCTCAAGATTTTGGAGAATAAGGTCGCGGTGTTAAGTTTTGTGAATTTCAACCGCTTCTTGGCCATTTCAAATCCATTTTCTCGTCATATGCCCAAAGTTGTAGTTGATGGATCTTTTGTGGAACTGATTAAGTTAAACAATTCCTGGTTGGATAGTTGACCTAAAGTTCGTCTTTTGTTTGGATCTGTCAAATAATTCATTCACCAAAGTAATGGCATAAAACTTAACTCGGAATTATAGAGGAGTCATCCCCTTGAGCTCGAAGCTCGCAACCGTGGCTGTTTGAGCTTCGAAGCTTGAAGTTCACAGCCACTATGTAATGCACGGCCATGGAAGAACTCAAAGAAAGAAGAAGACGTTGGACCAAGGATGAGAAGATGCCACGTAAATACCTCTTCCTTCAATGTCACATCAGAGCCACGAGTCTTGAGAAAATAAAATAAAAAACACACTGGTATTTTTCGTTAGCCAAATTAGATGAAGTTAGCGGAAAAACTTGATTGTACCAATTTGATAAATTTTAGGACTTAATTGCGCCTTTCGAAAATTTTATGACATAATTGTATTTTTGTTTAGCATTTCTAATGCACTTATCCCTTAGGGAAAAGTACAAACTAATGACAAAGAAGTTCATGTGATCGATTTTTCAATAAAATGATGCAAAATAGGGACCATAAAAAAGTGACTACTTAGTAATTTAAAAAAATAAAACAGACCCACAAAAAATATAAGCTGATGGGAACTTAGAAGATGAAGGATGGAGAAACATATATTGATTTTTCATTTCTAGATGTGGAAAAAGTATACATGTAAAAAAACCTAAGTTATTACTCTGTTCAACATAAGGGGTAAAGACTGAATTCATACATGGAAATGTTAATCAAATTAATAATGGGATCACTTGGAATTTTAAACCCCAAAACCCAAGTCTCCACTGTCCATAAAAAAATTGCAGCATCCAACTGCCCATCATACAAGAGTATGCAAAAAACTCCAAACAAACAGCAACCTTGTGGTGACGGAATCATCCAGATATCAAACAGGTGTATCATAGCAACATCACAATTAACATACTCATTATTCCTCGCTTGTCTCAAACAAACCAAAGAGAACATGTTCTAACTATTTCACACACATACATAAACAGAGCAAGCGAGAGCACAAGTTTGATGCACGGATATAGAAAAATAGAGTAATTAGACGATAATAAAATTGAAAAGCCACATAACCAAATGCGTGCTTTCTCAAAACACATAAGATCAGAGAATAAACATGCCTGCGCAATGGGATAGATTTTACCCTCAATGGAATGAAGCTTCTCAAGCTACAAGATAGAACCCATTCAAACTAACAAGAAAGCAACAAGCACTGATTCTGTCAGCCCGCACCCTAAAGTAGCTTGAAATACATAGCAAATACCATTTCATGGCTCATATCCAGATGAAATGAGAAAAATTAGTCAATTCAAACAACCAAATACAGCATTAAGCCAGTGAGTGGATGCAACAACAAATGAGACTTACGGTGTAAAGTCAAATATGAGAGGAACATTTAAAACTAAAGAAAACTAAGAAAAATAGCTTATCTAATGGAGGTTTTCCAGAAAATCCAGAAACCCAGTCTACCAACAATCGGAGAAGAAAGATATACATAAAAATTATACAAGGAGCATATTTCTAAGGTCCAGCTCTACTCACATATTCAGACAGCATCACCAATAGAAACAGACAGGCAAACAAGATCTAACAACTAATTTCGTACAATAACGTAGCATACAATTGTAAGATGTGATAAAAACCACGTTCAGACATAAGTAGAGCTGATGGTTATGGACAAACCTTATGCAAATTGAATGCCAAGTCTAGTTCACAGACATTGCTAAAGAAGTGATCCAAAATCTCTACAAATAAGTGAATGCACTCCAAGTATGCAAGCTCGTTATCTGTTATGTCAACACAGAGCGAGAAAAAAAGTCCAGAATATCGCCCGTAAATAACCTTGTGTGTCTGAAACTCAATTAGACCTTCATGTGCAGCTAGCAAACATGAAACTTTTGAGCACCCAAAAAGACACTTAAAAGTGATACTGTAAAATCAAGATAATGGAAATAGAAACATAGTTCACTGTACAATAATGGTTGGATATTTGGCTATCAAATGGTGAACGAATTCCTCCTCGTACATCCTTAAACAGAATAGAGGTATTTCCTAAAGCTTTCTGCACAGAAACACGTACCACAAACCTCTCCGAGGATAATCCAAAGTGAACCTGTCCCATCTGGATTTGTTATTGATTCAACAATGCCATAAAGAAACTCACACATAGAAGAGATGCAACCAGAAAAAAGAGACAATATTTCTGATGCCTTAAGAAAGAATAGACAAGCAGGGATGATTAGAACTAGAGCGGCTGAGCGAAGAAGCACTCTTGTTTGCGAACCACTCTTTCATGTGATGGATCACTTTGGTCGCATTTTCATAAACCAATCAGTGATCGGGCATGCTCAATCTATAAGGACCCCTCATTGACTACGATTGTTTCAGTTGCACAAGTAAAATTCACTGACTAGTGGAGAAAACCCGAGTCACTAGAAGTTCAGTACTCATCTTTCTCTGGGCTTCTTTTATTTCTCCTCTCCCTCTGTTTCTTTTCTTCTTCCCTATGATCCTCCTTTCGTGTTCCCAAACTCCTGAATTATCTTTTTCAGTCAAATCGCTGTGACCACAACAACCAATTGGAATGACCCACATAACACCGAGCTCACGGCGCATTCGCACGAAAGAGCTGACAGAATTCAAGGATCGGCGAAACAAAAGAAAGCAACCGTAGGAAAAAAGATCAAACATTCTCACCTCGACGAAATTGGTGAACATGGGATCTCTATTGACCCCCAATCGATGAACCTAGAAACCCAGCAACCCCCACACATAAAGAGAGAAAAAGATTAGTCAGCAAAACATCGCCAATTCAGCAGCACGAACCCAAACACCCTCGAAAACAAAATTGTAGGCAAAACTCAACAAAAACGTAAGCAAATAGAGAAAACCCAATACCCGGAGGCAAAAACGCCGGTCCCTTCGAACCCCACCGAGTACAAGAAGCTCAGCTCGTACGCTCTGATCGGCCTCCCTTCGAGCTATGAGACTTGATTCGTCGAGGCAAACGAGACGAAGACCAAGTATTCGACCGTCATCGCGGGAGCGGACTTCGTGAGCACATGTCGGGGGAGAGAAGGTCGTGAGGTGAGAGTGAGATCCTGAGGCCGGGCTGTTCATAATGGGTTGTTAAATGGGTCGTAAATGTATTCAAAATATACCCATTTAAGACTCATATATTTTGGCCTTCTTATGTTTAAAAAACCCATTAACGATTCATTTAAATAAATGTGGGGCTCATAAATGGATTTTAGACCCATTTGACAGGTCTAGTTTTTGGTAAGATTTCAATTACAATAAAAGAGTTAAAACCTAAGAAGTGAATAGCTAAACACGTGTGTCTTAAGAAGCCATAAGCCGCAAAGTAACTTTCCTAATTGGATTTGTAGGTTTGGAAGGTCTCTTCAAAGGGAAAAAAGAAGCCTTTACAAATCCTATTTACACTCTCATAATTGATGGAGAGATGATCCCAAAGATGGCAAGTTAGTCTATCTTGGTTTCCATCTTCTTCACTTACTTGGATTTTTAAAAGGTATTTTTAGGTTGCATTCTTCTTTCAACTGCAAATACTTTCGGTTTTCCTTCAGCTTAGTGCAATAAACACAAGAGCAAAGATGTGTGAACTACGTTCCATAGTTTGTTCAGTGGCGTAATTGCCGTATTGGAGGGAAGAAGACAAGGATACGTCCATATTGGCGATGCTGCAATAAGGGAAATGAAGGCTGTGTTGAAGATGTTTTAGTTTCCTTGGCAAGCAGAACTCGGTGACAGTGGAGGAGCAGTATGCGTACAGAATGCAACAGAGAGAAGACTAAGCGGACTCTTCACTGCTATGTGTTAAGGTCGATTGAAACGTCAGTTTCTCTTTCTTTCAACATTCCATCACAATAATTTCATCTTTCCTACTTGCGTCTCGACAGCCAATACCAATGAGCAATAATACTCAATTAACATATGGGGTTTGTCAAAAGGGGAAAGAAAAAGGATGTTGACTGGCTAACTGAATGGTTCCCCTCGGTTCCCGACTTCCTAAAACATATCCCATTGACCCTTAACTCTAGAAAATGTACCCGAAGAGGAAAGAAGAAAAGTCTGGTTAAAAATTTGACTGTGCGGAAGCATGGTTTTGACATCAATAATAATTTGTGTTTTGATGTGTGCAAGTGTATGTGTGTATGATCTAGTTGATGTAGAGGAATGGACAAGGGTAGGATACTTTGAGGAATATAGGCAAGGCAAGGTTTATGGGACAAGGATAGTTTAGCTAGTGTAACAAAAAAGTCAGGAGGAGATGTGGTGGGGGAGCATCATGATATGGAGTTTTAAGCTCATCTCCCCACACTGTTTTTACATGAATGAGCTATGGCCTTTTCATAGACATCATCTACCTACTCTCCCATGTTGACTAAGGAAGCCACCTCATATTCTTACCACTAAGCATACTTGTTTTACAAGAATCATATTCTGAAGCTATTTCCGTTGACTGACTTTCCTTGTTCACACTTGTTGGCTATTTTTGTTGTTGCCAAGTTCCTTCATCTTCTTCAGGTGAGAGTCTTCAACTTTGACTTGGATTTTTCATCTTTTATTTTAGAGATTTGTTTTGTTGCTGCTTGTTTTGACTAAGAAAGCTTCTTCAACTGTTCTTATTCTTCTCTTTGTTTCACAAGCTGTACGTTGCTTGGTTCTAGTAGTCCATTTTCATGATACTTCTTTCTTCATGATTAAGCAGCCCTAGTTTTTGACTTCAAGTTTTCCTCTTCAACTTGGACACTTCTTGTTTTCTTCAGATTAAGTTTGTTAACCATTCTAGAGAAATCTAGAGAATATGGAAAATGGATCACAATTTCCAACAAGATAGTAGAGGTTATGCTAAAGTCGCCACTTCGTGGGTACATTTTCCACTGGGGTACAGTTTTGATAGTGAGGGTAATTAATAAGGATGGTCACAAATGGTGGCTCCTCTCATCAATTAAAACCTCAACTACATTAAGAAGTTTCTGTTTTACTGGTTACAAGGCGAAAGCCATATCTCTGCTTTCTTGCCTGAAAAAAACCCGTGCTGCCTTCCCTTTTAAAAAAAAAAACACCCCAAAAAATTATATTACACCCCTTTTTTTTTTTTTTTTTTTTTTTTATTTTTTTTTTTAAACCCCTTTGCCCAAAAAAAACCATAAAAAAATTTTTTTTTTTTTTTTCCCAAAAAAAAAAAATTTTTTTCTTTTTTTTCCTCCTGGTTTTTAATTTTTTTTTTTTTGGGGGGTGGTTGGCACTAGGACAACCAGAGCAAACCGTCGTTTGGGTTGCTAACAGAGAAAATCCCGTGAATGATACTTCAGGAGTTGTTGCATTTGATCATTATGGAAACTTAGTGATCCGTGAAAACAATAGGAGCTTTCCCATTTTGTCAGTCAATGTTTCCTCCATGACTTTAAATAATTCTACTACTGCTCAGCTTTTGGATTCAGGTAATCTGGTTTTGAATCATGGTTTGAGCAAAGTGGTTATTTGGCAGAGCTTTGATTATCCCACAGATACCTTTCTTCCGTCCATGAAGCTTGGGTTGGACCGGAGAACTGGTTTGAACTGGATCCTGACATCTTGGAAGTCCGAAGATGATCCAGCACCAGGCAGTTATTCATGCAGGTTTGAACCAATAGGGTACCCGCAGTTGTTCCTTTACCAGGATCGAGCTTCGTATTGGCGGAGCGGACCAATAATTGAGAAATTGCAAGGTGGCAATCCCTCAATGCCTAATACTACCACAATTGTGAGGAACACAATGGAGGTTTCTCTGATGTATGGCATATCGATTATCTCTAGGTATGTGGTGCAGGAGTCAGGGTCACTTAAACACTTCGTTTGGCACGGTGAACAGCAGCAGTGGACTGAGGTTTTTTCCCATCCAAAGGAGCAGTGTGACTACTTCAGCAAGTGTGGGCCTAATGGCATCTGTGGTGCAAACAATGCAGACCAGTTTGACCGCACATGCCTGCCCGGCTTAGAGCCAAAGTCTCCAGGCCATTGGTACCTAAGGGACGGAACAGGCGGCTGCAAGAGGAGGCAAGGTGTGTCAATGTGTCAACGTGGGGAAGGTTTTGTGAAAGTGAAACAGCTGAAGCTGCCGGACACTTCAACAGCAGCTGTCGACATGAGCCTGAGCTTGAAGGAGTGTGAGCAGGAATGCTTGAGGAATTGCATTTGCACAGCTTATTCAAGTGCAAATGAAAGTATAGGGGAAAATGGATGTCTCAAATGGTACGGAGATTTGGTGGATACAAGAGCATTTTCAGACTCGGGTCAAGATTTATATCTGCGGGTGGATGAAATTGACTTAGGTACTCATTGCTAATATCTACTTCAAATCTCGTGGGACATGTAAGTATTTCCCTGCTTATGCTTTAGCTCGGATTGGATGCTGTCTTCACTTTTTCTATTGCTGTATGATATGTATTAACTTGGTTTTCACGTATATCCAGGCATGGAAACTGTGGACCGAGGGGAATGCACTTGGACTAGTAGATGCCCTGATGGGGGAAGCATTTCCCTTCAAGGAAGTGATGAGGTGCATCCAGGTAGGACTCTTGTGCGTGCAGCAGCGACCCGAAGACCGGCCGACAATGTCATCGGTCGTGCTTATGTTGGGCAGCGAGACTTCTGACATTCCTCAACCTAAGGAACCGGGATTCAGTGCTGAGAGCTTCGCTATGAGCACCGACTAATCCTCAAGTGTCCAAAGACTTCACTTTTCCAATGATATAACCATCACAGCTCCGGAGAGTAGATGAGAAGAATACTCGAGTGATGAGAAGAGTTACAATTGATAAATACGTTTATCCACGAAAAGAATGTAGGGCGCAGATGTGTACAGATACTTCATATTTTTTTCTTTTTTTGTTATAATTTGATGCATAAGATTTGGATGTTCATGCGAAGTGTCACTACTTCTGGGTAAGCTAACAGCTTTGCCTGCCTCATTCCTTCAGCAATGACTCAAAAGATCAGCAACAAGGAGGAGTTCTGAAACTTGATTTGGTATTAAATCCTTTACTTCACCATATGGAAATAGCGAGGCCTGACAGTACCCACTCAGAGCAATGATCAAGTCTACTATACGTATAACATGACTATTGGCGAAGCGTGAGCCAAAACAGAAAACAAGACCTGCAACGCGATCCGATTTCCCCACGTCGCATGATAGAATCCAGCGCTCCCTTAAACTGATAACCTAAGTTAATCACTTGAATTTATCGTTCCCCTCTCGACAACGTGTTATTGTAAGGGTTGGGCTTAAAATAATTAAATAAAAGAGAAAGCCCAAAGGCCCAACTCAGCCCTCGACCCATCGCTGACTATGAGGTTTATATACTTTTTATAGACATGTGTTGTCTCAATCTATTAACTTAAACTTTTGGATTTAATATCCTATTATGATATTAGAGCTAGATTATGCCTTAGTTTATTTTACATGTCCGTTCACCCAATCCGACTTCCACGTGAGAGGGAATGTTGAAATATCCCACCTATTAACCTTTTGGGTTTGACTTTTCTAAAACAAAATAAAAGGGTTAAAATCAAAAAAGCGAATAATTAATTATTTGATTTGCTTTTTTCCTCCATTTCTATATTCTGAAGATCTCCCCTGCAATCATCATCATATATGCATATATATGGTCTCTGTTTCTTTGAACCTCCCTTCACAACAATTTCATTTCTTTTTTGCCTTGCTCATCTTCCAGCATATCTCTGCTTTCTTGCCTGAAACATACGCGTGCTGCATTCCCATGTAAGTACAATGAACACTCGAAAAGTGTCATTACACATCCTGTTTTTATTTCCTTTACTACATTTGATCGATTCTTTGGACACCCTTGGCCCAAATGATACCATGAAATATGGTGATGTCTTAATCTCCCAAGGAAGAAAATTTGCTCTCGGTTTCTTCGGACCTGGTAATTCAAGCTTGCGTTACGTGGGGATTTGGTACTATGGACTACCAGAGCAAACCGTCGTTTGGGTTGCTAACAGAGAAAATCCCGTGAATGATACTTCAGGAGTTGTTGCATTTGATCATTATGGAAACTTAGTGATCCGTGAAAACAATAGGAGCTTTCCCATTTTGTCAGTCAATGTTTCCTCCATGACTTTAAATAATTCTACAAGTGCTCAGCTTTTGGATTCAGGTAATCTGGTTTTAATTCATGATTTGAGCAAAGTGGTTATTTGGCAGAGCTTTGATTATCCCACGGATACCTTTCTTCCGTCCATGAAGCTTGGGTTGGACCGGAGAACCGGTTTGAACTGGTTCCTGACATCTTGGAAATCCGAAGATGATCCAGCACCAGGCAGTTATTCATGCAGGTTTGAACCAATAGGGTACCCGCAGTTGTTCCTTTACCAGGATCGAGCTTCGTATTGGCGGAGCGGACCAATAATTGAGAAATTGCAAGGTGGCAATCCCTCGATGCCTAATACTACCACAATTGTGAGGAACACAATGGAGGTTTCTCTGATGTATGGCATATCGATTATCTCTAGGTATGTGGTGCAGGAGTCAGGGTCACTTAAACACTTCGTTTGGCACGGTGAACAGCAGCAGTGGACTGAGGTTTTTTCCCATCCAAAGGAGCAGTGTGACTACTTCAGCAAGTGTGGGCCTAATGGCATCTGTGGTGCAAACAATGCAGACCAGTTTGACCGCACATGCCTGCCCGGCTTAGAGCCAAAGTCTCCAGGCCATTGGTACCTAAGGGACGGAACAGGCGGCTGCAAGAGGAGGCAAGGTGTGTCAATGTGTCAACGCGGGGAAGGTTTTGTGAAAGTGAAACAGCTGAAGCTGCCGGACACTTCAACAGCAGCTGTCGACATGAGCCTGAGCTTGAAGGAGTGTGAGCAGGAATGCTTGAGGAATTGCATTTGCACAGCTTATTCAAGTGCAAATGAAAGTATAGGGGAAAATGGATGTCTCAAATGGTACGGAGATTTGGCGGATACAAGAGCATTTTCAGACTCGGGTCAAGATTTATATCTGCGGGTGGATGAAATTGACTTAGGTACTCATTGCTAATATCTACTTCAAATCTCGTGGGACATGTAAGTATTTCCCTGCTTATGCTTTAGCTCGGATTGGATGCTGTCTTCACTTTTTCTATTGCTGTATGATATGTATTAACTTGGTTTTCACGTATATCCAGGCATGGAAACTGTGGACCGAGGGGAATGCACTTGGACTAGTAGATGCCCTGATGGGGGAAGAATTTCCCTTCAAGGAAGTGATGAGGTGCATCCAGGTAGGACTCTTGTGCGTGCAGCAGCGACCCGAAGACCGGCCGACAATGTCATCGGTCGTGCTTATGTTGGGCAGCGAGACTTCTGACATTCCTCAACCTAAGGAACTGGGATTCAGTGCTGAGAGCTTCGCTATGAGCACCGACTCATCCTCAAGTGTCCAAAGACTTCACTTTTCCAATGATATAACCATCACAGCTCCGGAGAGTAGATGAGAAGAATACTCGAGTGATGAGAAGAGTTACAATTGATAAATACGTTTATCCACGAAAAGAATGTAGGGCGCAGATGTGTACAGATACTTCATATTTTTTTCTTTTTTTGTTATAATTTGATGCATAAGATTTGGATGTTCATGCGAAGTGTCACTACTTCTGGGTAAGCTAACAGCTTTGCCTGCCTCATTCCTTCAGCAATGACTCAAAAGATCAGCAACCAGGAGCTCTGAAACTTGATTTGGTATTAAATCCTTTTACTTCACCATATGGAAATAGCGAGGCCTGACAGTACCGACTCAGAGCAATGATCAAGTCTACTATACGTATAACATGACTACTGGCGAAGCGTGAGCCAAAACAGAAAACAAGACCTGCAACGCGATCCAATTTTCCCATGTCGCATGATAGAATCCAGCGCTCCCTTAAACTGATAACCTAAGTTAATCACTCGAATTTATCGTACCCCTCGACATCGTGTTATTGTAAGGATTGGGCTTAAAATAATTAAATTAAAGAGAAAGCCCAAAGGCCCAACTCAGCCCTCGACCCATCGCTGACTATGAGGTTTATATACTCTTTATAAATATGTGTTGTCTCAATTTATTAACTTAAACTTTTGAATTGAACATTATATTATAATATTAAAGCTAAATTGTGCCTTAGTTTATTTTACGTGTTCGTTCACCCAATCCGACTTCCACGTGAGGGGGAACGTTGAAATATCCCACCTATTAACTTTTTGGGTTTGACTTTTCTAAAACAAAATAAAAGGGTTAAAATCAAAAAAGCGAATAATTAGTTATTTGATTTGCTTTTTCTTCCATTTCTATATTCTGAAGATCTCCCCTGCATTCATCATCATATATTCATATATATAGTCTCTGTTTCTTTGAACCTCCCTTCACAACAATTTCATTTCTTTTTTGCCTTGCTCATCTTCCAGCATCGACATAGCAACGGCGTTTCCTGTTTCATAATCCTTCACGAACTTAATTATACATACTCAACAGCCAATAACAGTGAGAAATATTCAATTCTATTAACTTAGACCTTTGGGGGGTCTTTCAAAAGTGAAATGAAAAGGATGTTGACTGGCTCATTAGATGGCGTTCCCCCTTGGTTCCCTTCTTTTCAAAGCATGTTCCATTGACTTCTAACTCTAGAAAATACATACTATGGAAGTACCTATCTGTGTGATGATGCATCTCGATCAACGGCCCGCATAAAAAGACTAGAGATGCGCTGGTATTCAAGTAATGCAAGCAAACTATATTGGATATATAAAAGGAGCAACCCGAGAGGAATGAAGAAGAGTCAATCTTGGACGGGTGACGTTGACGTTGATGTGGCCGCTTCATGGCACGTTTTCCAATGGGCCACAGTATTGACAGAAGGATGGTCAGCAATGGCGGTTCCTCTTATCAATTGAAACCTCGACCACATTGAGAAGTTTCTGCTTTGATGGTTATGAAGCAAAAGCCATATCTCTGCTTTCTTGCCTGAAACATAAGCACGCTGCATCCCCCATGTAGGTACAACATGAGCACACAAACGGTGTCATTGCACACCCTGGTTTTATTTCTTCTGCTTCATTTGATTGATTCTTTGGACACCCTCGCCCCAAACGATACCGTGAAAGATGGCGATGTCTTAATCTCCCAAGGAAGAAAATTTGCTCTCGGTTTCTTCAGCCCAGGTAATTCAAGCTTGCGTTACGTGGGGATTTGGTACTATGGACAACCGGAGCGAACCGTCGTTTGGGTTGCTAACAGAGAGAATCCAGTGAATAGCACTTCAGGGGTTCTTGCATTTGATCATTATGGAAACTTAGTGATCAATGAAAACAATGGGAGCTTCCCCATTTCGTCAACCAATGTTTCGTCCATGACTTTAAATAATTCTACCACTGCTCAGCTTTTGGATTCAGGTAATCTGGTTTTGAAACATGATTTGAGCAAAGTGGTTATTTGGCAGAGCTTTGATTATCCCACAGATACCTTTCTTCCATCCATGAAGCTTGGGTTGGACCGGAGAACTGGTTTGAACAGGTTCATGACATCTTGGAAATCTGAAGATGATCCAGCACCGGGCAGTTGTTCATACTATTTTGAACCAACAGGGTACCCACAGTTGGTCCTTTACAAGGATCGAGCTCCTTATTGGCGAGCCGGACCAATAATTGAGAAAGGGCAGGGTAGCCTTGCCAAGATGGCTAACGATTTTATCTATAATGTCACAATTGTCAATAACGCGATCGAGGTTTCTCTGATGTATGCCGTCATCAATGCATCGGTTCTCTCCAGATATGTGGTGCATGAGTCAGGGTTAGTTAAACACTTCATGTGGCACGATGAAGAGCAGCGGTGGACTGAGTTTTCTTCCCATCCAAAGGAGCAGTGTGACTACTTCAGCAAGTGTGGGCCTAATGGCAACTGTGGTGCAAACAATGCAGACCAGTTCGACTGCACATGCCTGCCCGGCTTTGAGCCCAAGTCTCCGGGCGATTGGTACCTAAGGGATGGATCAGGCGGGTGCAAGAGGAGGCAAAATGTATTACTGTGTCGAAGTGGGGAAGGTTTCGTGAAGGTCAAACGGGTGAAGTTGCCGGACACTTCAACAGCACATGTCGACATGAGCCTGACCTTGAAGGAGTGTGAACAGGAATGCTTGAGGGATTGCAGTTGCACAGCTTATTCGAGTGCGAATGAAACTATGGGGGAATTTGGATGCCTCAAATGGTATGGAGATTTAGTGGATACAAGAGAATTTTCAGACATCGGTCAAGACTTATATGTGCGGGTGGATGCAACGGACTTAGGTACTCATTGCTGATATCTACTTCAAATACTTTTGCTGCTGCTCTGGGGTTGTAATTGTTGTCCCAATCTCTACTTCTCGTCTTAACGATACTGTTTGCTTCTGATAGTTTATCTTATAAACTGCACTTGTTGCATTAATATCCATAATATCTGCTTGTTCAATGTCATTGGCACACTTCTCATGCCTTATTTTTACAGTTCGCTATAGGAAAAGGAGTCCTCTTGTCAAGAAGGTAATGGTGGTAATAATATCGGTAACTGCACTAGTGTTGCTGCTCTTGGGCTCCCTTATATACTGCCTTATGTCGAAGAGGAAAAGAGGTGGGTGATCAGCCTTGATAGAAGCTTTTTCTGCCATGTTTATTACTGTCTGTTTTACAAGTAGGCATCTATTTCGATCTTCAGGGTTAAGAAATCGATTAAATTTAAACTGGAGCTAATCTAGCCAGGATTTTAGGCTAAAGGGTGGTTGATTTCAATACCGCAAACCTCGACCAATAAAGCTGCACAGACGCAGAGAGATGGAGAATGCTGTATGGCGATTCATCTTGAAATTGAGCCTATGTGAATCGATCTTATGGAACAAGCGATAAGGTCATTGTTGGAGGAACAATTTGTATTGTTCCTTCCTGTACAGAAATTTCCCAAATTGGCCAGAACAGCAAAAAAAGAAGCATTACACAATTGCTTTCATTGTCTTTCTTAACCATTTTATTCCACTGTATGACAGCAGATGGAAGAGGGCGCAATCCTCTTGTTAGTGGTACAACAAGCTCAGCATATTTCAACGATCTTCCAGGTCTCAAAGACCTCAACAGCGAAGGAGGACGAAAAAAAGATCTACCACTATTTGATTTTGAAACTGTAGCTGCAGCCACAAGCAATTTTTCCTCAGTCAATGAGCTCGGCCAAGGTGGTTTTGGATCTGTATATAAGGTAATTAATCTCCCGACGCGACTGAATCTAAATGGTTATTGAATATTAACTATATTTAGTCTACCAAATTCATTCGTCTGTTGGTTATGGGGATTGATGTCCTCGAATAAAATTGTCAGAAATGAGCCATTTTTATCGTAAAGGACCTTTTTCTACTTTGAAATTGTTGAAAACTAAATCCATGGAGGTGTCTCTGTAGCGATTCTGATCTTCCAGTCATCACAAAACCAGGAAGTGACTGACAAAAGATGAGGGATAAGTAGAGAACAGCACAAGTCTATGTCGCTTCTCTAATTTTCTAGATCATACAACTTGTAATGAGTGTAATCGACACATCATCCTGGCTAGTTTAACTACCTAATAAATCTTAAAATCTACTCATAATAGCTTTCTAGCGACCGGCTTCATCTCTCTCAGGTTTCAATACTTATTCTTGTGACGTGTTCATTTTCACAGGGTGTGATGAATCACGGAATAGAAATAGCAGTTAAAAGACTCTCAAAATATTCTGGACAAGGAAATGAAGAGTTCAAGAATGAAGTCAGATTGATTGCCAAACTCCAACACCGGAATCTGGTGAAAATCTTGGGTTGCTGCATTCAAGAAGACGAGAAACTGTTAATCTATGAGTATTTGCCCAATAAAAGCTTGGACTCATTCCTCTTTGGTAAGTGCTCTCTTCTAATGGTCAGAATTTCAGTTCTAGAGAGAGTATTAAGGATAATAACTTGAGGAAATCCCCAAATTGGATCCAGATGATACAAAGAGCTCACTTCTGGATTGGGGAAAAAGGTTTGAAATCGCGTATGGGGTAGCTCGAGGACTCATGTATTTACACCAGGATTCGACAGTGAGGATAATCCACAGAGATTTGAAAGCTAGCAATGTCTTACTGGATGTTGCATTGAACCCCAAGATATCAGATTTTGGGATGGCTAGGATTTGTGGAGGAGACCAAATTGAAGGAAAAACGAAGCGTGTGATCGGGACATAGTAAGTGTTTTTCTTGAGCATTAAATTCTGCTTCACTTGATTAGACAGCGAGAAATTAGAACAAAGAAAATGAACTCGGTTCGAACTATTTTCTTTCGTACTAACGTTTCAACATTTAGTTATCTCCCCTAAAATTCGACAAGGAAGTTTATATAGTGAATAAGATATTGATTACTTCTATCCTTTTTGGCTTCTGTAGTGGGTACATGGCACCAGAGTATGCTCTCCAAGGCCGGTTTTCCATAAAATCAGATGTCTACAGTTATGGAGTTTTATTGCTAGAGATCATTACAGGCCAAAAAAATAATGGGTGCTATCATAATAATCCCTTTTGCAATGTAATTGGCCATGTAAGTATGAAAGTGTCATATTATTCAATGCAATGCACAATTTGACCAGCCTCTACATTCACATTATGACAATCCAAGGTGCTTGGTATGTGTTCTTCCCAGGTATGGGAGCTGTGGAAAGAAGGAAAATGCATGGACATTGTTGACAAATCAATGGACAAGACATATTATGAGGAAATGGTATTGAGGTGCATTCAAATCGGCCTTTTGTGTGTGCAAAGATATGCATCGGATAGACCAACTATGTCCACGGTGGTTTTCATGTTGGGGAACGCTGATGTATTACTTCCATCCCCGAAACAGCCAGCATTCATCGACGACAGTGCCTACAATGGAGATAATCAGTCGACATGTAACAGAACATATTCTGTGAACGGAGTTACAACTACTGTTGTTGAAGCTCGCTAGTCGCATGCCCTCGCAAGGGAACTGCGTAATCTACTGAAGTTGAGAAATGAGATGCTGTATCGGTAGAAAGATGACACCTAAAGGCTAATCATGTCATATGTGAGCTAACTTCTTGTTCTTGTGCTTATGAGAAAAGTTTATAAGCAGATTAAATACAATAGACTTCTGCTGAAATTTTCCTTGATTTAATAATTGGGCACATTCTTTGTCTCATAAACAGCGACTTCTACATGTTGCTGCAGCATTTTCTTTCTCCCACAATCAACTAATTTTTGCCGATCTCATTTTATTTTGGCATGAAGTTATCGGATTGCATCTTGAGATATAAAAAATATCATCTACCTTTTATTTATTTACCTTATTTTTGCATTACAAGTTCACAATAGAGACCTTTCTAGACAGGAATCCTTCAGTTCACACACAAACTTGAACATGGAAATGAATGAATTAAGAGCGAAGGGTGACACTGAAACTGACTCTAGGCAAAGGGTCTTCTAGTATGATATATTTTAGCTCTTTCATTCACTTCTTTGGTTAACAGCTCTTAATGTCACCATAACAAATATAAGTAAATCAATCGTGTTCCTAAATGACACTATAGTTGGTTGACCTTATTCTGTCTGGACCGTAGAGTGTTCCTTCATCTAACTGATTAATCATAAAAGAAAATTTATCGTTAGTCTACTAATTTCCAGGCGAATCTGTTATGTCGATTCGTGCTGATATCCTAACAAGGATTGATGATAACAAAAACGACAATCACTTTCTTTAAGCCTCTTACTTAGCAGAATGCTATTCTTTTTCTTTTCTTTTTCCAATTTCTTCCAGCATACTTTCATGATAAGCCCCAGTTTTCCATGTCCCAAAAACCGTCCTTTTGGTAAGACTTATCTGCATACTGTAATACAGTATGCCTTTGGTGATGGACAGAAGACATTTTTATGGCTGGATCCATTGCATCCTTTAGGACCTCTTGTGAATACTTTTCTTACAGAATTTTTATGGCTGGAACCATTGCATCCTTTAGGACCTCTTGTGAATACTTTTCTTACAGAATTATGTACGATGTTGGACTTCCTTTTGAAGCAAAAGATGCTGATGTCATTGACAACAGAGTGTGACACTTGCCTGCTGCAAGGTCTGAAGAACTGGTGCAAATTTCAGCAGCCTGCTGTGGTAACAAATTTCCTAACATGAAGTTGACAGATAGGGTCAAATTATGCCGTCAATTTGACCCCTAATTTTTTAAAACAAATTCATGAGTGGGTTATGAGCGAGGCTTTAGGTGTCAACAAAGTGATTAATGAATAAAATAAAGCGGTCGCATTTTAATGAAAGATGGAGGAACATATATCTTTGATAATAAAGAAAACATATATTCCTTTTCACCGTGGGAAATACATCTTTAGGTAAATAACTATTCAAAGGAATAATGAATAAAATCCGCAGAAGATTCATTAGTTCGCCAATTAAGGAACTAGAACATACGGACAATATAAATTTTTTTTAACATAGAAACAAAAAATGTTAGTGACTAATGAAAAAATTATGTTATTAATCCATTCAATGGAAAGCGTAAAAAAGTGATCAGTTAGTCATTTAATTATTTTAAATGGATTAGTGTTATATAGAAAGTGGTCACTTGGTAAAACTACAAAGGTGATGACAAAATAAGCTTGCCTGAACACTTATTCAATAATGCGGAATTTATAAACTTAATCAATAATGCTGAATTTATAAATTTACTCAACACTTATTCCCTTTTTCACTTAAGAACATAATGCTGACTTTATAAACTCATTAAAAAAAGTGATTAGTCAACAAAATATTTACACAGTATAATTTCTATTAAAAAAAGTAGAAACAAAAAATGTAAGTTTTCTCATTTTTAGACGTGGGAAAAGCAAATAGTTAATTACTACAAAATGAATAATCATTCCACTTATCTACAATTTAAAACGGATTCACTTAGTATGTCAACAGTTCATTAGAGAAAAGTACAAACTAATGACAAAAAAAATTTCGAGATTACTTATTCAATAAAATGGTGCAAAATAGAAACTGTTAAAAAAAGTGACTAGTTAGTGATTTGATAAAATAAAACAGACCCACAAAAAATATAAGCTGATGGGAACTAAGAACATAAAGGATGGAGAAACATATATTGATTTTTCATTTCTAGATGTGGAAAAAGTATACATGTAAAGAACACAAGTGATTGAAAGATGATCCCAAAGATGGCAGGTTTAGTCTGTGGTGGTTTACGGCTTCTTCGTTGGTGATGCTGTGCCCATCTTTCCTTCCATATTGGTGAAGTTCAAGTAAACACAACATTAAAGACGCTTCAATCACCTTCCATAGTCGGTCCAATAGTGTAAATTGCCGAATTGAAGGGGAGTTGTAAGGGCATTCCAGTGGTGCCAACTCCATGAGCAATAATGTTCGATTGACTTGGACTTTTGGGTTTGGAAAAGCATACAGCATGTGTCATATCTTTCGTACAACGTCATAACTTATGTATGACACTTATTTGAGAGTCATAAGTTTTTTTTTCTGATTACTTGAGTGCCATATAACTTTTCAATCAATTACTTGAAATGTCATAACTTTTTAAAAACATTCACCACAAGTGCTATACCAAGTCAGATTTCTAGCACTTGAGTGAACGTTTTTAAAAAGTTTTGGCATTTAAGTGATCAATCGAAAGTTATGGCACTTAAGTGAATATTTCTTAGAAGTTAACGTATTTGTGGTGTTGTTATCCTGACTTTGAGGCGGGTTTTTAAAAAGGAGAAGGTAGAGGATGTGACTGGCCAAGTAAATGCAGACTCTACCCAACCTGTGTGAATTTGTGTCTGTCCAGGAATGAAGCACCTCAATCATCGGCAGGCAAAAAGAAATAAATAAATAATGAATAAAGGAGCACCCAGAGAGGGAAGAAGAAGAGTCAAGCATGGACAAGTGATGTCAAAGTCGCCGCTTCACGGTACAGTTTGAATATTGAATTTTCAATTGATAAGGATGGTCAAAAATGGGTTGGTTCCTCTCATCAATTGAAACCACAACTACATCGAAGTTTCTGTTTTTTTGGTTTTAAGCAAAAGCCATATATCTCTGCTTTCTTGCCTGAAACATAAGCACCCTGCATCCCCATCTAAGTACAACATGAACACTCCAACAGTGTCATTACACGTCCTGTTTTTATTTCTTCTGCTGCATTTGATTAATTCTTTGGACACCCTTGCCCCAAACGATACCATGAAAGATGGTGATGTCTTGATCTCCCAAGCAAGAAAATTCGCTCTCGGTTTCTTCAGCCCAGGTAATTCAAGCTTGCGTTACATGGGGATTTGGTACTATGGACAACCGGTGCAAACCATCGTTTGGGTTGCTAACAGAGAAAATCCCGTGAACGATACTTCAGGAGTTCTTGCATTTGATCGTCATGGAAACTTAGTGATCCGTGAAAACAATGGGAGCTTGCCCATTTGGTCAACCAATGTTTCCTCCACTAATTTAAATGATTCTACTACTGCTCAGCTTTTGGATTCAGGTAATCTGGTTTTGAAACATGATTTGAGCAAAGTGGTTGTTTGGCAGAGCTTTGATTATCCCACAGATACCTATCTTCCATCCATGAAGCTTGGGTTGGACAGGAGAACCGGTTTGAACTGGTTCGTGACATCTTGGAAGTCCGAAGATGATCCAGCCCCGGGCAGTTATTCATACAAGTTTGAACCAACAGGGTACCCACAGGCGTTCCTTTACAAGGATCGAACTCCATATTGGCGGGGCGGACCAATAATTGAGAATCCTCATGGTGCCGATCGCGCGAAGCCTAAAGATTTCAACTATACCATCACAATTGTGAGGAACAGGACGGAGGTTTCTATGATGTATGGCACATCAATTATCTCTAGGTATGTGGTGCAGGAGTCAGGGTCACTTAAATACTTCGTATGGCATGATGAAGAGCAGCGGTGGAGCGAGTTTTCTTATCATCCAAAGGAGCAGTGTGACTACTACAGGAACTGTGGGCCTAATGGCAACTGTGGTGCAAACACCGCTGACCAATTAGACTGCACATGCCTGCCCGGCTTTGAGCCCACGTCTCCGGGCGAATGGCGCCTAAAGGACGCATCAGGTGGGTGCAAGAGGAGGCAAGGTGCATCAGTGTGTCGAAGTGGGGAAGGTTTCGTGAAGGTGCATCAGGTGAAGTTGCCGGACACTTCAACAGCACATGTCGACATGAGCCTGAGCTTGAAGGAGTGTGAGCAGGAATGCTTGAGGGATTGCAATTGCACAGCTTATTCAAGTGCAAATAAAAGTATGGGGGAATATGGATGTCTCAAATGGTATGGACATTTAGTGGATACAAGAGCATTTTCAAACTTTGGTGAAGATTTATATGTGCGGGTCGATGCAATTGAATTAGGTACTCTATGCTAATATTAGTCCAACTACTTTTGCTGCTGTTGTGGGTCGTAATTATTGTCCCAGTTTGTCCCGATCTCTTGTCTTGACAAAACTGTTTGCTTCTGATAGTTCATTTTATAAACAGCACTTGTTGCATTCATTTCCGTAACATTTGTGCGTTCCATGTCATTGGCACACTTCTTGTGCCTTCTTTTACAGCTCGCCATAGGAAAAGGAGTATTCTTGTCAAGAAGGCGATGGTGGCAATGATATTGGTATCTGCACTAGTGTTGCTGCTCTTGGGCTGCCTTACGTACTGCCTTCTGTTGAAGAGGAAAAGAGGTCTGGTGATCTAGCCTTGATAGAAGCTTTTTCTGCCATATACATAACTAAGTCTGTTTTACAAGTAGGTTTTTATTTCAATGTTCAGGTCTAAGATATCAATTAAATCTAAACTAAAGCTAATGATGTTAGGCTAATGGGTGGATGATTTCTATACTGAAAACCTTGGTCAACAAAGCTGCACAGACAATGCTCGCCAGTTAGATAATGCAGTATTGTGATTGAACTTGAAATCGAGCATATGTGAGTTCATCTTCACGAACGAGTGATAAGGTCATGGTTGAAGGGAAAATTTATATGGTTCCTTCCTAGACAAAAAGTTCCCCAAATTGGACGAATGGCAAGCAAAGAAGCATTACAGAATTGCTTTCATTTTCTTTCTTATTCGACTTTCTGACAGCAGATAGAAGAGGGCGTAATCATCTTGTTAGTGTTACCCCAAGCTCAACATATTTGGACGCACTTCCAGGTCTGAAAGACCTCGACGGCAAAGGGAGACGAAAAACAGATATACCAGTCTTTGATTTTGGAATTGTAGCTGCAGCCACAAGCAATTTTTCCTCTGTCAATGAGCTCGGCCAAGGCGGTTTTGGATCTGTATATAAGGTAATTAATCTCCCTATTCAAGTGAATCTAAAATGGTTATTAGACATTAAATATGCGTCTTCTACCAACTTCATATGTCTGTCGCTTATGGCGATTGATGTCCTCGAATAAAATGCTCGAAAGCGAGCCAGTTTTATTGTAGAGGACCTTTTTCTATTTTGAAATTCTTGGAAGGTATTGCAATCTGGTTCCTTCCACTGTATACATGGAGGTGTGTCCTGTGGCGACTCTGTTCTACCCGTCATCACAAATCCAGGAAGTGACTGACAAATGACGAAGGAGAAGAAGTAGAGAACAGCACAAGTCATGTTGCTTCTTTAGTTTTCTAGGTTATACAGCATGTAATGAGTGTTACCAACACATCCTCCCGGAAAGTTTAACTACCTAGTATATCTTAAAATTTACTCATAACAGCTTTTGAGCCACCAACTTCATCTGACAGGTCTAAATAATAATTCTTGTGATGAGTTCATTTCACAGGGTGTGATGAATAACGGAACAGAAATAGCGGTTAAAAGACTCTCGAAACATTCTGGACAAGGAAATGAAGAGTTCAAGAACGAAGTCAGATTGATTGCCAAACTCCAACACCGGAATCTGGTGAAAATCTTAGGTTGCTGCATTCAGGAAGACGAAAAACTGTTAATTTATGAGTATTTACCCAATAAAAGCTTGGATTTATTACTTTTCGGTAAGTCCTCTCTTCCAGTGGCGAGAATTTCGGTTCTACAGCTAGTATTATAGATAATAACTTGTGGTAATCCCCATATTTGGTCCAGATGAAACAAAGAGATCACTTCTGGATTGGGTAAAAAGGTATGAAATCGCATATGGGGTAGCTCGGGGACTCATGTATTTACATCAGGATTCGACCTTGAGGATAATCCACAGAGATTTGAAAGTTAGCAATGTCTTACTGGATGTTGCATTGAACCCCAAGATTTCAGATTTTGGGTTAGCGAGGATATGTGGAGGAGACCAAATTGAAGGAAAAACGAGGCGTGTGGTCGGGACATAGTAAGTGTTTTTTCTTGAGCATTAAATTCTGCTTCACCTGATTAAACAATGAGAAATTAGAACAAAGAAAAAGAACTCGGACCAACCATTCTCTGTCTTTCATACTAAACTTTCAAACTTAAGTTATGTCACCGAAAATTCAACAACAGAGAACTTTATGCAGTGAATGAGATGTTGATTACTTCTCTCCTTTTTGGCTTCTGTAGTGGCTACATGGCACCAGAGTATGCTATGCAAGGCCGGTTTTCTATAAAATCAGATGTGTACAGTTATGGAATTTTGTTGTTAGAGATTGTCACAGGCCAAAGGAATAGTGGGTGCTATCATATCAACCCCTTTTGCAATTTAATTGGCCATGTAAGTATGAAACTCTTACATAATTCAACGCTATGCACAATTAGACCAGTCGCATTGTCACAGTCCGAGGTGTTTGGTATGTGTTATTTCCAGGTATGGGAGCTGTGGAAAGGAGGAAAATGCATGGACATTGTCGACAAATCAATTGACAAGACATATTATGAGGAAAAAGTATCGAGGTGCATTCAAATCGGTCTTTTGTGCGTGCAAAGATATGCATCGGATAGACCAACTATGTCCACAGTGGTTTTCATGTTGGGGAATGCTGATGCGGTACTTCCATTCCCGAAACAGCCTGCGTTCATCGACGAGAGTGCCCACAACGGAGATATTCAGACAAGATGTAACAGAACATGCTCTGTTAATGGAGTTACAATTACTGCTGTTGAAGCTCGCTAGTCACATGCCACCACAAGTGAACTGCGTAATCTACTCAGCTTGAGAAATTGAGATACTCCCTGTATCGCTAGATAGATGGAACCTAAAGCCTAATCGTGTCGTATATGAGCTAACTTGTAGCTCTTGTGCTTATGAGATAAGTCGATATGTAGATTGGATACAATATACTACTCTTTAAAATTTCCTTGATCTATTGATTGAGCTCAATCTGTCTCTTAAACCGAGATTTGTACATGTAAATTGCTGTTGCCGCAGCATTCTCTTTCTTTCGCAATCATCTAATTGTTGTCCTATCTCATTTTATGTTGCAGGAAGTTATCAAATTGCATGTAGAGATGAAAAAGAAGCCCTTTTATCTTTTCCTTTTTCACGTTTTTTTAGCAATAAAAGTTCATAATAGAGACCTTGCTCTCAAGAAGACAGGGATCATTACTTCACCCGCAGACTTGAACGTGGAAAATTAATGAATTAAGAGCGAAGGGCGACACTGAAACTGACTCTAGGCAATGGGTCTTCTAGAATCATACGTTTTACCTCTTTTCACTCACTTCTTTGGTTAATAGTTCTTAATGTCACACCCCCAACTCTACAACTACAAAGGCAATGACACGGCTGTCCTTCCATCCGAAAGACACAACCTTAAACATAATCATCATCAATGTGTTATCAATATATATACATCCATATATATATTCGATAAAAGAGTCATCTGGTTACAATATCAGAGTTTCTATAATTTATCAAAAAGATATAAATACATCTCCAACAAACAGCTAACTCAGAAGTTCATCATACCCCTATACAACTCATAGCCAAAAGTCCCCACGATCAAAATGTCCTCCTTATAATGATAATGCTCTTGTTCCACTTATGATTCGTTGAAGAACCTGAAACGCAACTATGACAAATGGAATGAGTAACCATAGCCTAGTGAGTAATACATCACTTTTAAGCGGATCGAACATTCACTATGCATCTTTATAAACTGATATCATAACTCATCGATTTCAAATCTAGAATACAATATATGTAAAATATCAAAAGTGGATAATATCTTTCCAACAATGCTTTTTGCCAATAAGATCAATCAACAATATCAACTCAACTATAACAAATCAACCATCAATGGTCCATTACATTGATCGTTCTCAATCAAGCCAAATGTTAATGATCCATTCTATCGACTAATATAATCCTCAACATCTAACTATGATCACGCTTGACGCCCGTGATAAAGGCGACTAAGTTTACCCCATTAGCTAGGTCTCCACCTGTATTAGCGGGTGGTTCGGCCCAGAAGGACGTCCTAATACAGTAAGCATACTTAACCCCTCATTGGGTTCTAATCATGACGACATGAGCATAAACCACTAATATCATTCTCAGATAACCCACAAAACAAATCCATAATTTATCTCATAAACTGATTTCACAAACCAAATCATATAATCTTTCTCAATTCCATTTATCAAATATAATGCATTTCATAAAGCATTTCACAAATCAATACATATCGCATTTGGCAATTCCTTTCACAAAGCATTTAATCAAGACCTTTATGAATGATCATTTTAAAGTGGTTCAACTAAGGCTTTCTAATGCCTTTTCAACCAACTAAAAATGTAGTAAAAGTTCGATCCAATTTTTGCAAAAAATATGCTCTTTCCTAGCTCATACTATATTAAATCTCTACCACTTTCAAGATATGAGTTTCTAAATTTATAGAAGAGATAGTACTCTCACTTGGGAAAGCTGAAACCAACCTATGAAAGTTACTCAAGCCGAAGCACTCGCATTCCTATCAATTAATCGAGAAACAGTATCAAAAACCGAGTAATACACTATTCTAATGAACAACTCGATTAAACTATGCTTATTCGTTGAAAAAACGACTTGTACACGCTAACGAAAAAACTTGTTTACAACGAACGTTCATCTTTGCCCGTTATGTATAACTCGCACGCGAAACTTCAGAAATTCGTTCCAATCAAATCGTATTTCAGAATTGATTTTCGTACAACCCTATGGTTCCACAACACCCTAAATTATCTTTTCCATATAAATCTACAGCTTAGTAACTCCAAAATCGGACTTCGTAGCTCGAAATTCACGTAACTCCAAATTTATGACCTAACTTCAAAAATTATTCCAAATAGACGAATAAATGGCTTGAATACTTACCAGGCATTGCAAAACGGAGTTGATTCGGCTTGTCGGGGTATTCAGATCAGCTACACGCAAAGATTTTTCCTTCTTTCCTCTCTTTTCTACTTTTCCTCTTTTCACGAACGAGCTTCTTCTTGTGTTTTCCTTGTTTTGTCCGCTGGCCTCATTAACTTCACCTTGAATAATCTGTGAAGGAAAATGAAGGCGGGCTAAGGGCTTGGGATTTGGGCTGCAAGAGACATGGCTGGGCTGGGCCTATTATTACACTTAATGTCACCATAACAAATATAAATGAATTAATCATGTTCCTAATTGGCAATTTAGCAGGTGTACCTCACTATTTTGAACCCTACAGAGTTTTGTCATATAACCGATCAATAAAAAAAGGAAAAAATTTCAAATAAGTGCTTGAAGTATCTTCATTTTCTCAAAAGAGGATCTAAAGCTAGAAGTGAGCGGTTCCAGATTCCATTTACAGGTTCCTCATTTTTTTGGAACCTACCCTTTCTCATTTTTTGAAATCTGGAACCCACTCGTCGGAACTTAGAACCTGGAACCGACCCTGTCACAAGTTTTAGGGTCAGTTCCAGGATCTAACAGGTTTTTTTTTTTTTTGGTTTCATTTTTAGTTAAGCAAAACGAAAATGAATGCAACAATAAAAATGAAAGTTTCTCATTGATTCAGTCAACCAAAAAAAAAAAAAAACCAAGGGCTATTGTGCCAATTCATGTTTAAAATTATGATTATATATGGATACGAGCTAAATGCAGTATTTAAACAATTCAAACCCACTTATGATTATATGTGTAGACATTCCATGCTCTTCAGGTAAGTATCATCTCTCTTTTCCCTTCTGATGATGAATTTCTAATTACTCTCTTTGTCAATGAAACTGAACAAGTAAAGTGTAAGCTATTAATCCCAAAAATTCCAAATAAATTATGCTCGGACTCACACTCTGATACTGAACGTGGACGAAGCTCAAAAATTAATCATCAAGTACTTCTTGAAGAAATAAGTTTGTTAAATTGGGTTCCCAAGAGGAGAAAAATGATTATGACAGACAGAGCATATGACATTTAAACACACATTCAGGCTCAATTCCCGTCACACGAACACGCCACCCAATCGCACATTCTTGGCACGCGAATACAATACGCGAATGCACTATCACACCACCACATCTCACGGCCAAACACACACGGCATATCATCAATCCACATTCAAACACACATTCAGGCTCAATTCCCGCCACAAGGGCAGCAACCATTCAACCTCGACACCCCCACCATTCCGCTCATAAAAACGAACATCCAAAGAATCGGGGTAAAATTGGGCAGTTTATACAGTGACCGAAATCTCATCAAAATAAATAGTAAAAGAACTCTAAAAATTCTCAATTTTGGATATGTCACAAAACACATCTCGATAATCATTTCTTATGAAGAACACAAAATCCGGTTCAAACTGCAACCATGCCTTTTTGTCCCTCGAAATCAGACCAAAATCAGTTTGCTCCAACAGAATATTTTGTCCTCAAAATACATTTATTTCAACACCCAAATCACCTTGAAAAGCTTTGAAATTTTTATATGTTATATCCACGAATGTCCCCAACAACTTTTGTGAAGGAAGAATTTTGAAAATAGGTCTGGAAAAATTTATAAAAATTCGAACAGACCCGAAGGTCGGGTGAACAGTAAATCGGGCAGTTTTATTTCGGTCCAAAGATGGACTTCCGAATGGTCTCAAATGATTTCCAAAAATTCCCAAATTAAATTATGTTATACTTAAAGATGTTGGGAGAAACTTTTATGAAGAAAATTTCCTCAAATTCGGCCCCCAAAAGTCTCTACAAAAATAGCAAACCGGGAAGGTACAGTAACCGCGAATCCGCGATTCACCCCGAACCTCACGGATTCAAACCCGAACCGATTCCTACCGAATTCCAACCACCTAAACTCATTTCCCGACGTCTAATCCAACCCGCAGCACCCGCTAACAGTCACCATCAGCCATCAACAACCACGATCAGTCACCAAAAACCATTATCGACACCTTAATCGCCCTCTAAATCCTCTAAACCATACCCGAACGAGTCCGAAAATACCCGACGTCCTAAATAGGAATTAGATCGCGACTTACCCGAACTCTAGACTAACTCGGCTAGAGCGGCAAGGGGGAACGGCTGGCCGGCGGCGATCGGCGGTGGCGGCTTGCTCCGGCGATGCTCCGGCAATGATCGGCGGTCCAAGGCCGAGAGAGAGATGAGAGGATTTTTGGTGAGGGAGAGAGGGAGAGAGTTCTCTGTTGGGGGAGGGGCTGCCGAGAGAAGAGAGGGAATGAGGGAGAGAGAGAGAGGAAGAAACAATTAAATATTTGGTCCAAGGTTTGACCAATTTTTTCTTAATTCCAATTTTGCCCCTAAAACACTTGGTCCACATTCTTCCAAACCAAAATATCTAAGGGCGTTTTTGTCCAATATTTTGGGGCTGATATTTATCCACACTTAATCCCCAAATTCAATTTCCAAAATCCCAAAATTCGGAATACTCAAAATAAGCCTGGGGCAAAATCGTAATTTTCCGGTCCGGGCGAAATTCCAATTTTCGCACATACGTGTTCCATATGTGCGTGGCCAACATAATACGGCGTCGGAATCGCGAAATTCACTTTCTAAGTCCTCGAAAATCGATTGCGAAGTTAGGGAATAAAATAATATTATTTTTCACTTCCGAGCCAAAATTCCAATTTTTGACCGAAACAACTCGAATGTGCGTGGCCACCCCAAAATGACACTAGCCTCGAAAAATAACCTCAAACGGCCTCCGAATCCAACCTCGGTGCCCACAGGGCAAAATCGTAATTTTCCGGTCCCAGAACCGAAATCCATTTTTTGCGAAATGGTTGGCCAAGCCAAAACGTCATCGGCCGTCCAAAATTGTCACTTTCAAAATTCTCGATTCCCGGGCCGAATTCCAAGAAATGACTAAAATCGAGCAATCGCAACTTTAGCTTATCTCGGCTAACGGTGGCTCTCGGAATTACGCGCTCTCGACCCGTGACCGACACTAAGTCAAATCACGTTTAAGTTTACTCCACCGGGACGACCTCGGTTGTCATATAATTGCAGTGCTCGCTAGTTCCCTTCGGACACGATCAATCAAGTAGACCGGTCTCGGTTGGCTCAAAACATTCCCTCGTCAATCCATATGGTCGAAGATCGAACTCTGGTCGAGTTCTTTGGTCGTGCTGAAGTCAATCCCGTAATAGCCCTACCCCTAAGGTTAGCATCCCGTGAATGCGCATTTCGGGTGAGATCTCACTATAAGTGCATTGATCAAATTCATTTCCTAAATCCCGAGAAAAGGAAAAAAACCCCAAACTAGTACACTTGTTATAAATTTACCCCAAATTAATTTTTTAAGCACAAAAAACTCCAAACTGGTATGCCTGTAACAAATTTACCCTTCGTTAGTTTCCGTTAAATTTTACCATCAAATTGCTGAGTTAAATGACACGTGATAGTTGATGGGTGTACCAGTTTAGGGTTTTACCTCTCTTTTTGTCACATGTTTACCAGTTTGTGATTTTTCGTGGTATTAATCCAATTTAATGGAGGGTATGCAGTGAACCGGTTTGGGGTTTTTTATGGTAAAAAAATTAGTTTTTTGGTAAATTTATGACATGTGTACCAGTTTAAGGTTTTTGATGGTCAAAAAATTAGTTTGAGGTAAATTTGTCGTAACTGTACCAGTTTGAAATTTTTCATGGTATTAACCCACAAAATAAAGTACAGATATATTTTATATGAAAAAAAAAACGTAGAAACAAAAAATGTAAATATAAACTAAAAGAAGGAGGAACATATATTCATTTTCTCATTTGTAGATGTGGGACAAGCGAATAGTTAATTATATCAAATGCATGATCGTTCCACTTACCTACCATTTGAAATGGATTCACGTAGTATATCAACAGTTCATTAGAGAAAAGTACAAACTAATGACAAAAGAATTTTCGGGATTAATTATTTGATAAAACGATGCAAAATAGAAACTGTAAAAAAAGTGACTAGTTAGTCACTTGATAAAATAAAACAGAGCCACAAAAAATATAAGCTGAAGGGAACTTAGAACAAAAAGAATGGAGAAACATATATTGATTTTTCATTTCTAGATGTGGAAAAAGTATACATGTAAAGAACAAGTGTGATTGAAAGATGATCCCAAAGATGGCAGGTTTAATCTATCGCGGTTTACAGCTTCTTCATTTACTTGGTGATGTTGTGCCCATCTTTTGTCCATATTAGTGAAGTTGAAAAGTAAACACAACGTCAAATACGCTTCAATCACCTTCCATAGTCAGTCCATTGGTGTAAATTGCCGGATTGGAGGGGAGTTGCAAGGGCATTCCAGTGGTGCCATCTCCAATGAGCTATAACATTCACTTGACTTGGACTTTTGGGTTTGGAAAAGGACACAAGTAGTACCATATCTTTCGTATGGCGCCATAATTTATGTATGACGCTCATTTGAGTGCTATAACTTTTTTTTTCTAATCACTTGAGTGGCTGACGCAGCGTTTAGCGAGTAATTCAAGCAAAACCTTGCTTAGAGAGAGAAATCCCGAAATTCAATATTAATGCAAATGTTCTGTCTTTAAAAAAGAACCCTAAAACAAGCTTATATATCCCTAAACCAAACCCTACTAGGACTATAACGTATAAAATATCAAAATTATAAAACTGCCCTTAAAATTAAAACCCATAAAAATATTAAAATAATAGTATAACCCATGTAAACGATCTTGAATCGCTAAAATCCATCGTCCATCATGGCCAAAGGTCATGAGTTATGTTCAGATCGACGTTTCGTTTCAAACGACCGAATTTGAGCCCGATCCGATGTCGTCAACCGGGTCCGCCGGTTCTAGTCGCATCACCGTTTCGCCTTCCGTTTAGACTTTTGCTTGTCCAACCGGTCCAGAAACGCACCACTAATAGATTATGCATCATTCTCCTCCACTTGAAAAGAACTCGTCCTCGAGTTAAAATCAGGATTTGGATATAACGGCTTTGTGGACTCATGAAACGGTGATAAATCAGCAACATTGAAAGTGTTAGATATGTCCATACTATATGGAAGGTCTATAACATAAGCATTATCGTTGATCTTCTTGCTGACAGTGTAAGGCCCATACTTCTTTTGCTGCAATTTGCTATAAGATCCAACTGGTAATCGCTCTTTACGAAGAAAAATCATGACCTGATCACCTACCGCAAACACTTGCTTCCGCCTGTGCTTATCTGCTGCAGCTTTATACTTCTGATTAGCTTCCTCTAGCTTCCATTGGACTTCATAATGCACTTCCACAATCTGTTTAGCCATATGATCCGATGCTATACTCTTATCCGCTTACTTAGGCAACCGTACTAAATCCAAAGTATGCTGAGACGCCTTTGTATAAACAACAGAAAAAGGCGACCTGCCAATAGAACTATGAACTGCATTATTATAAGCAAATTCTGCCTGTGATAAAGCAACATCCCACTACTTCGGCTTATCTCCACAAATGCTTCGAATTAAGTTTCCCAGAGTTCTATTAACCACATCTGTTTGCCCATCAGTCTGCAGGTGAGCTGTGCTACTGAAATTCAAAGATGAATCAAACAGTTTCCACAAAGTCCACCAAAAATGCCCTAGAAATTTGATGTCCCTATCAGAAGTAATAGACTTAGGGACACCATGCAAACGAACCACCTCCTTAAAGAATAACATGGCCACACTTACTGCATCAGAAGTCTTTCTACAAGAAATGAAGTGCGCCATATTGGAAAATCTGTCAACTACAACAAAAACAGAATCCACACCTCTTTGTGTTCGTGGCAAACCAAGCACAAAATCCATGGACAGATCTTCCCATATATTGTCAGGAACATGTAATGGCATATACAGACCAGTATTCTTAGATTTCCCCTTAACTATCTGGCAAACATAACACTTTTATACGTATCTGCTGACATCTCTACGCAACTGGGGCCAGTAAAATCACTCCCGGACTGCAGCAATAGTTTTATCACGACCTAGGTGTGCAGCTAATCCACCATCATGTAAATCACGAATTACCTTCTCTCGTAATGATGTTCGAGGAAGGCAAAGCTGGTTGCTACGCATTAAATAGCCATCTTGCACATAAAATTCTTGCATAGGTTGACCAACAGCACATGACTTCCAAATTTGCCCAAAGTCGTCATCATCTGCATAACAGTCTTTCAGCTGCTCGAACCCCAAGATGTCTTAGCTTAATGTAATCAACAATCTAGCTCTCCTACTCAATGCATCTGCTACGACATTATGCACACCTAACTTGTGCTGTAATCTGAAAGGAAATTTTTGCAAAAATTGACACCATCGCGCATGCACATCTTTGCTAATCATCTTCTGACTATTTAGATACTTCAAAGCTTCATGATCAGAATAAAAGACGAATTCTTTCCCAATCAGATAATGCTCCCAGGTCTTCAAAACCCTTACGACAGAATATAATTCTTTGTCATAAGTGCTCCACTTCTGCCTCGCCTCGCTAAGCTTCTCACTGAAATAGCAAATTGGTCTACGCTCTTGAGACAAAATAACTCCTATACCCACTCCACTGACATCACAGTCCACTTCAAATAGTTTATCAAAATCAGGTAAGGCAAGAACAAGTGCAATACATAACTTTTCCTTCAGAATAGAAAAACTATTCTCTGCTTCCTCTCTCCATAGAAATTTTCCTTTCTTCATACATTCAGTAATCGGGGCTGCGATAGAAGTTTATACAATGAATGAGATGTTGATTACTTATCTCATTTTTTGACTTTTGTAGTGGGTACATAGCCCCAGAGTATGCTCTGCAAGGCCGGTTTTCAATAAAGTCAGATGTGTACGGTTATGGAGTTTTGTCGTTAGAGATCATTACAAGCCAAAGAAATAGTGGGTGTTATCAGATGAACCCCTTTTGCAATTTAATTGGCCATGTAAGTAAGAAACTCTTATATAATTCAACGCAATGCACAATTTGACCAGCCTCTACATTCGCATTATCACAATCCAATGTGTTTGGTATGTCTTCTTCCAGGTATGGGAACTTTGGAAAGAAGGAAGATGCATGGACATTGTCGACAAATCAATGGACAAAACATATTCTGAGGAAATGGTAGTGAGGTGCATTCAAATCGGTCTTTTGTGCGTGCAAAGATATGCATCAGACAGACCAACTATGTCCAAAGCGGTTTTCATGTTGGGGAACGCTGATGTGGTACTTCCATTCCCGAAACAGCCCGCGTTCATCGACGAGAGTGACTACAATGGAGATATTCAGCCAGCAAGTAACAGAACATGTTCTGTTAACAGAGTTACAATTTCTGTTGTTGAAGCTCGCTAGTCACATGCCATCACAACTAAACTGCGTAATCCACTAAAGTCGAGAAATTGAGATAATCCCTGTATCAGTAGATAGATGAGACGTAAAGGCTAATCTTGTCGTATACGAGCTAACTTGTAGTTTTTGTGCTTACGAGAAAAGTTCATACATTGATTGACTTCTGTTAAGAATTTCCTTGATTTATTGATTGAGCTCATTCTGTATCTGAACCAGATGCTGCAGCATTCTCTTTCTCCCTCAATCAACCAATTTTTCGCCCGTCTCATTTTGGTAATGGCATGAATTTATCGAATTGCATCTTGACATGAAAAAGAAGACGCTTTACTTTTCTTTATTTACCTTATTTTTGCCTTACAAATTCATACTAGAGACCTTGCTCTCGAGAAGACAGGGATCCTTACTTCACGCACTCAAACATGGAAATACATGAATTAAGATCAAAGGGTGACACTGAAACTTACTCTAGGCAAAGGGTCTTCAAGTTTAACACAATTTAGCTCTTTTCACACACTTCTTTGGTCTTAAGAGAAAATGACATAAGTGATCTCTGAACTCTGGTACAATGTGCAATTTCATTCCTGGACTTTTAATTTATTCAATATAATTCCGGAACTATTAGTAAATGTTCAATCTAGTCCCTAGGTTATATAAAAATGTTCAATGGCATCCTTTCATTAGTGCAAAAAAAAAAAAAGTCACACGTGGATTATCCTAGGAAGATATTCATCTCAAATCTAGATATAATAATCCACATCATAAATAATGATAGACATGTTAATGCTCTAATAATTTTTTCCTTTTCTAAAGTAGACGGATAAAAAGATGGACATGTTGACTCATCATATTTAAAAGTCCAACTTAACATATAATAATCCATATCATCAAATCACGTATAATTTGTCAAAACAAATGGAAGGACTTCATTGAATATTTAGCAATAAATCATATTAAACAAATTAAAAGTCTAGACATATGTTTGACTTGTTAACGCTCTAATAATTTTTTCCTTTTCTAAAGTAGACGGATTAAAAGATGGACAAGTTGACTCATCATATTTAAAAGTCCAACTTCACATATAATAATCCACATCATCAAATCACGTATGATTTGTCTAAACAAATGGAAGGACTTCATTGAATGTTTAACAATAAACCACATTAAACAAATTAAAAATTTAGAGACAATATTGCATATTGGGCCAAAGTTCTGGGTATTATTTGTGTCATCTTCCCTTTGACTGACAATTCTTATTGTCACCATAACAAAAATAAGTGAATTAGTCATATTCATAATCGACAATTTAGTAGGTCAACCTTATCTTATTTGAACCTATTGAGCTTCGTCTAACTGGTGAATCATAAAAAAAAGGGTTAATACAACAAAAAATCCCAAATCGGTACACTCGTGACAAATTTACCCAAAACTAATTTTTTGATCACAAAAAACGTCAAACCAGTATACATGCGATAAATTTACCTTAAACTAGCATATCCGCCAACTGCCACATGTCATTCAACTAAACAATTTGATAGTAAAATTTAACGAAAATTAACGGAAGGTAAATTTATCACATGTGTACCAGTTCAAGGTTTTTGGTGATAAAAAAATTATTTTGTGGTAAATTTATCACAAGTATATCAGTTTGGAGTTTTTCGTTGTATTAACCCTCAAAAAAATTAATATTAGTCTACTATTTTTGGCGAATCTGTTATACCAATGCTTGGTGACATCCTATCTAGGATTAATCATAACAAAACGATAATCTCCTTCTTTAAGCCTCTTATTTGGGAGATTTCAATTACTTCGAGCATACTTACATGATAAGCCCCGGTTTTCCATGTCACAACAATCTTCCTTGAGGCAGAATATACCTCCTAGTCACTACCATTTGAACTAAAATTATTTGGTAAAATACCTTTCAGTAGTTTTCAGAGGGAAAAAGAAAAGGGACCGACCGATCAAGTTCTTGGTATTCGCGGTTACCTTCTCCTCAAGGCATCTCTATTTTTTCTTTGGATTGACTGTCAATCTAAAAAATGCAGACAATGAGAAACAAACGACCGCTTGAGACGAGTAGTAGTCTGTCTTTCTCAGTCTTGGCTAGAAATATCCGTCGATAGTTGGAGCTTTGGGTACTGTACTTCTGATGCTGTACTGTGTAGGCATGACAAATTCAGTGCGAACGGTTTTGATAGAATGAATGCTCTATATAGGAATTATGCTATGTAAATTAGTTGACTCTAAATTTGCAATGACGCCGTAGGGATGCTTCTTTGAGAACCGACTTTTAACTTTATTAGCTTTGACCCGATTCTTCTGCTTTTTAAGAACTTGTGAAACATTCAAATTCATTGCATCGGTAAATGAAATTACTTTTACCGCTTTGACTAGAACGTTGCGCACTAATAATGCAAATTTCCGCTTAACAATTAATATAGGTTCTGTCAAAGTCACAGCTGGTGATATATTTCTGCGGGGGAACCAAGGCCACTTCCTGAATTCATGAAGACATTGGATCTTTCCCTCATCAATGAAAGCCTCAACGCCATTCCAACGTTTTTCAGCTTTCAGTCAGCAATCACCTTTCTTGTCTCAGGCATGATTGACACTTGATCTTCATTGAACCACAAGACAACATGATTAGCAGAATTGTTATCGCAAACCCTTAAAGATGGTGAACTCTTGGTCTCCTACGGATAACACTCGCTCTTGGTTTTTCCAGCCCCCGAGATTTACTATAGGCACTGTCTGAGAAAACCGTTGTTTGGGTTGCTATCAGAGATAAACCTATATATAATACTTCTGTAATTCTTTCACTTGATCCTAGTGTAAATTTAGTGCTCCATGACCAATCCGATTGCTTTCCTATTTGGTCGAAGAATGTTTCCTCTATGATTTCGAATTATTCAACTACAGCTCACCTTCTGGATTTAGGTAATTTGTTAACATCCATGATTTGATTGAAAGGGTAGTTTGGCAAAGCTTTGATCATCCTACAGATACCCTTCTTCCTTTCATGAAGCTCGGGTTGGACCTAAAAATCGGTTTGAACCGGTTTCTAACATCTTGGAAATCCGACAAGGATCTGGCACGCATCAATTGCTCATATCCGATGAACCCTACGGGATACCCCTCAGTTGGTCCTTATAAGGTATGAATTTTTTTATCTTCCTATCATTTCTTGAGCATGACTATATTCATTCTACAATGAAGAACCATATGGTTCATCATTTTCAGATGCAGCTGGAGGAAGGGAATACTTATTTGAAGGGATAAAATCACCATAAGTTCAAAACTATGACTAGATTTGCAATTATTCCGTAAGCTTTTGATTTGGTCAATCTAGTCCCTCAACTTTCCATAACAAAGTCAAATCAGTCATTTGGTACTACTATTCGAAGTTTTCATAATAATACTATTGCCTAGATTTTAGTATATCTTTTCCTTTCTAAACATTTCCTAAATCAATAAAAAAATATGTTTATTGACTTTTTACTTTTTGGTCTTTATATAAGGATAGGCATATCTTTAGGTTAATTATCTCTATGTTAGAAATGTAAAACTTCATTTAGAGTTGTACGAGGTTGATATTCCTGCTATTTTAAGTCTAAGTGTTTTAATAAGATATCTAGAAATGATACATGTAGATACTTGTACTTATACTAATCTAAATCTTGTTTTTGATTTTTTAGATAGATAACATTTTCAAGTTTTTGTGTTTCATGTTTTCTTAATTAAATTTTTTAAATAGATAAAATGTAGATAATGGTTGGGGAGAATCTATAAATTAAAGAACCATATTGAGCAAAATAAAATAGTTCATGGATTGAATTGAACGAGAATGACGTTTAGGGACCAAATTTAATATTAAGTGAAAGTTCAAGAATTAATTGTGCCATTATCCCTAATTAAATGTACTCAATAGCAAATAACAATGAGCGATGATATCCCATTAAAATAGACTTATCGGGGTATTTCAAAAGGAAAAGGGGACGGATGTTGACCGGACAGTGAATTGATGGTACATTTTCAACTGGGGTCCAATTTTGATAGCGAATTGAATTCACAATGGTGGTTATGTAGAGAAAATATTGGGTACCGTGCCATGTCAGCAAAATAATAGTCCATTCAGCTATGGACACGTGTTGCCCGAGCCTACTGTCAGGGATATTTTCTCCTGTGTGGGGGCCCACTTTCTCTCTCTCCCCTCCTGACCTCACGGGACTCCCTCTTCGCTTTCTCTCTGCCGCTCCCTCTGCAATTCCTCATCTTCGCCATGGAAACCAAAAGCGGACGACGACGGTGTGCCTCTTAACAGCTCGTCCAAATCGGCGTCACCGACGTCTTCTCCATCCCCGGCACCGGAGCGCGAGCCCGAGGCTCGCGGCCGCCATGGCCACGGAGCTTGACCTCGAGTAACCATGGTCGCGGGCGGGCTTGGCGGCGACGGGGATTTTCAGCGCGAGGTTCCCGACCGTGAGGCACACGAAGGGACAAGTATCCATCGGCGGTGAGCCCGTTGCCGGAGACTCCGAGGGTCCTCTTCGCCGTGGCCGACAATGGCGGTGGCTAGGGCTCGAGGTCAGACAAGGGAAAAGGAGTGAAGCGGAGGAGAGAGAGAGAAGGGGAACGAGAGAGACCGAGAGAATAGAGGTGGGCTGAAAATTTGACTGACACAGGTGGGTCCGGCGACACGTGTCCATCACTGAATGGACTATTATTTTGCTGGCATGGCACCACTCGGGGTACCCAATATTTTCCCGAAAGTTTGACTGACACAGGTGGGTCCGGCGACACGTGTCCATCACTGAATGGACTATTATTTTGCTGACATGGCACCACTTGGGGTACCCAATATTTTCTCGGTTATGTATGGTGGTTCCTCTCATCATTTAAAACCTCAGCTACATTGAGAAGTTTCTGTTTTATTGGTGGTCAAACAAAAGCCATATCTCTGCTTTCTTGCCTGATAACATGAGTACAACATGAACCCTCGAAGAGGGTCATTACACATCTTGTTTTTTCATGTCTTAATCTCCGAAGAAAGAAAATTCGCTCTCAGTTTCTTCAGCCCCTGTAATTCAAGCTTGCATTACCTGGGGATCCGGTACTGTGGACAACTGGACCGAACTGTCGTTTGGGTTGCTAACGGAGAAAATCTCGTGAGTGATAATACTTCAGGAGCTCTTGCATTTGATCGTTATGGAAACTTAGTGATCCACGAAAAGAATGGGAACTTTCCGATTTGGTCGACCAATGTTTCGTCCATGGCTTTAAATAACTCTACTACTGCTCAGCTAGTGGATTCAGGTAACTCTAATCAAAGTCGTAGTTCCTTATTTGGACCAAAAGAGGCTTCCATGGAGGGCAAGGAAGCTTTAGATAAGAACACATTTAAGAGAGTAGATATTGATGGGGTCACGAAAAGAGGTTCAATAAGAAATGAATGATCTGTCTTCTGTTTCCACCATTTTTCGTGAGAAGCCCTGGTTAGAGTTTCTCCACGTTACCTTTTTATCAGCCCTTCATGACTATATGATACACACTTGCGCTAATGACATATGCAAAATGATAATAAGCAAATGAAAGAATAAATATACAATTACATAAATAGCAACCGTTGATAGATTGTGGACATTTCTGTTCCGTGCGGTGGCCTTCTTCTTGCCCCTCCTCACATTGACAAGAGTAACCATCGATCATCTTGTCTCGCTTGTTGGTCAGTTATACACCTTAATGGAAGGCATTCACTCCAGATTTCGGAAAATTTACAGAACCTGTTGACATTGACCAGTGAACCAAACCTCTCTGCATCTGCAAATTAGAAGCACAAACAGTGAAGAGATTCCATATATTGCAGCAATTGTGATCAAATCAAAAGAATCATTTTAATATGGTAGCTAAGTTCTGTCATATGCAAACAAGAATTATAGCCAAGCATAAGGGGCTAATCTTAAAAGGGTTGTAGGAAATTAAATGGCATTGGAACTCTTTGACTCTAGTCTTGAAAAGGACCTAAGAAATGTACTTTTTGGTGGTAGCAACTAGGCCTTTCAACTTCATTCTGAGCCACAAATGTTACCTGAAATTGTGGATGTTAGAGCAATTTAGAGTAGCCAATTACCACTTCCATTAGATTTCTCTGCTACTTCTTTTCACACTAATAATTACTTGATAGTTAGCATGGACAATACAATGCACCTTTCACTCTTTCTTGGCAACTTAGTGTAGTTAATGAGTTAAAAGAGGCGAGCCTTCTTTTTTTCTCTCAGATTCTACAATGAGCTTATGAGCAGAAGATTCAGGAGGCGAACTTTCAGGCTCGACTAACTGTTTCTATATCGAAATCATAGTCAATGGAAATCGACATGGTATCCATCTCCATCACAACAGCTTGAAACCAACAACTTGCTGCTCACCATCATACGAAAGCACTATGAAAGAAGCTGCACATTGCCCTTCCTCTTTCTAATGTCAAGTTCTCTTTCCTCACAGTGTGATCAGCGGCGTGAGATCCACCCAGAACCCTGTTCTTTCACCTTAAACCAATTCAAAGTGATAGCAAGTACACCTCGAGCGACTTCGTTCGACCACATTGATTAAAGGGATTAGGCTGCTGGGAAGGGAAAGGCGAGGCGAATCGCTGAAGAACGTGACCATTACTTGAATTTACATGAAGTAGGAATTATTTTCTGGTTTGATGATCGAGAAATGTCGACCAAAAATATCAAGCTTAGAAAGGGCAACGTCACTGTCACAACTTGCATCACATTTACATGGCGGACCAAAAATGACAACCACTTGCATAAATTAATGAGAGAGGTGGATCCTCACTAATAAAGACCTCAACTACACTCCACAGTGCTCGAGGTATCATTCACTCAGTCACTTTTATTGCCTCAGAAATCATACCATAGCATCCTCAAATGAAAAGACAACATGAACACGGAAAGGGTGTTGGTATATGCCCTGTTTCTTCCTTTTCTGCTTCAGTTAAGTACTTGCTTGGACGTCCTAAACCAAAACAACACTATCAAAGATGGCAATCTCTTGGTCTCCAGTGGCAAAACATTCGCTCTCGGTTTCTTCAGCCCGGGAAATTCTAGCCGCCGTTATGTTGGAATTTGGTATTATCGAGTTTCTGAGCAAACCGTTGTTTGGGTTGCTAATCGGGAGAGACCAATCAGTGGCACTTCTGGAGTTCTTTCAATTGATTCTGATGGAAATTCGGTGCTCCATGAGAAAAATGGAAGCTTTCCTGTTGGGTCGACAAATGTTTCTTCTGCATTATCAAATTATTCTTCTCCAGCTCGGCTTATGGATTCAGGTCATGTAGTTCGAGTTCAAGATTTTAGCAAAAGGGTGATATGGCAAAGCTTTGATTATCCTACAGACACTATGCTTCCTTTCATGAAACTCGGGCTGGACCTCAAAACCGGTTTGAACCGGTTCCTAACATCATGGAAGTCCCCGGAAGATCCGGCACCGGGCAATTACTCCTATAGGATTGATCCAACGGGCTACGCTCAATTGTTCCTGTACAAGGACGGGGATCCGTACTGGCGTTCCGGATCATGGGTCGGAGATCGGTGGAGTGGCATACCCGAAATGACTCGCAATTTCATCTTCAACGTAAGCTTTGTAAATAACCCAGATGAGGTTTCTGTAATGTATGGCATCATCAACACGTCAATCATCTCAAGAATGGTGGTGAACGAATCGGGGTTGGTTCAACGATTCACATGGCATGGCCAGGACCAGCGGTGGATAGGATTCTGGTATGATCCGAAGGACCAGTGTGATTATTACGGCAAGTGCGGGCCCAACAGCAACTGCAATCCGTATAAAGCAGGACAGTTCGAGTGCACATGCCTGCCAGGGTTCGAGCCCAAGTCCCCGGGCGATTGGTACCTAAGGGATGGATTGGCCGGGTGCATAAGGATGCCGGGGGCATCGGCATGTCGAAATGGGGAAGGATTCGTGAAGGTGCCGCTTGTGAAGGTGCCGGACACTTCAAAAGCACACACCAACATGAGCTTTAGCTTGAAGGAGTGTGAGAAGGAATGCCTGAGGAATTGCTCTTGCACAGCTTATGCTAGTGCCAATGAGAGCCTGGGAGGTTTCGGGTGCCTCATATGGCATGGTGATCTAGTCGATACGAGAACATTCACTGATTCAGGTCAAGATTTATATGTACGGGTCGATGCAATTGAGTTAGGTACTCCTGCTTCAGCTGTTACTAGTTGTACTTTTGCTAATGTAATGTACCTCCCGCATTGCCATTTCTTTATTCCATTAGCATTGTCAAGCAAATCATGAATCAAACTTGAGAACAGGTTAAATTCTTGATCATAAGGAATCACATCCATGATTTTAGAAACCAAGTTTGAGCTTTTGCACGGTATAAATTGTGTATCATTGGAGATTCATTTGGTGATTTCTGGTTTCAAATTGACGTTGAGAGAATTTTTCATTCTATACTTTGCTCAAGCACATTCGATGTCATTGAATCTGAAATGCGGTGTTGTACTTTCCTTTCAGCTCGTTATAGGAAAAAAACAAGTTTCCTCAGTAAAAAGGCGAGGGTTGCAATAATTTTGGTTTCAGTTTTGACAGCGCTACTGCTCACCAGCTTCTTCTCCTACTGCTTGGTGATCAAGAAGAGAAACGGTGCGTTGGTTAGTCCTCAACAAGAGTAAGCTTTGTATATTTCTTTCCGGAAAATTCGTCTACTAAAATTAATCACCTCTTATTGTTCACCAATTAATTAAGCAAACAAATTTTAGTTGGTTCAGTCTTGGGACTATTCTTAGCTATAGGAAGTTAAGAGAGTAATTTTTGTGCTTTTATTTGAGCGATTCCGAATTTAAGAACCTTGAACCAAAGAAAGCATGATGATGCCAGTTCAGTTCTTCATGCAGCATGCATTCCAACAGTGAAACTAAACCAGAAGTTTCAGGGTACAAGAGACGAAGAAATCATACAGTACATCAGTATATTTACCAGTAAAACAGATAAAAAAATGTTGCGAAGATCTTTTCAAGCTTACAACTTTCATTTGGTTTAACGAAATGAATTCCTGAATGAAGAATCTAACAACTTCCAAGGTTGTATTGAGCATTTATGCAGTTGTCTTGGAAATAGATCGCAGAAGCCAAAATCCACTTGTGAGAGATACGACCAATTCAACATATTTCGAGGGCTCTCCGAGTGTAAAAGACTGCGATGATGAACCTAGAGGAAACAGAGATGTGCCGCTCTTTGATCTGAGCACAATAGCTTTGGCAACAAACAATTTCTCCTTCCTCAATAAGCTCGGACAAGGCGGTTTTGGATCAGTGTACAAGGTAAACTTCCATTGCACAAAAAAGCTACTTCGAAAAATTGATAGAGACTTGCAAATTGGAAATTAATTTGACAGGGCGTTATGGACAATGGAACGGAAATAGCGGTCAAAAGACTATCGAAACATTCGGGACAAGGAGTTCAAGAATTTAAGAACGAAGTCCAGTTGATTGCAAAGCTCCAACACCGCAACCTGGTGAGAATACTAGGCTGCTGTGTCGAAGAAGATGAGAAAATGCTAATTTACGAGTATTTGCCGAACAAAAGCTTGGATTGCTTCCTTTTCGGTACATCCTCTTCTCTCCCGCTAGATAGAATACTCCGATTTCCTAGATCAACACACGACGACCAACAATGGTTTGTTGACATCTTGATCTTGGTCCAGACGAAACGAAAAGATCGTTGCTAGATTGGAGAAAACGGTTCGAAATCGCATCCGGGGTGGCTCGAGGACTCTTGTACTTGCACCAAGATTCAAGGCTCAGGATCATCCACCGAGACTTAAAGGCCAGCAACGTCCTACTCGATGCTGCAATGAATCCGAAGATATCAGACTTCGGTATGGCTAGGATATGCGGCGGGGACCAAATCCAGGGAAACACAAATCGAGTAGTCGGAACATAGTAAGAATTTTGGCCTTCGCATTGCTTTACGTGCTCATTGAGTCCAAGAACCTCAACTCAACTAATCAATCAAAACCCCTTTTTATCTTCATTTTGGCTGTGGCAGCGGGTACATGTCGCCAGAGTACGCAATGGAAGGTATATTTTCGATAAAATCTGATGTCTATAGCTTCGGAGTTCTGCTATTGGAGATCATCAGTGGCAAAAGGAACAGTGCATATTACCATGAAAATCCATCTTCCAATTTGGTAGGCCATGTAAGTATTGGAACTCTTAATAAGTACAAGAAAAGCACCAGACTCAGACATAATACATAGCCGGAAATACTTAGTCATATGTTACTTGTTCACAACCCGATCGCAGGTATGGGAGCTATGGAAGGAAGGAAGCTGCGACGACATTGTCGACGAGTCGATGGGTGATACATGCTCCAAGGAGGAGGCCTTGAGGTGCATCCAGATCGGTCTTTTGTGCGTGCAAGAATTCACGGACGATAGGCCGAACATGTCCGCTGTTGTGTTCATGTTGGCAAATAGCGATGTGGTTCTCGCATCCCCGAAACGACCTGCATACGTTTTCAAAAGCAAGCAACATGGCGGGAATCTATCTACGAGCAGCGGAACCACTTCTGCGAACCTCGTAACCATTTCGATGGTTGAAGGCCGCTAGCTTTGCCGTTCTCTTGCCCTGGATTAGTCTTTGGACAAGAATTCACTTGAAAGTCTATCGCAATAGCTCTCGAGATATTGCCGAACTCGGCATCGATCTGCAATCCTAATTTGTTAGAACCTGTAATCAAAATGTTTGGTGACCCTTGATGTATTGTTGATGTTGGATGCTCTATAGTGAAAGATAAGGTTGTAGCGCTGCTAACCCTCTTTCGTTTTCATTTTATTTTGGGTTAATACCACGAAAAATCTTAAATTGGTACTAATTTTTTGACCACGAAAAATCCCAAACTAGTACATCTGTGACAAATTTACCCTGAACTAATTTTTTGACCACCAAAAACCCTAAACCGGTATATTTGTGATAGATTTACCCTATGTTAAATTGAATTAATATAACAAAAAACCACAAACTATTACACCTATGACAAACGGAGGGTAAAACCCCAAACCGAAATACCCTTCAACTGGTACGTGTCATTCAACTCAGAAATTTAATGATAAAATTTAATGGAAACTAACGAAGGGTAAAATTGTCACAAGTATTCCAGTTTGGTGTTTTTGGTGATCAAAATATATGTTGAGAGTAAATTTGTTACAGGTGTATCAGTTTGGAGTTTTTCGTGGTATTAATCCTTTTATTTTCAATGATATCCACACTAACCCTAAATTTAAAAAGGAGAAAAAAAGAGGGAACAAGCCATAGTCACAATCTGCTAATTTGACAGGTGGCTTTTCCGACGTCGCTTAGGTAATAGGCAGGCGCAAATCTTCCAAAGATTAGAAAGCAAAAAAAGGTTTATTATTAAAAAATGGAAAAAAAAAGGCTGAAATTGACTTAAACAAAGTCATTTGCGTGCAAGACAACAAATTTAAACTAACCCAAAAAAAAATTAAAATAAATCGATTTGATCTATATCGACGGCCCAACTACCGTAGTACTATAATTTTTCAATTCTCGTGGATCACCTTCTAAACTTTATCTTTTATTTTTTTATTATTTTTCTTGACATTGTGAAAGACTGAGGCGTGAATTTTTATTTTCTATCATTGTCCTCACCTTTAGCCATCACTTTCTTGATAGATGGCAACATGATTTCGTACGGACTAAACCGAGTCTCTATACTCTGTAATGCCATCCGTGAATCTTTAGTTTGTTTAATGTAATCTCAAAATTATTGCTATATGTTCAATCACGTGAAACTTTTTGACGCCCCATGTGACCGCACATTTTTGTCCCTCGGCTCCGCCTCCTTGACCAGTAACTTCGAGTTGCCGTGTGATATGCATCCCAACCAATTTTTCGCTTTTGAATTATGAATGTCCGCTTCTTAATTAGTGCCCGGCGTTTCTATATGTCATGGTCCCATGATGTGGTTATCACCTAAAATACCTTCTCCCTACGACCGCTTCCGCTTGACCACGATGGCATGAACGCGGTCATTTCTACGCAAGACAGTGACCCCCTCCTGATTTGTCCCTTGAGGTATACAGCCACCACCAAGAGGTGATACCAATTCCTAGATATTTGTAGTAGATCTCAGAGAGAGATATAGAGAAAATCTGCGAGGGTAGTGACACTGTATAGAGTATTTATGTTCAATACATGTCTGAGTATATCCCAACCAGGGACATTACCAAACTCCGTCCGAGCATATCTCATTCACAAACATAATCAATCTCCATAAGAATAAACATTTCATCATTGACCGTCGTAACTCAAGCCCTTGAAAAAGTTTAACTTGTAGATATTTTTATTACGTAAAAAAAAAATTGTTGGCATCATAGAAAAACTGATTGTGGATTTCGTTTGTCTCTTTTATCTAATTAATTCACATCAAATCAAAGTCATAATATATGGTAGGAGAGAACCTCTTTACACTACCATGCGGACTCCGATGTGCTCTCCATGTCATATCGACGTCACTAATCTACACCAGTCCAAAAAGCGTGGGATGAAGGCAAGAAAAAAGCAAAGGAAAATCGGCTTTTTCTTCTTCTCTTTTTGGTCAAATTTTCAATTTCTTCCCTATATTCTTTTTTGCTAGAACAATTATTCCCCAATTTAAGTATAGACCGAAAATGTGCTTTTTCGGGTGAATAATATTGGCTTGAAATTGGAAAAATTACCAAAAAAACAAAGTCATAAACATATTACGATTGTGCCAATTTAGTCATAAACCTTTTTTTGCCAATTCAATTCTAAATCTTTTGCATTTATGCCAATTCAGTCCATCCAACAGATGCTAACATGGAAAATTACCAGATCTCGGCGAGGCCATGGCCGCCTTCGCTCACGTCGCCAAGGCCTCGGTGGCCATGGGCGAAGGCGGCCATGGCCTCACTCATCGCGGGCGAGACCGAGTTTGCCCCCGATTGGCGAGGCCACCTTGCGCCTGGATTGTGAGGAGTGGCCGTGGCGAGGCCAGCCACGAGCAAGGCCGACTTCGCCCGTGGCCAACGAGGCTGGCCTCGACCGGACCTGGGCGAGGCCAAGCAAGGGTCGTGACCCTCGCCGACGGCCAACAAGGGCTTCACAGCCCTTGCCTAGTGGCCAGCGAGCCTCGCCAACAATGTGGGGGGAAAAGAAGAAAGAAGGAAGAAAAGGAAAAAGGAAAATAAATAAATAAATAATTCGAAAAAGATAAAATATTATTAAAAATTATCTACGTCAGCGTCGGCCGAATGCTTGGCTCGACTACGCTCTGTGGTATTTGAGGTATCATTCACTCACTCACTTTTGTTGCCTCAGACATCATACCATAGTATCCTCAATAAAAAGAAAACATGAGCACAGAAAAGGGGTTAGTATATGCCCTGCTTCTTCTTTTTCTACTTCAGATAAGTACTTGCTTGGACATCCTAAACCAAAACAATACTATCAAAGATGGCAATCTCTTGGTCTCCAGTGGCAAAACGTTCGCTCTCGGTTTCTTCAGCCCGGGTAATTCTAGCCGCCGTTATGTTGGAATTTGGTTTTACCAAGTTTCCGAGCAAACCGTTGTTTGGGTTGCTAATCGAGAGAGACCAATCAGTGGCACTTCGGGAGCTCTTTCAATTGATTCTGATGGAAATTTGGTGCTCCATGAGACAAATGGAAGCTTTCCTGTTTGGTCCACAAATGTTTCTTCTGCATTATCCAATTATTCTACTACAGCCCGGCTTATGGATTCAGGCAATCTAGTCCTGGTTCAAGATTCTAGCGAAAGGGTGATATGGCAAAGCTTTGATTATCCAACAGACACCATGCTTCCTTTCATGAAAGTCGGGTTGAACCGCAAAACCGGTTTGAACCGGTTCCTAACATCATGGAAGTCCCCGGAGGATCCGACACCCGGCAATTACTCCGGTGGGATTGACCCGACAGGGTATCCTCAATTTTTTCTGTACAAGGATGGGAATCCGTACTGGCGTGCCGGATCATGGACTGGAGATCGGTGGAGCGGCGTACCCGAAATGACTCGACATTCCGTCTTCAACATAAGCTTTGTAAATGACCCAGACGAGGTTTCTATAATGGATATCGTCATTAACGCATCAATCATCACAAGAATGGTGGTGAACGAATCGGGGTCGCTCCAACGATACATATGGCAAGACCAAGATCGGCAGTGGATAGAATACTATTTCGCTCCGAAGGACGAGTGCGATTATTACGGCAAGTGCGGGCCCAACAGCAACTGCAATCCGTATTACGCGGGCCAGTTGGAGTGCACATGCCTGCCAGGGCACGAGCCCAAGTCCCCGGGCGATTGGTACCTAAGAGATGGATCGGCGGGGTGCGTAAGGAGGGGAGGGGTGTCAGTGTGTCGAAGTGGGGAAGGATTCGTGAAGGTGGCACGTGTGAAGGTGCCGGACACTTCAAAAGCACATGCCAATATGAGCTCGAGCTTGAAGGAGTGCGAGGAGGAATGCCTGAGGGATTGCTCTTGCACAGCTTATGCTAGTGCCAATGAGAGCCGGGGAGCTTCCGGTTGCCTCATATGGCATGGCGATTTAGTCGATACAAGAGCATTTGGCGATTCAGGTCAAGATTTATATGTACGGGTGGATGCCATCGAGTTAGGTACTCCTGCTTCTGCTACTCTATGTTACTAGTACCACTTTTGTTAATGTGATGTATCTCCCGCAACATAATTTGTTTCATTAAATTAGCATTGTCAAGAAAATGACGAATCGAACTTCAAAACAGATTAAATTCATGAGCATAAGAATTCACATCCATGATTCTAGGAACCAAGTTTGAGCTTTTGCATCGCATAGACTGTGTATCGTTTGAGATCTGCTTGGTGATATCTGATTTCAAGTTGAGGTTGAGAGAATCTTTCATTCTATACTTGGCACAAGCACATTCGAGTTCATGAATCTGAAACACTGTGTTGTACTTTCCTTTCAGCTCGTTATAGGAAAACAAGATCCCTCAGCCAAAAGGCGAAGGTTGCGATAATTCTGGTTTCGATTTTGACAGCTCTACTGCTCGCCGGCTCCTTCTCGTACCGCTTGGTGATTAAGAAGAGAAATGGTGCGTCACTTAGTCCTCAACATCAGTACGCTTTTTAATATATTTTCCAGTTAATTCGTCTGCTAAAATTGATCACCTCTTATTGTTCACCAATTAATAAAGGATACTACTTGGTTCACTCTTGGAACTACTCTTAGCTAGAGGAAGTCAGTTCCAGAGTAAATTCCATATTTTAATTTGATCAATTCCGAATCTAAGAACCTCGAACCAAAGAAAGCATGATGATGCCAGTTCAGATCTTAATGCAGCATTTCAACAATGAAACTAAACCAGCACAAGGCCAGTATCAGGATACAAGAGATGAAATCATACAGTACATCAATATATTTACATAGGAAAACAGATATAAAAATGTTTGCGAAAGATCTTATTAAGCTTGTAAATTTCATTTGGTGTAACAAAATGAATTCCTGAATGAAGAATTTCACAAATTTCTCCAAGGTTGTCATGGCATTTATGTGGTTGTCTTGGAAACAGATCGCAGAAGCCACAATCCACCGATAATTGATATGTCGAATTCAACATATTTCGAGGGCTCTCGGAGTGTAAAAGACCGCGATGATGAAACCAGAAGAAACAGAGATGTGCCGCTCTTTGATCTGAGCACCATAGCTTCGGCAACAAACAATTTCTCCGTCCTCAGTAAGCTCGGTCAAGGCGGTTTTGGATCAGTGTACAAGGTAAACTTCCATTACACAAACAAGCTACTTAGAAAAATTGAAACAGATTTGCAAATTGGAAAATTATTGACAGGGCGTTATGGACAATGGAACGGAAATAGCAGTCAAAAGACTATCGCAACATTCGGGACAAGGAGTGGAAGAATTTAAGAACGAAGTCCGGTTGATTGCGAAGCTCCAACACCGGAACCTGGTGAGAATACTAGGCTGCTGTGTCGAAGAAGACGAGAAAATGCTAATTTACGAGTATTTGCCGAACAAAAGCTTGGATGCCTTCCTTTTCGGTACATCCTCTGCTCTCCCACTAGCTAGAATACTCTGATTTCAAAGATCCACCCATGACGACAAACAATGGTTTGTTGATATCTTGATCTTGGTCCAGACGAAACGAAAAGATCGTTGCTGGATTGGAGAAAACGGTTCGAAATCGCATGCGGGGTGGCTCGAGGACTCTTGTACTTGCACCAAGATTCAAGGCTCAGGATCATCCACCGAGACTTAAAGGCCAGCAACGTCCTACTCGACGCTGCGATGAATCCGAAGATATCGGATTTTGGCATGGCTAGGATATGCGGCGGGGACCAAATCCAAGGAAACACAAATCGAGTTGTTGGAACATAGTAAGTATTTTCGCCATCGAAATGCTTTACGTGCTTATTGAGTCCAAGAACCTCAACTCAACTAATTAGTCAAAACCCCTTTTCTTATTCCTTCATTTTTGCTGCGGCAGCGGGTACATGTCGCCAGAGTACGCAATGGAAGGTATATTTTCGATAAAATCTGACGTCTATAGCTTCGGAGTTTTGCTGTTGGAGATCATCAGTGGCAAAAGGAACAGTGCATATTACCATGAAAATCCATCTTCCAATTTGGTATGCCATGTAAGTATTGGAACTCTTAATAAGTACAAGAGACAGGACTGGACTCACACATGATACATAGCCTGAAATACTCGCTTGTTCACAACACAATCGCAGGCGTGGGAGCTATGGAAAGAAGGAAACTGCGAGGACGTTATCGACGAGTCGATGGGTGATTCATGCTCCAGGGAGGAGGCCTTGAGGTGCATCCAGATCGGTCTTTTGTGCGTGCAAGAATTCGCGGAGGATAGGCCGAACATGTCCGCCGTCGTGTTCACGTTGGCTAACAAAGACGTGGTTCTCGCATCCCCGAAACGACCTGCATACGTTTTCAAGAGCAAGTACCATGGCGCGAGTCTGCCCGCAAGCGACAGAACCGCTTCTGCGAACGACGTAACGGTTTCGATGGTCGAAGGCCGCTAGTTTCGCCCTTCTATTGCCCTGGATTAGTTATAATATAACACAAATTCACTCTAAAATCCTAGTAGTTTATGGAAGGATTGCGTACTGGAACTCCAAGGTGTATTGAACCCGCTGAAGTCCGAAAGAGAGACATCTGCATGCCTCGGCTGTCAAACCGATGTGGAATGCTTATGTTCATAATGTTTGGTATGTTTAGGAATCCGCAAATTGCATGATGCTTGTTTTTCAGTTTAGCTTTGATACTTCGCTTAGAGATCCTAAGGTTGCGGTTCGATTTAGGTTACTCTCGTGATCTAATATATGCACAGTAGTACTAAGAGAAGTAAATCCATGAAAAATTTTGCGAGACCACTTTAAATATTCTGACACTCCCCCCCTCAAACGTAGGCTGAAATTTGGCATGAGAGTAACCTTGGAAAATTCATAATAATTGAGGCAAATAGGAGCCTCGAAAGATTTTAACTCGGACCTCCTCTTATGAGCTCTATTTGTTTCACGGAAAATAAATGATTTGAAAAAAATTTTCCTAAAAGTAATCGATTGTATTGCTTACAAAAAATGAATGAACGAAAAATATTTTCAATCATCCATAAAAATGTTTAGACTTAAATTGTTGTCGACATCCCATTGACTAATCATTTCGAGTAATACAAGCGATTATTTTTAGAAAAATGTTCTCCAAATCATTCATTTTCCGTAATATAAACGGAGCCTTAGAGTCATATAAAGAAAAAGGACAAGGTGGCTTGACCCTAATTGAGATTGCCCAATATGTATTTGTTACGGTAATTAACTAGAATCAGGGTACAGATACAAACATAATTACAGAAAGATCCACGACACATACCGATTACATATTAACATGGACCATTGAGGTGTTGTTGGATGCTTAATCATGAAAGATGGGGGTGGTACCAATGCTTATCCTCTTGCTTTTTGTTCTTAAATTCAATAACATTCCTCACCAACCCAAAATTAAAAAAAATCAAAAATTAAAATTAAGAAAGAAAGGGAAACAAGCCAAGTGGCTTTTTTCCGACACGGCTTAACTAAAAAGGGGCAGGCGCAAATCTTCTAGAGATTAGAAAGCGCAAAAAAGGTTCATTATTAAGCATGCAAAACCGGGAAAAATAAAAGGCTGAAATTGACCTAAGGCAAAGTCATTTGCGTGCACGACAATAAAGTTAAACCAAACCCCCCAAAAATTAATCAAAAATTAATTAATAAAGAAAATGCGAAAAAGAAATCAATTTAATCTATTATCAACGGCCCAGCTACCATACCACTAGAATTTTCAATTCTCGTGGATCACGTTCCAAACTTTTATTTTTTTTATTTTTTTAAATTTTTTTATATGTCTTGCCACGCCAGCCGGCCCCCTTCGTTGTGTGCTTTTTTTTTTTTTTTACCTCGCTTGGGTAAATCTTAACGTGAGGCCGAGATGGTCGAACCGGTCCATGTCGGCCGCCTCGAGCCATCACTTTCTTGACAGCTGGCAACGTGAATCTGTGCTAACGGGGAAGGAAGGAAGGAAGGTCGCCAAACCCCACAAAGGTCATTTTTATTTGGGTGCGTACCCCAAAAGGCAAGATATAGCGTATATATATTATATTTGCAAAAGAGAAATAGTCATGCAGATAAGATGGAGATACCAGTTTATTGAAAAAAAAAAAAAGAAATTAATCTATTAGGTGGTGGAAAATATTATTATATCCCGTGGTAAGGGCTCGGATGTGGTGCGTGAAGCGGATTGATCGTACATTGGAAGAAAGCGCCTGATCGCCTAATAGGGATGATTATGCAAAGGGAAGAATGTGGGGTGATTGATTGAGAGATTGGTGTTGGTTATCATGCGGGTTTGACTCTGAAGAGCTTAAAGCGAGATAGATGACGTTCGTTGGGTTGAACATGGAAATAGGTGGGCAGGACTGGTCGGTCGATGATTAAGTAAGGTAGCAAATGTAGGTGACCATCTCTTGGGAAATGGAGGTGGATGAGAGAGTCAGGTACGCTCCATCGGTACATACGCATTTTTGGAGAAGAAGGCGTCGGGAAGTGTAGATGGAAGGCTACTTCATTCTAAAAAGAGAGCTGGAGACTTGAGAGGGTTGATTTTTGAAGTGTTTGCCGGTAGCCAGAGCGCTCACTCCTCTGATTATGTCGTGAATATGGCATTCAATCGAGTGTTTTTATACACACGGAATGATACCAAATTAATTATGCAATGTGGAAAATTTGAGAAGTTTTTGGGATTAAAGAAAAGAAGAAAAAGAGAAATGTTGTCGACTTGAAACTTAAAGATCCCCATGGACGAACAAAAGCATTCTACATATCGATCATACTGATAATACAACGCAATTGACCAATTACATGAAACATTCGTATGCCCCATTTCAATGCACGTTTCTATCCTCGAGCCCCATCTCCATGAAGAGTACCTTGGGCATCCGTATTATATGCATCTCAACCAATTTTTTGCTTTTGAATTTTCAATGTCGGCTTCTTTAATTATTGCCTAGCATTTCTCTATGTCATTGTCACATAGTGTGATGATCACGTCCAAGACCTTCTATCTGTCACCACTTTCACTTTGCCACAAAGACATAGACTTGCTCATTTTCGCTTGAGACATTAGAGCATTGAGAGGACCTTTTCCTAGTACAATAGTGACCACCTCTTCATTTTCGTTTATTTTGTAGAAAATGACTGATTCAGATAACGTTTAACTAAAAATAATAATTTATATATCTTGAAATAATAATTATTTTTCATTAACGATAATAATTTATATTTAAATATTTTCATGAACGATAAAATTATTTCCTGCTCATTTATTTTTTGAAATGACACAATCGGGTAACTTTAGAAAATTATGTTTCGAATTATTTATTTTTCGCGGGAAAAACGCGCCGATACCGATCGTTCTTTTTATTTTTGGAGGACCAAGATCTAAAGAATTATGCTGTGATGGAAATCTCAATTCCATGCAAAGGTTTTTGTATCGCTAGATGTGACCTGGGTCAACTTCGAATGAGCAGAGGAGACACGATTGCGTGGCTCTAATTGCAATCCTTTTGTTCCTTTTTCTTTTTTTTCTTCGTGTGTGGTCAAATCAAATCCTGTAATTGCAATTCACTATTCACAATATGTGCCGTGCACGAGGTTGCACTAGGACAGACACGTGGAAAAGGTCTCCACTTCCATGAGCATCCTCATCGTTGACCTTTCTTTTAGGACACCGTGACACGACCCCAACATCGCGTGTTTTCGAGAAAACCGATCGGTCCCAAACTCATCGTATAGATATCTATCTTCCAAAATTCCACTATAATTCTTCCTATGACGCCGACCGTCTTGCATAATATACTATCACGTTAGTTATTTTCAACGATAATTATTTGGTAGGGCTCTTATAGCACAATAATTTTTGCGCTACTATTAAAATAACAGTATATTATGAGCCACAAATTCTCGAAAGAGTACAACTCGCAATAATTTCTAATTATTTTTTTATGGCCCAAAACAAGTTATTTTTCTCATAGTAGATTAACGACAACCACATAAGCATTTCTTTATGTAGAAGGATTATATTAAAATTTCGCTTAAAGTTTGTGACTGAATTGATATCTGTACAATATGTTTTGGACTGATTGGACAATTTCCCCATGTTTTTTGCAAGCTCACGAGCATTAGATCACCGATCATGTACGTTAGCATTGTATGGAGAATGATTTGAAGATACTTTCATAAAAATAATCGCTTAGAAAAATTAAATGAACGAAAAATATTTTCATCGTTAACGAAAATGTCTAGACATAAATTATGGTCGGTAATGGAATTTTTTCATCGACTGATTATTTCAAGAGATACAAACGATCATTTTCAGGAAACTACTTTCTAAATCATTCATTTTTAAACTCCATTTGTTTCGCTGAAAATGAATAATTCTGAAAAATATTTTCTTAAAAATGATCGCTTGTATTGCATATAAAGTTGAATGAACAAAAGGTATTCTCATCGGTCCACGACAATATTTAGACATAAAATGTTGCAAAAAATGAAAAAACATTTCTCATTAGCTGACTGACCCCGCAATCATAAATAATTTTTTTTTCTCGAGATAGCAAATTGACCCCACAATCTCAAATAATTTCCTTTTCTTTTGTTTCCTTTCAAATGTCATTTTCGTTTGCTCATTTCTTTCAAGCCACAAAGTAGCCAATTCGACCAAAAACAAAAAAGGAAGAGGGGGGGAAGGAGGAAATTAATAAAAAAAAAAAAATTTGCGTAAAGGAGGAAATTAATTAACAAGAGAAGAAACGCGTAGCTTGAGATAAAGGCACGAAGAAAGAGCCACGGATCTGGAGTTGACCCCACCACCACCCCATTCATCACGGGATTACCACTCTAAAATTATTCCAAACGGCATCGCCCCCCTCGACCGACACGTGGCAATTGAATCTGGCACTTCCGATCACCAAAGATATTCGATTGTTATGGACATTCCTTTTATAGACAAGGAAAGATAATATATCATACAACATTAATTCAACATTACCATTGATAAATTAATTTCCCCCCCCCCCCTTTTTTTTATTATCGATTTTGCTTTTTTTGCATTTTTTTTTTCGAATATCGGTTTCTCGATCATGGAATTCGTTATACGTATTTCATGTACAAGGGTCAGTCATTTGAATATTAAATCACGTCTTCGTTTGACAGCTCAATTTTTAGAAAACTTGGTCTTTCGTCCAATAGAATCTCGTTATTATAAGGGATAATGACATAAAAATGGTCCATGAGTTTTGGCCCAATATGCAACGTGGGCTCTAAACTTTACCCGATATACAATGTGGTTCCTGAATTTTAAATTTGTTCAATGTGATCCATGGACTTTTGATACACATTCAATTGACCTTTTGGACCGTATGAACTTGAATTGACGGAATGATAACATTAAACATTTTCGTACAGGTTATGGATTAAATTGAACATATACCAAAAGTCCAAGAACCAGATTGAACAGATTAAAAGTTGTACGATGAGCTATAGTTCGGGGATCACATTGAACAAATTTAAAGTTCAGGGACCATATTACACATCGGGTCAAAGTTCAAGAATCGTTTGTGTCCCTTGCCCTTGTTATATATACGGTCGACATAATATAAGTGTTAATTTTTTTTCAATAAAATGTATTTTTTTTTTAGGGGAGGGGGGAATATGTGTGATATAAAGCGATTCATGAAATTTCAAACGACACTTTACCTGTGGACCACCTATAAAAAAAAAAAAAACAAGAAGGGGAGAAAAAACTCCTCGTCATTCACGGGGAAACCCCCCAACCCCAACCCCAACACCGCGACCGGCAAGTGACTGTATACTTTTCCCCGTGAACAGCCGCGGGCCCCACGCCCCCTTCGCTTTCGTTACCAAAAAGACTTTTCCTCCCCCCCTCCTTTTTCGTTTTCCCCCCCCATAATGGCATTAAATTAAACGGACCGTTGGACCCAAAAGCGCACGCCGAAATGACCCTTTTGTCCCCACTTCCCCCACATCTTCTGCTAAAAAACAGGGCTTTTCCTTTTTTTTTTCCTTGAGAAAATGACATTAACAGTCTCCGAACTTTGCCTTAACGTGTAATGCGGCTCATAAACTTTTAATTTGTTCAATGTGATCCTTGGACTTTTGATACGTGTTCAATATAATCCCCGAACTATATGAAAATGTTCAAGTAGTCATTTCACTAATTCAAATTTAGTGACTACATTAAATATTTTTATATAGTTCAATGACTATATTAAATATGTACCAAAAGTTCGACCGCATTGCACGTTGGGTTAAAGTTCAAAGATCGTATTGAACAAATAAAAAGTTCAGAAATTACATTACCCATCGTTTCAAAACTCAAGGATTGTTCGTATCATTTTCCCTTGTTTTTCGTTTCTTCCTTCCCACTCCCATTCCCTTTTGTATCCGGGAAAGTAGCCCGACAAGAACCAATTGCTGATTGACTCGTGGGATTTCACCCATCCATGTGTATGTATGATGTACCACAGAGGTTGTCCTTTCGCTTGCGTTGTTCCTTAACTAGAATGAATGATGAGGGGAGGCCATGCCAAGGAACAAAGAGCGTGTACTTTTCCCTGGGGAGCGAGGGGTGGGGTTTGCTAGTGTTTTCTTCTCTTGTTTTTGGTTTCCCCGAAGGTTGAGATGAGACCCCCCCTTAGAGATCGTCTCGTGGGCGGTCCGCCGGATCCGCTATGAAGGACTGTGTCCACAGAATGAATGCTGAGGATAAGCGATCAATGTTGTTGCTCTCGGGATATCTCGCAGGTGTCGTGACTTAGAACACCGAGAGATGTGATGAAGTGGGGGGGGGGCTCTTGGACCGACCGCCCTTGGCTACTGGGTCATGGACCGACTGCCCTTGGCTACTAGGTCATGTAGTCTTGAAAGATGAATTTGAGCTTACTGACATGTTACGTTCCGATGTGTACTATTATCCCGTTCACGCATCTGTCGGCAGTTCCAATCGTTCGATCGAGTAAGGAGACTATCATATCTCGAGATAGACTTCACACTATGGAAGTCGATCTTTTTTTCACACAAATTGGTTCGGATCCACGGGGACTTGAGAGGGCGAGCAGCTACCACGCATCACTCCGCACAGATCGCTCCCGCCGCGAACCACCAAAACTAAAACCCTACTCTCAAAACGAGCATATGGAATCTTCAGCAATTGCGCAACTGCGGAAGGGAAATTGAATGCTGACCCTCGTCCCACCAAAAGCTTTCAACACGTCGCGGCAGCTATCTATCGTGCGGCCAAACTCGTGCCCCAAAATGCACACGCGTGTCACGGCACATACCATCGCAGCGGTTCCGACCTAGCGTAGCGTGCTCCAAGACTGCTCTCTTGCACGCACGCACGCACGGCCTTTGACGAAATCTAACGCTACGAAGTGCGAATTCGGGGGCATTGTCCGAACGTTCGCTCGTTTTGTCAACCTCGCTTGGCTTCTGCTGCTTTTATCTTTCGTTCCATGGGAGGAGTCTTCCAATTCGAACCCACGAAGCCGTTCTCTGTCTCTCATTCTGCGCCGAAAGCCTCCTCATAAACCCTGCAACGGCAGAGCGAGAACGCCATTGTCGGGGGAGGTCGAATATCTTTGCTGGGTGAAGGCCGAGGGGGAGCGCTAGAGGGTAGGGAGAGGGGAGAGGGAGAGGGGGCGAGAAGATGACGACCCAGTTGCCGGACGACTTCCGGTGCCCGATCTCGCTGGAGATAATGTCCGACCCGGTGATCCTGTCCTCCGGCCACACGTTCGACCGCGCATCCATCCAGCGGTGGCTCGACTCCGGCCACCGCACCTGCCCCATCACCAAGCTCCCCCTCCCCGACCGCCCCTCCCTCATCCCCAACTACGCCCTCCGCAGTCTCATCTCCAACTTCGCCTCCGGCGGCGGCGGCGGCTGCGGCGGAGGCTCCCGGGCCGACCCGGGTCCGAATCCCGAGCCCGGGGCCCTCGTGGCCGCCCTCACCTCCCGGGCGTCCCCGCTCGAGTCGAAGCTCGAGGCTCTGACCCTCTTGACCAAGCTCTCCAATCGCGACCCGGGTTTCCGCCGGCGGCTCACCGAGTCCGGCACCGTGTCGGTGGTCCTCAGCTGCGTTGACTCGGATGATGGGTCGTTGCGCGAGAGGGCGCTGAGCTTGCTGCTGAATCTCAGCTTGGACGACGATAACAAGGTGGGGTTGGTGGCGGAAGGGGCGATTTCGAAGATAGTCGGCGCGTTGAGGGCGGATTCGGCCAACTGCAGGGCGCTCGCCGCCACGATAATCACCAGCTTGGCGGTCGTGGAAGTCAATAAGGCCACGATCGGTGAGTACCCTTTTGCGATTGGTGCTCTGATTTCGCTTCTGAGGGATGGGAATGACAGGGAGAAGAAGGAGGCCGCGACGGCGCTCTTCGCCATATGCTCGTTCCCGGAGAACCGGAAGCGGGCGGCTGCGAACGGGTCGGTGCCGGTTCTGATTAGGGCCGCGGATTCGGGGCTTGAGAGAGCGGTCGAGGTGCTGGCGATGTTGGCCAAGTGCAGGGAAGGGAGGGAAGTGATGGGGAGGTGCGATGGGTGCGTGAGAGTTTTGGTGAAGATGTTGAGGAATGGGGGTTGTAAGGGAGTTCAATGTGCATTGCTGACTCTGTATTCGCTCTGTTGTTACAGTGAGAGAATTTGTGTGGAAGTGAGAAGGCAGGGGGTTTTGGAGATGTGCATTAGGTTGCTGGTGAATGATAATGAGAAGATTAGGAGAAACGCCACCAACTTGGCTCAGCTTCTTCAGGTTGATTCCGATTGTTCTGTGAGATGATCATTCGAGGGGTTAAATTTGCGGATGATTTTGAAGAGGTTGACATGAAATTGGACGCATGTTTTGTGGTCAAGGTTCGGTTTTTTGAATGATGCATAGGCGAGTCGGGTTTGTTGTTCTTGTGTCTTTCTTACCTTTTGTTGGATAGATTTCTGTACAGAGTTAAGAAAAACAAAAGAGTTAGATTTTATTGAAGGACATGTTTTCTGTATCTTGTATATCTGAATAAAGATAACAAGCATGAGCTGTTGCTCAAGTTTTACTTGATTCTTCCGTATTTTCTGGTGTTAAGAAAGTTCATTCTTCTCCAATTTGTTATTAAATGACTTCAAGAAATCTATTTGAATAGTGTAATAGATTCTTCTTTGGGTTGTTTGGTAATACTAGTAATGGAGGAAAGCTAGTTCTATAGAGTGAGTTTTGCTTTTCCATTTGAAGCTAGTGACTGGAAGAAGAGGAAACTGGAGGCATTTTTCTGTACTAGGGGTGTTACCCGTTCTGTCAAATTAGTTGTTTCTCTGATGGTAGCATTGAGAGTCTGAAATGAGTTTCATTCCAATTGTCCGATCTGATGTGTTCAAACTGTGCGAAAATGTTCGCCTGTTCGATTTCTGATACTCTCTATATTATCTCATGAGGTTTTAATCTGGTCTGGCCATGATTGATTAGCTTCTTTTGTATGGCCTTTAGATTATCCACTTCATGGGGGTCTGTAGATCTTCCACGTGAATATGCCTCGCTACCCTAAGTTAGCAACTTTAAGGTCTCACTCATTCCATATGTTCTGTATCATTGCGAAGGAAATTTGGCGAGAATTTTCTTTCACTTAGATCCACTGTCCTCGTTTTAACATTTATCACTTGTATTTGCCTTGCGATACTTTTAGATGTTCGACATTTACCCTGTTGGCGTATGGAAAATTAAGGCCGATCCTGATGTAGAAATAGTTTATGCACACTATAGTGGCAAAGGGATATAGTGAGAAGGACTGTTCTTTCTCTCTCTCCCCCTCTGCCCACCCTGTTTATTGCTGGTCATCGAGCCAATTGCAAATAAATGTCAATTGCTGCAATATCGAGAGTTTCCTTGGCAAGTTCTCAGTCGACTAGCTTCCCGGAGTGTGAGTAATGCGCCGGAGACCTTAACTGGTCTGCCTCTTTCGACCCTTCCCAAGTGGGTTCTTCTGCTTCCCTTTACGAGTTTCATTTTGCTCGACTTCATTGCGGTGCGAATAGGAGTTGCAGTGGGTTGGTCACTTTAGGCAAATCTTGGTACACCTGACTTGAAACTCTCTCTCTCCCTGGTCAATCCGGGTTTGGTGGGTCTCTCTCATCTTCTGTTGTTATCTTCACACTACAACTGCCGAACTTGAAGAGAGCATTAAAAAAGGCTTGCGTTTGTTGCTTGAAAAGCGACTAGAGATGTGCACGAGTTTGCACTCTGTTGACCTGATCCGGTCTCCTCTTTCTCTGCAACATGTTCACATTGATTATTGATTCATGTATGCGTTGCGCTCGGCGGTGGTTGCCGGCGGATGAGAGAGACGTGGCTAACAAGAGAAAAAGGTTTGGCTACAAGCCACCATTGTTGGATAATGAAAGGTTTGGCATGCTTTGTGGAAAGGGTTGAACCGGCCTAGACTGTCTTGTGCTTTGGATGCAATTATAAGTGGTAATATTCTGGAATGTGAATGCAAAGTTGGTTTTGCTTGTTTATAATAAATTGCAATTTAAGTACCTTACGAAAGAGCTCACGTCTTAGGGTTTTCACGTCAATAAAGAGGCAGCAACTAAGGGAAGCCTTTTTCTTTTTCCATTGTGTTCTTTTCTTTTCCATGGAGTTTCCGTGGGAAAGGACGCATATTTCCGTAGGGGCCGATGTATTCCTCTGATCCTTATCGAAAGAAACTCCCTTCAACCATGCTTCTAATTTGCATGTTACACATTACGAATATCACCCACGTCCAAATTTAACTAGAATTAGATGTGGGTAAGGTTGACGCTCGTAACCTTCTAAAGAAAAGCCGATATCGAAAAAGACCAAATACCCTTTTTCTTGCAAGCTCATTGCAGTGTCTTGGTTGGGATTTAAGTGGTTTTGAATGTTTCGTGTGGGTGTGAGAATTTAGGATCTAGGAACGAGCATCTTTGGGAGAAAATGATATTTTCATAAATATGGACATAAGGATAATCAATATAAATATGCAAACAGGTCTCCAAAGGTAAAACGTGTGTTCTTGGTATTTTCACCAGTAGAGATATGTAACTATGTAAGTAATCATTGGACGAGAGATGGTGTATTTTTTTTGGTAATTTCCCTTTTTTCAATAAAACACCCAAGATTTAATAGATTATTGAGAGAAGGTTATATAAGTTCTTGAAAAGTGTCGTATGTGAATATTCATCCTTATGTCTTATGTGTCATGATCCCAAGGTTTCAGATACACAAAGGGCCGTGCACGATTCAAGAAGACCGGGCCGTCTCCTAGGATTTCCGAAGTTCTCTAGAATATTCTCGAGGACAAACGATATAATAAATGTATCGAGTTCTAGAGCATGCTCGGCATAAATGCCGGTAGTTGGTAGACGGGATAGGGAGATGCAATCTCCACCATTAGATCTAGAGTTGATCGACGACTGTAATGAGATGACTTCTTATATAAATAGGGGTGCTCTTCTCTTCATTTGTAATCACCAAACGCTTGAGCGATAGAAATATTCTCTTCTAGAGCTTCTCTCTCTAACTCTTTCTCTCTACGATCTGGGTTGGTTAGCAAGCGATCGATCCCTAGGAAAGTCTTGAGTTAGGTGATTCATTGATCCAAAGGAGTCTAAGTCACCGCACGGTCTCGATCCCAAGCATCAGCCCGTGACATATATGCATGTTTCCGTAGGCAAAGATCCTTAGATGTGTTGGGCTCAGGATGAATTCCACATGATACAACAAAGTTTTAGGTGATCCATGGACGAATATCTTGTCAGGTCCATCCTGGTCATAACCAAATTACGGGCGTCATGGCCCTCCTGAAACTCCAATCGAATTTTGGATATGTTCAAGAATACCTAACCACTTTATGAATAAGGAGGATTAATCCCATAAGTTGACAAAATGTTATTTTGGGATGGACCTAACTCATCTTTGAAAGGTAGATACATTGAATTTCCTAAAGGTAAGTTGTGAAATTCAATCAGGGTGGAATTCAAGTTGACAAATTAGCGGTTACCTAATCGGAGCAGCTATATATGAGATGCTGGTAGTAAATGTCGTAATCCTATGCATTAGATTAATCACAATTGACTAATTGAGGCATTTCTTTAAGGAAGTATGATTAGATTATTCACCATTTGAAATCAGAAAAGTCAATTTGAAGATATGTCTATCTTATGTGTAAGGCTCTATAGTCCTACTTTCCAATTGGTCCAAATTTGACCTCAATTTCGAATTATGTTATGTCACCTATCTAGCCTTTGTGAATTGATAAAAAAAAATCACTTTTTTTTGCTTGACTTGAGAATAATAAGGTTCTGTCATATAGATTATATTTTCCCTCCTTTTCTTTTCTAGACCTTTCCAATTCAGAAGTTTACGGTCTTGGGATAGTAATTAGTCCGCAACTTGGCATTAAAATTTACAGTAACGTGGATTGCAATAATGACTATTACGTTACAGGTCTATTATAAATTATTTGCATACTTGCAATTATAGCAATAACAGCATAATCTCTATTTCAATAAAAATTACAACAGCTATTACACGACCCCGTGTAATAGCTTATTGTAGATTGACTGTAATGGCTATTTCTCTCTTTTCTCACACTTACTCTATCAATGTTAGATTATTAATTATAATTACGAGCTACATTAATTATTACTGAGCTTATTAATTTACCCCAAACTAATTTTTTGACTATAAAAAATCCCAAACTGATACACTTGTGACAAATTTACTCAAAACTAATTTTTTGACCACAAAAAACCCCAAACTGGTAAATTTGTGACAAATTTACCCTCCGTTCGTTTCCGTTAAATTGGATTAATACAAAAAAAATTCATAAACTGGTACACCTGTGACATATTGAGGGTAAAACCCAAAACTTGTACATCCGTCAACTACCACGTGTTATTTAAAAAAGTAATTTAATTGTAAAATTTAACAGAAACTAACAGAGAATAAATTTGTTACAAGTGTACGAGTGTGGGGTTTTTGGTGGTCAAAATATTATTTTGAGGTAATTTGTCATAGGTGTAGCGGTTTGGGGTTTTTCGTGATATTAACCTTGAATATAATGGCAAACACGTAAAATATTGATGATTAATTGTGCTGTCTTTTTATAATATATAGCTATTTGTTATATTTGAACGTATCCGTAATAATGATTATATATTACTAAATGCATTAATTGATATTCAAATTGTTGCATGATTTTATTTCAAATTCCATCATACTACTCGTTATAATAACTAATATGTGTTTTAACATAATCCCATAATATAACTAAAATTTTATGATAATTATAAATGAATTATCAAAAATCAAATAAAAAGTTATATATCAAAATGCAATACTTTTTATATATAGGATATTAAACCCATGATTAGCTATTAAAATGATAATTATTGTATATAATTTTTATTTTTATATACTCATATTATGTGCTTAAATTTTAATTCTATTCATAATTTATTGAAATACTAAAAGATTAATTATCCAAGGACCCAGGCACAGAGGCGCAGCTATGTGAAGGCCCACGAAACGCCTTGCAAAGTCCCATGAATTGGTAAAATCTAGGGCTTTGGCCTATAAATGTGGCCCCGATTTGATAGTTTGCACACAATTGTTAGAATTCGAACGGGTGACTTCCCTTCCCAATTTGCAAATCATGCAACGCCCCAACTAATAACGACAACTCTTGGGCGATAGATATAAGTAAATATTTGATAAAATAAATTTTGCATCTAATAATACATGCGAGCCATTAGACTCGCGAACCATATCAATCTTGATTTCAGGGGAATTTTGAGAATTCTCATGCTAATCTCGCTTTTGCGTATGTCAATCATAAAACTAAACAGTGAAAGTATTACAATACTTAAAGAAAAGAGTTCAATAGGTATTACAACTCTATTACATTACGGCGTAATTCACGTACTTATCTCATTACTGCAACCAAATGGGCTGTTAGCGAATGATAATTCAAATAGGTTAAATAGCTGGTTGATAAAAAAAAATGGGACTTCTCGTAGCATGAAGTTTTAGGCGTGATTTTCACTCGACCTATGGTAAGCTCTTGAGGCCATTTACGAAGAAGTGATTCTTTGCTAGTCTTGCCAATCGTGCCATTGCAAGCCAATATATTTATGCCTTCAGTTTTCCATTAAAACATTGCACATCAGGTCAAATGATAAAAAGCGAACATTGTTATTTATTTCTTCAGGACGCAGAGGTGCATGCATAGAGATTAGCCTATCTGGATAGGAGGATCAAGGAACACTTTACAAGCCTCATAAATCGATTAATTTTAAGCCTTTTTACATGTTGCATGTCGCTCTAAATTAGAGATTTTTCACGTGATGGTAGTATTTGAATGATGAAATCTCTGACGCCCCAATCAATTATGCAAAAGAAAGATGGAAAAAAGCAGCAATTTCGTTAATCAATTGTGACGATAGGCTTACATGCTGGCCTGCCATCCCAGCATTTGGGCCGGCCCAATTTACCTTTCAATTGTCGAAGGTGAATTGCAATTTGCCGAGAAGCCCAATTGAGCCTAGCAAATGGTCAAGATTGCTTCTTCCCAGCAACACTATTGTAGTCGCGGATCGTGTTCGTGTCGTGTCAATTTGGAGCATAATGTTAGATAACTCGATCCCGACAAGGCCATTCAACTTTATTATAAGTATATCATTCAATTAATCATGCATGCCAGACCTTCGCCTCTAACATAACATAACCAGCTTGCTAATCGGTAGTACGGACGTGGTAAGGATATGAACGGCTCGATATATAGGTGAAGTGGATCATTGTAATTCCGAGCACAATCCACCATAGAAGTATCTATCAAAGTATACAATGTGAAGAGGACTTCCTACTTTTCAGAATTCTGATCCACCTAGCTTTTCCATTCATCCATATATTCATTCGGGTGGTTTGGCAACCTCAGGAAATTAACAAGTTTCAACATTTTAGGGATGATAACGCTTGCTGCTATGAATAAACATTAGTTCAAATACATTGAAATTTAAAAAAATGATACATTCAAAACTCTTTGACAAACCCTACCTCCACTGAGCTCCTGCGCGTGCTAGAGATTATATTCGAGACAAAAATATAAATTTCCAGAAAGGAGTCAACTCTTACTCCTTTTTCTTTTCCCCTCTAGCGATCATTTTGCTGAATTTTTACATTTGATGGCGAACTAATTTCCAAAGATCTTGTTCAAAAAGTAGCGAATTGCATATACCACGTAACATTCCTACATTTAGCATGCGTCGTTAGTTAAGTTGATGACACAGGTTCATTTCCAATTACATCACGTAAAGACCCCGTTAGAATTGCCGGCTGATCTTATCAAGCGTATCGTGTTCGAATCGAGCTCATGTGTCGTGTCCAAAATGGGCAAATCCTTAGCAAGCTCTCAAAATGCACAACCCTCCTCAACTCGCCTGGAAAAAAACCCATATGGAGAATCTTGCAATCGGACTCCGACCTGTCGAGACGAAGTGGTGGATCCCGACATTGAACCTTTGACTGTGGAGGAACTCGTGCGTTAGCGGTCGGCCAACTTCGGTTTTCCCATTTTTTCCCTCAAAACAAAGAGAAAAGAGAGCAGGAAAGTGATGTGGGTTGAGATGAATCATGTGATGTTACCACGCACGCAGGAACACGAGCCTTTTTCATGATTGTATCCTCCCGAAAAAGCCAGCATGAACCTCCAAAAAGCCAACTCAAAGCATGATTATGCAGGCGGAAGATGGTAAAAGAAATGGGAATCGTAATTATGCATGAGTAGTTCATAGAATCTAACGAACCGTTTAGGCTATAATGACTACGAGCGGTGGAGTCAATCGGTGACCCACCATAACTGGGGTACAGTCTGCTCTTTGGACCTAACAAGTCATGACCATGCTTGTTGTACCTAGGTAGCTCCTGCGTATGGTGCCCGAGTTGGATCTTGGGTAGGAGGGGTCGACCCCAAGACCTTTCTTGAATGCTACACTTGTCGAGATTGGGTCGATCATTGTTCCTCCCCGGAAGTGTAGTTATAGCTCTTGTTCGACCTGCAGTTCACTTTTTTCAAAGGAGATTAAACTTTGTTAGATATCGGTCTAACCTACTGTAGTGTTGTGCTTGGACCGACCCGGTTATGTGGAGAGTCATGCCTCGCTGGTCTGTGTCATGGCATGTAGCCCAAGCATTAATAGATCGTGTCGATTCGTGATCATGCCCGTGTTATCGCTTTTGTCATCTACATGCCAGCTCCTATCGTATCCATATACTTTTCTTTTCTATTGTGAATCACTCATCATCTTTGACTTGGGCTTCACCTTCGATTCTTAATGTCTCCATTGACATTATAATTTTCGGCTAGAATTAAACTCGAACTTAGCCATTGATAAGCTACCAATTGGGTAGTGCCTAGGCCGGTCAATCTTGTGCCTATTGGGCGAGGCCGTGCTATGGGTGGCTCGGCGAACCGCAACCTCAAGAAGGACAAAAAGGAATACCAATGGAGCTTTATTATACCTGATTACAAATGCCGAGCGACCGCAAGATTCTTTCGGGCTACGATATTTCTGGACATCAAAGTCAATAACGACGTGTTAATTGCTAAGAATTTTCTTTCGAATGGACACACAACAAATGACCGATTAGGGTTGCCAAAGTTATCTCATAAAAGCTTGGACAATGCACAACCCCTACTCTGGAAAGGTCTACGTCCCTCACTACTATGTTCGTTTTGTCTCTTCTGAGTTTGGGGATGATGTGACATCCTTTCTTTTTAGCACGTTTGGGATGGTTCATCAGCTCCGCATGTGTAAACAAATATAATCAATTTGTCAGATAGGTAGACCAATAACTAGTCGGTTACGAATTTGATTGAAGAATGAAAATATTCCTAAAGTTTAGTGACAATATTTTTATGTTAGAAAGTACAACCAAAAAATCTAAACTTATGGTTAAAATAAGACCACATGAATAGAAATAATATATATGACCTGTTGTCATGCGATGTCGGATAATATTTTAACACTTCCTATCATGTTCAAGCCGAATTAGAAGAGGCATGTGGAATTTGACTAGTGAGAAATGAACAGACATACGCAAAACGGAAAATATTGACTTTGATATTATGTTAGAAATTTTATCTTTATCCTTTATAAACAGGGACAAGTGCTAATTATTTCATAGATTTCTTTCAAGAATTTAATATGTTAAATATCATACAGAAGTCTAAATACATGTTTGGACATTGATCTTTACTTTTTTTTTCTTTTTGCTTAGTTTGAACCTTACATAACCCATGTACTTTGACTTTTCTAAAGTCTGAAACTTTCATAAATCTCGAATGATGATACTAAGATTTACATATAATTTTTTTCATATTTTTCAATATTTGATAATGTATAACATTTTGACCGTGAAAGAAATCAAAACATACCTTTGGCCTATTTTCAAGTGTAAAAAACAAGCCCTAATACACTGACAACAGAAGTTAATGCAAACAACAAACAATAATAATATATAATACAACTTTTCTAAACTTTTCTCGTTAACTGTTCTAAAAAATTATTAAACTATTAGAAGAAACCTTGATATGTTATTTAAACACTCCAAAAAAGCTATAAATGAAGGCGTGATTTTAATATTTCGATACTCCAACAGCTTCAAATGACATGAATTAAAGGCCTGCTTATTTATGATTAAGTGAGAGTAGAAAATTCTCGCCCAAATTTTAAGATATTATTTTATGAAAAAATTACATGTAAATCAATGTACCAACATCTAAACTTTGAGAATTTTTCGGGCGGGCTATAGAAATTCGAATCGCATTAAAAAATAAGAAGTAAAACTCAATCGAGACACGCCCAAAATGCCCAATATGTTGATAGTTGGTTGTGGTGGACTCAGCCACAGCTGAAGTCTTGAATGACTGTGAACTCGGAATATTTGGAATCAATGCCTTTTTTTTTCCCTTGACCCTGCTAAAGTTTTGTCGTGACAAGTCATGCCTGATTTGATAATATTAGTTGGCACGTTGCAAGTTCATACGACATTTTCAGGCCCGTGCACATAAATTTTTTTTTTGTAATACCGGAAATAAAATAATTTCGGGTGCCGCAGGGTGACTTAACCGGTGCACGTGTGTGGTGGCTAGCACGTGTCGCCCCCAGGGTTTACCTCCCGGCTGTCGGCCGTGCGGGGGTTCCCTGGGTCACCAAAAAAAAAATAAAAAAAAAATAATTAGACATGAAATTCATTTATTAGGAGAAGGAAAAAGCAAAACCGAGTGCGAATTTGGACAGTGGTCTTCTTGATTATTTGATAGTTTGGAATCGATTTGTATGTGTCACGTGAGCTTGGTGACCTGTAGACGGCGAGCCATTCAGAAGACGTAGCTTTTGGAATTATTATTCATTCTATTAATATATATTATTATTTTTAATTAAGTTGCTTCCCCACGACTCTCCCACTATTTTGTGGAAGTCAATGATCTCGACGCCTGAACAAAACATGTGGTTTGTAGTATCGAGACGATGGCCCCGTCCACAAGCATCGGACCTTGATATGACAAATTAATGAATTATTACAAATGTTACGATATAAATTAAAACAAAATTCAAAAGAGCCGGCTCGCGTGCTGACATACCAACTAATTTCAATTCCCGTGGCTTTAGTTTGATTTCAAATGAAATTAGATATCATATATTGTGGATTGGTCACGCATGAGGCGTGGATACCCACGTCATGTAGAGGCTTTCATGAAATTTTAAATATGAGCTGAATTTGAAATATGCACAAATTTAATGGTGGGATGGATTAGGTTAGCCTTGAAGTGTTGGACCGGGTCCCAAACACCACAATTACATGGTGTTAAACGAGTTTCAAGATCGATTTAAGCTGGGTGTGATTCGTAAAAAGGACAAAGGCCATAAAAAATCCTAAATTATACCCACTGTGACATACTTATCATGAATTTTTTTCCTGTGACGCCACCAAACTCATACCTATGTAGCAAATTTATCCTCAATCAAAGTTTTGTCAATAACCATTAAAATTCTTGCATAAATGAACGCCATAAAATATATAGTGTTGGCACAACGCTCACATGGCTTGAGTAAAATAAAAAAAACGACGTTGTTTTAGTTAAAAAATCATTTAACGGAACTTTGACAAAGGGTAAATTTGTCACATAAGAACAAGTTTGAGGTTTTTCATGTCACAAGAAAAAAGTTTATGGTAAATATATCACAATGGGCATGGTTTTGAGGTTTTTGATGTAAAAAAAAATTAAAGGTAAATGTGTTACAGTAGACATAGTTTTTTTTTTTGGGAGGAGTGTTGGAAATAAATATAGGGTTGGAAACCGGGAGTGACTCGTTATGCAACCCAACTCGATATCACTCGAACATCATTAAGTCATTATGTAACCCGACTCGATAGTGCGTTTGTAAGTGTATTTTGAATCCGGCTTACTTAACTGGGGTGGTTTTTGGACACCCCATTTGAAAGTTCATCTCGGATTTCTGAATTCAAGTCGCCATTGATTGGGATTGAATGTTAAGTCTGCCATCGCAATCCCAATGTATACGGCAACCGGGGGAAAGATTTAGGTGACGATAGAAAGATGCAACAGTGACGTATGGAACGAATTTGTTATTTTTGGCCAGTGACTAGGGACTGCAAATTTTACCTATTGTAGATTCTACCGTTTGGTATACACTAAAGGTTGCTTTTTTCTATTCCCATGTAAGGTTGGACCACTATGAAAATAGAAAATTTATCCAAATATGCAAAGATGTAGGGCATGAGAAAATTATTGGGTTGCCCGCCGAATTTGGAATTTGATGTTGAATATTCTTTTCTTACCCCTATATTACATAGATATATCTGTTTTATTCTATAGAGCAAAGATGACCTCCGACGGGGATCGCAATTCTTATTTTCTTTTCCCAAATATCGCTCTGTAGTTATCTCATAAAGAGTATTCTATTGATGGACAATTCAAATTCCTAATTTCTCAGGAGACGCAAAAAACGAAACTATTTTCCAAAGATTGGAAATCTTCCCTCGACTGTGGCGGTTTAGTTTTCGCGCCAGTTCTATTCACCCTTTCCTTCCAAAAAAGATGGATTTGAAGGTTTTTTACCTTAAGTTAGAAAACTTTCCCTGCTGTCCTTCTTTCAGCCGGTCCTGACTTCCTTCTCTTCTCGATAATCCTATAAATCGGTAACCGGATTGGAAACAGGTAAGAGGCATCTTATAAGTATTTTTCTCTTTCGATGTATGTGTTCAATTTTTTTTATATCGTGAATTGATACTTTAAATGTTTTGTAATGAAAGAATTCTAGCCATAAGGTTATAAGTGTCAATGTTCACACACACACACACACACATTCAATGAACCTTAAAATGAGATTAATAACCATGGCCGATATGCCTTTCTTTTGGTGGGTCAAAGAGAGAAGTTTAGAGATATATGACAGAGATTGAAATGTGACTAAAGAACGATGCAGGCATGACGTCGATAGGGTTTATGTCTAAATATAGGTAAGGCAATGAAGTGCGAGAGAGTGATTTTTGACCTCCGAAAAGTCTGCTCATATGGTAAAAGAATGAAATTCAATGCAAGTAAAGAAGGAAATACAAAATGAACTTATCAAGAAATCATGATATTAGGAATTATTACGCAAAAATGACGCTGGGGTGACATCGGCAACGTCTGCATGCTTATGTATCGTTGGTGGGAAAGAGGTTGAACATGTCAATCTTTATAAAAATCAACCGAAATTGTCAGAAATACATGTACTTCAAAAGCAAGGATTATTTCTTTAAAAAATAGGAAAAATGTCGATTTGATGAATAACGTGTACAAATATTAACATTACAAAATACAAATATGACAAATCTAGGGCAAAGGGGCTCAAAAGGAAAATTCTCGGATGATCGACGGAATCATGATGAAAAAGTTACGGTCAAAAAGAGCAATTATATTTTTTTCATAAATAAAATTCATAGGTAAGTGGAAGATAATTAAACCTGGTCACCCAAGAAAGAATTATCTTTTTTTGATGAAAAAGAAACACGAAAGTCCATAAATTAATAATTCCATTTTTATTTGCCATTTGTTTAAAATCTAAAATTTGAATCTTTTCAATTTTACAGACATTTTTAAAGAAAAAGTTCGAATCTTAAAATATTTTTCTCTTTTCATATGTATGCAATTTCTTCATATTTTATAAATAATCTCTTTTTATTAATTAAAAATGTGAATATTTTGTAAATGGCAATTTCGCAAAATGTTTTAAATGTCAATTTTTTACATACGCGCAACGTATGTGCACTATTACTAGTACATACAATGCCAACTGTAATTAACATTAATATTATTAACAAAATATTGTCTCATTATAGCTACAACTCACAAGGAAAGATTGTGGATAACAATTGTGACGTCCTAGATTAACTTACCGAGCCACTGTTTGCTTTGGCTCGTCCCATATCAAGTCTCTTGGCTCGTCCTAGATTATATTTTTGGTCTTGAGCACCTTCCCAAGAGGTCATCTATCTTAAGAGTACTCCCACCTGAGCACGCTTAATTTTGGAGTTCCAAAGCTAAGCATGACCATTACATAAAAATGCGCCTCCTCGAGTTAATTTAAGTTTTCACATATACATCATAAAATGGCTCTCTCCATGTTCGGTGTACAGTTCGGTTCATTTCTATCCCTTTCATTATCCTAAAAGTCTGCCAGGAGCAGTTTTTTGTTCAGGCCCTCTGGCCCCCGACGACCACTCTCAGCCTTCGTCGGACCGGGTCATTATAACAATAGTATAATATTAGGTGAAGGACCTTAAACGAGACTACAAATAACCATCGCTAATATGCCTTTTCTTTGGTTTGTTTAAAGGAAAATGGGACTAAAGTATGACGCAGGCATGACGCCATGAGCGTATTATGCGTATACATATAGATAAGGTAATAATAAAAGAAGAGTGAGAATGTGACTGTTGACATCCGAAACGTCTACAAATATGGTAAAATAATCAAATTCAATGCAAGCAAGAAGAGAAATACAAAATGAACTCATCAAAAAATAATGATATCATAATGCACAAATTATTAGGAATTATTACGTAAAAATGACGATGGGATGACATCGGCAATGTCTACATACGTATCTATCGTTGGGGGGCGGGTGGGGAAGAGGTTGAACATGTCAATAATTATAAAAATCAATAGGCATTGTCTAGAAATACAAGTATTTTAATGCAAGGATTATTTCTTTAAAACATATGGCCCCGAAAAAACATCGATGTGATGAATAAAATGTAGGAATATTAACATTACAAATACAAATATAATGAAGTGCGTTTGTTTCACGGAAAGCTTACGATTTAGAAACATTTTCCAAAAAATGGTCGTTTGTATCGCTTAAAAAAACAAATAAATACAAAATATTTTCCTCACTCATGAAAATAGTCATGAAAATAGTTAGGCACAAATTGTTATCGATTAATTTTTCTAAGCGATATAACTAATCATTTTTTGGAAAACGTTTTTCAAATCCTGAGTTTTCCGTGAAACAAACGTACCACATGACAACGGGGCTCAAAAGGAAAATTCTTGGGTACTCAATGGGATTATGTCGAAAACAGTCATGGTCGAATAACGCTAATACATTTTTCCATAAATAAAATTCATAAATGGGTAAGTGGAAGATAGTTAAGCACGACCACCTAAGCACGCTTAAGCTAAGCATGACCTTTATGTCAAAATGCGTCTCCGTGAGTGAATTCCAGTTTTCACACACACACACACACACATATATATATATATATATATATATATATATATATATATATATATATATATATATATATCCCAAAATCGATCTCCCATGTTCAATGCAAAGTTCAGTTCATTCCTGCTCCATTTGTCATCTTAGAAACATGCTAGGAGCTGCTCATTGTCCAGGCCTTCTAGCCCTGGCAACCACTCCCTGCCCTTGTCGGACCGAGTTGTTACAGACTCACCAGCTTCTGCATGGTTCGTTCCCGAACCACACACCTACTAGAGGGGTCCCGCTAAGATACCATATGGTGACGTCTTTGATTAACTCACCAAGGTATTGTTCGTTTTGACTCGTCCCCATACTAAACCTCACGGTTTTGTTCTTTGGCATACATGTGAGCATTTTCCTATGAAGTCAGCCATTCTAAGAGTGCTCCCACCTGAGCATACTTGACTTTAGAATTCTAAAACAAAGCATTGTTGTTACGTCAAAAAACGCATTCGTAGTTAATTCCAGTTTCCACACACACACACACACAAATATATATATATATATATCCCATAATCGCTCTCTCTCTGTTTAGTGCACAATTCAGTTCGGTCATGCCTTTTTCGCCATCCTATAAGTCTGTTAGGAGTTGCTCCTTGTTCTGGCCCTTTGGCCCCGATGACCACTCTCTGCTCTCATCGAATCGGGTCATCATAAAAATAGTATGATATTAGGTGAAGGACCTTAAACGAGACTACTACTAACCATGGCTAATATACCTTTTCTTTGGTTTGTTTAAAGGAAAATGGGACTAAAGTATGACGCAGGCATGACGCCATGAGCGTATTATGCGTATACATATAGATAAGGTAATAATAAAAGAAGAGTGAGAATGTGACCGTTGACATCCGAAACGTCTACAAATATGGTAAAATAATCAAATTCAATGCAAGCAAGAAGAGAAATACAAAATGAACTCATGAAGAAATAATGATGTCATAATGCACAGATTATTAGGAATTATTACGTAAAAATGACGCTGGGATGACATCGGCAATGTCTACATACGTACCTATCGTTTGGGGGGGAAGAGGTTGAACATGTCAATAATTAAAAAAATCAATTGATATTGTCTAGAAATACAAGTATTTCAATGCAGGATTATTTCTTTAAAAAATATGTCCCCGGAAAAACATCTATGTGACGAACAAAATGGTAGGAATATTAACATTACAAAACAAATATAACGAAGTGCGTTTGTTTCACGGAAAGATTAAGATTTAGAAACATTTTCCAAAAATTGTTCGCTTATATCGCTTAAAAAAAGAACCAAATGAATGCAAAATATTTTCATCACTCACGAAAATAGTTAGGCAAAAATATTTATCGATAATGAAAACATTTTCCGTCGACTAATTAGCGATATAACCAATCATTTTTTGGAAAAAAATGTTTTCCAAATCTTGAATTTCCCATGAAACAAACATACCATAAGGCAACGGGCTCGGAAAGAAAATTCCTAGGTACTCAACGGGATTATGCCGAAAAAAGTCATGGTCGAACAACGCCGATACATTTTTCCATAAATAAAATTCATAAATGGGTAAGCGGAGGATAGTTAAACCCGGCCACCAAGAAAAGAATTATCTTTTCCAAGAGGAAGATAACAAGTGAAAATTACATAAAAAGGAAAATAAAATCGACCCCAAAAAATATGAAATTTGCAAGGCAACGATGACTATTCCTCAGGACCAAAAAAAAGGGATTCTTATTACATAGAACGTGATGTTGGGATGACATCAAACGACGTGAACACAAATGGACAGAGGACGAGAACACAGCTCACCCATGATGGAAATCAACGCTTTAATGACGACAAGATTCGAGCAGTTTAACGTAATGAGTTTAACCCCTTTGCTTGGACGGCACTATAAATAGGGAGCACCACTTTCTTTCTCCCTCCGTCAAATCCCCTTGGCAAGTCCATTGCACAGATCGAGTCGCACCCATCTTCCTTCTTCTCGTTGCGCTTTCAGAAGGGACGCGAAACAAGAAGCTCTCTCATCAATGGCCACCAAAGTCTACATTGTGTGAGTACCGTTTCTGGCGAATTGCCTCCTTTGTCACTGCTTTGTGGCTTTCGTGGGGGGTTGGGTTTTGTTGTTTGCGCTGCTCTGTTTTCGCATGCTCTGGTTTTGCTCTGTTTAGCTGTGAATTTCTTTGTGTAGCTCTCTCTCTTGCTCGTTCTTGTTTCTTGGTGGTCGGGTTGTGTATGTAGTTTCAGCCCATTGTTCGTTGATGGGAGTTGTTTTGACAATTTTCTCTTGTAAATCTCAAGAAAATTCTGGGTTCTGGTTCACTCTCTGTTTTACTGTTCTTTTGGAGGATCTTCTTTACTTCTAATGAAGCACTGACTAACGGTATTAAATTGGAGATGAACTATTTCTGGGTTTCTGGTCCTTGATGTGTTTCTGGTTCACTCTGTTTTCTGTTCTTTTGGAGGATATGGAAAAGCCTTCTTTACTTCTGATGGAGCACTGACTAACGGCATTAAATTGGAGATGAACTAGAGCAAGATTTCTTCTCTTTGAAGGCTGCAAGTTCGTGATCTCTCCTGGATCACTATAGAGCGATATTCGAATCGTTGTGGGAATCAAATTTTTTAATTTGCAAGAAGCCAAACTGAAAAGTGATAGTGAAGTCTGACCAAACTTTTGAATCATGATTGGAGGAAGAAAATGCAAGACCCTGCCCGTGCTTTCCCTTTTGCCCTTTGAGCCCGCGTGGTCCCCTGCAATTCATCATTCTCTTGATTAGCTTGCACTGCAATATTGTAATGTGGCACTAATTTCAGCAATTGCTTTTCTTTCTTTTCGTTTTCAACAGTTTCTGCAACTTTTCTCTGTCTCTTCTATGCTCACTGTATGCACAGAATGATGTGTTCAGATGGCTGATTTAACGTATATTGATCACCAATCTTAGTCTGGCCAAAAATAGTGGATCTGGATTTTGTTTTTCTCAAGAAAATGTCGCATTGCAAAGGATATGGTATTCTTAAGCCATGATTTGAATGTGACTAGTAGTGACCAAGTTCTAGTTTCCATTGAGTTTCTTTAATTTTGTTTAATGATATCTGCCGGATTTCGGCCTCCTGATGCAGTTACTATTCGATGTACGGTCATGTCGAGAAGCTCGCCGAAGAAATCAAGAAAGGCGCCGATTCAGTGGAAGGAGTAGAAGCAAAATTATGGCAGGTTTGAATTCCATGTTAAGTTCACATCTTTTACTGTAGTTATTGTAGTCTAATGCGATTGAAGTACTACAATTAGCACCTTCAAGGTGTGTAAATCTGTAATAGAACAATGCCTTCCAACTTCTAGTGTTTGACCCTGCGTGCGATTGATTGGAATATGAACAGTGTCCTGAGTTTGACCATGTGCACAACTTTTCTGTGATCTTAAAAAAGCACTTTCAACTGCCGTTTTTGCCTGATTGAATGGCGTTGGCGAAAATGTGCAGGTTCCAGAGACATTGCCTGAGGAGGTTCTGGGTAAGATGGGTGCCCCGCCTAAGAGCGATGTGCCGATAATCACTCCGAATGAGCTCGTGGAGGCCGATGGCATCATCTTCGGCTTCCCGACCCGGTTCGGGATGATGGCTGCGCAATTCAAGGCCTTCATGGACGCGACCGGCGGCCTCTGGGGCTCACAGAAGCTGGCGGGCAAGCCTGCGGGGATCTTCTACAGCACCGGTTCTCAAGGAGGTGGACAGGAGACCACCCCGTAAGTTGCAGATTCGCCGATCGAGTTCGCGAACATCATTCAATTTCGAAGTGACTTAAAATTCCTTGCAATGTCTATTTTGCGCACTTGCACATCATTAATCTTTCTTGGTTCGATCAGATTGACCGCAATCACTCAGCTGACCCACCATGGCATGATCTTCGTCCCCGTCGGGTACACTTTTGGGGCCGGCATGTTCGAGATGGAGCAGGTGAAGGGAGGGAGCCCGTACGGCGCGGGAACTTATGCCGGCGACGGCTCCAGGCTTCCTTCGGAGCTCGAGCTCGGGCTCGCATTCCACCAGGGCAAGTACTTCGCCGACGTCGCAAAGAAGCTCAAGGGCTCTGCTTGAATTTCTGCTCTGATGATATGAAACTCAGTGAAACTCTTCTCTTCAAATTGCCTTAGCTTGCAACTTTCACATTGTAATAAGAGTTTTTGAGATAATGAAATATTTTGAGTATTGCATTTTTTGGCCTATAGTTTATTTCATATCCTATTTTTACCGTCTATTTCATTGGACCTTGTTCTCCCTCCTTTCCTACATTCGGTGGCAATTTTGTGAAGGGAAAAAGTGGCTTCCTTATTTTGCACACAATTTTTCAATTAAGCTCTCATTTTCGCAATAAGCATAAAATAATCGGAGTCCTTTTGTCAATTTCTTCCTTCTAATAGAATTTTTAAACAAAAAAAATGCTAATTCCATTCGCGTTTTACAAGTTACAAGTTACATAGTATTTGTCCAATTACTTCGCTCGGTGAAGAATAAGCACGTGACGATATCCCTGAACCTGTACTACAAATCTCGATTTTTTATGTGGTAAGGGTAATATAGATGTTAACATAGAACAGAGAACAAAAATCAAAGCACGGGTGCTCTATGAGGTAGCTAGAAACTTATAAGTCAAGCGCTGAATTTCTTATTTTTTTACCCTTTAGAAAATATTTAACAAAAATCAGAGCACTTTATAAAAATTAAATTTACTTTGACACAAAAAAAAAAAACATTTGAATATTCGTTTTTTTTAAAATATTATTTCCTTACTGTCTTCTGATTTCTTTTATATTGGTCCGGTAGCACCACATGTATTCTTGGAGGGCCCAAATGAAGGTGTGGCCATTGCTTTGGCAAAGCAAGAGCATAACTAAAGCCTTCTCCTTCTAAAGTGTGATTATCAATAGCTGTTTTTCATTAAGATGTTGAAAGTTCGACCATGTTTGTTATCATTTCTGGTAATTTATTTATGCCCCCATCAACCTATTAACTGTCAATTCCTAGCCAATGCCATGCCAACTGGTGGGCAATAATCAATTGAGAGTGCACAAATTAATAGTTGTCGATGTCCTTCAGTTAAGGATTAATTTCTTTCCCAAACTTATTCGGCACCACGTGACTTTTTATTGGATTAATTATAAACATCACCGCTGAATCTCTATGTTCGTGCTCCTGAATTACAAAAATTGAACATAAGGGAAGAATCTTATTTCGAAGGCAGTGTTAAGATTTGACAACATATGCCGGTATTGAAATGATTAGATTTTAATTGCGCATAGGAGGACCATATCTTGATTAGCGATATATATGGGTGACGAGAAATTTGCGGGAGCTTGTTTTAGACTGGGAGCTTGTTTCAGACCGGATTAATCACATCATACCCGAAAAGAAAATAACGAAAAAGATAACAAACACATGTGGTTATTTTCAGCTACCGCATTAATTAATCGATAATAGAATGAGCGTGTTCAATATCTTGCAACGGACTAACAATTTAAATTCAAATACGTCACGAATGTATAGCACCTTTATTTAATCCCAGTTCCTAATGTATAGCACCTTATACACATCTTCATAAAATGAGCATGCATCTATATATATATATATATATATATATATATATATATATATAAATTTCACAAATCATGAAACTAATGCTAACAATTCCACCAGAAAAAGCACCTTGTATTCCTCGTTCCAAACCCACTTCCACATACAAACTAGAGGAATGCTTCCGGTTGACCGCCTGCGTACACCTTGATCAGCAGTTACTAAAAAGTATTTTTCCTAACCTAATCACTATCATCTTCTCTGTACTTGGCCCTTTACTTGTCTCCATCTTTTCTCTCTCTCCTGCTCCTTTTGCTTTGCTTTCCCTTTCCCCCTCACGACAGCCAAGCTAGAGGGTCTCTCAGCTTTTGTGTCTTCCTTCTCTCCTTTCTGAATTGAACTGAACTGAAGTCAATGTGTCTCCAAAGTAATACCTGTTGAAGAAGTGATCGGCTGTTGTAGTTAATTGTCTTAATGTTGCGCTAACTTCATTTTTCCTGGCTGAGTCATCCTTCTCTAAGTGAAATCCTGTTCGAGAGTCGGCTCCCAAAACTGCGGCGTTGTGCTGTTTGCGACTGGGAATGTGCTGGAAATCGGCATCAGACATAGGCCTCTGCTTCTTAGGTCTAGTTTAGAAAGCCCTTGCTGATCATCTTTTCGTTTTCCTGGAGCCTGCCAAAAAAACATAAATAATAGTTTGGATCATTTTACTACTGATACGTGACGGAAATCACTAATCACAGTACAAATATCTCTTTTTTTTGCAAACTTTAGATCCTCCAAAATTTTAAGTTTTGCAATTCATCGATTGAAATTGTTAGAAGATATCTAAATACCTAACCGGGTTTAGATGAACATATATACTCGATGTAAGTATCCAGACCATATAGGCAAGTAGGTTAATTTATGAAATGATTGCAGAAGCCTATTGAATGAAAAAAGTATTTTATGCTATACTTATATCTTGCGACATGTTTGAGGTAACCAACCGTATTGAATATCTGCTTGGCAATAACACGACATTACATTCTCTACTTAGAGTACCATATAGTCATTAACCTGTTATATGAAGCACATGAATACATTATTAGATGGTAATATGTAATGCACACCGCACTAATTTTTAGTGTTGCAAAGATGTTATGCGAAATAATTTATAAGTAGAACATTGTACCTTAACTGGCGTTTCATTTCCCATGTATGGAGAACACAAAACCTGAAATTTGTGAACATAAAACACATCATCAGAATGATGCAAGTGCTGGACATGCTCCAGCATTTGCTGTTAGCTAGGGAAAACAAATATTTTCTTCATAACAGCATGGATTTAACAAAATGAATAACAAAACGTACATTGACTTGATCGTGTAAAAATTTGATATACTCGACGGCTTCATGGAGAACCGATGCCGTGTCGGTCTGGAGAAGAGAATAAAGCGATAGAAGCAAATCAATTTGAGGTAAATAAAGTGGCTGGAGCTTAGAATTATTCATCTCCATAAAGTAAAGTATGTCCCTTTTTGTAGTCCTATATCAAAAAGGAGAAGTGAATAATGCTTAAGCGAACCTTTCCAAAAGGCGAAACTAGTTGCTGGAGCGCGGTCACTCGGTCCCCTAGCTTCTCTTTTCGCATCTGTTAACAGATTCTTGTGTTTAAAATTCAAGCTCTTGATATCTTAAAGTGACATAGATTTTAACCGGTTTGATGTTGCATTGATCTTTATCAAACTATTTACACAATGTACTTACCTTGAATGTCGGTAACTGTGATGGTGTTTCGAATCGAGGCCTTTTAAACGCAGGTTCAATGCCAATATTCTTCGCCATGGAACCCAAGTCTCCAACATCTTCACAGCTGGTCTACACTTCCCAAAAGAAAAGCAGCTACATATTCAGTCTCAAAACCCTAGCTAATACCCCCCAATTTCACCAATCACAAAGAGTTCATCTCACCTTTGGGCAACTGGGCTGTTTCTCTTCCAGTGTAGATTGGACAAATTGTGCACGCGATGATGCATTGATGAAGCTAGATTCATTCCTGTGAAAGTTGTTGACGTGCAAGCCACTAAATTGCTGCTAAAAAGGAATTATAAGTGAGCAGCATTCCATCATCATGGTAATAGTTTTGCCTAGTTAATCTGCTGAAGTTGGTGAGAAAATAACAATTACCTGGTTGTTGAAAGGTGATGGTTGATGCTGGTGATGTTCTGGTTCTAAAGAACTCTGGATTGAATTTGAAGGGTAAACATAAGAAGCGCATGACCCATTGGTAGACATACCATGACAAGTTGGTGCAGAATGACTCCTCCAGTAATCAGTCTGAATTTGACGTGAAGAATCATCAATCATCACCTCCTTTTCTTGATTGTTGTAATAGTTGAGTTTTGAACTCGCCATGTCTTCTTCTTGCAGCTTGGAATTAGTGCAACTGCTTTCATCAAATCCACTGGATTGCCTGCACAAGCATCAAAATATATAATATAAGTTCAGTTGTAACATGCTTGATAATTATTCATAATTCCCGAAATTCAGCATCTATATATGGCCCCTTTTTCTCCCTTTATTCTTTTTCGCGCTTTAAATGTCATGAGGAAAGGAGTACCTTGAACTCATAAAAAAACTTTCCATTTAAACAAGTGTCTTCTTAATTTTGTGGATAAACATCACTTAGCTATAACTTTTCAATAGTTGGCGTGAATCGATGTCTATAGTTGTCCCCACGAGCAGGTGTTTACGAGATCAACCTAGTTGTGATCCAATCTTTTTCGAGAACTCTACAGGTTGTAAAGTTCGGTTCCTCCGTAAAAGAAAATTAAAAATAAGTGATAAAGCTAGAAGTATCAGGAAGTTCATACTCACAGTACAGCAAGGTTCCAATCAGACGATGCAGAGAAAAGATCAAACCCCATCATATGCAAGCTTGTGGAGTCCATCATACAATCTATTTGATGAGCTCTTTGCATGAAATCATCTTGGAAAGCTATGGATCTTTCATCATCATCATCATCATCATTCACTTCCTTGCTAGACCTTCCGATCTTGATGATCTCCCCCATATCCGCTGAACAATCCCTGAAACTTCTGCCCTTGATACCATTTGGCCCTCTCGTTGAACACGGGGACGATGAGAGGAGCACATAATCTCTTGGCGGATTCCACCAGTTCTCGCCGGGTATCCCCATCTCGAAATCTTCCGACATCGCTGACGGATCGAAACAAAACGGATTTGAGTTCAAGAATGTCTGCCTGTTGTTGCCTTCTTTTGGTCTATATCTTCTTGTAATGGTCTTGAAAAGATGGCGGTCTTTTCCTGAGTACAACTGGGGGTGGAATTTATATAACCAGGAGCTGAAACGCTGAACCCGGTTGACATTTCAAGGGACGATCGGACAAATGAGAAAGAACAGGCATTTTGGATGGAATTTCCTATTTATTTTTTTTTTCTATTATTGTACTTTTTTAGGCTAATTTTAAACAAAAAATAAAGCACCAAATTTACCTTGAATGACAATTCTAGCCCAAACTATTTTTTATCTTATAAAAAATCACAAACTTTCACTTAAATCTCAAATCCAGCCTAAAAAGTTTGAAAATTTCACATCACGGGAATCAGATTTGGAATTCGAGTAAAAGTTAGTGATTTTTATCGAGACAAAAAAAAAATTTCGGGCCAGAATTGTCACTTAAGGAAGAATTGGTACCTTCTTTTGGAATTAGCCCGACTTTTTTTTATAGGTAAGTTGCGCATTTTCATTTCATCAAAGCAGGGCAACACAGATGACAAAAGGATTATTATTATTATTATTATACTGTTAAGCATATACTTATAAAAAGATTATTTTCTCACATAGTCGTTATCTTGTGGTCTATTTATATTACTTGGTCTTCCTTTTTAAACGACGGTCGTCGCCAAAGAGTATTGTTCTTCGTGAACAAAGGGACAAGGGTATGATGACAGCAATTGATATCTGACCCACCAGACGTCATAGTATTTTACTTTTTCTTTTGATCCAGCGGCTGATGACTTTTGAATTTTTCAAGGGAAGAGTAATGGTAGGTTAAAAAGACTGAACAAGATTGGCATACAAGGTTCTATGTCATGATACATAATTTGTTGTTTTAGCATGAATCATGACATGCAAATGATGTAGGTCGCATAAGTTTTTTCTAATATCTATCTTTATAAACTTTATATTCCCTAGCATTAAATCATGTTACTATACTGACAAATAACGATATTCGTCGTTCTTGAGGTAAGGTAAACACAATTGATTTGTAATTCTAAATTGTGAGGATCCATGTCCAACGAAAAATTAGCAGTGCACTTTTATTTTTCTCATAAACTGGGTTTTATTTATATTTGGGATAAATGCATTGGAAGTCCTAAAACCTGTCATGAAAGTGCAATTAAGTCCTAAAACTTTCAAAAAGTGTAATCAAGTCTTAAAACTTGTCACAAAAGTGCAATCAAGTACTAATACTTGTCAAATTGATCTAATCAGGTCCTTCATTCGATTGCACTTTTTTAAAGTTTTAAGACTCGATTGCACTTTCGTGATAAGTTTTAGGATTTGATTACACTTTCGTGACAAGTTTTAGGACTTCCAGTACACTTATCTCTTATCATTATGTAGTTCTTGATGGTTCGGCAAAATATAGTAGGGTCAACATAGTCATCCTAATGGAAATACAAGGTGCTATACGCATGTATTCAAGATGCGCACCTCCTAATTGTCCTCTAACCCCACCATAATCGAAATATAGGATTAATTTATTACACTAAGTTGGGAAAGAAAATGAGGAGGACCTCTTGATCTTGAATGCTCAGTGGGTAGAAGCAGTAGGTCCAAATCAAATCGAATATTAAGTTCTCTATAATTGGGTAAAGTTCCTATTAAACTTATAAGCTCGTCCTGGATTTTCTGTGTGTTTGCTTTCAAAACTTATGTTCGCATTTTCCGGTATAAAGTTATGTGAGGGCAAAAGAATCATTGAACAGCCAACCAGATTGTAGGCATACATGCATCAACATTACCTTTAATAATGTCAAAACCTACTTGTCCCTTCTGTGAAGGACCACAGATTATCACCGAATCCCACTCTTTTTATTTTATTTTATTTTATGATTTGAAAGGACTTTTATTTGGTGCACGAGTTGTAAAAAAGAAAATAAATTTCTTAATTTTTGACAATTGACATGGAACTGATGAGCCAGCTTGCTTGACCATTGGTTGGTACTTTATAATTCATGAATCATATCATCCCTGCATAATGCGTCATCGCCATGGTCGAGCGTCACCTAATAACATCAAGTGATTATTTCTAGAAATCGATATAAGAGAAGAACGATGACAACATCATCAGACATCTAGAAGTAGGATCGGTTGTTACCTAAAGTCCACACCAACTTGGTCAACGACATTCTAGTATTTGGGGAATTGGTTCCTTCATCTAATCCGCAAAAGGAGGTCATTGGGAATATAATTGTAAGGTACCCACCTAGTAAACCACATATGTTATTGCTAATTTTAAAAATATTAATGATTGATCTATTCGAAAATTATGAACTCAAATTCCATAAAATTGGGAAGATTAGGTTATAAAAAGCATGAGACGTTTTGTACATCAGCTTCTAACTATTTTATTAACTTTGAAGCGACGATTTTACTGATTAGTTGGGCGTAAATCATAAAGAATAATCTGACAAATATATATGGATTATAATGAAATCTTTTGAAAGAAAATTCGAGATTAAAATTCTCTTTCAATTTTTTTTTCATACTATAAAGATAGTTAGATTGAAAATTTCATATTTAAGAGTGTGTTTGTTCGCGGAAAATTTTATGACAAAGGAAAATGCTTTCTGGGAAATTATTTTCCATGAATATGTTTTCTCCTTTTCAGGTTAGGGAATTCATTTTCCGAACTTTAAACATACATATTTTCTTTAACCGTAAATGATTTTCCATTAACCGATCGTTTTCAGCAAACTAAACGTGTGAAAGTCCAAAATTTTGTCTAGACGAATGTGGGAGGACAGGCTCAGTTGCATATTATCCATGATTTGAGAAGGTTGATGCAGTCAAAAGTAGGGTCAGTGCGGCCGGGCCTTGGGGCAACATCCGGGGACATCCCTTCTCTTTGATCTTGACACCATCTTTTTAATCTTGGCACCATCTTTTTCCCAAGTCATGATTTGGCATCTTCTCTCTTTTTCAACCTTTTCTTTTCCTCCTGACCCTTTTGGCGATGTCCTCATCTTCCTTTAAAGGAACAAAGGAAATCTTCACGAGCATTCGACACTTTGTGGATCGTGTGGAGGAGAGAGTGATGTGGTGCACAGGTCGTTGGAAACGCAACCAGGTCAATAATCTGAGTGTCGAGGACTATCACCTTTCGTTCTGGTGTTGACATGAGCGCATGACCCGAGACGGTATGCACATCACTCAGTGCTCTTGGAGCAACATACCTTTCTTGGCAAAAATGAGTTCTTCCTCAAGCTATAATTGGTGAGTAATTTAAGGATGGAGGAATGTAGCCAATATGGTTAGAAGCACTATTGGACAATGTCTTTTGAACTGTAATCTAGTCACATGGCCATGAGCCACGAGCTTTAGAGAGAGAGAGAGAGAGGGTTTATCGACGATGACGGGGCTCATGGATTAGGGCATCGGCTGTGAGGCGGTGGAGAGGAAGAGAGAGAGAGAGAGGTGGCTCTACTGAGGTGAAAGGGAGGGAGGGTGGGGGAAAAGAGAGACTGACTATGAATGGAGGAAGCATAATAAGTCTCTTATCATAAATACTCGGTAGTTTCTGTATCTTCTATCTTAAAATAGAGTTTTTATGTGCTTTTCATCACATTTCCAAAAAAATAAAAACTAACCATTTTATTTGAAAAGTAATTTTTACGGAACATATTTTTTTTATCATAAAATTTTTTGCGAAACAAATGTACCCTTGGCGTTAATTATTTTATAAAGATAAAATCCCCTGTAATCAAGTGAAATCAACTAGCTCAGTATAGCCACGTCATTCCAAACGTACTTTGTTCTTTCTCCTGCATTAATCAAGACAAGAGCTGACGGATTGTGAAATAATTATTGGAATGTCGGGGGGCGAAAGAGAAACTAGATCATGTGAAACCAGGATTTTTAAATATTAAAGTTTGGTCGCAATTTTCATGCTCGTTTTGGTTTTTTCCCCTTATTATAAAGTGTTTCTCATCCGCGTATTTTCAGGGCATCCTCGAATGCAAACAACTTCTGTTGAACTGCCTCTCCCCACCTTTGCTTATGCGACATAGCTAGACAATGGGAAAATAACACAAATGGTCCTGAATTTTGGGTCAATATGTATTAGGGTCCCTTAACTTTTAATTTGTTCAATGTACTTCCTAAACTTGAATTAATGGAAGGACTACATTTAACATTTTTATATAGGTAAGGACAACATTAAATATTTTTATATAGTTCTGAGACTATATTGAATATGTACTAAAAGTCTAGGGACCACATTGAACATTAGGCTAAAGTTCATGGATTACATTAAACAAATTAAAAGTTCATGGACCACATTACATATTTGGCCAAAATTCGGATACTGTTTGTGTCATTTATCCCCTAGACAATCTGATCGATAATCAAAAATTTGCAAACCAATAATAGTTTGAACTAGGTTTGACTGATGAAAGCATTTACACCTGCCTCTCATACCATTCTCCTTGGAACTAAACGCAGTATGAAGATAAAACATCATAAAACGCGCTCACTCTCGGTTTCAAAGATGGTATTCTGTGAACCCGGTACATACACTAAATTTGATCTAGACCATCAGATATGGTCAGATCCATGTAAGGTCCAAAATTTTCAAAATCGAATCAGACCGGCTGGCTCAATTCAGATACTATGTCGGCTGTAATGAAAGCCGGTGAAACCAGCCGAAACCAATCGGGCCGATGGTGCCGTTTTGTTTAAAACCGGGTCCTTGATTTGAAAAACCAAGAAGAGATTGAGCGGATTGAAGTTTCGAGCTCGTGCACGGATGGAAGGCAATTTGGCAATCATGCACGCATAAAGTCAGTTTATGTCTCATTTTGAAAAAGATTTTCGAAGTTAAAAGGCCATGAGACTCAAACTCGAGTCTTCTCGATACACATTAAAAGCTCATATTAGCTGTGCTGAGCCGCATAAATACAATTTACTTGCAAATTGTATATTCGCTATTACATAACTTTAACTCACCTCTATTTAGACTAGTCGGCTCTCCGATTTTGCCTCTCGTACAAATTTTAGAACATCAGTAGAATTCACATGGGATCGTCATCTTCAGTGCTTTGGATTCATTTTAATAATTGTGCCACACTAATATACTGATTTCTCCTCTATTCCACACCCATACTCGAGGCAAGCCCTGACGTGATATGGGAACTCGACTCAAACACACATCAATTTATTGAGAGAGCACGATGTTGCGACCTCTCTTTTCTGCCCGAAAGAGGAAAATACACGAGTTTAGGGGTATTGCCTACTGATGAGCCAACGGCTCTCGATTAGGTGCAGGCTCTTCTAAACCCACATCTCGGGCGATGTTGGATTTCATTTTTCTTAACAACCTAAGTATTTTCAAGGAGTTGCCACTAATCATTTGGGGCTAGCTAGAAACCAAATGAGACACGGGAGGTTTGTCTCATTTTCTATGCAACTAGAGATTCTATATCTGGAGACTTCATTACACTAATATTTTTATTAACGCCCTTTCGGTACCTCTAATTTGGAAAGTTGCCATCTAAATTTGTCATGCATTGTTTTTACCAATTATGATCCTAAAAGTATTAACATTGCTAAGTGATCATGCAAATGTTCTTGAGGGGTTCATTATGATCCTAAGCTAGTCCTAATCACTCTAGAAAGGAAAAGAACAACCAATGTATTACAAGTGTGAAAAGCTACATACCCAAGTATATGAAAGCTTCTAAATAAAAGTGTGGAAATGAAAACCGGATACTCGTCGGGTACAGAAAATACATGACTATGTTAAGCACTGGGACATGATCCCCACGAGCTAAATTCGAATCTAAGTTCAATTTTATACCTAAAAGATGAATTTGCTAAGACTAAACTTATAAAAGGGGCTCACCAAGACCCCTAAACTAAAAGGACATTATCCAACTGAAGCAGGCTAATTCTAACTCTAAAACTTAACAACCCAATCAAAGTCTTTAATTCTAACCATTTTTTATTTTAATTTTTTTTACTATTATATTTTTTTTATTAATAATATTTTTTTTATTCCTAAATGGGACTCGGGCTGGGCCCTTGGGCCCAGTCCAAATATGGGTCTGGGCCAAGAACACAAAGACTATTGGGCTCTCCATATTATTAGGATGTTTCAATTAGAGACACGAATTGAGTTCAACTCATAGAATTAAGACCAATCTCTAGAAGTAAATCAAACCCAACCTTATGACAAAAAATAAAATAAAATCAAACCCAACCTTAATAGACCAGATTTAGCCCAAGCCTAATAATTACAGCAAGTAGAGCCCAAAACAAACCTAATAACCAAGACGAGTTCAAGTTTATCAAGCAAAATTAAACCTAAGCTCATCAAGCCCAAAGTCCATCATACAAAACCTAAGTCAGGTTGGCGAGATTATAAAAAAGAAGAAGCTATAAATCTCCCAATTCGATGGGAGATTGTATTTAAATGAGATAAAAAGTTTGGGTCATGAGATTAATTTCATTGTCAATAGCAATAGTTTATATTGGCAAAAAATTGCATTAAGCACCGAGTGACCGGAGACAACAAGCTCTCCCTTGTCTGTTTGAGGATAAACAAGAATGAGATTAGTCTAAAACCCGATTGGACCTTAGAAAATCTCATTCCTTTCTCGCGTAAGTTGGGTGTGGACGCAGCTATTTTATTGGCCAGCTAGAATAGGGACCAGACGTCGTATATATTGGAACGTGCAAGAACATTCCTTCTTGTACATACCATCTTTCTTAGCAGGATAATACTTTGAATGTTCATTCACATCACATCCGTCAGGAAATTTTCGGTTCGAGTCCTGACTGTTTCGTGCCCTCCAGCGACCCGGAGGTTTAGAAGTCGGCGGGTCGTTTGCTGCAAGTCTCGTGCCCTTGTAACTGCCACTTCAATGTCAATTTCAAGGCTTGCAACGCTTCCTATTCTCAGAGCTCCAACCTCTGCTCCTCATCGACAAGCTTTAAACATCTGGGGACTATTTCAATGAACAGAAACCGCCGGATATTATGCTGAATATACTCCATGTCACCATTGCCCATCCTCATTCATCACTTGACTATTTCCCCGGCTGGCCACCAACTATCAATCGATCGTCCGATTCTTACGCTCATCGATTCGCAAGAAAATGAAACATGCGGGCAGGAAAATAGGATGGTAAACGGAGGGAATGACACGAACTTCACTGAGGATGATCTCTAGGTCATTTTTCCTCACCGGAAGGCCATCATTACATGAAACGCACAATGCAAAACAGAGGAAAGATGGAGACAGCAATGCTCTCAACATCGATGAGATATAGCAGAGATCATTCCCCTCAAGAACCACCAAAATGGTGCCTATCGAGTAAAACGCGCTCAAGATAATCAACAACCGGGAGATGAATCGGCACGGATTCAGTTCATGCGTTTCATCAAATAAGTGGTGGGCGAATCAGTTGGATCATTTATGCACGAAATTTAGGCAACGGTTCAATTAGTATGACTAACATTACTGGGAACTCGAATCATCAACCCCGCTGCAAACTCAACACATATGTAGCAGATTTTCGGACACAACAGGCTCGAGTTTTCTTCCAAAAGTGATCGAGAGAGTAGGACGGGGGATTTTTGGCTATAAGTTCCTCGAGGTATAAAAGCTAGAGAAGGAAGACAGAGTAAGTGCGTAGCACTGCGGCCACTCTTGCTTGGAAAAGCCGAGCAGGACGAGGGGCGTGACCGGTGTGGTTTTTCTAGGATTTTGTGTGGTCGCGTCAAGTGGTGCGATCTCGAGAGGTGTGATTCCAATCTTTCGGTGCCAAGTATGGTTCTTAAGCAGTCGATTATTACGGGTCATTAAGCAAATTCCTCGGTAACTAATAAAGCTGGATAACCTGCCTCTGATCAGAACATAAAAATGAAATTAGTTGATTTCCAAACAAGTCCAAAAAAAAAGCTACACCTAAAGCCCAAAATAAAAATTAAGAATTTCTAGGAATGTGTACAAAATGCAATATTCCATCAAAGCCGGAAATCGCTAACGTGGATGTCGATTGTCCTTCGTGGACAACTGGCGTTGATGTGGGCCATTTTTGTAACTGTTTTTGATTCTTTTCAAATTTTAAATTTCTTTTCTTGTTTTTTCTATGCCGGCGAGGGTCACTGGCAACCCTTGCCGGTTGCGAAGGCCTCACTAGCAGCTGGCAAGGCCGCGAAGGCCTCGCATAGGGCTTTCTCAGAAATGCCGACAGAGGTCGAGGCGTCCCTCGCCGGAACATCAAAAAATGGCAAAGAAAAAAAGGAAAAGAAAAAGAAAAATGAAATTTTTTTAAAAAAATTAGGAAAAAATATATTTTGTTAAATTACAAAAATTGTCTATGTCAGCACTGGCGGTGCCACGTAGGAAAACCAGTGTTTACGTCAGTGATTTCTAGCTAGCATTAGCCGGATGGACTCAATTAGCAAATTGTCAAAGGTTTATTGGCAATAGTGTAATAAGTGTAAGATTTTTTGCACAATTTTCCCCATAAAATACATATTCGTTAGAATTTAATTCAAAAACTATCCAAATGACATGAAAACTGGTCCGAACGGACACAATTTATATGGAAATAATCATATTCCCCAAAAAGAATTCTCTGTCAGGCTTATATTGTAGGTATATTTATGGACTCTAGAGATTCATATATGTGATTGATATCCATACAAAAATGGACTCCTAGAGATTCATGCATCAATTTTCAGATATGTAAGATTGCTGTGATAGTGGCGCTCGAATTGCTTATATATAGGTTGAAATTCTGTGTAATTTTCAACCAATCATACCTTCAAAGCCTAAGGAGAAGTGAGAAAAGAAGGTCATCAAAATGGCTTCGGGAAGAGTTTGTTTGTTCATCAGCGTTCTTTGCCTCATCTCTCTTTGCTTCGCAGGTATTGTTTAGCTCCTGTTTCCTCTCTATCGAGTTCATTTCTGTTTCGGTTTAGACCATGCTTGAGACTGGAAAGCTGGAAGGACGCATTTATCTGTTTCGGTCAATTTGAGGAAACATGATGTCCATATAATTTATATTATGTCTTACGTACGTTGATTGATGAAATTTCTTGAACTCTCGTGCATCCCAGAAACATCAGTTGCGAGAGAGATCGACGATGATGGAGTCAGGTTTCTGGACATAGGGCCGTGTTCAAAGTTCCCGGACTGCAACAAGGCTTGCATCGAACAGTTGGGGCTTAGCACGAAAGGGTTTTGCCAGATAAATGCAGCCGGACTCAAGCGTTGTTATTGTGTAGTTTAGATAAAAGTACATGACTTTGAGCCATGTCAAAGTGTTTGTTATCATGGTATTGATTATTATGAATAAACTTTCATCTTCTGTACAACTTTTCTCAATGAATGATGGGTAGTTGGTGCAAGTTCACTCATCGCCTCTCAAATCTATCCTCCTCTATTCGTATCTCTTTTTTTTCCCTTCAATAGATTGATGGACATTACATACTTAGCAAGCATAAGATGTGCATCTGAATTTGCTAATATGTGATCTATAGCCGTAAAAGTTAACTTTTGGGATCCTTTAAGCTCTCCTTCCCACAATACTTGAATATTCTCTTGATTGACTTCGAAAAAAATGAAATTTATCTAAGGCAAAGTTTTTAGTTCGATCTTTCGATGATCAATTTCAAAATTTGAACTATAGAATGTTAAGTTGTTGTCTATTTTGACGCCAGCATGACATCAAATTACCATTGTTTGTAACTGTTAATGTGGTGGTGAAGTAGCTCAAGTTGAAATTGAAAGTTTGATGAATCAGAAAGCCTAATATTGTTTAGGCTAATCGATTTATAATAATAGGAGCTGCTTTTGCATGTGGTCCCTCCAATCTTTCCATGCTTCATGTTGGAATGACAATTCACCTTCTGGATTCTTGACCCATCCAAGCCTTAACAATCCCACGTTTGTTCACCTATCTCCATAAATGTTCCTATACATGGTTTAATGCCATTGTGTTGGACCAATATGGGCCTTGTGGTTCATAATGATAGCAGCTCCAAGGCTGCTGCCATCCCGGAAAACATTTTCCAAAAGGCTATTGGGATATGGAAGTCGTTAATAAATATTTCAAGCGTTCTTGTTAGAAAATTGACTAAGAAAATATCATAATTTTTCTTACACTAACCATTTCTGTCAATAGTGTTTTGAAAATTTGAAGTCATCCTCATATGTATGCTTGAGCAATTGTTAAAATGGCCCTTCTTATATTGCAAATGAAAGAACCACAAGTAATTGGAATAGGTCAATTATTTTATAAGGATAGAATGCCCTATAAGTACATGATCAATTAAAACTAGCTCAGCCAAGCTTTTGTCTTTTCAAGTGTACTTGCGCTTTAGCTGCCTCTTACCACTATGTGTTAAAAATCAGACTAGATCGGCCGACTCAACCAAGTATCGGCTTGCCCTTTGGTTCAATTCAGATCCTCTGTCGGTTGTGGTGAAAGCCGGTTAAGCCAGCCGAAACCACACGGGTCAGTCGTGCTGTTTCATTTAAAATTGGGAAAATTTCAATTAAGGACCCCAAGTGGGGTCAAATTCTCAAAAGAGGGCCCAAAGTGAACATAGTGTCAAATAAGAGCCTGAAGTGCCCAATTAGTCTCAAATAAAGACCCGAAGTGCCCAAAAAGTCTCAAATAAGGGCCTGGGTGGCTGGCCGGCCAAAATGCCTGCCGGTCGGCAAGAAAGTTACTGTTCCGGCACCGGAACAGTAACTTTTTAATTTTTTTATTATTTTTTCCTTTATGTTTTTTTTTTCTTTTCCTTTTCCTTTTCTTTTTTCTTTTCTTCTCTTCCTCCGCCGGCCATAGCCGGGGCCGGCGGAGGTCGCCGGCGTCGGGCGAGGGCCGCCTCGCCTCGGGTCGGGCGAGGTCGGCCTCGCCGGTTGCCGCGAGGGCTCGACCTCGCGGCGCGGGCGAGGCCGGCCTTGCCCTTGCAGGCGAGACCAGCCTCGCCGACGTCGGTGAGGTCGGGCCTCGCCGATGGCGAGGGCTCGACCTCGCCGGCGTCGGGCGAGGACGGCCTTGCCGTTGCGAGGCGAGACCGGCCTCGCTCGATGCCGGCGAGGTTGGGCCTCGCCAGCGGCCGGCGAGGTCGAGACTCGCCGGATCTAGCGAGGGCTCGACCTCGCCGCATTGGGCGAGGCCGGCCTTGCCGTTGCGTGCGAGACCGGCCTCGCCCCGATGCCGGCGAGGTCGAGCCTCGCCCGGCGGCCGGCGGGGCCGAGCCCTCGCCAGATTTGGCGAGGCTCGACCTCGCCGGCAACTGGAGAGGCCGACCTTGCCCAGCCCAGGTGAGGGCGGCCCTCGCCCGACGCCGGCGACCTCCGCCGGCCCCGGCTATGGCCGGCGGAGGAAGAGAAGAAAAAAAAAAGAAAAGGAAAAGGAAAAGAAAAAAAACAGAAAGGAAAAAATAATAAAAAAATTAAAAAGTTACTGTTCCGGTGCCGGAACAGTAACATTCTCGCCGGCCGGTGGGCATTTTGGCCGGCCGGCGACCCAAGCCCTTATTTGAGACTTTTTGGGCACTTCGGGTCCTTATTTGAGACTGATTGGGCACTTCAGACCCTTATTTAACATTATGTTCACTTTGGGCCCTCTTTTGAGAATTTGACCCCACTTGGGACCCTTAATTGAAATTTTCCCTTTAAAATTGGATATGAAGATATTGAGTGGACCAGAGTTTTGAGCTAGTGCACGGATGGAAGGTTGGGCAATTATACAGATAAACTTTGGCTTATTTTTCATTATGAATAACAAAGTTAAAGCCAATAGACTCGAACTCGAGTCTTCTCGATGCACTTTAAAAGTTCATATTAGCTTGCTGAGGCACACACTTACAATTTATGTGCATCATATTTTGTATACCAAATATTATATAACTTTAACTCTCATGATATGGCTTTTAAAACATTGGTAGGATCCACTAGGACCATCATCTTCAGTGGTTCGGATTCAGCTTAATAAGTATACAAAACTCATGTACTATCTCCTCTATGACACATTAAAACTCATGGCAAGTCCTGACATGACATGAGAACAGCACTCGAACACTTAATAAATTTATTGAGAGAAACCCGCAATCAACACGACCCAACTTTGACTTGAAACCAACATGAATTGAACTGGGCTTCAGCCATTTTGAATGATAAATACTTTGTAATTACATTGAAACATTTTCAAAATGGTGTGACATGACACTAAGTAATCCACAGGGAAAGCCAAATTGTCAATCCACCCATATACGCCCTACAAATATATTGGAGCAGAAGCAAAACTGCTTGGCATATTAGGCATAATAAACATGAGCGACTTGAGAACAAACCAAACTTGAAAACTTACTTCTCGGAGCTTCCAATAGTATATCTTTAGAATGTAGATGCATTTTCAGAACAGTCTTTCATTATCTCGTTTGCAAAAGGCTTATCCTCACGAGATCTTATCAATGGACTGTGAATCTCTTAGACTAGATCGCAAGGATATGGTTGTTAGGCGAATTCCTTAGTTACAAATCAAATGTGGATAGCCTGCTTTTGATCACAATAAAAAAGTGAAATTAGTTTATTACCATACAAGAAATGAAGAATTCTGGGAATGTGTACAAAATGCAATGTATGACATTTAAAACTTATCCAAACGGACGCAATTTATATGGAGATAATTCTATTGCCCCAAAAAAATTTTCCGTCTGGCTTTTAATGTAGATACGTTTTGCCATAAAATGGACTCCTAGAGATTCACGCATCAATTTCCATATATGTAGGGTTGCTGTTACAATGGCGCTCGAATTGCTTATATGTAGATGGGGATTCTGTGTAATTTTCCACAACCAATCATACCATCAAAACCTAAAGAGAAGTGAGGAAAGAAGGTCATCAAAATGGCTCCAGGAAGAGTGCGTTTGTTCATCGGCCTTCTTTGCCTCATCTCTCTTTGCTTCGCAGGTGTTGTTAGCTTTCGTTTAATCTCTATTGAGTTCGTTTCTGTTTCGGTTTAGACCACACTTGAGACCCATATCCGACTCGAAAGTTCGAAAGGATGCATTTATCTGTTCGATTGGACATAGGTTCGTGTTCAATCTTCCCGGACTGCAACAAGGCTTGCATGAAATTCGGTACACACGTGACAGGGGCTTGCAAGGCCAAAGGACCCAATGATTTTCATTGTTTTTGCACATTTAATTAGATGCAATTACATAATTTTGAGCCATGTCAAACTGTTTGTTATCATGGTTTTGATTGTTATGAATAAAATTCCATCTTCCGCACAACTTTTCTCAAAGAATGGTGGGTATTTGATGCAAGTTCACTCATCTCCAGGGTGTAGGTTACCCTTAATTCTAGGGATCATTGCCTTGACAAGTGGAGGGTAAAACCATTTCAAGCTCCCTCCTACACATTGTTTTGCGTCCCGGCGGCTGGACCTCCTCAAGCCCACCCTCTGTTTAGATTTCTCTTTTGGGTTAAAAACTCCAAACTAGTACACATGTAACAATTTTATCCCAAATTAATTTTTTAACCAAAAAAATCCCAAACTGGTACACCTGCAGTTTGTTTCCATTAAATTTTATTGTCAATTACTTTGTTAAATGACACGTGACAGTTGATTGATTGCCAGTTTTATGTTTTACCCTTCGTTTGCCATGGGTGCCAATTTTTGATTTTTTTTTTGTATTTGTCTAATTTAACATAAACAAATGGAGGGTAAATTTGTCATAAATATACCAGTTTGGGGTTTTTAGTGGTCAAAAAATTAGTTTGGGGAAATCTGTCACAGGTGTACCAGTTTGGGATTTTTTGTAATAAAAAATTAGTTTGGGATAAAATTGTCACATGTGTACCAGTTTAGGGATTTTCGTGGTATCCCTTCTTTTTTTCATCTTCTTTAGAATGGTAGAAATTACAAACTTCACGAGTTTAAAATATGTACATGATATTGCTAATATCTGATCTATAGTTGTAAAAGTTAACTTTTGGGATCCTATCAGCTCTCTCTCCCACAATTTTTGGCTATTTTCATCATTGACCACAAGAAAAATGAAATTCATTGGAGGCAAACTTTTTTAGTTCAATCTTTCCAAGATCAATTTCAAAATTGGGAGTTTCTTAAGATTTGTGAGCTTTGAAAAAGTAAATATTGTGATCCGTTGTTTCCATTTCGACACTAGCGTGATATCGAATTACAATTATTTGCAATAGCGGATGTTCAATGAACCAGTACAAGTCCTTTCATGCTTCACGCTGGAATGGGCTATTTCGCCTTCAAAATATCAAGCATATTGATGTCTTCCGGTTCTACACAGTTGTTGTTAACCTTTTCTTCCACCGACGAAAAGGAAAATGTTTCGCGTGTTTGGCGTGAGAAAAATAGTGAAATGAATATATAAACACGTAGAGTAGGAGAAGTAAGATATGAGTATTTGATCTATTTTCAAATTATGAATTCAAATTCTACTAATTGGGAAGATTTGGTTATGGAAAGCATGAGAGATTTCATAAATCAACCTCTAACTATATTGTTAATTTAAAAATAACAAATTATATTGATTAGTTATTCATACATCACAAAAATCCGGGGAAAATTGTCCAAAATGTCCTAATTCTTACGCCACCAACTCAATCTCAAACCTTTCAATTGTGTTAGTTCTGATTAATTTTGTCTGGAAAGCGATGACATGGCGGTGCAATTAGCGCGGCTGTCACAAGTGACACGGCCAGTACTGATGTAAACCTTTTTGAATTTCTTTAAAACTTTTTTGAATTTTTTGAATTTTTTATTTTTCTTTTCTTCTCTTTTTGTCCTTTTTTTTTTAATGTTTGATTGGTGCTTTAATGAGAGAGAGAGCGCTTTAATTGCAATCATCTCTTTTCTCTATACGTAATTTGATGCCAATTCGTTGGGTCAATATGGGCCTTGTGGTTCATATTAATGGCGGCTACTGTTCCGGAAAGCATTTTTCAGAAGGCTACTAGGATATGGAACGTTAATAAATACTTCAAGAGTACTTGCAAGAAAATTAATTAAGAAAATATTATGATTTTTATTACATTAATCAATTTGTAGAACAGTGTTTTGAAATTTGAAGTCATCTTCATATGTATGCCTGAATAATTGTTGATAAGACCCTTCTTATACTGCAAATGAAAGAACCACAAATAATTGGAACTTTAGTCAACTATTTTTTAAAGGATAAAATACCCTACGAATACATTGAATCAATTAAAACTAGCACAGTCTAGCCATGTCATTTCAAACATTCTTTAGCTGTCTCTTGCCACTATGGATTAAAAACCAGACCAGACTGGTCGGCTCAATCGAGTACTAGCCTGTCCTTTAGTTCGATTCAGATCGTACGCCTGTTGTGGTGAAAACCGGTTGAGCTAGCCGAGATTGAGTGGATCTGACTTTGTAAAATAAAGAAGAGATTGAGTTGATTGAAGTTTCGAGCTCGTGTTCGAATGGATGGCAGTTGGGCAATCATACATATGAAAGTCAGCCATTTTCTTATTATGAAAAAATTTACGAAGTTAAAGGCCATGAGATTTGAACTCGAGTCTTCTTGATGCACTCATATTAGCTTGCCGAGGCACACACTTACAATTTATGTGCATCTTATTTTATATACCGGCTATTGTATAACTTTAACTCACATATTACTGTTTTTAAAACATTGCTAGGATCCACTAGGACCATTAACTTCAATGGCCTGCGTTCAGCTTAAAAATATGCCACATTCATACAATAATTTCTCATCTATTCCATATCCATACTCATGGCAAGTCCTGACTCGACATGAAAATGGGACTTGAACACTACATCAATTTATTAAGAAAAACCCGTTAACTTGAAACGTATTGAATACATCTTCAGCCATTTTGAATTGCCAATACTATGTGTTGACACCTAAATTTTAACTAGTCATTTAGGAACAATTACATAGAAAATTAGGGATTAATTTTTTAACCCCTAAACAAAAAATATAATTAGATGGCATTGCATATAGATATTAGGAACATTCCATTAATAGTTAATTAGGCCCATATAGTTTGCATATTTATTGGATCGACGGCAAATGGACCCGAGCGAATGGTTCCGAGCTTAAATGAAATTAATTGAACCAAGCCCATGACCAAAATTCACATGTTTTGTACATGTGATAATTCAAGCGAAGATTTTCTGTCACAAAGCAATGTCTCGTACATATATTTTCAGCCAAATAGAAGATCAGGAGAGAAGGAAATTTGATATATTTGATTCTATTCTCTTCTATAAGACAGGACACTTTGCAAAGTGATTGGGGCCATATATCGCGAAGATATCTGCAGTGGGGTGATAAAAGCTTATTTTGAGCCATATTCAAAGCAATGATATATTCATCTACATTAAAATAAGCAATAAAATATTGCAGGGAAGAGGAGGATACAAGGATTGTGCACGAAAAGGGAGGAAAGAATAAAACAGAGATTCCAAAAGTGCACACAATAGGAAATAAGATCTGGCCTCTTTCCTAGATAGCCTTCGTCCCCTCACCTATAAAAGGGTGTTCGTGGACAGAAGCTGGGGGGCTTTTTCTTTTGGACCTGATCACACACAAAAAACACAGAGAGATACGCGAGTGAAAAGGTGAGAGCCAGAGCGAAAACAAAGGGAGAATTGGTCGCGCGTGCCTGCCCCAACGCCGTGCTGCCTCGCGCCCATGCCACCTTGCGCCCGTGCCGTCTAGCATCCGCACCGACGCTGTCATCCGCACCGCGCGGACTGCTGCCGCTATTGTTCCATGATGTCGCTGTCCCACTGCTGATTGCCGAGCCGCCGCTCGTCACTGCTTCTCTCACGGCCAAACCTGTGGCCGTGAGTCACGACTCTCCTCGCTCCGATCTCTGCTGATCCCGTTGACCACCGCCGTTCCGGACGGGCCCCTCCTACGAAGGCCGTTGCACCTAATTCGAGAAGTCTTTGTCGAGCAAGCCGCATAAACGACCAGCCACGAAGCCAACCCACGACGATCACTACGCGCCTCGCATCGCTACTTTCCTCGACTACGCCGCCACAAGTGCCCCGAAGTCCACAATCGAAAAGAGTTACTAGGATTTCAGTGAAATAATTCTAAGCGGTGGATTTGTCTTCTTTTGGGTGTTGTCCAGAAGTGATGATAACGTGTGGCCTTTTGTGAGTTTATTTCATGCAAGCTTCCTGGCAAGGAGAACGTGAAGAGTTTGGGTCTGTAGCGAAGTGCATATTTCAGAAAAGAAAATAGCCAACGCTTCCTTGCCGAGAAGCCGGCCCCACACGACGAGCAGAATCGCCACCGAGAGCAACACCTGTCACGCCCCGTACCCTACGAAGCGCTAACATCCCTACCTTGGTCGATTGCAGTGCGACGTCCCAGGAAGCGTCGCCGACCCAACGCCCAACAGAGAACAAGCACAAGCGGAAGCGATTAAATAAACAACCCTGACAATTATAAAATACGAGCCAAGGATAGCCAAACAATAAACACGATCGCAGTAGAAAATAGGTACATACTTACATTGCTATAAAAACCTTTTTACAATATTCGTTTATACAACAACAGCAGTCAACACTCATAATAGCAGCCTCTAGGTCAAAAGGGTCAGTGGTTAGGGGTACTGGATGGGACTAAGACAGGCTTCAGTCAAAAAGGTGTACTCGCTTTACTTAGGAGTATTGCTAACCTAGGGACCCCAGTCCGGGTCGGACCCTGAGGACTCCTCTATCGAGCTCTCCTGGGACTCGGACTCCTCGGAATCCATGTCCTCTGCTGCATCACTCTCGTCCACCGAATCCGGTTCTAACTCAGGGTCTAAGTATAATCCCAGCTCGTCCTCGGCTCCTATTTCTTGATCGGATCCCAGTTCCTCAACCTCTCCATCCTGTTCGTGATCTACTTCCATGGCTACCGGCTCTTCTTCATTCTGGTGGTCCAAGGGTTCCGGATCAGCATACAACACTTCAGGTTCCTCAGCCTCCTCGACCATAGCAGCAGGTCCGTCCACGGTCTCGCCCTGGCTGCTCCAATCAGGCGTAGTTGGAGGATCGGAAATCTCACCACTTACCATCTGTGGGATCATGACATTATTCACGTCTACCGGGACATCAAAGGTCCTGAGCGGGGGTCCGATTGCTCCGTCGGCTCCTCGATAGCACCAAGCCACATATTCTTAGGTGTGGTAGTGCGCCTCTCCCACATTTACAAACAAAACAGCATAATATCTCACATAGGCTGCTCCATCACCACAGGGGTGCACGCTTGACGACCGCTGAATATTGTGCGGTATCCCAAAAAGAGGTGATGCCCTCGACATTCTACTGCTGGGGGTCTGAAATGTTTCGGTTTACACAACCGTGAGACGAATCTCAATGAGTTCAACCCCTAAACCTAGGCTAGGCTAGCATGCAATCTCCTGACCGGAAACAAACATTTAAAATCATAACACAACCATAATCATACAATTCTCTGACCCTGCAGGTTAGACAGTTCAATATGTAATAATCACGAGACACACGTGGCACACATTATCACACGTACGCCAATCACATGCTCATACACCGAGTCTCACACACTCGCATGCTATTCAATGCATGTTTATGCATGCAAATGTCATTGACATGTCATGCACATTTCTTTGGCCCACTCGGCCCACACCGGCACACTTGCCCAATTAATTATTATTACGACTCGAGTCATCAATTTTTCACGGCCCGTGCGTCTAGCCTCGCTTCAAAGTGCATGAGGCGCAGCAACCGTCCGGCCCGTGTCTCTAGCCTCGCTTCAAAGTGCATGAGGCGCAACACTGTTCTCCTTGCGAACCGAGCCTCGCTTCAAAGTGCATGAGGATGGTCGCCTTCCGGACGTACCGGGCATCGTCCTGCTTCAAAGTGCATGAGGACGGTATCGACCCGAAGGTCCGTAGGTGATCACACAACTCATTATTATTTGAACCCAGCGTATAACGCTTCAGGGTATTTTAGGTGATCACATGCTCGTGACAGACACGCATTCTCGCACAATTTCATCACATGCCTCACTCTTGGCATACGCAATGCGTGTCCATGTTATGCAATGCAATGCACCACGAGCACCAACATAATTCAGACACCCAATGTCACAACACGTGCTTAATTGGCCCAATTAATACCGTGTGGCCTAATGTGCGATTCACAAATCAGCAATTCATTGTAAACCAAACAATGGCCAATCGCACTCCACAAAATTAGCCACACCACATACGACATAACAGTACGAAATCAACCACAATTAAGCACAATTGACGAACAATCAGTCAACCCGGGCATACCCGGCAATTTCACCAACGAACTCCTAAATTGGTCAATAAACCCCATTATCCTTTCCAATAATTCTCATTAATCCACTAAATTTTTCCGATAATAATTTCTACCAATCAATTCTCAACCCAGTCTGAAATACACACCGATATTACCTAAGCCAGTCCAACATGCACCGATAATACCTAAACCAGTCCAGGAAAAATGCACTATCAGTCCTAATCCGGGTTTAGGAATTTTACTCACTTAATCCAAGATCACGACGACGAGGAACGGCGGCCGATCACTGGTGAACAGTGAAACCGGCGGCGGAATTCCCGGGCGCGACCGTTCACGCGCATCGTTCACTCGCCACCGCTTCACGCTGCATCGTTCACAACTGCTGCATCGTTCACAGCCGGTAAGGACTTGTACGGACGGCGGAAAACGGTGGCCGGCGAAGTGGCGGTGACGGCACGGCGGGCCGTACGGACGGCGGCGTATGGACGCTACAGTACCGATCGTACGGACTCCGTACGGACGGTGACGGTCGGCGTCGTACGGCGAGGCTGGACGGCTGGGTGGCGACGGAACAGCGATCCGAGCTCCGGCGAAGCTCCGGCGACCCTTTTTGCCGGACGGGAAAGAGAAAAAGAGAGAGAAAGAGAGAGAAAACAGTCCAACTTGGTCAAATAAAGCAGCCCAAAGTGCCACGTGTCGCCGATCCGTGAAAAATGACCAAAACGCCCCTAATCTAACGGTTCTAAAGAGATAGGCTTAAATAATTGAGGGGCAATTGGGTCTTTGGTGCCAATAATGCAGCTGATAACTACAGTTACTTATCCCCAAAAATTTCCCAAAAATTCGGACCCGAAAACGGCCCAGGGGCAAAACCGTCATTTTTCCGGTCCCGGGGCGAAATTCCAATTTTTACTCGTACTAACTCCAAACGTGTGTCGCCAGCGTAATACGACGTCAGATTCCCAAAAATAGTCTCTTAAGCCTTCGAAAATCGGCATCGAAATCCGGGCCCAATTCCGTGAACAAAACTCGCTAAACTTTCAATTTCAGGGTCTCTCACTAACGGGCGGCTGTTTAGGATCTACGCGTATCGACCTAGGGTTATTCGACTTACAACGGTCCCAATCATTGAGAGAATGAGAAATCATCACTAGTTCCAGAGGTCGCGATCTTTCGGTTCAGGTTCAGGGCTGGTTGGTCACGTGCACTTTCGGTCTTGCAGAATCACCTGCGATCCGATTGCACATCGTTGGCCATGGCCAAACCAAATCCATCACCTTTCCTAAGATCGGCCCACGTTGGCCCAAAATATTCCCTCATCATATCTCGAGATCGGTGTCCCGTTCACTATCGAGTCCCTGGTCCACGTACCGTTTCCTAGTTAGCCATACCACATTGGTTAGTATCCCAAGAGTGATCAGCTCCGGGCGAGACTTACCAAAATGAAATGCGAAATATTGTCAATTTTATTGATCCCGGAATTACATCGAAATTCGGGCTGTTACAACACCAGCTGGTCCTTCCGTGACTAAGTGGCTATCACTGAGCATCAGCGACGGTGCTTGCTCATCACGACCCTTGATCCGCCCGTCGCCGCTCGTCCCGATCCGCAATCCCGATCCGCGAGTCCAAATTTGGAAATATCTCGAAATTAGGTAAGGATGTTATCCAATATTTTCAGAATATTCAATTTCCTAATCTCTCGGGTGTTTGAATATTTCGTAAATAGTGCGTGGATTGCTAGATATCTTAGGATGATGTGTGCTATATCCGCAATATTCGAAAATACCCAAAATTAGGAATCATTCCTAATTTGGCAACGTATCTGGACGACTATCCGACCTTATCCCTAAGGTACGATACGCGGCGATACGGAAAATCGTTATCTTATCCATAATCACTTGGATACGATAATAGATTTTATTTGCTTTTCAAATTTAAACAATCAACTTTCTGTCGATATCTATAACCCTATAGATATGACCGTTAGTTTGATTTCTTTGCCTTATCTGAATTTGAAGAATCTTGCGGATTGCGTGGATTGTTTGAATGTGATTGTTATCTTCGTTTGATTGTTTTCCTTTTAAATAAAGAAAATCAAAAAAATATGTTAGTTAGGATTTAAATTAGAAATTTTGCATGCTTAGGGAATCTTAAATATATCCAAAAGAATAAGATAATTATTTGATTTAAATTGGGATTTAGGGTAGCATATTTCCTAGTTTAAATTAGAGATTGTTTTAATCTTAGTGGATTATTTAGGATATTTAATAATTTCGAATTTTAATAAAAATCCCAAAAAAAATAATCACTTTAGGATAGATCAAATCATTTTCTCTAGGATAGATTGCATGTTAATTTGAGTAATTTTTAATTCCGAATTTCATTTGAAAATACAAAAAATAAATCATTTGTCCGTCATTAGAATTAGGTCACGTCGTCGTATGACATATAGTTTGCATGTTAGGCTGCATTAATCGCATGTTAATTTTTGCACGTCATTACATATAGGTGAGCTTTCATTTAAATAAGTGAAAATCGTAAAAAATATTGAGTGAACTGCTTGTTAATTAGAAATCATATTAGGATTGTTGATGTGATTTTCTAGCTAACAATGCAGATGCTTACGTTGCTACGAGGTAAGTAATTCTCCCAATCTTGCAATTTATTTAATGTTTTGATTATTGGGTGTTACTTTGGTGGTTTGCGCACCCGTATGATTACCTCACATGCTAGTGACTAAGTTAAAATGAATCCGAACTGTCTGCCAAAACATTTTTTGAAAAGAAAAGGTACCGAAAGGGCGTTAGACTAGATCTAGCGTAACCAAGTCCCCGAGCTTAGAATCTCTGGTTCGTAGGAATAAAACATATCTTCCTATGTTTTATTTAGGTTTCTAATCGACCTGCCATAAATAGATTAGTAGCGACTCCAAGCATGAAAACTTTTGCATGTTAAAAACTTAAACCCTAAGTTGCGAATTGGTAGGGCTTGGGAGGGCCCGAGTTAGGCTTAGTCTTAACAATCTATTAGCTTGAGAAATTTTAGGTCGCGACAGCTTGGCGACTCCACTGGGGACTTGAGTTAAAACTCTTACTGGACTTAGGCCAATTTTTTTTTTCAAAAAATATTTTTGTTTGGCAGCGAGGATCCCAGGTACGTCCCTAACATTTTAGGTGTTAAATGTTTTTGCAGAATGGGAGGTATAAGGGGAGGCGTGATTGTTAACCCTTGTTTTGCAGGGAGGTGTTTGGATGTATGGTTTATTTTATGCATGAAGCGCTGTATGATATAACCTGCTGTGCATGCCTTGCATTTACACTACACCGCACACACTACCCGCTGCCGGACCTGGGCAGCACAGGTTTAGGATGGTACTGAGATAGCGGACACCCCGACCACACCCGTGTGGTACGGGTCGCCCTCCTCAGTCCCGAAAGTTCTTTCACGGTGTCATTGAGTTCCCACCACGGTTGCACCCTTTGCAACCCGGGTCGACTCCTTGACTAAGCTGGAGTCAGGGGAATCCTAGCCTAACCACCACCATGATTGGTTTAGCTCGGTAATCCTCGCGTCTCCACTTTGCAAGCCAGAGTCTAGATAGAAATCGAACCTCACATTTCATGCGCATGTCTATGTGGTTGCCATGGTCCTACCAGGTGAAGTAAGGTGCTGCATGAAAACCATTCTGGTTCTATCCAGAACTGGTTTTTTGTTCCCAGAATCAGTTTTGGACCAGAAACCCGTTTGGTAACGCAATTTCATTTTTCTATTTCCGGGACAAGTTTGCTTCCAAAACTGATTCTAAAACCAGAAATGAGAACCAAAAAAAAGTTGGTTTTTCATTTCTGGAGCAAAAGTGAGAACCATTTCTGAGGAATTCATTTTCTTCAACACATATATTCATATGGAAGTCACGATCTTTGAGGTGAGAAAAAAAAGCAGAAAATCAAAAATTTCAAAACTTAACAGAATGGTTTAGAATCTGTGGCTACCCACTTTCAGTGAAATTTAAATTTTTTTAGGTACCGAAAAAAATAAATAAAAATAAATAAAAATAAAAAATTTCAAAATTTCACAAAATGGTTAGAAAACCTATGGCCACCCACTTTGAGCAAAATTTAATTTTTTTAATTGCCAAAAAACAAAATAATAAATAATAAAAAATTCTAAAATTTAAAAACTTCACAGAATATCTTAGAATACATGTGGCCACCCAATTTGAGCGAAATTTTATTTTTTTAGGTGCCGAAAAAAATAAAAAAAGCAAAAAATCAAAAATTTCAAAATTTCATAGAATGTCTTTAGAACACTTGTGGCCATCCACTTTGAGTGAAATTTAAATTTTTTTAGGTGCCGAAAAAAATAAAAAAAATAAAAAATTTCAAAACTTCACAGAATAGCTTAAAATATCTGTGGCCACCCACTTTGAGTGAAATTTAAATTTTTTTATATGCCAAAAAAATAAAAATAAGCAAAAAAGTAAAAATTTCAAAACTTTACAGAATGGCTTAAAATACATGTGGCCACCCACTTCGAGCGAAATTTTATTTTTTTAGTTGCCAAAAAAAATAAAAATAAATAAATAAATAAAAAATTTCAAAACTTCACAAAATGGCTTAGAATACCTGTGGCCATCCACTTTAAGCGAAATTTAAATTTTTTTAGGTGCCGAAAAAAATAAAAAAATAAAAAATAAAAAATTTCACATAATTGCTTAGAATACTTGTGGCCACCCACTTTGAGTGAAATTTAATTTTTTTTAGGTGTCGAAAAAAATAAAAATAAGCAAAAAAGAAAAATTTTCAAAACTTCACAGAGTGGCTTAGAATATATGTGGCCATCCACTTTGAGTGAAATTTAATTTTCTTTAGGAACCAAAAAAAATAAAAAAAAATAAAAAATACCATTTGGGCATCTAAAAAAAATTAAATTTTACTCAAAGTGGGTGGCTAGAGGTATTGTAAGTCATTCTGTGAAGTTTTGAAATTTTTGATTTTTTGCTTTTTTTTCACCTCCAAAAATTAAAATTTCACTCAAAGTGGGTGGCCACAGGTATTCTAAGTCGTTCTGTAAAGTTTTGAAATTTTTGAGTTTTTGAATTTTTTTAGGCACCTTAAAAAATTTAAATTTCACTCAAAGTGGGTGGCCATATGTATTCTAAACTATTCTGTGAAGTTTTGAAATTTTTGATTTTTTGATTTTTTTTGGGCACCTAAAAAAATTTAAATTTCACTAAAAGTGGGTGGCCACAGGTATTCTAAGCAATTCTGTGAAGTTTTGAAATTTTTGATTTCTTGATTTTTTTTTAAAAATTCAACAAATTTCCTATTTTCCCGAAATCTAAATTTTTTTTATTTTCTCGACATTTTGATGATTTTTTCTGGAATTTTTCAATTTTTTGGGATTTTCTGAATTTTTTTAAAGATTTTTATGAATTTTTCGGATTTTTTATTATTTTTATTCCATTTCTAAAAAAATTGATTTTTGTTCCTGGAAATAGAATTTTCTATTGTTTATCAAACGGGTTTTTATTTCAGGAAATAGAAATTTTGTGCTGTTATCAAACGGGTTTCTGTTCTAGAAATAGAAATTGTTGGTCGTTATCAAACGGGTTTTTTTTCTCAGAAACTCATCCAGGAACCAGAAATAGAAAAATCTATTTCTGGTTCAGGAACTCATTCCGGAACAGAATGGTTATCATGCGCATCTCTTCTGAACCTTTATCTTGCAGTTTACTTATTTTCTCATATTTTTTTGGGTGGTCCATGACAGGTCTAGGTAGGTTTTAATTTGAAAGCCATAATCATTGAGTCCTTTGAAAAGAAAAAAGAAAGAAAGAAAGAAAGCTTTTTTGTTAGAGAATTTATTTCCTGGGTGTGTCATAGGTAATTATTTTCACAAGAGGTTGTCATCGTTTTTATAACAAAAAATGGCGAAAAAAAACCTTCAGAGAATTTGTTTTTAGTTCATAGTTTCTAGGGAGTCTTAATTTTTGGTTTTCCTAGTTTTATGATTAGGGATTTCGATGCGTTTATTTCCTAGGTTGTGTCTAGAGTGTTATTTATATTTCTTTGCTTAGAGCACTTTTCCATAAAGTCTCGTTCATATACGAGTATTTTTATGAATAAACGAAGAATGAAAAAGACTAGAAAGCGTGTCATGGACCAACCTTGTCTTGACCATGTGCTTATTTGGTTCATTTCTCTTAAATTAGGTGACTACGGATCATCCACAGTTATCGATCCGTCGCTCGAGCCTCGCCAAGGGGCAACCTTGCCGAGTTCCTTCGTTGTTGCTCCTTCACCACCGTGAGCTCACTGCCCGGAGCAAACCGCAGCTCCGTCTACCACTTGCCGTTCTCGCGGCGACTGCGGCTTCTCTACATAAACGCCGTCCGTGTCTTTGTTTCTCGGAGCCTCATACGTTTGCTAGCCGCCAAGCAGAGACGCCCCTAGCTGTGAGCCACCACCGCAAGGAAGTTGATACTCGAGCTAAGTGATCATGGATCGTCGACCACCGGCCGTTCCCGCCTGGCCACGAGAGAAAACAAGTAATCAGAGTGAAGTGCTGAACCGCCTTGTTAATATCGAGAAGGACCTGAAGCAGGCCTCTGTCATCCTCCAACAACTCTCGAGGCAAACAGCGCATCTGTCGGACTGCTTGAAACAACTCACCATGACCCGTCCTTTTCCTCAAGGGCCAAGGGTGATGATTCAAACGAAGTCCTTCAGCACCGACTCGAATGACAAAGCAGTCGTACCTGGCAGTACTATTGAGTCCTCTGATCCTAGGGAGTTGAGCACCTTGCGTCCAAAGTTCGTAAAGCACGAACAAGGTGATCGGGATCCACTCGTTCCAACATCGCGGCCCCAGCAAAGCAAAGCACGACTACTCCCTAGATGTCAAGACAGCCCACCGAGACACCCGTTCTCTAATTGACGACAAGGCGCTAGAAGACAATTCACTTCTCTCCCCGGGTCTCTATCCCATGTATTGACGATCCTTCAGGAAAAGGGCTTGCTTTCCACTGAGCCGAAGCGGCCTAATCCTAAGCGGTTCTCCAACTACGACCCATCCAAAAAGTGTGACTATCACCTGGGAGAAGTCGGTCACTCCACTGATGACTGCTATGTTCTAAAGCACAAGGTTCAGGACTTCTTAGATACTGGGGCATTCACATTCCGTGCTTCGTGGCTCTGCCAAGGCCGAGATGATCTTCTCATAGTTTCAAACATCCGGACCACACCCCCGAGTCCTGCAAGAATGATACATGAAGAGAAGGAGGTGATCGACACCCTGGGGCAACCGAGCGGCAAGTTCGGCTACTACGTGAAATACTCGGCTCCCCCGAGCTTCTATATTGACCCGCGTGATATTGTCCCTGATGGATGGGGAGGTATGGATGATCCAACATCTCCAGTGACAGAAGATCTTGATGATGCGATGGAGGGAATCACTGCCCTGTTCAATAACATGCTCATTGGAGCTATCGAGGAAGGACCGTTGGAGGGAATGGGCACTGGCCCTCAAGAGTGACATCTTTACTTTTTCATACACTCCCCCTGTGTGGGAATTTTTATTGCTTTTTAGGACTTGCCCCGTCTCGGGAACTGCTTTTTAGGATTTTTCGTTTCCAGGACTCAATTGTCGCAATTTTCATTCAATAAATGTAATTCATTTGGTGATAATCAATGAAATTACAAATTATTTTCATTTTTGAGGGCATGTTGAGGTACATCAAACCAGCCCGGTGATGATATCCAACCAATAAAAGAAAAATATAGTCCAAGGAGAATTCTGAGGCCTGGGCTTCTTCATGTTTCATCGTGTTAAAACTTTTTTTAAAAAGAATTTCGAAAAAAAAAAGTCACAAAAAAAAATCAAATCAAAAGAAATAAAAATACACTGTTTAGCCCTGTTTGTCCTTCTGAACCCCCTACTTTATGTTTCAGGGGCAATCTTGTGACACGCGAGGGTATGGGAACGGTCCAATATAATGAATTATGTGCCGCCGAGCCTGATCTCGATGACACCGACGAACTCGAAGATTCCTCGGATCTTCAGCGCGATCTAGAGCGTCATGAAAGACCTAAAGTCCTAACGTCAGACCAAACTGTCATTATTAACTTGGGTGATGCGGAGGAAACCAAAGAAGTGAAGAGAGGGGCAAATCCCCCTGAGAGTGAGACGGAACGCTCGATCCAGTTGCTGCATGAGTAGGTAAGTCTTTCAACCAAAAAGTGCGTCAAAGACACTTCGAGGTAAATGATCTAGTCCTAAGGAAGGTACTGTCAGTCTTTCTTGTTCCTGGGGGTAAATTTGCCCCAAATTACATCGGCCCATACGTGGTCAAAAAGGTGCTTCCTGGAGGTGCCCTGGTTCTCGCAGAAGTGGATGGTCGTGAGTTTTCCAAGCCTGTTAATTCTGATGCTGTGAAGATGTATTATCCCTGATAAGATCTAACATTTTTGCTGCAAAAATTTTCAAGTGTTTGGTTTTTTATACTCCGAGTCACAAACATTTCACTTATGAATAAATGGTTTCAATCAATTTGAAGATGGAATGTGTGCATTGGCGTTAAATTCTGCTTGATCATTTTGTCAGTCTGCATCATCGATTTCAAAAGGGGAATCTATTTGGACAATCTGATAACTCATGTGGAATGAATTGAATGTGTTGAATGAGGTACATCGGGATGATGAAAGGTAAGCCATATCCTATACACAGTCCCATGCACTAATCTCCAGTGAATTGAGTGGAAAAATTCTATGTCTGCAAGGTAAAGGGTTATCTTGCAAAGGGTACGGCAACTGAAATGACGAGAGGCGGTTCATTTCTCTATCCCAAACACTACAGGTTATCCACTGTTTTGCCACTTTGAGCCTAAACACTTGGAGAAATTCTTTCAAATTATCCCTGTCAAGAACCACCCCACATCGGGGCTAACTGGAGGTAAGTCAGCATTATAAGGTGAAAAATGAATAGAGATTATCTTGCTCTCACTTGCATCAATCTTCGAGTGTTGCTTTCTCAGATGAATGTCTACGAAGCTCAGGTGTCTTAGGATGACGAAGATCATTTCTTTCTTTATCCTACACACACTTTATCCTTTGCTAAGCCCAATTGAGCCTGCAAATTCATTTCTTAAACCCAGTTGGTGATCATCCCCCACATTTGGGCAAGGTAAAAGTTGTCACCGCCGAGCAGCATATTCAAAATGTCGATCGAAGGCAGTTACCCCTGAAAGTCTAATGTTGAGTCATTCAGTCGGAGTATAGTTGGCCAACATATGCATTGCAAACAGTGTATGTCAAAAAAAAAAAAGGGGTGGGCATGAAAAAGCAGTGTGCCTGGTAAAAGCAAGGCCGATGCCCAATGAAAAAATAGGTGTGTCAAAATCATCTCCAGTGGGATAGTTATAGTCCTACAAATTTAGAGAAGTGATGAATTCAAGCCCAATGAAGCATTTACTGAAATGATAATGCCTGAGGATGAAGAAGAAGACTGATGACAATGCTGAGATGATCACCGACTTATTCACCCCAATTATACACATTTTGAGCCTAATGATCTATTCATTTCTCAGCTCATGAGCCCAGCCTATGTTACATCCCTTACAAAGTCTCTTCAGATTATGGCACTTGAACTAACGTAGGATTCGGATGTTTATAAGCTTAGCTCGAAGAAGTGCGAGCAAGTTCATTTCTATCTCATTTTGCAGGGTTCTTGACTTGTAAACCTGGAGATGATTGCGGAGTATTCTCTTTCAATAGCCTCGACTCGAAGAGTCCTCTTTTGCTAAGTCATTGACCAAGCCCACGTTACGGTCCTAGCAAAGACCTCTCGAATTGGTAAGGTCGTACTGTTTGCGAGAATACTCGAACCCTTGTCGACATGATGATGGTGAGATAGAGCGATTCTCATAAATCATCCTTTTTCAATGAGAATGAGTAAAAGCCCTTTTCAGACCGGAGGTCCCTCATTTAACATTTTCAAGACACCCACTTGTGAGTTCAGGTTGTCTTGTCATTGTTTTCCCAGTGAAATTTAGTGATGCTGATTTGACAAAATTGTCATGCATGAAAATCGGTTGAATTTATAGTGCATGAATATATGTGTTCTTGATTGCCTATGAATGCATATTACATGTTGCCTATAATTGCATCTAGCAGGAGACATGTTGCCAAGAGTTAGAGATATCAATAAGTAAGTATGTCTCTACCCCTTCAGATGCCTATGCTTATCCAGGTATTCCTTCACCTGTTCGAGCAATCGACAGGCTCCATATCTAATCAGTTTTGTTGCAGTCACTCGGCGTCTTCGACAACGTCCAGACGTCTACATATTTCTCATCCGAGTGCCTGAGGAGAAATCCAGGTGTCTCATCCGAGTATCCGAGGAGAAATCCGGATATCTCACGCGAGTGCTTGAGGAGAAATTCAGGTATCTCATTCGAGTGCCTGAGGAGAAATCTAGGTATCTCATCCGAGTATCCGAGGAGAAATCCGGATATCTCACCCGAGTGCCTGAGGAGAAATCCAGGTATCTCATTCGAGTATCCGAGGAGAATTCCGGATATCTCATCATATTTTTCATCCGAGTGCCTGAGGAGAAATCCAGGTGTCTCATCCGAGTATCCGAAATCCGGATATCTCACCCGAGTGCCTGAGGAGAAATCCAGGTATCTCATTCGAGTATCCGAGGAGAATTCCGGATATCTCATCATATTTTTCACCCGAGTGCCTAAGGAGAAATCCAAGTATCTCATCCGAGTATCCGAGGAGAAATCCAGATATCTCACCACATCTCTCATCCGAGTGCCTGAGGAGAAATCCAGGTGTCTCATCCGAGTAACCGAGGCGAAATCCGGGTATCTCACAATGTCCCTTTTCAGAACTCCCGAGGTGAAATCCAAGTAACCGGAGTCCTATCGGAAGTCTTCGATCCTATCAAGTCTGTGAGGTAAAATCCAAATGATTGACGGCTTCATCAGGATTGTCATGTACCTTTCAATCTACTTAACCACTCCTACAAGGTAAGTAACTTCAGGTACGTTTTTATTCGCACGCATCATTTCTTATTGCATTTCAAAATGGGACTCATATTCCCACCAAAAATAACATTCATTGCATGGTCAAAATTTAGGTATCATTTAGTCTTTGAATGCAACCTCTTTGAGCTCACCTTCAAAGAGGGGCAGCTGTTGACACCTAAATTTTAACTAGTCATTTAGGAACAATTGCATAGAAAATTAGGGATTGATTTTTTAACCCCTAAACAAAAAATATAATTAGATGGCATTGCATATAGATATTAGGAGCATTCCAATAATAGTTAATTAGGCCCATATAGTTTGCATATTTATCGGATTAACGGCAAATGGACCCGAGCGAATGGTTCCGAGCTTAAATGAAATTAATTGAACCAAGCCCATGACCAAAATTCACATGTTTTGTACATGTGATAATTCAAGCGAAGATTTTCTGTCACAAAGCAATGTCTCGTACATCTATTTTCAGCCAAATAGAAGATCAGGAGAGAAGGAAATTTGATATATTTGATTCTATTCTCTTCTATAAGACAGGACACTTTGCAAAGTGATTGGGGCCATATATCGCGAAAATATCTGCAGTGGGGTGATAAAAGCTTATTTTGAGCCATATTCAAAGCAATGATATATTCATCTACATTAAAATAAGCAATAAAATATTGCAGGGAAGAGGAGGATAAAAGGATTGTGCACGAAAAGGGAGGAAAGAATAAAACAGAGATTCCAAAAGTGCACACAATAGGAAATAAGATCTGGCCTCTTTCCTAGATAGCCTTCGTCCCCTCACCTATAAAAGGATGTTCGTGGACAGAAGCTGGGGGGCTTTTTCTTTTGGACCTGATCACACACAAAAAATACAGAGAGATACGCGAGTGAAAAGGTGAGAGCCAGAGCGAAAACAAAGGGAGAATTGGTCGCGCGTGCCTGCCCCAACACCGTGCTACCTCGCGCCCATGCCACCTTGCGCCCGTGCCGTCTAGCATCCGCACCGACGCTGTCATCCGCACTGCGCGGACTGCTGCCGCTATTGTTCCATGACGTTGCCGTTGCTGATTGCCGAGCCGCCGCCCGTCGCTGCTTCTCTCACGGCCAGACCTGTGGCCGTGAGTCACGACTCTCCTCGCTCCGATCTCTGCTGATCCCGTTGACCACCGCCGTTGCTGGACGGGCCCCTCCTACGAAGCTGTTGCACCTAATTCGAGAAGTCTTTGCCGAGCAGCTGCCGCATAAACGACCAGCCACGAAGCCAACCCACGACGATCACTACTGCCCCTGCTACTGCTACTTTCCTCGACTACGCTGCCACAAGTGCCCCGAAGTCCACAGTCAGAAAGAGTTATCAGGATTTCAGTGAAATAATTCTAAGCGGTGGATTTGTCTTCTTTTGGGTGTTGTCCAGAAGTGATGATAACGTGTGGCCTTTTGTGAGTTTATTTCATGCAAGCTTCCTGGCAAGGAGAACGTGAAGAGTTTGGGTCTGTAGCGAAGTGCATATTTCAGAAAAGAAAATAGCCAACGCTTCCTTGCCGAGAAGCCAGCCCCACACCACGAGCAGAATCGCCACCGAGAGCAACACCAGCTGGTCCTTCCGTGACTAAGTGGCTATCACTGAGCATCAGCGACGGTGCTTGCTCATCACGACCCTTGATCCGCCCGTCGCCGCTCGTCCCGATCCGCAATCCCGATCCGCGAGTCCAAATTTGGAAATATCTCGAAATTAGGTAAGGATGTTATCCAATATTTTCAGAATATTCAATTTCCTAATCTCTCGGGTGTTTGAATATTTCGTAAATAGTGCGTGGATTGCTAGATATCTTAGGATGATGTGTGCTATATCCGCAATATTCGAAAATACCCAAAATTAGGAATCATTCCTAATTTGGCAACGTATTTGGACGACTATCCGACCTTATCCCTAAGGTACGATACGCGGCTATACGGAAAATCTTTATCTTATCCATAATCACTTGGATACGATAATAGATTTTATTTGCTTTCCAAATTTAAACAATCAACTTTCTGTCGATATCTATAACCCTATAGATATGACCGTTAGTTTGATTTCTTTGCCTTATCTGAATTTGATGAATCTTGCGGATTGCGTGGATTGTTTGAATGTGATTGTTATCTTCGTTTGATTGTTTTCCTTTTAAATAAAGAAAATCAAAAAAATATGTTAGTTAGGATTTAAATTAGAAATTTTGCATGCTTAGGGAATCTTAAATATATCCAAAAGAATAAGAAATTATTTGATTTAAATTGGGATTTAGGGTAGCATATTTCCTAGTTTAAATTAGAGATTGTTTTAATCTTAGTGGATTATTTAGGATATTTAATAATTTCGAATTTTAATAAAAATCCCAAAAAAAATAATCACTTTAGGATAGATCAAATCATTTTCTCTAGGATAGATTGCATGTTAATTTGAGTAATTTTTAATTCCGAATTTCATTTGAAAATACCAAAAATAAATCATTTGTCCGTCATTAGAATTAGGTCACGTCGTCGTATGGCATATAGTTTGCATGTTAGGCTGCATTAATCGCATGTTAATTTTTGCACGTCATTACATATAAGTTAGCTTTCATTTAAATAAGTGAAAATCGTAAAAAATATTGAGTGAACTGCTTGTTAATTAGAAATCATATTAGGATTGTTGATGTGATTTTCTAGCTAACAATGCAGATGCTTACGTTGCTTCGAGGTAAGTAATTCTCTCAATCTTGCAATTTATTTAATGTTTTGATTATTGGGTGTTACTTTGGTGGTTTGCGCACCCGTATATCACCTCACATGCTAGTGACTAAGTTAAAATGAATCCAAACTGTCTGCCAAAACATTTTTTGAAAAGACAAGGTACCGAAAGGGCGTTAGACTAGATCTAGCGTAACCAAGTCCCTGAGCTTAGAATCTCTGGTTCTTAGGAATAAAACATATCTCCCTATGTTTTATTTAGGTTTCTAATCGACCTAACATAAATAGATTAGTAGCGACCCCAAGCATGAAAACTTTTGCATGTTAAAAACTTAAACCCTAAGTTGCGAATTGGTAGGGCTTGGGAGGCCCGAGTTAGGCTTAGTCTTAACAATCTATTAGCCTGAGAAATTTTAGGTCGCGACACTATGTAATCACATTGAAACGTTTTCATAATGGTACGAGATGACATGAATAATCAACGATAGCATAACATGGGAAGTCTAATTGACGGTCCATGCATGCACACCCTACTAATTTATTACAGCAAAAGCAAACGTTCATGTCAACTTAGGCATAACAAGCACTAGGGAGTTGAGAACAAACCAAACTTGAAAATTTACTTCTGGGAGCTTCTAAAGTATATAATTCAAACGTAATTCCATTTCCAAATAATTTTACTGATTTCTTTTGTAAAAGGCTTATTCTCACTATATCTAATCAAGTAGTAAATATCTTAGACTAGATCATGAGGATATGGTTGTACGGGAATTTTTTATTAACTAATATACGTGGATAGTAAAAAAGTGAAAAAGTAGTTGATTTGCAAACAAGTCCAAAACAAAACCACACCTAAATAGGGATGAGTAAAAGGAAATGCCCGAACCGAATTGAACCGGCCAGTTTTGGGTGGTTTCCAGGGGCACCGATACGATTTCTAGTTCCAATTTTTTGGAACTTGTGATTTTTTGTCCAGTTCCCGGTTCCATATGTGAAACCACCCACCTAGACCATCTAGATTGGATCGGTTTTTTTTTTAAATTTCTTAAAAATATGTAAAAACTAAAAGAAATACTTGGTCTACTTCTATGGGTTCTACTACTTATCTATGACTAAACTCTTAAGCATAAAATCTGTAACTCTTCCCCCTTCACAATGTATTGCGTTAACTAGCTCCAACGCTGCTACCATCCGAGAAAGCATTTCCAAAAGGCTATTGGGGATATGGAAGTCGTTAATGAATATTTCATTACTTGTTAGAAAATTAATTAAGAAAATATTACAATTTTTCTTACACTGACCATTTTTACAACAGTGCTCTGAAAATTTGAAGTCATCCTCATATGTATGCTTGAGCAATTGTTGATAAGGCCCTTCTTAGATTGCAAATGAAAGAACCACAAGTAATTGGAATAGATCAATTATTATTTAAGGATAAAATACCCTATGAGTACATGATCAATTAAAACTAGCTCAGTCTAGCTTTTGTTTTTCTACTGTACAAACCAAAACCAAAGCTGATCGGATGTCAAATAATAATAATGAATCAAGTTTTGTTAAACTGCTGATGGGACATGGATTTGGTCTACCCATCCGTAATGAAAGAAAAGAATTCATGTTTCTACTTGATCTATCCAAGTGTACTTACACTTTGGCCGCCACTCACCACTGTGGGTTAAAAATCAGACTAGGCAGGCCGGCTCAACCGAGTACTGGCTTGTCCTGTAGTTCGATTCAGATCCTATGGCGATTGTCGTGAAAATCGGTTAAATCAGCCGAAACCATACAAGTTAGTCATGCCGTTTCGTTTAAAATTGGATATGAAAATATTGAGTGGACCAGAGTTTCGAGCTGGTGCATAAATATAAAAGTCAGCTTATTTCTCAGTATGAAGAAGATTTGTGAAGTTAAAGCCATGAGACTCGAACTCGAGTCTTCTAGATGGACTTTAAAAGCTCGTATTAGTTTGTTGAGGCACACACTTACAATTTGTGTGCATTTTATTATATACACCAGATATTATATAACTTTAACTCTTAAGGGATAGCTTTTAAAACATTCGTAGGATCCACTAGGACCATCATCTTTGATGGTTTGGATTCAGCTTAATAAGGGCATGTTTAGTAATGTTTTTGTTCTCCATTATTTTATTCTTTTGTTCCCCATAGCAGAAAAAGAACAAAAATTCATTTGGTAATGTCAATTAATTTTTTTGTTCCCTGGAACAGAAAAGTAGCTAGGGAATAGATTTTGAACAGAAATAAGAAGTAAAAAAAATCTACTTCTTGTTCCTGGAAACAAAAAGAAAAACAAAATACAGCTCTCTCTATTTCACAAGATATTCTCATACTAAACCCAAAATCCCAAAACCTAAAGCATTAAAACCCTTAACCTAAACTCCAGACCCTAAAACCCTAAACCTCAACCTTAAAACTCTAAACTCCAAACCCCAAACCCTAAACCCTAAAACCTCAAACTCCAAAACCTAAATCTCTAAAACCCCAAACCCTAAATCCTAAAACCCAAATTTCTAAACCCCAAACCGCAAATCCCAAAACCCAAATCCCTAAACCTTAAATCCTAAACCATAAACTCAAAACTCAAACCTTAAACCCCAAAACCCAAACCCTAAAACCCCAAACCCTAAACCCAAACCCTAAACCTTAAAACCCAAACCCCAAATCTTAAACTCCTAAACTCCTAAACCCTAAACTACAATTTTCTTGACTACCACCCGGTATTTGCTTTATCTATAAAAAGTATGTTCCTTTATGATTGTATTAAGGTCATCCAATTTTATATCATAATATATTTTGATTCTATTTCTAGTCCAGTTTTATCAAAACATGAATTGTTAAGTCTCTATTGACGTTATTATAATTAAATGAAAAAAATAAGGAGTAGAAATTTTAGGGTTGTACCAAACGTATTTTTATTCTTTTTCTATTCCCAGAATATAAATTTTGTGCAGTTACCAGACGCGTGCTTCTGCTCAGAAACTCGTCCATGGAATAGAAATAGAAAAAATTATTTTTTTACAGAAATTATTTATGGGAACAGAAACATTACCAAATAGGCCATAAGTACACCACAGTCATATAATAATTTCTCATCTATTCCACATCAAAACTCATAGGAAGTCTTGACATGACATGATAACATGACTCGAACACTACATCACTTTATTGAGAGGAACCCAAGAGTAATATAGTACGATTTTTACTTGAAACTGACATGAATTGAATACAGCTTCAGGCATTTTGAATGATAAATACTTTGTAACCATAGTCAAACTTTTTCAAAATGGTGCGACATGAGACGAGTAATCCGCACCGAAAGCCAAATTGCAAGTCTACCCATATATTGGAGCAAAAGCAAGGCTGTTTTCAACTTAGGCATCACAAACACGAGCGATTTGAGAACAAACCAAACTTGAAAACTTACTTGTCGGAGGTTCTAATAGTATATTTTTAGAATGTAGATGCATTTCCAAAACAAGCTTCCCTTATTTCTTTGGTAAAGGCTTATTCTCACGAGATCTTATCAATGGATTTCACCAAACAAGAAAATGAAGGATTCTGTGAATGTGTATAAAATGCAATATCCCATAAAAATTATATGGTTTGAGGACTGTAACCTTTTGTTGAATCATAGCCTGTATCAACTCATTATTCAATTCCTAAATCTGTATGTTGTCTCAAACAGCGAGATCGTGGCTTGGTTCATAATGCCTCTTAGGGTCCTTGTGTGGGCGATTCCCCATCTGGTTGGTGAAACCTTGGTATCTCAATAAGTAGATCGCTGTTTGCTACAAAGGTCAAAGGCTTCATTATTGATGAAGGAAAGCGAGGTTGAGAAGTCTGTCATCTGAGAGATATGTCTTCCTATCGAATTCTGTTCCGTGACCACATTGAATAGGCTAGTAAAGGAATGCTATCTTCGCATATTAATTTCAAAAACATTCCAAATGGCATAAAAAATTAGCCAAACGGACGCAATTTATTCAAATAATTATATGGCCTCCAAGAATTCTCTTTTAGGATATTGTATATACATTTTGCCATAAAAAATGGAATCGAGAGATTCGTATACAGTGATTGATATCCATACAAAAATGGACTCTAGAGATTCATGCATCAATTTTCATAAATGTAGGATTGCTGTTATGTTGGCTCTCGTATTGCTTATATATAGGTTGGGATTCTGTGTCATTTCCCACAACCAGTCCTACCATCAAAACATAAAAGAGAAGTAAGGAAAGGTGTGACATTCTGAAATCCGACCAACTTGGGATTTATGAAATGGATGATTTATGGACGTGCTTGTAGTTAGATCTCGCCCGGAATTGATCACTCTTGGGATACTAACCGTTAGGGAAAGGCTAATTAGGGATTTAAATTCGCGCGATCAAAGAAATTCGATTGTGAATCGACTTTCGACCATAAAAATTGTCGAGGTGACATTTTGAGCCAATGTAGGCCGATCTAAGGATAGTTAGAGATCAATTCGCCACTGTCATATTAGTGGATCGCGGGTGATTCCCCTTGACCACGAGATGAACTGACGAATGACCCTAAACCTATACCAAACGATCGCGCCCGTCGGAACTAGCGATCGATCCTCACAATTAAGTGACAACCGAGGTCGTCACGACCCGAGTGAACTTGAACGTGGCTTGATTCAGTATCGGCCACGGGTTAAATGTGCGAATTTCCCCAAAAGCCACATGTTAGTTCGAGACATGCTCAAGTTACGTTAATTAAATTTGGTCATTAATTAAAGATCAAGATTGGACCTCGGAAATTATGAATGTCACGACAGGATAATTGGACGACGTTGTTATTGGCTTAGTCAGCCTCAGAATCGTCCGGATTCTTCAGAAAATTCGAATTCTGGTGAGAAATGAAAAATGACCGTTTTACCCCTGAGATTTTGTGAAGGCCAAGTATTATGTGAGAGGGGCATTTTGGTCATTTCACACCCACTTTAGAAATAGAAATTTTTGGACAATTTTGCCCTTGGGAATTTTGTGAAATTTTTGCCCCTGGATATTTTTGGAAGGGTTAATCTGGACCGTCGATCTTAGGATATGATCGAATCTTGGTCGTTGATTGGAAATTAGAGAGAGGGGTAGGATGGTCATTTGGTATGTGTATTAGACACCAATAATTGGCCAATTTAGCTTATTTCTCTCATTTTCTCTCTCTCCCCCTCATTCTCTCTCTCATTCACGCCAATCTCTCTCCCTCACCCCTCTCTCGGCCGAGCCTCCTCCTCCCCACCGTGAAGTGGCCAGCCGGCCAGTCCCATCGCCGTCGCTTCCACCACCGAGCCGGAGCCACCGCCGTGGCAGCTCACCGCCGCCGCCGTGGCAGCTCACCGTCGCCACCGCCACCGCCTCACGCCTCTCTCTCCCCTGTTTTTGTGCCCACCGAAACACCACCAGCCCCATCTCAGCCCCCAGCTCAGCCAAGAAAACCAGCAGCCAATCGCCGCCGATCGCCGCCGCACGTGGACGCCGGTATCCCTTTTCGTGAGACACCGCTGCCGCTGCTGTTTGCCCTCTGTCCAGCCGCTGTAGAGGCCTCAATTTTGCATAGGAATCACAAGTAAGTGATATCCTAACCCTCGCCTAGGATAACGGGTATTTTCGGGTTAGTTCGGGGCCGTTTTAGCGAGTTTTAGGGGTTAATCGTTGGACAATGGTTGGACTGTTTTGGCTCAGTGCTTTGGGTGAAATTGTGATCATTTTTGAGGTGGAATTGAGGTTAGAATTGATTGGTTAGGTGATCGGAATGATTCCGAGTGATTATTGTGGCTTATTACGCGAAAAACGGGCCTAAATGTGCCGTTATGATGATTTTCTGTGGTGGTCGAATTACTGTTCATGCTATGGCCGAATTAGTGTATATTGGTGATTAAAATATAGTGCGTGTTGGTTTGGGGTTGTCGGTAGGAGTACGACACCCTTGAATGGCGGAATTTGGCCTAAAATGCAGAAATTTGGGTTATTTGTGTACGTGCGAATTTAATTGGGTTGGCTGATTTGTGTGGCTATTGTGGCTTGAAATAGACATGGAAATATTGAATTTATGCCCATGATCGTGGCTGTAATTGCGGGTCCATTGGCAACCTTGTATGCTCGTTGGTTTGTGAATTAATTGATTGAAATGTGGACCGTTATATGTGCGCATGGGCTGAATTGAATTGGCTGGAAATCAGCCATGTTTGGGTGTTAATTGAGCATGAGAAATTGTGTGATGTGTCGTGCGTGTGGTCACGAGAATCTCTGAGGCGTGTACTTTAACGTGGGGAATTGTGCAGTCCTGAGGTGGTACTTTTACGCGGGACGATACCCGGTATTACCAGAAGACTGCCAATTTGAGGCGTGTACTTCAACGCGGGTTGTGCCGTAGGTGGTGAATGTTGAGCCCGAGGTGGTACCATTACGCGGGCAAGATACATAGCTTGAGGTGGTACCATAATGCGGGCTAAGAAGTGTTGTGAAAATGAAATGGTCATGTGGACCGTGAATTGACAGTGGACCCGAGACGGTACTGTTACGCGGTTCGCTGGCAAGTGGAATGAAAATAGTGTGATGAGGCATGAACGAGTGTGTGAAATGTGGAAATTAAATGCCGAGTGTGGAAATGACACATGTTCAACTTTGTCTGTGGGCATGAGAATTAATTTGAAATGTGCATGTGGTTGGAATTTGTGTTATTGTGGCTAACGTGCAGGTTGCACGTATGAAAAGCCCAGGTAAGTGCAATTGTGTGCCTGTGATGTGCTTATTGAGTGTTATGGTGTTTCAACTTGTCTGGAGATACGTGTTAGCCTAGGTGGGGTTTAGGGTGTTACTTGCTGAGACGTGTCTCATGGTTGTTTCAACCAAACAATTTCAGAACCCCGGCCTGAGCCATGAATCTATCACCTCCGCCGCCTTAGCGTTTTGGTATTCCGATGCACGCTGACCATAATATTGTAGAGTACCCGATTGAGATCGAGGCTGATTCGGAGTTCTCAGAGGAGCAGGTGGCTAAGAGGGATTCAGACTCGAGTTCTGAAGAGTCGGACCCGGAGTGGACGCCATCTAGAGGGCGTAGGGGCTAGTTTAGGGGTTGAATAAAGGATTTTGAAGTGTCCCATTTTTGGAGTTGGGTATACCCAGGCTACTGATCTTTTTGATATCGGTGGTGTATAGTTTAGAAGTTTGGTGTGCATGTATATTATGTGGATTGTATATGGTGGATATTGTATAAGTCTGAATCAGTAATGGATGTTTATTCTCTCTTTTACCCATAGTTAATATTGTCCGGGTGTTTGTGGCTTTCGCTGGTGCTTTATATCTGATGTGTGGGGTCGGCGACTTCCTGGGACGTCGCGATATTTAACCAAAGAGGGATACCACGAGCTTGATGGGGATCGGGGCATGACATCCCGGTTTGATTTGGTATCAGAGCAAGGACAGCTCGATCTAAATTGGTCAAAGCCTGGAGTGATAAGGAGCGGAGACCCTGGGGTAGTCATATAGGGAGACTTTAGTGAGCCATAGGGTGGAATGAGCTACGCGTGCCTCCAGACTGTTTGTTGTAATTGCTAAGTGAATTGAGTGTTATAACGATTGGAATGCATGTGCGTCTCGATCTGAGGTAAGTGCACAGACCTTATTGATTGTGGCCTTGTGCTGTTGTGAATAATTACCTGCTGAGTGAATTATTATGTTAATTCACTACCTATGACTAGACTGGTGTAGTTGGCGTAGGTATCTAATTCATGAGTGGAATTATAACAGGTAAGTGGGTGATAGAAATCGTGAGGATGAGTTCGAGAGGTAGAGGAACCGGGGGTCCATCCAGTTCATGAGGCCGACCTGCAGTAGATTCAAAAATGGATGCGGTCATGAGGACCCTAGAGGAAATTGGCAATGTGATAGGACGGCAGACTCAGGAACGAGCTGCCACTATTGCCCAAGCTGCTGAGGCCGTTGTGGCCTCCGCCGCCAATAATAACAATGGGAATCAAGGGCCAGGGCAAGTGAATGTGAATAGGCAAATGCATCAGCAAGTTGAGCAGTTTTTGAAGTTAAAGCCCCATAAGTTTAATGGTAAGGGCGACCTTAAGGTTGCATCACTATGGGTAGAGGAGTTAGAAAAGGCCTTTGATGTACTAGGATGCACCGAGCAAGAGAAAGTGACCTTGGCGGTGTACCAACTCCAAGGAAATGCAAATGATTGGTGGAAAGCCACCAGAGGGAGGGTGTTCCCGGCTAGTACCGCCCAGACTTGGCGATGTTTGTGGAAGTCTTTAATAATAAATATTTTTCTGAGAGTGCTCGGGAACAGAAGTTAGTCGAGTTTATGAGACTTCGTCAGGGGCAAAGGACAGTGGATCAGTATGAGGCTGAATTCGCTCAATTATCTAAGTTCGCCCCAAGGATAGTAGAGGACTCGTTGGATAGGGCTCGGAGGTTCCGAGACGGTTTGAAGCCGGACTTTCGCAGCCAAATGATTTCGTTGAATTTGAGGGATTATAATGAGATCTATGATAGGGCTCAAGCGATTGAGCGTGACTTGGCGGATAGGGCTGCCGCTTCTAGGTCAAGATTTGCCCAGGGTAGAGACAACCGTCACTTAGGGAAGAGGCTAATGACGGTAATCGACGTTTTGTCCCTCCTGCTAGAAGGAATATCACGAAACTGACCCGTTTTCAGAATGGTCCATGTCGGATATGTGGAGAAAGACATTGAAGTGGACCTTGTCCAAATAGGGGTGGAGCCTTTTTTGGATGTGGCGGGTTTGATCATCAGATAAGGTTTTGCCCCAACATCAGGCAGAATGGATCGCCTACATTGCTGCCACCCTAGAACGGTAACCAAATTGGAGCTACTCTGCTGGCTAATCAGAATAGGCCACCGGCCCAAGGATGGGTGTATGCCATGGCCAGAAGAGAGATTGAGAACGCGCCAGGGGTAGTCACAGGTACAATTTCTCTATGCGATCATGCTGCGTATGCTTTGTTTGACCCTGGGGCGTCATACTCATTTATATCAGAGCAGTTTGTTAAATTGACTGGCATAGAACCGCAATTGCTTGATGTTGTGTTGTGTGTCACCACCCCATTGAATGATCAGGTGCTAGTCTTGTTAGGGTGCCCGGATTGTAAGATCGTAATTGGTGATAGAGAAGAAAGGGTAGATCTAGCGGTTTTAGCGATGTATGACTTTGATGTGATAGTGGGTATGGATTGATTGACTAAGTAGAGGGCTGTTATGGATTTTAGTAGCAGGGTGATCCAATTTAATTCGATTGGACATTCGAAATTTGAATTTGTGGGAAATTGAGGAGGAACTTCGATCCCTTGGATTTTGTCGCTAGAAATGACTAAGTTGTTGAATGAAGGGTGTTAAGGATTTCTAACGGCTGTGATTGATTCGACGGCTGAGGAGCCGAGGCTAGAGGACATAGCCGTGGTGCGCGATTATCCCAATGTCTTTCCTCAGGAATTGCCGGGATTGCCACCAGAAAGAGAAGTGGAGTTTGTAATCGAGTTGGCCCCTGGGACTGAGCCAATCTCGAAGGCACCTTATAGAATGTCGTTATCAGAGTTAAAAGAGTTAAATGTGCAAATGTAAGAATTATTGGACAAAAGTTTCATTCGTCCAAGTGCGTCTCCATGGGGAGCGCCAGTCTTGTTTGTGAGGAAGAATGATGGGTCATTAAGATTATGTATTGATTATCGGTAGTTAAATCAAGTGACGATTAAGAATAAATATCCCCTGCCAAGGATTGATAATTTGTTTGATCAGTTACAAGGGGCTTCAGTATTTTCTAAGATTGATTTGAGAACGAGATATCATCAATTGAGGATTAGGAAGGAAGACATACCGAAAACGGCATTTAGGATGAGATATGAACACTACGAATTTACGGCAATGCTGTTCGGATTGACTAACGCCCCTGCTGCCTTTATAGACTTAATGAATCGGGTGTTTAAGGAGTTCTTAGATCAATTTGTGATCGTTTTCAAAGACTATATATTGGTATACTCGAAGAGCTCGGAAGAGCACGAGTACCATTTGAGTAAAGTTTTACAGACCTTAAGGGAACACGCACTGTATGCCAAGTTTAGTAAGTGTGAGTTCTGGCTCAATCGAGTAGCCTTTCTTGGACATGTGATCTCGGGGGATGGAATTTCAGTAGATTCGGCAACAATTGAAGTCGTGATAAAGTGGCCGAGGCCGATGACGGTAATCGAGGTTCGAAGCTTCTTGGGTTTGGCAAGATACTATAGACGTTTGTGGAAGGATTTTCGGCTATAGCAATGCCGTTAACACGTCTGTTAAAGAAAAAAATGAAGTTTGAGTGGACTGACAAGTGTGAAAGGAGTTTCCAGGAATTAAAGCATAGATTGACGACGGCACCGGTGTTGACTATTCCGTCAGGATCTAGAGGTTTCGAAATCTATAGTGATGCGCCGTTGAAAGGATTAGGATGTGTGCTGATGCAATATGGGCAAGTAGTAGCCTACGCATCAAGATAGTTGAGACCGCATGAGTTGAACTACCCGATGCATGATTTGGAATTAGCCGCGATCATATTCGCCCTTAAGATTTGGCGACATTATTTATGCGGAGAGAAATTTCAGATATATACGGACCATCAGAGTCTGAAATATCTATTTTCTCAAAAGGAGTTAAATATGAGGCAGCGTCGTTGGATGAAATTGCTGAAAGATTATGATTGTGATATTTTATATCACCCCGGGAAGGCCAATCGGGTAACCGATGCATTGAGTCGAAAGTCAAGCATCACACACTTGATGATGGTCAAGGAATGGACTTTATTGGAAGGAGTGCGAGACTCGGAGTTTAGGTTCGAAGTAAGTCAAGTCTCGAGCTTGTTTGCCACTTTAAGAATTGAACTAGAAATCCAGACCAAGATTAAGGCTTTACAGTCTACGGATCAAGAAATTCAAAAGATTCTGAAAATGGATGCTACCAAGAGAAAGCCAGACTTCCAGATATCCAAAGAAGGGGATATTGAAGTTCCGTGGACGATTGTGCGTGCCTGACGATGCGGAATTTAAGGAAGAAATTTTGTCGGAAGCGCATCGTAGTAATTATTGCAACCATCCCTGGAGTACGAAAATGTATCAGAATTTAAGACAGTACTATTGGTGGAATGGTACGAAGGTAGACATAGCTAAGCACGTGGCTAAGTGCCTGACGTGCCAGCAAGTGAAAGCGCAACATTGTAAGCCCGGAGGATTGTTGCGACCTTTGGAAATCCCAGAATGGAAATAGGAACATATTACCATGGATTTTGTAATGGGATTACCAAGGAGCCAAAGAGGCCATGATTCCATTTGGGTGATTGTCGATAGATTAACGAAGTCAGCGCACTTCTTGGCTGTGCGAAAGGATTTCGCATTGGATCGGTATGCTGAGTTGTACGTACAACAGATAGTTCGTTTGCATGGGGTACCAGTGACGATCACTTCGGATCGTGATCCTAAGTTTACCACCAATTTTTGGAAAAGTCTGCAGACGGCATTAGGATCAAAGCTGCAGTTTAGTACAGCTTACCATCCGCAAACGGATGGCCAGTCTGAGAGGATGATTCAGACTCTAGAGGATATGCTTCGGGCATGTATATTGGATTTTCAGGGCAAGTGGGAAGAGCAATTGCCTTTAGCAGAATTCGCGTACAATAATAGTTTCCGGCAGAGTATCGGAATGGCACCATTTAAAGCGCTATATGGCAGAGCATGTAGAACGCCCGTGTGTTGGGACGAAGTTGGAGAAAGGAGTATAACCGGATCAGAATTAGTTCAACAGTCAGTTGAGGCGGTTAAGGTAATTCGTAAAAGGCTGAAAATAGTTCAAAGCCGTCAAAAGAGTTATGCAAATAGAAGGCGAAGACTTTTGGAGTTTCAAGTAGGGGATCACGTATTCCTTAAGGTATCGACCATGAGAGGATTATCCCGATTTAGTAAGAAAGGGAAGTTGAGTCCGAGGTACGTGGGACCTTTTGAGGTTTTAGAAAGGATTGGAGATTTAGCTTATCGCCTTGCATTGCCACCAAATTTGTTGCAAGTGCATAATGTCTTCCACATATCGATGTTGAGAAAGTATGAACCGGACCCAACTCATGTGTTGAACTACGAAGAGATAAAGGTGGACGACAGGGTGTCGTATATCAAAAGGCCAATAAGGATCGAAGATCGGAAAGAACGAGTTTTAAGGAACAAGACGATCCCGATGGTCAAGGTTGTTTGGGAACATCACGGAACAGAAGACACGACGTGGGAAAGTGAAGAGCTAATGCAACGTCAATACCCCCACTTGTTTGAGTAGCTAAGTTGAATTGTAAATTTTGAGGACGAAATTTTTATAAAGGGGGAAGAGTTGTGACATTCTGAAATTCGACTCACTTGGGATTTATGAAATGGATGATTTATGGACGTGCTTGTAGTTAGATCTCGCTCAGAATTGATCACTCTTGAGATACTAACCGTTAGGGAAAGGTTAATTAGGGATTTAAATTCGCGCGACCAAAGAAACTCAATCGTGAATCGACTTTCGACCATAAAAATTGTCGAGGTGACATTTTAAGCCAATGTAGGCCGATCCAAGGATAGTTAGGGATCAATTCGCTGTTGTCATATTAGTGGATCGCGAGTGATTCCGCTTGACCACGAGATGAACTGACGAATGACCCTAAACCTATACCAAACGATCACGCCCGTCGGAACTAGCGATCGATCCTCACAATTAAGTGACAACCGAGGTCGTCACGATCCGAGTGAACTTGAACGTGGCTTGATTCAGTATCGGCCACGGGTCAAATGTGCGAATTTCCCCAAAAGCCACTCGTTAGTTCGAGATATGCTCAAGTTACGTTAATTAAATTTGGTCATTAATTAAAGACCAAGATTGGACCTCGGAAATTATGAATGTCACGACAGGATAATTGGACGACGTTGTTATTGGCTTAGTTAGCCTCAGAATCGTTCGGATTCTTCAGAAAATTCGAATTCTGGCGAGAAATGGAAAATGACCGTTTTACCCCTGAGACTTTGTAAAGGCCAAGTATTATGTGAAATAGGCATTTTGGTCATTTCACACCCACTTTAGAAATATAAATTTTTGGATAATTTTGCCATTGGGAATTTTGTGAAATTCCAATTTTGCCCCTAGATACTTTTGGCAAGGATTAATCTGGACCGTCGATCTTAGGATAAGATCGAATCTTGGCCGTTGATTGGAAATTAGAGAGAGGGGTAGGATGGTCATTTGGTATGTGTATTAGACACCAATAATTGGCCAATTTAGCTTATTTCTCTCATTTTCTCTCTCTCCCCCTCATTCTCTCTCTCATTCACGCCAATCTCTCTCCCTCACCCCTCTCTCGGCCGAGCCTCCTCCTCCCCACCGTGAAGTCGCCAGCCGGCCAGTCCCATCGCCGTCGCTTCCACCGCCGAGCCGGAGCCACCGCCACCGCCACCGCCATGGCCGCTCGTCGTCGCCGCCACCACCACCGCCTCACGCGCTCTCTCTCCCCTGTTTTGTCCCCACCGAAACACCACCAGCCCCATCTCAGCCCCCAGCTCAGCCAAGAAAACCAGTAGCCAATCGCCGCCGATCGCCGCCGCACGTGGACTCCGGTGAGTCGCCGGTATCCCTTTTCGTGAGACACCGCTGCCGCTGCTGTTTGCCCTCTGTCCAGCCGCTGTAGAGGCCTCAATTTTGCGTAGGAATCACAAGTAAGTGATATCCTAACCCTCGCCTAGGATAACGGGTATTTTCGGGTTAGTTCGGGGCCGTTTTAGCGAGTTTTAGGGGTTAATCGTGGGACAATGGTTGGACTGATTTGGCTCAGTGCTTTGGGTGAAATTGTGATGATTTTTGAGGTGGAATTGAGGTTAGAATTGATTGGTTATGTGATCGGAATGATTCCGAGTGATTATTGTGGCTGATTATGCGAAAAACGAGCCAAAATGTGCCGCTATGGTAATTTTCTGTGGTGGTCGAATTACTGTTCATGCTGTGGCTGAATTAGTGCATATTGGTGATTAAAATATAGTGCGTGTTGGTTTGGGGATTTTCGATAGGAGTACGACACCCGTGAATGGTGGAATTTGGTCTAAAATGCAGAAATTCGGGTTATTTGTGCACGTGCGAATTTAATTGGGTTGGCTGATTTGTGTGGCTATTGTGGCTTGAATAGAGACATGGAAATATTGAATTTATGCCCATGATCGTGGCTGTGATTGCGGGTCCATTGGCGGCCTTGTATGCTCGTTGGTTTGTGAATTAATTGATTGAAATGTGGACCGTTATATGTGCGCATGGGCTGAATTGAATTGGCTGGAAATTAGCCATGTTTGGGTGTTAATTGAGCATGAGAAATTGCGTGATGTGTCGCGCGTGTGGTCACGAGAATCCGTGAGGCGTGTACTTTAACGCGGGGAATTGTGCCGTCCTGAGGTGGTACTTTTACGCGGGACGTTGCCCGATATTACCGGAAGACTGCCAACCTGAGGCGTGTACTCCAACGCGGGTTGTGCTGTAGGTGGTGGATGTTGAGCCTGAGGCGGTACCATTACGCGGGCAAGATGCATAGCCTGAGGCGGTACTATAACGCGGGCTAAGAAGTGTTGTGAAAATGAGATGGTCATGTGGACCGTGAATTGACAGTGGACCTGAGGCGGTACTGTTACGCGGGTCGCTGGCAAGTGGAATGAAAATAGTGTGATGAGGCATGAACAAGTGTGTGAAATGTGGAAATGAAATACCGAGTGTGGAAATGACACATGTTCGACTTTGTCTGCGGGCATGAGAATTAATTTGAAATGTGCATGTGGTTGGAATTTCTGTTATTGTGGCTAACGTGCAGGTTGCACGTATTAAAAGCCCAGGTAAATGCAATTGTGTGCCTGTGATGTGCTTATTGAGTGTTATGGTGTTTGAACTTGTCTGGAGGTACGTGTTAGCCTAGGTAGGGTTTAGAGTGTTACTTGCTAAGACATGTCTCATGGTTGTTTTAACCAAACGATTTCAGAATCCCGGTCTGAGCCATGAATCTACCACCGCCGCCGTCTCAGCGTTTTGGTATTCCGATGCACACCGACCATAATGTTGTAGAGTACCCGATTGAGATCGAGGCTGATTCGGAGTTCTCAGAGGAGCAGGTGGCTAAGAGGGATTCAGACTCGAGTTCTGGAGAGTCGGACTCGGAGTGGACGCCATCTAGAGGGCGTAGGGGCTAGTTTAGGGGTTGAGTAAAGGATTTTGAAGTGTCCCATATTTGGAGTAGGGTATACCCAGGCTATTAATCTTTTTGATATCGGTGGTGTATAGTTTAGAAGTTTGGTGTGCATGTATATTATGTGGATTGTATATGGCGGATATTGTATAAGTCTGAATCAGTAATGGATGTTTATTCTCCCTTTTACCCGTAGTTAATATTGTCCGGGTGTTTGTGGCTTTCGCTGGTGCTTTATATCTAATGTGTGGGGTCGGCGACTTCCTGGGACGTCGCGATATTCAACCAAAGAGGGATACCACGAGCTCGATGGGGTTCGGGGCGTGACAAAAGGAGATTATCAAAATGGCTTCGGGAAGAGTTTGTTTGTTCATCGGCGTTCTTTGCCTCATCGCTCTTTGCTTCACAGGTATTGTTTAGCTTCTGTTTCTTCTCTATTGAGTTCGTTTCTCTTTTGGTTAAGACCACGCTTGAGACTGGAAAGCTGGAAAGACGCATTTATCTATTCGATCAAATTAAGGAAACACCATGTCCATATAATTTATATTATGCCTTATGTTGATTGCTGAAATTTCTTGAATTCTGGTGCATCTCAGAAAAATCAGTTGCGGAAGAATCGACTTGGAAATTGGACGTAGGGCCGTGTTCGGATTACCCGGACTGCAATGGGTATTGCAAAAAAAATTATGGGCTTAGCATTACAGGGGTTTGCAAGATAAATGGAGCCGGACTTAATCGTTGTTATTGCTCATTTACTTATATGAAATTACATAACTTTGAGCCATGACAATGTGTTTGTTATCATGGTTTTGATTGTTATGAATAAAACTCGGCCTTCCGTGCAACTTTTCAAAATGAATGATGGGTATTTGGTGAAAGTTCAGTAATCTCCTCTCATGTCTACCCTCTTCTGTTTAAACTTGCTTTAATGAAAATATTACTCAATTTTTAGTATCTTGCTTTCATAAGTTATGTTCGCATTTTCAGGTATAAAGTTTTTGAACAGCCAACGAGACTGTAATGTGAACCGAATTGTCGCCTTTGTAATGGTCAACGTTAAGTTATCACCAAATCCCATTTTTTTTATTATATCAAAGATATTTTACTTGGTGCACGAGTTGTAAAAAAAGAAAATTGATTTCATGAGCTATCTTAACCATTTGATGAGCCCGCTTGTTTGACCATGGTTGGAACATTATTCTTTCTAATAATATTCATATGATTCTTGCATAATTCGTCATCACCATGGAACATCACGTAATAACACATCATGCTATTATTTCTAGAATTAGATAAGAGAAAAGAACGATGACAAACAGCATGATCTGCAAAAGAATGGTGGTGAAGACATCATCAGACATCTAGAGATAGGATTGGTTTATACCTAGAGTCCACACCAACTTGGTCGACGACATTCTAGTATCTGGGAAATTAATTCCTTCATTTAATCCGCCAAAGGAGGCCATTAGGAATATAATCATAAGATATTCACCAACTAAACCTAATATGTTATTGCTAATTTTGCTTCACATTACAAAGATATATTACATATATAGTTTCATTCTTTTAGAAAGTCAAATTTATCGACTTATGTTAAAAAGTCCAACTCAAAAGCATAAACTAGTAGGTGGAGGGAGACCGCATGTATATAAATAGCATATAATGTAAACATTAACGTAATATTTTTTATGCGGAAAAATTCTGAAATTCAGAATATTGTTTTTCATGATTTTTCACAATAAGAGGGATGTTTCAATCGAGAAATAGAGGATGAAGACATAACTTTATCCATAGCAATGCCCTTTGAAGATAATTGTTGCAGAAAAAAAAATGGAAGAAAAGAAAGAATATGATTTTTTCCCCCCTAACCCACTTTTCTCGTAACGTATCTTATGTGAGGATAAAATACAAAGTTCGTTCTTCTTGGATGGAGAGAGGACTAGACTCTTTTTATATAAGCTATCAATTGGTGCCTTCCATTAAAGCACATCCTATTTCATAAGAGTCGCACCTTTTCGGAGAAACTGTAACTTCTCAATAGAGTTGCACCTTTTTATCTTTTTCAAAACCAATACGTTTTAGCACTTAAATAATTATTAACTCATTAATTAATAATATCATGTGGGTCACAATTATTCTTACATATAAAACCTATTGTCTAGCAATGTGGGAAATTTCAACACCACTCTCACATGCAAGTCGGATAATGAGTGGCACATGTAATTTGATTAATAACGGTGGACACGCATGCAAAAGGGTTAACACCTTGCTCTAAGACCTTGATGTGTTTTCATGAAGAGTACATTGGTCTATTGATTGACTTTATTAGATGACTATATAAAATAATCAAATCAGATACGATTAATAGATACATGCACAATCAAAGGGAGATATGGAAATTTCCTACATATATTCACGATCACGAGACATATGAGAAATATCGTACATATTCTAAATATCTCGAATGTCCCCTCAAACTCAAGATGACATAGCACCAAAGTTACTTGAATTTGGACAAAAGATCTAGACAAACACCTGGTGGTTTGCCGGCTGAAGTTGACATGGTTGCTTATATGCTTGTTGTATGTTTTCGTGGCTATTGTGCAACCTACCTGGTGGAGGCTGTAGTTGCGCTACTTAAAAAGAGAAAGATGCAAGATGCGATGTGTGCTCAGGGTGAGAAGTCAGAGGTGCACCGCATGTATATAAAAAGTAAATAAGATACATTGTGCAGCGACGTGGGACATTACAATATCATGGAATCTGAAATAGGAAATCCAATTCTTCCTTTTGTACGTATTTGATGACTGAGAATTTATTTTATGTAGAAGGTGCCTAGTTTGGAGCAGATTTCGCGATTTCTTCTACCGACGAATAGGAAAATAGCACACATGTTGGGCATGAGCTTGTTAAGCGCGTAGAGAAATAGAAAGAAGTAAAATATGAGAATTTGTTCATTCTAGAATTATGAATTCAAATTCTATAAATTGGGAAGATTTGGTTATAGAAAGCATAAGAGATTTCATAAATCAACTTCTAACTATCTTATTAAATTTTAAATAACGAATTTATTGATTAGTTAGGCATACATCACAACATTTCATCCCACAAATGTACATCAATTTCATTAAAACTTTTAATAGAAAATTCAAGATTAAAACCCTCTTTTGAATTTTCTTTTCATGCGGTAAAGATGGTTGAATTGAAAATTTCATTTTTAAGTAAGATCCCGAATGGAATTAGGTCATAAGAGAATTAGGTCTGGACGGACAGTCAAAAATAGGGTCAACAACGCGGGACACCCCTCCTCGATTTTAACACGACCTTTATCCAACTTATCATTCGGCAGTTGTTATGATCTTTTTCACTTTTTTTCCTCCTATTTCTTTTGGATTGTCCATTGGATCAATCTCTCAAGTGTTTGGGATGTCCTAATCTTTCTTTCAACAAAATAAAAATCTTCAGGGTATTCGACACTTTGTGTATCGAATTAGAGAGAGTGATGTGGTACAAATATCGGTGGAAATGCACCCAGATCAATTGAGTGTCTAGTATTGTCATCTTTCCTTCGACAATTTTCATTGTCGTCTTGACACTAGCGCATGACACAAGACAATGATGCACATCACTCGCTACTTGGAGCACCACTTCTTTCTTTGTAAAATTAAATATTTCTGCCAAATAAATAGAAGTCCGTGATTGCGAAAGTATTCTCAATCTATAATCAGTGAGTAATTTATGGACGGAGGAATGTATCCAATATGATTGGAAACATTGTGTAATGCACAATGTATTTGAATTGTAAAAAACTTCCTATATATGGTTTAATGCCAAGGCGTTGGACCAATATGGGCCTTGTGGTTCATATTGATAGCAGCTCCAAGGCTGCTACCATCCCGGAAAGCATTTTCCAAAAGGCTATTGGGATAGGGATGTCGCTAATGAATATTTCAAGAGTACTTTTCAGAAAATTAATTAAGAAAATATTATAATTTTTCTTACATTAACCATTTTTTACAGCAGTGTTTTGAAAATTTGAAGTCATCCTCATATGTATGCTTGAGCAATTGTTGATAAGGGCCTTCTTATAGTGCAAATGAAAGAACCACAAGTAATTGGAATTGGTCAATTATTTTTTAAGGATAAAATACCCTATGAGTACATGATCATTAAAACTAGCTCAGTCTAGCTTTTGTCATTCTACTGTTCAAGTCCAAACTAAAGCTAATCAGATGTCAAATAATAATAATGGAAAATTTCAAATAAAGACGTTAAGTGAATCTTGTCTCAAATAAGAGTCTAAAGTGAATCTTATCTCAAATAAAAGCCTGAAGTGGCCATATTAGTCTCAATTAAGGATTAAGCTCATATTAGCTTGCTGAGGCACACGCTTACAATTTATGTGCATTTTTTTATATATATACTAAATATTATATAACTTTCACTGTCATGCTATGGCTTTTAAAACATTGGTAGGATCCACTAGGACTATGATCTTCAATGGTTTGGAATCAGCTTAATAAGTATACAACACTCATATAATAATTTCTCATCTATTCCACATCAAAACTAACGACAAGTCCTGACATGACAGAAGAACCGGACTCAAGCACTACATCTTTTTATTGAGAGAAACCCGAAAGAAATAGATTTTTACTGGAAACCAACATGAATTGAAGACAGCTTCAGCCATTTTGAATAATAAATACTATGTAATCGTAGTCAAACATTTTCAAAATGGTGCGACATGAGACGAGGAATCCACACGGAAAGCCAAATTACAAGTCCACCCGTATATTGGAGCAAAGCAAGGCCGCTTTGCAACTTCGGCAAAACAAACACGAGCGACTTGAGAACAAACCAAACTTGAAAACTTACTTCTCGGAGGTCTTACTAGTATATGTTTAGAATGAAGATGCATTTCCTAAACAATCTTTCCTTATTTCTTTTTTAAAAAGCTTATTCTCACGGGATCTTATCAATGGATTTTACGAAACAAGAAAATGAAGAATTTTGGGGAATGTGTATAAAATGCAATATCCCATAAAAATTATATGGTTTAAGGGCGGTAACCTTTTGTTTGATCATAGACTGTAGGGTCGCTCTTTTTTCACTTCTCATTTGGCTTAGACACTTTATTTTCTTGTGTTTTGACCATACTATCCCTTGTGGAGCTCACCACTTCTAGTATAACTCTACAAAAGTGATCGATTTTTTTTTTATTATTTGATCAACTTTTTTTATTTTGCTTCTTATTTTTTCCCCGTGGGTCCCACTTTCCTTTTTTTTTTCTTTGTTTCTTTCCACGCCTTTGACGTCTCAGCTCTTGCAAAAAGGGTCTCTTTGTTTTCTTTCTTGCACGTCATTCTCTTCTTTCTACGCCTTCCACTCATTCTTCTTCTTCTTCTTCCCCAAACCTGTCATCCTCTATTTTCTATCTATGAAGTCAACCCCATCGTCCTCCACACTTTCACTAGCAAGGGCATTGGGCTCACCAGTTACCTCCCGTACGAGCCTTTTTTCTCCGCCACACGTAGGTGGCGAAATAGTAGACCACATTGTTGTGGATTTTGTACTGCAGGCCACATTTATTCTTAAAGCAAAATACACGCACTATGGAAGGAATAGTCAGGTTTACCTATGACTGTAGCCTAATTTTAGGTACAAGAGGCATCCTTTAGCCTCCACTCTAGATTTAAACCCAACATTTACAATCTTGATAAATCAAAAGAATTTGGCCTCCATTTGATGACAATGGATTACTCAATTCCCCTTGAGATCAAATAACGCGATTAAGCATATCATGCATCATTATTTCCAACAAGTCAATAATGAGAAGCAACGACATTAGCCCAAAAAAATTAATGATGAACTTATGAAAATCATAGTAAAAAAAGTAAACCTAGAGAGAGAAAAATTCTATAGGACGTGAGTATGCTATAGACTACAAATCAACTGCACAATTAATGCGCAAACACTGTTTTGATGCATATTATGCTCTAAACACAAGATTGAAACACAAGATCAAGCTTATGTTATGACCCAAAACTCAAATTCACTTTTAACAAAAGCTATCAAGAAGCACTCAATAGCGACCAAAATGAGAATGATTTGACACCAAGAAAAGTAAAAAGGAAAAAAAAAAAAGCTTTCACCAGAAAGGTACCTGATACGGATTGTTGAAATCTTTTGGGAATTACTGATGCAGGAGAGATTTGTGGCAGAAGACGAAGAAAAAGGAGTGGGAGGCATAAAAAGAAGAGAATGGCTAACGAAAGAGAAATCACAGAAACAATTTGTAAGAGCGGAGAATTGCGAGGTATGGAAAGAAAGAAGGAAGAGGAAAGTGGGACTCACAAGGCGCAAAAAAAAGAAGAAACGAAATAAAAGAGTTGACCAAATAATAAAAAAACGATCACTTTTGTGGAGTATTACCAAAAGTGGCATGTCTCACAAGGGATAGCATGGTCAAAACACAAAAAAAATAGAGTGTCTAAGCGAAAGGAGAAGTGGAAAAAGAGCCGCCCTAGTTTGTATCAACTCATTATTCAATTCCTCAATCTGTATATTGTCTCAAACAGTGAGATCGTCGCTCGGTTTATAATGCCTCTCATGGTCCTCGTGTATTCCCATTTGGTTTGTGAAGCCTTGGTGTCTCAATAAGTAGATCGCTGTCTGCCACAAAGGTCAAAGGCTTCATTATTGACAAAGGAAAGCGAGGTTGAGAAGTCTTTCATCCGAGAGATAGGTCTTCCTATTGAATTCTTTGCGTATTAATTTTAAAAACTTTCCAAATGGCATAAAAACTTAGCCAAACGGACGCAATTTATTTAAATAATTATATGGGTTCCAAGAATTATCTGTCAGGATATTGTAAATACATTTTGCCATAAAAAATGGAATCGGGAGATTCTATACGGTGATTGATATCCATACAAAAATGGACTCTAGAGATTCGTGCATCAATTTTCATATATGTAGGATTGCTGTTATGTTGGCTCTCGCGTTGCTTATATATAGGTTGGGATTCTGCGTAATTTTCCACAACCAATCCTACCATCAAAACATAAAAGAGAAGTAAGAAAAGGAGATCATCAAAATGGCTTCGGGTAGAGTTTGTTTGTTCATTGGCGTTCTTTGCCTCATCGCTCTTTGCTTCGCGGGTATTGTTTAGCTTCTGTTTCTTCTCTATCGAGTTCATTTCTCTTTTGGTTTAGACCACGCTTGAGAATGGAAAGCACGAAGGACAGATTTATCTGTTTCATCAATTTAAAGAAACAGGATGTCCATATAATTTATATTATGTATTATGTTGTTTAATGAAATTTCTTGAATTCTGGTGCATCTCAGAAACATCAGTCGCGGAAGGATCTCCTTGGACATTGGACGTAGGGCCGTGTTCAAAATACCCGGACTGCAACGGGTATTGCAAAAAAACTTATGGGCTTAGCATTACAGGGTTTTGCAAGATAAATAAAGCCGGACTCAATCGTTGTTATTGCTCGTTTACTTAGATGAAATTACATAACTTTGAGCCACGACAAAATGTTTGTTATCATGGTTTTGATTGCTATGAATAAAACTGCCGTCTTCCGTACAACTTTTCTCAATGAATGATGGGTATTTGGTGACAATTCAGCAATCTCCTCTCATGTCTACCCTCCTCTGTTTATAATTCTTATATATTTTCCTTCAGTAGATTGATGGACATTATACACTTTTTTAGTCGGATGGAGATCACATGATTTGCAAGATCAAGATGTGTACTTGAATTTACCAATATGCGATCTATAGCTGTATATAAAGAGTATACAACACACATTGTGAAGCGATGTGAGACATTACAATATCATGGAATTTGAAATAGAAAATCTAATTCTTCCTTTTGCACGTATGTCAAGGCTGAGAAATTTATTTTATGTAGAAGGTGCCTGGTTTTGACAAGATTTTGAGATTTCTTCTACCGACGATTAGGAAAATAGTACTCTTGTTGGGCATGAGAAACTTCGTCAAAAGCTTGTTAAAAGTGTAGAGAAACAGGAAGATGTAAATTAAGTGTATTTGTTCATTGTAAACTAAGAATTCAAGTTCTATAAATTGGGAAGATTTGGTTATAGATCGCATAAGAGATGTCATAAATCAACTTCTAAGTATCTTATTAAATTTTAATTATGAATTTGTTGATTAGTTAGGGATACATCACAGAATTTCATCCCACAAATGTACATCAATTCATGAAAACTTTTAACAGAAAATTCAAGTTTAAAACCCTCTTTTGAACTTTCTTTTCATTCTGTAAAGATAGTCGAATTGAAAATTTCACTTTTAAGTAAGATCCGGAATGGAATTAGGTCATAAGAGAATTTGGTCTAGACGGGCAATCAAAAATAGGGTCATCATTCGGCATTTGTTACGATCTTTTTCACTTTTGGATTAATAACACAAAAAACCCCAATTTGATATACTTATAACAAATTTACGCCAAGCTAATTTTTTGACCACAAAAAAGTTCAAACTGGTACACCCATAACAATTTTACCTTCCGTCGGTTTCCGTTAAATTTTACCTTCAATTTTTTGTGATGGATGACACGTGATCGTTTGACATAGGTGTATCGATTTGTGTTTTTTCATGATATTAATTCTTTTTAGCATAGAGTACACGTTTAGGGTTTTTGGAGGTAGAAAATTTAGTGTACACCCATAACAATTTTACCTTCCGTCGGTTTCCGTTAAATTTTACCTTCAATTTTTTGTGATGGATGACACGTGATCGTTTGACATAGGTGTATCGATTTGTGTTTTTTCATGATATTAATTCTTTTTAGCATAGGGTACATGTTTAGGGTTTTTGGAGGTAGAAAATTTAGTTTGAGGTAAATTTGTATTAAGTGTACCCGTTTGGTGTTTTCTATGGTTAAAAAATTAATTTTGGATAATTTGTCATAGAAATACCAGTTTAGGGTTTTTATGGTATTAACCCTTCACTTTTTTTCCTCCTTTTATCTTTTGGATTGTCCATTGGATCAATCTCTCAAGTGTTTGGGGATGTCCTAATCTTCCTTTCAACAAATAAATATCTTCAAGAGTATTCGACACTTTCTGAATCGAATAAGTGAGAGTGATGTGGTACAAATATTGCAGGAAACGAACCCAGATCAATTGAATGTCTATAGTATTGTCATCTTTCCTTCGACAATATTCGTTGTCGTGTTGACACTAGCGCACGACACAAGACAATGATGCACGTCACTCTGCTTGGAGCACCACACCTTTCTCTGCAAAATTAAATATTTCTGCCATATAAATAGAAGTCCGTGATTGCGAAAGTATTCTCAATCTATAATCAGTGAGTAATTTATGGACAGAGGAACATATCCAATATGATTGGAAACTTTGTGTATTGCACAATGTCTTTGAATTGTAATAAACTTCCTATACATGGTTTAATGCCTATGCATTGGACCAATTTGGGCCTTGTGGTTCAAATTGATAGCAGCTCCAAGGCTGCTACCATCCCGGAAAGCATTTTCCAAAAGGCTATTGGGATAGTAATGTCGCTAATGAATATTTCAAGAGTACTTTTCAGAAAATTAATTAAGAAAATACTATAATTTTTCTTACATTAACCATTTTTTACAACAATTTTTTGAAAATTTGAAGTCATCCTCACATGTATGCTTGAACAATTGTCGAAAAGGCTGCTTACACCTAATTTTGCCTCCTCGTTAAATCAGTGCTTAGATTGTAAGTGGGCCAAATCGATGTAAAAGAGAGACAATAAGTAAAAAAAAATTAAATAAATAAATAATTAAAATTAATTAAAAATTTAAAAAAAAGGATCAGTCAGGCCAATTTGGTCCGGCCCCCTTTTTAAATTATTTTAGCTATTTGAGCCAAATCCATTTGTTTTTTTTTTTTTCCCTTCTTTTTGGGTTTGTTCTTTTCGGCCCACTTTTGGACTATTTTTGGCTCGGCTGCCCCGGCCCAACTTGGCCTTTCTTCCAGCCTTCAGCCCACCCCTCAGCCACTCCTTCCTCTCACGCGCACGCTCAGCCGGACGGGACAAATAGGAACGACAAAAACGCTTTGCGCGAGGAGGATATCGATCGCGATTTCAGAAGGGAAGAGGCGTCGTGCAGCGTTGCAACCTGGCCACACAAGGACCATAAAGACTTGTAGCCGTTTTAGCCAAAAACGGATCTGATTCAGTCCCAAGTAGAGGACCGACTGCTTGCATATATAGAAACAGAGAAAGCACACTGATCAATGGTGCCTTTGAACTCGAAATGGAAGGCTAGGGTGGCTGGCATGGTTGAACATTGAAGGCTGTTGATGGTCGAGACAAAAACTGGGGTCAATTTTGAAAGATGGAGACGCGTCCAGAACAAAAAAAAAAGATGAAGAGAAGGAAGAACAAAAACAGAGAGTGAAACGAGGGAGTTAGAGAGGGGTTTGCGAGGAGAGCGCTCCGGTTCCTTCTTTGGAGGGTCGCTGGCAAATCTCCTCCCCCTCCTAGCAAGCCGATCACCATTGCAGAAGGTCCGTCGCCGCCGCCGCCACGTTCCGTCTTGGTGGGTCACAAACAGAGAGAGTTTCGGAGAACAGAAGAAAGAGACCGAGAGAGCTTGGCGGGAAACCCGAGAGCAAAAGGTCCCCGTCCGCCGAGAGAGGTGCCTAAGGAACCTTCGACAAGTCTCCGACCACCGCGCTTCATCCCGGTCAGCCCGGAACCAGGTGGGTTCTCTTCTCATCATCCCCTGTTTTCGGCACCACTCCCTTGCCTCTCAGGTGCCGGGCACACCGAGTCTATTCGGTGGTCGCCCGGCACCATAAAAGGGGGAAAACTACTTTTTCATCCCCAAGACGAGTTTCTAAACAGTTCTTAACAAAAAAAACAATCTCTGAATCCCACTAAAATCTACTCAGAAGCCCCTGTTTCTAGGCACATTCCATTTGCTTGTCGAAATGTTTCAGTGAAGCTCTTTGAGCTTAAGATCGAATCTGGTTTTGTGTTTGTTGGGTCGTTTTTTGGAAACTGAAACCACTTTACTGCAAAGCGTGACTATTCAAAGCTTCACCTATTAAGTCCAAGTCATAAACCATTCCGAATGTCGGCCTAAAACTCTCAATGAACCATGCCCGCCATGTGCTCGATGAAATGCCCGAGTGAAGCTTCAACTCCTTTCTTGCGAAATCGAGCTCTAAAGCTTTGTTGTTCGCGTGGTTTGCATTCATGTTCTTACAGACTCCGCGTTTGGTTGCCTTTCATGTGTTTTTGGCGGCCTGTTAACGTTGTTCGAGTCGGCCTCGTGTATGCATCCTCTCGCCGGAGACGATTGTCCGCACCGACGAAGCCTGCAATTTGAGGCCGCCCTAGTCAGTCCATTCCTCCTCGTTTTAGTGCGTGTATGCTCGTTTATTTACTGGTTTACGGTATGGGTTCGGGAGGAGAAGTCTCTAAGGTCGAGTAGGTTAGTCGGAGAGTAATTGGGGTCACCGGCGAGGAGGGGGTGTGTTTTTGCCGCCGTCGTCGGAGTGGTCCCCTAGGCGGCGGTCGGCGGTGACGGCGTAAGGCCAGCGTCGGTCGTTGGCGCTGGTGGCCCGAACCGTCGGCCGGCGGTGGGCTTTCTCGGCATGGTCTCAATGAGCTCTCGGTGAAGAACCAGAAGAAATAGAGGACGTGCGTGGGAAAAGCACGTAGGGAAAGAAGAAGAATAATAAAAAAATAGATAAAAGAAAAAAAAGGAAAATCAAAAGAAAAGAATAAAAAAATAGAAAAGGAGTGGGGAATGGGGATCCCGCGCCAGGTGTCGGGCGGATCGGGTTAGGGGTAGGGGTGAGCGGTTCTAGGTTCCGGGTAGGTTCCGCCTGGAACCTAGAACCTACCCTCGAGTACAGGTTCCTCAAATTGAGGAACTTGAAATCTACTCGTTGGAATGTGGAACCTGAAACCTACCCTGTCACAGGTTCCAGGGTTGATTCCAGCTTCCAACATGTTCTTTTTTTTTTAATTTTGTTTTGAATTAAACAAAACGAAAATAAACGCAATAGTAGATCATCTGAATGATACATACACAATGCCCTAATGTGATATTCAGGGGATATAATGCCAAGTTTGCAAATGTCTGGATAGAACTAAACTATAATTGCCCAATACCAATTGAAGGGGAAAGATAGGGTAACTACCTTACTGTCGGAAAATGCTCCAACACCAGCATCAGCATTCCCAAGTTCGTTATCTTTGGCAACTCTTAAAGAATCAGTTGGTGAGTCACGGACAGTATTTCGATCTCCCTGCAGCCTGGGCCTTCTCAATAGAAAAATTTTAAGTAAGAAATCATGAAGATGGCTGAACCACTTAACTACAGTAATAGCATGAGCTACCTGGCAAAAAGCTGTGACTAGTTCCTGTCTCAAAATACAAAATCGAGATTCAGGTTCAGTATAGTTTGCAACACGAGGAGTTACTCTCATCAAGTCAAGAAGATAGTGCCTAAATCAAAACAAAAGAAGATATTTGCATAAACACACTTGATGGCAAAAAAAGGAAAACTACAAATCCAGCAAAAACATGGACAAAAATGGTCATAAAATTCAGAAAAACATACAGGACTACAAAAATCTAGTGTGACAAAAGAAAAGTAAGCTAGCAATGTACAGCATTAACATTTATGACTAGGTAGTATAACAAATAAGCAAAAATAGTTCTTGGACCTAAAGATAAGTTATAGTAATCTTCTCAGATAGTTCACGGATGTGTCATCCTTCCATATAGGCTTGAGATGAAGGTAATGGACGTTGGATGAGCAGAGAGAGAGAAAGAGAGACCCATCCGTGCAACAGTGCTCTAATGCTTGGAGATATAGAGAAAAGGGTAAGTAAATGTATATCAGACACTTCCTTACTTACTATGCTCATATCACACTCATAACTTCCATGTATCTCTTGCCTCAATAATATGATCATATTTGACGTTTTGTTGTCTTCTACACATATAACAATTCCCAAGCCAATGCAAACCCATAGAAAGCTCCAAAGGAGTTGACTTGCTATGGGATTTCAATCTCGGCACATTACAGTAAATATTTATAGTTAGAGGTTCAGAGGCCACCAAAACACATTTATACAACTTTACGCCAAGAGCAGCATTATGGAGTCAATACAAGAGAAAGAGACGCACAGTGTTGATAGAAACCCAAAGAATTATACTGAGACAAACATACTCTTTTAGCAAAAGCCACTGAAGTAGTTGGAATTGCAGATATTAAAGACATAAACACATAGTGTCAATTATATGCAGCATCAATCAGTGATCAGATAAACCATTGTCATCAAACCTTAGGAAAGCTCACAGGCAGCAAAGAGTAAGAAAGACCACTCAAAATTATTATACCTGAACCAGCTAGAATAAAAAGACAAGAGCATCATTGTTGATTTAGATAGAGGAGAGAATGTTATACATGTGCAATCACCTTTAGCACTGGGAAATTCTTTCCATCTTTGATATAGTAGTCCCTTATCGATACCATATTTGTGCCGTTATAATCTTGACGAGTCACATACCTCCTATCTGAAAGCTACACCAACATCATATGATGATTTAAAACTTGTTGATGTGGCTTATCTAATTATAGAATGCAGAATAATCAGTCAGCCACAAGAGGAATATAATGAAAATGTCACTAGTCAGTACCAATTGTTTTCCCGGCAACGCAAGTAGAGCCTTTAGAGGTCCTAGAGCTAAGTCCCAATTGCCAATCAAGGAAAACCATGAAAAATCCAAGGAGAGACATTACCTACCAAGTGAGAATCTAAAATGTTAGATTTACAACTGCCTTTTGCACTTATCTATTACTGCCAAGTGAGAATCTACAACATTGGATTTAGTACTGCCGATTGCACTTTGTCTTCTCCTCACCAATCTTATTCAGGTGTTACTTGCAGCCACAGGGCTTCTAGAGTAAGGATTCCTCTTTCATGTTCCCTAAGTTAGCCTCAGCAAACTAGACAACTACAATTCAAATTTGCCTATAATCCCATTTTCTTCAGCTAACAAAGAGACTGCATCTGATAAAGCTTTTGCAGAACTATCATCTTCGCCTTTTTGACTATCCAGTACAAGAGATGCATGTGCGTGCGCAATCCGAACCTCAAAGAAATACATATTGGCACCTCTTCGCAAACCCAGACAGCCATGGCTTTCGAACACAATTTATGCAGTCTCGCCGTGATTTAGCAGACACAAACTAAGTGACGACCAAGAAGTTCACTTTCTCTACAATGCAATAGGGTTTCACTTTCAACCTCACAAATGACGCGTCCTCCACTTTCGCCGAGCTCCATCTTCACTTCCCTCGCCAGTGCTTCCGCGGTGACCCCGCCGGCCTCTCCTCGGACGTCAGGTTGGTCGCCCTTGGCCCCGTCCTCGCCCGCAGCGTCGGAGAGGAGGAACGACTTCAGGACGCTTCGCACCAACTTCTTGCTGTCCATGTCGCTGGCAATCTCGCGCGGCGCGTTCCAGCGAGCGAGCGAGAAGGACGGTCGGAATTGCACCTCCGAGGAGAGACGGTGGGAGCCCGCCGGAACCCTAATGGAGCGCGAGAAATGCAGAAATACTCGCAGGTGGAAGTGAAACTGAAGGGAAAGAAAGGACCAAATAATAATTGTAACCTGTTTTAGGGTTCCCGGTTCCTAAAAGGGGAACCGGGAACCGGATCCTCTCTTCATGGAATCGGGAATCGAACCAGACCCGCCAGTTCGATTTTGCGGTTCTCGGTTCTACCGGGAACCACGCTCACCCCTAGTAAGGGACCCTGTCCGGAATTATTATATTAATAAAAATATTAAAACATTAAAAAATTCAAAAAAATATATTAAAATAATAAAAAATATTAAAAATTCCAAAAAATTCGAAAATGTTTAAAAATCCAAAAAATAGTAAAAGTCTGAAAAACATTAAAAAACATTAAAAAATTCAGAAAATTTCAAAAAAAAAAATATAAAAAAACATTAAAAATCCTACAAATAAAAAAATTCAGAAAAAATTCCAAAAAAAAATCAAAAAATTGGGAAAATGCTCGGAAACCATTTTTGGGCTTAATTTCACTAGATCTTAGTGTTTAATTTCATTCTAGACTTAGTTTAAAATTTGTAAAAAATGAGAAAGACCCTTTAAAATATTTCCAAAAATTAGGATAAGCCATTAGGGCTTGACCCTAGGGCTTCTCATTGCCTTTTCTTTTCTAGAGACGATGCTAGATCGCTGGTTGTTTATTTTATTTATGATTATCTGATTGCGCACTTTTAATACATTAATTGCTATTTTCTATTTTTAGAACGGTTAGGTGGAATCTTAGCTTTTTTGATAGGTTGCCGGTATATTAGTTTGCGAACATTCAAGTTTAGGTACTGAAATGGTACTGGTTAGATCGCTAGTATAATCGAGTCCCCGAATTTTGGAATCTTTGATTTTCGCACATATCGAGACAACACTTCCGCGTCTCGATTAGAATTCCTAGCCAACCCTTGATCATAGTTAGTGGCGACTCCATTTGTATGCTTAGTTTAGACAATTCTCGTTGCATGAGGTATGAGGCTTGGGAGTACGTCGGTTCTTGAATTAATGAACTATTTGGTTTGTCTTTCAAATGAATCAATTAACGTTTATATCATTTGACAAATACCTCTTGACCAAACCCGATCGGTTCGGGGAGGTCGCGACAAAGGCCCTTCTTATATTGCAAATGAAAGAACCACAAGTAATTGCAATTGGTCAATTATTTTTTAAGGATAAAATACCCTATGAGTACATGATCATTAAAACTTGCTCAGTCTAGCTTTTGTCATTCTACTGTTCAAGTCAAAACTAAAGCTGATCAGCTATCAAATAATAATAGTCAAGCAAGTTTTGTTAAAATGCTAATGGGACATGGATTTTGTCAACCCATCCGTAATGAAAGAAAAGAATTTAAGTTTCTACTTGATCTATTCAAGTGTACTTGCTCTTTAGCTGCCTCTCACCTAGTCATGGCCAAGGGCTGATTTTGGCCTGGAACCGCCCAATCAAACCCAGGCCCGGCCCGTTGACCGGGCCCACGGCTCGGAACTGGAACCGGTCCATGGCCTACGGGCCTAGTTCCGGTTCCAACAATTTTGGAACCGGCCTGGAACCGCCTGTTCCAGTTCCAAATTATTTAAAAAAAATAATAATGAAATTTTTTAAAAAAATTCATAATTTAATTTTTTTTATAAAATAATTTGAACTCTAATTGCCATGCATTATAAGTGCATTGATCTCTAATTACACTGCTTGGCTTGGGTGTATTGAACTCTAATTACAAGGCTTAACTTGGGTTTTATACATAATGATTCTAATGCATCTTCGTTCCCATTCAATGTGGGACTCTCGGCTTGCCTTGAACACCTTCAATGTGAGACTCTTGGCTTGTCTTTATGCAAATGCCAAGAGTCCCACATTGAATGGAAATGAAAAAACCATCAAAGGGGTTGTGTATAAAACCCAAGCCAAGCCATGAGCATGTGAAGTTGTTTGCCTTTTTGTGGTTACGATCCTTTGCTCGTTAAAAATAAAGGGTTACATTGAACCGCCTAGAACCGGATTAGGCCAATGGTTTGGTTCCTGGTTCTATGATTTGCCGGTCCGGTTCCTAGTTCTAAAATTAAGGGAACGGTCTTACCGGTTCGGTTCCCGGTTCCAATCAGAACCGGACCGAACCGGGAACCAATCATCCCTACAATTTACATTTTGATTACAATTTATATTGAATAATTCATTATTTCATAATTTTATAATTCATTTTTTTTATTTCATAATTTATTTTTAAAATTTTTAAATTACGAACCGGAACCGGCCAGTTCAAAACCGGAACCGGAACCGGCTGATTCCGAACTGGAACATGAACCGGAACCGGAACCGGCCGGTTCTAAACCAGAACCACTAGCGGCGGTTCCGGTTCCGGTTCACACATGGCCACGAACCGGAACCGCCGGTTCCGAACTGTGACCATGACTACTCTCACCACTATGGGTTAAAAATCAGACTAAACCTCCTGGCTCTACCGAGTACCAGCATGTCCACTGGTTCAATTCAGATCTTGTGCCGGTTGTGATGAAAACCGATTAAGCCAGTCGAAACCATACGGGTCAGTCATGCCATTTCGTTTAAAATTGGATCCGAAGAGATTGAGTGGACTGGAGTTTCAAGCTAGAGCACGATGGAAGGTTGTTGGGCAATCATACATGTATCAGTCAGCTTGTTTCTCATTATGAGAAGATTTACGTTGTTAAAGCCATGAGACTTGAACTCGAGTCTTCTCGATGCACTTTAAAAACTCATATTAGCTTGCTGAGGCACAATCTTACAATTTATGTGCATTTTTTTATATGTAACAGTTATTGTATAACTTTAACTCTCATGGTATGGCTTTAAAACATTGGCAGGATCCACTAGGACTATCATCTTCAATGGTTTGGAATCAGCTTAATAAGTATACCACACTAATATAATAATTTCTCATCTATTCCGCAGCAAAACTCAAGGCAAGTCCTGACATGACATAAGAATAGGACTCAAACACTACATCACTTTATCAAGAGAAACCCGAAAGCAATAGATATATACTTGAGACCGACATGAATTGAATACAGCTTCAGCCATTTTGAATGATAAATACTTTTGTAATCATAGTCAAACATTTTCAACATGGTGCGACATGAGACGAGTAATCCACACGGAAAGCCAAATTGCAAGTCCACCTGTATATTGGAGCAAAAGCAAGGCTGCTTTGCAACTTAGGCATAACACACCCGAGCGAATCGAGAACAAACCAAATTTGAAAACTTACTTCTCGAAGGTCTTGATAGTATATGTTTAGAATGAAGATGCATTTTCTGGACAATCTTTCCTTATTTCTTTTGTAAAAGGCTTATTCTCACGAGATCTTATCAATGGATTTTACGAAACGAAGAAAATGAAGAATTCTGGGAATGTGTATAATATGCAATATCTCATAAAAATTATATGGTTTGAGGACTGTAACCTTATATTGGATCATAGCTTGTAGGGTCACTATTTTTCCACTTCTCATTTGACTTAGACACTCCATTTTTTTTTGTGTTTTGACCCTACTATTTCTTGTGGGGCCCATCACTTCTAGTATAAATCTACAAAAGTGATCGATTTTGTTTATTATTTGGTCAGTTTTCTTTATTTTGCTTCTTATTTTTCCCCACGGGTCCACTTTCCGTTTTCTTTCTTTCTCTCCACACTTTTGACGTTTTAGCTCTTGCAAAAAGGGTCTCTCTGTTTTCTCTCTTGTAGGTCATTTTCTTCTTTCTATGCCTCCCACATTTTCTTCTTCCCCAAACCCGTCGTCCTCTATTTTCTATCTATGATGTCAACCCCGTTGTCCTCCACACTTTCACTAGTGCGGGCATTGGGCTCACCAGTTACCTCCCCAATGAGCCATTTTTCTCCACCGAATGTAGGCAGTGAAATAGTAGACCACATTGTTGTGGATTTGGTATTGCAGGCCACATTTATTCTTAAAGAAAAAACATGCACTATAGGAGGAACGGTCAGGTTTACCTCAGGACTGTAGCCTAATTTTAGGTACAAGAGGCATCCTTTAGCTTCCACTCTAGATTTAAATCCAACATCTACAATCTTGAGAAATCAAAAGAATTTGACAACAATGGATTACTCAATTCCCCCTGAGATCAAACAACGAGATTAAGCATATCATGCATCATTATTTCCAATAAGTCAATTAATGAAAAGCAACAATATTAGCCCAAAAAAACTAATGATGAACTTATGGAAATCATAGTAAAAAAACTAAATTTGGAGGGAGCAAAAGTCTATAGGACATGAGTATGCTATAGACTACAAAGCAATTGCACAATTAATTCGCAAACACTGTTTTGATGCATGCTATGCTCTAAACAGAGGATTGAAACACAAGATCAAGCATTTCCATGACCCAAAACTCAAATTCACTTTTAACAAAAAAATCAAGAAACACTCAATAGCGACCGGAATGAGCATGATTCGAGATCAAGAAAAGTAAAAAGGAAAAAAAAAAAAAAGCTTTCGCCAGAAGGTACCTGGTGCGGATTGTTTAAATAAGCAGTTATTTTGGTGATTGCAGTTGCAGGAGATGTTGGGGAAATGTCAACGTGAATCGGAAAAAAACAATGAAGTCAGACTTTGATGCGTGATATCAATTTCTTTAAGGAATTATTTGCCCCACAACGTTGCTAATGGTTACTGGAAAAAATCCTGTAGGATGCAACAAAGTCTCAATGAGAACACCAGATAACAATTCTAGTATTTCTCCAAGGTCTCTCAAGGAAAACAATTAGAAAAGATGGCTGTATATCTCTTGGAAGAAATGAAAAATTGTTGTTCATAATGAACAAAAATGTTGAAATATTTATACATTGAACAAACACAATCTTTTGAATGTGAAGAAGTTATGTCTGAACAAACACGACTTTTCATAGGTTAAGAAGTTATGTCCAAATAGACACAATCTCCCAAAGGTTGTAAAAACGCCTAATAACCGTTAGGCAAAAAATAATAAATTTGAAATTAAATTATTAAAAAATAACCGTCACTTTATTGCGACCAGTCACACTGTTTTAATATGACAAAATAGTTATTTTATAATAATAAATTCAAAATTTAATAAATAAATAAAAATGATTATTAATTAGTGCCAAATCTCGTCCACGTGTGCACTCACATACTTTCGATGTGGGACAAGGCATCTCGTTATTTGTTTTACAAACAAACTACCAACAATCCCCCACTTTGTTTGTAAAACAAAAAATACAAAAATAAAATGGTAAAAATATACAGCTAAAATTTCTGTGAGATTGATATACATACATAAAGGTCTCTTTCGAGTTAGACCTTTATTTAGAGCAAGTATCTCAAAACTCTTATCAAAGTAACAAGTAGCTCGGCTTTAAACTTGTACTTTTAAATAATAGAATCGGACATACCGCACATATACTAAGCTCTTGTTTCAGTAAGAAGTTCTATATTACTCCGCACTATTGTGGCCTTGTGTTTGATCCTGTTTCATGAGCTCTCTAGAAAGAAACCCTAACTTTCGTAAGAAGTGGCGTCACTTCTAAGCTCATATAAGTGAAGTATCTACTATGTGTTTCTGTTACTATTAAGACATTACAAATTTGTACTATACTTCATTAAGAATTCGATTCAACCTACAAAACGTAACAAACGAAACCGACTTCTCATATCAAGGCTAACGTCAGTATCAAACAATCACTTTCAGTAACTTATTTTTACCCATTAAACCTTGTAACTAGTGATGTTCTAGAAAAAGGTCGAGTTACTGTTACTGGTAATTTTAATTAAAGAGTTTCAGCCCCGTTTCTTGTGAGGTCATATTTACCATGTCTCTTGGTAAAGCCTTTGTCAAGGAATCAGCTAGATTATTGTTTGACCTCACATAAACAATTGTTACGGTACCATCTTTAATCAATTGTCTCACATACTCATGCCTTAGGCTAATATGTCTAGATTTATCATTATAAGTGCTATTATAAGCTCTTGCCAAAATAGCCTAACTATCACAATGGATAGAAATATGAGGCATAGGACTAGGTCATAATTTGATATCCAACAACAAATTCCTATTCCATTTAGCCTCTTTCTCAATTGCTGCTAAAGTAATGATTCAAATTCCATAGTTGAGTGAGTTATGCACATTGGTTTCTTGCTTGTCCAAGAAACAACGCAGCCATCAAATGTGAAAATCCAACTAATAGTGGATTGTTTATCACCCACGCTTGTAATCCAATCAGTATCGGTGTATCCTCCTAATAAAACCGAATAATTATTATAGAACAGTCCCAAATTTTTGGTTCTCTATAATAACAAAAAATTCGGGTAATAACTTTTCAATGTTCTATACTTGGATTACAAATATATGTACGCAACTTACACATGGAATAAGCAATATCAGGTCTAATACAATGCATTGCATACATTAAAAACCCTATAGCACTCACATTAAAGACCATGGAGTACTCATTTCTTTGAAACCAAGATGTTCAAATTTATTCAATATTTTTTCAATGTAATCACATTGGCTCAAAGAATAACCCCCACTATGTTTTTAACTTTAATAACCAAGATAGCATCTACTTCACCCAAATCTTTCACTTTAAAAATGAAAGTCAGATACTTGTTAATCTCAATGACTCCAGTCATATTGGTTCCAAATATAAGCATATCGTTCATGTATAAGCACACTAAAATATCATGAAAAGAAGAAAAGTAACTTGCACATGCATTCCTTCTATTCCAAGGCCTTAGTGTCCTTTGAATCAATAGTGCAAAAACTTTTTGAAAATGGTTAGCAGAATAGAATAAGATGTCTTGTTGATGAAAGTCATGCATACATGTCTTGGAAGCTCAGCACAACTATGGTTCGTTGCACCAGGAGACATCCAGAGACAGTAAGCCATCATACGTACCTGCACTCATCTTCGTCTTCCACTCTATTACAAAATGAAGAGTCTCAGATGACTAAGGCTAACATCAAATATGGCCATATGAACACCTGCAGCACAAGCTGGGTAGTCTTAGGCACAAGATCAGCTAGACATCATCATCATGGCCCACCAAATGACCAAACGGTTGATATGAATAAATAAGCCAAATGGATTTTCTATCTTTTCATGAAGCACAGTGAAACAAATTTATGGCTTACCTCGTTTCTTTATGATATTAAATTTCTGAGAGACTCAAAAACAAGCTAACCTTCTTTCACAATCCAAGCATGATTACATGCTTTCAAGACTCCAACAAAGGTGATCGCATCTGGTTGTAACCCTGCTTCCTTCATCTTATTTAACAGCACAAAGGCATCTCTTCCTGGCCATGTCATGTATAGCCAGATATCATAGAGAGAATAAAACCTTATCATAGTGTTCTGTACGAACACTTCCTGATCTAATAGGTCACAGACAATTCAAAACTGCTTGCCTTGTAGTTTGTACTGGATAGTATGTCGATCATCGTGTTATAAGGCTGAGGCTCGTGTTCATAATCTTCCTAGTGCCCTGCCCACGTGAAGAATCGGAACGCTGTCTTCTCCCCATATCAAACCCTTATCGGCATCACTATCGAAACCATCATCCTCGACACCACAACCGTCTTTGGGTCGCCCCAACGAGACAAAATCCGTGCAAAAACAACCGTAGAGCGACCCTGGCCACGGAAGCCGAGCGCTGTAGGGGAAACAGGAATTCGTTGAAACTCCAACAAGACGTGAACAGCCCCAACTATATTCGATGCGAAGACCCAGGATTTGCAATTGTAGGTACAACACCGAACGACACAGTAGGCGGAGATAGATTGTACTCCCGAGTGAGATTGCGACAACAGTGGCCGTATGTATGCATTCAAAATCAAATGTTCAGATTGATAATGTATTGGTCATTAAGCACCATCTGCCGAGGTCGTTGCTTGTTGTCTTTTTCTGATCACAACGTTGTCCATAACTTCATCTGATGATCGCTGCATCACCGGCTCGGAACATGTTGTTGTTGCTCGACCAACTAAATGCAAAAAACGGGCAGTCCTCTTTCTTGGGGTTGACATGAGAGGGATCTTGTCTCTCCAGTGCTTGTCGCCTTCTTGTCAAGACCATAGACAATGGCTACTGCAGTCGATTCATTGAAAATACGCATGACATTAAGGCTAGCAATGACATCGACATCCTTAGTGGCCTACCTCTGGGAGTTATTGTAGTAGGCAAGGAGGCAAGGAATGTGACAACGGCATTCTTGATAGTCGTACCAAGGTATGCCTTAGCGATCTCTCGCATCTCCGTGAGGATCATGGTTGAGATTTCCTCCATAGCAAACTGCTTCTCTTCGCCCTTGTAATTGACGACAGCTGTGGGCTCGGATGGAGGGAGCGATTTCTTGCTCGGATTAGCGAGTGATTTGGAACTGCAATTTGCTCTTACGCTCTCTGCGCAATGTTGATAGTGTAGCCATGGTTGCAGTTGTTGGTCCAACGAGCAAAATTGTTGCCATGAAAACATCCAGTTTCATCATGTCTTGATTCATGAATTTGATTGACTCTAACTCCATTATTGCAAATAATTCCTTAAAATTGTTGGGGAAATGTCAACGTGAATCGTGAAGTCAGACTTTGAAGTGTGATATAACTCTTTTTAAGAAATTATTTGCCCCACAACGTTGCTAATAGTTACCGGCAAAAATCCTCTAGGATATAACAAAATCTCAATGAGAATACCATATAGCAATTCTAGTATTTCTCCAGGGTTTCTCAAGGGAAACAATTAGAAAAGATGGTTGTATATCTCTTGGAAGAAATGAAAAATTGTTGTTCTTAATGAACAAAAACGTTGAAATATTTATACGTTGAACAAACACAACCTTTTGAATGTGAAAAAGTTATGTCCGAACAGACACGACTTTTCATAGGTTAAGAAGTTATATCCAAATAGACACAACCTCCCAAAGGTTGTAAAAGTGCCTAATAACCATTAGGCAAAAAATAATAAATTTGAAATTAAATTATTAAAAAATGACTGTCACTCTATTGCAAACAGTCACACTGTTTCAATATGACAAAGTAGTTATTTTAAAATAATAAATTCAAAATTTAATAAATAAATAAAAATGATTGTTGATTAGTGTCAAATTTCGTCCACGTGTGCACTCACATCCTTTAGATGTGGGACAAAGCATCTCATTATTTGTTTTACAAACAAACTACCAACATGAGAGATTTTTGGTAGAAGAAGAAGAAAAAGGAGTGGGAGGCATAAAAAGAAGAGAATGGTCAGCAAGAGAGAAAACACAAAAACGATTTGCAAGAATGGAGAACTGAAAGGTGTGAAAAGAAAGAAGGAAAAGGAAAGTAAGACCCGCAAGGCCAAAAAAAGAAGAAGAAACAAAATAAAAGAGTTGACCAAATAATAAACAAACGATCACTTTTGTAGAGTATTACCAAAAGTGGCAGGCTTTGCAAGGGATAGTATGGTCAAAACACAAAAAAATATTGTGTCTAAACGAAAGGAGAAGTGGAAAAAGCACTGCCCTAGCCTATATCAACTCATTATTCAATTCCTCAATCTGTATGTTGTCCCAAACAGTGAGATTGTCGCTCGGTTTATAATGCCTCTTATGGTCCTCGTGTATCCCTATCTGGTTTGTGAAACCTTGGCATCTTAATAAGTAGATCGTTGTCTGGTGACCTTCGTCTTCCCCCGGGCGACACCCGGCCAGGGGAGTCCTCGCCCAGGCGAGGCAAGGCCGACCCTCATCGGGGCTTGCCCTCGCCCAGGTGAGACGAGGCTAACCCTCGACCCGCCCTCGCCTAGGTGAGGGTTAGCTGGGCCTCGCCTGTGACGAGCGACAGCGGCCTCATCCGGGCAAGGCCAGGCGGTTGGCCGTGGCTGGTGACCGGAGGTAGAAGAAGAAGAAAGAGAAGGAAAAAAATCAGAAAAAAATTAAAAAAATCCAAGTGTACATGCTAAACTATGTCGTTTTGATGTGTACATACTGACTATACATGCTGACTAAACCTCTGGCGAGCCACATCAGCTTCAGAAATTAATAAAAAAATGCCACGTCGGATTTCCGGTCAAACTGACCGAAGTTGGCACTTAAGTGATCGTTTTTAAAAAAATTTGGCATTGAAGTGATCTAAAAAGAACTTTTGGCATTAAAGTGAGCGTTGTACACAAGTTTTGGTACTTCTGCTATTCTTCTCCCATCAAAGGCTCTATTATTGATAAAGGAAAGCGAGGTTGAGAAGTCTTTCATCCGAGAGATGTCTTCCTGTTGAATTCTATTCCGTGACCACTTTGAATAGGCTAGGAAAGGAATGGAATATTCGCGTATTAATTTTAAAAACTTTCCGAATGGCATAAAAACTTAGCCAAACAGATGCAATTTATTTTATTATTATTATTTGCTCATATGATGCAATTTATTTATATAATTATATGGGTTCCAAGAATTCTCTGTTGAGAAATTGTAGATACATCTTGCCATAAAAAATGGAATCGACAGATTTGGTGATTAATATCCGTACAAAAATGGACATTGGAGATTCATGCATCAATTTCCATATATGTAGGAATGTTGTTATATTGGCTCTCGTATTGCTTATATATAGGTTGGGATACTGTGTAGTTTTCCACAACCAATCCTACCATCAAAACATAAAAGAGGAGTAAGAAAAGGAGATCATCAAAATGGCTTCAGGAAGAGTTTGTTTGTTCATGGGCGTTCTTTGCCTCATCGCTCTTTGCTTCGCAGGTATTGTTTAGCTTCCGTTTTATCTCTTTCGAGTTCGTTTCTGTTTCGGTTTAGATCACGCTTGAGACTGGAAAGCTGGAGGACGCATTTATCTGTTCGATCAAATTAAGGAAACACCATGTCCATATAATTTATATTATGTATTACGTCGTTTGATGAAATTTCTTGAATTATGGTGCATCTCAGAAACATCATTGGCTTGGGTATTAGACATAGGTTCGTGTTCAATCTTCCCGGACTGCAACAAGGCTTGCAAGCAATTCGGTGCACAGGTGACAGGGGTTTGCAGGCCCAAAGGAGGACCCGATAATTTGCATTGTTTTTGCACATCTAAATAATTTTGAGCCATGTCAAACTGTTTGTTATCATGGTTTTAAATAAAACTCCGTCTTCCGTACAACTTTTCTCAATGAATGATGGGTATTTGGTGACAGTTCAGTAATCTCCTCTCATGTCTACCCTCCTCTGTTTATAATTCTTATATTTTTCCTTCAATAGATTTGATGGACATTACACACTTTTTTGGTCGGATGGCCATTGCGTACTTTGCAAGCTTAAGATGTGTACTTGAATTTGCTAATGTGCGATCTATAGTTGTAAAAGTTAAGTTTTGGTTTCCTATAATCTTTCCTTCCCACAATTCTTGACTATTCTCATGATTGACCTCAGGAAAAATGAAATTTATTAAAGGCAATGTTTTTAGTTCGATCTTCAGAAAATCGATTCCAAAATTTCTTATGGAGGTGGTATTAACAATTTACATTAAAAAACGGCCGGAATGTATAGCACCTCTATATGTTCCTGGTTCCTAAGGTACAATGCCTTATACACAGCTCCATAAATAAGCATCTACGTATAGAAATGACATTCTCAAATTTCGACACTATTCGGGATATAATAAAGTGATTATTCATCGATGCACTGTTAGTAAATCTCACTCTGAATTGATCACTCATGAGAGACTAACCAATAGAGAAAGGCTATTAAGGAATTAAGTACGCACGACTTGAGAACTCAACCACGGATTGACAATTCGACCATAAAGATTGATGAGAGACAATTTTGAATCATTATAAACCGATCAAGGAACGGTTATAGAATGTTTCGCCAATAGTATACAATTGGATCACGGGTGATTCCGCATGACTATTGTATGGATTGCAAACGATCCTAAACCAATTCTTAACGACCGTGTACTTCGGAACTAGCGATTGATCCATCGCAATTACATGACAATCGAGATCATCCATGGCTCGATAAAACTTAAACGTGGATTGATATCAAGTCAAGCACAGGTAGAATACGCGTAACTCCTAAAAGCCGCCCGTTAGTTTGAGACATACTAAAATTGCGATTGATCAATTTTGACCATGAATTAGAGTTCGAAATTGGGTATCAAACTTTCGAGGATTTCAAGACGAAGCTATTGGACGTCGCCTCGTTAATTCTTCAATTTATCAGTTCGCTCGAAATGCTCGGAAAAGGAATTAATGGGCCGAGAATTGGAGCCCATGACGAAGTCGGCCGAGTGAAGGCCCATTGGGCCTCACGCCCAATGTGGGCTTCAGCCACTTGGGCCCAAGCTAATTCAAGTGGGCCCAATGAGGCCCACTAAGCCACTAAGCCCACTTAGCAATTCAAGCCCAAGTTTAAGCCCAATAGCATTTTCAAGCCCAAACTCGATTTATACGAGTCCGTACAAAATTCTAGCCCGTATACGCATATAGTATTTTATACTATACTTTGTGAAATTACCAAAATGCCCTTCTAGCATTTATGATCTTAGGACAAAAGGGTTTAATGATAAAGACTTTGGGGGCAATTTTCATGATGATGAAGACTTTGGGGAGTAGATAATATCTCCCAAACTCACTCTCTTATCTCTCATTTTCTCTCACTCACTCTCTCTCCTCTCTCCCCATCGATCGGTCCCCCCTCTCTTCCTCTTCCTCCCTTTCGGCCAAGCCAGTAGAACAACCCTTGGGCTACTATTCTTGCTGCCGTACACCACCACCAAGCCAGTAGTAGCACGTCGTGACCACCCGGAGCCGTATGCCACCCATTCGAGCCATCTCCGCCACCGTTCAGCCACCGTCTAGCCCTCACCGAGGCTGTGAGCTGCTGTCCATCAGCCGTCTAGCGAAACCCGCTTCCGTGTTATCATCTCGTGTCATTTTCAGACCAAGCCACACATAGCCCTCACCGTTGCCATCGCGTTCGTGTTATCGGGGTCGCTAACGGGTGAGTTATCGCCCTAATCCCTTGATTAGTAGGTTAAACTTGATCAGGATGAGTTTAGATTAAGTTAACTATGCTTAGTACTAATTAATTAGGGATTAGTCGATAAGCTATCGCGATAAGTGATAAGTATCCCTTGATTAGTAGGTTAAACTTGATCACGATGAGTTTAGATTAAGTTAACTATGCTTAGTACTAATTAATTAGGGATTAGTCGATAAACTATCGCGATAAGTGATAAGTGGTGGTGATAAGTTATCGCGATAAGTGCTAAATGGACTCGATATTTATCGAGAAAATGCGATAAGTTATCGAAGTTTTAGTGATAAGCTGTCGCCAATATTGCGATAGGCTATCGAGGATTTGACGATAAGCTATCAGATTATTTTATAATTAATATTTTCTTATTAAATAAATTAATTTTCGGAATTTAAATATTAATATTTTATTAATTTTTTGTGTAGTTTTTAATAATAATTTGTGATTGTTTTAGGCTTGAATTATAATGCCTATGTTGGAAATTGCCGTATAAATTGGCTGGTATAGCAAAATGAATTGTATTGCTATTTTCAAGGATGGAATTGCAGGCATATCATTAGTAAAACCCGAGGTGTTAGGTTTATATGTCAAATATTATGAGTGGAACAAGGCGAGGATATTTAAATACGAAAGCATGTCAAGTTTGATGGTTTAATTATATGTATGTTATCACGCGTGATTAATCTAGTGCATTTTTACGTGTGAAAGTTGCAATATTTTGACGTAGTAGCACGGATCATGTCTGCATTGGATTGAGAAAGAAAACAATGGGACTTGAGTGGTTGTTATGTGTGCATGATCACCCAAATGTTCCTTTCGTGCTCGGTTGTACCGGATGACCGCCAACCTAGGGTTTGGCCGTGGCCGTAACAGGTCTTGCCCAATTTGGTCATTGGATGTCGTCACAAGGGGCAAGGTGAGATGAAGTCGTTCGCGAATTAGATTCGGAATGAACCCCTTTTATGGGATGCCGTCATTGAGGTTGGTGAGACGATGCCGTGCCTAACGGGGCAGGACGATGCTCGGTTATGCCGAAAGACCGCCAACCTGATGCGAACTTCACGGGTTGTGCCGTGCCCTGAGTGGCCATAATAATCGAAATACGCGTGTTAAAGTATGGTAGCATTGCGCTTGATTATGGGATGAAATTGTGAGGCACGGTATGGGACGGACCAAAGCGATTTCACCTTATAATCGGGACTCGTATGGATATGTTGTGCATGGGAAAGTTGTTGCGTATTCTGATTGTATTATGATTGTATATGGAGATTTATAACGTGTAGTGCGTGTGCCAAGGCAATGTAAGGTTACCTACGATTGTGTAATAACATATTTGTGTGCGCCGGGCTGAATTGCATGTTTTAGGTGCATTCGAGATGAGTTGATTTCCTAATCGAAGCTTAGGTCGTTCACTTGCTAACTTTATCTCATTGTTATTTGTTAACTGTTTTTCAGACCCTCGATCATGAACCGCCTTCCAATGTGTTTTGGTGTGCCCATGGATATGAGCATGATAGTAGTAGAGTTCCCGGTGGGACCGAGTAGAGTTTATGAGAGGCATATGTCAACTATCTGGGTTGACAAGGGGTTATAAATGTGGCAGCCGCACGAATTCCTGGCGTGGTTCATTATGTCAATTTTTGGTTGACCACCTTCTTGCCCCTTTATCAGCAATTGCTAAAAATATTTGTCCTAACCTAAACACCACTTTCTTATTTATGGATGGCCCCTCACTTGTCTCCATCTACTCTCTCGCTACTATTCCTTTTGTTTTGCTTTTCTTACTCAAGGCGGTCATGCTAGAAGTCTCTCAGCTTTTGTGTCTTCTTTGTGTCCTTTCTTAACTGAAGTCAATGTGTCTCCGAATAATACCAGTTGAATAAGTGATGGGATGGTGTAGTTAAGCTTCTTTCTTTTTCCTGACTGAGCTCTCCTTCTCTAACTGAAATTCCATCCAAGAGTCGGCGCCCAATCCTCTTGGTTGAGTCCGGAGCGTGCTGGAAATCAGCTCCAGACATAGGCCTCAGCTGCTTAGGTGTAGTTTAGAAAGCCCTTCCTGATCATGTGTTTGTTTTCCTGGAGCCAGCCAAAAAAATGAACATGATATATTGGATCATTTTACTATTGATACATGAGAGGTAGAACTACTCCAGTACAAGTATCACGTTTTCCTGGGGGCTGTGGGCCACACCTAGCCTCTTGCCTAGATTGCGTGGCATGGCCGCCTTCGCCCACAGCTGGCGAGCCTTGCTAGCCACTATGGGAAAAAAAAAGAAAAGAAGGAAGAAAATAAAAAGAAAAATAAAGAGAACAAGATATAAAAATTAATAAAAAAATTTGAAAAAATATTAGGGTTAATACCACAAAAAACCCCCAAACTGGTACACTTGTGACAAATTAACTCGAAAATAATTTTTTGACCACCAAAAACCCCATACTGGTACACTTATGATAAATTTACCCTCCATTAATTTTCATTAAATTTTACGGTCAAATTATTGAGTTGGATGACACGTGACAGTTGACGGGTGTACTAGTTTGGGGTTTTACTCCTCTGTTTGTCACTAATTTATCGGTTTATGATTTTTCGTGATATTAATTCAATTTAGCGAATGGTAAATTTGTCACAAGTGTATCGGGTTTGGGTTTTTGGTAGTCAAAAAATTAATTTTGGGGTAATTTGTCACAGATGTACTAGTTTAGGGTTTTTCATTGTATTAACCCTAAATATTATTAAAAATTGGTCATGTTAGTGCCGACCGCGCCAAGTAAGTCGGTTGGTGCCAGCTGGCATCCACATTAGTGCCGACCGGCCAAAATTGGTCGAATGGACTGAATTGGCAAAAATGCAAAATGTTTAGGATTGGATTGTCACAATTGCAATAGATTTAAGACTTTTTTGGTAATTTGGCCAAAAGAAAGAATAATGTTCCAACCATGGTCAAACAAGCTGGCTCATCAAATCGTTAGGATTGCTCATGAAATCAATTTTCTTTTTCACAAGTTCGTTGAAATAATTAAAAAAAAATGGGATTCGGTGATGACTTCGTGGTCCTTCACAAAGGCAACAATTCGGATCACGGTGTTATGCATACATCCCTACAATCTCGTTGGCTGTTCAATGATTCCTTTGTCCCACTTAACTTTATACCGGAAAATGCGAACATAAATTATGACAACAACACAGTAAAAATCGAGTAAATTTCATTAAAGCAAGTTGAAATTTTTTGGTTTGGACATTATAACATGATATGAAAGTTAGAGTTGCGCCTACTTTAGATTAAGTGTCCCATATCCCTGTTAACTTGGATTATTTAGTCTTTGCATACATCTGGTCTCCCTCCACCATAAGGTAAATATAGTATTAATGGACTAGGCCAAGTTGGGAAGAAAATGAGGATGACCTCTGAATGCTCGGTTGGTAGTAGTTTGTCCAAATCAAATCGAATACAGTTCTCTATAAATAGGCAAAGTTATTGTAAGTTATAAGATTATTAGGATCTTCAATCCAAAAGCTTAATAATGACAACAATCAAGACAATGAGATGATGATTGGCGATTCTTCACATCAAATTCAGACTGATTATCGGAGGAGTTATTCTGCCCCCACTTGTCATGGTATGTCTGCCAATGGGTCGTTCACTTCTTCTGTTTTCCCTTCAAATTCAATCTTAAGTCCTTTGGAACCAGAAAATGACGAGCATCAACCATCGCTTTTCAACAACCAAATAATTGCTATTTTCTCACCATCTCTAGCAAATTAACTAGGGAAAACTGTCACATTTTCACTTTGGGGTTATTAATGCGACGTTCCAGGCGCGTCGCCGTCCCGTTTATTTTTATCTTCTCATTAAGAGCATAACGTCCAGTTCAATTTTAGCTTATCGTTATGAACAAGCGGAAGCATAAACTCGGGACAATCAAACAAACAACGGGGTTAAGACAAGCACCATGAGTAAATCTTATATTTACGGGATGGCATATATATTACATGAGTGTATTTTACAAGCCCCATTCTACATGCCTTTTTTCCCTTTTCAATACACTACATATATTCGCGTAGGCTGGGGGAAATTTCTATCTCCTTTAGCGTGACTACAGCTCCCAAAATTGATGTGAGACTTTCATGCCTACAAATTTGAAAAAGGGTTAATACTACGAAAAACCCCAAACTGGTATACCTGTGACAAATTTACCCCAAACTATTTTTTTGACCATAAAAAATCTCAAACTGGTACATTTGTGACAATTTTACCCCAAACTATTTTTTTGACCACCAAAAATCTCATACTGGTACACCTGTGATAATTTTACCTCCGAACTAATTTTTTGACCATAAAAAAATCCCAAATTGGTACATCTGTGACAAATTTACCCTCCGTTAGTTTGCGTTAAATTTTACTTTCAAATTGCTAAGTTTAATGACACGTGGTAATTGACAGGTGTACCAGTTTTGGGTTTTACCCCTCTGTTTGTCAAAATTTTACCAATTTGTAATTTTTCGTGATATTAATCCAATTTAACGGACATTAACGGAGGGTAAATTTGTCACAAATGTATTAGTTTGGGGTTTTTAGTGGTCAAAAAATTAGTTCGGGGGTAAAATTATCACAGGTGTACTAGTGTGGGGTTTTTGGTGGTAAAAAAAATAGTTCGGGGTAAAATTATCACAAATGTACCAGTCTGGGGTTTTTGGTGGTCAAAAAAATAATTCGAAGTAAATTTGTCACAGGTGTATCAGTTTGGGGTTTTTTGTGATAAAAAAAATGGTTCGGAGTAAAATTATCACAAGTGTACTAGTTTGGGATTTTTCGTGATATTAACCCTTTGAAAAAAAGTGGAGTGAGTCGAAGACTCAGTAAGTAAAACTCACTAAACTCCGGATAGGAGGACGCCTCCCCATGGAACAAAGCACATGTCATAGCCACATCAATTGATAGCAGATCAATAGCAAAGATGTTTCAAACACACTTGTTTTTGTGCATAAGGTGATATCAATTGCCTTTCTATTCAAGCAACAACATCTCAACCAAAATGTCACGCCCCGAACCTCTACGGGCTCATGACATCCCCTGCTCCGGTCGAATAGTCGCGACGTCCCAAGAACGTCGCCGACCCAACCCAAACATCAAAGCCACATGCGGAAACGGCTATTAAAAACCCCGGACAAAAAGATGACGACAACAGGGTAGAACACCATAACGATCAAACAACAATAGCAACATTTCATACAATATTACTACACCAAATATACAAACATTATTTTACAAGCGTAATATGCAATTAAACATCCACAGTCACCGGCTTAACCAAAAGATCAGGGGTTAGGTTATCTTAACTTCACTATCGGTCAACCTATTCTACGCAACCCCTAAAATTCCCTAGGGAGAGCCTAATGGTTGTCCTCTTCCAACCTGCTCCTGAATCTCTGGCTTGAGCCTCCGGAAACTCACATGCAGCTCCACTGGGCACCAAAACAGCTCCCCGGACTTCCAAAAGAGGAGGCGGACTTCCCAGGTTTACTGCTGGGGGTCTGAAATTGTGGATTATACAACTATGAGACGAATTTCAATAAGTGTACAACCCCAAACCCCACATAGACACTCACGTACCGCCAGACGAAACACACAGAACACACAATCACCAACCAACTAACAAACACATGCGAAACTACCTGGAACTCATCGTGCACGTTCCTGCACGTTAGACAATAACACAGCCAACATCTCGCAGCAATGAATCACAGACGCGCACGTGCCTCAATTATAAGATAAAACCCACTTGGGCACGTCCCATACCGTGCCTAGAAGTTTTTACCCCATAATTAAGCATCACATCACGCGATACAAACACACTCGCACACTGACTCACACCACGCATCACTTTCGTAAACCTCGCACCTCAAGCCAATTTCCGCTCATTCTCAACTTTTCCACCACTACCACGCCCGCGTAAAACGCATCAGGCCAATGGTCTTCTGACCTCGTCAGGCATCGACACCCCGTCGGGCCGGGCATCGTCACCTCGTCAGGGACGGCATCGTCCCGCGTAAACGTATACGCCTCAGGACGGGATCCTACACACACTTTCCTTCTACCGCGCCCGCATAAAACGCATCAGGCTAACGGTCTTCTGACCACGTCAGGCATCGTCACCCCGTCGGGCCGGGCATCGTCGCCTCGTCAAGGACGGCATCGTCCCGCGTAAACGAACACGCCTTAGGACGGACTCACCCCGCGTAAACGAACACGCCTCAGGGTATCACTTTTCCAACCAATCCTACATTCTCCTACCTTCGTTCCGCTCAAACCACACATACACACGGCCAACCACACCCACGATCATACGCAACCTCACGCCTCACACACACTCCACAAATGCACATTCTCGTCACACGAACACCACACGACCATACACATTTAACACGCGAATTCTATGCGCATCACGCCGCCACCACCACATCTCACGGGCACACATACACGGCACACCACCTCACCACATTTAGCCCAAGCACAGTCCAGAACACATTCCCAATCAGCCCACAATCACAAACAATACAAACATTCAATTAAACCCAATCAAACCATAACATTACCAATCAATCACACAAATTAACTTCGATCGATCCACAACATAATAGCCCTATCCGAGCCTCCTAAACCTCGAACTTTCATCGCCAAATCAATCCATACGACCCAAATATCCAGCCCTCATCTAAACCCCAAAACAGCCCCCTAAAATGCCTAAACCGAGCCCTAAACAAGCCTAACAATACCCGAGGTCCTAAGTGACGGTTGGGGAAGCCACTTACTCTAAAAGGCGAGAAAAACATGGCTGGACAGAGGCTGGAATGGGCGGAACAGCAGCGGCATCGCCGGCGGCGGTCCGGCGAGTCCTTCACGCCGGCGGCTCTCGGCTTGGCTGGTCCGGCGTCCTCACCGAACAGGAGAGAGAGACAAGGGAGACGAGAGAAACGGGATGGGGACGGCGGTGTACGGACGGCGTACGGACGGCGTATGGACGGCGTACGGGACGGACGGCTGAAGCGTCACGGCGGCAGCAGCTCGGCTGGACGGTGCTCCGGCGGTGGCTGGTCGGTCTTCACGGCGGCGATGGGAGGAAACGAAGATGAAGAGAGTGAGAGAGAGAGAGAAAGGTGGGAGAGAGAGAGAGTGATCGGGAGAGTTGGCTGAATGAGGGGGAGGAGAGAGAGAAATGGTCCAAGCTGGTCAAATATGATGGCTAGTGGGCGCCACGTGTCGCGATCCTACGCGATCTTCCCATTTTGCCCTTGATCCAACGGCCCTCGTTGGTCTTATCCAAATAATTGAGGGGCAAAAAGGTCTTTAGCCCCAATAATTGAGATAAATCCAAATCAATTAATTCCTTAATTATCCCCAAAATTCGGAACCAAATTTGGCCTAGGGGCAAAATGGTCAATTTTCCGGTCCCGGGTCAAAATTCCATTTTTTCGCCCGTACTAACCCGAAATGTATGTGGCCACTCAAAAATGGCGTCGGAATCGCGAAAATAGCCTCTTAAGCCCTCGAAAATCGACTGCAAAGTCCTGGGGAATAAAATAATATTATTTTTCACTTCCGAGCCAAAATTCCAATTTTTGACCGTAACAACTCTAAATGTGCGTGGCCACCCTAAAATGACATCGGCCGCGAAAAATAATCTCATACGGCCTCAAAATCAACATCGGTGACCAGAGGGGCAAAATTGTAATTTTTTCGGTCCCGAACCGAAATTCATTTTTTTGCAGAAATGGGTGGCCCCAAGATTGGCCAAGCCAAAAACGTCATCGGTCGCTCAAAATTGTCACTTTCAAAATTCTCGATTCCCGGTCCCGAATTCCAAGAAATGACTAAAATTGAACAATCGCGATTTTAGCTTATCTCTGGCTAACGGGTGGCTCATTGGGATTACGTGCTCTCGACCCGTGACCGATACCAAGTCAAATCATGTTTTAGTTTACTTGAATCGAGGCGACCTCGATTGTCATATAATTGCGAGGGTCTGTCACTAGTTCCCTTCGGACTCGATCAATCAAATGGACCGGTCTCTGTTGGGTCAAAACATTCCCTCGTCAATCGATATGGTCGAAGATCAAACCAAGGTCGAGTTCTTTGGTCGTGCAAACTCAATCCCATGCTAGCCTTACCCCTAAGGTTAGCATCCTAAGAATGCGCGGTTCTGGGTGAGATCTCACTATAAGTGCATTGGCCAAAATATTCATTTCATAGATCCCGGGAAAAGGATCGAAAATTCAGATTGTTACACAAAAGCATGCACACGAGGGATTTATTATCTCAGCCGTTGGTATGGTTCTTCCAGAAATTCTCTGGGCAACATCCCCTAATCCAAGGGTGACGGCTTTTCATTCGAACTTAATCAGGCAACGTTCCCTAATCAAGGGCGATGGCTATTCATCCGAACTTAACTGGATAACGTCCCCAATCAAGGGCGACGGCTATTCTTTTCCCTCGTGTGACCATTGCAACAAGCATTATATCAACTTGAATACTTCACGCAAAGTGAGCGTCATGCCATAACTCCTCAAAAATCTTAAGTCATGCTAGGCGTGGAACCAAGTTCGTGATCCAAACCGACCGGTCATGGTGCCGACCTACATCAAGCAAGGCTTGGATCGGTACGTCTCAATACCAACTCTCCAAGCAATGCTCATTCTGACACACCTCGACGTCGATCTGAACCAAGCGAGACTCGTTCATGGCCCAAACGTGCTTTCACGCATCATACTAAATACATGAGCAAACGTTACAAATGCATATGCATGAGTGGCAAGCTTATATCAAGCAATCACAAACCACGAGATTCACGCAAGCTCAAAAAGAACACGACTCGCCCAACAACGTAATACATCACCGTAGCCAAGGTTTAGTAAGTCTACTTACTACACCACACAAGTACAACAAGAAAATGACTCGTTCAACGAATGTAACACATTGCCCTAACCAAAGTTTAGTAGGTCTACTTACAACCCTCCAAGATTGTGGCTGGTAGTGGCTTAGTGGCGAATCGAGCAACACGGCATTGCACGTGCATGGGCAGGGCCAAGAGGAGAGAGGGTACCTAGAGAGTGAGTGGCGTGAGGGAGAGAGGAAGAGGGAAATGAGTGGTGAAAGTTGAGAATGAATGGTTAGTGCCTCTATTTATAGGCTATCTTGCCAACTTGCTAGGAAAGTTAGCCCACTTTCAAGGTAAGTTAGCCAACTTGCAAGATTGCAAGATAAGTTAGCCAACTTGCAAGATAAGTTTCTAATAAAGCCATTGACTTAACTAAATCAACTCGTCTTCTTGCCCACCAAGTCTTTGGGCATGTAACTTGTTGCTATTCTCCAAGATCACTAACTTATTGGCGCAAGACACCTAAGCCAATAACTAAACTCCCAAAATTCATTATTACTTATTTGAGAGATGAACCAAGGTAACCGGGAGTTTACGTGTTCATTCACGATCGATTATCTTATTCAGACTGAGGTTCGAGGCTAGGGTATGCCCGAGAATGACCTAGCATAGTCGAGGCAATAACCGGGTTGAATGGCACAAGGCTAAGTCAGCCGGACTGACTGAGCGCACGCCCAGGCACAGGACCGGGTCATGGCCTGTTTGGCAGGGCACAGAGTCGGGCACATGGCCTAGTACATGGCCTGGTCGCATGGGCACAAAGTTGAATGCGCGGGCACGGTACCGGGCCACACGGACGGCGTGCTGGGCACACGGCTGGGCTACATGAGCAAGGAGCCAAGTGCACGAACAAAACACACGAACGAGGGACCGGTTTATGGGCCGAACACATGCATTAGCTCACGGGCGGGCACGATGCATGGCCCATGGCCAAGTCTGATGAGCATGGGACTAGGTCTAGGCCGAAACTGATGGGCACAAGGCCTGGTACAAGGGTCAGGCATAATGACTGGCACACGGTTGGGCACAGGACCGGTCTGTGGTCTAATTGACGGGCACAAGGCCTGGCCTGTGCGGCCAGCACAAAGCCTGATTTGCGACCAAGCCATAAGGCTCTTCGCTTGGCACACGGCTCGTCCATGGCCTACCTGACTCAACGCAACGATCCATGATTGATTCGCGACCGGTCCATGTTCAAGCTTCAACAATCCATGGTTGACCCTCGATTGTCATGTAGCCGCGTGGAATCGAGTACCATAGGATCAATCCATGGTTGCCCTTGATCGGTGCATGGCCGAGCGAAATCACCCACGACCGACACATGACTGCACGGCACCGATTCCATGGTCGTCCCGGACCTTCCCACTAGCGACCCTTATGGTCGAAAGGTTGATCCATGATCGAATCACTCTAATCAACTTGTGTGACTGGGGAGTCAATTCATTGTTGATCCTTTGGCCAATACATGGACGATCCTTTGATCAAACCATGATCAATCCTCAATACACTCGTTCCGACCATACCATCCGTTCCATTACTGACCCTCGGATCGGACTGCTCGCCAATTCCATGGCTATTTCTCTTAGTCATCTCGATCCAAATTGGGGATGTCACAATTAACTATCACCATGATGATAAATTGTCGCTCACCAGGGAAGATCACCAAGAGGGATACTAGATACAGTAGAACAAATAAGATGAGTATCAGATTTTCTCACGTTGAGTTTTCCGTGTGAGTTTTCTGTGAAAGATCGTGAGATAATATATTTGGGTTTTCTTTGGGCTTAATTTAGGTGTGGGAAACATTCGAACATGTGATTGATTGTAATTTTGTAATTCACCGATTGATTCTCTCCCTGTGGAGTAGATACTGATGCTGAACCGAACCACGTAAGTCTTTGGTATTTTTTACTGTTGCTTGTTTATTTCTCTAGTAATTTCGTGTTGATTCAATTGAAGATCTATTACCGTTTCCGCATTATATTTCAACATTGCGATTAGTTACATATTGTAAAATTTGAAAAGTCAAAGTTCCTGTTGATCGTAGAAAGCTATTTGCTTATATATAGTCACATTGAAATTATTAGTCATAAATAAGTCGACAGTTACTTTTGCGATATAATGAGAATTCATCAACTAAATCAAGAAAGTTACCAATTAATGATAAAAAAATGTCTTCTGTTACGCTAAGTCACTAGGTACATCTACAATGCATGTGGAACAAGAAGTAGTCAGATGTGGATTTAAGTCTATCAAAAGGTTTCACCGTTATAGTAGACGAGAAAGCCCAAGAAAAAAGAATAGTGTTAACCATTAACAGAAGAGGAAGAAAGAGATTGTCTGAATCTGTGCTTTTCCACTTTTTTAGTTTCTTTGTTCGAACTTTACCGATGCTGTTAAAACGGCTGCAACAGGGAAATGAAAAAAACACCCTCGTGATCAAAGTTAAATATAAAAATGCGGAAGAGAGAAATGTGAGAAATTATATATATTTTGATATATAGAAAATGGTACATGGAGAGCCTATTTATAGGCTTAGATAGTGGAAATCAAAGGAAATCAAATCTAATATGAATAATCAAAATAGATATTGAAAAACAGAGAAAATATCTTAAATATTTCTAAATATCTCCAACATCCCCTCAAACTCATAGTGACTAAGTCATGTTGAGTTTGAATCAATGTCAAACAGTACCGCGAAAACTTTTTCTCCAAGACGACATCGGGCTTGGTGGATCCGCGATAGGGCCATGTGTGAGGCAGCATCTGGCTTGGCCGCGAGTCTAGTGGTGGTCTTGGCTTCTCAAAATGATGCGCGAAAGGTTGAGAATCAGAGGGAAACAACAAGCGGCCGATACGTCTAGCTTGCGAAACAGTAACTAAGCGACACAACCATAACAGCTGGCATCGTAACATCATGTGACTTATACGGGTAGCTTGGAAAAATCAAGCGGCCTATACAGCTGGCTTGGAAAATAGTTACTAGGATGCGGCCTATACGGCTGGCTTGGAAAATAGTTACTAGGATGTGGCCTATGTGGCTGGCATTGAAAGAAAGCCACCTCTATGAAAAATGCTCGATGGGGGACGCGGTTAGTGCAATTGGCATCAAAACGTGACTATTATGCTAAGGACTCGATTAAGTGCTTCCTTAGATGAGACTTGTGGGCACCAAGTGAACACTGTTGAACGGTGATATTGGGGATGGATTTATTTGGATGTGCCTTGGGATCTCACCCGGTGCACTTCGGTTTACTTAGGAATGAAAAGCACTGATACCAAGTTAAATATAAGTGCGGAAGAGAGAAATGCGAGAAATTATATATATTTCGATATATAGAAAAGGGTACATGGAGAGCTTATTTATAGGCTTAGATAAATGAAATCAAATCTGACATGCATAATCAAAATAGATATTGAAAATCAGAGAAAATATCCTAAATATTCGTAAAAGATTTCTAAATATCTCCAACAATCAAGGTTAAGTAAGAAAAGGGAACCCCTGGTGTTTCTTGTTCCAGCAGGACAGCGACGAGGACGGATCTTTCTATTGTCAGAGCGCTGTTCGTCTTGGTTTGGCAGGCTTCCATCGGACAAGTCCGATACATCAGCACCTATGCTAGTGCTTTCTCCTAAGTAAGAAATTTATGAACTTGTCTGGTCAAACGTAGGAATATCATGAAAACATGGAGAGAGATATTAGTGCTTACTCCTAAGCAGTCGCCTGATCTAGGTTACTTAAGGAAACCCCCAGGTGTTTCTTGTTCTAGCAAGACGGCAACAGGGACGGATCTTTATACCATTAGGGCATCGTTTGTCGCAGTTTGGAAGGCCTCCATCTGAGATGTTCAGAACCCTTGATCCTGCTCCCTTGCTGAGAACGTCTTTGAAAGTTCAAACAAAATTTGTCAGGTGGAGAGATATTGCATTCAAGTTGTAAGGGCGTCATTAATTCCATGCAAGTCCGAATGAAATCAATTTCTATGAATTCAAAGAAGCCCACGGAGTCAAGGAATGTGAAATAACATGAATAAGGACCGCAAACAAGCGACATGGAAACTCAAGCATGACGTTGGTTCCATGCAAGCTAGAAAACTCAACCTGAAGTTTCAACAACATGAATGAAGTGTTGGGGTGTGGTTCACACTCCCCAGCAATAGAATAGTATGGGATGTAACAAAGAGGTGCTATCGGATATATAGTCTCTTTTTCTTGCAATTGAGGGATGTAACAGAGAGGTGCAATGTGCTAATTATAGTGGAATTCTCAGCTGGATGTAGCCCTAGTGTGACATTCTGAATTTCGACCAATTTTTGGGATTTATGAAATGAATATTTCTTCAATGCACTTTCAGTTAAATCTCGCTCGGAATTAATCACTCTCGAGTAGACTAACCGTTAGGGAATGACTAGTTAGGAATCAAGTACGTGAACCTAAGAACTTGGCCATGGATTGACACTTGACCATAAGGATTGGTGAGGGAATATTTTGGGCCGTTAAAGGCCGATCCAAGGATGGTTATGGAATGATTCGCAAATGTCGTGCAATTGGATCGTGGGTGATTCCGCTTGGCCATTGTATGAATTTCGAACGATCCTAAACCTAATCCGAACAATCGCGTCATTCGGAACTAGTGATTTACCTTCACAATAACATGACAACCGAGATCGCCATGACTTGGGTAAACTTATATGTGGCTTGATATTGAAACAGTCACGAGTCGATACGCGTAATTCCTAAAAGCCACCCGTTAGTTCGAGATGCACTAAAGTCGTGTTCAATTGAATTTGGCCATTAATTAGAATCCGAATTGGGTATCGAAGTTTCAAGATTTACACGACTAATTTGACGGATGTCGTCTCATTAAACGTGGCCAATCTCGAGTTGATCGGGATTTCGGAAAAGGGAAAATTGGGCAAGATTTTGTGGATAATGGACCGCCCTCTCCCCTCTCTTTCTCCTCCTCTACGTTGTTGCTGACCTCCCCCACGCCTGCTGACACTCCCCTATGCTGTGTCTATTTTGCTACTGCTGCTTCTGTTCTACTGTTGTTGACGTCTTTCCTGCTGACTTCCCTGCTGCTGCCCATGTCATGGCTGACTTCTTCGACCTACTCCCCATGATGAACTTCACGTTTGTTGCCTCTACTTTGCTATTTCTGTTGACTGCCATTGCTTTTGCCTTGCTGCTGCTTCTATTTCTGCTTTAGCCTTGCTGCTGTTTCTGCTCTGCTTTGCTGATCGCTGACTTTCCCCACTCCCTCATGTGGCTGTTGTTGCTGCTGATCACGTTGCTACTGCTTCTACTAAGCTGTTGCTGACTCTTCCACGAATTCCACCAGCCAACATCATTGACTCCACTTCTGCTGCCCCCTCTTGTTTCTCTTCCTCTTCTGCTTCGCTTCCACTTCTGCTTCTGTTTTCACTACTTTTTTTCTGCTTAATTTCCACTTCTGCTTCTGTTTTCGCTGCTTCTGTTCTGCTCAGCTTCACCCTTCCAGCCCAACCAACAACTTCACCCGCCTCCCTTCGCCAGCTTTCGGCCACTATGAGTACCGCCGCTCGCCCGTCCAGCCACTATAAGCTCAACTCACCGCCTAAAACCGCTGCTACCACCCGCCTTTCACACCACCGCCGAGATACTATCTCACCCTCATCTCTCTCTCACTTGCTTACTCACCCACCATCACCACTAGTCGGGATCACCAGCGTCGTCTGCCGTCCGCTATCCACCACTTGCCGCTTGCTCGCCAGAGTAGCCGTTGCCATGCCAAGGCTCTTGTTTGCTCCCTAGCTTGAAAATCTAGCTTATGCTCTCTTGTAAGTGGCTTCCTAACCCTTGAATAGGCTAAACGGTGACTAAGGGACATGTTTAGGGATGGATTAGAGGCTGTGGATAGTTGGTTTAGTGGCTGGATAAGTATACTTGCTTGATGGTTGTTGGTTGGCTGATTCTCGGTTTAATTGATGTGGTGCCTCTGTGTTTTGTTATTTTTTTTATGGAAACTTGTGTGGGCTGAATTTGAGGAAGTGTTCTTCATGGAAATTGTTCACAACATCTTGAAGTATAACATAAATTAAATCTGGAATTTTTGGAGATCATTTGAGGTCATTTGAAAGTCCATTTTCGGACCGTCCCAAAATTGCCGGGATTACTGTTCACCCGACCTTCTTGGCCTCATTTCAACAAACTTCCGTCAAGAAAATTGTTAAGAACACTTGTGTCTATGACATATAAAAATTTTAGAGCTTTCAAAAATGATTTGGGTACTGAACGAGATGTATTTTGGTGGTCGGGCGGCCTGTCTGACAGAGTCGAATTTTGTCTGGCTTTGAGTGACAAAAATAGGTGTTTATAGTCGGAACTGGGTTTCGTTTTCTCATGGAAAATGTTCATCAAGATGTTTTATACGACATATCCGAAATTCAGAATTTTTGGAGTTGAAATACTAATTATTTCAAAAGGATTTCGGCAGCTGTGCAACTGCCTAGAGTAGCCCCAATTCTGTGCAAGTCCGATTTTATCTCTCGGGGACTATTCGGTGTTGTCGTGGCATTTTGTTGGATGAGTACGGAGTTAGTGACATATGGCTAATCGAAAAGATGAGAATCGATTTGCGTGCTCAGATGCTCGTGTGATCATATAATGCCATGATGTTTCTTACGCGGGAATTTAACCCGTTTTGATGCAGTTTACGCGAGACGATACCTGATTTATCGGATGCCTGGCAGAGGCTCGAATGCCAATCACAGTGGAGGGCGGATTGATGCTCCTTATGGAATGCCATCTTGATACGTTTTAACACGGAACGTTGCCATCGCCAACGTAGCAGGATGATGTCTGGTTACGCCAGAAGACCGCCAGCCTGATGCGTTTTATGCGGGTTGTGCCGTGGACCTTATGCGTGTTACGCAGGTCGTTAATAATATGGACATATCTAATTATGTGCTATGCATTGGGGAATGCCATGATTGAAATAAATGTTGAGCCCGTCTGGATTATTAAGTGTGTTATGCTTGATTACGCCTTGAATTGTGTTGTACTTGTTTGATGAACAATTGGCCATGTTATGGCGGCATTCTAATGTGCAGGACTTGTGTATGTGCCAAGGCGAGGTAAGCATGCCTATGATTGTTGATGGCACATTGATTGTTAGAATTGAATGTTTAGAATTGTTCGGAGGTATGCGTTAGCCTAGGCGAGGCTTAGGTAGTCACTTATTGAGATTTCATCTCATCCTCCCTTGTTAAACATTTTTAGGCTTGGATTAACAAGTAGTCGTCACGTGCAGTTCGGAGTTCTGGAGTAATGTTGGGCATTTGATGCTTCATCCCTTTTTGGATGCCCTTTTTTGTAGAGGAGTTAAGCTTACCAACCATCCGATCCTTTTTTTTGTACATGATTTGTAGATAGTGACCTCGTCGAAGGCTTGCAAATGTATTTGTTGTAATCGATGTTATATTTGTAAAAGTGTCTTGTTGATGTGTATTCTTTGTCTCTCTACTATCCCGTTGATTATATGTTGTATGGAGAATTCGAGTTGCTTCCGCATGTGTTGCTCGTTAGTGTTTCGATTGGGTCGGCGATAAGTCCTAGGATATCGCATACTTGACGACCTCGGAGGGATGTTGCGTGCTCGTTGGGGTTCAGGGCGTGACATCCCCGCTTATTTGGTATCCGAGCAAGGTTAGCTCGATCCAAGTTGATCGAGACTTGGAGTGATAAGGACGATGACTTTAGGATAGTCAATTAGGGAGACCTGTTTGATCACAAGTATAGAATGCTTAATGCATGCCCTGTGAATATGTATTTATGATTGCTGAATGCTTGCTAGATGATATTCGTAATTGCAAGCGCTGCATGGAGTAAGGTAAGATCGAGAATCCTACTCATTATATGCTCTTTATGCTTGTTTTGGTGGCTACTTGTCCTATGTTCATTGTTGTGATTTTATGCCTAGGACTGCTAGACTTGAGTAGATGACTTAGGTCTCTAATTCCTAGGTGGAATTATAGCAGGTTTAGGTGTTTGGTGAGAGAAACCTGTGAGAATGAGCAGCCGAGGAAGGGGGACAAGGGGCCGATCAGGTTCACGAGCTAGAGCTGTAGAGGATCACAGAGTGGATGGGATTTTGAGGGCACATGCAAAGGTTGGAAACTTGATGGAAGGCAGACTCAAGAACGAGCTGCTACTGTTATTGCTGTTGCTGAGGTCACTATTGCCACTGTCAATGGGGCTAACAGAAATAATGGGAACAATGGTAATCATGGGAATAGGAATCGCCAGATGCACCAACTGGTGGAATAGTTCTTAAAGCTGAAACCATCCAAGTTCGATGAGAAGAGAGATCCTGAGGCCGTTACTATCTGGATTCAAGAATTGGAAAAAGCCTTTGCACTACTGGGTTGCACGGAGGAAGAGAAGGTTACCCTGGTGGTGTATCAACTTTAAGGTGTAGTAAATGACTGGTGGGAGGCCACCCGAGGTAGGATATTTCCAGAGGGCATAATTCCAAGCTAGGGTGTCTTGGTCGAGGCTTTCAATGGGAAGTACTTTTCGAAGAGTGCGTGAGAACAGAAAATGGCAGAATTTCTACGACTTTGCCAGAATCAGATAACTGTAGATCAGTATGAGGCTGAGTTCTCAAGGTCGTCTAAGTACGCACTAAAGATGGTCGAGGACCCTGTGGATAGGGCAAGGAGATTTTGGGATGGTCTGAAATCGGAACTCCGTAGTCAGTTGATACTCCTGAATTTGAAATATTACAATGAACTTTGTGAGAGGGCTCAAATGGTTGAGATAGCCATCGCATCTGGATCGCGGTACGTGCTGGCTAGGGATAACCGTCATTTTGGAAAGAGGCCTATGACTGGGAATAGACATTTTGCCCCTCCTGTCAGAAAGAGTATTGGAAAACCGGCATATAACCCAAGTGATGTGTGCCAATTCTATGCGAAGAGGCATGGGAGTGGCCCTTACCAGGGTAGAAGCGGAGCATGTTATGGATGTGGCCAGCAAGGTCACCAAGTGAAAAATTGCCCAAACCGACAGATTAGATCGCCGGTACAACAGCAGCAGCCGCGGGTAGGACATCAAGCGAGAGCTGCCCCGCAGAATAATCAAAATCGTCTACGGGCGTATGGAAATGTGTACACAGCGACTGGGAAGGAAGCGGAGGATTTGCCTTGAAAGTATAGATGCATTGTGTGATGTTATTGGGTGCAATAGGAGATGATTTTGAAGTTATAACTTCAATGGTCATGTATGACGTACAATTACGTATAGTGGATAGGCGCAATCGGTTTATGGATTTCTGAATTGGTGATGATATTCTTTGACGAAATTTGGAAGGATGAGTGTTGCTTGAGAATTTCGGATTTTGTAAAGAACCAGGGTGACTTGTTTGGGAAATCGTTGGATTGAAAATTGATGGATTGGGCTTTGTCTTTAAGAGGTGGAAAGATAATTATCTTGTGATTGACTAGTTGGTTGAGGAACTAAGGCTAGAGGACATAACCAAGGTGTGTAATCTTCCCGATGTCTTTCCTCAGGAATTGCCGGGATTCCCACTTGAGAGAGAAGTTGGATTTGTGATTGAGTTGGCCTCCTGGGATGGAGCCAATCTCTAGAGCGCCCTATAGGATGGCTTTGTCAAAATTAAAGGAGTTAGAGGTGCAGATGCAAGAGCTATTGGATAAGGGATTCGTTCGCTCGAATACGTCACCGTGGGGAGCACTAGTATTGGTTGTGAGGAAGAAAGATGGTTCATTGTGTGGGTGCATTGACTAACAGCAGTTGAATCAAGTGACTGTCAAGAACAAGTATCCATTACCAAGAATAGATGACTTATTCGATCAGCTGCAAAGGGCTTTGGTATTCTCCAAAATAGACTTAAGAATGGGCTACCATCAACTAAGGATTAAGAATGAGGATATACCGAAAACGGCATGTCGGACGAGATATGGACATTACAAGTTTATAGTGGCGCCGTTTGGACTGACTAATGCCCCAACCGCCTTTATGGATTTAATGAATCGGGTTTTCAAGGAATTTCTGGATCAATTCGTCATAGTTTTCATTGACGACATTTTGGGTATATTCGAAAAATCCTAAGGAGCATGAACAACATTTAAGGATGGTTCTACGGACCCTAAGAGAACACGCACTTTTATGCCAAGTTTAGTAAGTGCGAGTTCTGACTAAATCGGATAGCATTTCTTAGACATGTGGTTTCTGGAAATGGAATTTCAGTGGACTTGACAAAGGTCGAAGCAGTCACGAATTGGCCAAGACCGATGACAGTGGCAGAGATTCGAAGTTTCCTAGGCTTGGCCAGTGATTATAGACGGATCATGAAAAGGTTCTCCGCGATAACCACTCCTTTGACGCATCTACTGAAGAAGGAAACAAGATTTGAATGGATAGATAAGTTCGAAAGGAGTTTCAAGAGCTTAAGCATAAGTTGACGACTACGCCCGTGTTGACAATACCATCGAACTCCGGAGGATAAGAAATCTACAGTGATGCGTCGCTAAAGGGATTATGATGCGTTATAATGCAACATGGAAGAGTGATTGCATACGTATTGCGACAATTGAGACCTCACGAGCTAAATTACCTAATGCCTGATTTGGAACTTGCGACTATCATCTTTACACTTAAGACTTGGAAGCATTATTTATGTGGAGAAAGGTTTCAAATCTACACGAATCACCAGAGTTTAAAGTAATTAGTTTCCCAAAAGGAATTGAACATGAGACAACGTCGTTGGATGGAGCTTCTGAAGGATTATGATTGTGATATTCTATACCACTCCGAAAAAGCCAACAAAGTGGCGGATGCACTTAATCGAAAGTCAAGCATCGCGCATATGATGGTCAAAGAATGGACTTTACTTAAAGGGGTGTGAGATTTGGAATTCAAGTTTGAGGTAAGTCACCTCTCGAATTTGTTAACTGCCTTGAGGATTGAACCGGAGATTCAGGCGAGGATTAAGGTATTACAATCTACGGACCTTGAGATTCAAAAGATTTTGAGTATGGATACAACTAAGAGGAAAACCAACTTTCAAGTATCCGAAGACGGGATCTTAAAGTTTCGTGGACGACTGTGCATTCCCAATGACGCCGAACTTAAGGAGGAAATCTTGGCAGAAGCTCATCGTAACAACTATAACATTCATCCGGGCAATACGAAATGTATCAGAATTTGCATTAGCACTACTGGTGGAACGGAATGAAAGTGGCTGTAGCCAAGCACGTGGCGAAGTACCTAACGTGCCAACAAGTGAAGATGCAGCATTGTAAACCCAGAGGATTGTTGCGACCATTGGAAATTCCCCAATGGAAATGGGAACACATTAATATGGACTTTGTCATGGGATTACCGAGGAGCCAAAGAGGCCATGATTCGATTTGGGTTATTGTCGACAGACAATATAAGTCAGCACATTTTCTGGCAGTGCGAAAGGATTTCGCAATGGGTAGGTATGCTGAACTGTATATGCGATAAATAATCCATCTTCATGGAGTGCCAGTAACAATTATGTTAGACAGATATCCTAAGTTTACTGCAACATTTTGGAAAAGTCTTCAAATGGCTATGGAGACAAAGTTGCAGTATAGCACGGCCTATCATTCACAGATGGATGGTCAGTCCGAGAGGATGATTCGGACGCTCGAGGACATGTTATGAGCTTGTGTAATAGACTTTAAAGGAGGTTGGGAAGAGCAGTTACACCTCGTCGAGTTTGCCTATAATAACAGTTATCAGTAGACCATTAGAATGGCACCTTTTGAGGCATTGTATGGCAGAGCATGCAGAACTCCAATTTGTTGGGATGAGGTTGGTGAAAGGAGTATAACGGGTCGAGAGTTGGTACAATAGTCTGTCGAGGCAGTTAAGATCATCCAAGAAAGGCTCATGACCGCTCAGAGTCGCCAAAAGAGTTATATAGATAGACATCGTCAACCTTTGGAATTTAAAGTGAGAGATCATGTCTTCCTTAAGGTGTTGCCAATGCGAGGAACATCCTGATTTGGTAAGAAAGGAAACTTAAGTCCAAGTTACGTAGGTCCGTTTGAGATATTTGGAAAGATTGGAACTTTGGCCTATCGACTAGCCTTGCCGTCGAATTTGTCTTAAGTTCATAACGTTTTGCACATGTCCATGCTGAGAAAGATCGGCGGGAGTTCGGTGGCTCGAGGGATCGTTAATAATCTGGATTTAATGAGTGCGATTTGCATTGGGGAATGTTTTGCCTGAGTTAATTGATGAATACATTTGGATTATTAACCATGTTATGCTTGATTATGCCATGAATTGCTTTGCGCATGCTTGATGGGCAATTAGCCATGTTATGTCGATATTCTAACGTAAATGGCTTGTGTATGTGCCAAGGCGAGGTAATAATGCCTGTGATTGTTTATGGCACGTTGATTGTTCGAATTGCATATTTAGAATTGTTCGGAGGTACGCTTTCACCTAAGTGAGGCTTAGGTAGTTGCTTATTGAGATTTATTCTCATTGTTGCAATATAACCATTTTAGACTCGCGACCATGATTGATCCGGAGACGCTGCCAGGGTACTACGGGGATTGAGGATAGGTCGAGTTACCCCGTCTTTTGAATGCCCTTTTTTGTAGAGGAGTTAAGCTTAACAATCACCCGATCCTTTTGTTGTGCATGGTTCGTAGATAGTGGCCTCATAGAAGGTTTGTAAATGTATGTGTTGTAATTGATGTTATGTTTATAAAAGTGTCTTGTTGATATGTATTCTTTGTCTGTCTACTATCCCGTTGTTTATATGTTGTATGGAGAGTTCGAGGTTGCTTCAGCATGCGTTGCTCGTTAGTGTTTCGATTGGGTCGGCAACAAGTCCTGGGATGTCGCATACTTGACAATCTCGGAGGGATGTTACGTGCTCGTTGGGGTTTGGGGCGTGACATCCCCATTGAATTGGTATTAGAGCAAGGTTAGCTCGATCCAAGTTGGTCGAGACCTGGAGTGATAAGGACGAGAACTTTGGCGTAGTCAGTTAGGGAGACCTATTTGATCACAAGTCTAGAATGCTTAATGCATGCCCTGTGATTTTGTGCTTGTGATTATTGGGTGCTTGCTTGGTGATGATGTTCTTAATTGCAGGTGTGGCAAGGAGTAAGATACGATCGAGAACTCTACTAGTTATGTGCCTTTGGTCCTTATTTCTCGGTTGATTGCTTTGTGGTTGCTCGTTTTGTGCTTATTGGTGTGATTCTATGCCTAGAACTGCTAGGCTCGAGTAGATAGCTTAGGTCTCTAATTCATGGGCGAAATTATAGCAGGTCTAGGTGTTTGGTGAAAGAATCCTGTGAGAATGAGCAGCCGAGGAAGGGGGACAAGAAGGGTGACAAGGGGTCGATTAGGTTCACGAGCTAGAACTGTGGAGGATCCGAGAGTGGATGAGATTTTGAGGGCACTAGTAGAGGTTGGAAACTTGATGGGTAGGCAGACTCAAGAACGAGCTGCTACTTTTACTGTTGCTACTGAGGCCGCTGTTGCCTTTGCCAATGGGGCTAATAGAAATAATGAGAATAACGGAAATAATGGAAATAATGGAAATCGCTAGATGCATCAATTGGTGGAACAGTTCTTGAAGTTGAAGCTGACCAAGTTCGACGGGAAGGGAGATCACGAGACCGCTACTATCTGGATTCAATAATTGGAAAAAGCCTTTGCACTGCTGGGATGCGCGGAGGAAGAGAAGGTGACCTTGGCGGTGTATCAACTTCTAGGTGTAGCAAATGACTAGTGGAAGGTCACCCGAGGTAGGATATTTTCGGAGGGCATAATTCCAAGTTGGGGTGCTTTGGTCGAGGCTTTTAATGGGAAGTACTTTTCAAAGAGTGCGCGAGAACAGAAAATGGCAGAATTTCTATGAGTTCGCCAGAATTAGATAATTGTGGATCAGTATGAGGCTGAGTTCTCAAGGTTGTCTTAGTACGCAACGAGGATGGTCGAGGACCCTGTGGATAGGGCAAGGAGATTTTGGGATGGTCTGAAGCCGGAACTCTGCAGTTAGTTGATACTACTAAACTTAAGGGATTACAACGGGTTGTATGAAAGGGCTCAGATAGTTGAGCGGGATATGAATGAAAGGGCTGCCGCATCAGGATCGCGGTATGCACCGACCAGGGACAATCGCAACTTTGGAAAAAGGCCTATAACTGGGAATAGGCGATTTGTTCCTCCTGCTAGAAAAAATATTGGGAAGTAGAACTACTACTCTAACGCTGCTTGTCGATTGTGTGGAAGGAGGCATGGGAATGGCCCTTGCCCGGGCCAGACTGGAGTGTGTTTCGAATGTGGCCAACAAGGTCACCAAGTGAAGAATTGCCCGAATCAACAACCTAGGCCGCCGGTGCATCAACAACAACCGAGGTTGGGACATCAAGCGAGAGCTGCCCCGCAGAACAATCAGAATAGACCCCTAGCCCAAGGAAGGATTTATGCTATGGCTCACAAAGAGGCGGAGGATGCGCCTAGCGTGATCACAGGTATGGTCTCTTTATGTGATCATGCTGCTTATACATTATTTGATCCCAGAGCATCGTATTCATTTGTGTCTAAGTAGTTTGTTATATTGATTGGTATTGAGCCAAAACTGTTAGGAGTAAATTTGTGTGTTACCACCCCTCTTATGAATAAGGTGCTAATCTCGTTAGGATGTTCGGACTGTAAGATTGTTATTGGTGATAGGGAGAAATTGATTGATTTGGCTGTCTTGACTATGTTTGATTTTGATGTTATTATTGGTATGGATTGGCTGGTTGGATAGAGGGCTGTTATGGACTGTAGTAGTAGGGTAATACAATTTAATCCGATTGGTCACTCTAGATATGAATTTGCGGGAAGCCGAGGAGAAACCTCGATCCCTTGGATTTCGTCACTTGAGGTGACTAAGTTGTTGGATGAAAGATGTCAAAGTTACTTGGCGACTGTGGTTGATTCGTTGATTGAGGAAGAGAGGCTAGAGGATATAGCCATGGTGTGTAATTTTCTCGATGTCTTTCCCCAAGAATTGCCAAGATTACCACCTGAAAGGGAAGTGGAGTTTGTAATTGAGTTGTCCCCTGGAATTGAGCCGATCTCTAGAGTGCCCTATAGAATGGCACTGTCCGAGTTGAAAGAGTTGAAGGTTCAGATGCAAGAACTACTGGATAAGGGGTTTATTCATCCAAGTGCATTGCCATAAGGAGCAGCAGTGTTGTTCGTAAGGAAGAAAGATGGTTCATTGCATTTGTGCATTGACTATCAGCAGTTGAACCAAGTAACCATCAAGAACAAGTATCCACTACCAAGAATAGAGACTTATTCGATCAACTGCAAGATAGACTTAAGAATGGGCTAGCATCAGTTGAGGATCAAGAAGGAGGATATACCGAAGACGGCATTTCGTACGAGATATGGACATTATGAGTTTACCGTCATGCCGTTTGAATTGACTAACGCCCCAGCTGCTTTCATGGATTTGATGAATCGGGTGTTTAGGGAATTCTTGGATCAGTTCGTTATTGTATTCATCGATGACATCTTGGTGTATTCAAGGAGCCTCGAGGAACACGAGCAACATCTACGGATGGTCCTACAGACTTTATGAAAACACTCACTCTATGCTAAGTTTAGTAAGTGTGAGTTTTGGCTCAATCGGTTAGCGTTTATTGGACATGTTATCTCCGGAGATGGAATTTCAGTGGATGCAATGAAGATTGAGGCAGTTACAAATTGGCCAAGACCGATGACAATGATGGACGTCTGGAGTTTCTTAGGTTTGGCGGGCTACTACAGATGGTTCGTGGAAAGGTTCTTCGCGATAGCTACCCCTCTGAATCGCTTACTAAAGAAGGAAACAAGATTCGAATGGACAAACAAGTGTGAAAGAAGTTTTCAGGAACTTAAGCATAAGTTGAAGACTGTGCCCATGTTGACGATACTGTCAGGTCCCGGAGGATATGAGATCTATAATGATGCGTTGCTAGAGGGATTAGGATGTGTGTTAATGCAGCATGGAAGAGTGGTTGTATACGCATCACGACAATTGAGGCCTCACGAGCTAAATTACCCAATGCACGTTTTGGAACTTGCGGCTATCATCTTCGCACTCAAGATTTGGAGGCATTATTTATGTGGAGAAAGGTTTCAAATCTACACTGACCATTAGAGCCTAAAGTACTTATTTTTTTGGAAGGAATTGAACATGAGACAGCGTCGCTGGATGGAGCTTCTTAAGGACTATGATTGCGACATTCTGTACCACCCCGGAAGGCCAATAAAGTGGCGGATGCACTTAGTCGGAAGTCAAGTATTGCGTAAATGATGATTAAAGAGTAGACTCTACTCGAAAGGGGTGCGAGATTCGGATTTCAAGTTTGAGGTAAGTAACCTCTCGAGTCTGTTAGCTACCTTGAGGATTGAATCGGAGATTCAGGCGAGGATTAAGATATTATAATCTACGGATCATGAGATTCAAAAGATTTTGAGTATGGATGCAACTAAGAGGAAAATCGACTTTCAACTGTCCAAGGACGGGATCTTAAAGTTTCGTGGACGTTTATGCATACCCAAGGACGAGGAACTTAGGGAGGAAATCTTGGCAGAAGCTCACCATAGCAACTATAGTATTCATCTGGGCAGCACCAAAATATATCAGAATTTGCATCAGCACTACTGGTGGAACGGAAGGAAAGTGGACATAGCTAAGCATGTGGCCAAGTGTTTAACATACCGACAAGTGAAGGTGTAGCATTGTAAGCCTGGTGGACAGTTACAACCTTTGGAAATTCTAGAATGGAAGTGGAAACATATCACGATGGACTTCGTCATGGGTTTACCAAGGAACCAGAGAGGTCATGATTCCATTTGGGTTATCGTCGACAGATTGACCAAGTCAGCGCATTTTCTGGTAGTGCGAAAGGACTTCGCTATGGATAGGTACGCCGAGCTATATATGTAACAAATAGTCCATCTCCATGGAGTGCCAGTGACAATCACATCAAACAGAGATCTTAAGTTTACCCTACCTTTTGGAAAAGTCTTCGGACGGCTATAGAGACGAAGCTACAGTATAGCACGGCCTATTATCCACAAATGGATGGTCAGTCTGAGAGAACAATTCAGATGCTCGAGGACATGTTGCGAGCGTGCATGATAGATTTTAAAGGCGGTTGGGAAGAACAGTTACATCTCGTTGAGTTTGCCTACAATAACAGTTATCAACAGAGTATTACAACGGCACCTTTTGAGGTGTTGTATGGCAGAGCGTGCAGAACTCTAGTTTGCTGGGATGAGGTTGGCGAAAGGAGTATAACAGGTCCAGAATTAGTACGACAATCAGTCGAGGTAGTTAAGATCATCTGAGACAGCCTTAAAACCGCTCAGAGTCGTCAGAAGAGTTATGCGGATCAGAGACGTAGGCTTTTGGAATTTCAAGTGGGAGATCATGTCTTCCTTAAGGTGTCGCCAATACAAGTAATGTCCTGATTTGGCAAGAAAGGAAAGTTGAGTCCAAGGTACGTAGGTCCGTTTGAGATATTGGAAAAGATTGGAACTCTGGCCTATCAACTAGCCTTGCCGCCGAATTTATCTCAAGTTTACAACGTTCTCCACATGTCTATGCTGAGGAAGTACGAACCATATTCGACTCACGTGCTGAATTATGAAGAAATAGACGTGGACGACAGAGTGTCGTACGTGGAAAGACCTATCCGGACTGAGGACAGAAAGGAGCAGGTTTTGAGAAATAAGATGATCCCATTAGTTAAAGTCATATAGTAGCATTACGGAATGGAAGGAGCCACGTGGGAAAGTGAAGAAATCATGAGGCGTCAGCCCCCCCAATTTTTTGAGTAATGTAGTTGATTGTAAATTTCGAGGACGAAATTTTGTAAGGGGAGAAAAGTTGTGATATTCTGAATTTCGATCCATTTTTGGGATTGATGAAATGAATATTTCTTCAATGCACTTTCAGTTAAATCTCACTCGGAATTGATCACTCTCGAGTAGACTAACCGTTAGAAAATGGTTAGCCAGGAATCAAGTACGTGGACCTAAGAACTTGGCCATGAATTAACACTTCGGTCATAAGGATTGGCGAGAGAATATTTTGAGCCGTTAAAGGCCGATTCAAGGATGGTTATAGAACGATTCGCAAATAACGTGCAATTGGATCGCGGGTGATTCCGCTTGGTCATTGCATGAATTTCAAATGATCCTAAATCTAATTCGAACGATCGTGTCATTCAGAACTAGTGATTGACCCTCGCAATTACATGATAATCGAGGTTGCCATGGCTCGAGTAAACTTAGATGTGACTCGATGCCACGAGTCGATACGCGTAATTTCTAAAAGCCGCCCGTTAATTTGAGATGCGCTAAAGTTGCTTTCAATTGAATTTGGCCATTAATTAGAATCCGAATTGGGTATAGAAGTTCCAAGATTTTTATGACTGATTTGTCGGACATCGTCTCATTAAACGTGACTAATTGTTGGGTTGATCGGAAATTTGGAAAAAGGAAAATTGGGCAAAATATTTTGTGGATAATGTTGAACCCTTCTCTCTCCTCCCTTCTCTCTCTCTCTCTCTCTCTCTCTCTCTCACATCCTCCTCCTCCTCCTCCTCTTCCTCCTCCTCCTCTTTCCCTGCTGAACACCCCCACATTGTTGCTGACTTCCACTCATCCCCTCTCTGCTGCTGCTGACTTCTGCCCTCTGCTGACCCACGTCTTTGTTGCTACTTCTGCTTCCTTTGGCTTCTGCTGACTTCCTCCACCAACTCCACCATCCATCATCATTGACTCTCCCATGTTGTTGACTCCCCCACATTGGCTGACAAACCCCCACCAACTTCACCCTTTTCTTCTTCTTTTCGTCTGCTTCGCTGCTTCTGCCTTGCTGCTTCTGCTTCGCTACTTCAGCCTTGCTGCTTTTGCTTCGCTACTTCTGCCTTGCTACTTCTCTTTTGTTGCTTCTGCTCCACTGCTGCTGACTTCTTCCTCTGCTACTGCTCGCTGCTTTCGTTCTCCTTCTTTGCTTCTGCTTCTTGTCCTACTTCATTCGGCTCCTCCATCTTCAACCACCGACTAGCCCTTTTTCTCACTGAACCAGCCACCATCCCATCCCCGACTCAGCTCCTGAACCACCACAGAACAACCACCTACAATCGCCTCTTCGTCTCACCTGTCCGTCGTCTGCCCTGCTGTTGCTCTGGCTAGGGCTTCTTATTGCATCTCAGCTTGAAATCTTGCTTAGGCTCCCTGGTAAGTGCTTTCTAAGTCTTGGTTAGGATAATGGGTTACTAATGGACATGTTTAGGGGTGGATTAGAGGCTGTGGATAGTTGGTTTAGTGGTTGTATGTGCTGGATTTGCTAAATGGTTTGTGTTAGTTGATTCTCGGTTGGATTGTTGTTGTGCTTTTATGTTTTGTTATTTTTGTGGAGACTTGTGTGGGCCGAATTTGAGGAAGTGTTCTCATGGAAATTGTTCCCAACATCTTGAAGTATAACATATATTAAAGGCAAAGAACACTACAAGTGCCATAACTTATGTACGGCGATCACTTTGGTGCCATAACTTTTTTTCGGATCACTTTAGTGCCAAGTCGGAGGAAAAGAGATCACTTTAGTGCCAATTTGGCCGGAAATCCGACGTGACATTTTTTATTAATTTTTGACGCCGACGTAGCTCGTCGGAGGCTGAGTCAGCGTGTACAGTCAGCATTTTTTATTTTAAATATTTTTTTCATATTTTTTTCTTCTTTCTTTTTTCTTTTCTTTTCTTTTTTTCTTTTCTCCCCTCGCCGGCCGGTTGCCGGTGGCCGGTGGCGAAGCCTGGGAAGGGCTGGGCGAGGACGGCCTTGCCCATGGCCGGCGAGGGGCGGCCGACCCTCGGCGACAGGCGAGGCCGGCCCTCGCCAGCCCAGGCGAGGGCTGCCCTTGCCCGACGCCGGCAAGGGTCGCCCTCGCCAGATCCGGCGAGGGCGACCCTCGCCCGCCCAGGCAAGGGCTTCCTCGCCACGCCCGGCTCGGGCGAGGGCGACCCTCGCCGGCCCGGGCGAGGCCTCCTCACCCGACGCCGGCTAGGGTCGCCCTCTCCCTGAGTCGGGCGTGGGCGACCCTCGCCCGACGCCGGCGAGGGTCGGCCGCCCCTCGCCGGCCATGGGCAAGGCCGCCCTCACCCAGCCCTTCCCGGGCTTCGCCGGTGGCCGGCCGGCCGGCCACCCGCAACCGGCCGGCGAGGGGAGAAAAGAAAAAAAAGAAAAGAAAAGAAAAAGGAAAGAAGAAAAAAAAAGGAAAAAAAATATTTAAAATAAAAAATACTGACTGTACACGCTGAAAAAAAATTATTTAAAATAAAAAATGCTGACTGTACATGCTGACTCAGCCTCCGGCGAGCCACGTCGGCGTCAAAAATTAATAAAAAAATGCCACGTCGGATTTCCGGCCAAATTGGCACTAAAGTGATCTCTTTTTCTCCGACTTGGCACCAAAGTGATCCGAAAAAAAGTTATGGCACCAAAGTGATCGCCGTACACAAGTTATGGCACTTGTAGTGTCCTTTTGCCATATATTAAATCTAGGATTTTTGGAGATCATTTTGCTCCATTTGTTAGTCCATTTTTAGATCGTTACAAAACTGTCAGAATCACTATTCACCCGACCTTCTTGTCTCTCAGAATTTTTATAAAATTTTCCAACCCTTATTTCAACAAACTTTATTCACAAAAATTGTTAATAACACTTGTGTCTATGACATATAAAAATTTCAAAACTTTCCAAAGTGATTTGAGTATTGAATGAGACGTATTTAAATGGTCGGGCGGCCTATCCGAGCGGGCTAAATTCTGTTTGAATTTGAGTTGCAAAAAGAGGCATTTATAGTCGGAACTGGGTTTCATGTTCCGCATGAAAAATGTTTATCAAGATGTTTTATACGACATATCCAAATTTCAGAATTTTTGGAGTTGAATTACTATTTATTTTAAAAGGATTTTGGTTGTTGCGCAAACTGCCCAAAATAGCCCGATTCTATGCAAGTCCGATTTTCTCTCTCTCGGGGACTATTCGGTGTTATTGTGGCATTTTGTTGAACGAGTACCGATTTGGGTTTACATTTGGTTAATTCACAAAGATAAGAATTGGTAATGATTGCTGAGGTGTGTGCATGGTCACGACACGTTCTGTCTAGGCGGGAGTTCTAGACGATGCCCGGCGGGAGTTTGGATGCCGTCTGGTACTCGGGGTTGTCGGGGGATGTTCGATCCCAGACAATGTCGATCGCGGTGGAGGCTGGATCGATGCTCCTAAGTGGAATGCCGTTGGGTACTCGACTTGCTGGGGGGTGTTCGATCCCTAACGTTGCTGTCGCCGACGTAGCGGGACGATGCCTGGTTATGCCAGAAGATTGGCAGGAGTTCGGTGGCCCGAAGGGTCGTTAATAATCTGGACTTAATGAGTGCGATTTGCATTGGGGAATGCTTTGCCTGAGTTAATTGATGAACACGTTTGGATTATTAACCATGTTATGCTTGATTATGCCATGAATTGCTTTGCGCATGCTTGATGAGCAATTGGCCATGTTATGGCGATATTCTAACGTAAAGGGCTTGTGTATGTGTCAAGGCAAGGTAATGATGCCTGTGATTGTTTATAGCACGTCGATTGTTCGAATTGCATGTTTAGAATTGTTCGAAGGTACGCTTTGACCTAAGCGAGGCTTAGGTAGTTGCTTTTTGAGATTTATTCTCATTGTTGCAATATAACCATTTTAGACCCGCGACCATGATTGATCCGGAGACGCTGCCATGGTACTACGGGGATTGATGATAGGTCGAGTTACCCCGTCTTTTGATTGCTCTTTTTTGTAGAGGAGTTAAGCTTACCAACCACTCGATCCTTTTTGTTGTGCATGGTTCGTAGATAGTGGCATCATAGAAGGCTTGCAAATGTATGTGTTGTAATCGATGTTATGTTTATAAAAGTGTCTTGTTGATGTGTATTCTTTGTCTCTCTACTATCCCGTTGTTTATATATTATATGGAGAGTTCAGGGTTGCTTCCGCATGCGTTGCTCATTAGTGTTTCGATTGAGTCGGCAACAAGTCCTGGGATGTCACATGCTTGATGACCTCAGAGGGATGTTGCATGCTCGTTGGGGTTCGGGCCGTGACATCATACGTGGAAAGACCTATCCGGATTGAGGACAGAAAGGAGCAGATTTTGATAAACAAGACGATCCCGTTAGTTCAAATCGTATGGCAACATCATGGTACGGAAGGAGCCACTTCGGAAAGCGAAGGAGTCATGAGGCATCAACACCCCCATTTATTTGAGTAGTGTAGTTTTGTTACAAATTTCGAGGTCGAAATTTTCGTAAGAGGGGAAAAGTTGTGACATTCTAAATGTCGACCCATTTTCGGGATTTATAAAATGAATATTTCTTCAATGCACTTTCAATTAAATCTTGCTCGGAATTGATCACTCTCAAGTAGGCTAACCGTTAGGCAATGGCTAGCTAGGAATTAAGTACGTGGACCTAAGAACTTGGCCATGGATTGACACTTTTCGACCAAAAGGATTGGCGAGGGAATATTTTGGGCCATTAAAGGCCGATCCAAGGATGGTTATGGAATGATTCACAAATGTCGTGCAATTTGATCACGGGTGATTCCACTTGGCCATTGTATGAATTTCAAATGATCCTAAACCTAATTCAAACAATCGCGCCATACGGAACTAGTGATTGACCCTCGCAATGACATGACAACCGAGGTCGCCATGGCTCAAGTAAACTTAAATGTGTCTCGATATCAAATCGGCCACGAGTCGATGTGCGTAATTCCTAAAAGTCGCCCGTTAATTCGAGATGCACGAAAGTCGTGTTTGATTGAATTTGGCCATTAATTAGAATCTGAATTGGGAATCGAAGTTTCAAGATTTCCATGACTAATTTGTCGGACGTCGTCTCATTAAACGTGGCCAAACGTCAGGTCGATCAGGATTTCGAAAAAGGGGAAATTGGGCAAGATTTTATGGATAATGGACCCCCCCTCTCCTCTCTCTCTCTCTCTCTCTCTCTCTCTCTCTCTCTCTCTGCTACCTCACGTCGCCGCTGCCCCCACGCTGCTGACTTTCTCTCCTCCTCCACGTTGTTGATGACCTCCCCCACGCCTGCTGACACTCCTCCATGCTGCGTCTGTTTTGCTGCTGCTGCTTCTGTTTTGCTATTGCTGACTTCTTTCTCGCTGACTTCCCTACAGCTGCCCATGCCATGGCCGACTTCTTCCATGCACTCCCCATGCTGAACTTCACGTTTGTTGCCTCTGCTTTGCTATTTCTGCTGACTATCGCTGCTTCTGTCTTGCTGCTGCTTCTGTTTCTACTTCTGCCTTGCTGCTGTTTCTGCTCTGCTTTGCTGACCGCTGACTTTCCCCACTCCCTCACGTGGCTACTGTTGCTGTTGATCACATTGCTACTGCTTCTGCTGAGCTGTTGCTGACTCTTCTACCAACTCCACCAACCAACATCATTGACTCCACTTCTGCTTCCCCTTCTTATTCCTCTTCTGCTTCTGCTTCGCTTCCACTTCTGCTTCTGTTTTCGCTGCTTCTGTTTTGCTTGGCTTCACCCTTCCAACTTGACCAGCAGTTTCGCCCCCTCCCTCAGCCACCGTCTGGCCACCGTGAGTACCGCCGCTCGCCCTTCTAGCCACGGTGAGCTCAGCTCACCGCCGAAAACCGCTGCTGTTACTGGCCTTTCACACCACCACCGAGACACTATCTCACCCTCAACTCTCTCTCACTTGCTCACTCATCCACCATTACCACCAGCCGGGATCACCAACGTTGTCCACCATCCGCCACTTGCCGCTTGCTCGCCGGAGTAGCCATTGCTGTGCCGAGGCTCTTGTTTGCTCCCTGGCTTGAAAATGTAGCTTAGGCTCTCTTGTAAGTGGCTTCTTAACCCTTGACTAGGCTAAGCGGTGACTAAGGGACATGTTTAGGAGTGAATTAGAGGTTGTGGATAGTTGGTTTAGTGGATGGATAAGTATATTTGCTTAATGGTTGTTGGTTGGCTGATTCTTGATTTGATTGATGTAGTGCCTCTGTGTTTTGTTTTTTTTTTTTGGAGACTTGTGTGGGCTGAATTTGAGGAAGTGTTCTTCATGGAAATTGTTCCCAACACCTTGACGTATGACATAAATTAAATTTGGAATTTTTAGAGATCATTTGGGGTCATTCAAAAGTCCATTTTCAGACCGTCTCAAAATTGCCGGAATTACTGTTCACCCGACCTTCTTGTCATTCCGAATTTTTATAAACTTTTCCAGGCCTCATTTCAACAAACTTCCTCCAAGAAAATTATTAAGAACACTTGTGTATATGACATATAAAAATTTCAGAGCTTTCCAAATGATTTGTGTACTAAACGAGACGTATTTTGGTGGTCAGGCGGCCTGTCCGACCGAGTCGAATTTCGTCTGGCTCCGAGTGACAAAAAGAGGTGTTTACAGTCGGAAATGGATTTCGTGTTCTGCATGAAAAATGTTTATCAAGATGTTTTATACGACATATCCAAAATTCAAAATTTTTAGAGTTGAATTACTATTTATTTCAAAACGATTTCGGCGGCTGCGCAACTGCCCAGAGTAGCCCCGATTCTGTGCAGGTCCGAATTTCTCTCTCTCAGGGACTATTCGGTGTTGTCGTGGCATTTTGTTGGATGAGTACGGAGTTAGTGACATATGGCTAATCGAAAGATGAGAATCGGTTTGTGTGATTGGATGATTGTGTGATCATATAATGCCCTAATGCATCTTACGCGGGGATTTAGCCCATCTTGATGCATTTTACGCGAGACAATGCTCAATTTGTCGAATGCCCAGAGGAGGCTCGAATGCCAATCGCAGTGGAGACCAGATTGATGCTCCTCATGGAATGCCATCTTAATGCATTTTAACGCAGGACGTTGCCGTCGCCGATGTAACAAGACGATGCCTGGTTACGCCAGAAGACCGCCAGCCTGATGCGTTTTACGCGGGTTGTGCCGTGGACCTGATGCGTGTTCCGTGAGTCGTTAATAATCTGGACATCTCTAATTGTGTGCTATGCATTGGGGAATGCCATGATTGAAATAAATGTTGAGCCCGTCTGGATTATTAACTGTGTTATGCTTGATTACGCCTTGAATTGTGTTGTACTTGTTTGATGAGCAATTGGCCATGTTATGGCGGCATTCTAATGTGCAGGGCTTGTGTATATGCCAAGGCGAGGTAAGAACGCCTGTTATTATTAATGGCACATTGATTATTAGAATTGCATGTTTAGAATTGTTCGGAGGTACGCATTAGCCTAGGCGAGGCTTAGGTAGTTACTTATTAAGATTTCATCTCATCTCCCATTGTTAAACATTTTCACGCTTGAATTGACGAGTAGTCATCAAATGCAGTTCGGAGTTCTGAGGTAATGTTGGGCATTTGATGCTTCATTCCTTTTTGGATGCCCTTTTTGTAGAGGAGTTAAGCTTACCAACCATCCGATTTTTTTTATGTGCATGGTTCGTAGATAGTGGCCTCGTCGAAGGCTTGCAAACGTATATGTTGTAATCGATGTTATATTTATAAAAGTGTCTTATTGATGTGTGTTCTTTGTCTCTCTACTATCCCGTTGATTATATGTTGTACGAAGAATTCAAGTTGCTTCCGCATGCATTGCTTGTTAGTGTTTCGATTGGGTCGGCGATAAATCCTGGGATGTCGCATACTTGACGACCTTGAAGAGATGTTGCGTGCTCGTTGGGGTTCGAGACGTGACACCTAGTTTAAGGGTAAATTAGGATAAACTTTGCGTCTCAAATTCTCTTTCTTGCTTTTACTCTTTATTTTCTTTGTGATCGTGCGACAAATCTTAACATGAATTAGGACTATGCTTATATAAAGTTATAAACTTCATAAGTAAATCTCGAATACAAATAAAACAGGATACTCTTAACACCTTGGCTAGTGCTTACTCTTAAGTAACAGAGATTTGAACGTGTCTTGTCAAACCTAGGAATACCATGAAAATGTTGAGATACCTTCACCTTGACCCCACCCATACCTCGAAATCAACTCCCTTCTCTTAGCAGAACAAAGAAAAAGAAGAAAGTTTGAAAAGTTTTTAATTTCAAATGCTCTACTTCCTCCTTGATATCAATTTTTCTTTTTGTTATTCTATATTTTCATACTTTTTTGTTGAATAATCAACTCCTTTGAATGAATGAATGACGTTGCATGTTGATTCCTCGATTCTCCTTTATTCTTTTTGTCACTTTTTGATTATGAAAAAATGGGGGAGAAAGTACGTATCATGTGTATGTGTTCTAATTCTTGGGGGTGAGCATGGTTTCAAGGTAGAATTTGGAACCTGAGAATTGGACCGGTGGAAGTTTCAAGTTCCAAGATATAAAGGGTAGGTTCCAGGTTTCAAAAGTTAGGGAATCTGTTTCGACGGGTAGGTTCTAGGTGAGTGGAACCTGGAACCTAAAATTTGAAATAAGTTTTTGTGTTTTTCTTGGTCTATGTCTTAGCACGATCTTACGTATTCCATGACGTCCGATGTGAGTATATAATCTAGAACCACTAGTCTGGGTTTCCATTTTATAACTGAAACTTTTACTTTGTTAATGTTTCATATTCTTCATGTGTCTAAATATAAATTATGATTAGTGGATTATAGCAGCAAATAGTGATCATTAAAGGTAATGATTCACTACAATCATTCAATTAATAATACAGGTAGACCCTGGAATCCCTGAATCTTGGAACCTGTGACAGGGTAGGTTTCACGTTCCAAGATATGTAGGGTAGGTTTTATGTGTGACATTTTGAGTTTCGACTTATTTTTAGGATTTATAAAACGTTTATTTCGTCAGTGCGCTTATAGTTAAATCTCACCGAGAACTTATCACTCTCAAGTTATTTTAAATTTGAGATTTCGCTAAAATTGCATTCAATTGAATTTAGCCATTATTTAGAGCCCGAACTTGAATGTCGGATTTCTCAGAGTTTCGTGACGAATTTAATTGGACGATGTCGATATTAATGTGGCCAGCCTCGAGATTGCCCGGAATTATCGAATAGTGAAATTTGGACCGGGTGCGGATTTTGACTAGTAGTCCTTCCTCTGGGTTTATTTTATTTAGTGTCTTTTGGCCTTTTTTTAATTTATAATTAGGGTTTTTCGTGACCGTTAGATCAGTCGCCGAGTTCGAACGTGGACCGTTGGATCGCATTCAATTAGTTTGATTTCTCTCTCTCTCTCTCTCTCTCTCTCTCTCTCTCTCTCTCTCTCTCCTCTGCCGCGTCTCACCCCTACGCGCACGTCCCCTCCCCCATCAACCATGCAGACCCCTCTCTCGCTCCTGCTTTCTTCCTCTTCTCCTTCTTCTTCTTCGTCTCTTCTCTCTTCCTCTCGCCGCTGCTCCTGCTTCATCCTTGCTGCTCACCGCCGACCACCGCTCGCCGTCTGCCTCGCGCCGCTCGCTCGACCAGCCACCATCCCCATCGTCACCGCCGCCAAGCCACCGGACATCGTCGCCGTCATCGCCCGCTCGCCCAACAGCTTGCCGCCGTGAGCCTAGCTCGCTGCTTGCCTGCTCGCTTGCCTGACGCCGTCGCCCGTCGCCAGCTCGCCATCGCCGTCGTCACCAGCTCACCGCCGCCGTCGTCACCAGCTCACCGCCGCGAGTCTCGCCACCCAGCTTGCTGCTCGCCTGACGTCGTCGCCCGTCGCCATCGCCGCTCACCTGGCCGAGCTCATCGCCATCACCATGTCGCCCAGCTCACCAAATAACTCGCTCACCAGCCAGCCCGACCGCTTATCCAACTTGTTGGCCGACTCGCTCACCAGCCGGCCCGGCCGCGCACTTGCTTGGTCGCCGTCGCCCGTTGTCGTGACCTACTCGTCCTGATCGGGTTTAGGCCAAGAGGTATTTGTCAATGGATATGAACAACGATTGGTTCGTTTGAATGGTGAACCAAATGGTTCAGTAATCCAATGATCGAGGCACTCCCAAGCCTCATACCTTGCGCGACGAGAATTTTTTAATTTACACATTTGATTGGAGTCACCACTAACCACGATCAAGGGTCGGCTAGAAACCCTGATCGAGACGCAGGAGTGTCGTCTCGATACGCGCGAAAATCAGAGATTCTAAAGTTCGGGAACTTGATTACACTAGCGATCTAACTAGTGCTCTTTCGGTACTTAAACTTGAATGTTCGCAAACTAACGTAACGGGCAGCTTATCGAAAAAAGCTAAGATTCCACCTAACCATTCTAAAAATAGAAAATAACAATCAATTTATTAAAAATGCGCAACTAGATAATCATAAAGAGAATAAACAATCAGCGACCTAGCATCGTCCCTAAAAAAGAAAATGCAATCAAAAGCCCTAAAATCTAGTGAAATTAAGACTGCAATTTTTTGAGAATTTTTTAGAGAATTTTTTAGAGGGTTTTTCTCATTTCTCATTTTTTTTTGTTTTTTAACCTAAAATCTAGTGAAATTAAGCCCAAAACTGATTTCTAAACATTTCCTAGTTTTCTGATTTCTTTTTTGCTCCTCTTTTTCCCTTTTTTTTCTTGTGTTTCTCTTTCTTTTCTAATTTTTTTTTCTAATTTTTATTACTTTTTCCTTCCCTACGTGCTTTTCTGCCATGCACTTCTGCCATGCACGTTCTTTTCCCCTTTTTTTTTTTACTCCCCTTTTCCCTTTATTCTTTTTTCTTTCTTTTGGTCTTCTTTCCTTCTGCCATTTTTTTTTTTGATCGAATTTTCCTTCTGCCATGCACGTGGTCTTCTTCACCGAGAGCTTCCTCAGCTGTTTCTTCATGGCGCCTTCACCGAGCCTCGCCGAGACCACGCCGAGGAAGCCCACCGCCAGTCGACGGCTCAAACCGCCAGCGCCGACGACCGGCGCTGGTCGTACGCTGTCACCGCCGGCCGCCGTTCCGGCGACGATACCGACGACTTACTCCGGTCACGGAACCGACGTTAACGTGTAAAAATCCGATTTCGCGGCTCTCAAATTCTCAACCACCCCACATAGACAATAACATACAAGGACATATACACATCAAATGAAGATAGAGAGCTAACTGTTTCGCTCCAAATCGCGAGCACTCCCGGCAACCGAGAATGAAACTTCCGACGAAGAAACGTATACACGCGGCTGACTCGGAGATGTGTGACCCCCGACGAAACCACATGAACAAAAGCGAGAAACTTGAAGTCAATGACAATAACAGAGCAAATCGTGCATAAATCAGCACTCTAGAGTATCGATTTTCATGGAGTTCATCTCGGATCTCACTTGGGCATTTTACCGAGCGGGTGCTGTGCGAGTAAAACTACGAGTTTCTAAGTCGATTTCAGTGGGGTTTAAAAGGTTTTTCTTGGAAAAGATCGGTCAAGAACACATCCTGGAGGTGCAAAGAAACATTTTCCTCATCTTGTGGTGCCGAACGATCACCGAATGGACTCAGTGTGCCCGGCACCCGAGAGGCAGGGGAGGGGAGGCCAAAACAGGGGAAGGCCGAGAGAGACCCACCTGGTTCACGGCCGACCGGAGCGAGGTGCGACAGCTGGGGGGTTCGACGTCGGTTCGGGCGGCCCTCCGGCGAGCAGGCGAGACTCGGACCTCTCCGATTCCCCTCAACTCTCTCCCGATCTCCTCTTTCTCTCTGTTTTTTCTCTCACGGTTTCACCTCTGTTCTCTCTTTTTTTTGAACTGTCCTCCTCCTTTCTCAGTCTCTTCTCCCTCCTTTTAACTCCCCTCCCGAACGTTGAAACCACCACCATTTTTTAAAACCCTTTCTTCTCTTCTCTCTCTGCATGTACAGACTGTAAATTTTCCTCTTTCGTGTGTACATGGATGGAAACCAGAGAGAGCAATAAAGGCCTTCGTCTCAGTCCCGGGAAGAAGTGTTTTTCTTTGGTCTTTTCTTTGACTCTTCCTCTCTCGTGTTCTCCCCTTTCTCTGGACCTCTTGCTCCACCTTATGTGTGCAGACCCCATTTCATGCTTTAGTGATATGTACTGCGGCAGCCAAAGAGAGAGAGAGAGTATGACAGCCCATTTTTTTGTGTTGCTTTTGACCTTGGACGTCCTACTCTTTTGTCCTTTCTTATTTTGCTTCTTTTGTGAAATGGGGATGAAGATTGACAGAGAACATCCTTTCGTATCAGCCCAGCTAAGAACTCCCCTTTTGTCTTGTCTCCTTTTTTTTATAAGTTTTTATAATAATTTTTTTTAAATTTTTATAGTGACGATTTTTTTCAAAAATAATAAAAATAAAAAAGAAATAAAATAAAAATAAAATACGCTTCACTAAGTTCTACTAATGTAAATGCGCCTAACATTTATATGCCATGTAATTTAATAAAAATATTTTTGTTTAGGGGTTAAAAATCAATCCCTAATTTTCGTACGATTAAACCCTAAATGATTAGGCAAAATTTTGGTGTCAACACCCGTGTGCTCTCCTACTCGCCTGGCCGCCATCCTAGCTATGGCCGAGCCCGTCGCCTGCTCGCCTGGCCACTGCCTCGGCCGTGGCCGAGCCGTCCCAGTCGCTGCCCTTGCCCGTGCCAGTCGCTCGCCTGATCATGGCCGAGAGCCCCAAGCCGTGGCCGAGGGCTGTGCCAAGCCTAGCCGACTAGTTTGCCCGCTGCGCCCGTGCCTGTGCCGAGCCCGCCACTGCTCCACCGAGCCATTTTGGCCCCTTGCCGATTTTTCTTAGGCTAAAACTTAGGTAAGTGACTTCTTAATCCCTACTTAGTACTTTGGGTATTATTAGACTTGTTTAGGGGTTGATTAGTGTTAGTTTAGTGACTAAGTTAGGGATGGAATTGTTGATTGAATGTGATTGGTTTATAGATTAAATGCTGGTGCTTTTGTGGCTTAATTAGTGACAGATTGAAATTGGTTCAATGACTGGGTTGTTGTGGCGTTTGTGGGTGAAATTGATATTTGAATGTGGCCGACTTGAACGTCGGGTTGGTGGGCTAATGTGGTGAGCTTATGGCTTGAAATTGGATATTATGACGTGTTAGATTGGTAATGGTGAAAGTATGGCAATTTGTGTTGTGGTGCGTGTGCTTGAGAAGTGCCCTGAGGCGTGGTTACGCGGGACTAAGCTCGGATTGATTGAAGGGCTGCCAACCTGAGGCGTGGTTACGCGGGTGTGGCGAGGAAAGTAAGAAAACACCTGAGGCATAGTTACGCGGGTCGAGAGAAATGTCCTGAGGCATAGTTATGCGGGACTGAGCCTGGATTGATCGGAGGGCTGGACCTGAGGTGTGTTGACGCGGGTCGTGGATAGTTGGTTGGACACGCATGCGAAATGTGTTTTGGTTGAATTGGGTGAATGCACGTGTGTATGGTGCTCGAGTGACAGTGATGTGTTCTTGGGCTATTATTGCATTATAGGGTTTGACTAACGTGTAGAGTTGACGTGTGATGTGAGACGAGGTAAGTGTGTTTTGTGAATTCGAATATGTTAATTGTTTGATTGTTGTTGAGGCTCGTCTGGGTACGCATTGCCCTAGGTGGGGTTTAGGTAGTCTGCTTATTGAGATTTATTCTCATTACTGTAATACAAACCATTTCAGATCCCCGACCTTGATCATGCTACCACCTTGGCGTTTTGGGGTCCCTATGCATACGGTGCATGAGGAGACCGAGTATCCAGTAGGTCCACATCTGGCTTATATTAGGCACCTTACTATAGTCTAGATAGATGAGGGCTTAGAGGATTATCAGTGCTACACCTACCTGGCGTGGTTCTATCGTGATGGATTGGAGACTGTTGGGTCAATCCATGGTTTGAGGGGCAGCAGCATGGCAGCGAGGATGCCGTAGAAGGGGAACTCGGGGATATGTATGCTCCTGATGGCGAGGTTTTGGACCCCGAAGATCCCCCGGAAAACCCTAGTCCCGAACCTGAGCCCATACCAGAACCTGTAGTGCCTGCGGATCCCGAGCTCAAAGAGGAATTTGAGGAGTCCGAACCTGAAGAAGAACCCGAGCCTATGCCTAAGCCCATGGTGTCCGAGCCTGAAGAGGAGCCGGGTAATGAGGAAGAGCTGATCGAGATCAACTCTGACACGGAGTCGGAGTCTTCAAGGTCTGATTCAGATTGGGCACCATAGGAGTGTTTGGTGCTGGGCTTAGAATCTTTTTTGTAAAGCCCCTTTTGTGTAGTTAGCTAGCCTATCCTACCACTTATCCCTTTTTGATGATAATGGTGGATTTTAACCCTAGGAGCCTAATGTCTGATGGTTTGGCCGAATGTTGTGAGTGACTATCTTCTAAAGTTATGCAATTATTATTTTGTGTTATTACTATCCCTTTGTCATTGTTTTATTGTCTTGGTTGTTATATTCCGCTTCCGCTTGCGTATACTGATGGGTGTTTCATTTGGGTCGGTGATGCGTCCTAGGACGTTGCGTTCAATACGACCGCCGTATGGGTGTCGCGAGCCTGTTAGGGTTCGGGACGTGACATTATGTTCCAAAAATTAAGGAACATGTTTCAACGGGTAGGTTCCAAGTGGAACCTATAAAAAAACCTGTAACTGCTGACCCCTACTAATTCTAGAAAACTTGGAAGATATTAAATGTGTAAATGCAGGAAATTCAATGTGCAGAAGGTGCTATGTCTACCGAAACATATTTATTCACTCTAAGGGACAAGTTGTATGTCTAGAGAAGCAGTTAACACTGACAAGTCTCTAAGTTTGCAAAAATACTGTTGAATATGTTGCATGTGCAAAATGTGGAAACTCTACCTCTTAAAAATTTGTAGTCGACCTCTATAAAGCCTTAAAATTTAAAATTAAGCTCTGATAAGAAGTTTCTAACTTATTTAACGTCAAATTTGTTTTGTTCACATTAAATATACTACTCTTACTTAATTTTAATGTAACTAAGTAATTTGTGTAGAAGTAAGAGCTGCTACAAATTATCACATTTTTGCTCTTAGTTCTTCGACACGATATCCCTTGATTATATTCATCGAACCTTGGAGATTGCAATGCTTGCTTTTGATACCTTGTTCTGAACTCATATTATTTTGGCATGATAAGCAAATCTCTTTTACATTCCACGCACTCAAAACTCTAATTCATTTGTCATGTGAACAAATATGTAAATTGAAATTTAGAGATTGTTTTGTCATCATATACAAAAGGGAGAGATAGTTGAGAAAATTTTCAATAATTTGAAAATTATAAAATAATCAAAACCTAATAATGCATTCATTGCTTGTGTAGAACCAGTTTGTAGATGCATAGATAAATATGAAAATGGAGTTTGGAACAAGATTGTGTGAAGGCTGGTAATACTCTGCTTCTACATAAGGTGAACAAGGTCTTTGACAAAAAGGGTGTCTAAAGCTGCATGGAGTTCTGAAGTGACTTGAAAAGCGAAATAAGTGCAAGAACAAGACTTAAGATTTGGTCGTTCGTCAAGGACTTACGGTTTTATTTTGGTCAAATTTAAGATTTAAAAAAATCCCTAATCAGGTTTCGAGCTCGCTCCCCATGGAGTTCGGGCATATCAATCATACACGGTAAATGATCAAGATATTCCGCGTTGGAGTCTTGCCGATCAGATTTTTCGACGTTAAGTTCGAGACTTTATTGGGACTTTTATGACCTTAAATTCTGAATTGACCAAAATAAAAGCAAGTCCTTGATTAACTAACAACCAAAAGTTTAAGTCTGCTTCTGCGCTATGAAAATCTTATCAAAATGGAAACAATTTGTATGGAAATAATTAAATGCCCTTGAAGTATCTCGTATTACAGATACAATTTGCCATAAAAAAGAACTTTAGAGATTTAGATATCAGATCCGTAAGTACTCTATAATTTGTTGAACAGCTTTCCAAGGTGAAAGGATTGCCCACTAGTGATGATTGGGAGTATGCCCGTCACTTTCTTCCTTTTCTGAAGTTATTCTTTGATACGACTTTAAAAGTTTCGGGATCTTCTTATGTCACTAATAATGATATGGCAAAGGATGTGTATGGGATTTATATCATGATTGACAGATGTTGTGAAAATGAGGACCCGACTTTACAGGAAATGGCTAAGAGAATGAAGATCAAATTCAATAAGTATTTTGGCAATATGAACAACATCAATCTTACTTTGTTCATTGCTTGCATACTTGACCCGCGGCATAAGTGGGAATATGTGAAGTGGATGATTAATCGTGTTTATGAAAGCAAGCAAGCGGAAACTTTACAAGATAAAGTAATAACATCTCTGACGTCTTTGTTCGAGCAATACCGCACTGGTGTATGCCCCCAAAGCAACTTGAGGATAAAGAGCACAAGGATGATTAACGTGTCAAAGTCTCCGGTGGTTGGTGCTGATATTATGACTGCAATGTATCTTAGCGAAACCGGACAACAATATTTGGAAGAAAAATCAGAATTGGACAAGTATTTGGAGGAAGGATGTCAACGTTATAGCGTTGAGTTTGATATCTTAAGTTGGTGGAAAATAAATTCTTCAAGATATCCTATCCTTTCTTCCATTGCTCGAGATATTTTGGCCGTGCCCGTCTCAACTGTAGCATCAGAGGCTGCATTTAGCACAAGAGGTCTTGTGCTTGATGTGTTTCGTAGCTCTTTAACCCCAAACATGGTGGGGGCTCTTATATGTGCTCACGATTGGTTACGATCTGCGCCACTTTCACGTTCGATTGAAAAGGACTTAGAAGAATTCGAAATCTTTGAGTCAAGTGAAAAAATATGGTTGTAGAATATTAATACCCTTCTATGTTTCAATGGATACGTTAATTCTCATTTTCATTGTGAATTTAATGTAGAGTTGCCAACTACAACCATGGAGTCAAACTCGATATCAATTTCTCTAGATGATTGATGAAGTTGGAGATTGCCATTTTAGGTAACTTGTTAGTTTTTACTCGAGACTCTAAATGACTTGGGACCTATTTTTACCAGATAGTGTTTGGACTACTATAGTTTTAACAGAAGTATGGTCAAACTATTTAAATAGCTGGTAAACCATGGCATCCAACACAAGGTTGTTTGCTTTGTTTAACTCCCTAATCGAAGCTTTACACATGGTTACCATACATGTTAATAATATACTCTCTCTTGTAGCAAAAGAAATACACGTATGTCAAGTGATCTAGTGCCATATATTCACACACTCGCGCGCATAAAAAACTCATACTGCTTACATAGGATATATATGTCTCATCATATGCATACAATCATCCAAGAAAAAGTGCAATGAATCGACATGGTCTCTGTTATATGCTTAACTAATCAAGTTTTCTTTTGTGCACGCCCCTTTAAATTTAATTTTACTAGTCACTAACCTGATTAGTTGGACTTAATCGGATTTGTTGTCAGAGGGATTTGATTCCAAAATTTGTGAAAGTAGGACTTAATTCGACAAATAAAAGTATGGGGACTTGATTGGAAAAAGTGTGAAAGTACATGCAAGAAAAGTAGAATATTCCTTATTTTTTTACAGACACCATCCCCACTTTCATCCCCAAGATAGGGAAAGAACCATAAACGTATATTAACGAGCAAACACAGCGCAGAGAAAAGTAACCATTGATGTTTCCTGAAATATGATTCGAGCAGAAGTCCTTTGATTTAACTGGAGCAATTGCAATGTTTGCAGCTGGAATATGCCGCTCTTGATGCTGCTGTTCTTGTGCTCATATTTCATCATATACGGGACAGATCTCAGCAAGCTACTGCGGATGGCAATGAAAAGATCGAATGGAAGTCTTCTATAGTAAGTGAATAGCACCTATTAGTTTCGCAAAAGAACACTACAAGTGCCATAACTTGTGCGCGCTCACTTTGGTGCCATAAGTTTTTTTGGATCACTTTAGTGCTAAAATTTTTAAAAACGATCACTTAAGTGCTAAATTTTTTGAAAAACGATCACTTAAGTGCCAACTCCGGTGCCATACACAATTTTTCGCCGGAAATCCGACGTGGCATTTTTTTATTAATTTCTGAAGCTGACGTGGCTCGCCGGAGATTGGCACTTAAGTGATCGTTTTTCAAAAAATTTAGCACTTAAATGATAGTTTTTAAAAAATTTTAGCACTTAAGTGATCGTTTTTCAAAAATTTTAGCACTGAAGTGATCCAAAAAAACTTATGACACTTAAGTGATCGTTTTTCCTCCGACTTGGCACCAAAGTGATCCGAAAAAAGTTATGGCACCAAAGTGATCTCCGTACACAAGTTATGGCACTTATAGTGTCCTTTTGCCTATTAGTTTCCTTAACTCTCCTATAAGAAAAGCTGAAGTGAAAAGTATGATATTCTTTTTGCAATTTGTTTGACCATTGACAGTTGTTGCAGATTTTGCACATGGATAATGCCAAGACGACCAAAAAGAATGTTCGGAATATTAACAAAGTGCAGAGTGGAGATCGACTAGCTTGACAATCAATTCATGAACTGCCGGAGCTATTGCTGTCCAGGGCGGTTTTTCTTATGGAAATAGCTTTTGCATATAAAGACTAGACATCATTACTTAGTGATCCAATTAACAATTCTGATGTGCATATGGGAAAAATTCATTGCCAATGAGAGCTTCAGTTCCGTCTTCTTGTGCTGGGTCGCTTTATCTTAGGAGACTGTAGGTGCTTCAGAAATCTCTGGGTCGCTTTTTCTTAAGAGAATTTTAGATGCTTCAGAAAGCTCGTTGGTCGAAACCTGACCACGGCCACACTCTATGCTTTTGAGTTCTGGTTTCCGACGGTTCCCCAACACGAAGTTACTCCTGAATTTCCTTGTTATGCTACGAGTGTATATACTCGACAGGAGCTAAACAGTCTTGGTGAGCCATTCACCAAATTGATCAGCCATCTACGCAGACATTGTAATGTTCTACCTTGTGCTGTAAGTTGCCTTCATCGTGCCTATCGTTCATGTTGCAGATCTCAAGCTAAGCGATTTTTGGGGAAACAACCAACCTAACCTGATTAGTTGTCTGATGATTCGGTTCTGTCTGTGCGCAAAAAAAAAACAAAAAACAAAACAAAACAAACTCGACCCGGCCCGATCCGGCCTAGCCCGGGCCTTGAGGTCTGTGGTGAACAGGGTCTCAGATGGGTCTGGGCGGGTCAAGCATGACCCTGTAGGTTTCAGGTTGGGTCGGGTATCAAGAAAGCCCGACCCGATCCGGCCCATTGACACCTCTACTCTATATGGTATGGCCACACCTTCTAAATGAGATGGGGGTTGTAGTGGTGATCGTACTACCTATATATATATGTAGGGATTTGGTTTAATTTCATACAACCAATTACACCATCTTATCATAGCTTAAAGAAAAGTGAGAAGAGAAGGTTAGAAACATGGCCTTAGGAAGAGTTTGTTTATCCGTAGGCATTCTTTGCCTGATATCTCTCTGCTTCGCAGGTATGCTTTAGTTTGAGGAAAAAAAAAACACACACCCACTAGTGTCATCACTTTTGTACTTTTGTACGGCGCTAATTTGAAAGCCATATTTTTTCGATTGGTCATTTGAATACTATAACTTTTACGAGGCGCTCACTTGGCACTTGTGATGAATATCTTTGACAAATTATGATATTTAAGGGATAAGTTATAGCATTCAAGTGAACGTCGTACAAAATTTATGACAATTTCGTTGTCCTTATCCTATTTAGTTTCAGAAGCCTTTATTGAGTAATTCAGTCAAATCCAGTTAGACTTTGCTATGAGAAAACCGAAAGGACACAAGGATAAATAGAAAGCAGAGTTTTTCAAATTCAAATTCAAAATTTATTTTACAGTCTTGTTGTTTGGGCAAATTGTATACAAGTGCTCCGCGATTGGGTAAATTATACCCACATTAGTTCATGTCGTGATTTATTTGTTCGAACAAATTACAAGAACAAGATGAAGTTATGAAATTATTTCGATTCCGATAAGGCTAATAGCTGGAATTTGCAAATTCATGTCCCTATCATTTTGCTATGACATACCTATATATTGATTGCTGAAATTTCTTAAATTCTTGTATATTAGGAAAGTCATTTTCGAGGGAGATCAAGAAAGAGACGATTGGGAATGCGGACACGGGGTCATGTGTGGGGTATATTCCGGGGCCGTGTGCGGAGTTCACAGACTGCAACGGGTTCTGCATCCAACAAGGTCATCCAAAGGGAGGGTACTGCAATAGGGTCGGCACGTGCATTTGTAAATGTGCTTAGATGAAGGATCCGTTTGTTTCCTAGAAAATTATTTGATTTTCTTATGTTTAATTGTCATGTGCAAAAATAATGGAAGCTATTTCCAATCATTATTTTATCGGAAACTTGAAATACAGTTTTGAGAAGAAAAAACTCGCATATGATACCAGTAGCCTGGTTTGGGCGCCCGAGTCCTGGGTTGAGTCTGCCAAGGTCCTGGCTTGTACACCAGATTAAAAAATCGACAGAGTTTACTCGGACCCAATCGAGCCCGAGGCTATTGATTAACCGACTGAATGAACTTTGCTAATCGTTTGCTTTGCTTGAGTGCATGTTATGAGTAGTTGTATGAATGAATGAATGGATTACAAAACCGACACCAAGATGGTGGTTAAGAACATTGGAAGTGGTGGCCGGGAGTCCCTCATGGCGGTCCAAGGAGTTGGTGGTCCTTGGTGATTAGTTTTAGATTCAATTACCCTAGTTTAACGTTAATTAGGCTAGTGTAGTTAATGATTTTAGGTTTTTTTTTTCTTTTATTTGTCATACTCTAACTCTCAACTCCCTTTCAAACTTTTGTCTTACCTTTTGCAGGGCATGGGAGTCGAAACCCACATCTAAAACTACACTTCCCCACCCCTATCCCCCCCCCCCCCCCCCCCCGAGAAGATGGGGAATCGAACTCCCCACCTCCCCATTCCTAAGTAGGAAGGGTGATAAAATAATTAGCTTAGATTCTATTCGATACAACCAAGTTAGACTTAGAATTACTTTTAAATGGTTAGGAAATCTTAGATTGTAAGCGATAACGTAATTCTTTTATGCGGAAAAATTTTGAAATTCAGAATCTTAGATCTTTATGATTTTTCACAATAAGAAGGATAAAGACATAACTTTGTCTATAGTAATGCCCTTTAAAGATAATTGTTGCAGAAAACGGAAGAAATAAAGAAATATGATTTCTTTCCCTTAATCCATTTTTCTCTTAATGTATCTTATTTGATGGAGGATAAAATAAAACTTTCGTTCTTATCTTTTTTGGGTGGAGAGAGGACCAAACTCTATTTATACAGGCTATCAATTGGTGCCTTCTATTAAAGCATATTCCATTTTGTAAGAGTCGCACCTCTTCAAAGTAACTATAATTTCTCAATAGATTTGCACATTTTCATCTTTTTCATTGCCAATACGTTTTAACACTTAATTTATTAACTTTACCAAAAAAAAACACTTAATTTATTAAACCTTTAATTAATAATATCACGTGGGCCACAATTATTCTTACATAGATTAGCTAAACCATCATAATATGATTACATTTAGACTCACCCTAGATATGATTAGTCTCTAATTTCAAGCTCATGGGGATTCATGTCCCAAGGCATTGTCTATTCTTTGCCCAACTTAATATCGAGTTCTCATTTGGCCTTGTAATATTGTTATCCTGACTCTTATTAGGTTTTCCTTTCCCCCATTTACTTTCAAGCCATTTCATTGCTTGGTTGTTTTTTTTACCGCATCACATTTTAATACATTGTTTGTTAGTTTCTTTTCTATTTAGGTTATGTCTTGTTAAGAATTAAATAATAAAACCCTCAAATGTAAGAGTTTTTCTGATGTGGGCTTTAATTGAGATTTTAATTAACCATTTTGTGGGCTTGGTCTAATAAGGTCAGATATAAAGTTTCTTAATTAGTCTAATATGGGACTGGCTAGTACGGGCCGGGTAAGGCTCGGCTCGTGATAAGAGGGCCAGGCATAAAACTCTATAAATAGTGCTCAAGTCCCTCCTCTAGCCCTAATGCACAATTTATCTCACATAAAGGGCAAATGCCAACTGTGAGAGGCACTCTTATTGAGCTAGTGATATAGACGGTAATAGAGGAGAAGAATTTGCGTTGATGATTATCGCTATTCCACATCAAGAACGATGGATTTTAAATTAGGTGTGCAAATTCCTTTTACTCGATTAATGTGTTCTATGTTCTAGCTATGGTGATCTTGGGTGTAGTTTATTGCGACCAACATCAAGAACATTTTCATGATCACTTAGTGGCATCGATACCTATAGAATCACAATTGATAAAAACCATGAATGACCATTTGCATAAAAACTTTTCAATTTAGTGGTACCGAAAGGGCACTAATAGTAACATCAGCGTAATCAATTGCGTAGAAAATTAGACGAACCTCTCGCATCTCATTTGGTTTCTAGCCGAACCCAAATGGCTAGTGGTGACTCCTAGAAATCCATAAGCTTAAAAAAACTAAAAAATAGAGATAATGGCCTGGGAGAGCCAACGCTCTTAAATGATGGACCATTTGGACCGTCTTATGGGTAACGCCTCTAAATCCCTCGAAGTGTCCCCAACCTTTGTGGTTGTTTAATGAGCTTTGGGGAGGTTGCGACAAACACAATGAGCAAGGACAAGTTTACTCTTGTCTAAGCTCACAAACAAGTCTTTCCATGCTTCACGTCGGAAGGACTATTCGCCTTCTAAACAACGATGCACGTCACTCAATGTTTGGAGCACCGCACCTTTCGTCTGCAAAAATAAATTTTGCTGCCATATAAATAGAAGTCAATGATTGGGAAAGTATTCGCAAGCGACAATCAGTGAGTAATTTATGGACAGATGTGACATTCTGAAATTTTACCGACTTGGGATTTATGAAATGGATGATTTTATGAACGTATTTGTAGTTAGATCTTGCCCGGAACTGATCATTCCTGGGATACTAATCGTTAGGGAAAGGCTAATTGGGGATTTAAATTCGCGAGGCCAAAGAAACTCGATCGTGAATTGACTTTTGATCATAGAATTGTCGAGGTGACATTTTGAGCCAATGCAGGCCGATCCAAGGATAGTTAGGGATCAATTCGCCGCTGTAATATTAGTGGATTGCGGGTGATTCCGCTTGACCACGAGATGAACTGACGAATGACCCTAAACCTATACCAAACGATCGTGCTCGTCGAAACTAGCGATCGATCCTCGCGATTAAGTGACCACCGAGGTCGTCACGACCCGAGTGAACTTGAACGTGGCTTGATTCAGTATCGGCCACGGGTCAAAAGTGCGAATTTCCCCAAAAGCCACCCATTAGTCTGAGATATGCTCAAGTTACGTTATTTAAAATTTAGTCATTAATTAGAGACCAAGTTGGGCATTGAAAATTTAGAAAGTCACAACAGAACATTTGGACGACGTTGTTATTAGCCTGATCAGCCTTAGAATTGTCCGAATCCTTCAGAAAAATCAAATTTCGGCGAGAAATGGAAAATGACCGTTTTACCCCTGGAAGTTTGTTGAGGCCAAGTGTAAATGGAGAAGGGCATTTTGGTAATTTTACCCTCACTTTAGAAATGATAATTTTTGGACAATTTTGCCCTTAGATTTTTGTGAAATTCTCATTTTACCCTTAGATATTTTTGGAAAAGATTCGATCTCGGCCGTTGATCTCAAGATAAGAACGAATCATGGCCGTAGACTAAAAAGTAGAGAGAGGGGCAAGATGGTCATTTGACCAAAAGGGGGACAATTATTGGAGTATATTAAGCCATTTTCTCTCTCTCTCTCTCTCTCTCTCCTCATTCTTTCCCCCTCTCACGGCTCACTCTCTCTCTCTCCCCTCCCCTACCGACCGACCGCCTCCTCTCCCCCTTGGCCGTGCCGCTGCCGTGCCGGCCACCGTCCGCCATCGCCGATCGCCGCTGTTCAGCCCGACGGCCGCTGCCACCGCGTGGCCACCAGCTCATCACTCTCTCTCTTTTACTTGGACGCGCTTAGGATTCCAAGTAAGTTACAATCTAAACCCTATTTAGAATATCGGGTATTAACGGACTAGTTTAGACACGGTTTAGTCGGTTTTAGGGGCTGATGGAAGTGATTATAGATGGATTAGAGGAGAGCTTGATCCCTTGTTGTGTTCATGGATGTTCATGTGGCTGTTGGATGATAGTTTGGACATGTTGGAATGAGTTTTGGCAGTTGAAATTCGGTAGAAATCAATTAGGGTTTGAATCCTTGAGGTTTGGTGTGATTCTCGAATTCGTGGTTACTGTACCCGTCCGGTTTTCCATTTTTGTGGAGAATTGTGTGGGCCGAATTTGAGAAAGTTTTATTCATGAAAGTTGCTCCCAACATCTTGAAGTACAACATATTTTAAATTTGGAATTTTTGGAGGCCATTTGGGTCGCACGAAAACCCATTTTCAAACCGTATTAAAACTGCCCGGAATACTATTCATCCCGACCTTCTTGTCTTGTCGAATTTTTATAAAATTTTCCAGATCTATTTTCAATAAAATTTCTTCACAAAAGTTGTTGGGGACTTTCTTTTCTATGACATATAAAAATTTCAAAGCTTTTCAAGGTGATTTTGGTGTTGAAAGCAATGTATTTTGTGGACAAAACAGTCTGTTAGAGCGAACTGATTCTGGTCTAGTTTCGAGGGACGAAAAAGCATGGTTACAGATTAAACTGGATTTCGTGTTCTTCATAAGAAATGTTTATCAAGATGTTTTTTTATGATATATCCAAAATTTAGAATTTTTAGAGTTCGTTTACTATTTATTTTGATGGGATTTCGGTCACTGTGTAAACTGTCCAGATTTACTCTGATTCTATGGATGTTCATTTTTATGAGCGGAATGGTGGGGGTGTCGAGGTTGAATAGTTGCTGCCCTCATGACTGGAATTGATGCTTGAATGTGTGTTTGTATGTTCTAGGGACTGAATTGAAATGGTTGAATTAGGTGCCTTTGGGTGCATTTAATTAATGTTCGAGTATGTGAACGTGTGAGATTTGAGGCTTGTGATGTGCGTGTGATCACTAAAAAGCCCTGAGGCGTGTTTACGCGGGGTATAGATAAAATATGGCGTGTTGGCATATTCGCGTGATCACTTAATCCCTGAGGCGTGTTTACACGGGGAATTGAACGGCCTGAGGCATGTTTACGCGGGTCGTGATACAAATGTGGGGACGGAGGCGTGTTTACACGGGCCGTGGAAAGAGATTGAAAGTGAAATGTGTGATGTGGCAAGTGAGAATGTGATCGGGCCTGAGGCGTGTTTACGCAGGTCGCGATAGGAACGTGTGATGTGGCAAGTGGAAAGTGAGATCGGGCCTGAGGCGTGTTTACGCGGGTCGCGATAGGAACGTGTGATGTGGCAAGTGGAAAGTGAGATCGGGCCTGAGGCGTGTTTACGTGGGCCGAGGAAAAAGATGGAAAATGAAATTGGTGTGTTAGTGCATGAATGAGTGTGAAATATGGGGTTCGGAATTGTTGTGTGTACGACGTGTACTTTTGGGCATGAGAATGGCTTGAAATGTGCATGTGGTTTGAAATTTGTGTATTTGAGACTAATGTGCAGGTTGAGCCCAGGTAAGTCCATTTGTGTGTGATACGTATGTATTGAGTGATTGTGTGTTTGGACCTGTCTGGAGATACGTGGTAGCTTAAGTGGGATTTAGGCTGTCAACTTATTGAGAGTTGTCTCATGGTTGCGTAACCAAATTATTTCAGAACCCCGTCCTGAGTCATGAATCTACCGCCGTTGCCGCAGCATTTTGGTATCCCAATGCACATCGACCATGCAGTAGTAGAATACCCTATAGATAATCCGATCGAGATTGAGGTAGATTTTGAGTCGTCAGAGGAGCAAGTGAATCAGGGGGAGTCAGATTCAAGTTCGGAGGAGACCGACTCGGAGTGGACATCATCTAGAGTTTGTAGGGGTTAGCTGAGGGTAGGGTGATCATTTTTGAAGTACCCTTTTTGGAGTTAGTTTGCACCCAGACTACTGGTCTCTTTTGATGTTAGCGGTGTAAATTTTAGAAGCCGGTATGCTTAATAGTTTTATTGTGAATGTGGTGGGTGTATGAAGTGGTTGGTTGTTGTATATGATGGATTGTATTGGATATTGTAAAAATATCACAGTGTAATATAGTGCTTGGCGGGTGGTGATTTGTCTTTCCCTATTACCCCATGATTTTATTGTCAGGGTTTATGTTCTCGTTTCCGCCTTGTTCGAACTCTGATGTGTTGGGTTAGATCGGCGATGTTCCTGGGACGTCGCATTATTCGACCGAAGAGAGATGTTGCGTGCTCGATGGGGTTCGGGGCGTGACAACGGAGGAATGTATCCAGTATGATTGGAGACTTTATTGCACAATGTCTTCAAAGTGTAACCAAGTCACGCGGCCGTGAGCTACGACCTTAACTATAAGACAGAGGGGGGGGGGAGCGCGGTGCGGGTGTTGGCGCGTGGGTGTTGCGGCATCGTCGATAATGAGGGGCATCGGCCACGAGGTGGCTCTACACCTGAACCCCCCAAAAAATGAAAAATGAAGAATTCTGGGAAAGTTTATAAAAGGCAATATTCCATAAAATACATATTCAATGGAAATTGATTTAAGAACTTTCCAAATGACATGGAGAAACGTATCCAAACGCAGGCAATTTATATGGAAATAGTCTTATGCCCTCAAAGAATTCTCTGTCGCGCATATCTGGAAGGTACATATTCTATGGAATTTGATTTAAGAACTTTCCAAATGACTTGGGAAATCTCATCCAAACGGAGGCAATTTATGGAAATAATCTTACGCCTTTAAAGAATTCTCTGTCGGGCTTATATGGTCCATAATTATTCAATGGAATTTGATTTATGAACTTTCCAAATGACATGGAAAAACTTATCCAAACGGAGGCAATTTATGGAAATAATCTTACGCCTTTAAAGAATTCTCTGTCGGGCTTATATGGTCCATAATTAATCAATGGAATTTGATTTATGAACTTTCCAAATGACATGGTTTAACTTATCCAAACGGAGGTAATTTCCAAATGATCGAATTGCTTATATATGGGATGGGATTTTGTGTAATTTTCCACAGCCAACTATACCATCATAACCTAAAGAAAAGTGAGAAAAGAAGGTCATCAGAATGGCTTCCGGAAGGGTTTGTTTGTTCATAGGTCTTCTCTGCTTCATTTCTCTGTACTTCGCAGGTAATGCTAGCTTCTGCTTCATAAGCCTTCATTCGTTCTGTTTCAGTTTAGACCTCGGTTGAGACACATAAAGCGAACTGTTTAACTACTTGTTTGGGGGATGTCTTACGTTGATTTCTTGCGTTCTTGTGTATCTCAGAAACTTCAGTTGCGAGGGAGGTCCCGGAGCCACCAATTGAGCATAAGAACATTGGGCCGTGTTCACAGTTCGTGGACGGCTGCTACAAGACTTGCGTGGGAAGGGGGTATTATCTTGGAGGGAATTGCGTGACTGGCGATTCGGGGTCGTTCTGCATTTGTAGTGGTTAGTAGATGAAATCGCGTAAGTCTAAGCCAAGTAAAACTATTTGTTCTCGTGGTTCAAATAGTTATGAATAAATTCCCATCCTCCATTCAACTTTCTTCAATTAATAATGTCTGTTTGGTGCAACTTGACTCATAGCTTCCCTTACACTCCTACGTTCATGTTTCTTCTTTTCTCTTTATTAGTTGATGAAGGTTTTTACAAACTTTGCAATCTTGCAATGTGTACATGATATTGCTACAATCTAATCTATAGTTGTAGACTTATATCTTAACTGTTGGGATCCTATAAGCTCTCCCTTCCCGCAATTTAATGCCTATTCTTGGTATTACTTCAAGAAAGATGAACTATATTGGAGGCACAAATTTTAGTTCAATCTTCACAAGATCAATTTTGAAATCAAGAAATTTTCAAGTACACGACCATTCATAAACTATGAAAATGTCAATGTTGTGAAACGCTGTTGCCATTTTGACACCTGCGCGACCTCAAATTACAATTGCTTGTAATAATTGTTGTCGTGGCGAAGTAGTCCAAGAAAAATCAGAATTTTGATGAACTAAGGCAAGTGTAATGTTTTATAGCAACACGGATAGTAAATCTTCTCGTTTTATAAGCAACGGATCTTCTCGATTTGTAACATCGGAAACTGCTTAGTCTTCTTAATTGCTTGTGGTAGCAGGAGTTGCTACTACAAGAGAGAACTAGAAACATAAATGGCACCAGATTTACGTGATTCGATCTGAGTGTCGTCACCTAATCGAGAAGATGCAATGCCTAGCTCCGTGTGTTTCTTGGAAATTTGTTTGATTTTCTTATGTTTAATTGTCATGTGCAAAGATAATGGAAGTTATTTAATGGAAGTTATTTTCGATATTTTCTTTTATCGGAAACTATGAATTACAATTTCGAGAAAAGACTCGGTTACGATATCGGCAGACTGGTTAGGGAGCCTTGTTGGGGCTGCGAAGGTCCCGGTTCAGAGTGTTAGGACCCAGGTATAAATGGACTGCCACATTAGCGATTGCTGGCCAAAATTAGTCAAGAGAACTAGATTACATTGTCAAATCGTCAAAATGTTTAGGACTAAATTGAGTCAATTGTAAAATTTAGAATTGAATTGGCATCCGTATTATAGGTTTTAGATTTTTTTTGTAGTTATCCCGAAACTAGAATTGCAAACGTTCGCCTCCATATAGTGTTAAGATGATATGTCACGAGATCCATTTGCAATGCCTTCATTGCCAAACATATTATTCACGCAATCATATTTGCAATCCATCTACACATTATTGCCCTTCAAGTTGTCCTTGCTAGATTCATTTGTAGCGTGACGGTCCACATGGACTGGGTTTGGACATTCCCAATGGAGTTTCAGAATTCTAAGAAGAAATTAATAAACTGTGTTGACTAACCAAAGCATTTACATCTTCCTCCCATGACACCTTCCTGGGAATCAAACGCAGTGAAAAATAAAGAAGGAATTGTAAAACGCGCTCGCTCTCTATTCCGAACATGATATTTTGCGGGCATAGTACATATACTAAATTGTGGGTCATCTGATCTGGCGGGACTCACGTAAAATCCAGTGTTTTCAAAACCGGACCGGTCCAGCTGACTCTACCGGGTGCCGGTTACACCAGCCGAAGTCAGTCAGGGCAGTGTTGCCCTTACGTTGAAAATTGGAATTTCTGACTTTGTAAAATAAAGAAGATATTGCGTGGACCATAGTTTCAAGCTCGTGCACGGATGGATGAAAGGCAATTTAGAAATCATACAGATATGAAGTCAATTTATTTCTCATTTTTAGAAAGATTTATGAAGTTAAAGGCCATTAAAAGCTATTATCAGCTTTGCTGTGCCACAACGCTGTTATTTATGTGCATTTTGTTATGAATATTGGCTATGATATAACTTTAGCTCACCTCTTGAAATGGTCGGTTTGAGTCGTTTTACCGGTTGAACTAGTCGAACCGCATACAGATCACCTCTTTGGAGAACACAACTCGAACACAACATCACTTTAGTGATAGAAATCCGAACGAGACACTACACGACTTAACTTGAAACTATATAATGACATTAACAATTTCTTTTTAGTACGTCATAATATTTTTCTACTTGTAATTATTTATATTTTGACATCAAATTTAGTTTTTCTTTCTTCATATTCAAGAAAATTGATTATGTGGGTCATTTTATGATTTTGTCTCTCAATTTGAGCTTTGCAATAGGGAAACATAGAAGTCAAAAAAAAAAAAGGAGAGAGAAAGGAAACATAGAGTAAAAATTGAAACTGATTGAGGAAGTTTGGTGGTTTCCTCGAAATAATTTTTGTGGCTGACCTTTTTGACCGTCACACCATCATTCTAAGACGGTCATGCTAGCTGCTACCTTTTTGTTTTATGGGGAAGTGCATCCCATTAAATATTCAATGGTATTCTCTTCTATCTTCCACATTAATATCATTCAAGGCGTGATTCTATTGTTTATAGGTTTTGCCATAAAAGGAACTCAATGAGATCCTATTATTATACAAGATCTGCAATACATGTGAGGTGGCTGTTAAGGTGATGCTCGAATTGCCTAGTTTGGATTCTGTGTAATTCTTCACGACCAATACAATTATAATCTAAATAAGTGTGAGAAGAGAAGATCATCGAAATGGCTTCAGGAAGCGTTTCTTTATTCATAGGCAAGCTTTGCCTCATTTCTCTTTGCTTTGCAGGTAATGCTATATTTTGTTTCTTAAGCCTTCGTCAAGTTTGTTCTGCTTTAGTTTTGACCATGCTCGGTACCCCTATATGATCCGAAGGCTCAAGGGACGCTTTCTAAAAGGTCCTAAACTTATTGTACTTTCGTCATTTTAGTCGTAAACCTTATAATTTTATCAGTTGAGTCCTAAACCTTTTAAAAATTTGTCAATATAGTCCATTCGACCAATTTTAACCAGAAATTACTGACATAGATATTCGCCGTCCTATGTGGCATGATCGGCGTTGATGTCGACTAATTTTAATAATTATTTTAAATATTTTTTAATTTATTATTAATTTCTTATACTTTTCTTTTCTTTCCTTTCTTTTTTTTTTTCTCCTTCTTCCATTGTTGATTGCCCAGCCTTGTGGAAGGTCCCTCGTCAGGATCTAGCCAAGAACCACCACACCAACCTTGGGCGAGGCTCACCCTCGCTAAATGCAGCAAGGTTGAGCCTTGATGAAGGCTAGCAAGGGTGAGGCTTGACCTCACGTGAAACAGGCGAGGGGCGACCTCGCCGACCTTGGGCGAGCCTCGCTCATGCCAGATCCGGTGAGGTCAAGCCTCGCCCAAAGCTAGCTAGGCCTACCTTTGCCGGATTGAGCCTTGCTCGGTGTTGGTGAGGGTGACCTCGCTAAGGCTGGCAAGGGCGAGCCTCGCTAGTCGTAGCCTCTGGCCAGTTGTTGGCTATTGTTGAGGCTGGGCAATCAACATAGGAAGGAGGAAAAAAATAAAAAATTAATAAAAAAAGTTGAAATTTTTTTAAACAATAATGAAAATTTCGACATCAATACCACCCATGTCACGCAAGATGGCTAGCATTCACATCAACAATTTTCCGGCCAAAATACAAATTTTTAAAAAGCTTAGGACTCAATTTGTTACACCTCGAAACCTACCAGATCGGGGATGACACAGCCATCTTTCTACCTAAAGGACACTGCCTGAAAACCAAAGAACAAACTCCCAAAAATCCCCATGATATCGCTCTCGCTTTATTAGCTACTAATCAAGAAACCTGAAAATATAAGAGAAAGAGGGGGGTGAGCAACCACAGCTCAGTAAGTAGTTCATATCTCTTCTAAGCAAATCGAGCAACTACTATGCATGTATACATAAAGCTATACCAAAAACTCATAATCCAACTCTTTAATATATGTATATCAAACAAAATACGAGTCGTTTTATTTCCTCAAAACTTTATATAAGCCAGAAATATTCATTTAATCACCATAACAAAACAACATCAATGGTCAAGTCCTTGATCAATCTCTATTAAAAACCATGTCGTTGATTCCATTGACTAATCTGAAATCACACATCAATGATTTATTCTATTGATAAATCACATAGGTCAATTCCGTCGACCAATCTATTGCTCAATATCAAACCATGGTTATGATACAACGCCTTGTAACAAGGCTATCAAAATTCCCTCCTTGGCAAGGTCTCCATCTATAATGTGATATTCTTAAATCCAACTCACTTGAGATTTATGAAGTGAATAGTTTATGGACGTGCTTGTAGTTAGATCTCGCCCGGAATTGATCACTTCGGGAATACTAACCGTTAGGGAAAGGCTAATTAGGGATTTAAATTCGCGCGACCAAAAAACTCGATCGTGAACCGACTTTCGACCATCAAAATTGTCGAGGTGACATTTTGAGCCAATGAAGGCCGATCCAAGGATAGTCAGGGATCAATTCGCTGCTGTCATATTAGTGGATCGCGGGTGATTCCGCTTGACCACGAAATAAATTGACGAATGACCCAAACCTATACCAAACGATCGTGCTAGTCGGATCTAGCGATCGATCCTCGCGATTAAGTGACAACCGAGGTCGTCACGACCCGAGTGAACTTGTACGTGTCTTGATTTAGCATCGGCCACAGGTCAATAACGCGAATTTCCCCAAAAGCCACCCGTTAGTACGAGATATGCGCAAGTTACGTTATTCAGAACTCATGCATTAATTAGAGACCAAGTTGGGCATTGGAAATTTGGAAAGTCACGACGGATCATTTGGACGATGTTGTCATTTGCTCGGTTAGCCTCGGATTTGTCCGAATCCTTCAGAAAAATTGAATTTCGGCGAGAAATGGAAAATGACCATTTTACCCCTGGAGATTTGTTAAGGCCAATGTAATTTGGGAAGGGCATTTTGGTAATTTCTCCCTAGCCTTAGAATTAGAGATTTTTGGACAATTTTGCCCTTCAACTTTTTGAGAAATTCCCAAATTGCCCTTGGATATTTTGGAAAAGATTTGATCTCGGCCGTCGATCCCAAGATAAGATCGAATCTAGGCCGTTGATTTGGATTGTGAGAGAGAGGCATGATAGTCTTTTGGTAATTCAATTATTGGCCTAGGACTATTTAGGCCAAATTTCTCTCTCTCCTCACTCTCTCACCTCCTCTCTCGGCTCACTCTCCCTCTCCCCCTCACCGACTGACCGCCCCTCCCCCTTGCTGCGCCGTCGCTCGCCAACCACCGTCCGTCCGCCGTGCCATTACCGTCCCATCACCGAACCGTGACACCACCACCCTCACGCTGTCCATCTCTCTCCCCTCCCGTGGCCGTGAGTGAACCGCGGCCAAGGACGCCGCTTGCCACCGCCTGCCGTCCAGCCAACCGCCGCCGTCGCTGAGCCGCTCACCGCCACTGTGTGCCGCCGTGAGCCGCCGATCAGTCGTTCCCCCTTCCCACTCTAGCCGAGCCAGTCTAGAGTTCGAGTAAGTCGTGCCCTAACTCTATTTAGGATGTCGGGTATCGATAGACGCAATTAGGGGTGGAATCGGACTTAATTAGATGCAGTTTTGGTTAAATTAGGGGCTGTTTTGGGAATTAATTTAGTGGATCGGTTTGAGGATTGGTATGGGCTGATTTGAGGTTGAAATTGTGACGTTTCAAGGCCGAATTGACGCCGAATTGAATGCTGGAAATTGGGACTCGTAATGACGAGTATTTGGCTCGATTTAAGGGCAAATAGTGTCGGTTTGGTGCACGGTACGGTGGCTGGAATGTGATGTTTGTTATGGCTTGAAATGTGTGTGGAAATGCTGAAATGGTGCTCATTATGTGGCTGTGTTTGTGGGCCTGTGAGTGGCCTTGTATGTTTGTTGTACCATGACTTGATTGTTTGAAATGTGCTTCGTTATGTGCACGCCTGGGCCGAATTGAAATTGACTGTCAATTGGTCGTGTTGGGGTTTTATTGAGCTTGAGAAATGCGTGGTTTGATGCGTGCACGGGCCAAGTGTGAATGGCCAATATGTTGGCATGTGGGTGTTGAACTTGTGAACTAGTGAGAAAGTGTGTGTTGTGCGGTACATGTGGTTACAAAAATCCCTGAGGCGGTATCATTACGCGGGGAATTGATCCGTCCTAAGGCGGTACGACTATGCGGGACGATGCCCGGTATTACCGGAGGACGGCCAACCTTAGGCGGTACCATTACGCGGATTGTGTAGTAGGTGGTGAGTGTTGAGCCTGAGGCGGTACCACTGCGTGGGCAAGATACACGGCCTGAGGCGGTACCATTACGCGGGCCCTGAAGTGTTGTTATGAGTTAGTCGTAGTGAACCTGAGGCGGTACTACTACGCGGGTCACTGGCGAGTTGAGCATGAGTTAGTCGCAGTGAACCTGAGGCGGTACTACTACGCGGGTCACTGGCGAGTTGAGCATTTGTTAGTCGCAGTGAACCTGAGGCGGTACTACTACGCGGGTCACTGGCGAGTTGAGCATTTGTTAGTCGCAGTGAACCTGAGGCGGTACTACTACGCGGGTCACTGGCGAGGCGAGTGTGGGATGGTCGCAGTGAACCTGAGGCAGTACCATTACGCGGGTCACTAGCGAGTTGTGTGGAAATAATGTGATTAGGCAGGAATGAGTGCGTGAAATGTAATTAGAACGTGCATGTGATTGGAAATTATACTACTGTGGCTAACGTGCAGGTCGCACGCAGGAAAGGCCCAGGTAAGTATAAATTGTGTGCCTGCGAATTACGTGATAGCATAGGTGGGGTTTAGGGTGTGTGCTTATTGAGATGTAATCTCATGGTTGTTCAACCAACAATTTCAGAACCCCGACCTGAGCAATGAATCCCCCATCGCCGCCACTTGAGCGTTTTGGAGTACCGATGCACATCAACCACAATGTTGTAGAGTACCCGATGGATGATAATATGGCCTGGGTTAAGCATACGACAATAGTTTGGGTAGACGTAGGGTTACCCCTTTGGCAGGTTTATACCTATACCGCTTGGTTCTTCCGGGACGGGGTATATGAGTTTGGCCCCATCCGTGGTTTCGATGTCCCCTTTGACGAAGTTGGGGACTGGGATCCATCAGCCATACCTCCTCCGGATGGCGAGATGACTAGTTTGGAGACTAGTCTAGTGCAGTCAGGACTTCAGCCTGCGCCTGCAGCACCTGAGCCCTTGGGGGCCGAGCATGACTCGGAGCCGGAAGAGTCCCAGGCGGGGTATGATCTAATGGACGTGGATCTTGAGGTGATCCCAGAGGAAGAACCATAAGAAGAAGAACCTGAGGCAGAACCTGAAGAGGCCCCAGAAGACGAGCTTGAAGAAGAACTGGAGGACATACCCGAGGACGAGCCATGGTACGAGCCAGAGTATGTCCCAGAGTACGATCCCGAGTTTGTGCCGGAGGACGAGTCAGATGATGAGCCAGTCGAGGAGGAGCGAGTCGAGGTTCCAGCGGAGTTGGGTGATATTAATAACCCAATTGAGATCGAGGCTGAGTCGGAGTCCTCAAAGGAGCCGACAGTTCAGAGGGACTCAGATTCAGAGGCCGAGGAGTCAGATTCTGAGTGGACACCAAGCAGAGGGCATAGGAGTTAGAGTAGGGATTTAGGTATAGGTTTTTGGAAGTGTACCATTTTTTATGATAGGATACCCAGGCTATCGATCCTTTTTGACGTTGGTGGTATATAGGGCAGAAGTTCGGTGTGCTTGTATATATTGTGGTTTGTAAATTGTGGATATTGTATAAATTTGAATCAGTAATGGATGTGGTTAATCTCCCATGTTTACCCCAGTTCTTATTCTCCGGGTATTGATTGTGGCTTTTGCTGATGGATATAAATCTCTGATAAGTTAAATTGGGTCGGCGATACCCTGGGATGTCGCATTATTCGACCAGAGAAGTGTGCCGCGTGCTCGATGGGGTTCGGGGCGTGACATATAAAGCCGATGGCTCAGCTTAGAAAGATATCCTAACTCAGTATGCATACCCCTAAACCCTTCAATGGGTTCACAGTGATATTGAGCACAAAACACACATCCTCCAGCAATCAAATCCACAATTAATATCACCAATTACTTTTACAAAACAAAGCACATAATCTTTGTCAATTTCGTTCATCAATTGGAATACACTTCACAAACCAAGTATGTGACATTTCACAACTCAACTCAACCACCAAAATCCTTTTCATAAAGTATTTCTCAAATCATTCGAGAACTCGTTTCTTAAACCATAATACATTTCACATACCCATTTCATAAACCAAGTTCACAAATCAATATATATACCTCGTTTTGCAACACCATTCCTAAAACATATCTTAAGCCATTTACAAATACCAAAATATAGTAAATGTCCGATCCATATTTTTATGCAACAAACAGCATTATAACAACTCATACGATACTCAAATCCTTATCACTTTCAAAATATGAGTTTATAAACTTAAAGAAAAGATAGCCCCACTCACCTGGGAATAGTTACAATTAAACAACAAAGATTACTTGAACCGTCAAAGTTGCAATCCTATCAAATAAGCGAGAAACAACATTAAAATCGAGTGAAACACTACCTCGACTACGACTCGGCTAAACTAGGCTTAGACGCTAACATAATGACTAAAAAGTGCCCACAAATCTCTTGTCCATAGCGATTATTCAAAACCGATCGCAACGTGGAGCTTGAGCGCAAAACTTGGTCATAGCTCTCTCCATCGAACCCCATTTCAAGCAAGCATATCGTCAAAACAAAGCCCATTCAAAGAACTACAATAACTCCAACTTGGCCAACCCAAACTCGGGCCAAAAGGCGATGAAAATTGGCATATAAAGCTGCTGTCGCACACTGTTCATCACTTGCGGCCAACTTCAAAAATTCATATCAGGCAAACTATAAGTCCAAATCGAGTTCCACAAAATCCCACGGCCCTACAACATCCTAAACTACAAATTCTATAAATATATATATATATATATATATATATATATATATTATATGCAGTTTATTGACTCAAAAATCGGATTACGCAGTTTGATGTTCACAAACTCCAAAATTGTGCCCTAATTCCAAAAAAATACTCCAATTGCACGAACAAGGGGTGCGAATACTTATCGGGCGTTGCAATATGAAGTAACACCAGCTTGGTGAGACTCCCGTGGTAAGTGCGTGCTCTTTTTCCTCTTCTTGCACAAGTGAGCTCTCAGCCACTCTCTTTCTCTCTCTTCCTTGCTTTTCCTTTTATAAAGCACTGTCCACTTTCTTTCTTTTGTTGAATTTTCAACCCCTTTTTATTTTTTTAGTCAAAATGTCCAAATATTATACAATTGGAAAAATTAAAAGGTTTAGGATAGAATTAGCAAATGTGTAATAGGTTCATTCTCCTTCAGTTTTGACTATGCTCAAGACCCGTATCTGATCCGAAGGCTCAGGGGACATTTTGTTCTATTCAAAACAATAGATGTTTTGTATTGTTTTGATTTTTAATGTTTCTTGAATTCATGTGTATCTCGGAAAGATTAGCTACGAGGGAGGTCAAGAAGGGAACGATTTGAAGAGCGGACATAGGGCCGTGTTCAAAGTTCACCTACTGCAACAAGGCTTGCATCGAGTGTAAGTTTCCTATGGGTGTGTCTTGCGAGAAGGCTTGTAGAGTTGGATCCAATGAGTGCTATTGCAAATATACTTAGAAGAAACTACATAACTTAGAGCGTAGGAAAACTGTTTTTCTTTTTCATCGTTTAGATCGTTGTTGTGAATAAAATTCCATCTTGAATGATGACTATTTGGTGCGACTTCACTCATCACCTCTCATATTTACACTCTTGACGCGGGAGCATTTGACTTGCGATGTTCATTCAAGTAAAGGTAGATTTCGGTCATAACATACTTCGGTGGATCATCAACAAAGGGACTTTCGACCGAGTTACCGATAAGGTTATCAGTACACCAATAATACTTGCTGAATGCAAAATTAATCAACAATATATCTATGAGAGTTATTTAAAGCAATTTCTTATGACATTTGCTAATTTATTAAAGTGACTATTGGTTGGTTAAAGATGGTGGAAAAATTTTGGAAGATAAACCACAAGGATCAAGATTTCAAGTTTCCATGCATTATCAATGTATTTCTAAGTTCCTAGGTCTCAACTGTTATGTGAGTGTCAAGAGTCAAAGTCCTTAGTTCAGAGGTATTTGAATGCTTCCTAGTTCCCAATTCCTCAAATGGTTGGATAGTCCCATGTCTCTTTAATGTTTGTTTATTTCCTGAGTCTTAGTTTCCTATAAATAGAGGAGAGTCCTCCGTTGTAATGCAGAAGACTTTGATAAATGAAAATATATGAGATTTTTCTCTGCGTGAGCGATTATCTTTGGAGAGTGGATGTAACGTCCCGGATACAACTAACAGGTTTCTTTAATCTTTTCTGAATTCTTACATCGCAAACGGAAGGTAGCGTGCGATTAAGGTCAGCACTTGTAGCTTGAATTAACATATTTACACAACACATTATATAAAGTGGAGAGGGAAGATCTTACTAATTCATTAAAACATTTAAGTAAAAGGGCGGAGACGGAACTAACGATTCACAAAAGACGGGAGGACTCAAAAAGGTACTGGCTCCCACTAGGATTAACAAAGATCCTACATAACAAATGCTACTGTCTCAAGTCCATCATCACGGTATACACAAAAAGAAGCCACCCCGATTCCCTAACAAGTCTTCCCACATCTATTGATCCTCCTTAGTCCACTATCGTACTAGGAATCTCTTCCGGGTCACTTTCCTCGGACGATACTTTGTTGAAAATGGGAAGTTGAGAGAAAGGAACACAAGAGAATACTTAGAATACTCTTTGATATTTTTGTGGCTTGGCTCTATAAAATGATTCAATCTCAAGCCCTTTTATAGGTACATAGAGACCCTTCGTACATTATATGCATTTAATAAGACCTCATAAAACTCCTAGAACTTTGTAGTACATGAATCTTGAAAATCTAAATGGACTAATTAAATGCATGACACATACATGAACTACATCAATGCACCTAGGAAGAAGTACACGGATAATACCAATCTTAGAATAATGCACCTAGATTCATGAATCAAGTTTAATTTTCAACATTCTCCCTTAAACTTGATTATATCTAGTGACTCCAATCGAAGCACGCAATCTTGCAAAATCTTCAAACTTCAATGCCTTAGTGAAGATGTCGGCAATTTGATCATTGGTCTTCACATATGCAAGCTTCACTTCTTTCTTCTCAATGCACTCTCTTATGAAGTGAAATTTTGTGTCTATGTGCTTGGTTCGATCATGAAAAATGGGATTCTTTCCCAAAGCAATAGCAGACTTGTTGTCAACATAAATTGTGGTAGCAACCTCTTCTGGCATGTGAAGCATCTTCAACAACTTTCTTAGCCATATTGCATGACATACACATGATGCAGCAGATACATACTCGGCTTTACAAGTTGAAAGAGTCACAATTTGCTGCTTTTTTGAACTCCAAGTAAATGCAGTATCACCCAAGAAAAATAAGAAACCGGTGGTGCTTTTTCGATCATCAACATCACCACCCCAATCACTATCACAATATCCATGAAGCTTGAAGTTTCTAGCAGGAGAATAAATTAAACCATAATCAAGAGTACCTTTTATGTATCGAAGTACCCTCTTGGCCATCTTCATGTGATTCTCGGTAGGTGCTTCCATGTATCGACTAACAAGACTAACACTATAGAGGATATCGGGTCTTGTGCAAGTTAAATACCTCAAACTTCCAATAAGGCTTCTATAAAGAGACGCATCCACCTTCTTACTTTCATCAAACCTTGACATCTTTGCTCCACATTCGATGGGAGTGCTCACCGGCTTACATTTCTCCATTTTGAATTTCTGAAGAATTTTCTTTGCATAAGCTTCTTGAGAAATGTAGATACCACCATCAACGTGCTTCACCTCAATTCCAAGATAGTACGACATAAGCCCAATATCGGTCATCTCGAACTCTTGAGCCATCACCTTCTTAAATTCTTCAAACATTTTTACATTGTTGCCGGTGAAGATCAAATCGTCGACATACAAACATACGAGCATAAAACCTCCAGCTTGATCTTCTTTGACATATAGAGCATACTCATGTGGACACTTGATGAATCCATGATCTTGAAAATATTTGTCAATGCGACTATACCAAGCCCTTGGTGCTTGCTTTAATCCATACAAAGCCTTCTTCAACTTCAAGACCTTATCTTCATGTCCTTTGACAACATAGCCCAAAGGTTGCTGAACATACACTTCTTCCTCAAGATAGCCATTCAAGAAAGCGGACTTAACATCCATTTGATAAATTTTCCATTTATTTTGAGCTGCCAAGGAAATAATCAAACGAATAGTTTCCAAACGAGCTACAGGAGCAAATACCTCATCATAGTCAATGCCATGCTTCTGACTGTAGCCTTTCGCAACGAGTCTTGCTTTGTTTCTTTCCACTTTTCCATCGGCATTTTTCTTCACTTTATACACCCATTTTACGCCAATTGCCTTTTGTCCTTTAGGAAGGGTTGCTACTTCCCATGTGCCATTCTTCTGAATTGCTTGAATCTCTTGCTCCATTGCATCTCTCCATTTTGCATCCTGCACCGCTTCTTCAAAGTTTAATGGTTCAATGTCAGCAAAGAAACAAAATAAACTTGGAGTATCAATAACTTCCGTTTCTTCATATATGTTGATAAGATTCCTTTTGCGCACCGGCTCTTCAGAGGAGCTATCATGGGAACCTTGAGAAGTAGGAGATGGAGGTGGAGTAATAACATCTTGATGTATTCTTTGGCTTGATTCTCCCTCTTGTAAAGGACAAATGACATATTCATCATTTTCAGCAACATTCCAAACCCATGAGGCATTTTCATCAAACTCTGCATCTCTTATAATCACGATCTTCCCATTGGAAGGATTGTAGAACTTGTAGCCTTTAGATTTAGGATCATAGCCGATGAAGACAAACTTCTCACTTTTTTCATCAAGCTTAGATCTCTTCTCATCTGGAATATGAATATAAGCAATACTTCCAAAAACACGTAAGTGAGAAACACTAGGTTTCTTACCACTCCATGCTTCTTGAGGTGTCATGCCACGAACACTTCTTGAAGAAGATAGGTTGGACAAATATACCGCACATGCAACGGCTTCGGCCCAAAATTCCTTTGGCATCTTTTTGCTTCTAAGCATGCTTCGAACCATGTTGAGAATGGTTCTGTTCTTCCGCTCTACGACACCATTTTGCTGTGGAGACCTTGGAACAGTCAAGAAATGACGAATCCCATTGGTGTCACAAAAGTTTCAAATTCCCCGAAGTGAATTCTCCACCTCGATCGGTCCTTAATGCTTTAATATAATAGCCACTTTCTTTCTCAACAAGGGTCTTGAATTTTTGGAATGCTCCAAAAACTTCATTTTTAGCTTTCAAAAAATAGACCCATGTTTTGCGAGAATAATCATCAATAAAGAGTAGGAAATAATTGGCTTTACCATGTGAGGATGGTTTGATGGGTCCGCACACATCGGCGTGAACAAGTTGGAGTGGCTTCGATGCTCTTGAAGTGGCCTCCCTAGGAAAACTTTTTCTAGCTTGTTTGCCAAAAAGACATCCTTCACACATTTGGTTGGGATGATTGATTTTGGGCAACCCATGCACCATATCTTCGTTCGCCAAAGTCTTCAAGCTACCAAAATTCAAATGGCCAAATCTCAAGTGCCAAAGCCAAGAAGTATCTTCAACACAACTCTTCAAGCACCTTGGATGATCAACTTGAACATTGAGTAAAAACATTCTATTTTTCTCCATAGGCACCTTTGCTATCAACTTATGAGAATCATCTCTCAAAAGAAGGCAACGATCTTTCAAGTGAATATCATATCCCATCTCAAGTAATTGTCCCAAACTTAGAATATTAGACTTCAAAGTAGGAACATAATAAACTTGAGATATCAAAAGATGACTTCCATTTTTAGCACGGATTAAGACATCACCTTTTCCTTTGATTGGGGCTTTAGTATTATCTCCAAAGATGATGTTGCCATTCACCGCCTCATTAAGAGTTGAGAATGACTCTATGTTGCCACTCATGTGATTTGCGGCACCGGTATCAAGATACCATGCTCCTTTCTCTCTTTCTTCATTTGTTGCCAATAACAACAGTGTTTCGTCTTCTTCTTCTTTAAGTTCAATATAATTGACCTTCACTTCATTGTTTGTAGTGGCACTCCTACATTCATTAGCATAGTGCCCAAATTTGTGACAGGAATAACATTGAATATTAGCTTTATCATACCTTCTCCTTTCACCTCTATTGTAGCCATAATTTCCACGTCCTCTTGTTTGAAAGCTTGACCTTTCATTGATGGAATGTTGATCTCCGCTCCTTCCACGACCACGACCACGACCAAAGTTTCCTCCACGGCCATGACCATGACCACGATCACGGCCACGATTTTGACCTCTCCCATGAGACAATTCTTGCTTTTTCATTTGATCTCTCAAAGAGACCTTAGTTTGGAGTACTTGGGTCGCCGTCTCTTCCTTCTTCTTTAATCTTTCTTCATATGCTTGCAATGACCCCATGAGCTGATCAAGGGTCATAGTCTCCAAGTCATTGGATTCCTCAATGGCAACACCAACAAGATCGAGCTTTGAGTCAAGCGATCTAAGAATCTTTTCAATAACACGAGCATCGTCAATATTTTCGCCATATTGCCTCATTTGATTGGTTACGGAGGATACTCTAGTGAAGAAATCAGAAACGGATTCGGACCCCGTCATATGTAGAGATTCGAACTCACCACGTAGAGATTGAAGACGTACCCTCTTCACCTTGTCAATTCCTTTGAAATTATTTTCTAAAATATCCCAGGCTTCTTTGGCCTTTGATGCGGAAGCAACTTTCTCGAACATGGCTTCATCCAAGCCCATGTGAATAATAGAGAGGGCATGTTGATCACCTTTACGAAGCTTGTTCAACGCGTTCTTTTGATTTTGATTCAAAGCCGCTTCATCCTCCGGTTCATCATAGCCTTTTTGAACAACTTCCCACACGTCTTGTGAGCCAAGCAATGCCTTCATGCGAATGCACCATTGCCCATAATTTTGTTTCGAAAGCTTGGGAATGGCATAAGGAAAAGAGCTATTCATCTTCAACCGTAGCTCTCGATACCACTTTGTTGAAAATGGGAAGTTGAGAGAAAGGAACACAAGAGAATACTTAGAATACTCTTTGATATTTTTGTGGCTTGGCTCTATAAAATGATTCAATCTCAAGCCCTTTTATAGGTACATAGAGACCCTTCGTACATTGTATGCATTTAATAAGACCTCATAAAACTCCTAGAACTTTGTAGTACATGAATCTTGAAAATCTAAATGGACTAATTAAATGCATGACACATACATGAACTACATCAATGCACCTAGGAAGAAGTACACGGATAATACCAATCTTAGAATAATGCACCTAGATTCATGAATCAAGTTTAATTTTCAACAACATCCACAATCCCTCTATCGCCTCCATTAACACCATTCGCTCCGCTAGTTCCATTGCCGCCGTCACCACCACTTCCACCATCGTCTCAAAAACACAAGGATTCTAACAACTCTCCATGTCGGTTCTCAAACCATGCTACAAATTTATAAGAAACATGAGGAAGCCTCCCCACATCTACCCAAACGATAATAACCTGACAAGTATATACAGTAGTAGACCTAGGAAAGATCACATCATCCCAAACAGTATCAACAAAGAAATATGTTCCATATCAAGTTGGAGGTTGGGCATTCATCTCAGCGATCTGAAAATGTTTAAATCAACAAGAGTGAGCTTTTGCCCAGCAGGAAAACAAGGCAATTTCTTAAACCCAAAGATCTAACCAATTCCAATTCCAGCACAATCAACATAGCATCAACAATAACACATGCTCCAAGAATAATCATGCAAACAGAATTAGCCGAATTAGCCAACAGAATAAGTCTCATAATCACCAAAATAAGATTCATAGTCATCACATGCATTTGTATCATATATTCCCATCATCATCATATCAGGTCCACCCCTATCTCACAGTTCAACTGGGGGCAAGCCAGTCCGTGCGGGTCACTTTCAGTCCACGGACCAGACTTCCACGGGTCGCTGGCCATGGGCTTTCACTCCGGGGCATCTGTGGGACGCTGGCCACAGGCATCTCCTCCCGACACCCTACCCAGTTGTCATCGGGAAACTCTCGGTTCGCTGACCAAGACTTAGCTGGCCACAGGCATCAACATCTACGGGTTGCCATCCGTAGGCATCTACGGGATGCTGGCTGTAGGCGGTGCTCAATATCTCAAATCCATACTCAATATGATAAGATCATATAATACTGATATCCATAAACTCACAATAACATATCACCACGACGTTATGATAGTATCACATATAAATCATTGCAATTTAATCACTCATCACTATCACCATAATTGCACCCACAAGGTCATCCCATTTCCTTATCCATTTCTCATCCAATTAAGGCCAACCATACTTCATTTGAAAGCTCATGATGTGCACATCACATTCTCAGAAGGCCTCGGACCACAATTCTCACGTTTTCAAGTAGAAAATAGGGAATTTTTACAACTGTACAGAATCAACTTGTTTTACACTCTCGACGAATTTGGGACACCAGCTATAGTAAGAAACCTCCAAAAATTATCTAATTTAAATATGTGTTAGGAGAGACCTAAATGAACAACTTTCATGGAGGACTTGAACACTAAAAACCTTGGTAAGTACTTTTTTTTTGTGGCTCAAGACAGGAACAAAACAAAACTTTTCACTAAAATAGAATTATTGTTTCTCAAAAATAACTCTCCAGGACCCAAATCACTTCTAAAAATTTTGGATTTAAAATATGTTGTAGAAGAGGATGTCTCCAAGAACTTTTATGAATGAAGTTTCTCAGAATCGTTCTAGAAAATTGTACAGAAAATTGAGAAGACAGAAAGGTCACTGAAATAGTGCAGAAAACATCTTGAGCATGGTGAGGAAAATAGACCATCGTCCTACCCAAATCACGTTGGAAAAACCTCAAATTAAACTATGTTATAAAGGGAAGGATTTCTAGCAACTTTTATGAAGGACTCAACTTAAGATTTTGACTCTTCAAGATGGAACAAAAAAAATGAAGAAAGAACGAAGCTCTGGGCGACCAGATCTACCCCTCCTAGGTCCTCATGTACTTTTCACCCATTTTGGTGTTGACAAAGCTCACGGATCTTCCTTCCCTTCCACAACAAACTATCAATCAACTATCAAACATATAGAAGTCATAAGTTCATTGCCTTTGCATATAACTTGGTTCGAGAGACTCAAAATCCACGTGCGAGGCTCACCGAGCTTAAATCTATGGCTAGAATGCCCTTGGGCTCTAGAATTACACATGCACCAGCACTACCATTCTCGGTTCCTTCCATGCAAGCTCAAATAGCAACTTTCATTCACATTTAAACCTTAAAACTCGAAGAAACACACATCCACACATACACAAGAGAGGTGCTAAGAATGGGCATAGATTGAAGGCCTTAAAATCAAGCCTAAGTTCCCTTGCCTTGATCTAGAGCTTTAGGGGATCCTTCAATAAGGTTAAATGCAACCTCCAGTGGCTGTTATTGGCGAGACGAGGGAGGAGATAAGGCGGTGAGGGCGATGGACAGCTGTTGGCCGGAGAGAAAAAGAAAGCGGCGTGAGAGAGAGAGAGAGAGAGAGAGAGAGAGAGAGAGAGAGAGAGAGAGAGAGAGAGATATGGGCGTGGGGGGAGGAAAGGACGCCGGTGAGGGGCCTAGGGGAGAAAGAGCTCATCATCTTGCATAAGGAAAAAGAGCTACAAGCTACCTTCTAAGTAATGATTAGAGTGGCTTTCTTGCAAGAATATTTCATGCAAGAACCCTTATTAGGCAAGGGTGGGCGGCACACTTGAGTGCCCAAGGTTACCCACTAATTTCCAAACTAATAAGACAAGAAAATGTGACAAATGTACAAGACAAAAAGCAATCTAGTGTTAAAAGGAAGAAAAAGGCCACTTCTCCCCCTCCGTGCAAGTTCTTGTTCGGCCATACATGGGGTGTTAGGGCACACTTTGTGCTCTAATACCTCTAATTAGATCATACCATAAAATTTCCACATTCATATCTTTTCATTTAAGCAATCTAATGACCCTTGTACGAGCGGTACATCAAGTATGCGCCAATTAAAATTCCTCCGAGTAATCCCACAAATTTAAATGACTTTGGTGCCTCACGGATCTTAAATCAAGGTCCCTCAATTAATCCAACTCGTCGAAACAATCGTACCTTGCTCATCACTAATTCCATTTCATATAGCACCTTAATCGATTAGATGAAATTTAGGATGTCACAATGGATAACTTCTATATCGGTTTCTTTATTCTTGGAGATTAAATTACTCATCGATGGTGAGCTAATAAGAACTTTATTCTCAGCTAGTAGTTTTCCTTTAGACCTTGGTGGTGAGCTTCTCCTATCACAAAGTCCTTTAACTTTGGCAAGTGGCTTGTCCATTAAGCCTTGGAAGTGAATTTCATTGATTGCGACCTTCATCCTCGGTTGGTGGAGTGTCCTTTATACCTTGGTAACGGTCTTAAACTATCTTTCGGTTACCTTTTTACCCTTTGGTAACTATTGTTGGGACTAACTTTGCAACCTAAAGGAGGTGAATAGGTTACTTTAGAGATTTTAAAAACTTTCACGGAAAAGATGTCATAAGTAAATATTGGGTTTCACTAGATATATGAGAAGCAATGATTCACTTATGTGCTAGAAATGATAAACAGAAGGATAAGCAGCTACACACAAGGATATATAGTGGTTCGGCTTTGATTCCAAGCCTACGTCCACTCTCACAACTAACAGCCAAAACTTGGGCTTGGTTGCACTAGTAAATTACTGAACAAGTTACGCTCAGCATACATCACTCTCATAAATTGATAGATCACATTATCAGGAATTGGGTGCAATTATTACTTGGTACAGTTCAACTTTAAACACAATCATAATCTAGTAAGTGCTATTATCAGACAGGAGTTTTTTGCTCAGTATACGGCGTGTAGCAATTTCTAGAATTTTATGAGCACTTTCTTTAACTTGTTGACTTCAAAAGACCCTTTCTATCATAGGCATCTTCAATATAATCATTGATGATGTCTTAGAGAAGCAAAATAGCCGTTGGTACTGCTGTCCTAGGAACTGACTGCCTATACAGCCTTTTTTGTAACTTCTACAGACTTTCCTAAAATAGCTTTTGCTGTTGTTCTGTAGTTGTGACTCTGACAAATTGTCAAACGACCTGTTCTCCTCTCTATCGGATCTTCTATTGTGCAAGTCCAGTCAACAACGGCTATAATAGTGAGAGAACGGTCATATTAAATGATCCGTTACCTAAATATTATCATTTACTTGATCTTTTCAGCTTCAATGAGACATCGTCATTTAGCTGATTTTTGTGATCGATGGTGTTGTTTGTATGATCCTTCAAGGACAGTCTTATGATCTTTTCTTCAATGAATTACACCATGAGTATCACTCAATCCGTTAAATATATCTACACTTAGATAACGTAGATATTATACAAAGGATAGTTTGAGTATCATCAAAATTTATTTGGAGATGTTTCTCCAACAAAGGTGTAGTAACTGCTCCTCGACAATATTCAACAATTATGCATCTTCAAAGAACTCCCGTTGACCTCATCTATACTCCTTTATTTCCACAAGCTTTACTCATCCACGTTCTTGAATAATTGCCTTCATCATGTGTGGATAGCTTCGTAGTCGTCGATTATCGTTCTATGACTAGTTTTCTAAATAGCAACAATTACCTCCACAATGTGCATCCTCAGTGCCAACCAACTTGATGATTTAAGTTTAAAGTGGTATTTGAAATACTTTTAATGAGAATTTACTATCGGCACCCATATTGGCAATTATCAACCCTCCGTTATCATATGTCAACAATCATACTCTTGGCATTAAAAAATATCGTCATCGATAGCCACATGTTAACTCCTGCGCTCATCGATAGATTAATACGTGTAAGATGGCGCTCATGTGATATGCACGTGAGTATTTGTATAACCATGACCTGATATTTTTTTGGTGTCAACAATAGTATATTTAAGTAAGGTATTTTTTGTTTATGGGAAAGTGCATATATCACAGCATCCCATTAAATATTCAATAGGATTCTATTCTATCTCTTCCACATTAATATCATTTAAGGTGGGATTCTATTCTATCTTCCACATTAATATCATTTAAGGCGGGATTCTATTGTCTATACATTTTTCCATAAAAGGGACTCAGTAGTAAATTATTATCCAAGATCTGCTAGCATTCAATACTCGTGGAGTGGTTGTTACGGTGGTGCTCCAATTGCCTATATATAGTTGCGATTGTGCATAATTATTCACGACCAATACAATCATAACCTAAAGAAGGAGAAGAGAAGGTCATCAAAATGGCTTCGGGAAGGGTTTGTTTATTCATCGGCATGCTTTGCCTTGTTTCTCTTTGCTGCGCAGGTAATGCTGTATTTTGTTTCGTAAGCCTTCGTCGAGTTCATTACGCTTCAATTTTGACCACCGTCAAAACCCATATCTAATCCAAAGGCTCGAGGGATGCTTTTATCTATTCAAAACAATAGATTTTATGTCTTGTGTTGATTGCTAACATTTCTTGAATTCACGTCTCTTAGAAAGATCAACTGCGAGGGAGGTCAAAAAAGTAACAATCTAGAAAGCGGACATAGGGCCGTGTTAAAAGTTCCCTGACTGCAACAAGGCTTGTATAGAGTATAAGTTTCCAATGGGAGGGGCCTGCGAGAAGGTCGGTAGAGTTGGATCCATTGAGTGCTATTGCAAATATACTTAGACAAAATTACATAACTTTGAGCCTAGGCGAACTGTTTTTTCTCATGGTTTAGATCGTTGCAAATAAAATTTCATCTTCCATTCAACATTCTTCAATGAATGACGACTATTTGGTTGCAACTTCACTCACTGCCTCTCATATTTACACTCCTGCTGTTCATGTTTCTTATACTTTCTTTTTACAATCAATGGACATTACAAGGTTCGCAAGCTTGCAATGTGTACATGATATTGCTATAATATGATCTTTCGAGATCGATTCCAAAATTGAGGAGTTTTAAAGTATATGACAATTCGTAATGCAGTGAACTGTTGTCACCAATCAACGCAAGCGTGACGTCAAATTACAATAGTTTGTAGTAGTTGATTTGGCGGTGAAGTAATCCAGGATGAATCAAAAGTTGCATAAATTAGGACAGTCTAATGTTTCTAACAACCTTACATTGGATAGCTCGGTTCCCAAATTTTCCTCCTGCCCGAGCAACTCAAACATTTCTATGTACTTTCTCTATGTGAGCCTAGCAGCGCATTAGACCTCATAGAGCCTAGCCTTAGCTCACACATTTTATGCATGTACCTTATGAATTTAATTTTTTGTATTTTGAAAATGTGATAAATATCACTATGATATGACTTGTGATTCTTATTGAAGGATAAATTAAAATCACGAATAATTTTTAATTACTTTCTAAAATATCAAAAATTTATAAAAAATTCAAAAAATTGAAAAGAAATGCAAAAACTATCCATGATAGAGCCGATCATGCTATGTAGGATGGCTAATAATCCTGTTAGCAATTGCCGGCTAAAATTGACCAGAAGGACTACGTTGGCAAATCGTTAAAAAATTTAGGATTAAATTGGCCAAATTGAAAAGTTTAAGACTAAATTGGCATCCGTACAGTAAGTTTAAAGCTCTTTTGGTGATTTTTTCTCTTCATAAACCAAGAAATGTTGTCCCTCTCTTTCAAACAACAATCCCGACTAACTCAATTTGCCAGGGCATCAATTAGCACCCCATGGATGCGACAGTTAATGAGAGTGAACATTACAATATTGTAGTAAGTACCTACCTATGTATGATGGTAGTTAAATAAAAGACAAAAGAGGACGTTTAGCCTAAGAATGATTACAAACGATGAAGTATGATTTACCTAACTGAGTAATATTATAAATCTTGGGTGTCACAACCTACCCCAGCGGTGCACCACCAAGAGGTTCGGCTAATGGATTATTATACCTATACTTAACTCGGGCTCTTCTAATCCCATACTAATTCGCAACTTAAGTGCAAGTTATTGAACATGCAAGCTCATTTCAATTAGGAGTCACCATTAATCTTTTATTCGGTGGGTCAATTAGAACCCCAAGTAAAGTATTGGGAGATTTACTTTACTTCTGCGAACTAAAGATTATGGATTTGGAGACTTTGTTATGCTAAATTACTCTAACACCCTTTCAATACCTTTCTCTCTTATTTCAGAAAAATGTTTGTTAGGCAACTTGGATTGATTTTAAACCTATTCACTAACATGCGAGGTGATCATACGGATACGCAACCATTGTTGTAACACCCAATAATCAGAGCAACAAATAAATTGCAAGATAGGAATGGTACACTTACCTCAAATGAACGAAAGTATCTGCAATGTTAGCTAGTAAATCACATCATCACCCTAAATATGAATTCTAAAAACACGCAATTCCACTCAAATTTTTTCTTAGGATTTTCTCTTATTTAGTGAAAACTAAACCATATGCAATGCATGCTACTAATTTAACATGACATGCGACATACAATTTACCCAAATGTCCTATTTCTAATGACAATTAAATGGACTATTCTAATATGATTGGCAAATATTTAACTACATGACTTCATTCTAGTGATGGACAAAAATCATTTCTAATATGACACGCATGGAATGTCTCTAAATGTATAATCACTAAATGACATGGCATAGCATGATAACATGGCAATGACGTGGCACACATGATGAGGTAGTATAGATGATGTAATCTAAACTATATGACACGCACATGGTATTTTTCTATTTTTTATTAAAGTTCATAATTAGAAAATAATGAAAATAAATTACCTAGATTAAGATATTATCCAATTCATTTTAGGAATTAAATAAGACAAATCCTAATTTAAGTCGGAATGTTATCCTAACTAGATAAACCCTGTCATGGCAAGCAGTTTTTATAGAAAGGAAAGATTATAACCTATATTCTAATTTATTTTGAAAGATTATCTAAAACCTATTTAACATGCAATGTTATCTATTAAAATTTACCTTGATCATATCTAATCTTTTTGGTATTTTTTTTTGTAACATAGAATCAAATCAAATTAAGATAAAGACCAAACCAAAATCAAATATAGCATCCAATCACCCAATAAATCATCCATACCCATTTAAATTTGGAAAATAAATCAACAAATTGTATCCCGGGCATGAGGATCGGATTGCCCAATTTTCCGTATCGTCACGAATCATATCTCAAGCATGAGATCAGGTTGACGACCAATTTTCTGTGCGATCGTGAATCGTATCTCGGGTATGAGATCAAATTGACGACCATAGCACGTTATGAAATTAGGAAATAATTTAAAGGTTATTCGAGAGTTTTCATGGAAATGACAATATCATTTAGAGATTCACCAAATCTCATCACGAACTATAATAAGAAAACAAAGTACTTGAAGATCAAATGAGATAAGATTTTTACCTAATTCCAATATTCACTTCCAAATTCGGACTCAACGGATTTTGGCTTCGGATCACTATCCTTTGCGGTGGCCGGCTCCCGGATGGCAGTGCCATGGTGGTGCTTCAACTCGATGATGGTGGCCTCGATGTGGCTGGCCGATGGGGTGGCTCTCGGTACTGGACCAGCGGAACTATTGATTTTGCTATTGAGGTCGTCCAGCACAGCTGGATGTTCAGCGAGGTGCAGGGACGAATGAGACCGTAGGACAATTACAAAACCACGCCAAAAGAAAACCTGCAAGAAAAATAAAGACCGGAACTTTGTAGGATGGATCTCGGCTGTGTGGGACCAGACACGTTGCTGCAGATTTAAGTGGCACGACCAAGGCTGGTCGTGGTGAGAAACTCGCTGGATAGACCTGCAAAAGACACCTAGCGCACAGAGATGTAATCTGAAATTTTTGGTGGCCCGTTGGTGTTGTTGGCAAGGTGATGAACGGCGGCTGGTATCAGGATGCTACACGGGGCTGAGATCTCGCCGGGAAGTGCTGGCTGGAAGCATCAGCCCTGCCATGACAATGCAGATGCTGCAGCGAACCGTTGAGGGCGTCGGTTGAGGCTGTTCTGGATCAGTGGGGCACGAGGGGCTGGTCAATGCAGCAGAGAAAAAGCCGGGGCTGCTAGATCTCTCGCTGGAACCTGTTCGAGCGAGGCCGATGATGACCTGATGCGGGCACGGCAGTGGCGCAGGGCAGCGGACGGGGCTGACGCACGTCGGGTGGCTGCAAAAGCTTCAGCGATGGTGGTGTGACGGAGGACGCGCACAGCAACGAGTTGGGCAACAAGTGTGATGGAGCGAGCAAGAGGTGGTAGCAGATATTCTTCCTTTGTATGGTGATTGTATATATCTTATTTTGACTATTTTTCCTCTTGACAGAATATTGCTTTCCATGTGGTGCCTCCTCTTCTTTTAAATCTTGCCGTGAACGAGGACATAAAGATATGCCACAATATTTCTTTCGGCCATAAAGATTTTTAATGGGCTTGGCCAAAATTATATGTTATCGTGGGCTCAGTCCAATTAGTTCAATTAAGTTCAAATTCATTCATTCCATTCATTATCGGTCCGATGCAAATATAACTATATAATTATATTATTTTTGCTAGGGGCTAAAGTTTAGCCCCTAATTTTGCCGTGTAATTATGAATGGTCAAAGTTTAGGTGTCAATGTTGGACAAAATAATCGGGCAAGCGTGAAGCATGAATCTAATGACTACATGTCATAAGAGAAAAAATATGAATAATGAAAGTTTATTTTATGATTAAGCGTTCAATCGTTACTGTCATCGATGTGACAACTAATTCATTGTTTACGATATGATGGAGTGAAGTATGAAAGTATGCTTCTTTATCGTATTTGATTTTGCTTGTAGTACCTCCAGAGAACGACGTCAAGCCGTATCTCCCAAAAATAACAAAAATATAAAAGAATAAAACGGATTGATAATCTTCAAAGATATGTGGACCTGCATTTAGTAAAACTAATTGATAGGCTACAAAATATGTGGACCTGAATATTCTTCTGCATAGAATTGGAGGAAGATAAGGAAAAGACTTCTCTGCAATAAATTTAAGAACTAGTACAATTTAAAATCCCAAAATGGTAGTCTTGAGGGCCATTTATCTCAAACTCATTTTCGTAAAATAAAAATTTCAAACCGGTATCCTCGATCCAAATCTACCACTATTAGCATTTTATCCAATGTTTTGTTAAAAAAACATACGTGTCAACGCATATGGAGTTTCATGTTGGATCCGTCTTGCAATCATTTATCACATGTGTTTTTCTTTTTGGTCGGCAAACCACGTGTATTGAAACGCATTGCCTTTTAATGTGATATCGGACGAAATGTTAATGAAGAGTAAATTTGAGCCTGGGGATCAATCCAAGATTTTTTTGGGGTCTTCCTTTTTCCACTCCTTCTTTCGCTAATACTCTTCCTTTTATAGCATTTTTTACCATTTTATCCTTGTGGGTTCCACTTTTTTGGCATCCAAAGGTTCAAATATGCCCCCCCTCATTTTATTTGGTTTCTTCCTCTTCTTTTCTCGCGGGTCCTATTCATTCTTCTCCTCTTTGTGCATAGCAGTGGCCCCTCTTTGGCGATTCTCAAGGCAACAGTAATGGCAATGGTAAACACTGACGACCGAGAAAAAGAAGACAATCCCACCGTATCGAACCAACAGGAGTATGAGTATCACCACCTCCGATCAATCAACGTCATCATTGCCGTCAACTAGCTTCCTTCCCAGGAACTCTCCTTCCAATTTGGCTCGTCTCTACCACTCTCCTCCACCTCCTCAACTCACGCCTCTCCCACCCCGAGGCTGGCCCCCTCTCCCCGATCCTCGCTGACCACCGTGAATGGTCGGCTCACGCGTGCTGGAGATGAAGGCGGACTCCAAGCCTGGGTATGGAGAGGCTTTCGCCATTAGGGTGGCTCCACGGGCTGGCCTCAATGGGAAGGGGAGCCTCATGCCTAATGTGCTGAGCTCCCACTTCAGACTTTGGAGCTCCGTCACCACTCCCAAACAACAATCCTCGCCATCACCATCAATGCAGTTATAGTACACTAATCCAATTCAGATTTTGACTATTTTGTTGTTATTCTTGTTGGTTTTTTTCAATTCATAGGTCATGCTGGGGGGCAGACAGAGAAGGAGGTGAAAACAGTGGAGGGGTGGTCTGCATCTGCCTCAGTACACTCAAGCCACCTAGCTACTCATCTCTTGGGTTGTACTTAAACTAAAACAGGGTGCAATGGATGATGGGATACCCAAAGTCTCATGTATTGCTCTCGGTGCATCCATTCAGTTTGTTTCTCATGGCTGCCAGCCAACAAGGAAAAGGACCGAGAATGCACGCAGAGAGAACATAGTGAAGTAACTAAGAAGAAGGGGTAGGATTCGGGACTGGGAAAAACGTCCCCTTTTTTTTTTATTGGGCAAAATTAATTTCAGATAAAAATATCGTGGAAATCAGTTTTGAGATTTTTAATGGCATTAATCCAAAATTTAATGCCAGTTCAAATCACCAAATCATTTACATGGACCTACTTATGGCTGTAACTGGTTTTTTTTAAAAGCTTTTTTAATTGGACTGTAATCAATGTGGCTTTTAGTAAAGGGCAGAAAGTGATGACCTTTTGGTCTTCCACTTCATTTTGTCTGGGAGGCTCTGTCCAGCACTAGGCCAGCGAAGAGAATATAATCATCATTTTTCTTGTTGAACGTTTGAACTTTGGGAGCAATTTGGTACATGAGAAAGATAAATAAATATATATTTGCCAGCCGATCATTTGAATAAAAAATTCAATTCTTGAATCTCATTCCATAATATTATAGTAAGACGGCGAAGGCACCATATGTTTTTTTCCTCTTTTTTGTTAAATTTATTTGCATATATTAACATGAAACCTGATTGAAACCTGAGCCAACACACCACACCAATGTCATCACCAGCCCAGACTCTCTTCCCATTCGCAAGAATGTCACTGACACACATATCTTTCCGCTTTCTCTTTCTCTCTCTCCTCATCGTCTTCCCTGAATCCGCTCTCTCTTCATCTTCCTCCTCCAACTCCATCCAAAACCTCCTCCAAAGCCAAGGCTTGCCCGGAGGGCTCTTCCCCCACGATGTCAAGTCGTTCACGCTCCACCCAGATGGCCTCCTGGAAGTTATCTTGGACCGTCCGTGCCTTGCCAAGTTCGACACCAGAGTCTACTTCGACAGTGTTGTGAGAGCCAACCTCACTTATGGTAGCACAAAACAACAGCCATAATTCAGCAAAACAATCTCTTTCTTGGGTTTTTCTCTGTTCTGATGGTTTTGGCTTTTGGGTTTTGATTGGTGTTAGGTAAGCTTATGGGAATGAAGGGTCTGTCTCAGAAAGAGCTGTTTCTGTGGCTTCCAGTGAAGGATATTATGGTGGACGATCCATCTTCTGGTGTCATAGTGTTTGATATTGGGGTTGCTCATAAGCAGCTCTCTCTTTCTCTCTTTGATGACCCTCCTGTGTGTAGGCCTCCAGGTCTCTCTCTCATCCTTTTATGTTTAAGGCAGAAAGATAAAGTTCGAACTTTTTAGTTTCTTGTGCTCTGTTGAGAACTGGAAACAGATTGTCGTTACTTTAATTATTTTACGTTTTGTACTGCTGTTGCAGATTTGGAGGTTCTGCAGCCAAATATTGGGAGGAAGAAAATCGGATTTGAAGCCCTGAGATGAAAGTCAGTTCCAATTTTGTTTGTCAGAGAACTTACAGTTCGTACAGCATCTTTTGGGAGTTTTGGGTGTTTGCTTTCACTTTTCTTCTTTCCCTTCTGAGGTTTGCTTGTAAAAATGCACGAGGAAATGAAGTTCGCAAATTAGATAGATGAAAATAGTAAACAGAGATATCAAAGTTGTATGTCGGGGATGAGTTTGTGAATCAAAGTTGGTGAAGCCCTCAAGCCATTTGGATTCAATCTTTTGATCCTGATTGGTTGTTCTTTATTATCTTGCATAAAGCACAAGAAAAAGAAAGAAAGAAAGAAATGTAACAGATTAATCTCACTTATCTCTCGTCTATTGGTCAAACCATTTCCATGGAATATGACTAAAGATTGATATCATGCAGGCATAGACCCTAGATTGTCGCCTGAGCATGAGGAAAAACCACATGATATTGTATCATAATTCTGCTTCTCATGTTCTCTGCTGCCAGAGTTTAATAGCTAACTTTTGTTATGTTATACGAATGCCAGTGAAGACACATGACAGATTGAGCGGACATACGAGGCCGCACATATGAAAGTAACAAAACAATTTAAAGGGTCTAAGAAATCATTGAAAAGACGGATATCATATGGAATCGACATCTTGTTGAATTCGAAGATTATACTTGAAGAATGCGTCATGCTGATTAATCGGGCATGTTCGGGAAGACGATGAGACTACACAATGTGTCAGGAATAGTCAAGTGCTTAATAAGGTCCAACTTTCGCAGAAAAGATGTAACTCGCAATATGTTTTCCAGAATCACAGTTCATACTTAATTCAAATCTTTTGGCATGAATAGGCAAGGCAAGAAATCAAATTCAATGCTGTTATTCATTCTACAATGTAATACTTTATTGAGCATGCATGACCACGGAGTTTCCAAGAAGTTGGATTTTCAAGACTATTGACTAGGGCAATCAAAACTGGAGAAATCTCGTTCTTTGGTTGGACTTGGGAGGCATAGTGTAAACGGTGCCTAGTCAAAGCAAGGGACAAAACAAAATAAACGTAAGCTTTGAGGTGCTCTGCTTTTCCATATGTCTGCATCGCTCATAACAGCTCATATCTTTCTTGCACTGCATCGCTCATGACCTCTCTGTTCACCAGAGCTCTGCTTTAATTTTATATCATTCTTAAAAATTTTCAATCTCCAGCAACCGGCACTCGATTCTTTTAGCCATTTGTTCACTACTTCACTCAATACTTTACTCAAACCATGCTTCCATGGTAAGATTTTATTTTCGTAGTGTTTTCAGGTGCCTTTGCTTGTGTTGTGTATTAGCTATAACTTCTTCGCTTTTCCTTCTTTTTTTCTTTCTTTCTTTAGGGTGCTTACTCAAGCCTAAGGTGTTTTAGGTGCACATAAAGCACGTATACTTCCAATCTCCCTCACCTTCTCCACTCAATCCGTTTGTAGTGTACCACTTAATTGGATACTTCCAGTGTTTGATTACCAAGTTGATAGTGATGGTTAGTAAGTATTCCTTGATAACTTTCTGGACTAATTGTCATCTGTAACTGTAATTCTTGGATTGTGATATCGTGTCTCAGAGTATGTTTGAATTGCATCCCATATAGTAAAGAGATTTAGGCTGTTCATATGATTTTCCTAATATCCCATTGGATAAATCTGTCGGTGCGTTGATGAATTGTGATTATCCGTAATGCCTGACCAAGGCAACAAACTTACTGCATGTCAACAACCAATCTGGACTTGAGACCAGGAGAGCAAAATGTGAAAGTGCATCACCTCATGACTATACATAAAGATATCAACGCGGTTGTAGTATTATGGAGTCGTTACTTGATCTGATCATTCTAAACTAAACCCTCAATCAATATAACGTACAAATTACCTCTTTTCTATTTACAAATGCACTAAAAGTTCTTCTATTACGATGCACTAATACCATCCTTGCAGACACCTTCTGATGCCCATTTCATATACTAATCAAAATCGCTGGGCTAGAATAAACATCAGATGTGAATGACTCAAAACTTTGAGATTCTCAGACCTGATCGGTCTCTTTGCTCTTTCTTGTAACCCGTATGTAGCACAAGACTACTACAACCAAGGCCATCACAAATCCTCCCAGGATCACATCCCCACCTGCCGCCCCAGAGGAATGATGCCTTTGTACTCTTCTCGTGGCTCTCATCACTGGAGCTTCTGCCATCATGCTTGATCGGATCCCACCTTCAGATGGAGCCGGGCTCAGAGCAGGCGGATATAAACTTCTCTCTGTCGGTAATCCTGACATGCCCGAATCATCATTTGCCCATGTCTCAGCCACGAACATGAAAAACATGGCTATTGCAAAATACATGACTGGATGCAGCCAAGCCATGTAATTGCTGCCTCGAAGGATTCTTGGACCAAGATGCAGAGCAATGCAAATGTATGAGAAAAGAGAGGTTTATATATAAGGGAACGGGTAGGATTGAATTGATCCCTTCTTTGTAAAGTAATCTCGAAAAAGCTGGTACGACCATGGTCTAAAGACTAAAAATCAATGAGAGAATGGAGAAAAACTTAGGCAGATACTTTAGCATTTATCAGGGGAGGTTGTGTTTGGATAGGCTTGATCTGGGGAAACATCTTAGGACCATGTATTGAGACTTTTAAGTCATTATTTTTATATGCAGTCAGAGAAGAAGATGGATTGTCAGCTTACATAAGACAAGCAAGAACAACTGTCTTTATAACGCAGTCTCAGGATCGTTCAGCACTCTTGTGAAGAAGAATAGTATTAAATTAGATGCTTTCTTCCCTTTTGCAGGGAATACCTCTCTGTCTTGTTGGATATGTAATGCTCTATTACGATGGGACAAGCGTGCACCGACTGTAAACAAATCAGTGAATCGGAATATGATAAATCTCAGCTGCAAAATCATAGTCACATGGAAATGAACAGATTGGGAAGTTTGTATCGTGATGTAAAATACGAAAAGAGTTTTGAGTGAGTCCGTCCTGAGGCAAGAGTCAGATCACATTATAAAACTCTGTTTGGTATCTCATGTTCCTGATTTCTTTTATTGCCTCTCTTGACAGGCATGATAAACTGAAGACAGCTTACTACTTCAATGACTAGCTTCTTGAGGGTCACTTATTATCACACACTATGCACTAAAAATGAATCATTTGTCAAATTTGTTCCGCCTGTTCATGGGGATCTTTGATTCCACAGTAGATCAATCATCCTATTGTTACGTGTCAAAAATGTAACTCATTTTTATGCATGGATTTCAAGCTTTAATCCGACTCTGCAAATGCTGAATTTAAGGAATTAATTTCACTACTCTTTACATAAATCATAACTGCATAGGATAATGTATTTCAGGCAAAAGAACAGAAAATAGGACATGTGTCCCTCATTTTATAATGCCTGAAAATGTTTCCTTATTATAGAAGTTTATGGCTGATTAAATGCCTTTGATGATCTCTTGGACCAAGTCTTTGGTCCGTGAAGCCTTAAGCATTTCGGCAGAAGTCGCCTGAAAACAAACCACATAACTCCTAATCACATATCATTGATCAACCATGTTCAATTGCCAAAGGTCATTTGCTCTTATTGAGCATACCTCCATACATGACGATATGAGCATTGCGCCTTTAAATGCCGTGACGCTGGTATCGGTCAGTTCAAAACCGCAAATGTTCAGCGTCTCCAACAACTTGGTGAATCGGCTCCTTCTCTTCGGGATTATGATCTTGTAATTTGGTAAAAGAGTTCTACTTTATTATTGTGACATTCCGGATTTTGGCCCATTTTTGGGATTTATAAACGTGTAATTCGTCGTGCGCTTATAATAAAATCTCGCCCGGAATCGATCACTCCTGGGTTATTGTTTTTAAAATTAGAGATTTCGCTAGAATCGCACTTGATCGAATTTGGCCGTTATTTAGATCCCAAACTTGGCAGTCGATTTTCGGGAGTTTCGGAAGAATTTAATTGGATAGTGTCGATATTATTGTGGACCTCGAGATTGCCGGGAATAGTGGAAAAGTGAAATTTTGGACCGGGTGCGAATTTGGACTGGTAGACCTCCCTCGTAGTGTGTTTCGAGTTATTTTATTTTGGCCCGTTGTCTTATATTATTGTTTGGGATTTTTCGGGACAGTTAGATCTTTTCCGGGTTTGAATCGCGATGAGTTAGAATAATATTTAGTTTGAACCGTGTCTCGTTGGTTCGCGCTCGAGGATAAATATTAGCTTTTTCTTTCTCTCTCTCTCCTTTCTCCTCTGCGCCGCGCCACCCACCCCCCGTGCAACGTCCCCTCCTGCGCACGTCTCTCTCTCTCTCTTTCTCTCTCTCCCTCCGCCCTCTGCCGCGCTGAGCACGTCCCCTCCGCGCACGTTCACCCCCCCTCCATCATCACGTCTGTTCTCTCTCTCTCTCTCCTTCTTTCCCTCTCTCTTTCCTCCTCTGCGCGCACGTCTTCCCCATGCAGACCAACCCCCCCGACACACTTCTTCTCTCTCCTCCCTTCTCTCTTCCTTCTTCTCTTTTCCTCTTCTTTCTTTTCCTTGTTCTTCGCCGGCTGCGGTTCCGCTTCGCCCCGCTCCTCGCTCGCCAGCCGACCGCCGCCCGAGCCCGCCCTCGACCGCCGAGCGCCGCCGCGCCGTCTTCCTCGCGCCGCCGTGTCGCCCGATAGCCCCGCCCGACGCCGCCTCCCTTCCTTCCCAGCGCGCGAGCTCGGCCGCCGCCAGCTGCGTTTTGTCTCGGCCGCTGCCGCAGCTGAGCCGCCTTGCTCCGCTCTCGCCATCCATCCGCCGCCGCGGAGCTCGGCCCGTCGCCTTCGCCGCTCGCTTGTTCGTGCACTTGGGAGCTCGCCGATCGAGCTCGACCGTCCCGGTGCCGTCCACCGCCGGCTGGCTAGTCGCTGCCGAGTCGCCGCAGCATTGTCCCCGTCGTTGCGCTCGCGGCCGGCTCCTCCATCTGCTCGCGCCTCGGCCGGCTCACCGCCGGTCCGCCATCTCTCCCCCTCGGCCCGATCCCTCTCTCCCTCACCCTCACCCCCGGCTCACTCTCTTTCTCCCTGTTCAGCTCGTCGCCGCCGCGTCGCTGCGTCGCGGCCGCTGCTCCCGACCAGCCCGACCAGGCCAGCCCGGCCAGCCGTAGCGTGGCCTTCGTCGCCCACGCGACCAAGCCGCGCGCCCGTCGCCGTGCCCGTTCCGCGCCCGTGCCCGTGCTTGTGCCCGTGGCCGAGGGCTCGTGCCCATGGCCGAGCGCCGTGGCCGAGCTCGCCCGCGCCGTGCCCGTCCGACCAGTGTGCGTCGCCGTCCGCTAGGGCGCGTCGCCCGTCCGTTCGCCCGTGCGCCCCTTGGCACGCCGCACGGCCATCGCGCCAGCGCGGGGCACGCCGATCGGCCATTGTGCCCGCATTGGCCGGCCACCGCGCCTGTTGGCCCGCGCCCGCGCCCGATCCGGTCTTGTTCACCCGGGCCATTTTGGGCCCGAGCCGACTTTTCCGGGCCAAACTTAGGTAAGTGACTTCCTAAACCTTACCTAGTACTTTGGGTATTTTTAGACTTGTTTAGGGTGAAATTTAGTGCGGCTTAGGACTCTAATTAGGCGTGGGCTAATTAGGCGATTGTGCTTAATTGGTGAATTATTATGGCGATAATTGTGCGGCTGATTTAGTGATTGATCGAGATAAATATGCACTGATCTGAATTGTCGTGGCGCTTGTGGGTGAATTGGATTAATTGAATGTGCCGACTTGAATGTCGGGTCGGTGGGCCGATGTCGAGAGCATGAATTGAGTTGACTGATGTGGCGTGCTAGATTGACATTGGTGAATGGGTGGTGATTGAAATTGATTTATATGACCAAGAGCATGGTGAATTTTGTATTGTGGTGCATGTGCATGAGAAAAGCCCGGATCGATCGGAGGCCGAGCGAGGCGTGTTTACGCGGCCGTGAAAGGTGAGTTAGACCCGAGGCGTAGGTTACGCGGGTCATTGGAAAGGGAAAAATGTCCGAGGCGTGGTTACGCGGGACGAAGCCCGGCTTGATCTCGAGGGCGGACGAGGCGCAGCGCGGGTCGTGGGAAAGTGTGAAATGTCCAGTGAGGGACGGAGCCCGGCTTGATCTCGAGGGGCGACCCGAGGCGCAGAGCGCGGGTCGTGAGAATGGGCCCGAGGCGCGGTGGCGCGGGCAAGTGTGAAAGGACACGGGAGGTCGTGAGAAAGTTGGCTGGACCACGCATGTTGCATAGTGTTTGATTATGAGGTGAATCTCGCTAGGCATGATATGGGACGTGCCCAAGTGGTTTTACTTTATAATCGAGACACGCGCGAGTGTTATTGTATGATGCATGGAAAATTTCCTTGTGTGATCTCGAATATGAGCTCTGCTGGATGCACTAATGTGATTTGACTAATGTACAGTGTGGGCATGTGATTGGATGGCGAGGTAAGTCCATTGATGTGAATTATATATAAGTTATCGGTTAGATTGCATGTTACAACTTGTGCGGTACGCATTGGCCTATGTGGGGTATAGGAGATTGCTTATTGAGACTCGTTCTCACGGTTATTATATAACCATTTTCAGATCTATGACCGTGATTGATTGGAGACGCCACCGGGGTATCTCGGGGATGGAGGACGGGTCAAGTTACCCCATATTTTGTGTGCCCCTCTTTTGTATAGCGAAGTAGGATACCCCACCACTATTCCCTTTTGATGTTGTGTATTTGGAATTATTGTTTTGTGCTATCCCTTTGTCATATTTTATTGTGCAGGTCGTTTTAATTTCGCTTCCGCTTGCCTTTATCGTTGGGTGTTTCGTTTGGGTCGGCGACGTGCCCTGGGACGTCGCGTTTAATACGACCGTTGAAGGGGTGTCGCGAGCCCGTTGGGGTCCGGGCGTGACAATTATTGAGATAAACCAAGTATATATAGGCTTAGGTTAAGCCTTGATACAAAGACCTAAATACCCTTTCCTAAAATAAACCCAACTTGCTAATTATCTAATAATAAAACTAACACTCCCCTCAAGTTGGGGCATACATATCAAAAAGACCTAACTTGCTGCAAATATATGAAACTCGTCCACGCCGTAGAGGTTTCGTGAAAATGTCTGCTAATTGCTCCTCGGACCGTGTATGTACCATTGTATATCACCACAATTCACCTTTTCCCGAACAAAGTGACAATCAATCTCTATATGCTTAGTTCGCTCATGAAACACTGGATTACTAGCAATATGAATGGCGATTGATTGTCACAATGGAGAGTAGACGATCCTGCCATATGTAATCCAATCTCGATCCAACAACATACGAATCCACCGAAGCTCACTTGTAACGTTAGCCATAACACGATATTTCGCTTCGCACTAGATCGAGAAACAATCGATTGTTTCTTACTCTTCCACGACACAAGATTACCTCCAAGGAATACACAGACTCGATATAGACCGGCGATCTACGGGACAACCAGCCCATCTGGATGAGCTAAAGCTTCCCGCACACTATTGGGCACGCATACGATGCGAGAGACGACACAAATGATGACATTTGAGGAGATAAATTATGATAAGACACAAAATGAGCAAGAGGATACCGAGATCGAGTACGGTGTGCAACAGGAGAGTCAAGCGGAGGTGATGGAAGAGGATCGAAGCCGGGGCCGGAGATAGTGGTGAGGCGTCCGATGGAGAGTCATGATTCCAAGCACGGCGAGGACCACGTGTATAGACACTGTAGTGGTGAGATGAACTTGGATTTGATGGAACAACAGAAGAGACATATGGTGATTCGCTGGAGATATAGGTAGGGGAACTAACAATGTTTGAGAAGGTGAGGAAGACAAGGTGCGGGACAAGAAACATTACCAAAAAATGTCCGATCCTCGAAGAAGGTAACATCAGCGAGACGTACTCTCGACGAGAAGTAGGATTATAACAAACATAACCCTTTTGGGTACGAGAGTAACCAACGAAGACACATTTTTCAGCACGGGGAGATAATTTGTCTAGGCCGGAGACAACCGATGGACAAAACAGGACACAACCAAAAATACGAGGACGAATAGACCATAAAGGTTGATTAGGATGAAGAAGAGTAAAAGGAACAGCTCCCTTTAACACAGAAGATGGAAGACGATTAATAAGATGACATGCTTTGTACGAATAGCATAGCTCCAGTAAGATTTAGGTACATGTGTATGAAGAAGAAGACACCGGGCAACATCGAGTAAATGACGATTCTTACGTTCAGCAACTCCATTTTGTTGTGGAGTGTGAGCGCAAGAACTCGATGTAAAATACCACGAGATTCAAGGAAAGGAAGAAAGGTGGAAGAAGAAAAATACTCACGAGCATTATCTGTACGTAAGCATTTAACAGGATATCCATACTAAGGAGTTTAATACTAAAGACTTAGGTCTACTTCGATATTTTCTCGGTATCGAAGTTGCATATACTGGTGATAGTATTGCTCTTTCTCGAGAAAGTACGCCATTGATATTCTTAAGGAGGTGGGCTTGCACGATGCTAAGCCTGGTGATACACCTATGGACCCTGGGGTGAAGCTTGATAACGAACACGGGGAGCTTCTTCATGATCCAGAAAAATATCGTCGGTTGGTAGGCAAGTTGAATTATCTTACCATTACTCGTCCAGATATCTCATTTGCTGTTAGTGTGGTGAGTCGGTTCATGAGCTCTCCTCGTACTACTCACCGGCAAGCTGTCTTACATATTATACGATATTTGAAGGGAGCCCGGTCAAGGGCTTGTATTCCATAATCGGGGTCATCTTAATGTAGCTGGTTATTCTGAGCCAGACTCTTTGGAGGTGACAGGATGCTCTGATACCATGTAATTTGGTAAAAGAGTTCTACTTTATTATTGAGATAAACCAAGTATATATAGGCTTAGGGTTAAGCCTTGATACAAAGACCTAAATACCCTTTCCTAAAATAAACCCAACTTGCTAATTATCTAATAATAAAACTAACAGATCTTAATCCACAGCTTATGTTCGTCGATGCTGGTTACCCAAACATCTGGCTGCGCACTCACTAACAAAGAGTTAGACCAATCAGTTTCAAAAGTCAGCATCAAAAGACAATGCAAGGTCGAATTTCTAAACCTTAATCCCATTTGCTTCCATATCTTGCGCTGCGTCAATCTCATCGACCAATGCCTTTGGCCCGTCTTCACATGGTGCCTCTGTTTCGAGAAGTTGGTCACTCAGGGCCTTCACATTCTTCTGCAGCTCCACTATGTAACTCACCGCATCATCTAAAATTGTTGCCATATTCATCTGACACAGACACAAAAGCACAATAAAATTCAAGGGGTCAGAATCTATACTCGTATATGTCTGCTCAAAAATGATCAGTCGGTTCGTGGGTATCTGCATTTGTGATTTTCGGGACTAATGAGCGTAGCTTCAGGAGCCTCTGGTTCAGCTTTAATCACCTCCTCCTCTCAGCTTCCAGGTTCTTGGATTTGTATTGAGTGTCGTCGTCGTCATCCTCGAGCTGCCCTTGGCCAATCCTTCCATTCTCGTAACCTCCAATTTCACTTAAGCACAGTCCATCCATGGCACAAATCAAGGATGGACTGAAGTTCAAGTGAGTGACCAATTGGGATAAATCTTGCTGAGGAGGAGGCATTGAGAATGAGAAGTACTCGGAATGGGAGTTTGTCCTGGATTGGTTATATAAAGCTCAGCCTCACCAGAGTAGCATGCCATGTAGGAGAGAGATTCTGTTGTTTGCTGTGAGTTCTCATCTTACTGCTGCAAATATGTTGGGTAGTTCAGTCCAGTTGTTCATTCCATTCTGTTGGGCAATCTCAATTATGACAAAACCCCAAAAGCCAAAAAGAGAGAAAAATATTATTCATATTAGCTTCTTGTAGGATATTCAAGGGATGAGTAATTACTGAGTAGAATGATGGGAATCATGCACACTTCCAGTAGATAGACAAAGGGTTTCCCTGATCATTGTACACAACAGGGCTTATTGATCAGTATGGGGAAGTGTGATCAATGTTAGGTTTTATATGAGCAGTTGATCATATTTGACTGAAAAGAACGAACGAGCCTCAGTCATAGACGCCTAGTTCATGTGCTCTCCAAGACGTGAGGCAATGGAAAAGTTGTGTACTCGACTTACCAAAACAGTAACAGAATGCATCATCATTCTTTTGGAACTTGGAAACGCTTTCTTTAATATATATATACACACACATATATATGTAACTAAAATTTTACATATATCGAAATATACGTATGTTTTTAATTAATGAAGCCTCCGTTTTAATTTTCAATATCGTTCTTGACTATGGTGAATGTTATTAGAAGTTTCAAAATGCCGAGTGCTTATTCGTAATTCTCGTCATTTTTCCTTTTGTGAAAGATGTATCAAGAGTATAGATAAATTATAATATATGAACACTTAAGTATAAAGAACTGAGGATCGGCAATGAAAATATAGATCTCCATAATAAGATCACCACATAATTTAGGTACCCAATTGCCCTAACAGTTCACATATAAGGATGAAAAGGATACTTTGGACACAGAACTACAAACAACTGCCTACCAAAGGGTTATACATATGATTCATAGATCTCTTTGTTCAATTTTATATTTATTTCTTGGCTTGGCTCTTTTCTACTCTTTTCTTAACTAAATTTTTTTAATATTTTTGATGCAATTTTTCTAAATTTCTTTTTACTCAGTTTCCCATTTCCCATACATATATTGTCCATTAGGATTTTATACTCTTTTTGCATATAGTCATCATTTATCCTCCTCAGCATAATCTCTCATATGACCTGCTAGTTATTTCCCTTTTCCCTTTTGATAAATTCTGTTTGTGCGTCTAAAATTTATTCTTTTATACTAAATGTGTTAGAAAATTGTGGTTGAAGAGGAAATACAAAAAAAAAATGAGGTTTTGTTCTTGAGTAAATACCGTCCTTAGTGTGTAATTCCCCAAGGAAAAATGTCGCAGTGTCCAGAGGAATACACTTCCCGGATTAGCAATATCACAAGAAGTTTGAGATAACAAATTTTTAAACTTCTTCTAATAGTGAGAAGAAAAGTTATTGTCAGATGTTCATATGCACAAAATAAATAAATAAAAATTTAAAACTAGAGAAGAATGCGAAAAGACATGTTCGACTATTTTGGGAAAATTATAAAAAAAAATCATAAATCTATTGCAATTGTGCCAATTCAGCTGTTTTTTTTTCAATGGAAATATCTGACATGGATGCCGACCATCCTACGTCGTACAACCAGCACTAACATAGATAATTTTTAATAATATATTTTTCAAAATTTTTAATTATTTTTTCTTTTTCGTTTTCTTCTCTTGTTCTTTTTCCTCTAGCCGGTCGTTGGACCTCGACAACTTGCCAAAGGCAAGGGCAGCGAGATTGACCTTGCTTGCCTCGGGCGAGCCTCGCCCAAGTCACTCACTAGGTTGGGGAGGCTTTTCCTCGCCGAATCTGGCAAGGGTCGAGCCTTGTTGGCCATGCATGAGGCCCGACCTTGCCAGATTTGACGAGGTCATGCCTCACCTAGCCACTAGCAAGGCTCGAGCCCTTGCTAGAGGCCGCAAGGTCACTTAGTGTTGGCGTCAAGGCAACATGCCAGTGCAATCGCTCGTGGAGGAACTCCTTTTGTCTTGCTCGGTGTTGGTGTCAAGGCAACACCCTAGTGTAGTCCTAAGAATGCTAATGACTACTTGCTTGGATGCATTTTTGAGAGCGAAACCTGTGGCAGGCAACCCCCTACGCTTTAAGCCCTCAAAGGATGCCATGGATCCATTCTTCTTAAGCCACGGCTGATCACAGGTGATTACAGATCCATGGTCGGTGAGGCTTGACCCTCACTAGCCCAGCGAGTGGCCATGGATGGCCCGCTAGAGCCCTTGCTAGGGGCGGACAAGGCTTGCCTAAGGCCCTTGCCTCTGGCCAGTCATCAGATCTTGCCCACCGGCTAGAGGATGAAGAAGAAAAAGGGAAGGAAAAAAAAAGAAAAAGAAAGAAAAGAAAGAACAACAAATTTTAAAAAAATACAAAAAAATTAAAAATATTATTAAAAATTATCTACATTAGCACTGCTAGTGCCACGTCTAATGGGCAGTATTCATATTAGCGATGTCTGATTAAAATTGGCCGGATGGACTGAATTGGCATAAATGCAAAATATTTATGATTTAGTTGGCCAAAAAAATGTTTATAATAAAATTGACACAATTACAATATGTTTATGACTTTTTTGATAATTTTCCCGTGATATAATCAAATTGAAACTGCGAAGCTCAATCTTAACTTGACTTGCATATTCGATGTTTGGAACTTGATTTTAACTCGATTGGGTATTATCTTTCTTGCTTGAGCTCAACTCGAGTAGAGGACCGAGGTATCCAAAGCTCAAACTCGTAAATGAACTTGGCCTTGGGTTTAATAAACTCAAACACTTAGTTCGTTTTTGAAATTTTTTTGTGGATTTTGATGTTTACCTTCATTATATCAGTATAATTATTTGCGTAAGTGTGTTGCGTTCAGCAGTAACAAGTTCAAACTCGATTTGATAAGATACTCAAATAACTCGGAGTGCTTTCAAGCGAACCGATCTCAAATAATCTTTAAGCCAAAGCTCGAACTAGTTGGACATAGCTTTAAACTTGGTTTTGACCCTTTGGAAGGGTTAATACCACAAAAAATCACAAAATAGTATGTTTGTGACAAATTTACCCTAAATTGATTTTTTGACAACAGAAAATTTCAAACTGATACACCTATGATAAATTTGCCCTAAACTAATTTTTTGACTACTAAAAATCCCAAACTTGTGCATTTTTAACAAATTTACTCTTCGTTAAATTGGAAAAATACCACGAAAAATCACAAACTGGTATACCTGTGAGAAATGGAGGGTAAAATCCAAACTAATACACCAGTCAACTGTTATATGTTATCAACTCAGAATTTTGACAGTAAAATTTAACAAAAACTAATGGAGGATAAAATTGTCACGGCATACTAGTTTTGAATTTTTCGTTGTATTAACCCTTTTTGGAAGGGATAATGACACGAACATTCCTTGAACTTTGGCTTAATGTGCAAAGTCCCTAAACTTTTAATTTGTTTAATGTATTCCTAAACTTTAGCCTATTGTTCAATGTGATCCCTGAACTTTTGGTATATATTCAATTTAGTCCATGAACTATATAAAAATACACAATATAGTCCCTGAACTTAAATTAATAGAAGGACTATATTAAATATTTTTATAAAGTACAAAGACTATATTGAATATGTACCAAAAGTTTAGGGACCACATTTAATAAATTGAAAGTTCAGGGACCACATTGAATATTGGGTTAAAGTTCGTTGACTACATTAAATAAATTTAAAGTTTAGGGACCAAATTATATATTGAGTAAAAGTTCATGGAACTACTCGGATCGTTCTAAAAACCGTTCTATGAAGTTCTGAACCCTTTGTGCATGGAATCCCAGCCCTATGTCTTCAGTACTTCGTAGCCTCGGTCGCCTCTTCGCCAAACCACCGTCCCGCGCTCGCATAGACCATCTCAGCGGACGACACGACCTCGAGAAGGTGGTCGCCAAGTTCAAGAAACTCTCCCGGTCGACCCACTTTCGTCGTAACAACGTCCCGTACGAGAAGACCGTCCGACGCCTCGCCTCTCACCAGCAGTTCGTTTTGATCGAAGACCTCCTCAAGCACCAGAAGCAGTACGTGGCGCGCTCGAGCGACAAGTTCGCGGCCCGCCTGATCGGCCTTTATGGGAAAGCGGGCATTTTCGAGCACGCCCGGAAGCTGTTCGACGGCCCTCGCTGGTACACCTTAATGCCCTTTTGGCCGCCTGCGTTGATTCCAAGAAGTTTGATGAGGTCGACGAGATATTCCGGCTGTTGCCGGAGAAACTGCCTCTGGAGATTGATGTCTGCACTTACAATACAGTTATTAAGGGCTACTGCGTGATGGGTGATCTTGATTCTGCTCTCTCGTTGCTTGACGAGATGGAGAACAAAGGGATTAAGCCTAATTTGATATCGTGGAATACCGTGCTTGAGGCTTCTTATGGAAACGGCAGGTTATCGGAGAGAGAGAAGATATGGAATTTAATGGTGAGCAAGAATGTTACTCCTAGCGTCAGGAGTTACAATCCAAGACTTCGTGGAGTACTTCTGCAGAACAGAGTCGCGGATGCTGTTAAGCTGTTAGATGAAATGTGGGATAACGGAATCGAGGCTGATACACACAGCTACAATGCTTTCATCGTTGGGTGTTACCGAAATGGAAACTTGGACGAAGCCAAGAATTGGTATTGGCGGCTCAAGGAGAGTAAGTGCAATGCTGATCGGGTGACGGTATGCGCTCTCGTCCCTTTGCTTTGTGAAAAGGGTGACTATGAATTGGCCCATAGGTTTTGCATCAAGGCCATGGATCAGAAGTTACTTCGCTGAACAGATACTCTGCAGAATGTTGTAGATTTCTTGGTTCGGGAATCAAAGGTTGAATTGGCAACAGATATTGTGGAACATGGCAAGGCCCAGAAGACACCGTATAATCTAAAATTGCCTTGAGCAGCGTAATGGTTTTTCTTGTGTTATGTAACAAAAAAATGTTATGTTGTATGGTTACTACTAGTCATACTTCATTTCCCCAATGGTCTTCGCTGAGCTCAATCCTTGAAAGACGATATTGTGCATGCCATTTTATCAATCAACTAGGCCACGGTGAACTAGGGGAAAGCATGAAACAGGTTCCTGTTATTGGAGAAATACCTTTTCCTTTCATTGTTTCCACTGTTTTTGTGGTTGTTGTGGAGCTACATATCGGTATTGATGCTGTTCATAGGACTGTAGAGTCTTGACTTCCTGGGTTTTGAACTCTCCGGCATAACTGTAACTGAAGCATCATTAGGTTTTTTTCCATAAAAAACAAACTCAAAAAAAAATTAAAAATAATAAAAATAAAAATAAAAATAGGGGGAGGGTTGGCCCTCCCCCTCCTGTAGCTGTTGCCCCATCGTCGATGGTGTAGTGTCCATGGCCGGTAGGGTTGCCATTGCTTCAGTGAGGGTCGGCGACCCTTCCCGACCAAAGGCGAGGGTGACGCAGCGTTCAGTGAACAATTCAAGCAAAACCTTACTTAGAGAAAGAAATCTCGAAATTCAATATTGATGATAATGTTCTGTTCTTCAAAAAGAACCCTAAAACAAGTTTATATATCCCTAAACCAAAACCTACTAGGATTATAAATCATAAAATATAAAAATTACAAAACTGCTCTTAAAATTAAAACCCATAAAAAAATTAAAATAATAGAAAAACCCATGTAAACGATCCCAAATCGCTAAAATCCATCGTTAGTCATAGCCAAAGGCAGTGAGTTTTGTTCAGAACGCCGTTTCGCTTCAAACGACCGAATTGGAGCCCAATCCGATGTCGTCAACCGGGTCCGCGTGTTCTAGTCGCATCACAGTTTCGCTTTCCATTTGGATTTCTGCCTGTCCAACCGGTCCAAGAAAGCACCACTAATAGATTATGCATCATTCTCCTCCAATTGAAAGGAACTCGTCCTCGAGTTAAAATCAGGATCTGGATATAACGGCTTTGCGGACTCATGAAATGGTGATAAATCAGCAACATTGAAAGTGTTAGATATGCCCATACTATATGGAAGGTCAATAACATAAGCATTATCGTTGATCTTCTTGCTGACAGTGTAAGGCCCATACTTCTTTTGTTACAATTTGCTATAAGATCCAACTGATAAGCGCTCTTTATGAAGAAAAACTATGACCTAATCACCTACCGCAAACACCTGCTTCCGCCTGTGCTTATCTACTGCAGCTTTATACTTCTGATTAGCTTCCTCTAACTTTTGTTGGACTTTATGATGCACTTCCACAATCTGTTTAGCCATATGATCCGCTGCTACACTCTTATCCGCTTGCTTAGGCAACCGTACTAAATCCAGAGTATGCTGAGGCGCCTTTGTATAAACAACAGAAAAAGGTGACTTGCCAATAGAACTATGAACTGCATTATTATAAGCAAATTCTGCCTGTGATAAAGCAACATCCCACTGCTTCGGCTTATCTCCATAAATGCTTCGAATCAAGTTTCCCAGAGTTCTATTCACCACCTCTGTTTGCCCATCAGTCTGCGGGTGAGCAGTGCTATTGAAATTCAAACATGAATCAAACAGTTTCCATAAAGTCAGCCAAAAATACCCTAGAAATTTGCTGTCCCTATCAGAGATAATAGACTTAGGAACAACATGCAAACGAACCATCTCCTTAAAGAATAACTTGGCTACACTTACTGCATCAGAAGTCTTTCTACAAGGAATGAAGTGCGCCATCTTGGAAAATCTGTCAACTACAACAAAAACAGAATCCACACCTCTTTGTGTTTGTGGCAAACCAAGCACAAAATCCATGGACAGATCTTTCCATATATTGTCAGGAACAGGTAATGGCATATACATGTTGACACCTATTTTTGATTTGCCCAAAAATTAATTACACAAAATTTAGGAATTAATTTTCTTTAATTCCTAAAATAAAAAAAATATTTTTATTTAAATGCATTGCATATAGAAATTAGGCACATTTGTATTAATAGGGTATTTAGAACTTTAAAAAAACAAAATCGAACCGGGCCGGGTCGGGGCTGGGCCGACCCGGCCCTTTTCTTTTTTCCTTTTCTTCTCCTCCCCGCACGGGCCCCCGGCCCTTTCTCTTTTCCTTTTATTTTTCCCCCGCGCGGCCCAGCCTGTTTTTCTTTTTCTTTTTCTTTCTTTTCCTCCGCGCGGCTGGGCTTGGCCCGGCCCAGCCCTTCTCCTTTCTTCTCCCCCCACGCCCGTTGCTCTCGCTGCCCTATTGTCCCCTGTGCCCGACGGCAGCGTGACGCATGGCGGCGCCGCTCCTCGCCGTCGCTATCCGGCCAGAGGAAGGCCGAAGGGGCACGCCGACGAGACTGGCATTAATTGCCAGTCCCGTCCTCCCCATTTTCCTGGCTTCCCCTTATCTCCTCCTCTCTCTCGGCTCTCTGTTCCTCTTTGCCCGTCTCAAACCAGCTCCCCCCTGCTCTGCACTGGCCTACAATGGCCACAAAAGTCTTCGAGCGGCGTAGGCCGGTGCAGGCCGTCGTCACGCGGACGCAACGGAGCAGAGAGACGCGTTGTCGCCGGCTATATATAGCCAGAAAGAGAGAGAGAGGCGGTCGGCCATTAGAGAGAGAAACAGGACAGAGAGAGAAACGAGAGAGAAAGAGTGAGATTAGAGCGTACCGAGGTCACGCCGGAGTGTGGAGGAGAACCAGCAGCGTCGCCGTCGCCCTCCCGACCAGCCAGAAGCCCCCCGGACGCGCCGTTGACCGCTGAGCCCCTCGACCGAGAAGCTCCCCTCTTTTACCCTGTTTTTCTGTGCGGTTTGGCCGGGACTCGCGCCGGCCGTTTCGCACGAGTCTCGGCCCATACCGCCGTCCCCCACCGCTCATGCATCGTCGCCAAAGGTAGGTATGGGTCCCCCGAGGATGGAGGGGCCTCGAAATAGGTCGAAATCCCTTTACTTTTGCTGTGCTCCTCATCTGTTTGATAAAATGCTTCAAAGAGGCCTTTTTTTTATAGAGTCGCCGGCCGGCGAGCGACGGTCGGACGGCGACCCAGTGGGCGGCGAGGCTTGGTGGAGGTCCCAAGGGCCTGATTTTGGTCGCGTAGCCGGTGCGGGTCGGCGGCGAGAGGCCGATTTCGGCTTCAGCGGCGTGCGCTCCACACGGGTTCGGCTGACCGGTTCAGTAGGCGACCCAAGTCAACGGCAAGATTCGGATTCGTTGACTCGGGTCGGTCCGATCGACCCGGTTCAGCTGATCCGACCAGGGTCAACGCCCCGAGTCGGATCTGTTGACCCGGGTCGGTTCCGACCCGGTCCGGATCCACCAACCCGTTTTATTTTAAAAATAAAAATAATAAAAAAATATATTTAAAAAAAATTTAAAAAAAATTAAAAAATTTTTATTTTATTTTATTTTCTCTTTTTCCCTTCCTGTTTTTTTTATTATTTTTTTTAAAAAAATTCGTATTTATTTTATTTTATCCTTTTTAAAAAAATTATGTTATATTTGTTATTTTAATTTATTGTGATATTATTATGTAAGTTTTTGTCTTGTTTAAATTAAAACAAACCTAAGGTTGCGCAGTAGCGTTTTGCATGTTTTTTTTATTACCGTTGTATTATTATGCATATTTTTAATACAATTACATGAGTTGTTGTGTTTTGAATGTCATTTGACTTAACTAGGAATAGAACCTTAGACTGCATATCTATCTTGCCTGTTGATCGTTTATGATTGTGCGCTCGTTTGATCATCTCACATGTTTGGAGAAAGGTCCTAAAATCAATCCAAATTAGCTGACAAATGAACATGGTAAAAAGGTACCGAAAGGGCATTAGTTATTCAACTAGTGTAACCAAGTCCCCGAATTCAGTTAATCTCTGGTTCGCAGGATAGGGTGATTCTCCCATCACCTTATTTGGGTTTCTAATCAACCCACCCCAAATCGATTAGTGGCGACTCTTTAGTGTAAACCACTTGCATGTTAAAAACCTTAAACCCTAAGTCGCAGTATGGTATGGGCTTGGGAGGCCAGAGTTAAAATCCCGAACCTAGACTTAGCACGTATCTGGCGGGCCCCTCCTTCTTTTTGCACGCATGTTAAAAAAGAAAAGCTCGGGAGTGGCGGTCGCGAGGGAGTGGCGGTCGCGACAGACTGGCGACTCCACTGGGGACTTGTTTCTTTTAAAAAAAGTGGACTTAGGCCAAAAAATTTTATCCTGTTCAAAATAATTTTTGTTTGGCAGCAAAGACTCCAGGTATAATCCTGACATTAAGGTGTTATTTGTCATGCAGGTTCGAATTGATTGTTTATAAATTGTTGTGCGTGCTTTAATGATTTAGCACTACACTATTGCACACACAACCACGCTGCCGGACCTGGGCCGCAATAGGGCATTTTATGATGGTGTTAAGAAAGATACGACCTCGAACGCGAGCCCGTGATGTAGAGGTTGCTTTTCTTTTCCCCGAAATTTATTTCTAAAAATCGTAAAGAAATATCTTTAGCCGCTATTCGCGTGACTATAAGATATTCCTTTCGATTTGGTCGAGGTTAAAAGGACTTGACACCAACGCGAGACTGCGACAGTCAGGCACCCTTTTAATTTCATTTTGCTGAGCCAGTCTAGATAGGAATCGAACCTCACTCCTCATGTGCATGTTGTTGTGATTGCCATGGTTCAAGGAAAGGTATATATTCTATCTCTTCTCATTTTATTATGCAGCCTACTTATTCATTTGATTTCTTATTGATAGGCCACCCATTGATTGCATTTTATATACGATGGGAAGAGCTGATGTCCAATTCGTCCCCACTCCTAAAAAAGAGCTTCTGGCATGGTAGGACCAACTCGATCAAAATGGCCAACAGTATGTCAAAGCAAGAATTGGTCGCCTACTCCCCTTGCTCAAAATCAGCATCCATTCTGGCATGATGCAAGCATTAGCACATTTCTGGTGCCCACAAACATCCACTTTCATATTTGGTAAGTTTGAGATGACCCCGACCCTGGAAAAGTATAGTGTTGTCATTGGAAAGCCTTTGGGATCTGAGCTCATCAAACCACTTTTGGGTGTGTCCCCTCTACCCGAATTATCCCAGTTTTTGCGAACCGATAGCAATACCGTGAAAAGAGTCGTTAAAGCTCATTGCAATGCCTGCCCTGGTTTTTCTTAAATGAGCGTTTTGAAAGTCAACCCATGGGCCAAAAAGTTAAAATTTTTATCCTTGCTTTTGTTGGGTGTATCATTTTCCCACATCGCAGGAATTCAATAAACCCCTCAATTGCGTATGTGGCCAAACAAATTTGCACCGGCTTGAGTTATGTTAATTCAGTTCTGGCTCAAACATTTCTGTCTTTAAACCGTTTTAAACAAAATAATGACAAAATCATGCGGGCCGCCCCAGAAATTTTGCAAATCTGGTTTTTATCCCATTTAAGAGGATTTGGGCACCTCATGCAGCTTTTTGAGGTCGATGACCTCATGCAGCCAATACAAAGGTTTGAGGTTTTAAAAAATAATTCCCCTCATAAGGATTACTCTACCTGGATAGATTTTTTGAAAGACCCCGATCCCAAAGCTTTCTTATGACATGCTAAATGGTTCCATGAGGGTCAGGCTCGGTATGCTCACCAGTTTCACAACCCTGTCCCATTGCTCGGTTTATCTGGCGTCACTTCATACTACCCCTACCGGGTATCCCGTCAGTACAGGGCCCTCCAGGAGATCCCGCCACCTCTCAAGACAAACCTGTTCCGAGTCCGATTCACCCGCTCGAACTACAACTACACCGGCGAAATTCGTGCCATCCAGAGGATGTGGACCGAGTGTCAGCTTGAGAACATTCTTGTGCCTAGACTATTGAAAGGACAAGAAAAGGCTCACCATGCCTCTCTGTTCTATATCGTACATCACCAAATCCCGGCCGATCTCCAGCCAAAAGTCCTGGATGTAACCAACAAGCCCAGTCGCCAAACACAGATTGACAATCTCGAAAGGACTGTGGGGACGAGGGATACGCTTATTGCGGAGCTTGTCCATGAAAATAAGCAGCTCCAAGAGACTGTAGCTTCCCCATCGTTTATAGAATGAGCATTCGGGAAGGGCGCCTTTTTGTTAAAAGCCCCTGTATTTTACATTTTTTCTTGTATTTATGTTTAGGGGTTTTGGTTTTCATCTTTGAAGCTGTTTATAGGTTGTACTAATGTTAATATAACTCGGGCCGTTTTTTATGCTTTAAATAATTTTTTTTGCCCCTTAATGACACCACCGCGGCCTTCGGCCCAGTGGTATCCGGGGATGAGGTGTAACGGTCCGAGGCGACCGGGGTTCGAACCCCGAGGACGCCGCCTGTAATGTTGATATTAATAAAAAAACTTTTTTTCTCATTTTTTTCTTCTTTTTCTTTGCAAATAAGTAAATTATGCAATAATAATATGACTAGGTCATAGAATTATTCTTTATTGGGCATTATACTCATTTATTTCAACGTTTTCCCAGGTAGTTACAGAAAATGGCCGAAGAAAATGCCCGCCTCAATAACATGGAAGACGAGATGAAATTGGTCCTCAATGCAATCTAAAATCTCACAAAACAAGTGGAATCCATTCAGGGCAAGCTCACGCCCACGCTTGCAGCAATCGAAGTGATGTTACCACCACCGTCTACTAGAAAAGACAAAGCCTCCGCCAGCGACAGCAAAATGCCCCCGCTAGAGGACGATCCACTTCCTCTTGCTGTAAGGAAGCCTGAACTTGAAACTGTACCGATGACAGAGCATGACAAATGCCTTGCAAAAGTCGAGGAGATGCTGAAACAGCTACAAGGCCCGCAGAATGCTGTACCACTTGACCTGTCTATATACAAACGGGTTAAAGTACCAGAAAAGTTCAAGATGTCGGATTTCGAGAAGTATGATAGTACCTCATGCCCCAGACACCATTTGCACATGTATCATGTGCGGATGACCCAGTACGTTGAGAATGAACCCCTCATGATTCAAACCTTTCAAGCGAGTTTGACGGGGCCAGTCTTAACATGGTATATGTCGAAGAACGTGGATGCTTTTAAGTCCTGGGATGATGTCGCTAATGCATTCCTTAAGCAATATCAATTCAACCTCGACGTCACCTTTACTCGTGACGATCTGGAACGCACTGAAAAGAAGAAGAGTGAGTCCTTCAAGGAGTATGCCACCAGATGGAGAAACTTGGCCGCCCAGGTTACCCCGCAACTCACTGATCATGAACAAGTGAAGTTGTTCATAAAGTCGCTTCCGTACGAATACAAACATCGCCTGGTTGGTGCCACTGCTGAATCTCTTAATCGCCTAGTTCCTGTGGGCGAACGAATTGAAATGGGATTGCGTGACGGATGGTTTACAGACTCCTCTTCCACGAGCAAAAGACTCAGCACCCGAAAAGAGAAAGAGCCCCTGACGGATGGGAACATTGCATACACCCAAACCGTTCATCCTCCCCGGACAGTCTAGGTGAATAGTGAGCAGCAGCAGACTTCAAGTCGCCAGCCTCCGAGGTGATATAAGAAAAGGCAATTCACTCCGTTGCCTGGATCCCCTTCTCAAGTCCTGGCCATACTTCGGAAGAAAAACCTGCTTTCTACCGAACCAAAACGGCCCAACTCAAAAAGCTTTTCGAATTATGATCCATCCAAAAAATGTGATTATCACATGGACGAGGTAGGACATTCGACAGACGATTGCTATACCCTCAAACACCGAATCCAAAACTTGCTCGACACCAAGGCCTTTTCTTTTCAGACATCTAAACCAAATGTCCAAAACAACCCGCTACCCGAACATGAAAACAAAATCAATGCCATATCCACTTTTCACACCGGTCGAATCAAGAGTGAGAGGGTATACACTGCAGATGTTTATAACGCCCTAGTGAAAGCGGGGTACTATCCTACTAGTAAAGTACTGCCCTTGTCCCTAATGAAAGAAAGGGTTGCCAGCATGGCGAAAGCAGGTTTGATTGTATATGCCAACTGTATCGGCATAGTGGCCACCGTTACTAAGGTTATCATCGACTAGGATAGAATTCTCAGCACTGAATGCTGAAACAAGTGAATTCACCCCTACACTTGTGAACGGACCTTTGTCTGACAGCCCAGACAAGGATGAGGAGCTGACGATTGAGGTACCCCTACCCGCATAGCACATAGTGATCGAAATACCTCAGCCCTACCGGTATGAAAATGACAACGCAGTCCCATGGTCCTACCAATTGGATGTTGACCTAATCACCAGGTCAGGACGAACGTATGCCCAAGCTGACGCTCAACCTCCGAAACTTGTTACCGACGAGGAAGCCAAAGAATTCCTGGCCATCGTCAAGACCAGTGAATACAATGTCGTGGATCAACTACGTAAATTGCCTGCCCAGATTTCCCTGTTAGAACTGCTCCAAACGTACGTGAAACATCAGAAAGCTCTGATGAAGGTACTCAGCGAAGTAAACATACCAGAAACAATTGAGCATGACAAGCTAGAAGCATTTGTGGGGTCTATCCTTTTGAAGGATCAGATAACATTCTCGGAAGATGAGTTTCCCGCTGAAGGAAAGGGACACACTAAAGGCCTCTACATTTCCGTTAAATGTAGAAACGCCCACGTAGCTCGAGTTCTGATAGACAATGGGTCTACGTTGAATATCTGCCCGCTAGCAACCTTACACCATCTTAATGTGGACACGTCTAAACTCCGCGCCTCCAAGACATTCGTTCGAGCGTTCAATGGAATGAAGAAAGACACTATGGGTGAAATTGACCTTGATGTCCAAATTGGCCCAACAATATTCAATATCCTGTTTCAAGTGATGGACATCCCCACTGCCTTTAGCTTTCTGTTGGGCCATCCCTGGATTCACTCCGCTGGAGCTATACCTTCAAGCATTCACCAAAGCGTGAAGTTTGTAGCCCAAGGGAAGCTGATCACAGTCCTTGGAGAGGAAGATCATCGGATCTACCAAGAGACCGCCATCCCATATGTTGAACCAAGTGGCAAGGTAGAATCTAGTTATCAGTCCATCGAACTTGTTTCAACTATGCATGGATATCGAGGGACTTCTCCCCCCGTCCCTTATATGTCCAAAGCCTCAATCATGGTAAGGAAGGTCATGGTTGGGAATGGCTTCACCCCAGGTCAGGGACTCGGCAGAGGAGGCCGGGGCATCCGAGAGCCTATCCAGGCTGCCAAAAATCACCGTACCGCTGGTCTAGGATATCGCGGAGGGAACCCATAGGCCAACAAGGGGCACATGACAGGTCAAGTTGGTTTGCCACTTCCCCATATCCGGGAAACTTTTTCGCCACCTGCTAAATTGTTGCAGGATGAAAAAATTTACCTTGACCTCTCAGGACAATCCAGTGATGGGTTCAAGCATCTTGCTGAATGTTCAAGTCAACCAAGTTCCTCGATGCTTCCCGTAAATGTTGCTGTTGACCGACATCAGAACCCAGACAAGCTACCAACTGAGGAAGATTGTGGATGAGAAGAAACGCTGGATAGTGTGGTCACCCTATTTGACGACATCTTCATAAGGGCCATACACGAAGACTCGACTTCAGAAACGAGTGCAAACCCGCCTGATTTGCTTGCACGTTTGAAATATCAGTTAGACGAGCTACTAGATTTGCTTGCGTCCTTAATGGATACCATTGCCCAAATCTCGGGCGTGTCATTGCCGTTTCCCGATCAAGAGCAGGTGACCCAAGTAAATCGGCCCGAAGAAAACCCACCGTCGGGAGCCCTTCCTGACATGACTTGGCGAGATGTCCAACTCTTACAGTGGCAGGGCAATGTACGACGATACTCGCCAGTTCCCAAATCCATGGATGTGATATTCCCTATCCTTTTGCAAAAGGGGCTGATCACAAGAAGGCCGAAACACCCTACTCCTAATTACTTCATTAACTACGATCCCTCCAAATCTTGTGACTTTCACTCAGGAGAGGTCGGGCACTCGCTGGATGATTGTGATGCTTTGAAGAACAGAATTCAAGACCTACTAGACACCAGGGCATTTACTTTTTATGCCCCATGGCTGTGTCATGGTGAAGATGACCTCTTGGTGGTACCTAGCCTTCGTGATGCTGCCCCTGAGCTTTCTGATAAGGCACGCAAGGGAAAGGCAATACCCTGGGCCAGCCTAGTGGTAAGTTTGACTATTATGTTGACTACCAGATGCCATCAAGTTTTTACAAAGACCAGCAGAATAGCATTCCTAGTGGATGGAACGACATGGAAAAGCTGACACCAGTAAAGTGAAGAGCCGATGAGCTGGATTCTTGGAATGATGATTTCGAAGATTTCTTCGTCGGCGCAATAGATGAAGGACCGGTGGAGGGAATGGGTGCAAGCCCGCTTGAGTAGAATTTCTCTTCTCCTTTCTGCATGAATCCCTGGAAAAGGGGCTATCCTTGTGTTTTGCTTTTTATTGTCATTTCTGCCAGAAGAAATGTCTTTTTGAACTCCCCCTCTTTTAAGGTTGTAAATCCATGTATTGTAAATAAATAATGTTTTGAAGGCATGAGGTAGTATACCAAACCGGCCCGTTGATGATATCCTGCCACGAAAAGGAAAGTATTCTGAGGCCCGGGCTATCTCATGCTTCCTCGTTTCTAAAAATTTTCGAAAATCAAAGACATTTCACTATTTCTTCAAAAGAAAAAAGTTTTAAGAGGAAAAGAACAATGAAAAAAATCCATATCCCCATTTGCTTTTATGATCAATTTATCCTGTGTTTCAGACATAATCTCGCGACTTGCGAGGGAGTTAGTACGGTCTAGCCTGATGATGTAGATACTGACAGCAGCGATTCTGACAATTCAAGCGATGACTCCGCTGAAATCCAAAGAAATTGGGAGCAATATGAACAAATCAAGCCCCTTACAACCGAAGATGCTGTTACCATCAATTTGGGTGGTACTCAGATCCAAAAGAAGTGAAGATTGGGGCCAACCTTCCCGAAGAGAAAGCCACACGCTTGATCGCTCTCCTCAAAGAATATCAAGACGTCTTCGCATGGTCTTATTCTGATATGCCAGGACTAGACCCTCGGATTGTCGAGCACAGTTTGCCTACCAATCCCGACGTGCCTCCCAAAAAGCAAAGCTTACGAAGGACCAAACCCGAATTGTCGAAAAAAATCGAAGAAGAAGTGATGAAGCTGTTGAAAGTAGGGTTCATCGAGGTTTCACAATACCCTGATTGGGTAGCAAACATCGTACCAGTGAAGAAAAAGGACGGCCGAATTCGAGTTTGTGTGGATTACCGTGACTTGAATAAGGCCAGTCCAAAAGACGACTTTCTGCTCCCCCACATAGATGTCCTTGTGGATAGCACTGCTGGATTCGAATTATTTTCTTTCATGGATGGATTTTCTGGGTACAATCAGATAAGGATGAACGATGAAGACAAAGAAAAGATGGCGTTCATCACTCCATGGGGGACCTTTCACTACAGGATTATGCCTTTTGGTTTGAAGAATGCCGGGGCAACATACCAACGTGCTATGGTCACTCTCTTTCATGACCTGATGCACAAAGAAATTGAGGTCTATGTCGATGACATGATCGCTAAGACCAGATGCGGAGAGGACCACATTGAAGCCTTGAAGAAGCTATTCAATTGGCTGCGTGAGTTCAAACTACGCCTGAACCTACAAAGTGCATATTCGGGGCGACCTCTGGTAAGTTACTCGGATTCATCGTGAGTAGCAAGGGGATTGAGGTCGACCCCTCGAAAGTCAAAGCAATATGTGAATTGCAACCCCCGTCCATAGTGAAGGAGGTCAGAAGCCTTTTGGGAAGGTTGAATTACATTGCTCGGTTCATCTCCCAACTTTCTGAAACTGCACGGCCTTTCTTCAAACTCCTCAGGAAAGGCGCTCAAATCAACTGGGATGAAGATTGTCGGGAAGCATTTGAAAAGATGAAGCAGTATTTGATGAGTCCCCCGGTACTAGTTCCACCAGTCCCAGGGTATCCTCTAACTCTTTATTTAACGATTCACAGTGAATTGTTAGGAGCCCTATTGGCCCAGAGCCATCCTGATGATGGAAAAGAACGAGCCATCTATTATCTGAGTAAGAAATTCACCGTTTCGGAACAAAATTATTCCGAGTCAGAGAAAACATGTGTCGCATTGGTGTGGGTGTTACATAGGCTCCGACAATATACTTTACACCACCAGACGTTCCTTGTAACTGAGAACAACCCTATTCGGTATTTGCTTAATCGACCGGCATTAGTGGGAAAATTAGCTAAATGGCAAATTCTAATTTCAGAATTTGACATCCAAACATCATCGCAGAAATCAGTGAAAGGTCGGGTGATAGCTGGTATGTTGGCTGAATGCCCTGGAGAAACACATGAGGATGATCTTCCAGATGATCGCATTTTATCAACGGAGGAACACACATGGACCATGTTTTTCGATAGAGCAGTAAACCTGTCTGGCTCTGGTACTAGGGCAGTTTTGATATCCCTAGATGGGCAGCATTATCCTATGGTCGCGAAATTGGTGTTTCCTTGCACCAACAATATAGCCGAGTATGAAGCATATATTCTCGGTCTACAAGTAGCAGTTGATATGAAAATATCCAAACTAAAAGTGTTCGGTGATTCTGCCTTAATCATACTCCAGACTGTGGGTGAATGGAAGACTAGGGATACTAAACTAGTACCCTATCGTGACTATCTGGAAGAATTGGTTTCAGAATTCGACGAGGTCTTGTTTGACTACCTATCTAGATCTCATAACCAATTCGCCGATGCACTGGCTACACTATCATCCATGTTGCGGGTTACCAATGGTTTGGAAATAGAACCTCTGAAGATTGAAGTCCTGACCAGACTGGCCCATTGTATGACCTTGACTGAGAAACCCGATGGTAAATCATGGTATTACGATATCATGAACTACATCAAGGAGCAGCAGTTCCCTGAATGGATTAGCTCTGTAGACAAAAGGTATATAATGAAGATGGCGACGAAGTTCTTCGTCAGTGGTGAGAACCTGTACAAGAGGTCTTATGACTCTATTCTGCTAAGATGTGTCGAAACAACCGAAGCAACACGAATTATGCAGGAATTGCATGAAGTAGTATGTGGTCCGCACATGAATGGATACATGTTGGCCAGGAAAATAACAAGGTTAGGTTATTACTGGCTTTCCTTAGAAAGTGATTGCATCCGACACGTTCGAAATTGTTACCGTTGTCAGATCCATGGAAACAAGATAAACGCCCCACCAACTGAATTACACCAGTTGTCAGAGTCATGGCCTTTTTCAATGTGGGGCATCGATGTGATCGGCCCAATTAATCCGAAAGCATTAAATAGACATCGCTTCATCTTGGTCGCAATTGATTATTTTTCCAAGTGGATCAAGGCTGCATCATATACCAATGTCACTGCTCGGAATGTGATGAAATTCATCAGGAGAGATATAATCGCCCGTTATGGCGTCCCTGAAGCCATCGTTACAGATAAAGGGACAAATCTTAATAACAAGTTTGTTGATGATTTACTCAGTGAATTCAAAATTCGCCATCTGAATTCATCTCCTTACTGTCCCCAAATGAATGGTGCTGTTGAGGCTGCTAACAAAAACATCACGAAGATCTTAGCCAAAACTGCTGAGAACTATTGAAATTGGCACGAAAGATTGCCTTTTGCATTAATGGCATACCGAACATCAATTCGGACATCTACCGGGGCAACCCATTTTTCCTTGGTGTATGGCATGGAAGCAGTCCTGCCTGTTGAGGTAGAAATCCCCTCGCTACGGGTATTGTCCCAAGTGAAACTGTCTGATGCAGAGTGGAAGCAGCAAAGATTAGAGCAGCTGAATATGATTGATGAAAAGCGGCCGAAGGCTCTTTGTCATGGGCAATGCTATCAACAGAGGGTAGCCAGATCATTCAACCGGAAGGTGCGCCCAAGACACTTCGAAGCAGGTGATCTTGTCCTGAGAAAGGTGCTACCATTACCCCCTGAGCTTGGAGGTAAGTTCGCTCCCAATTACAAAGGTCCCTATGTCGTAAAAAAGACACTCCCTAGAGGAGCTTTGATTCTGACTGAAATGGATGGACGTCAATTCTCCAACCCGGTCAACTCTGATGCTGTGAAGAAGTACTATCCTTGAAATAACTTCTATGTTCCAATTGATAACAAGGGAATTGGCAGAAAAGTTATTGATAAAGACACTCATGGTAACAATTCTAACTGGAAAAGACTTCGCACATGAAAAAATGGCGTCAAGGCCAAGCCTGACAACTATAGAAGTCTCGATGGTAGTCACGCCCATGTCCGTCAAAAACCTTTAAAGTAGAGATTAGCTTTGCTGCGAAGAACCCCATGCAAGCAATTGCACATGCCCTGTGCAGCCAGGAATCGGAGCATTCGCGAGAAACTCCTCAACATGCTGAAACCACATTTACACAGCATACGTTGACAATAGAACACTCTATTTGGAAGCACCCCTAATTATAGAGAATTTCATTCAAGCTTCGAAACCAAGAGTATGGAGGAGCAGACTGAGACAGAGAAGGCTGAACAAAGTAAAGAGGAGAAAAGACTCTGCTCGCTTTGAAGGCAAAATGGAAGAAGGGTAATTTGTATCGTTCTCAATTTACCTTCAATCCTCTCATTTCTAACATAAACTCCTGTTTTTGTCAGAAGGGAATTATCAACATCCGAGAAAACTCAAGGAGTTGTCAGTTTAATCTCAAATGAAGGGAATCACGGAGGGTAATGTTGTATCGTTTTCAATTCCTGTCCCTCAAAGAACCGTTCATTAACATGGTCTTTCTTGTTACCTTGCAGGTTTGCCTCACTGTCGCTGCAACACAGGTAAGTATTTCTTTCCCTAAAAAAAAACTCTTCTCATAAGAGTAGAAAGAAACAAGAAAGAAGAAATAATTAAAGAAAATGGATACTACTTTCTTCCTCAAGTGCATTACGTGGAAAGTAATTTTGCATGGTAATTTTGCCTATTTAATTCACCAATTCCCCGTGAAAATCTCGACAATTCTACGAATGGTGTCGAACTGCTTCGTGTATTGAACGAGGTGTGTCAGGATGATGAGAGGCAATCCTTAGTTTATACACATTCTCAAGTACCAAACTCTTGCAAGATGAGCTAAAAGGTTTCATTTCTACAGGGTAAAGGGATTTCTCGCATAAGGTACGGTAGCCAAAATGACGAGAGGCAGTTCATTTCTTTACCCCATACACTACCATTGATCATTTGCTTGACCATTTTGAGCCCACACACCCGGAGGTTCTTTTTAAATCACCCATGTCAAGAACCACCCCACATTGGGGTAGCTTGAGGTCCGGCGGTCCTCGACAGAGTCTTCCAAGACAAGCACACCATTGACGGCCGAACGGTCGAGACTAAGAAGGCTTTGTCAAGAGAGGAGCAGGAAACTAAAGCATGTTCAAAATGCCAATATCTTATTGATAACAGTGATATTTTCACGTAGGAACTGAGCAAGACAAGAAGGATGAGGAGTTTGTAATATCTAAAATTTTCTGTGATCATCAGCTGCAACAGCTCGCATAAGGTGAAAAGATAAATACAAATTTTCTTACTCTCATTCACATTAATCTTTGAGTGTTTTTATTGCAGATGAACTCTCGCGGTAATTTAAATGCCATAGGATGACGAAGAGCAATTCTTTTTCTATCCCATACACTTATATCCCTTGCTAGCCCAATTGAGCCGACGATTTCATATGAACCCAGTTGGTGATCATCCCCCACACCGGGACAAAGCAAAAGTCACCACAGTTTGAGCGTCAGAGTCCAAAGTACCGAATCAAGATGAAGACTCCAAAAGCCTAATAACATTGTTTTGTTCAAACTTGTTTAGGCTAGCCCTGACAACACCAAAGGAACAGCGAAAAATGTTGAAAACTAGGAGCATGAAAAAGCAGTGTGCCTAGTAAAAGCAAGGCCAATGCCCATGAATGAAAAAAAAAACAAAGAAGAAGAAAAGGAGAAGAAGAAAAATGATGGAAAAAATGAAGAAAAAGGAGTCCCTAATTTTTGGGTAGCTGCTATGAGAAAAAATGAAGTTTTCGCTGAGAAGAGCTTTGAGCGTGATGAAGATGCTCTCAAATATCTCAAAGATATTAAGTGGTGTAGAATAGACAACCCCAAAGGGTTTAAACTTGAGTTCTTCTTTGATATAAATTCCTACTTTAAGAACTCTGTCTTGATAAAGATCTGCTACATGATAGATGAAGACGAACCTATTCTTGAGAAAGCAATTGGGACAGAGATAGAATGGTATCCAGGAAAATGCTTGACACAGAAGCTCCTCAAGAAAAAGTTGTCAAAGAAGCTAAAACACAGAATTACCCAGGGAGTCTTCCAAAAGGATCCTGACGGTGGAGAAGAAGACTGGTGACAATGCCAAGATGATCACCGATTCTCACCCTTACACACATTTTTTAGCCTAACGATCATTTCGTTCCTCAACCTGTAAACCAAGCCCACGTTACATCCCTCATGAAGTCTCTTCTGACTAGGGCACTTGAATTAACGTGGAATTTCAAATGTTTATAAACAACGCTCGAGGAAGTACGAACAAGACTATTTTTATCTCATTTTGCAGGGTTCTTGACTTGTAAACCTGGAGATAATTACAGAATATTTCATTTCATGGCCTTGACTTGGACAGTCACCTTTGTTAAGCCATTGACCAAGCCAGCATTACAACCCTGAAGAAGACCTCTTAGATTGGCAGCGTCGTACCGCTTGCAAGAAAAATCGAACCCTTGTGGACGTGATAACGGTTAGACTGAGTATTTTCGATGTTCCCGCCTTAATGGTCGGGACAAACAATCCTTTTCAATGAGAGCGAGTGGAAAGTCCTTTCTGACTAAAGGTCCCTCATTCAGCACCTCGAAAAGTCCATCTTGCGAGCGAATATTGTCTTGATTGATAATTACCCTCGGTGGATGTTTGGTGATGTAAACATGACAAAATCATCATGCATGATTTTTTAAATACACATTCTGGAATAGTCTAGCTTGTCTATCCTTGATGAATACATGCATGTTTGCGCTAATCGTCTTTGACAGCTCAGAGTTGTAATCCCCAGTGATAGGACACGAAAATCTGGGCACTGGAGAAGCCCTCATTATCATCCCAAGGGAGATGCCCCGAATTATCTCTTTCAGCAGATGATGCATCAAACCTCTGGGTAAGAAATCCTAAGTATTTCATCAAAATTCTTTTCAAACTACCCAGAAGGTAAACCGGGTGTTCCTTTGAAAAAGAAAAGCATCTTGGCTTGCTGGCCAAGGTGTTTCATATGATATTCAATGAATAGCCTCAGTTGTCTATTTCTCCAATGAATGCGTATGTGTTTGCACAAAGAAAAACTTGTCTGACAGGAGACACGCCCTTAAGAGGCAGGAATGTGCCTAGGTGCTCATCGTTTAAGTCTTTTCAAGACCTGCTGGCGAGGACCCACCAGGCAAACCATCAAATCCTCAAGCGAGAACCCCCAAGCAAACCATCAAATCCTCGGGCGAAGACCCCCAGGTACTTTGGCAAAACAAAATCCAGTCAGTCAAGGCGACCGAAGAAAGGTTCGGGTCCTAGACAAACAAATCGAGTCAGTCAAGGCGACCGAAGAAAGGTTCGGGTCCTAGACAAACGAAATCCAGTCAAGGTGACCGAAGATAAGTTCGGGTCCTGTGCAAGCGATTTCCCCAGTCACGGCAACCGAAGGTAGGTTCGGGTCCGAGACAAATGAAATCCAGTCAAGGCGACCGAAGATAGGTTCGGGTCCTAAGCAAGCGATTTTCCCCAGTCAAGGCGACCGAAGAAAGGTTCGGGTCCGAGACAAATGAAATCTAGTCAAGGCGACCGAAGATAGGTTCGGGTCCTAGGCAAGCGATTTCCCCAGTCAAGGCGACCGAAGAAAGGTTCGGGTCCTAGACAAACGAAATCTAGTCAAGGCGATAGAAGATAGGTTCGGGTCCTAGGCAAGCGATTTCCCCAGTCAAGGCGACCGAAGAAAGGTTCGGGTCCTTGACACATAATATCGATTATCTGGAATTACTCTACCCTTCGGCAAGGTAAGTAGCCCCAGGTATGTTTTTATTTGCTTTAGCATGCATCATCTTATATCGCATCATAAAAATGGGACTCACAGTCTCGCCAAAAATAACATACATTGAGCATGCATGGGCCAAATTTAGGTGTCATTTTATCTTTGAGCGTAACCTCTACGAGCTCAACTTCTGCGAGCTCACCTTCAAAGAGGGGCAGCTATTGACACCTATTTTTGATTTGCCCAAAAATTAATTATACAAAATTTAGGAATTAATTTTCTTTAATTCCTAAAACAAAAAAATAATTCTATTTAAATGCATTGCATATAGAAATTAGGCACATTTGTATTAATAGGGTATTTAGAACTTTAAAAAAAAAAATCGAATCGGGCTGGGTCGGGGCTGGACCGACCCGGCCCTTTTCTTTTTTTCTTTTCTTCTCCTCCCCGCACGGGCCCCCAGCCCTTTCTCTTTTCCTTTTCTTTTTCCCTCACGCGGCCTAGCCAGTTTTTCTTTTTCTTTTTCTTTCTTTTCCTCCGCACAGCCGGGCTTGGCCCGGCCCAGCCCTTCTCCTTTCTTCTCCCCCCATGCCCGTTGCTCTCGCTGCCTTGTTCTCCCTTGTGCCCGACGGCAACATGACGCACGGCGATGCCGCTCCTCGCCGTCGCTATCCGGCCAAAGGAAGGCCGAAGGGGCACGCCGACGGGACTGGCATTAATTGCCATTCCCGTCCTCTCCGTTTTCCTGGCTTCCCCTTATCTCCTCCTCCCTCTCGGCTCCCTGTTCCTCTTTGCCTGTCTCAGACCAGCTCCCCCCTGCTCTGCACTGGCCTACAATGGCCACAAAAGTCTTCGAGCGGCGTAGGCCGGTGCAGGTCGTCGTCACGCGGATGCAACGGAGCAGAGAAACGCGTCGTCGCCGGCTATATATAGCCAGAAAGAGAGAGAGAGGCCGGTCGGCCATTAGAGAGAGAAACAGGACAGAGAGAGACAAAGAGAGAAAAGAGAGAGAAAGAGTGAGATTAGAGCGTACCGAGGTCACGCCGGAGTGTGGAGGAGAACGAGCAGCGTCGCCGTCGCCCCCCCGACCAGCCAGAAGCCCCCCGGACACGCTGTCGACCGGTGAGCCCTTCGGCCGAGAAGCTCTCCTGTTTTGCCTTGTTTTTTTGTGCGGTTTGGTCGAGACTCGCGCCGGCCATTTCGCAGGAGTCTCGGCCCATACCGCCATCCCCCGTCGTTCGTGCGTCGACGCCAAAGGTAGGTACAGGTCCCCGAGGACGGCGAGGCCTCGAAACAGGTCGAAATCCCTTTGCTTTTGCTGTGCTCCCCATCTGTTTGATAAAATGCCTCAAAGAGGCCGTTTTTTTTATAGCGTCGCCGGCCGGCGAGCGGCGGTCGGACGGCGACCTAGTGGGCGGCGAGGCTTGGTGGAGGTCCCAGGGGCCTGATTTTGGTCGGCGCCAGTCTGGGTCGGCTGGCGAGAGGCCGATTTTCGGCTTCGCCGGCGTCTGCTCACGCGGGTTCGGCCTGACCCGGTTCAGCCGACCCGACCCGAGTCAACGACCGGGTCAGATTTGTTGACTCGGGTCGGTCCGACCGACCCGGTTCAGCTGATCCGACCGGGTAAACGCCCCGGGTCGGATCCGTTGACCCGGGTTGGTTCCGACCCGGTCCGGATCCACCAACCCGTTTTATTTTATTTATTTTTTTAAAAAATAATAAATAAAAATATATTTAAAAAATTTTAAAAAAATTTTAAAAAAAAATTATTTTATTTTATTTTATTTTCTCTTTTTCCCTTCCTGTTATTATTATTATTTTTTTAAAAAAATTTCGTATTTATTTTATTTTATGCTTTTTTTAAAAAAAATTATAAAAAATTATGTGATATATTTGTTATTTTAATTTATTGTGATATTATTATGTAAGTTTTTTCTTGTTTAAATTAAAACAAACCTAAGGTTGCACAGTAGCGTTTTGCATGTTTTTTTATTACCGTTGTATTATTATGCATGTTTTTTAATACAATTGCATGAGTTGTTATGTTTTGAATGTCATCTGACTTAGCTAGGATTAGAACCTTAGACTGCATATCTATCTTGCCTGCTGATCGTTTATGATTATGCGCTCGTTTGATCACCTCACATGTTAGGAGAAAGGTCCTAAAATTAATCCAAATTACCTGACAAATAAACAGGGTAAAAAGGTACCAAAAGGGCATTAGTTATTCAACTAGTGTAACCAAGTCCCCGAATTCAGTTAATCTCTGGTTCGCAGGAATAGGGTGATTCTCCCATCACCTTATTTTGGTTTCTAATCAACCCACCCCAAATCGATTAGTGGCGACTCCTTAGTATAAACCACTTGTATGTTAAAAATCTTAAACCCTAAGTCGCGATATGATATGGGCTTGGGAGAGCTAGAGTTAAGTCCTGAACCTAGACTTAGCGCGTATCAGGCGGGCCCCCCCTTCTTTTTGCACGCATGTTAAAAAAGAAAAGCTCGGGAGTGGCGGTCGCGACAATACAGACTTGTATTCTTAGATTTCCCCTTAGCAGTCTGGCAAACATAACACTTTTGTACATACCTGCTGACATCTCTACGCAACTGGGGCCAATAAAATCGCTCCCGGGCTGCAGCAATAGTTTTATCACGACCCAGGTGTGCAGCTAATCCACCATCATGTAAATCACGAATTACCTTCTCTCGTAACGATGTTCGAGGAAGGCAAAGCTGGTTGCTACGTATCAAATAGCCATGCACATAAAATTCTTACACAGGTTGACCAGCAACACAAGACTTCCAAATTTGCCCAAAGTCATTATCATCTGCATAACAGTCTTTCAGCTGCTCGAACTCCAAGATGTCTTAGCTTAATGTAATCAACAAGCCAGCTCTCCTACTCAATGTATTTGCTACGATATTATGCACACCTGACTTGTACTGTAATTTGAAAGGAAATTTTTGCAAAAATTGACACCATCGGGTATGTATATCCTTATTAATCCTCTTCTGACTATTTAGATATTTCAAAGCTTCATGATCAGAATAAATGATGAATTCTTTCCCAATCAGATAATGCTCCAAGTCTTCAAAGCCCTTACGACAGAATAGAATTCTCTGTCAGAAGTGCTTCACTTCTACCTCGCCTCGCTAAGCTTCTCACTGAAATAGCAAATTGGTCTGCGCTCTTGAGACAAAACAGCTCATATACCCACTCCACTAGCATCACAGTCCACTTCAAACAGTTTATCAAAATCAGGTAAGGCAAGAACATGTGCAGTACATAACTTTTCCTTCAGAATAGCAAAACTTTTCTCTGCTTCCTCTCCCCATAGAAATTTTTCTTTCTTCATACATTCAGTTATCGAGGCTGCGATAGTACTGAAATTCTTAATAAATTGCCGATAGAAAGTAGCCAACCCATGAAAGCTCCTAACGTCAAAAACTGTTTTAGGAGTCGGCCACTCTCTAATTGCTCTTACCTTCGCCTCATCTACCTCTATTCATTCAGCAGTAATAATAAACCCCAAGAATAATAGCTTATTAGTTAAAAAACTGCACTTCTTAAGATTAACATACAGCTTATTAATCTGCAAAGCTATCAACACCTCCCTTAAGTGTATTAGATGATCCTCCTCAGTATTACTATAAATTAGGATATCATCAAAATAAACTACAACGAATTTGCCAATAAAAGATTTCAAAACCTGATTCATAAGTCTCATGAAAGTACATGGAGCATTGGAAAGTCCGAAAGGCATTACCAACCATTCGTACAACCCTTCCTTTGTCTTGAAAGCTGTCTTCCACTCATCTCCAGGCCAAATCCGAATCTGATGGTATCCATTCTTCAAATCCAGCTTCGAGAACCATTTAGCACCGTGCAACCTATCCAGCTTATCATCCAATCTCGAAATTGGAAATTTGTAACCTACGGTTATTTTACTAATGGCCCTGCTATTTACACACATCTGCCAACTCCCATCTTTCTTAGGAGTCAACAAGGCTGGAACAGCACATGGGTTCATGCTATTCTGAATGTGCCCTTTTTGCAACAACTCCTCCACCTTTTTTTTAGAATCTCGCTCTATTTAGGACTTATCTTGTAGTGCGGTAAATTAGGCAGAATAGCACCAGGAATTAAGTCTATATGGTGTTGAATATCGCGCATAGGCGGCAACCCATCTAGGATCTCCACAAACATCAGCTCGCTAAACTCCTTCAATAAAGGCTTAACTTATTCGGGCTGCTCCTCAACTTGTAATTTAGCCTCTAGCTCGAATGCCTGTTTCACTATTAATGCGTGAATCTGTCGGGTCTCTTTAATCTCAGCTTCAAATTTCCTTGTAAGGGTAAGGAAATTATTTTGAGCAGCTTGCTTTCCTTTATTCTTCAATGGTAGCAACGTGTACTTCACTCCATCTTTCAAGAGGTTATACTAATTGCTTCTTCCTAAATGCTGCATATCTACATCAAATTGCCACGGCCTCCCAAACAACACGTGGCATACATCCATGTCTACCACATCACAATACAGTTTATCATGATATTTTCCAATGGAGAATAGAATTTTACATCGCTCAGTCACCTGAATGCTTTCCGCTCCAAATTTAATTCATACTAACATATAGGGATTATGATGCTTCTTCACGGGTTTTCCCAGCTTCTTCGATACCTCTTTTCCAATGATATTCTCCATGCTTCCACTATCAATAACCACAATAAATATTTTGCCCAGAATAGTGCACCTAGTTCGGAATAACTGATGGCGCTGCGAATCATCTTCCTGTTTTGGGGCCAACATCATCCTGCGCACCACATAATTTACTTCCCCTTCTTCATTTTCAAAATCAGCCTCTTCACCATTTGGCTTACAGCAATACCCATCTTCTTCCTCATCTCTCGTTGCCACGTTTACGATTTTTCTCTAAGGGCATTCATTAGATCGGTGTCCAGGTTGATTACACCTATAACACTTTATCGCGGTTGGTTTAGCATAAGGGTTAGGGTCCGCAGTTTTCTGTGCTTGTGTTCCCTTATCCCTCGGCTTGTTCATAGGACGCCTTTCTAATGCCTTATTTTCTTGATTTCGCCCTAGGTTGTTGCGGTTGTTGAAGCCGCTCTTCTTTATCGAACTGCTCGAACTGAAACCTCGATAATTTTCGTATGCTCTTTTTCCCTTGTCTTGCTGCATCAATTCTGCCTTCATCACCATATTCTTCGTTTCAGTTAAATTTTGCAGAAACTGCACCACGATTTTATCTCGAATAAACGGTTTCGAACCATCGAGATATCTGGCCGCCTACTGTCCCTCTGTCTATGCTAAATTATTCAGCTCCGCCAATCTCATAAATTCGGTCGTATACTCATGTACAATCCGATTGCCCTGCTGGCAATGTTGGTACTGCTGGAACATAATCTGTTTATAGTCGGGTAGAAGGAACTCCTGTTTCAGCAACCTCCTCATCCTAGTCCAAGTTCGAACTCTCTTTTTCCCTTCTCGCTCCCTCTTATTCTGCAATCTCTCCCACCATACAGACACACCCCTCTTTAATCGACAGGCTACTAATCGCACCCTTTTCTCATCAGGGGTCTCCATATAATTGAAAAATCTATCTATATCAGCAATCCAATCCAGAAATTCTTCTATGCCCAGACTTCCATTAAAATAAGGAATATCGACTTTCAATTTAAAGTCGTTGTCACGCCCCGAACCCTACGGCACGCGACAACCCTACCGAGGTCGAATCAAGTGCGACGTCCCAGGACGCGTTGCCGACCCAAAACCCAAACAGAGAACAATGCACATACAGAAGCAACATAACACCTATACAAATTAAAACAACATGACCAGGGATAGCAATGAATAACAACCATTATAAATATATACTTGCATTACTAACAGGGATTTACAATATCCATCAATATAGAACTATACGCTAACAAAAAATGGGTCAACGGCCACTAACATCAAAAAGGGTATGTGGCTTGGGTGGTCAGAATACTAAACCTAGGAAGGGTACCTATCCAAAAGTGTCGGCCCTGCCTAACTATGGTTAGGGGTAAACTCTAAGGTAACCAGTCCAGGTCGGATCCCAAGGACTCGGATGGGTCATCAGACGACTCAGACTCAGAATCCATTGAATCCGGCTCGGACTCGACATCCACTTACTCCGCCCCGAAATCACCCTCCGGCTCTAGCTCCTGCTCCATGGGCTCCGGCTCCGGCTCGATGTCGGACTCCCAGTCCATCGGCTCCTCTCCCTCGGACTCGGTATCTATCTCGACGATGACCGGCTGATCGCCAGAATCCTCATCGGGCATGGTAGCGGGGCTCATGACCTCTCCATCTGCGGCCTGCGGATCCCACTGGCCGAACATATCGAATGGGACATCAAAGGTCCTAAACGGTCCATGGGTGCCAAACTCATCCCGAAAACACCAAGCAAGATAGGGATGGGTCCGGAAATATGGCACGCCCTCATCGACCCATACTATATTGTAATACCTAACGTACGACTCCCCGTTCCCTACAGGGTGTACCGTCACCGATCGCTCTATGCGATACGAGATCCCAAAACGAAGCGGCACATCTACCATCTTCAGGGTCGGGGGTCTAAAAAGTGGGGTTTAAATAACAGTGAGAATAAATCTCAGCGAGTAGGCCCCCTAAACCTAAACTAGGCTAACATGCACCTCCCGGACAAGTATTAACCAAAAGAACAGTCAAACAATCACATGACTTAGGCCTACGGCCCAAATCCAACATACTACCGACCCTGCAGGTTAGGCACATAAGAATAACAATAATAGCAATAATGGCACGAAACCCAACCACGGCACATACGCAATATCACTTGGCCACGATGTATGCCATGCACATGCCCGTGCTCATACTCATGCTCATGCTCATGTTCATTGATGCACACTTGCACACTTGCCAATGCACTCTTGCACACATATGCCATCAATATGTCCGTGCTCATGATCCGGCTCAATTATGCACACTTGCACACTGCCAATTCTCATTTATTAATCGACCCGCGTAAAACGCATCAGGTCTGACCCGCATAAAACGCATCAAGTCTAACAATATCCAACACTTCTTGGGCCGCGTAAAACGCATCAGGCACAACACCGATCTCCATATACGAACCAAAACCGACGTAAGACGCATCAGGCCGGCCGTCTTCCGGTAGAACCGGGCATCGTCCCACGTAAAACGCATCAGGACGGGTTCAATACCCCGCATAACACTCATCAGGGTTTATAGTGATCACACGTGCACACACCAAATTTTATCTGAACCTCGCATAAAACGCATCAGGGCAATTAGGTGATCACATGCTCATATCAGGCACTCACACTCGCACAATTCTCATATCAGGCCAGTACTCAGTATACGAAATGCATGTTCATGCAATCCGGCACTCGGGCAACAATATGATCCGCAATGAGCATTAAATTCCAACATAGGCACATAATCAAATCATGCCAAGACATGCTCAAACAATGCCACAACGTGCTCAAATAACAATTTGACATGCTCAATATGTCTCGTTAACATGCCCAATTACTCAATTTAATATCACTTGGCTTGGCACAAAACTGGCACGCAATTTAGCCATTACAACTTGCACAAGTCCACGGTCCACATGCTTCTCATAAATCGACCACATCAAGCACTCCACCATGGCATCACACAGTCAATATCAAGTCATGTTCGATTCAACCCCCTCATGGTCCATTCACAATACTCTTGGCAATTCATGCTAAAACCATGATTAATCAAATATGGCCCAAATTAAACCTAAACCAAATCAGCCATGAACAGTCCACCCTAGGCCACTAAGTCACTTCCAAATCATCACATTAAACCTCCAAAATCACCACAAGATCAGCCACCACATGGCCCACACAATTGCACCCAATTTAGTCCTCATAATCGCCTAAATCAAATCCCCGATGAACAGCCAGCATTCAGCCCAGTCTAGACCACCGTACCACATTTAAATTATCACACTAGGCTCCCAAATTAGCCACAAGATCAGCCCTAAACATTGCACACTTAGCATCTCACAATTGGTCCATTAATCAATCGCACAAAGTCCAAACGAGCCCATTATGATCAGCCATTAATCATACCGATCTAGGCCTCTAATCTACCTCCAAATCAACTCATTAAGCCACTAAAATTATCACATTAATCAGCCTAATCACCAGCCTTCGATTAACCCCTAAAATACCCTAAATAACTCCTAAAACTTGTCTAAAGTGCACATAAGCCTAATTAAGGGTTAGGGTTTGTACTCACTAGGTCTTAGGCTTCAAACGAGGCTGAACAAGGAGGAGAAATGGGCTGGATCGTGGCTAGGACAAGCTGGTTCCGCGGCGGTGCTCCGGCGGTGCACGGCGGCGGTGGCGCGGACGGCGGCGGGTTGCTCCGGCGGAGGCTCTCACGCGGCAAGGGGAGAGAATGGAGGGGGGAGTGGCTAGTGGAATGGTGGGGAAATGAGGGGAGAGAGAGAGAGATTGAGATAGTTATAGTGCAATTTGGTGAGTGGGGTGGTTGAACCACCTCCCCCCAAAATGACCATCTTGTCCTCCATTGAAGGGCTAGGATTAATCCATGCCAAAATATCTTGGGGCACTTTGGTCCACTAATTTCCAGCATTATTGGGGTTGATTAATCTAATTTAAAACCCCAAAATTCGGAATTAACACTTACGGCATAGGGGCAAAACGGTAATTTTTCATTCCCGGGCCGAATTTTCAATTTTCGACTCTACCAATCCCCAGTATAATTGGCCACACTTATACGACGTCGTCCTTGTAAAATAGTTGCGTACGTCCACGAAATTCGACACCGAAGTCCGGACTCAATTCCACGATCGATTTTGCTCAAATGCGATTTTAGCGTCTCTCACTAACGGGCGGTTGTTTAGGGGTTACGCGTATCGACTTAGGATTACTCGAGTCGTGTCAGTCTCGACTTCCAAGAGAACGTGAGGATTTATCGCTAGTTTCGGGGATCGCGATCGTTCGGAATAAGTTCGGGATCATTCGCCACTCGTACTCCCGGTTGCGCGGAATCACCCGTGATCCGATTGTACATTGTTCGCCAAACCAAATCCGTCACCCTCCTTGAATCGGCCCACATTGACCCAAAATATTCCCTCGTCATTCCTCGGAATTGGACCTAATTCACGGTCGAGTTCTTGGGTCCACGTACCGTTTTCCTAGTTAGCCATTCCCTATTGGTCAGTATCCCGAGAATGATCAGTTCTGGGCGAGACTTACTAAAACGAAATGAGAAATACATATCCATTTTATTGATCACGAAAGTGGGTCGAATTCAGGATGTTACGGTCGTTACCTGCATGATCGTCGTAACATCGTCTTCCATCTCTCCTATCATATCCTCTTTGAAATCCTCTATGACGATGTTTGTCTATGACGATGTCTGTCGCCATAATCAGCACGTTCCTCATCAAAATAATTGTTTTCTTCTTCTTCCGAATTCTCTGAAAATAGAGGGTTATTTAGCTTGCGAACAGGAACGGGCCTATCAACAGGATCACCGCGAGCAAGATCTGCACCTGGTCTTCTCCCGTTTCGCCGATTCCGGTTCACATCAACGCCAAGACCTTCGAATCGATCTGTCAACTCGTCAAATCGTTCTTCGAAACGTCGAAGACTTTGATCGATTCGTTGATCCAAGCGTTCCATTAAACACTGCTCCAAACGTTGCAGCGCGTCGTCTCCAAAGATTGGGGATCCAGTCTCCTAATCATCGTCACGAAGACCACCGACAGTCGCCATAGGCTCTGATACCACCTGACGCAGCATTCAGCGAATAATTCAAGCAAAACCTTGCTTAGAGAAAGAAATCTCGAAATTCAATATTGATGATAATGTTCTGTTCTTCAAAAAGAACCCTAAAACAAGCTTATATATCCCTAAACCAAACCCTACTAAGACTATAAATCATAAAATATAAAAATTACAAAACTGCCCTTAAAATTAAAACCCATAAAAAATATTAAAATAATAGAAAAACCCATGTAAACGATCCCGAATTGCTAAAATCCATCGTTAATCACGGCTAAAAGCGATGAGTTTTGTTAAGAACGCCGTTTAGCTTCAAACGACCGAATTTGAGCCCAATCCGATGTTGTCAACTGGGTCCGCCGGTTCTAGTCGCATCACCATTTCGCCTTTCGTTTGAACTTCTTCCTGTCCAACCAGTCCATGAAAGCACCACTAATAGATTCTGCATCAGAGGGCCTGGTGGCCCTCGCCAGAATCAGGAGGGTTGCGCTACCCCTCCTAGATTTGGCGAGGGTCATCGGCCCTCGCCTAGGTTTGTAGGATGGTCGTCGGACCCTCGCTAGATCTAGGAGAGGGTCACCCGACCCTCCCGATAGGCCTTCGCCTCTAGTCGGCGAGGGTCATTGGCCCTTGTTGAGGTGCTAGCGACCTCGCAAGCCATGGCCGTTGCTCCACCGGTGATGGGCCAGCGGCCACATGCGGGGAGAGCTGCTAGCCCTCCTAGCCCTCCCCCTGTATTTTTCTTTTAAAAAAAACTTTTTTAAATTTTTAATTTAATTTAATTAAAATTTATATTAAAATTATTTTTGGACGAAAATACCCTTAATTGGCCAGAAAATTTGGTTGGTCGGCAAGCCAGCAGGGTGAGGCATTTATTTAAAATTGTTATAACCACTTCAAACTCTTATTTGAGAAAAAGAGAGCACTTCATGTTCTTATTTTATACAAGGTCTATTTCAGGACCTTATTTGAGAAAATGAAGGTATTTCGGGTCCTTATTTGGAATTTTCCCAAAAGATAATGAAGTTAATATAACTGTTAGATAACTATTCATAACCTCTATTTGTAACCTCCCTTTATAACTTCTCTATCTTTATAACCTTGCTTTGTAACTTCTCTTTGTCTTTATAATGACATGTGATAACTTGAAGAGTCGACAAATTGAAGAAATCAACAAACTAACATAGTTGACAATCTCGGATGTAAACGTCAAAGAAGCAACAGTTAACGTAGTGGAATAAAGCACTTGTCAAGATAGTAAAGTTGGGGACATAAAAAAAGATAATGAAGTCAATATAACAATTAGATAACTATTCATAACCTCTGTTTGTAACTTCCCTTTATAACTTGTCTTTATAACATTGTTTTGTAACTTCTCTTTGTAACCTCATTTTGTAACCTCCATTGACCGTTGATTGTGAACTCTTCAAAGAGGGATCAAGATGCCAGATTGCCACATATTCTCCGGTGAAGACAATCAATCAACAGTTGAGCAAGTTAGTCGATTTATTACGCAATGTGGAGATGCATCTCAAGTTGATCACTGAAAATTAAGATTGTTTCCTCTGGCTATACTATTTTTGCATATATGAAGGTCACCATGACAATGTGGAGAATGTGATGGTGTTCCCCCCCCTTGCAATGGCTCGAGAAGTCCCTTTTTATAGCAAAAGATTTCCATTGATCCTTTAGAAAGTCTAAACCCGTGCTCCTTTGATTGTGGGGATTGCCAACTCATAGTCTTGATTTGTCACCGTGAATTAGTGCTTCAAATCTCACCTCTCCTCGCAATCTTTTGGTTGCCTTCTCGACTCCTACCCATCTTGCCGAAATGTATCCCAATTCATTGATCCTTATTTACGATTTCATGGCCAGCATTATTTCCTTAGTTCTTACGCTTAATTTCCTTTCCGGTCAATCTTTCCAATGGCTTTTCTTGGTCGCATTGCCTTGCGCATGAATTTTCAATATTTGGTCGAGTGAGTATCAATTCTTTCCATATTGCTGGACAAATCCCATTGATTCCTCACTCACTATCTTCACGATTTCATTCCAGCAGCCCAGACCCTTCCCAAACGCTTTGATTTCTTTCCTTTGTTTTGTCTGTCTTCATCGATTTGTCTCTCAATTGCCGCACTTTCCTCTCCCTTCAGCCGCGAATCTCATTGATTGCGATTGCCATTTCGAACTTGCTCAATTCCTCCTGGCCGAGAATATCTTCCTCCTTTTTTGCCCACATTTGAAATCTGGCCTGGTTAGGAAAGCAATTTCCATATGACATGGAAAAACTTATCCATATGCAAGGGGACTATTATAGTGGTGCTCGAATTGCTTATATAACGGATGGAATTTTGTGTAATTTTCCACGACCAACTATACCATCATAACCTAAAGAAAAGTGAGAAAAGGTCATCAGAATGGCTTCCGGAAGAGTTTGTTTGTTCATAGGCCTTCTTTGCCTCGTTTCTCTTTACTTCGCAGGTAATGCTAGCTTCTACTTCATAAGCCTTCATGGGGTTCGTTCTGTTTCAGTTCGGGCCTCGGTTGAGACCCATAAAGCAAACTGTTTAACTAGTTGTTGTGGGGATGTCCTATGTTCATTGCTGAGATTTCTTGCGTTCTTGTGCATCACAGAAACATCAGTTGCGAAGAAGCTCCCAGGGGCAGTGGTGGACCTTGGGCCGTGTATGTACGTACGACCCAGCTGCGATGCGGGTTGCAAATCATTGGGGTATAATGGAGGTTTTTGCAAGAATGTTATTGACGACATTTTCGACTGCCTTTGTGTTAAGCGTCGATGAAATTACATAAGTTTAAGCCAAGACAAACTGTTTGTTCTGTTCGACCAAAATAAAAAACTGTTTGTTCTCATGGTTTAAATCGTTATGTCTAAAATGCCATCCTCCATTCAACTTTCTTCAATTAATAAGGTATGTTTGGTGCGACTTCACTCATAGCTTCCCATGTTTACACTCCTATGTTTATGTTTTTCATTTCTCTTTATTAATTGATGAAGGTTTTTACAAACTTTGCAAGCTTGCAATGCGTACGTGATATTGCTACGATCTAATCTAGAGTTGTAAACTTATATCTTATCTTTTGGGGTCCTATAAGCTCTCCCTTCCCACAATTTAATGCCTATTCTTGGTATTGACCTCAAGAAAGATGAAATTTATTAGAGGCTTTAGTTCAATCTTCACAACATCAATTTCGAAATCAAGAAAGCCAGGATGCTACTCACTGTTCGCATTATGATTCTTCATTTTTCCTGGCCAAGCAAGTCGGGGGCTCTGAACCACGGGCTCAAGCTTCAACATTTAATGTCAGAGATGACATTGTATGAGCCAACTAGATCACAACAGATAAGTGGGGGAACTATGAACTGATACCAGTTATTGTAGAATTTCTTCCTTGTTGTCTCTTGGTGTCTTGTGGTGTTTTCTTCCTTTTTTTCCGGCAGAATAAAGAACTTTATTAAAACATAAGCTTTGTTCTTTACATCTACTGTGGAGAATTGCGTGCCCATTGAGGTCATGTTGAAACGCATACAAAACGTTTTTGGTACATCAAAGATGATATCTTATAGAGACAGCTGATGTCTCCCCATTTTTGATAAGGCGTCCGTGCACATGTTAGCCTCGCGATGGACGACGCACTTCCCACCCCTCGAACCACCCTAGCAATATCTTGGATCATCAAGAATAGGCCACAATAAATTATTTGCATAGCACTTCCCATTGTCACGACCCTCACGACAAATTAGCCGGTTAGGCAGTGGAGCCCATCTTACTTCTGCGAGGAAGAGATATCGGGAATGGTATGTGGGATTTGATGAACGGTGGTCATTCACGCAAAATAAACTGGGGCAGAACCTCATAGTGTTTGCACAAAAAGTGATAACTTGAATGAATCAACAAAAAGTGAAGTCAACAATCTCGGATGCCTGTTTGTAACCTCCTTTTATAATTTTGCTTTGTAACGTCTATTGTTAAGGGTAAATTGTAGGCTTTAAATATCCATGTCGCACTCCTCGAAGGCCCTCCAAATCAAACCAAATGCAATCTTTCAATTATCTTTACTCTTTTCGACCGAAAAAAATTGTCTTTACCTTTTTAGTTTTTGAGGTGACTAGCAAGTATCACCCAAAGGGGGGTGAATAGGAGGGGTGAATAGGTGATTTGAGCATTTTTTGATCAATTTAAAGCGGAAATAATTGATAAAGTGTAAAGTCTGAACAACGTCCAGATTTTGAACAATCCTTGAATACCAAATGAATAAATGTGCAAAATAAATAAGAGTTTCAAGGGATGAGAAAATTTGCACACAAGATGTATAGTGGTTCAGCTTAGATCAAGCATACGTCGGCTCTCCCACGCTGAAAGCCTATTGGCTGGATTCCACTAGATGGCCATTTCACTAGATGGCCAATCAAGAGATTACAGTATTTGAGTAATAACACTCTATGTAAGATAGGTCACTCTATCTCACTTAGTCACTCTTACACAAGGTCTATCACTGATCGGAGTATGCTCATACTTTGGAATTGATGATTCTTGATATCATCTCTCCTTGTACTCCTCGAAATTTCCTCTCTTATACTTCTCCACTTCCAAACTAACCGTTGGATAGTTTTCACAGGATCATCTTCTAATCTTTACCTTAGACAGATTTGTATAGAAAGGATTGAGTAGCTGTTAGATGACATAATCTAAATCGTGCTAAATATGGTCGCCCATACAACTAGAACTTCGGTTTCCATAAGAAGAGCCTCGTCATTTAGGAATAAACTTGTCTCAATGTTTGATAGTCAATCAATCAAGGACATTTTGTGGTATTAAATAGCCTTTTAAGATCGAATCAATCAAGACTTTCTATTTGTGAAATCCAAGCCAGATTACTAGCCATTATAATCGTTTTGTGATAAAGTCTGGATTTTGTCTCGCATTTAGAACTTAAGTCATAATGGGTTGTACTATACAATTTGAATCTTCGGATTCTGATATTATTTATTTGTTTGTATATAAAGTCTGAACTTCATGTTTTGACCAAAAGATAATATGAATTTCTCTTTCTGATTCTCGTAAAGTCTGGTCTTCTTGAAGTAATAGCCTGCATTCTTCAGAAAGTAATTTCCTGTACTTAAAATACCTCAAAAAAATTTGTCAGACTTATAAAATCTCTTGGATAGTTATGTTAACTTCAAAATATATTAAGAGATTTTCCCAACATTTTCCAAACTCGTGTCGTCGATTAAATTTCAACGTGTTTCTTAGCTATAGTGGAAACTTTTAATTTCCAAACTTGTTTCGTTGATAGAATTTTAGCATTTATCTCTATCATGAGTGTTACCTTATCGATTAAATTCCAGTGTTGTATCTTTGCGTTCTCAAGTATTGTCATTGATTAAATTCCGGCACGGTTTATTTGTTTTTGGTTCCATTGTAATGGGTCTCTTTGTCTATGAAATTCTGAAAAGATTCGTGTTTGTACAGTTCTATTTGAAGTGAAATAGTTGAATTCCTTATTACTTGTGATATTTCTCATCGGGAGTCGTAACAGGACCTTTTCTCATCTAATTAAAGCCAAAGAACAACTTTCGTTGATAAATATTTCATCGCGGGAGAAAATCCGGCAAAAAGCATAGATAGGGGATGTGTGATATTCGGAAAAAAGACACTAGAAGTGCCAAAAAAAAATTTGGATCACTCAAGTGCCAACTTTTTTAAAAAATGATTACTTAAGTGCCAACTCCAATTTGAGTCGCCGGAAATCCTACGTGGCCATATTTATTAATTTCTCAGTCCTACGTGGCTCGCCGGCGTGCCCAGTCAGCAAACCCCTAAATGATGTTGTCTAAAAGTTGTATATAGTGATCATTTGAGTGTCAATATTTTTTAAATCGATCACTTTAGTGCCAATCATTGTTAAAAAGCAATCAATTCAGTGCCAATCGTTATTAAAAAGTGTTCATTTCAATGCCAAGCGCGCACCAGCACTTGTGCTGGTGCAAGCAACAGAGTCAACACAGAGAGCTGGCGGAGGAGGATTGAAAGAAGATCGGTTCAAATATCACATTAATATTGCCTCACTCTTGATCCGTCACCCTAGCTTGTAATTGTTCTTTTCATTTTTTTCTATCAGGTTCATTCATGGAACGGGGGTTCAAAATTATTGAATCAAAACAAATACGTTAAGTGCTTGTCTCTTGTGCAAGGAAAATTGTATTACGGACGCCATGCCAGTAGCATTCAAATACTGGCTTTTTTTATGCTCTGTAGCTCTAACACAAGTGTTTTTGCATACATATAAATCCGTTAGTCGCTTTGTGGCTATATTCTTTGCTCCTGTTGGAGCACTGACCGTCAGAATTCGGTTGAAACCAGGAAATCAATCTGGTATCAGGGACACTCAACAGCATTCAGAGTGTTCTCGAAAATTAGTTGGGAAAGGAAATCCGGTCCATGCAATAGATTGATATATTCTCTTCCTTGGATGGAGCGACTGTTAAGGCATCCATAATAAGGAAGAACAAGATATATCTTGTGCTGCCATAATTACAAGATACATCTCAAGTTCACTGGTCACCTCCATGATTTCATAGCCAGCTCATTCCATAAGCATTAAATTCTTGATTATTTCCCTTAATTTCTCTCTTTCCAACCCCGCTCAATCACTTGACAATCTTGCCTCTTGCCTGCCATATTTTCAAGCAAAAATATCCCATTGATTTCTCCTCTTGGCTAGCCGTGATCTCTTTCACGATTTTGCCTCCTCAAATCTCCAAAATTTTCTCTTTATAGAGTTCAAATAAAATCTCTTAAGTTGACACTGAAGAGAAATAGGGCAGAACAAAGCCCTCTTCTGTTGCTCCGAGATGACGAATGGCGACGGTTAGCACTGGCTCCGGCAGCTTGAAAAAAGTGAGGAAAGCCGTCACTGGTGGTTGACGCAGTGAACGAGCTTCGGGCGAACCCCAAACTCTTCAAGCCTTTTTTGCCAAAAAAACAGAGCAGAAACGGGACAAACTGACTACGGCTTTGCCGGTGACCAGCGAGGGCTATGACTGGCAAGTGGCTTCAATCTATGGCCGGCCTGAGATATTGGCGACTGGTATGGGTTAATACTGACTGCCCATGTCTCAGCTCGTGCTTGGTTGGGTGATGCCTTCGGGAAAATGGCTGAGGTGGTGTGATGATTGATGGTGGCCATGCATGGGACGACAATTGTTGTACGTAGGTTGGCTGTGGTTGGGAGTTTTTTCTCTGTGGAGGGGGTGATGTATGGCGGGTAGCGAACGGCGGTTGGTGGTGTCTTTCAGTGGCGAGGGAGCGACGATGACGGTAAGAATTGAACGTCAGCGTTTTTCGCCTGGGAGTAGTGCAGAGAGAGTCCGCATAGGATCAAGTCGATGCGAAGAGAGCCGACTAAGAAGACTGAGTTGCTCAGGACACCAAATTCAACATCCTGGAGCCCAAACCTAAACTTGTTTTCGGAAGATCCTAGATCCTGGGTCGCCCGAGCCTCCCAACACCCTCACGATGACAATGAGTTGAGGTCGTGGAGGGGTTGTCGGAGGTTGTGGCGCAACTCGTAGATCTGGGTGGTGATGGGGAGCGTCGGTGAAAATAGTCCATCTCATGAAGTGTGGAGGAGTAGAAAGCATAAGGGAGAAAAGAGAAGAAAAAAAAGAAAAAAAATGACGTGGAGAGATGAGGGCAAAATATACACATGGAAATGCCACATAAATTGTTTTTTTTAAAAAAATAACTTAGATTAAAATTTTAATTATAAAAGCCACATAATCAATTGGACCGGAATTTTTCGTCGTTGGCACTTAAGTAATCGTTTTTTCTCCGATTTGGCACTTATACTAATGGGCAAGCAGGCTCAAGCTCTAGGGACCACCTTTCGTACATTTCTACTGGTCCAGAATTCGAATAGCGAACAAAAGACCGGGAGATTGGATTTAGAAAGCACTTCCAGGCGAAATGAGATCGAAACACACCAAGGGCCTGCAAATCCCAGTAGAGAAAATCGGGCAATTTTCTGGTTTGTACACGAATGCGTGAGTTATACCGAGTACTCAGTAAATTATAGACCACTTCAAATCTTCGTTTTCGAGAGTACCTTTTTGAATCCCTCAAGCTGATCGCAGGTCAGTCACGGGGGGATGATCGCCAGAGCCTGGCGCAAACGCATACCAGACAGCACAACCAATTCCCAGGCAGACCTGAACCAGAAAACGCCCATAAATGCCGTCGGAATGGGTAATTGCCTCAATTATGAGTTTTTCAAACATTCCTTCATCTTTTTCTTCAAAAAAAAAAGAGTTCCCCATCTTTCCGGGGCCCGGGGAACAAATAGACACGGGGAAGAGGGAGAGGGGGGCTACGAGCCCTCTCCCGTTGCTGTTCCCGGACCACCCATCCCTTCCTTCCCCTTCGCCCGGCCCAGTGAGGTCCGATCAGTCGGTGAGTTCCTCTCCCGGTGGTCGAGTTAGCTTTCTCATATTCTCCTTTCTCGGGCTTGGATTTCTTCTTAAGACTCTCCCGCTAGCCTTTGTCATTTTTATCGTAAGATAAGAGAGCGCTACGCCACTTGTCTCCATTCCTAAAATCTTTTGTCCAAGAGATTGGGTGGGTGTTCTGTGCCTCTTCTGCCCTCTCACGAATTGGAATCGAACTCGATTCCCACCCCTGGCATGGTACGATCATCCACCTCCTCCGATGATCTATCTGCAAATGAGTTGGTTGATCCGGAATGATGCCCAAAGAAAGGAATATACATCAACCCTCGTTCATTGGAAGGAAGGGCTTTGCTTTCCGATCGCTTTTTGAGGCCGGTTTGGATGAGCGTGGGCAAGTTCGGGATTCGCTATCACTTTCTGCTTGGAGCGGCTCACCCCCTTTGTCACTTAAAGGGGAGGGGAGATCATTTGGGGTCTAGTTGAACTGCTACTTATATAAAGCAATTGTTCGATCAACCTTGATTTCATGTTTATATACGTCACTAAGTCGGCGAAAACTTTTGGCACTAAAGTGAGCGCCGTATACAATTTTTGGCACTTCTAGTGTCCTTCTTCCCGTGATATTCACTACTAAAGAATCTCTTCCTTTTTTTGTTAATCTTTTGTCTTTCCTTTCATTCTATTCCAATCTTGATGAATATCCCTTGTCTTTTCAGTGGTAGTCAATATTTTCTTTAACTTCCTTACTTCTTTTGTGTTTTCTTTATTACCACATGCTGCGTTTGGTCGTCTGCATTCAAATCGGGATAGGATATGATAAGATGAGATTATGAATTCTCCAAATATCCTTCGAATTATGAAAAATCCCCTCGTATGTTTGGTGCAACCTATGATAGGATTAAAATCTTTAAAATTCCTCATCATTGTAAAGCAAGCTTCTCCTTCCTCAAGCTTGCGACTCTTCTCATCTATCTCGCAACCAACTCCCAAACCTCGACAAACCTAAAAGCCAACTACCCCAAAACCCTAACCTCAATCCCACCCGTTGAAATCCACAATGACTCACACCTCCACACCTATAGACGAAATTCGGCACTCAGAAAAAATCACGAGAACTCCGAAGCAATGCCTCCAACGCCCCAATTCGATCATTCTTTACGCAAAACCCTCGTTGAATGTCCACAAGTAACTCCGATAACTAAGAAGGAGAAAAAAGAACAAAAAAAGTGAAATTATCAGACAAAAGTGATGGATTGGTTGATTCACGATTGTTATGCGGGGATTGGAGGGTCAAAAGAGGTATCGATCAATGACGAATTGGAATTGAAGTGGTGCGAGCAACTTTGCAATTGTGAGTTCAAAATCTGTTCATTCTTTTTCTCCTTTTGGTTCCACTTCTCTCTCTAGTTTTCGACTGGAACAAAATCCAGAGAAGGTGCCATGACTATTTTTTATTTTGTTAAGTTATACTTTTCTAATTTTTTTATCCAATCCGGGCTTATCTCACGCTCTACCCCAGATTTCTTATCCGGCATTTTATCTGTATATACGCGGGTTTATCCGGTCCATAGGGTATCGCCAAACACTGGATAGATTAATTTGTTATCCTATCTGGACTCAAATCCGAAATACCAAACGTAGAGTGATCCACGTTTGTTAAGTATGTATATATCTTTTTGGCTAGGGAGGGAAAGGCGGAGCTTCTAGTAGGCTCAATCTTGAAAATCTAGCTAAGTTTAAGACCATTTTCTAAATTCGGGATCGGATCGCATGTTGGGTCGATTCAACAAGAATTCACAGTCTCACCTATGTCTACATTAGATGTGAACACGATATTCATAAGCAAAAATATCCCTAATTTCAAAATGCCGAAGAATGCAGTAAATAAAGAGAATGCAAGACCATGCAATATTGATATTTGTACTTGAGAATCTAATTCCGTCATTGTCTGCAGATTCGATCCCTAATTTTTATGAAATGCAAAAGAGACGTCTCCGGTCGGGAAAATTTAGCCGTCAACAAGCGTGTTCTCCAACCAATATAAAAGCTAAGAACTTTCATACAGAGAATGAAGATGTAAGACGAGATGGGGTCCTTGTGGTTGCGGAGCTTAACCAATTGGCATTGGTGCTGATACAAGGCTGTGGGTGCTCGGCTTCCCGGGTTTCCAATTCTTGGATGTAAGCGAAGCATCTGTATATAGACTATGGAACATATAACTTAGGTTTTATTCGTATCAAGAAATGAGAAGTAAGGCCGAAAATACTATATAAATTGAGTTCGTTATAGCCAGTCCAGCATATTATGCAAGAGTGGGTGTCATATAATCTTGGCCAGCAAAATTCAAATATATATATGACAATAAGTATTGTGGTCACATTTTAGGACTTGATTACTCTTTTTGAAAGTTTTACGACTCGATTGCAGTTTCGTGATAAGTTTTACACTTGATTGCGTTTTTTGAAATTTTTAGGACTCAATTGCACATTTGGAACAAGTTTTAGGACTTCTAGTGCATTTATCCCATTTTGGAAATAGAAGAGAAAACGTACCGAAAGGGCATTAGAGTAATCTAGCGTAATCAAGTCTCCGTATCCATAATATCTAGTTTGTAGAAGAAAAGTATTATCCTACACTTTACCTAGGTGTCTAATCGACCTACCAATAACTAATTATTGGCGACTCCAAATTGAAATGAATTGTATGTTAAATTGGTTAAATAAAATTTTATCAAAAATGTGCGATTGGTAGGGCTTGAGAGTCCGAGTTCAGTGTAAGCTTAGTAATCCATTAGCCATCCCCTAGGGCGGTTCACCCGAGGAAATGTCACGACAGCTTGGCAACTCCACTGGGGACTTGAATTAAAGTTCTTAGTGAACTTAAACCGAATTTTCTCTTTAAAAAATATTTTGTTTGGTAGTATACATCCCTTACATTGTCCTAAAAGTTCTTGCAGATTGGAAGTTATAAGGGGTGGAACATTTGCTAACCTTTATCATGCAGATTGGTGATGGGAACGAATGGCTTAAATTCAATTTGGAAGGAGTGTTTGCTTCTTCGTCAAACACTCTCCTTCATCGTCATCTCCCCTTTGTGATTAGGCATTAGAATTTGTTTGAACGCACTGTCCTAAATGTTTTCAAATCAGGGCTAATTGAAGAACAAAGAGAGAATTATGAATTTCCACATTGATTTGCCACGTCAACTGAGTTTTTGTCACTTTCATCAATCTCAGCAATTTCACAATAAAATTTGATGGAAGCTAACAGATGATAATTTTATCATGGAAATATCAGTTTGACATTTTTGGTGACCCTCCTGTGTGTAGGCCTCCAGGTCTCTTGCTCTCATCCTTTTATGTCAAGGCAGAAAGAAAAAGTTGGAACTTTTTAGTTTCTTGTGCTCTGCTGAGAACCCGAAACAGATTGTCATTAATTTAATGCTTTTCCATTTCGTACTGATGTTACAGATTTGGAGGTTCTACAGCCAAATTTTGGGAGGAAGGAAATGGGATTTGAAGCGCCGAGATGAAAGTCAGTTCCATTTTTGTTTCTCAGAGAATTTGCAGTTCGTACAGCATCTTTCGGGAGTTTTGGGGGTTTGCTTTCACTTTTTTTCTTTCCCTTCTGAGGTTTGCTTGTAAAAATGCACGAGGAAACGAAGTTTGTAAATTAGATAGATGGAAATAGCAAACAGAGATATAGAAGTTGTACGTTGGAGATGAGTTTGGGAATCAAAGTTGGTGAAGCCCTCAAGCCATTTGGAAGAACAGAGTTCAGATCATTACCATTCAATCTTTTGATCCTGATTGATTGTTGTTAATTTTCTTGCATAAAGCACGAGAAAAAGCAAGAAAGAAAGAAAGAAATGTCACAGATTAATCTCACTTATCTCTCGTCCATTGGTCAAGCCACATTTCCATGGAATATGACTGAAGATTGATATCATGCAGGCATAGACCCTAGATTCTCGCCTGAGCATAAGAAACCACATGATATTGTATCATAATTTTGCTTCTCATGTTCTCTGCTGCCAGAGTTAAATAGCTAACTTTTGTAATCTTATACAAATGCTGATGAAGACATGACAAATTGAGTGGACACACGAGGCCGCATATATGAAATTAACAAAGCAATTTAAAGGCTCTACAAAATCATCGAAAAGACGGATATATTATGGAATTGACATCATGTTGAACTTGAAGAATTTGTCATCCCAATTAATTAGGTATGCGCGCAAAGACCATGACACTACACAATGTGTTGGTCAAGCGCTTCATCGTAGAGATGTAACACGCAATATGCTTTTCCAGAATCACAGTTCATACCAATTCAAATCTTTTGACAAAGAAATCAACTTTAATGCTGTTATTCATTCTACAATGTGATACTTTATTGAGCATGCATGACCACGGATTTCCATGCAATCAAAACTGGAGAAATCTTGTATTTTGGGTTGGACTTGGGAGGCACAAGTGTGAACGGTGTCTAGTCAAAGCAAGGGACAGAACAAAATGAACGTAAGCTTTTAAGTTTGAAAACATGTACTCTGCTTTTCCATATGTCTGCATCGCTCATAACAGCTCATATCTCTCTTGCACTACATTATATTAGTATGACCTCTCTGTTCACCAGAGCTCCGCTTTAATTTTATATCATTCTTAAAATTTTTCACTCTCCAGCAACCGGCACTCGTTTTTTCAGCCATTTGTTCGCTACTTTACTCAAACCACACTTCCATGGTAAGATTTTGTCTTCATAGTGTTTTCAGGTGCCTTTGCTTGTCTTGTGTATTAGCCATAACTTCTTCGCTTTTCCTTCTGTTTTTTCTTTCTTTCTTTCGTGCGCTTGGTCAAGCCTAAAGTGTTTTAGGTGCACATAAAGCGCGGATACTTCCAACCTCCCTCATCTTCTCCACTCAATCCGTTTGTAGTGTACCGGCTAATTAGATGCTTCCGGTGTTCGATTACCAAGTCGATAGTGATGGTTAATAAGAACTCATTGGATACTTTCTGGAATAATTCTCGTCTACAACTGTAATTCTTCAATTGTGATATTGGGTCTCAAGTAAGTTTGAACTGCCTCCCAGATGGTAAAAAGATATAGGTTGTTCATATGATTTACCTAATATCCCGCCGGATTAATCTGTCTTTGCGTAGATGAATCGTGATTATCCCTAATGCCTGACCAAGGCAACAGACTTACTGCTTGTCGAAAACAAATCTGGACATGAGACCAGGAGAGAAAAATATGAAACTGCATCACATCATGAGTATACTACACAGAGATCAATGCGGTCTTAGTATTATGGAGTCATTACTCAATCCGATCATTCTAAATGAAGCCTTCAATCAATATAACGTACAAACTGCCTCTTTTCTATTTCCAAATGCACTAAAATTATGTCTACTACACAATGCACTAATACCATCCTTGCAGACACCTTCTGATGCCCATTTCGTATTCCGCTCACAATTGCTGGTCTATTTTGGTCTTGACATCTAGAATAAACATGAGCTGTGAATGACTCAAGACTTTGAGATTCTCAAGACATCATCATCAGTCTCTTTGCTCTTTCTTGTAACACGTATGTAGCACAAGACCACCACGACCAAGGCCATCACAAATCCTCCAAGGATCACATCCCCACCGGTCGGCCCGGAGGAATGATGCCTTTGTACTCTTCTCGTGGCTCTCATCACTGGAGCTTTTGCCATCACGCTCAATCCAATCCCACCTTCAAATGGAGCCGGACTCAGAGCAGGTGTATGTAAACTTCTCTCTGTCGGTAATACTGATATGCCTGAATCGTCATATGCCCTTGTCTTGGCCATGAACATGAAAAACATGGCTAATGCAATATACATGACTGGATGCAGCCAAGCCATGTATTTGCTGCTTCGAAGGATTCTTGGACCAAGATGCAGAGCAATGCAAATGTACGAGACATGAGAGGTTTATTTATAAGGGAATGGGTAGGATTCAATTGATTCCTTCTTTGTAAAGTAATTTCGAAAAAGTTGGTAAGACCACGGTCTGAGGACTGAAAATCAAGGAAAGCGTGGAGAAAAAGCAGGCGACAAAATTTAGGCAGATGCTTTAGCATTTAACAAGGGGAGGTTGTGTTTGGATAGGTTGATCTGAGTAAATGTCCTAGGACCATGTATTGAGACTTTAAGTTATTATTTTTATATGCACAGTCTGTGAAGAAGATGGATTGTCAGATTACATAAGACAAGCAAGAACAACTGGCTTTCTTTCTATTGCGGTCTCAGGATCACTCAACACTCTTGTGAAGAAGAATTTTGTTTAATGGGATTTTTTCTTCCCTTTTGCCAGGGAATACCTGTCTGTCTTGTTGATTATGAAATGCAAAATCACAGTCACGTGGAATTGAACAGATTGCGAAGTTTGTATCTTGATGTAAAATATGAAAAGAGTTTTCAGTGAGTCTGCCTTGAGGAAATGGTCAGATCCCATTATAAAACTCTGTTTGGTATCCCATGTTCCTGATTTCTTTTATTGCGTCTCTAGACAGGCATGACGAACTGAAGCCAGCTTACTACTTCAATGTCTCGCTTCTTGAGGGTCACTTATTATCACACACTATGCACTAAAAATGAATCATTTGTTTAATTTGTTCCCGCCGTTCAAGAGATTTTTGATTCTACAGTTGATCCATCATGTTATTGTTACCCATAAAAAATGTAAACAATTCTTATGCATAGATTTCAAGTTTTGACTGACTTTCCAACAGCTGAATCCACGGAACTAATCACTAGTCTTTACATAATCATAAATGCATAGGATAATGTATCTAGGGAAGATAACAGAAAATAGGAGAGGTGTCCTCCATTTTATTATGCCTCAAAATGTTTCCTGATTATAAAAGTTTATGGCTGATTAAATGCCTTTGATAATCTCTTGGAGCAAGTCTTTGGTCCGTGAAGCCTTAAGCATTTCGCCAGAAGCCCCCTGAAAACAAACCACATAAGACCTAATTACATATCATTGATCAACCGTGTTCAATTGCCAAAGAAGGTAATTTATTCTTATTGAGCATACCTCCATACATGACGATATGAGCATTGCGCCTTTAAATGTGGTGACGCTGGGATCGGTCAGTTCGAAACCGCAAATGCTCAGCGTCTCCAACAACTTGGTGAATCGGCTCCTTCTCTTCGGGATTATGATCTTAATCCACAGCTTATGTTCGTTGATGCTGGTTACCCAAACATCTGGCTGCGCACTCACTAACAAAGAGTTAGACCAATCAGTTTCAAAAGTCAGCATCAGAAGACGATGCAATGTCGAATTTCTAAACCTTAATCCCATTTGCTTCCATATCTTGCGCTGCGTCAATCTCATCGACCAATGCCTTTGGCCTGTCTTCACACAGTGCCTCCGTTTCGAGAAGTTGGTCACTCAGGGCCTTCACATTCTTCTGTAGCTCCACTATGTAACTCTCTGCATCATCTAAAATTGTTGCCAGGTTCATCTGACATAGACAGAAAAGCACCAAAAAATTCGCAGGGTCAGAATCTATACTCATATATGTCTGCACAAAAATGATCAGTAGGTTCTTGGGTATTTGCATTTGTGATTTTTGGGACTAATGAGCGTAGCGTCAGGAGCCTCTGGTTCAGCTTTAATCGCCTCCGCCTCTCAGCTTCCAGGTTCTTGGACTTGTATTGAGTGTCATCCTCCTCCTCCTCGAGCTGCCCTCGGCCGATCCTTCCATTCTCGCAACCTCCCATTTCACTTAAGCACAGTCCATCCATGGCACAAATCAAGGATGGACTGAACTTCAAGTGAGTGGCCAATTGGGATAAATCTTGCTGAGGAGGAGACACTGGGAATGAGAAGTACTTGAAATGGGAGTTTGTCCTGGATTGATTATATAAAGCTCAGCCTCACAAGAGTAACATGCATGTAGGAGAGAGATTCTATTGTTTGCTGTGAGTTCTCATCTTGCTGCTACAAATCTGTTGGGTAGTTCAGTCCAGTTGTTAATTCCATTCTGTTGGGCAATCTCATTTATGACAGAGCCCCAAAAGACAAAAAGAGAGAGAAAATATTATGCATATGAGCTTGTAGGATATTCAAGGGATGAGTAATTACTGAGTAGAATGATGGGAATCATGCACACTTCCTGTAGAAAAACAAAGGGTTTCCATTGATCATTGTCCACAAAAGGGTTCATTGATCAGTCTGGGGAAGTGTGGTCAATGTTAGATTTTATATGAGCAGTTGCTCATATTTGACTGGAGGCAATGGAAAAGTTGTGCACTTGACTTACCAGAACAGTAACAGAATGCATCATAATTCTTCTGGAACTTTGGAAACCCCTTTCTAAAAAAATATATAATACATATACATAAGTATAAATTCATATATATATATATATATATATATATATATATATATATATATATATATGTTCCTAATCAATGGAGCCCCCGTTGTAATTTTCCATATCTTCCTTGACTATAGTGAATTTTATTGGAAGTTTCACAATAAGGATGGAAAAGGATGCTTTGGACATAGAGAACTACAAACAGCCAACCATAGGGTTATGTATATGATTCAAAGATCTCTTTGTTCATTTTTGTAATTATTTTCTACTGGCTCTTTTCTCCCCTTTTCTCAACTAATTCTCTCTTTCTTCTTTTTCATATTTTCGATGCTAGTTTTCTTAAATTTATTTTTTTACTCAGTTTCACTTTCCCCATACACATATTGCCATTGGGATTTTTACACTCCTTTTGCATATTGTCACAAGTCACAACAAATTCGCCTCAGCATAATTTCTCATGTGATCTGCTGGTTTTGCCTTTTGATAAACTATCCTTTTTACGTTAAATGTGTTGGAGAATTGGGGATGAAGATAAAAATATGAAATTGAATGTGAGGTCTTGCTCTTGAATAGACACTGTCCTTAAAGTGTACAAATTCGTTTGTTTTGACTCATTGACCATAAATTAATATGAATAACATTTGGATTTAATCGATTTACTGCCAATATTAGAAGTAACAAACCAATATCGCATGTATCTCTTCACAATTATTTTCATAAATCAAAGTAAGTTAAGATAAATCGAATAAATATTTTTGGAAATTTAATTTCCAGAGCTAAAAGTGACATTAAAATAAACCCCAAATTAAAATTCAGTTTTTGCCTAGTGTCAAGTGCCCATTTTTTAAACTTTTGATGATGTAGTATTTTTCTTTTACCTCCACACTCTTTTCCATTAAATTCAGTCTCCCATCATTGACACAAACTCTAAAAATTGCCCCCAAATTTTCTAACATTTTCTATCTCAATCTTTCCATTTCGATAATTACCGGAAACTGTAATACATATTGAATTTGAGTTTCATATATCTAAGTATCTCACAATATTTGAGAAATACACACACCAAAGGCTTGTGCAAATACTAATTGCGCCGTTCCGTTAGCCCCGTTAGTTTTTGCTTAGAAGAGAAATCGTACGTGAATATATTCTTTTTATATTAAATTTCCACCCTAGGTGCTTGTCACCAGAGTGACAAAGCTTTCTTTCAAGGACAAGCGGCACTGGCGCTCATGTGGTGCCTAGTGAGATCCCCGTTTAAAAAAAAAAGGGAAAAAAGTACATTATAGGTATTATAACTTTTTTTTTATCATTCGGATATCATAACTTTTGTATAGCTTTCACTTGAACGCCATAACTTTTTCTAGAACACTTGAATGCCAAATAACCTTTCAATCGATCACTTGAGTGTTTATAACTTTTTTAAAAACGTTCCAACATTGGAGTGAACTATTTTGATAGTTATGATACTCAAGCGATCGATTGAAAGTTATAGCATTCAAATGAATATTTTTTAGAAATCATGGTACTCAAGTGTCAAAAAAAAAAAGCCATTGCACTCAAATATGACACTTGTGATATCATCCAAAAAGGACTATAGATTGAAAATGAAAAAAAATATTAAAAAGAGCTAAAGGGAGTGAGGCCTTCGCAAGAGAGGACGAGCAACTCTCGTCGAGACCCTGACGAGTATCGCGAGCAAAGGAGGGGGCTATTACGCCACCCCGTGTCGCCCACCCGTCTTCCCTTGCGTGCATTCGTTCTCTCTAATTTTTTCATTTATAGTTTTGAACTTATCAATGGTGTAGCAGTCGCTAGGATAAAAATTAACAATGAATATTACTTGAGCTATCGGAATTCCCATTTTGTGTTCTTTTATAAGTTAGAGGATTCAAAAGATTAGTTTTACGACTTTAATGCACTTTACAGCCCGCCCATGTTTAGGGACATGTAATTCACCCTAGAACGACCAACACTGCAACTTTTAAGGGTGTCCGACTCTGTTGTCGCAAACGAGACCACCCTTTCTAAGACCCCTTCCTCTGAACCACTCGTGGCAGGAAGCGACCCGCCATGTCCTCGGTGCTTCGGCGACTCCATGGCGTCTTCACCGGACGGCCCAGGCTCCCCCGCGTGGACCTCGGGAAGCAATGCGACCTCGGGCAACTGGTCGCCAAGTTCAAGCAGCTCTCCGAGTCCGGCGAGTTTCGTCGCAGGCGTGTCCTGTACGAGAAGACCGTCCGGCGCCTCGCCAGGCACCGGCAGTTCGCCTTGATCGAGGACCTCCTCGAAGACCAGAAGCAGTACGTGGGGAGTTCCAGCGACAAATTCGCGGTCCGTTTGATAAGTCTTTATGGGAAAGCGGGCATGTTCGAGCATGCCCAGAAGCTGTTCGACGAAATGCCTAGCCTGAAGAGGGACCGCTCGCCGCTGCACCTGAATGCCCTTTTGGCAGCCTGTATTTTTGCCAAGAAGCTCGATAAGGTCGACGAGATTTTCCGTCTGTTGCCGGAGAAACTGTCGCTGGATGTTGATGTTTGCACCTACAATACAGTTATTAAGGGTTATTGCCGGATGGGTGCTCTTGATCCGGCTCTTTCATTGCTTGATGAGATGGAGAAAATGGGGATGGGACCTGATTTAATTACGTTGAATACCCTGCTTGAGGCTTTTCATGGAAATGGTAGGTTCTTGGAAGGAGAGAAGATATGGGATGTAATGGCAAGCAACAAATTTAACCCGAGCATCAGGAGTTACAATACAAGAATTCGCGGGTTAATTTCGCAGAACAGAGTCGCCGATGCCGTAAAGCTGTTTGATGAAATGCGGGATAAGGGAGTCAAGGCTGATACTTATAGCTTCAATGCTTTCATTGTCGGGTGTTGCCGAAATATAGACCTGATGGGGGCCAAGAACTGGTACCGCCAGCTCGTGGAGAGTGGATGTGTTGTTGATCGGGTGACGATATCTGCTCTCGTTCCTTTCCTTTGTGAAAAGGGTGACTTTGAATTGGCTCACAGGCTTTGTATCAAGGCCATGGATAAGAAGTTATTTCTTGGAACGGATACTCTGCAGTATGTTGTGGATTTCTTGGTTCGGGAATCGAAGGTTGAACTGGCAAAAGGGATTGTGGAACATGGCAAGGCACAGAAAAAGCCGTATGATCTAGAATTGCCTCAAGCAGAGTAATGGCAATTTTTCATGCTTTCGAACAATCGATTCTTGTGGTTACTACTCCTCAGATTCATTTCTCCAAGTGGTGCTTACTGGCCTCGACCCTCAATATCTGTTGTCATAGATGACATTGCCTCAGCAACTAGGCCACGATAAAGTAGCGCTCATCGAGCCTTGAGCGAAACTGAAATATGAGGCTTGGGGGCCACAGATCTGAAGATTTTTCTCGTCCCCGTCTTATCGACGAGGGTGGAGAGAGAGAGAGAGAAGGGTGCAAGGGAGAGAGAAGGCCGATCAGGAGAGAGCTAAAATTCGGTAGGAGCAGAGGTGGCTGGTGCTGGCTGTGGCAAAGGTTGAGGTCAGCAGCGATGTGGAGATTGGTTGTTAGTGGTAAGTTGCAGAGAGAGAGAGAGAGAGAACAAAGAGGGTGGCGAATGCGACGTGGAGGACGAGCAGTGGTGGCCAGCGTCCGCCGTGCCAGAGGTGGAGTAGTGTGGTGGTATAGAGGTTGGCGTTGGTGGCAATGTGCTCGCGCGAGCCCGCGCACACACATTCACTCACCAGGGTTGCGGATTCTTGGTATGTACTGTGTTGGACGGGGTTTTCTGCACACAAATTTGTAAAGTTTAACTATCGACTCTTGTGAGCGAGAATTCTGGTGCACATTGCACATAAGTTTAGTGAGGATGAGGCAATATTAGACCCGGCGAATCCTCAAGCCGAAATTTTTGTGGGCAAGTGTGAGTCTGTATGGTAACGCTTAGAGGGGGCGATTACGATGTTCACCTAGTTCGGAATTTCTTTTGTGATGGCTAATGAAAAAGGTTCGTAAAGTTCAAAAAAAAAAAAAAAAAGACTAGATCAAAAGACCCCATAACCTGAGGTTTTCGAAATTGGATCGGGATGCATTTCTTTCTTTCCCTTGAGTTCTCATATGGATAGATACCGGAATTTTTGCCTAAGGAAAATAAGAAAATAAACTAGTGTACATTGGCCATGGGTATTCGGTTGGTTAGGGCGTATTTGGGATTGTGTGGTTCGTGTGGCTTGGTCAGGTTCGATTCCCAGCTGAGCATGGAATTAAAGCGGGGGCCGTGGCGGATGGGTTGCTATGCTAGTCTCCCCAGGGAATAGTCGAGGAGTGCGCGCAAGTAGCACAGACGCCTCGATTACAAAAATAAAATAATAATAATAATAATAATAATAATAATAATAATAAAACTAGTGTAATTGGTTTTCGGTTTGGTCCGATTCCTGGGTGGAATCGGGAACATAGTCGATTCGTTCCCCCTTTGGAACCACCCCTAGGAACCGGGAACTAGACCGGCACTCTCGAAAATCGGACCCAGCTAGTTAGTTTGGTCCAGTTCAATCGGTTCGTCTTACTCACCGTTAAAATAAACATGACCTGCAGCCTAATAAACTCAAATGCTAAGTGTCTTTCCGATATTTTTCTCTTTATTACTATGACCTGTTTTTGAAGAAAAAAATTAAAATTCGATGAGTCTCGTGAGCAACTCATTGAATTAAGTAGTAACGAGTTCGAACTCCATTTGACAAGATAGTCAAATAACTCGAGTTTGAGCTCAAATCGAAATTAAACGAGTCGGTCCCAAATAATCATCTATCGGGAATAACTCGAGTTCGAACTCCATTTGAAAAGATAATCAAATAACTCAAGTTCGAACGCAATTCGAAATTAAAACGAGCCTAAAACCATGAATTTGGAATAGCTAATCAACTTAGTTCTTGCCATTGTTTGCAACTACTCAAAACGGTTCTAAAACCCTTCCTCTGAAGTTCAGAACCACTCGTGGAAGGTAGCGCACCCCCATGTCTTCCGTACTTCGTCGCCTCCGTGGCGTCTTCGCCAAGCCACCGCCCCGCACCCGCACTCGCATAGACCATCTCAGCGGACGACACGACCTCGAGGAGGTGGTCGCCAAGTTCAAGAAACTCTCCCGGTCGACCCACTTTCGTCGCAACAACGTCCCGTACGAGAAGACCGTCCGACGCCTCGCCTATCACCAGCAGTTCGCCTTGATCGAAGACCTCCTCGAGCACCAGAAGCAGTACGTGGCGCGCTCGAGCGACAAGTTCGCGGCCCGCCTGATCGGCCTTTATGGGAAAGCGGGCATGTTCGAGCACGCCCGGAAGCTGTTCGACGAAATGCCTAGCCTAACACGGCGGCCCTCGCTGGTACACCTTAATGCCCTTTTGGCCGCCTGTGTTGAATCCAAGAAGTTCGATGACGTCGACGAGATATTCCGGCTGTTGCCGGAGAAACTGTCTCTGGAGATTGATGTCTGCACTTACAATACAGTTATTAAGGGCTACTGCGTGATGGGTGATCTTGATTCTGCTCTCTCGCTGCTTGACGAGATGGAGAACAAAGGGATTAAGCCTAATTTGATATCGTGGAATACCCTGCTTGAGGCTTCTTATGGAAACGGCAGGTTATCGGAGGGAGAGAAGATATGGGATTTAATGGTGAGCAAGAATGTTACTCCTACCGTCAGGAGTTACAATCCAAGACTTCGTGGAGTACTTTTGCAGAACAGAGTCACGGATGCTGTTAAGCTGTTAGATGAAATGCGGGATAAGGGAATCGAGGCTGATACACACAGCTACAATGCTTTCATCGTTGGGTGTTGCCGAAATGGAGACTTGGACGAAGCCAAGAACTGGTATTGGCGGCTCATGGAGAGTAAGTGCAATGCTGATCGGGTGACGGTGTCCGCTCTTGTCCCTTTGCTTTGTGAAAAGGGTGACTATGAATTGGCCCATAGGCTTTGCATTGAGGCCATGGATCAGAAGTTACTTCGCGGAACAGATACTCTGCAGAGTGTCGTAGATTTCTTGGTTCGGGAATCGAAAGTTGAACTGGCAACAGAGATTGTGGAACATGGCAAGGCCAAGAAGACACCGTATGATCTAAAATTGCCTCAAGCAGCGTAATGGCTTTACTCGCGTTATGTAACAATCAACTGTTATGGTTACTACTAGTCAGACTTCATTTCCCCGATGGTCTTTGCTGAGCTCAAACCTCGATATACGATATTGTGGATGGCATTTTATCAATCAACTAGGCCACGGTGAACTAGGGGAAAGCAGGAAACAGGTTCCTGTTATTAAAGAATGCCTTTTCCCTTCATTGTTTCCACTGTTTTTGTGGTTGTTGTGGAGCTACAAATCGGTATTGACGCTGTTCTGTTCCTAAGACTGTAGAGTCTTGACTTCCCGGGTTTTGAACTCTTCGGCGTAGCTGTAACGAGAGCATAATTAGGTTTTTAATTCAAAGCAAAGGGAGCTATGACCATTTTCTCATTTGGTTTTGTATGTGGGGAAGGCATGGTGCAATGCAAGGAGTTTCGGGCTATCGCCCCTCTCGAGTTCCTTGCAGTGACAAAGCCGAGTGCTACTTGCTGTTCCCATTATGATTCTTCATTTTTTTCTGGCCGAGCCAAGTCGGGGGCTCTGAATCACGAGCTCATTCATACCCGGTCTGCGCCTAAGTAAGGTGCTTCTCACGTTGGGTGCAAAGCATCCTTCTCTCTACTCTTTACCCATAGGATTATTGCATTGCTTTGTTCTTCTCTTGTCTATGGGCTTTTGTCGAAATAGAAAGTGCTTCTGTCGCCATGTTGCATGCAACCCTTTTGCTTTTCCGACGAATCTTTATTTTTTGTGAGAATTTTGCTGCCTATATTTGCAGAAAATTTTCTTACTCTTTTTGATTTGTCTCATTTAAAATTTTGTAATAGGGATTTGTTGTTCTCTCCGTTTACTGTCGCTTTCTCATATGACTTAAAAAGTTGGGATAATGGCAAATAGACTTGACTTTGAGCAATGTGCGATTTGATCATGAACTTTTAATTTGTTGATGTAGTCGCTTGAAGTTTAACATAATGTTCAATTTGGTCCTAAACTTTAAATTTGTTCAATGTGGTCCACTGAACTTTTAATATGTGTTCAATTTAGTCCACGAACTATATGAAAATGTTCAATATAGTCCCTGCACTTGAATTAATGGAAGGACTATATTGACCATTTTCAAATAGTTCGGGACTAAATTGAACACATATTAAAAGTTCGGGGACCACATTGAACAAATCAAAAGTTCGGGGACCAAATTGAACATTAGGTTAAAGTTTAGGGACTACATTGAACAAATTAAAAGTTGAGACAAATTGCACATTTCGTTAAAGTTCGGGGACTATTTGTGTCATTTTCCTAAAAAGTTTGTTCTCCCTTTTATGTTTCTATCAAAATATTATCGTTCATAGATGAGAACACGTTAGAAGATGTATCTGAATGCTCATTTAGAAAAGGGATAATGACAAACATGGTTTTTGAACTTTGGCTCAATGTGCGATATGATCCCTAAACTTTTAATTTATTCAATGCGATCATTGGACTTTAGGTACATATTCAATATAGTCCCTGAATTTTGTGAAATGTTGAATGTTGTCCTTTCATTAATTTAAGATTAAATACAACATTGAACATTTTTTCATAGTCCGAGGACTCAATTGAACATGTTCAAAAAATTCAATGACAACATTACATATTGGGTTAAAGTTTAGAGCTCACATTGAACAAATTAAAAGTTCATGAGCCACATTGCACATTATGCCAAAATTCAGATTATTTGTGTCATTATCCCTTAGAAAACTTGTGGATTTATTACCTAACAGGTCCTTCAATAAGATCAAGGTAATACTCGAAATGTCACCTTCAGTCTATCAACTAATAAGCTTTGATCGACGGGCTCTGTTGATCCAATATTTATAATTTTTTTTAGAAAATCAGAAAGCAATAGTTGAATTATTTCATGATGATTTTCAATTGATTTTGTGAAATTCCTTCTATAAAACTTAATGCAGGACCTCCGAATAATTAATTGAAGATAACCTATCATAAGAATTTTTTTTTACTAGAACACAGATTAAGTTGCACTCTATGATTGGATCCTCTTCGTCGCACGACCCGGGCACAATCACAAGTCCGACTGAGCGTTATTTTGGGGATCTTGCATCCACCATAAGATGTTCGATTCAAGTCACAATTATCTCGTTCACTTAGAATTTGAATATTCAGAATTAATGAGCTTGCTGCAATTACCAGTGTATTAGAAATCAGGAAGTCTATCCACATAAGGTAATGAATGCCTAAGGTACAAGTTGGTCAAAAGTTTGCTCATGACATAATTTGAACTTGTGATATCATAAATGATACTGTGATCTTTTTACCAATAGAGGCTATCGGGCTCGTTGGAAAACAAATATGACAATAAAGAGAAATAGATCAAAACAAATATTACTAAAGTATTTTTAAGCATAATATTCAATATTCTTTATTTCTCCCACTAACTATATGAGTTTGCAATTTTTATAAGAGTACCTTTCACGTGTTCCGAGTTACAATTTTTCCGTCCTCTTAAATCAATTCTCATATGCTAAGTATTATAATTTTCTGATATGTTTTATGAATTCATGACACTAAATACTCGATGGTTAATTTGGATAAATGCTAATGTCATGCTCCTAGTATACCTAAAAACCTTCTGTTATATAATTTTAGATTTTTTAGTAATCGTTGGTCAGTTTACAGTAACACTTGACAAAGCACGGATAATTACAGCTAGAGTATTAAAACTTGTATCGATCCGGCACCAACCTTACAACTTTCATTTCATGCATTTAGATCCTTAAACTGGGGAAATTACCAAAAAATTCCTAAAACTGTTGTAATTGTGTCAATTCAGTCCTAAATAATTTTTTTACCAATTGAGTCCTAAACTTTTTGCATTTGTACCAATTCAATCCATCCGGCTAATTTTAGCTGGAAATCACTAACGTAGCGCCGCCGGTACCGATGTGAACATTTTTTATAATTTTTTTTAACAATTTTATGAATTTTTTATTATTTTCTTTTTTTTTTGTTTATTCCATTGTGATCGGTAACGGGCGAGGCTCAACCTCACCAGTGGCTGGGTTGGCGAGGGTCAAGCATCACTGGCCATGGGCGAGGCTTAACGAGGTTATGCCTCGTCCAGCCACTAGCGAGGGCACCTTCGCTAGCGGCCATGAGGTCGAAGGCCACGAAGGCTAACCTCGCGGCCTTTGGTGAGGCTTGACCTTGCCATCGGCTAGGCTGGCGAGGCTCGCCCTCCCCGGATCTAGCAAGGGTCGAGCCTCGTCGGTCATGGATGAGGCCCAACCTTGCCAAATCCGGCGAGGTCGTGCCTCGCCCAACCCCTAGTAGCCCTCGCCAGAGGCTACCAGGTTGACCTCGCGGGCATCGAAGCCCGTCTTACTTCTACGAAGAAGGGATTTTGGGAATGACATGTGGAATTTGACAAACGGGTGGACGCACATGCGAAATAAACTAGGGCAGATCCTGGCTCTGATATCATGTTAGAAAATTCAAATCGAAAACTTAAACTGACAGGTGAAGGGAGAATAATGTATATAAAGAGCGTATAAACCCATAGTTAGGGGATTGTGTGATATTCAACACAGGCGAATCTCTTCCTTTTTGTATTTATTCTTGTGTTTCCTTTCATTCTCTTTCCATCTTGCCGAATAGCCCTTCCTTTTTTGTGCTAGACGAAATTTCCTTTAAAATTCTCTCCTTGTTTTTTGTTGTTTCCTTTCTTACCTTAGAGTGATCCATGTATGTTAAGTATGCATATCTTTTCGGCTAGGGAGAGAGAGAGAGAGAGACGGGATTGGATCGCATTTTGGGTCGTTTCAGCAATAAATCACATTAGATGTGATCACGTTATTCATAAGCAAAAATATCCCTAATTTATGAATGCCGACGAATGCAGTAAATAATAATATTGATATTTGTATTTAGGAATCGAATTCCGACATTGTCAGCGGATTCAATCCCTAAGTTTCATGAAATGTAAGAGAGACGTCTCGGGGGAAAAAATTTAGGTGTCGACAAGGGGGTTCTCTTTTCAATATGAAAGCTAAGAACTTTCGTATAGAGAATGAAGATGTAAGAGGAGATGGGGTCCTTGTGGTCGTGAAACTTTCTACAGTCCAGCTTATTATGCAAGAGTGGGTGTTAATTAATCTTGGTCACCGAGATTTAAGTGTGTGTGTATATATATATATATATATAAATGTATGACATTAAATATTGTGGTCACAATAAGTCCATCAAGTTTATTTAAACGAGTGACTTTTATATCAACTACGTCTCTTTATTGATTTTATTTAAACTTTCGACTTGGGATAATTATAACAGACTGACGGTTGATCGAGTGTTCGGTAAACGAAAATATTCAACATTAATAGGACACAATAAGACACAATATAATTACAGCTTGCACTGATGTCTCAGTCGAGAGCGAGAGGCTCGATCACAGTGGATAGAATTTGCCGCCCAATGTCGCCGTCCTGGACGCCAAACCCATCTCCGAACTGGTAAAGCATATGCGCAGCTCGAGCTGTGTTCACACTGACATCGACGAAGCGCCGGAGGAATGGCGTCTTGTCATTGTCGAAACAATGAGCATTAATGCTTTTCCATGCTCGATTTATCAATCCCTTGATGTGCTCCCGAGCGACGTCTTCTGATACGTTCTTTTCTCGCATGTAACACACCACTGATGATGGAGCATCTCCTCTGTCTACTTCAGCCTAATCAAACAAATAAGTCAATTTAATGCGTTATTGAGATTCGATCTCCTTCGTTCAATTACTCTGCATGTCGTGTTAGTAAAAGATTTTTCAGCAAGCTAAGAATTTATACATCATGTCAAATTCAATGGGTTTATAGCTTCTGCACGGAAGTTTGATGATTACCTTTGACGTTCTTAGGTCGTTGCAGAGTCGAATTATCATGGACACATTGTAAATCAGATCCTTGTTTCTCTCTAGCAAATCTGCTGCATCCTCCAAATTCATGTGTCCCACAAAGAAATAAGCATGAGACAACAGCAGTGGTCCCGAAGATGATGTCCAAGCATTGCTCAGGTACTCTTCCAAAGAGGGTGTGTGGCCCAAATTGTCCCACTTTGCTTCAGTAAGTAATGCTTTGCAAAAATCTAACCACTGTGAAGAGTAAGAAAAAAAAAGGATTATCAAAGATGATTGATTATGTAAGGACAGAAATTAATTAGGGTTATATGCAGTAATCCACAAGTTTTTTTCTTTTGCTTACGGCTTTAGTGAGATGTGGTAGCACTCGATGCCAATCCTCCTCCTTGCCGACATCATAAGCGATCTCATGTGTAACATTGCGAAGCACTTGGAAACAGACCCTCATGCACTCGGGAAGCTGTTGAATCTGCTCCGAATCCCACCTAGAAGTGTTGGATTTTCTGGTTAGCGAAAATGAACAAACAAAGATGATTAGGAAGCGATTTGGAAGGCATCGCGGCCAACCTGGTAATGGCGCCAGTGAAGCATTCTAATTCCTCCATCGAACCATAAAGGTCGTAGACATCATCGATTACCAGTATAAAGATGACGACTTTTGTGATAGATTTTCGGAGTGAGCTGAACTGTGGTTCCTGAGAGAGTCCGAGGGCATACAAGAAACTCTCGACCGGCCGATCCCTCGCGAAGTCCACTTGTTCGAGAAGTCCCAGATCCCTCCACCACCTGAAATTACCGAAGCAACTAATCAAGTTCAAAAGCAACGAAAATCACATCATGTCTGCTACAGATAACTTCAAAAAAGGCACATTCCTAGGATGAATTTGGACCATATATATCATGAGTGAGTTTGTCGTGTTTCAACCTTGACATGAAGAGAAGATACGAACATACCTGGATATCTCCCTAAGATCTCTTTGGTGTGTGGCTTGGACCGTGTTGAAATTGAGCTTGGCAAGCTCCAGCAGATTACTTCGCTTGTCCTCCTGTTGCTCGTACAAGTCAATTTGCCATTTGATGTCGAACCACTGGATCCTCCAGTGCATCGGAAGCTCCAAAGCGTGGACGGCGAGTTTGGAGAGCTGACCATCCAAACCGGAGACTCTCTCGTGGAGAATCCCAGTTGAGAAGGCTTTCGCTTCGTCCAAAATGTTTTCGCCTTGCAAAGCCAGATGTGATGCCTCAAGAAGCTCTATCATAGCTTCAATATCTTCGCGATTGCTTCTGTTGAATGTGTTGCTTCCTTCTTTGAAGCTTCTCAATTCATCTGATTACAAATTGAAAGTCGAAGATTTACGGCCGGATCAGAACTGGGAATAATTGCTAAAACTACTAACTATACTCGATATTACTAAATATTAGAACGTATGACAACTGACGACTCAGAAGTTACTATTGTAAAACAGCGAATGATGACAAATGAACTTTGGGTAGATTGTATGCATTTAATTTCATAGTAGCTCTCTGTGGACGAAACTTTCTTAACTGTCTAGTTTTCAACTACTTTTCTTTAAATAATCCTTTCTCTAGAGATAAGAATGGTTTTTCAGTAGAACTAAATCCAAATTGGTATGTCGATTACGCGACTTGTCCTGTAGGATGCACTGAAAATTCCTTAATGAGTGATATCAAAGCCGATGTGTGTCAACTTTTTAATTATATCATCATAATAATAACGGATTGGAAATTCTCGTCAAGTTTTGTCGGTACATAAATTTGAGCAATTGATATCCTCAACAGGCTCTTGAGCTTTTGAGTGATATTAAGTCCGCTTAAATAAATGAATGGCCTATGATCTAGACTAAAAGTAATCATAGGGATATTAAAAGACTGGTATGGCAGAAACCGACTTTTGTATAGTAACGTTTTGTATCTCTAGCATTGTTCATTGAACTTACCGTGTGATTTTGATAGGAACATCTCAGATGAATGAATTCGCACAGGTCTACATTTATAACTTACCTTGTGAAACGGCATAACCATGCTGTCGAAGGAGCCTAAATCGAAGTGCACTAGCATAGACATGATCTTCCACGGTGAAAATGCCATTGTTGGTGGATACAACAGTTTCAAGAGCTTCTTTCATCTCATTGTCAAAAAGGTTGGACAACCCCAATTTTCTCATGCTGTCGATCAACTCTAACTTGGCAATTGAATCGACTTCTTCTGCTAACATTTGCTTTACATCCTCCACGAGCCGTTCAGCCCGTGCTTTATTTCCTTCTTCCTGCAAAATCGAGTAGAATTTGCTAGATTAAAAGAGAACAATGTCGACAATTAATGACCAAATTAGCTCAAACTCATAAGCGCCAAAGGTACAAATTAGAATCTTACAAGATCGTATTTGTTGTTAAGCGACTGGAGGAAATCGTAATTCCAAATGTTAGGCTTATAATTGGCGGATCTTCTTTGATGAATATTGTCCACGACTTGCGGTGAATTCGCTTTGCATGGTTGGAACTGGACTTGTTCTATTTTATAAATTGGAATTATCCCACATGGGTTATGGAAAGGACTGGTGGCTAGTTTATAAATGTGAGGGAAAGCATCACTATTTGAGCTAGCTTTTAGGGTGAGAGGCGCCCTAGACCACCTAATACTAGTATTAGAGCTCAAGTTACCAACAAATCTGAACCCAACAGTCACACAGGAGTTACGGGCAGTTGCCCCTGCGGTCCAAGGCTCCATATGTGAGGATGAGATTGCTGGGATTCTTCCACATCGGGTGTGGAAGGGGCTGGTGGTCACTTGTGAGGATGAGATTGCTGGGATTCTTCCACGTCGGTTGCGGAAGGGACCGGTGGTCAGTTGATAAGTGTGAGGGAAAGATTTACCTTTTGAGCTAACTTTTGGAGTGAGAGAAGCCCAAAACCACCCAACATTGTACTCCATGAAAAGTAAATGAATTTTGAGAAAATCGGTGAGATAACGAATTTGTGTAAGTTTAGTAGTGATGGAATGAGTGTGAGTGTTATGGATCACAATGCTTCGATTTATATAGGCGAGTTCGAGTGTGAGTGTTGTTGAGCACGACAAGGCCCTCGCGTCAACCTTGTATTCAGTCGGTCCGTCTCTGAGCACACGCAGTACTCACCAATCACGTTTAGAACACTAGCCGACATCTGCATAAGGTCATTGTCAAACTAGCAAATATCTGCGCAAGCTTCACGTGCCTTAGGCTAATGAAAACTAAGATGAATATATAACTACCTAGCTAGCAAAACGCAAGCAAGCCACATTCATCTAGCCAAAAGTTCAGATTTGAGGGATTAATTAGGAATAGTGTGGGAAAATGATATCAAAAGTATCGTAATTTGTTTATCGATCACTTGAGTGCCACCTCGATTGAAAATTGTTCACTTGAGTGTCTCCAGCAATATATTCCCACAATTCACCTTCCGTGACTTTTTTAAAATAAAGTTTTAAGTCACACGTACCTTCTTTAAAAAAAGGAAAATTCAAGTACAGAGTAGACAATGGATGAAATGACATGGCAATTGGGACTCCAAAGCGACGCCGCTTGAAGAAACCAATTCCCCTTCCGTCTTCCCTGGCTTCATGGTGAAGAGAGGCTCTTCCTTGCTCTTGCTCTTGCCGGATTCGCCAGTGATGAGTACTCCATTTCACAGTAAGTGGAATGCCGAACGTGATACTCGGATCTAGCGATGCGATTAGTGACTAGATTAGGGAGTATACACCGATGGATTAGCTAGGAACACCGACACGAACCCAAAATTTTTCTCGCACTTTCCCTCTCTCTCTCTCTCTCTCTCTCTCTCTCTCTCTCTCTCTCTCTCTCTCTCTCTCTCTCTCTCTCTCTCTCTCTCTCTCTCTCTCTCTCTCTCTCTTTGAGAAAATGCGGGCGACTTGGAGTCCTGAGAAAGCTCAATGAACATCGCCTTCCTCTTTGCCGTTGGTGTTGTGGTTTTAGAGGAAAGTAGCAATCTGAAATTTCTGTTAATGTTCATCTTTGCACTGGAACAAGGGTTAGGCTTTGAAGAAAATGTTCGGATTCTCTCTCTCCCTAGCACAAATGTTAAGATTCTCTCTTCCTTTAGAGAGAATGTTCTTTCCTCTGAAGCAAGGGTTAAGCTTCCTCCAAAATAAGGGTTAGGCAACGAATGTCGCCTTCCTCAGCTTCTTTCCTCTGAAGTCGCCTTCCTCTTTGCCCCGATTCCTCAATTTAGGGTGACGGTTTGAAGAACATTTGTGATTTAGCCCCAATTCGTTAATTTGGGTTAAAGAAATAGGCCAAATGACATTGCTTACGCATGATTTGCTGAATTCATTTTACCGGCAAGTCATGTCAGACGGTTTATATGAAATTCATGTCACGTAGAATTTTTAGGCAACACAAATTGCCAATTGGAGTAGAGTGTACGATTTTTAACCAACGTGGATATCAAGTAATTGAAGAAACATTATGACACTCAAATGAGGTCATACGAAAGTCATGGCATTTGCGGTGTTTTCCCGAAATAACGTGGGTGAGGTGTCCAAGTCTCTAGATACTACGTATAGCTGTTGGTAGAATATCACACTATATGATCTCAATCAAGTTAGGGCAATAATCATTGTTTGTGTTGGCATTATTTCTCAAGATTAAGACCGTTTGGATTAAATACGACCCAGATCAAAACGTGGTTGAGTTGTTCGATTGTAATTATAATCTCTATTATATTGCTTTATCTATAGTAAAATCTTATACTACTCTCCCTGTGCAGTATGTTACACCGATGGAATCATGTAAATCGGCTATTCGGTTTACTTTCCTACATTATGGTTTATTATTATTCGATCGTTCGTTTTATTCGCAATAGTTTTCGTTTGTTCAGTCACTAATATCTCGATGGGGTTTGATGTGAGACTAGTAAAGCACTCGTGGGTCACATGAGATTGTACAATTTGTTCGTTTGTTTTGGCTTTACCCTGAGCTATTATGTACCGATGATTGTCTATGTTCGCACGCCTTATTAGGCTAGCTAAATTTGAGGAATGAATGGCTAATAGCTAGAAAAGAAAATTGGGGTACAAAGTGGGTCCTCGACCCACTCGCCTTGTCCTGCTAGATAGAAACTAGGCAACATCATCTTGATGGGCCTGAAACGCGAATCACGTTCGACTTAAAATGTTGATGGGACGTATTACCGTATAACAACAAATGTGGATTGGGCGTAGGCCCATGTGAAAATTATCTGCATATGCACGAGTGGAGAGTTCTATATAATCATTGATCCTCGATTTCAAATAGTAAGTGCTCTCTAAGAATTATTGCGTCAAGTTCCGCATGAGTTAGCTCTGCATTTATTTAGCAAGAGACGTTTATCCCGCAATCTCTTTCTCTCCAAGAGGACAACCATTTCGAAGCAATAACAATGCTGCGAGAAACAAGTGATCAAGCGGTAAATGAAGAGGACAGAAGGAAAAAATCGATCACCAGATTTATTTATGTAATTCGATCAGTGTGACATACTATAAGGGGAAAGAAGCATGCAATTCCATTATAAATCAAGCGATATAATGAAATTACAACTATACTCGGGTTATTGAAACACTCTAATTGTTTCCTACCCTCCAATAATACCTAATAATTCACACTATATTTAGCTCTCGTGATTTCGCATGAGATAATCTCATAAAAGAATTCACAAATCTTAAACACCTCCAATTTCTTCAAAATATAATGGGAAAAGTGCACTAGAAGTCCTAAAACTTGTCATGAAAGTGCAATTGAGTCCTAAAACTTTCAAAAAATGCGATCAAGTCTTAAAACTTATCACGAATGTGCAATCAAATTCTAAAACTTTCAAAAAGTGCAATCAAGTCCTAAAACTTATCACGAAGGTGCAATTAAGTCCTAAAACTTTCAAAAAGTGCAATCAATGGAAGGACTTAATTGAACCAATTTAATAAGTTTTAGGACTTGTTTACACTTTTTGAAAGTTTTTAGGACTCAATTGCACTTTCGTAACAATTTTTAGGACTTAATTGTACATTATGAAAGTTTTAGGACTCAATTGTACTTTCGTGACAAGTTTTAGGACTTTCAATGTACTTATCCCAAATATAATTCTCAAGCACGCTGCAAATTGATTGTTACGGCCAAAAGCTCATCTACTCAATTAAAGGCAAAAACCAAACCGCCTATTATATATGTAATATTCCAGATCCAAAATGGAAAACCCTTTTGGCAAAACTACTCAAACTAGGACAAGATTTCATGAACAGGCTTAAACTCAAGACATATTCTAACAATCTCCACATTAACTCAATGTCTAAGTTAAGTCTTCACTAAAATCCAAACTTCGTCGCTACTTTTCCACGGCCCTTATGAGCTCGACCACCACAAACATCTTCGCTTGAACTTCTCCATTAGCGTTTACCATAATAGAGCACCAACTCACTTGCACTATAAGATACTCCATATGGATCTTTAGACTCAACCTCTTTTATTACAGATAAAGCAAAACCACTATTGAATCCATATCTTTCAGGAGATCGAACACGCACCTTGTCGAACTCAGTAGCTATAGTAATCGTGGGATTTACAAGCTCTACCTCACTACATGCACCATATGTGTCCATTATTGCACTAGTACACACTACCTTAAGAGATTTTGGTTGCAACTCCATATTGAGCAAAACACCATCCAAATCCATATAAACATTGTCATAATTAGTCTGACCTTAAAGTATTGGAGGCTCGTCAAATATAACTTCTCTGCTGACAATAAGTGAATTTAATTTCAAGCACCACAACTGATAGCCCCGCCCACCTTGAGTATGGCTTAGGAATTTGCACTTTCTAGCCCTCTCAGCGAACTTATCATTACTAGTTTGACCTAACATGGGCAACCAAATACTCTATTTAGCAACATTACTTGACCACACTTCCTTTAGAGTTCAACACCAAATTGTAAATCAATTGAGATCTGTTCACTAGGTAGCTCGCTATACTAATCGCATCCACTAGGAATCTCTTAACCATATCAGCATTAGAGAGCAGGACTTTATGCTCTAAGCAGAATTTTATGCTACTATTAGTCAACACATGCTTGATTATCTCACTAGTCTCCGTTTTGGTCAAAAGCTCTTAACTATCTGATTTTGACAACAACATCAAATTTGTATCTTAGCACAAACACCCATATTTTTCTCAAGTAGTCGTCCCCAACTATAATCATAATCTCATTACTCTTCCTCGAAGGAAACCATGGCAGCCTACAAATATCCAAGTGAATCAACTCTATAATCTTTGCGATTTCTCTGGCAATCATACCAAATTGGACTTCTCACTGTTTGCTAAAGTTACAAAATCTGCATACATTTAGTTTATTAGCCATATAACCACGCAGTAGAATCCTTTCATTTAGAACTGTCAAATTTCTCTTGCTGATGTGCCCTGAAAACATATGCCCCAAATAAAATCTCGAATAGATACATCCATCGTCTTCGCATCAAAATCCACTAGTGTCTCTCCTTGAAACTCATTCGAGCCACTATGCTTGATTCCTCCCATTATCACCAAGCCACCTCATGCAACTTTCATAACATTACTTTCTAAAGTATGCTGACACCTAATTGAATCCAAAACACTTGAGGAAATCGGGTTCTTCTTTAACTTTGGAATACACTTCACATCAGTCAATGTCCTCATAATGCCGTCAAGCATACTAATTCTAATAGTGCCAACACCTACAATATCGCACTTGGTATTTTTGCCTAACAGCACTTTATCACTCAATCTTACCAAATTATCTTGATTTTGCCAAAACTAATGTTGAAATCGAATTCACTTGGCCTAATTGGATTTCAAACGTTCTATGACTTTAGATGGAAAAAGTCAACCATGGCTCTAAACCCATAGTCGAGCAATGACCGGCTGGTTTGAGCTTGGAATTTTGAAGTCGGACTTGAAATCATGATTGATCATGGTACCTTGATCATAATGTCTAGAAGAAGTTAATTCTAAAAAATGTCTAGAAATCAATGAGTTTTTGAATTTTTCAATCGAGGGTCAAAGTCCTCACTTTAACGGAAAAGTCAACTCTCGATAATTTTTTTTTGCAAAAACTAAGAATTGGAAGTCCAACTATGCTTGCTAAAGATAGAATTGATGATTTTCATGGTTCTGTCAAATTTTAAGAAATGTTGACCAATAGTTGACTTTAGTGTTTGACCAAAAAGTCAAACTTTGACTTATTGAGAAAATGACACCTAAGTATGAATGAAATAAGAGGGGACTTAAAGGACAGTAAAATTATTCTTTTTTGTTGATAAACTTGGCCCTGTCATGATAAAAAAACTCAAGTATCAAGTTTTTATCTTACCAGAATTGTCACTAAAAAATCAAGTGTCAATAGGTATTAGTGTCACTGTGAATATAATTTAGGGTTTTTGGTGATATTAATCAATTATTTTATCGAGCTAATTGTAGATGTTGGATGGAAGATTTTTCAATCTGCACATGATAGCCACGATTGTGGACTTGATGAGAATGGATCTTCCAACCATTGACAACACGGGCACACCAACCAGTAGGCTTTTTCCCAACTTTCTCCCTGACTAGCAAATTTATAGGTCCCTCTGCCATCTCCATTCAGAGGAAAACCTAAATGCTTGGCCAGATCATTTGAATTGCTTATATCCAGTATAGATTCCAAGTTGCTTCTATCAGTGACATTATTGGAGAAAAATATCTTTAATTTGTTTTTGTTCACTCTTTGGCCCGAAGCTTCACAGAAAAGATCAAACACTTGGGTAACAGTTCGACAATTTTCACGATCCGCCTCACAAAACCAGAAAGCGATCATGCACAAAGAACAAATTGGTGACTATCGACGCCTTTTAGAAGCATTAACTCCTTTTCAATTGCCATGAGCATGTACTCTTTCAATAACAAAGCTAAGAACTTTCATATAGAGAATGAAGATGCTAGAGGAGATGGGATCTTTATGGTTTTGGAGCTTAACAATCGGCACTGGAGTTGATACAAGGCTGAAGAGATTGGCTTCCTGGGTTCCAATTCTTGGATGTAAGCGATGCATCTCTTTTGAACATTTAACTAGGTTTGATTCATATCAAGAACTGAGAAGTGCGTGGGGCCAAAAATATTTTGTAAAATGAGTTCGTAATAGTCAGTCCAGCTTAGTATGCAAGAGTGGGTGTTATTTCTTCATCCCAAAAGGACATGGGTTTGTTTTAGTTGGCCCACCAAGATATTTATACATGTAAAAATGTGTGCCAGTAAGTATTGTGGTCAAAATTAGCCCATCAAGTCTATATAAACGAGGGACTTTTATATGAATTACATCTCTATATTGATTTTATTCAATATACTTGTATAACAAACTTTCAACTAGGGATATTTGTAATAGACTGACGGTTGATTGAATGTTCATAACAAAAATACCAACATAAATTGGACACAAGAAGACACAGTATGAAGCTAGCGCTAATATCTCAGTCAACATCGAGAGACTCAATCACGGAAGATAGAATTTGCCGCCAATTGTTGCCGTCCTGGACGCCGAACCCATCTCCGAACTGGTAAATCATATGCACAGCTCGAGCTGCGTTCACAGTGACATTGATGAAGGGTCGGAGAAACAGCGTCACGTCATTGCCGAAGCAATGAACATTAATGCTTTTCCATGCTTGGTTTATCAATCCCTTGATGTGCTCCCGAGCGACGTCTTCTGATACGCTCGCTTCTCACATGAATCATGTATTAGTTAGTAAATACTAATGTTGATTGCAATTTAGGCTAGCGTGAATATCATTTGCATATGCACGAGCGGGTAGTTATGGGGATTATTGTCCAAAAAGTCTTAAACCTCTTGCACTTTGGTCAATTCAATCCTAAGTCTTTTTAATTGTGTTAATTGAATCATAAACCTCACGTTTTGCTTATTGAGTTTATCCGAGCAATTTTGCCTTGAAATTGCTGATGTGGATGACGGTTGTCTTACGTAACATAACCGGCGCTGACATGGATAATTTTTAATAATATTTTAATATTTTTCAATTTTTTTTAACAATTTTTTATTTTCTTAGGTGAGGGCCAGCGATCCTCGCCGATAACTATCGGTCTCGTTACTTCATAATTACTAGAATTCTCAGCTACATTTTCTTAGTAACAAAATATGAAAAACACTACATTTTCGTACTTTTGCGTTCAATGTTTTAAAACTCGAAAACTTTTCTTATTGGATTTGAATGTAAATAACAAGTACCCCGAATCACTTATTTACGTATCCCTAATTATTTATTAGACATTAGGGACAGACATTGAGTTCTTGAGAGGATCGAAGGGGGGCAATGGTCATGCAACAAGTTCTAAATTGCCTCGATAGAAAGCTTTCTTGACTTTGCCATCCATTAAATGCTTTCGCCTTCCAACAAGCGTTGAAGACTCGAAAAGATCACAGAGATCAAAGATGTTGTTCTCTTTGGTATTTTTTTTTTAATTTGCGTCAGCCTCAGAAAATGTGCATTTGCAAATATCAATGATGTTTGTCCACGAGTTTGAGAATTGAAGCTGCCGCTATTAGATCCAAAACTTGCATTAAATGCTCACACTCGCCGGTCGATGTTGTCATGTCGTCCAAACTCTTCAATCTAGCAATACTATTTGTTTCTCATGTGTACGCTCTCCGTTTATTTCGAAGAGAACGAATGATTTATAAAATATTATTCAAAAAATGTTCATCTATATCGTTTAAAAATGAATAAATAAAACATATTTTCGTTGTATACAGAAATATTTGGATATAAATTGTCATTGTTAATGAAAAATATTTTTCATTTGATTGATTATTTCAAGGTATATAAATAATCATAATTTTAAAAAATATTTTTCAAATCATTCATTTTCTGTGAAACAAATGGACCTGTACTTTGAGATAAATCGTGACCATCAAACAAAGATAAAAACCTCATGATCAAGTGATTACACGACAGTTTCTTCTTATTATTGAAAAACAAACCAGACCAAGAAAGATGACACATCTCAAGTCAACACTGGCCTTTCTTCTTGTAGGAGCAATCGGTTGATTGAAAATAGAAACTTTTCTTATTGAATCTTCGTAATAAGAACTGAATTTAGGGTCCGACCTTAGTAAAGTGAACTTGTAACCAAGCAGGACATTACGTAGTGAGACATTACTAGTGGATTAGACCTCGGAAAGGATCGAGACCCTTTGATCCATACCGGCTTTTATGTGCCCTCGAGACCACTCAATCACCAAAAAACGAGCTAGCAACAAAAGTTCTCATCTCTTAAAAAAGAAATGTCATGTGAGGTGATATTCTTTATACGAAAAGAATGTGCTTAATTCACTCTTTGAAGCAAGACATGTATGTCGAGCGAAAAGAATACATGAATCCAAGTCCATTTATTAACTTCTTTTGGTGTGATGGAAAATGATAGGATAATAGTAGTCTTTCCGGTCAATATGAGCAAAAGAAATATAAAATAAGAACATCACCCTCCTCTATACGAGCCAAAACTTGACGTAGATCAAAGCATATATTCTGTCTTGAGAACAACAAAAAGAAAAAGAGGGCGACATATTTTTATACTATGGCCATCACTCAAAAACGTGGGTCAAACTTATAATAATAAATAAATTCAAAAAAAAATAATAATCAATTCAGAAAGTCCAAAATCAATTGGTTTATTCATTTGTCCGGGACTGCATCGTCTGTTGTTATGAGCCCCTAAACGAACGTGTTTTTCTCCGCACTCGGCGATGAGCAGGAACCCGTGAATCGTTACCACTATTCTTCAGAAACATCCATTCATTATATTAATGAAATTGTCCCATTTATCATGGTATTGGGTTGATTGAAGGACATGGGTTCTCAAATTTTGTCTCGATGAATGAATCGACAAAATTGATTTTGTTCTTAAGAAGGGTCTTGTCCTCTTGAATTTCTCAATCTCTATCCTGGTTTCTTTCTTCACTCAATCGTCCTTGTTGAACATTCAAATTGATTGCACACTCATATTAACATTGTATCAGAGCCGGCGAGTTTATGATCTTGGTTAAGGCATGCAGCCGATTCGTTAGACTTTATGTGAATTTCGGGCCATTCTTTGAAAGTTGTAGCATCTAAATTGTTGTTTGTTTTTTTTTCACTAGAGATAAAATGATTCGCTCTGTTCTTTGATGATTTGAGATGGACTTTGATTCAATACGCCACAAAACAGATTGAGATTCTTCAAGTATACATACCGATTACACTATTTAGTGAAAATATGATATCTTTACAAATCATCTCAAAACTATAGAAAACAAAGGTAGAAGCTACAGAGAAACTTTACTATTCTAGAATGACTAGACCAAAATCACAAAGAAATGAAGGAAAAAGTTTCTAACTCTGAACACAACCATAGGCAATGAAGAATCCTAAATTGCACTGACTAGACCATTGAGTTCGCAGTATCCGATCGCTCTGACTTGTAAGCTCCCTCTAACACCTAATGTTGTGCGATTTTCGCTTTCTTTTGATCTTATCGCTGACATTCTCCCGTGTGCCCGGGACCAAGTTCTTGAGCTTATATTGCAGTATAAGCAGAGCTTTAACAGTGATTTTGGGTGGAAAATTTGCGTTGTAAGCTAAGTCTCCTAGAGCTCCTGCAGAGAGCTTGTCATGATTTAGTACATCACATATTCTCAGCCTCTCTTGTGGACATAATTGTTGATGGACCTGCACACAAATTCTCTCCTAATAAGCATTTTATACCAGAAATACTCAAGCATTTACATAAAATTTGTCAGAACAAGCAAGAAATTTCGAAACCAATCAGAAAATGATGTTTCAGCCATGAAAGTTAAGTCAACTAGCTAAAAGTACTCAGCGGTAAGTAACTTTGTTTGATGTTCTACTCAATGTGAAGCTTTGAGAATTTGCTGTCCAAGTATGGTACCTCAACATAGATGTCTATGGCTCTGTATAGGTTGTCATGAGAGTTTCTAGCAGCCTCTGGCAAGATTGAGATCAGCTCTTCGAACGTCACGGGCTTTACGTGTAAATCGGCAGCCACTTCTCCTATGTAGGAATCAATCAAGTGGCCAACCTTCTTGAGCTGACCCACGGGTAATTGATCGCCTTTGTGCAAGAATGCTTTAATAATCCTGATGATCAAATAGACATCATAAGCGTACTTTTTCCCCCAAGGCGATTGAATAAGCAGATGATCGACCGTGGCTTGGTCGAACTGTGAGCCAATCAAGCTCTCCAAGTGTTCTTTGTGACCAATGCTTATGTTCCACCTCAATCCGAGGCATAGTAGCTCGAAGAGGCATTTGCAAGAGATGGTGCTCGAGTCCTGATCCACCAAAGATAGCAGACTGATCGAACCCTCTAAAATCCTGCGTTTCTCGATGACCGTGGCGCCAATGGATTTCAACTTTTGATAATAGAGGAGGAATCTACTTATGGCAAAATGGTCATGTTCTTTTGATACCATTGCTCTCACTATTTTGTCCAGCCAATCAATTTCCAAGAACATAAGATCTTCAAACCACCATGCCATGTGAGAGCCATTGCTTTTGACACTATCCATGCTTGAACAAGGATAACATGAACTGTCTGATGAAGACGTGCACGAGCTCGCAACAGAAGGCAAAGCTAACCTTTCTGTTATGCAGTCCACAATTTTCCGAACTAAAAAAGACGAATCTTTTGCTGGTAATAAATCTTGGCATTGTTTCAAAGATGCCAGCAGTTCAGACCAAGACCAGTAGGTGATCCCTTTGAGGGAATTCTCCGTTCGTTCCTCCAAATTTTGACTGCTCGGTGCTTTGTCGCAGTACATTTCCATGAAACGCGCCACGCGGTTCAACAGGACAACATTGTGAGAGTTTATCTCGACTTTGCCGTTGTTGTAGCAGAATCTTGACATGAGCTCAAAACCCTCCGAGTCTCCTGGAAAATCATGAAAGATCACTTTCAGCTTCCCATTTACTACTCCTGATTTTTGACCAAACAATCTGTTAAGCCTACTTGAAAACGACGCCATAATATTCTGCACAAGAAACAGAAAACAGAGAGAGGGTTAACAAACGGGGAAAGGAAAGGAAAAAAAATTGCTAAAGTCAATTCAGGATTGTTTTAATCTTCAAAACCATTACAGGGATTACCTGAAAAACTTCAAAAAGTATGACAGGCTTCTTGTAAGGACCCGGGGTCTACACTGTGTAATATTGTCCGCTTTGGGCCCATTGACCCTCACGGCTTTAAAACGCGTTACACAGAATAGAGAACCCAAGCCTTATAAACTAGCCCAGGACTCCCCCCTAAGCGATGTGGGACAAGAGACATGCCCCCCTTGCCATCCTAGAAGCCTGCCAGGAGCCGCTCCTTGTCCAGGCCCTTTGGCCCCGGCGACCACTCCCCGCCCTCGTCGGACCGGGTCGTTACATTCTCCCATCGCCCTCGTCGGACCGGGTCGTTACATTCTCCCCTCCTTCGAGCACGGCGTCCTCGTTGTGGCCCCACACGCGGTTGGGAGTCGGCTACGATACCATTTGTAAGGACGGAGTCTGCATTTGTGTAATATTGTCCGCTTTGGGCCCATTGGCCCTCACGGCTTTGAAACGCGTTACACGAATAGAGAACCCAAGCCTTATAAACTAGCCCAGGACTCCCCTAGCGATGTGGGACAAGAGACATGCCCCCTTGCCATCCTAGAAGCTCCGGGAGCCGCTCCTTGTCCAGGCCCTCCTGGCCCCGGCGACCACTCCCCGCCCTCGTCGGACCGGGTCGTTACATTCTCCCATCGCCCTCGTCGGACCGGGTCGTTACATTAAAAATCTCTCTGTCCCACATCGCTTAGGGAGGAGTCCTGGGGTTGCTTATAAGGCCTGGGTGGCCTATCCTGTGTAACGCGTTTCAAAGCCGTGAGGGTCAGTGGGCCCAAAGCGGACAATATTACACAGTGTAGACCCCGGGTCCTTACAAGTGGTAACCCGGTCCGACGAGGGCGGGGAGTGGTCGCCGGGGTTCAAGGACCTGGACAAGGAGCGGCTCCTGGCAGGCTTCTAGGATGGCAAGGGGGCATCTCTCTGTCCCACATCGCTTAGGGAGGAGTCCTGGGGTTGCTTATAAGGCCTGGGTGGCCTATCCTGTGTAACGCGTTTCAAAGCCGTGAGGGTCAGTGGGCCCAAAGCGGACAATATTACACAGTGTAGACCCGGGGTGTTACACTTCTCAATTTAGGAGACGTTCTTTTTTTCAAGAAACAGGAATTCATCGATTAAGCAGAAGCCCATTTCATCGGCTGAGTGATTTCACAGTTCGAGAAAGCCAAAACCAATAACCAATAGGAAAAACTATAACAAGAAGCACCATCACAAGAATTTGAACTGAAGCATGTCATAAAAACAGAAAGGTGATTAACTGAAAATTGAGAGAGAAAGCAGAGCAAGTAATTACCTTGTCCACCAGGAAAGTCTCAAGGCCATTGACATCTACTTCAAGAATGCAGCACATTTCCATTGCTGGAGAAGAAGACTGTAAATTAAAAACCTCTGTAGAGACAACTTTACCGCTTCATGAAAAAAGTTCTGCATATGAAAAAGCTAGAACTTTTGGGATCTTTCCCACGAGGGAATTAAGTGAAGAGTTGGACTAAGTACTCGATATGGGACGGTCAGTGGGAACTGAGAAAGAGGCCAGAGAATCTGATTTTAATGCTTGGTCAAAATACCTTTCTGACAATTGTGGGTCATAACATATAAATAGACAATGGAGGGAACAAGAAGCAAGGTTACGTTGTGTGTGTGCCCGCGCATTTTATCTATAGGAAATTATGAATGTATGATCTCTCTTATCTGAGGTGGTTTCTGGTCTCATCCACTAAAAAAAAACATGTTTATCAAACCGTTACAATGGTTTGCGACAGTTAAAACTATTACGAGTATTTACAGTATCATGTGTTTGCGATAGTGTCGACTTTAGATATCAGACTTAAATTCCAAATAAGAGACATGCATCATAAACATGAAGCGAACTGGCACCACTTTAGGATTTTGTGTTCTGGATTTTGATTTCGTCCTAGAAGCCATAAGTTGGGGACAAAGCCCCCAAAACACATTCATAAATTTTCATTTCTGAGAAAGAGGAAATTACAGATATGACCTAAGTTCAGTCAAATCAACATGGTCATGGTCTATCATCTGATTTTAAGTTGAATATGTTGGATTCTTTCAAATCAATTCCAGCTTCACGGAGGTTGATTTTGATATATATTTACTTCAATCAAACTTGACTCTGTAAATCAATCGCAGCTTGACTCTATAGTTTTGACTGCGCCAATATGTCAATACAACATCAAATCCAAATCTAGTGAGTTGATAAAGCATCTTCCAGCGACTGAGCCCCGATGACAAACTTTCAAGTCAACAACCCAGAATCAAAGTTTCAGACCAAGGAGTGCTTTACGGGTTGAAGGTCAAATAGTTTGACACAGTTTACCCTTTTTGCCGTTCCTAATGCCGCCGGTGAATGCACTGGCATTTGACTCTGAGGCTGCTTTTTTTTTGGTGGGTTAATACCGCGAAAAACCCTAAACTAGTACGTCTGTGACAATTTTACCCCAAACTAATTTTTGAACCACAAAAAATCTCAAACTGATATATCTATGACAAATTTACCCTCAGTTTATTTCCGTTAAATTTTACTATCAAATTGCTTTGTTAAATGACACACGGCAATTGACGGATGTACCAATTTTATGTTTTACCCTCCGTTTGTCACAGGCATAGCAGTTTATGATATTTTGTGGTATTAATTCAATTTAATGGAAACTAATGGAGGGTATATTTGTCATAAATGTATCAGTTCGGGGTTTTGATGGTTAAAAAATTAATTTAGGGTAAATTTGTCACAAGTATACTAGTTTGGGGTTTTTTATGGTCAAAAAATTAGTTTTGGATAAAATTGTCACGGGTGTACCAGTTTGGGGTTTTTCGTGGTATTAACCCTTTTTTTTTAGGTATTTGGCTGATATTCCGGGCAAAACACAAACGCAATTTTTGCTTAGCCTAGGATACAATTTGCCTATAGCCCTCAATCTTTGGACCTGCAGCAGCTAGTCTAGCTTACACACCTACTATGTGATTACACTTGCGCTAATATCTCAGCCGAGAGCGAGAGGATTGATCACAATAGATAGAACTTGCCGCCGAATGTCACCATCCTGGACGCCGAACCCATCTCCGAACTGGTAAAGCATATGTGCAACACGAGCAGCATTCACAGTGACATTGATGAAGGGTCGGAGAAATGGCGTCTCGGCATTGCCGAAGCAATGAGCATTAATGCTTTTCCATGCTTGGTTTATCAATACCCTGATGTGCTTCCGAGCGACGTCCTCTGATACGTTTGCTTCTCGCATGTAACATACCACCGAGGATGGAGCATCTCCTCTGTCTCTTTCAGCCTAATCAAACAAATAAATCAGTTTAACTCATTAATCAGTTTCAATCTCCTTAATTTAGTTAATCCGTAAGTCGTGTAAGCACAAGATTTTTCCGCAAGATAAGAATTTGTCCATCATGTCAAATTCAATTGGTTTATAACATTTGCACAGAAGTTTGATACTTACCGTCGATGTTCCTAGGTCATTGCAAAGTCGAATTATCATGGACACATTGTAAATCAGATCCTTATTTCTCTGTAGCAAATCTGCTACATCGTCCAATTTCGTATGTCCCACGAAGTAATAAGCATGAGACAAGATCAGTGGTCCTGAAGATGATGTCCATGCATTGCTCAAGACCACTGATCTTGTCTCATGCTTATTACCGGTGCCATTACCAGGTTGACCACCATGCCTCCCAATCTCTACCTTTCATGTTTGTTCAGTTTATTTTCTCTAATTGGAAAGTCCGATGCGTCTAGATGGGACTCAGAGCAGATTCAACAGCTTCCCGATTTCATGAAGGTCTGTTTCCAAGCGCTTCACGATGTTACATACAAGATCACCTATGATATTGGCAAGGATGAAGATTGGCATCGAGTTCCACCACATCTCACGAAAGCTGTAAGCAAAAAACTGTTGGATAACTGTATATCCATGCATTTGTCACCCTAACTGTTTTATGTCTAACTGTTGGATATACAGTTATCCAACAGTTTTTTTCTTACAGCTTTCATGGGATGTGGTAGCACTCGATGCCAATCTTCGTCCTTGCCAATATCATAAGCGATCTCGTATGTAACATCGTGAAGCGCTTGGAAACAGACCTTCATGCAATCGGGAAGCTGTTGAATCTGCTCTGAGTCCCATCTAGAAGCATCGGACTTTCCAATTAGAGAAAATAAACTGAACAAACACGAAAGGTAGAGATTGGGAGGCATGGTGGCCAACCTGGTAATGGCACCGGTGAAGCATTCTAGCTCCTCCAATGAACCATAAAGGTCGTAGACATCGTTGATCACCAGTATCAAGATGATGACCTTGGTGAGAGATTTTCAGAGAGAGCTGAACCGGGGTTCCTGAGATAGTCCAAGGGCGCACAAGAAACTTTCGACCAACCGATCCCTCGTGAAGTCCACATGTTCGATAAGTCCCAGATCCTTCCACCACCTGAATTTACCAAATCAACTAATTAAAATCAAAAGCTATGAAAATCATATCATGTCCGGTAAAGATATCTTCAAAGAAGGCAATTTCCTAGGATGAATTTAGACCATATATATCATGAGTGAGTTTGAGCGTGAGGAAATTACCTGGATATCTCTCTAAGATCTCTTTGGTGTGTGGCTTGGACCGTGTTGAAATTGAGCTTGGCAAGCTCAAGCAGATTACTTTGCTTGTCCTCCTGTTGCTCATGCATGTCGATTTGCCATTTGATGTCGAACCACTGGACCCTCCAGTGCATTGAAAGCTCCAAAGCGTGGACTGTCACGCCCCGAATCCTACGACGTGCGAACATCCCTCCAAGGTCCATTACAAGTGCGACGTCCCAGGACGCGTCGCCGACCCAACACCCAACACAGAGATTTAAAGCACATGCGGAAGTAATTAAAACCACCCGTACATTAAAATACACCTAACCAAGGATAGCCACTCAGCAAACAACATGAACAATTACACTTGCGTTGATACTGGGCACCGGACACAATATTCAACTACAGCCCATGCTCAAAAATCAAAACAGTTCAAGGCCACTACAACTAGCCGGGGCTCCTCCCAAAACACTTCGGTACGCCTGCCATCCTCAAGGCTGGGGTCTGAAAATGTGGTTTAAACAACAATGAGAATAATCTCAGTAAGTAATTCCCTAAACCTAAACTAGGCTAACGTGCACCTCCAGAGGGTAAATAAAACACATAAATTACTGAACCAGTATAACAATCAATATAAGTTCACCCGGGCCCATAGCCCAATTCACTACTCCGCCATGCAGGTTAGACTTTTAATATCATTATAAAGCATATGCGAGTAAATCGACCCGAAGGCCACGACCCTGAGGCCAACAACAGTTAAGCCGACCCGAAGGCCACGACCCGAAGGTCACAGTTTGTCCCGACCCGAAGGCCCGACCCGAAGGCCACAGTTTATCTCGACCCGAAGGCCACCGTTTATTCCGACCCGAAGGCCCGACCCGAAGGCCACGGTTTTATCTCGACCCGAAGGCCCGACCCGAAGGCCACCGTTTATCTCGACCCAAAGGCCCGACCCGAAGGCCACCGTTTATTCCGACCCGAAGGCCCGACCCGAAGGCCACGGTTTTATCTCGACCCGAAGGCCCGACCCGAAGGCCACAGTTTATCTCGACCCGAAGGCCCGACCCGAAGGCCACCGTTTATTCCGACCCGAAGGCCCGACCCCGAAGGCCACGGTTTTATCTCGACCCGAAGGCCACAGTTTATCTCGACCCGAAGGCTCGACCCGAAGGCTACGGTTTTATTCCGACCCGAAGGTCAACAGTTTTATAAACTGGCCCGTCATGTATACCAATGCACTCAATTTCGGCTAATGGCAAGGCATGATATGCGATTCATATGCCCAAGAATCCAAAGTCAATTTCCCAGGCCAAGATGCCAGACACAATTATTCACAAATTTGACAATTTCAAGGCATTAACGGCATGTTCAATCTACTCCATTTTTGCCCCAAATAAACCGGCACTTATTCCCCACACTTACTCCAATTCAATTCAATAAGCCCAAGGCCCGCCAAGCTATTCCATTCTTAGTCCCGCTAGATATGCGACGTGGCATCATACAATCGCATTCAAGTCACGTTTAATTTAGCATCCTCTCGGGTGATCATCGTTCCCTAAGCCGTTCACCCTAAAATCTCGAATAAACAATTATGGCCCGAATCCTCCTGATACTAAACCAGCCATGAACGGTCCGCCTTAGGCGCTCAATTCACTTTCAATTCATCACATTAGGCTCCCCAATTTGCTACGAAAAACAACTACTACCCAGCCTACAAATCACATCCGTCGAATCCACAATTTCGCCCAAGTCAAGGCTCCTAAGCTTAGCCGCTATTCAGCACACCACAGACCACTAAACCTCGATTAGAACATTACGCTAAGCCACCAAATACGCCACAACATCCGCCCTTAACGGCCTACACAAACTAACCCCCAAATTGATCGCGCCTTGTCCGATTCAAACCCGATATGGACAGCCACTAAATCGATCGTGCCGGGCCATTTAATAACCTCAAAATGTCCCATTAGACTCCTCAAGATACCATTTTAATCAACCACCATAATGCCAATTAAGGCGCGCACTAGAATCCACATTCTAGACCCGAACTTCCCCAAACTTGGGCTATTCCATTCCAAACCTGACCAGCCATCTCTCGGCACTTACATAGCCGCGAAACCTCATCAAACGGTCACTATAATTCACCAAATTAGCCGTGACATCAACCCCTACCATCCTTCGCACAATAACCCCTAAATTACCCTAATTTAACCCCTAAACTTGTCTAGAAATGCAAATAATCCTAATTAGGGTTTAGGGTCAAACTCACCGGGTGTCCAAAGCTTCAAACCGAGCCGAACACGTGGCAATGGCGGCTGGACAGCGGCGACGCCTCGCTGGAACAGTAACGGCAGCAGCGGTTCCGGCGAACGGCGCGAGCCTAGGCGAAGGGGTGGCTGGTCGCGGCGGTCGGGAGAGAGAGAGGACGGACTGGTGAGGCTGGTGAGGCGTGGGGTGGTGGTTCCCGGCGACGGCACCGGCGGCGGCGGCGGCTCCTCCGGTGAGGTGCTCCCCACGGCCAAACAAGAGAAAGAGAGGGGGAGTGATGGCTGTGGGTGGAAGGGCTGCCGGCTGAGGAGAGGGGGACGGCGGCCCACGGTCGGCGCGACGCACGGTCGAGCTGGCCGGCGACGGCGCGGCACGCGGCGGCCAGGCTGAGGCGGAGGGCAGCGGCGACGGCTTGCTGTCACGCGCGCGTGAGGGAGAGAAAGGGAACGGTCGGGGCGGCGGCTGGTGGTCAACGCGACGGTGGTCGGGCTTGCTGGCGGCGGCGACTGGCGGAGCAGCGTCGGGCGGAGGCGGAGGGCGGCCGAGCGGCGGACGGCGACTGGGCAGAACGGAGCAGAACCAGTCGCGGGCGAAGAAGGAGGAAGAAGAAGAAGAAGAACAGAGGAAGAAAGGAAAAAGAAAGAAAGAAAAGAAAAGAAGAGAGAGAGAGAGAGTAGGTGGGGGTGGGTGTTGAGGGGACGTCTGCAGAGAGGGGGGAAGACGTGCGCGGGGTCAGAGGGAGGGAGAGAGAGTGAGGAAATAAAAGAAAATATTTGAACATTCAAATATTATTTGTAATCTGATGGTCCAAATTAAAAATCGAAAATGGTCTACTGGTCCAAAATAAGCCTCGCACATAAAAAGGGACAGCCAAATTAATTAGATTCAAATTATAACTTATGCCTACTACCCAAATTCGCACGTGGGCCAAAAACTCCCTTTTTCCATCATTCCCGACAATCTCAACATTGGTTACCATAATATTGACACCGTCCAATTTATTTGTCCCGAAACTCCCGGAAATCGACTGCCAAATTCGGGATCCAAATAACGGCCAAATTTGATCGAGTGCGATTCTAGCGAAATCTCTAATTTAAAATGATAACCGGGAGTGATCAGTTCCCGGGCGAGATTTTACTATAAGCACACTGACCATTTACGCGTTTTATAAATCCCAAAAATGGGCCGAAATTCGGGATGTCACATGGACAACAAGTTTCAAGAGCCGACCGTCCAAACCGGAGACTCTCTCTTGGAGAATCCCAGTTGAGAAGGCTTTCGCTTCATCCAAAATGTTTTCCCCTACCAAAACCAGATGTGAAGCATCAAGAAGCTCTATCATATCTTCAACATCTTCGCAGCTGCTTCCGTTCAAAGTGTTCCTTCCTTCCTGGAAGCTCCTTAATTCATCTGATTACAAAATGAAAGTGGAATATTTACGACGGCACGAACTGACAATAATTGCTGATACTACTAATTATACTTAATGTTACTAAATATTAGAATGTACGACGACAGACGTCTAAGAAGATATTATTGGAAAACAGTGAATAATGACATATGAACTTTGAGTGGATTGTATGCATTCAATTTGATAGTATCTCTGTGGACGAAACCTTCTTCACTGTCTAGTCCACAATTACACTTTCGTTTAGGGATTTCGATTGCAGAACTTCTCCATTCGGATGTACTGAAAATTCTGTTGGAATCTCAACAAATGAAATTGAAGTCAAGAAAGAATTTCCTGAATTGGAAATCCACGTCAAGTTTGTGGGTACAAAAAACTGGAGCAATTGATATGCTCAGAACTCAGAAGGCTCTTGAGCTTTCGATCTAGCGAGATCAAGTCCACTTAAATGTATGCAACTCTCCATTAATTGATTAAAAGTAATTCTAGAGATGTTAAGACTGCTATGGAAGGAACCAACTTTTGTAGAGTAATCTTTAGTATCTTTAGCATTTTGCATTGATTAATTGATTTGTGCTGTCATTCAATAGTAACATCTCAGACGAAGGAAATCACACATCCATCTTTTGAACTTACCATGTGAAACGACATGGCCATGCTGTCTGAGGAGTCTAAACCGAAGTGCACTGGCATAGAGCCGATCTTCCACGTTGAAAACGCCGTTGTTGGTGGATACAATGGTTTGAAGAATTTCAGTGACAAAAAGGTTGGACAGCCCCAATTTTCTCATGCTGTCAATCAACTCTAACTTGGGGAGTGAATCGCCTGCTTCTGATAACATTGGCTTTACTTCATCCGCAAGCTGTTCCACCCGTTCTTTAATTCCTTCTTTCTGTGGAATCGAGTCAAATTCGTTAGATTGAAATCTACCTCAAAAAGGCCTCAAATAATTTATGGAGCAATACCAAGATGTTGTGATTATACTAATTTATCCTTTACGAATTTATGGTAAAATATATTGCGAAGTCTTGATTGCGAAGTAATTAAGTTTTATCTAGACTCAATCTAATGGGATTAATCATATTTTAAGAAGAAACAACCGAAAGAATGTGGACTCGTTGTGTTTCTAATAACATGATTGATTTTTTATATTACATGTTAGCTAGATGAATTGGTATTTTACATTACATGCTAGCTATAAATCAAGTCTAGATGATGGCTGATATATAGGATAACCACACATATTAATATCATGCATGTGATATTACCAATCAATTTAGCAAAATACTACCTTGCTCGAATTAAAAAAAAAAAAACATCAACGTGTGTCTCATGTGCAATACTTAAATTAAGGAGTACAACCAAAAAAGAACAATTTCGATAATTAACGACCAAATTCGATGGAACTTATGAGCGCGGAAGGTACAAATAGAATCTTACGAGGTCGTTGTTGTTGTTAAGCGACCGGAGGAAATCGTATTTCCAAAGGCTAGGCCTATAATTGGCAGATCTTCTTTGATGCAACTTGTCCCCGACTTGTGGCGAATCCGCTTGGCATGGTTGGAACTGGACTTGTTCTGTTTTGTACTCCATGACGAATGAGTGGAAGTTGAGAAGATTGGTGAGATAACGAATTTGTACGAGTTTAGTGATGGAATGAGTGTGAGTGTTGTTGAGCACAATGCTTCAATTTATATAGGCGAGTTCGAGTTGCGAGTGTTGTTGAGCACAAGAAGCCCCACACGTCAACCTCATACTCGGTCAGTCTCATCTCCAACCACACACAGTAATCACGAATCGCGTGAGAACACAGCACAACATAAGATAGCAATGTGCTTGCTTCCCGTGGGACAGATAAGGTTATGAGTCGTATAGGCACTGCCCATGCTTCACGTGGGCTGCTTATGGTTATGGGTCAAACTGGCAAATATCTGCCCATGTTTCTTATGCCTTAGTCCAAACAAAACTAGATGAATCTATAAATGCCTGACTAGCAAAACGCAAGCCACATTCGTCTAACCAAAAACATCAGATTTAAGAGATTAACTAGGAATAAAGCGGGTGCGCAATCCACTTCTCTAGATATTACAGATATTTGTTGGTAGAATACAACACTCTATGATCTTAAAATCAAGTTGGGCATGTTGTTGTTTTGATCATTTTTTTTCTAGAAAAGCATAGACTCCTCTAGGATTACCATCGACAAGTCTCTAGTTTAATAGGTTGTAGTTTGTCACGACCTCCCTGAACGGAGTGGACCACCTAGGGTTTGGGTAATGTATTACTAAGTTTATGCCTAGCTCGGGCTCTCCGAAGCTCATATCAATTTGCAACTAGCAAAACGCAAGCCACATTTGTCTATCCAAAAAGTCGATTTAAGAGATTACGGATATTTACTGGTAGAATACAACACTCTATGATCTTAAAATCAAGTTGGGCATGTTGTTGTTTTGATCAATTTTTTTCTAGAAAAGCATTGACTCCTCTAGGATTACTATCTACAAGTCTCTAGTTTAATAGGTTGTAGTTTGTCACGACCTCCCCGAACGGAGTGGACCACCTAGGGTTTGGCTAATGGATTACTAAATTTATGCTTAGCTCGGGCTCCCCCAAATTCATACCAATTCGCAACTAACAAAATGCAAGCCACATTCGTCTATCCAAAAAGTCATATTTAAGAGATTACGGATATTTGTTGGTAGAATACTACACTCTATGATCTTAATCAAGTTGGGCATGTAATCATTTTTTTCTAGAAAAGCATAGACTCCTCTAGGATTACTATCTATAGGTCTCTAGTTTAATAGGTTGTAGATTGTCACGACCTCCCCAAACAAAGTGGACCACCTAGGATTTAGCTAATGGAATACTAAGCTTATGCCTAGCTTGGACTCTCCCAAGCTCGTATGAATTCGCAACTTAGGTTCAATATTTAACAGGCAAATCATTTTTATTTTGGAGTCGCCACTAATCAATTTTTTGGTGGGTCCATTAGAAACCCAAGTAAAGTGTGAGAGCATGTTTTACTTATACGAATCAGAGATTAAACTAATTCGGGGACTTAATTACGCCAAATTACTCTAATGCAATTTCAGTACTTTTACTCTTTTATTTTAAAAAATATTGTGGAAGGCAACTTGGATTAATTTTAAACCTAGCCACTAGCATGTGAGTTATGATCATACGGGTGCGCAAATCAATGAAATTAACACTCGATAATCAAGACGAATAAATAAATTACAAGAAGGAAAGTGAAAATCAAACATCACAAATTATGATTAATTTTTAGGGTTTTCTATTATTCTAGAAATAAAATTAATCTATGTGCAGTACATGCTACTAATCTAACATGACGGGCAATATTTAACTACATGACCTAACTCTAATGACGGGCAAAAATCAACATGAAACCATTGTAATATGACACGCATTAAATGTCCCTAAACATGCAATCACTAAATGACATGCAAGCGATGACATGACGTGTGACATGGCAGGCATTGATGACGTGGCATGTGACATGGCATGTGACGTGGCATGAAGTAGCAAGATGACATGGCAAGATGACATGGCATTGATAACACAACAAATAGTGATGCAAACATAATACAACCTAATCTATATTGCATTTAGAAGATATATGTTTTATGATTTTTATTAAAATTCGCAATTGATAATTAATGAAAATAAATTATCTAGATTAAGATTTTATTTAATTCAAACTAGGAAATAGACTAAGTCAAATCCTATATTTATGGAAACCTATCTTAACTAAATGAAAATTATAACAGCATGCAATCTATCTAGAGAAAGCTATCTAAAACTTATCATTATTAATTGTGAGATCTTATCTAATATCTATTCTAGAATATATCCTAAACTTATCTAATTTTTTTTGTTTTTTTATCAAATAAGGGAACAAATCAAACAAAGATAAGCATTCATGGCAAGAGATAATCACCAAATCAAAAAAAGATAAGCATTGAATATCCGATATCATCCAATCAACTTCTAATTTGGTGACAAATTGTAACGTCCTTATCTTACCTCAGAGTTATTAATTTGATATTATAGGCTTGTCGCCGTCCTGTTTCTTTCATCTGATTATTAAACACATGCGAAAACGTGTATAAACAATTTCCAAACATAATAACAGCTGGAAATCAAGAAAAGCATAACATGCAAGACACATTATTACCATTTTACTTAAACATATTTTACAAGCCCTTTTTCCATGGGCCGTCCAAGCACAAATCATATCACAAGTGAAGGTCGAGGTTAATCTTAGCTCCTCTATGTCATCCTCCATCTTACGGACTTGAAAAGGAAAACAACGGGGATGAGTCAGGGAGACTTAATGAGTAAATTCACCAATACTCGTGCAGGATGATGCCTCGCTGTTGTACTAACGCATACAAATATTTTCTCTATCTTATGTCGATGGCAAATCAATAGCAACGACTTTGACCTTGCCTTGCTATGTTCACATGGAAACTCACCTTCATCCGGTTACATAAATTTGGCTTATTAATAAACACACATACCGGCACACATATAAGATTCATTTGTCGTCATCCTGGCTCAACCAGAGCATCCTGACTCAACCGAGGCATCCAGCTTCATGCTAGGCATCTTGGCTCAACCAAGGCATCCCGGCTCAATCGAGGCATCCTGGGGCTAGCTTACCTGAGGCATCCGAACTCAACTAAGGCATCCTAGCTCAACTAGGGCATCCCGACACTAGTTTACCGAGGCATCCGAACTCAACCCAAGCATCCTGGCTCAACTAAGGCATCCCGGCACTAGTTTACCGAGGTATCACCGCCAATGCTATGTGACGACGGTTTTTTTCTTTTATTTAGTGATCACACAGCATGGGTCACACAAGCCGGTTTATTATCTTGATTTCATTGGTCCATGCAATCAAGCCCAAAGGCGGGCCGTGCTTGTGTAATCATGATCTCTAGAACATTCGACTAACATGCGGGTCGCGGTCGAGGGCACATGGTTCGGTCCGCCATGCCGAGCAACGGCTCGGAGCCGGACTTGGCCTAGATCTACACATCCCAATGTAAACACGCACCAAGCCGAACTCGTCCCTTGACGCCATAACATGAGTACAAGACCATACGATACTCCATTTCGTGACTCGTACGTGCCTTGACTTACAATTATGAAGCAAAATAAGAAGCATTTATGCAAACATCGAGCATCACAGACACGGTCACCACTCGAGCCAAACTCGTAACACCACGTCCTATCCTCTTATATATCAACAAGCATGGATGAGAACATCAAGCATGGTAACAAGAAAAGCGTGCAATATCGAGACAAACAACAACACGCAAGTCTCAACAAAGGCTCGGGCGAGAACTCAATACAACAATGCATCATAACTTCCTATCCCGAGATTAGAGAATCCATTTACATGCCGCGTTCCAACCACGTAACACACCGCCCTATCCAATTGTTAGGGAATTTACTCAACTATAAGCATAAAAAAACCTTTACGGGGGTCGGACGGGAAAACGGCGGTCGGCGGTGGCGAACGGGAGAGAAAGAGAGGTGATCGGCGTGAGAATGAGGGTGAGAGAGAGAGGCATGAGAATGAGAGATGAGAGAGGAAGAGGAAGTGGCGTGTGGTGCGAGGAAAAGAGGAGGGGTGCCTCTATTTATAGGCCCCTCTTCAACTTGTTCACCAAGTTCTTGCTCCCCAAGTTTTGACCAACTTGCTCACCAAATTCTTGACCATCACGAAGCTTCTTATGCAAGCTTTTAATTGAGGCCACACATCTCTCATTTAAAAGCTTAGAATGTGTAGATTTTGTTTTCATAAGACATCAAATCGAAATTCTAATGTTTTCATATAGAAATTGATGAATCTTTGAAATCTGGCAAAACCGAGTAGTTTTGCACTGTTCAACAAATTGGACTTGAAAATATAGTACATGGACTCCAAAAATTATAAAATTTGAATATGTGATAAGCAAGGCCTTGAAAAACATTTTTCATGAAGAACATGAAATCCGAATCTTTTTGTAACTACAACTTTCAGTAGCTCAAAAACAGACTAAAAACAGTTTGCTGGAACAGAATCTTTGCTTTTAAAAGTAAGCTCTTTCCAGAGTTCAAATTATCTCCAAAAATTCCCAAATTTATATATGTTATAAAGAAAGAAGTTCTCAACAACTTTTGTGAAGGAAGTTTGTTCAAATTCGGCCCAAAAAAGTTTGTAGAAAATCGAGAAAGTGTGAACATCACAGAAATACCCATTCTGAGCAGTTTTACACGGTCCAAAATTAGGCTATCGTACCACTCATATCAAGTCCAAAAATTTTGAAATTAAAATATGTAAAACTTCAAGATGTTTGGAGAAACTTTTAAGAGGAAGTGTTTGGAAATTTGGATCACAAAAGTCTCCACAAAAATAACAAAACGAAAGGGGTACAGGGGAACCGAATCTGGATTTTCCAGAATAAGAGTAAAATTGGCTCCGATTGGAAAACCACTAAACTTAAATCATAGCCATTTCCCAGGGACTGAAATTGAGGATGTTACACAAATAAAATCGACAATCATATCCTATAGCTTGAGGATTGGATTGGCCAATTTTCCGTGCGGTCAAAAATCGTATCTCGAACTAGAGATCGGACTATCGACCATATGCACATTGTCGAATTAGGAAAATTTCCTACTTTGGATGATCCTAAAAAATCTCTAGATATGCAAGTTAGATCACAATCATTCAAATTAGGAAATAATATATAATAATCAAATCGGATAATATTTTCTTACCTAATTCTAATATTCCGTTTCCAAATTGAACCGACATATGGCAGCTCGACGACAGTGACCTGTAGTGGTACTCGGGTCGGTGAAGCCTCGGTGTGCGAGGTGCTCGGCTAGCAGGGGCGACTCACGGTGGTGAGGCTAGTGGTGCAGGCCGGCTCGGTGGATGTCTCGGTGGCTGTGGGAGCAACCAAGGCTTGGCTGCAATAGCTTCGCGGTGGTGTGGCCTCACAGGAGGACCGCAGCTGGCACAGGTGGCTGGGATTGGTGATGGATCTGGTCGTGGGTTACCGGTGCACGAATCAACCTGCAAAACAAGGAAAATCAATGGAACAGCTAAGCAACGAGCAGCAGGGATCGTTGTAGCGGGTGGTCACGGAGCAGCTTCGCTGCGGCAGGGCAAGCAGGCGTTGAGGTGGTTGTCGTCACGGCTGAACAGCAGCAGGTCCCCTCGTCGGATCAACAGGGAAAGGCAGCAAGGCAGCAACAAAGGGTAGATAGCAGGGCTCCTCGGCTGATCGTTGGCAGCTTGTTGCAGCAACTTCGTCACGGCGCAGGGCGACGGCGACGGTGGTGCAGAGAGAAGCATTGGCGTGGCGCTCAATGGCTTCTCGGTCAGCTGCAGCTTGTCGTCGGCAAGTGGAAACAGCGCCGGCATCAGAGAATCTCGGCCAAGAAGTTTCAACAACGGGGAGTCTCGACCTTGAGGACTTGGCTGAGACTTATCGCTCCCACTCGTTTGCTCTCCTTTGTATTGTGTTTTTGTGATTTCTAATTTTGAATTACCGACCTGTAATTTGTGAAGACCTAATGACATTATATAGTGTTAAGCTAGGTCTCTTACGAGCTTGAACTTCGGCTTTTCAAGGATAATGAGTTTTAATCTCAAGGCCTTTTTTCTGATTAGACATTGGTTGTATTAAACTCGACTTAGGCCAATTAAGGCCCTCCTCTCAGTGAAATTCGGCTAGCCCTCGTGTGCATAGGCTTGGCCGAATTTTGCTTCTCATTTTTTGAGGACAAGTTTGATCTCTCAAGTGCTTATTTTGATTAAACTTAAAGCCTTTAACATTAACGGGCTAAACCCAATTTTATTAAAGCTCAAAACCTTGTTTCTATTCTATGTTAATTTCAGCCACAGTGCCCCCCATGGCTTGGCCAAAATTTCCTTTAGTGCAAGTCCAGCCCACACAACTAATTTAGGTCCACCGCCTGTCCAATTAAAATGCAATTAATGAACTGAACTATATGATGAATGTTCCTAAAGACAGTAATTAATTAAAATTATTTTTGTCGATCCCTGATTTTCTATGTAATAAGTCTCTAGATGATTAATCAAAATTTAGGTGTCAACATAAAAATCTTTGGCAAATGCAGAGATAAATTGCATCTATTAGTTGGTGGATTGAGCCTATAAATAGGCAAAGTTGTTGGATTGCGTGTATGAAAGAAAGCAGCATCACGTGTACACAAGCCCTTGTCCTACGAAATTTTATCGAATTTCTAGTGGTCCTTCTTTGCTCTTAAATCAGCCACCCACTATACTTCTACTACCAATGCTTTAATCTTTTCTCATTCTATATCAAACTAACAGTCATGTTAGAGCCTCGTTCGGCTATTATTGGACATTTGCCTATCCACTTGCTACTAAAATTACCCATCTAGAGATCCGACACCAAAATTATGGCCAACTTTACCTCATACTTACTAATTGTTGCTACTTTCGATGGAAATAACAATGATTACTGGAATAATAAAATCACTACTTTCTTGATAGCCCAAGATTCATGAGACATTGTGTAGAAAGGATATCGTGTTGGGTTGAAATGGGAGAAAATTTTAAATAAGGGCTTGAATTTGGACTGTTTTCATAAAAGAAGGCCCAAAATTAACATTATCTCAAATAAGGGCATGAAGTGGTCAACTTAGTTCCAAATAAGAATTCCAGCTCACATCCCAGCCAAATTTGATTCACAATCAGGGGCATTTTCGTCCAAGAACATTTTTTGTTTAATTTTCTTTTTCTTTCTCTCTCTCTCTTTCTTTTTGCTTTCTTTTCTTGCTTCCTTTTTTTCTTTTCCTTTCTTCATCTTCCTCAAGCCTCCTTCTCATATGACTAGGACCAGCCTTTCTTCGGAGCAGGGCATTACAGCACAACCGAGCTCGTTGAAGATTCTAAGTTTCATTCCTGGAAATAGTTTGTAGATGATTCCACGAAGCAAAACAGGTGAGCTTACAAAAATATGATTCCTTTATCCTGAGATCCATCGCAAATTTCGGTTTGATTTAAGCCTCTTCCTTCGAGGCACACTACGCACCCTAAAGATGTTTGGTGAAATGCTCGAATGTGTCTATTTTGTATTAACAATGATGTGAAGTTGGTTCATGATCAATCTGAGGATGGAGCATCAATCAAGGAGAAGTCGAGCTGTGTTGATGAGAATGGCAAGAGTCTGGGCGCGTGTCTTTAGACTAGGGATTAGTACAAGGAGCCACCGGCATTGCAAAGGCCAATTCTTCATTCATTATTACTACAAGGAGGTGCTTCGAAAGATTGAATTCGCACAATTCTTCATTCAGTATAGTTAATGTAACAGAAAGGATGTAGGCTATCCACTGTAAAGAGTTCTGTGAGCTTTCATTAATTCTTCATTTATTAAAGTTAATGCGACAGAGACAAAGGGCGCTTTTTCTCAAATATTTAAGGGATAAGTATATTAGAAGTTTTAAAACTTTCAAAAAGTGTAATTAAGTCCCAAAACTTATCACGAAATGCAATTGAGTCCTAAAACTTTCAAAAAATGCAATTAAATCCTAAAACTTTTCAAATTGATCCAATCAAGTCCTTCAGTTGATTGTACTTTTGAAAGTTTTATGACTCGATTACATTTGCATGACAAATTTTAGGACTTAATTGCACTTTTTGAAAGTTTTAGGACTCGATTGCATTTGAGTTGATTATATGCAGTTCATTGCCTCTCTTGTTCTGTGCAATTCATTGTCTCATAGGGAAAAAATCAATGTCTAGTACAAATCTCATAGTCGGTTGCTGCTGAATATTACATTAGCGACAACATTGTCCATTTGCTGAGAACAGAATTTAACATTTGCTGAAAATCACTACCAGTTCAAATAACCGTCTGGTTCAATATCGTAGCTTGCACCAGTGGCTGAGCTTTTGTGGCCTCCGGGGCACTTGACATGATTGCTTTCTAATACTTTGTCTTTGAATTTTTTATATCGCGTAAATGTAACATTGGCTATCTAACTTCTTGCTCTAGCAAATATTCTCAGGACAGGACATTCAATTGCTGATTCCGAAGCATCAGAGCGAATATCTTTGTTATTACAAAATGGACTCATTTGGGCATTTAATCAAACTTCTTTGGGGCACATAGTGCGCCTCGAAGGAAGACGCTCAAATCAAATCGGAACTTGCGATGAATCTCGGGATAAAGGAATCATATTTTTGTAAGCTCACCTGTTGAGCTTCATGGAATCATCTACAAAGCTTTTTCAAGGAGTGAAAACTTAGAATTTTCAACGAGCTTGGTTGTGTTGTAATGGTTTGCCCCGAAGAAAAGCTGATCCTAGTCATAAGAGGAGATGGCACAGAGAGAGAGAGAGAGAGAGAGAGAGAGAGAGAGAGAGGCTGATGATGGTGCATACGATGGAGGTACTGTAGAGCGAACGAGGAGGCGTGAGGAAGAAAAAAGAAAAAAAGAACGAAAAAAGAAAAGAAAGCAAAAAGAAAGAGAGAAAGAAAAAAGAAGAAGAAAATTAAAGAAAAAAATGTTCTTGAACGAAAATGTCCCTGGCTATGAATAAGATTTGTCTAGCATATGAGGTAGGATCCAAATAAGATTAAGTTGGCCATTTCTGGCCCTTATATGAAAGAATGTTTACTTTCGACTCTCTTTTAAGAAAATGGATCCATTTCTTACCCTTATTTGAAAGTTTTCCAAAGGAATCGTCAAATTATTACCACCTTGATTATTCATTTTTGAGAGTGCGAAGCAGGTGCATCAGATCGAGTAGGCACTTGGTTACCTTTTGCAACGCACAATATTGAATTATGGACATTTTGCAGGGATTTGACCATTGCAAACCCAACTGAATAAATTGCTCAGCCTAGGAGACACTTTGCATACAGTTCTCAATCTTTTGAACAGCAGCAGCTACTATAGCTTACACACTTGCTATGTGATTACTCTTGCGCTAATAACTCAGTCGAGAGGGAGAGGCTGGATCACGGTTGATAGAATTTGCTGCCGAATGTCGCCATCTTGGATGCCGATCCCATCTCCGAATTGGTAAACCATATGGGCAACACAAGCCACGTTCACGGTGACATCGATGAAGGGTTGGAGAAGCGGCATCTCGGCATTGCCGAAGCAATGAGCATTAATGCTTTTCCATGCTTGGTTTATCAATACCTTGATGTGCTTCCGAGCGACTTCCTCTGATACGTTTGCTTCTCGCATGTAACACACCACTGAGGATGGAGCATCTCCTCTGTCTCTTTCAGCCTAACCAAATAGATAAATCAATTTAACTTGTTAATAAGATTCGATCTACTTGATTCAATTGTTACAATATTTAAATAATAAACAATGCCTTCATCTAACAGTTTAAACTTTTAGAACAGTTAATAGTGGACTCACAAAATTTCACATGGTATCAGAGCAAGAGGTCCTGAGCTCAAATCTTTCAGGCCCCTATTTACCTCTCCAATTGCATATTTCCAACACTTTACGCTTAGGCCAAAGTCTAGCCTACCTGTAAAAGGAGGCATTTATCTAATAGCTAAACTTTTAGAATAGTTGGCAGTGGTCCCACAAAATCGCGCATCAATTTCTCCATATGTCGTGTAAGCACAAGATTTTTCCGCAAGCTAAGAATTCGCCCATCATGTCAAATTAATATTTGCATAGAAGTTCGATAATTACCGTAGACGTTGCCAGGTCGTTGCAGAGTCGAAATATCATGGACACATTGTAAATCACATCTTTGTTTCTCTCTAGCAAATCTGCTACATCCTCCAATTGCATATGTCCCACAAGATAATAAGCATGAGACAAGATTAGTGGTCCAGAAGATGATGTCCAAGCATTGCTCAAGTACCCTTCCAAATATGGTATGTGGCCGACATTGTCCCACTTTGCTTCAGTAAGTAACGCTTTGCAAAAATCTGCCCACTGTGAAAAATAAGGTAAAAAGAAGATTTAAACGGGGATGATCAATTATGTAAGAACGTAAATTAGTTAGGGTGACATATGCCTGGATATGCAGTTATCCAACAGTTTTCTGCTTACGGCTTTCGTGAGACGTTGTAGCACTCGATGCCAATCTTCGTCCTTGCCAATATCATAAGCGATGTCGTATGTAACATCGCGAAGCGCTCGGAAACAGACCTTCATGTATTCAGGAAGCTGTTGAATCTGCTCCGAGTCCCATCTAGAAGCATCGGACTTTCCAATTAGAGGAAATTAACTGATAAGACACGAAAGGTAGAGATTGGGAGGCATGGTGGCCAACCTGGTAATGGCACCGGTGAAGCATTCTAGCTCCTCCAACGAACCAAGAAGGTCGTAGACATCGTCGATCACCATTATCAAGATGATGACCTTGGTGAGAGATTTTCGGAGAGAGCTGAACCGTGGTTCGTGAGATAGTCCAAGGGCGCACAAGAAACTTTCGACCAACCGATCCCTCGTGAAGTCCACATGTTCGATGAGTCCAGATCCTTCCACCACCTGAATTTACCAAGGCAACTGATCAAAATAAAAAACTATGAAAATCACATCATGTCCGGTAAAGATATCTTCAAAGAAGGCAATTTCCTAGGATGAATTTAGACCATATACATCATGAGTGAGTTTGAGCGTGACGAAATTACCCGTATATATCTCTAAGATCTCTTTGGTGTGTGGCTTGGACCGTGTTGAAATTGAGCTTGGCAAGCTCAAGCAGATTACTTTGCTTGTCCTCCTGTTGCTCATACAAGTCGATTTGCCATTTGATGTCAAACCACTGGACCCTCCAGTGCATCGGAAGCTCCAAAGCATGGACGGCACGTTTCAAGAGCCGACCGTCCAAACCGGAGACTCTCTCTGGGAGAATCCCAGTTGAGAAGGCTTTCACTTCATCCAAAATGTTTTCGCCTTCCGAAGCCAGATGTGAAGCCTCAAAAAGCTCTATCATAGCTTCAACATCTTCGCAGTTGCTTCCGTTCAATGTATTCCTTTCTTCTTTGAAGCTCCTTAATTCATCTTATTACAAATTGAAAGTCGAAGATTTATAACCAGACAGAACCGAGAATAATTGCTGATGCTAGATATTACTGAACATTAGAACAGACGACGACCAAGGACTCAGAACATTTAAGTGGCTTGTATGCATTCATGTCATAGTAACTCTCTGTGGACGAAACTTTCTTCGCCGTCTAGTCCACAATTGCATTTTATAGTCCTTTCTCTTGAATATGCGGGGCTGTTCATGTAGAACTAAGTCCATATAGGCATGTCGATTGCAGGGCTTCTCCAGGAGGATGTACTGGAAAAATTCCATTATAATCTCAGCGAGTGATATCGAAGCCGATGAGTGTCAACATTTTAATGATATATCAAGAAAGAATTTCATGATTCATAGATGTTGGGTGAGGCTTGTAATCACAATACTCACAAGCTGGAAACTCACGTCAATTTTCTCTGTACATAAATAGGAGCAATTTACGTCCATGATTTACACTAATTCCTCATGCATTCTGGACATTGATTGATTAAAAGTAATTCTAAGGATATTAAGACTGGTTTGGAAGGATCCAACTTTTGTATAGTTATCTTCATTGATTAAATTGATATCGGTTGTGCTTTGATTGTAACATCTCAAATGAATGAATTCACACGGTTCAAGGGAAAAGTGTCAAAAAAGTCCTAAACCTTTGGCATTTGTGTCAATTCAATCATAAACCTTTTGCATTTGTGCTAATTCAGCCCTAAACCTTTTGCATTTGTGTCAATTTAGTCATTCCGGCCAATTTTAGCTGGATTTTACTGACGTGAACGCTGGCCGGCCGGCAGCCGGTCACCGGCGCTGACGTGGACAACTTTAATAATATTTTAATATTTTTTTGACATTTTTTTTCTTTCTGTTTTTTCTTTTTTTTCCCTCCCCTCCCTCCTTCCTCCAACCGGTCACCGGACCGGTGACTGGCCAGAGGCCAGAGGTCGGCGAGGTCGACCTCGCCGACCACTGGCGAGGCTCGCCTTCACCGGCCACAGCGAAGGCGAGCCTCGCCATGGCTGGGCGAGGTTGAACCTCGCTAGATCTGGCAAGGTCAGGCCTCGCCTAGCCATCGTCAAGGCTCGACCTCACCAAATCCGGCGAGGCCCAACCTCGTCGAATCTGGCGAGGTCGGGCCTCGCCCAGCCAATGGCGAAGCTCGAGCCCTCACTAGAGACCTTCGACCTTGCGACCTCCGGCGAGGTCGGGCCTCGCCCAGCCATGGCAAGGCTGGCCTTCGCCAGCGGGCGAGGTCCAACATCGCCAGCCTCGCCGACCTTTGGCCTCTGGCCAATCGCCAATCCGGCGACCAGCTAGATGAAGGAGGGAGGGGAGGGGATGGAAAGAAAAAAGAAAAAAATAAATAAAAATATTAAAAAAATATTAAAATATTATTAAGGTTGTCCACATTAGCGCTGGTGACCGGCTGCCGGCCCGCTAGCGTCCACGTCAACAAAATTCGGCCAAAATTGGTCAGAAGGACTGAATTGGCACAAAGATAAAAGGTTTACGACTGAATTGGTACTAATACAAAAGGTTTAGGACTGAATTAGCATAAAAAAAGGTTTATGACTAAATTGGCACCAACGCAAAAAGTTTAGGACTGAATTGGTACTAAAAAAAGGTTTACAATTAAATTGGCACCAATGCAAAAGGTTTAGGACTGAATTGGCACTAAAAAAAGATTTAAGACTAAATTGGTAACAATGCAAAATGTTTCGAACTTTTTTTGACACTTTTCCCCATGGTTCAATATTAAGAACTTACGTTCTGAAACAACATGGCCATGCTGTTGAAGGAGTCTAAACCGAAGTGCACTGGTGTAGAGATGATCTTCCATGTTGAAAACGCCACCGTTGGTGGATGCAACCGTTTCGAGAGCTTCTGTCATTTCATTGTCAAAAAGGTTGGACAACCCCAATTTTCTAATGCTGTCAATCAACTCTAACTTGGCGAGTGAATCGACTCCTTCCGATAACATTGGCTTTACTTCCTCCACGAGCTGTTCCACCCGTTCCTTAATTCCTTCTTTCTACAGAATTGAGTCGAACTTCTTGTTAGATCAAATCTACCTCGTAAAGGCCTTAGATAAGTCAATCTATAGAGCAATGCCAAGATGTTATGATTTTAGTACATGCATATGTAGAGCTATATAAATTGGTTTTGTACATTATATATTAGCTATAAACCAAGTCTGGATGTGATGGCCGATATATTTGATAAGATTCACCAAAACTTAAACATTACTAGCAACATTTAATAGGTAATGACATATATAAATATCACGCATGTGAAGTTACAAATGAATTTGGAGCAAAATAGGGAAAGGTGCCAGAAAAATCCTAAACTTTTTTTTTTTTGGCCAATTTAGTTATAAACCTTTTGATATAGTGTCAATTCAATTCTTCCACCTAATTTTGGCTAGATATTGTTGACATTGACGTTAGCTAACCTCCATGACACCGTCGGCGCTGATGTGGATAATTTTTTACAATATTTTTCGACCTTTTATTATTTTTTCTGATTTTTTTCTTTTTTTCTTTCTTCCTACTTTTACCCGTGACCGGCCACAGGCCCGGCCAAGCGAAGGCGTGCCCTGGCTCCCCTCACTAGATCTGGTGAGGCCAACCCTCACCTAGGCCACGATAGCCTCGCTGGGTGTTGCCTTCGCCCAAGCGACACCCGGTGAGACCACCATGGCCCGGGCTAGGGCTGGCCTCGCCAGATCTAGCGAGGGGAGCCCTCGCCTAGCCGGTCAACGGCGACCCTCGCCCAAGTAAGGCCAACCCGCTAGGCCATGGCCAATGGCTAGTCACCGACAAAAGGAGGAAGAAAGAAAAAAAATTAGGAAAAATAATAAGAAAATTGAAAAAAATATTAAAATATTATTAGAAATTTATCCACATCAGCATCAGCGGTGCCACGTAGGCCGCCCGATGTCCACATCAGCAATATCTGGCCAAAAATAGCTGAAAAAACTGAATTGACACTATGTCAAAATGTTTAGAACTAAATTGGCACAAACACAATTGGTTTAGGACTTTTCTGACACTTTTCCCAAGCAAAATACTACCATGCACAATTTCGGAAAAACATCAATGTGTATCTCATGTGCAAATACTTGCATGATTGCATGCCAATGTCCATTCGCTCGTATGACGAAGAGATCACTGTTACTAAGGATGACACCAAAAAAGAAGGGAAAAAACCACCAAAAACCCCAAACTTTGCCATCTGTGACACATTTACCCTGAACTTTTTTTTGTAACACCAAAAATCCCGAACTTTGCTTTTTGTGACACATTTACCCCAATGTATTTAGTCCATGGGCATTTTCGCCTTTTTTGCTTTTTCTTTTTTTTTCCTTTCCGGCGAGGGGGGGCCTCTTCGGATCCGGCGAGGGGGGCCCTCACCGGCGTCGAGCGAGGGCGGCCCTCGCCGGCGTCGGCGAGGTTCGCCCTCGCCCGGGCGAGCGAGGCGGCCTCGGCGGGCGAGCGAGGTCGACCCTCGCCGGCGTCGGGCAGGATCGACCTCGCGAGTCGGGCGAGGTCGACCTCGCTTGAGTCGAGCGAGGGCCGCCCTCGCTCGCCCGGCGAGGCGACCCTTGCCGCGCTCTAGCGAGGTCGCCCTCGCTCGGGCGAGCGAGGGCGACCTCGCCCGATCCTGGCGAGGTCGACCCTCGCCGGCGTCGGGCGGCCCTCGCCGGATCGGGCGAGGGCGACCCTGCCGGCCGGCGTCGCTCGCGAGGGTCGCCCTCGCTCGACGCCGGCGAGGGTCGACCTCGCCCGGATCGGGCGAGGGTCGCCTCGCTCGCCCGAGCAGGGCGGACCTCGCCGACGGGAGGGTCGCCCTCGCCGGGCGGCCGAGGCAGCCCTCGCAGACTCGGGCGAGGTCGACCCTCGCCGATGCGGGCGAGGGTCGAGCCTCGCCTCGAGTCGGGGCAAGGCCGCCTCGCTCGCCCGAGCGAGGGCGAACCTCGCCGGCAGCGGCGAGGGCCGCCCTCGCTCGCCCGGGCGAGGCGAACCTCGCCGGCCGGCGAGGCCCCTCGCTCGCCCGGGCGAGGGCGAACCTCGCCCGACGCCGGCGAGGGCAGCCCTCGCCCGACGCCGGCGAGGCCCCCCCTCGCCGGAAAGGAAAACAAAGAAAAAAAAAAGAAAAAGCAAAAAAGACGAAAATGCCCATGGACTAAATACATTGGGGTAAATGTGTCACAAAAAGCAAAGTTCGGGGTTTTTGGTGTCACAAAAAAAAGTTTGGGGTAAATGTGTCACAAATGGCAAAATTTGGGGTTTTTTGTGATTTTTTCCCAAAAAAGAACAATGTCGATAATGACCGATTAAATTAATTCGAACTCAGTAGTGCGGAAGGTTAAAATTATAATCTTACGATGTTGTGTTTGCTGTTAAGCGACTGAAGGAAATCGTAATTCCAAATGTTAGGCTTATAATTTGCGGATCTTCTTTGATGCATCTTGTCTCTGACTTGCCGTGAATTCGCTTGGCGTGGTTGGAACTGGACTTGTTCTGATTTGTACTCTATGACGAGTGAGTGAAAGTTGAGAAGATGATGGTGAGATCACGAATTTGTACAAATTTAGTAGTGATGGAATGAGTGTGAGTGTTATGGACCCCAATGCTTCGATTTATATAGGCAATTCCGAGGGTGAGTGCGGTTGGGGCTTGAGAGTGACCGTTGAATATCTCCGGCCACACGATGTAAACTATCAAATATCTCCGACCAAACGCATTTATCACGTTGAGAACACGACACGACCTCAGAAACCAAAACTTAGATGAATCTATAGATGCCTAGCCGGCGAAACGCAAGTCACATTCGTCTAGCCAAAAAATCAGAATTGAGGGACTAATTAGGAATACAGTGGGTGCGCAATCCAATTCTCTAGATGATATGGATATTTGTTGGCAAAAGTACCAAAAAATGCCTAAATTTATTGAACATGTGTCAATTCAGTCATAAACCTTTCAATTGTGCCAATTGAGTCCTAAACCTTTTAACAATTTATTAATGTAGTCCATCCCGCAATTTTGACTGAAAATTATTGACATGGACGTCGGACATCCTACGTTGTGCGGCTGATCTAGCATGGCTAAAGCTGATGTGGACAATTTTAAAATTTTTTTTAAAAAAAATTATCTTTTTTTTTGTTTAGTTGTTTTTCTTTTCTTTTTCTTCTTTTCTTTTCTCTTTTATTTTCTTTCCTAAAAAAAAATTTATGTTTAGTTGTTTTTCTTTTCTTTTTCTTCTTTTCTTTTCTCTTTTATTTTCTTTCCTTACTTTTCTTTTCACAACTATGGCCCAACGAGGTCACCGATCAACTATGGCTAGCCACAGGCAAGGGCTAACAACCCTCACCTAGTCTAGTCAAGGGTGTCGTGGCCCTTGCAAGCCAACAAGCAAGGGTATCGACCCTCACCCATCACCCAAATCCAGGCGAGGGCCGACACCCTCGACAATTGGCAGGTGAAGGCTACATTGCCCTCGCCTGGTCTTGGTGAGGGTCGCGATGCCCTCGCTTGCCAACAGGCGAGAGTGTCAGCCCTCGTCTTGATCTGGATGAGGGCCCGACGCCCTCGTTTGTGGTTGGTGAGTTGTGCAAAAAAAAAAACAAAGAATAAAAAGGAATGAGAAAACAAAACAAAAAAATAAAAAAACTGGCCGGATGGACTATATTGGCAAATCGTAAAAAGATTTAGGACTCAATTGGTACAATTGAAATATTTATGATTGAATTGGCATAAGTGCAATAGGTTTATGACTTTTCTGGTACTTTTCTCGATATTTGTTGGTAGAGTACTCCACTATAGTCTTGTCAATTTGGGCAATCAATCATGCTTTGTGTTTGACAATATGTCTTGAGATTAAAAAAGCCAACCCGAATCGAAGTTTTTGGAAGTACAGTCCGCATCGAGCGAACATAGGTCGGTCCTCAAGGACAGTTGGACTAGGACTTTTAAGTTGCTGATTTGTTAAGACCAACTAAAGCTATGAAATTGTAGATTTCCAAAATCCGAGTTAGTACTAGAGTCGGTCTCATGGGATTAATGTAATTTTTCTAATTTGGTCTTTTTTTTTGGCTTTGTGCCTTGGTGTGTACGCAGAACATACACAAAAATTTTCCACCGTGAGTTTTGTTGACTTTGCACCTAATCTGAAAAAACCTTATGTCGTTAGATCAACTCTATGCATTCCTTTGTAAGATTGATAAATTGTTTCACGAAGAATTGCAAGAGCTAAAGACAATGCGAGTTATTGGATGTAATTAAGAGCTAGGAGATACCGTGAATGTTTGAGTGACTGGAAAGTGATTGTCATCTTCATTGTATCACTTAATATATAGTGGAATCTTATGTTATTCTCCCCGGAGTAGATCATAGCGATCAAATCATATAAATCCGGTATCCAGTTTACTCATTTGTTTTCTAATTTATTACTGTATAGATGCATGTTTTTTCGCAAAAGTTTGCACTTGTTCGTATTGGAGAAAATATCTCTCAATAGCAAAGCAATTCCAAAAATTACTCTCAATCAAATCAACACCAGTCAAGCAATTCTTGTACTATTGGCAAGTGCAGTGAGACTTTCCAAAGCTAACAAATTCATTTTATCTTTCTTTGTATAGAGGATTTTATCTTTCCATGTATAAAGGCTGTAGCTAGGAAAGTTATTGTATTACAGTTATTCTAGGTGATGTCTTTCCATAAACTATCAGCTACCTTGTACTTTAAATACATGTAAGAAATAATAGTAAAAGTGTATCTTGTCCAATTCTTTATAGTATAAGAGCTTACTGCTCATAAGCGCATCATTCATCTTTTTTTCAATGTCAGAAGAATCCTCAAACATCGACACTCCTATGATAGTCACTAGCCCCTCTTCAAATAACACCATTGTGCTTGTGTTGATCAATGCACCTGTGCAACTACCTCTCAAGCTAACATTGATGAATTATCCGTCCTGGTTGGCTCAATTTAATTCTCTACTCCTGGGTTACGACTTAATGGGGTATGTAGATGGAACTTTACCGTGTCCGTCTAACACCATTACTATTGATGGCAAAACTAGTGCCAATCCATCCTATTCTCATTGGGTATGCCAGGATCAACTATTGCTTCATGCAATCATAGCTTTCACTTCGGACTCAATCGTGCCTCTCATTGCTTCTACCAAAACAGCATATGAGGCTTGGAACAAACTTTCACATCTCTTTGCCAACAAGACACGTTCGTGGTCATGAGTCTAAAGGAGCATTTAATCCTCACAAAACGTGACACTCGATCAGTGGCTGAGTATTTACAAGTCATCAAAGGAATTGTTGATGAACTTGCTATCATCAACTCTCCTATTAGTGAAGATGATTTGATAATACATGTTCTAAATGGGCTAGGCTCCGAATTCAAGGAAATTTTTGTCGCCATCAAAGCACGTGAGTCACCTATTTCCTTTGAGGAACTCCATGATAAACTTGTTGACTTCGAGCAATATCTAAAAAGGGAAGAGAGTCAAGGTGAATTGACTCTTATCACTACAAATCTTGCCAAGAGAGTCTCTCACAGGAACACTAACCAGTGCCCTATTTCGATTCGAGGCTCGAACTCTTTCCAGTCAACTTGACAATCTCATTGGCGAAGGAGCAATGATTATGATTATAATCAACCCATTCAAAAAGCACGAGTCAGGTGCCAACTATGTGAATGGGTAGGGCACTCAGCCAAGCAATGCTATCAGGCCAAACAATATTTCTCCTCTGCTCCTACTGCAAACAGTACACTGTTATCTCGCCAAGCTTTGGAAGGATGGCTCATGGACTTTAGAACGTCTCATCATGTCACTTCAAGCCTGAAAAATCTGTCTCTTCATTCTAATTATGAAGGCGTAGACGAAATCGTCATTGGTGATGGCTCAAGTTTGCAAATTACATGCACGGGTTCAACTAAACTTTCCTCTCTTGCTGTTTCATATTCATTGTTGAATGTTTTGTGTGTTCCTAATATTAGTAAAAACTTGATATCTATTTCAAAGTTTTGCAAGACTAACCAAACGTCCGTGGAATTTTTTACCCAACCATTTTTTGGTGAAGGATCAGCGCACGGGGCGACGCGCACACAAGGCTTGAATAACAATGATGTCTATTTCATCGTCACTCCATGTGACTCATACACCACCCTCCACTATGATTGGTGTCCATGTATCCTCCAGTGATTGGAATCGACGTCTTGGTCATCCCTTTCATCAAATCTTAGAGTTTCTTTTAAAATCGAAGTCAATTCCTTCAATTTCCAAGTCACGTTCTAGATCTTTGTGCGACTCATGTCAATGTAATAAAAGTCATAGACTTCCATTTGGTGTTTCTACATTGTCTAGTCGACGACCTCTTGAACTCATTTACAGTGATGTTTCGGGGCCCGCTCCAGTGAAATCAATAGATGGCTTTTCGTATTTTGTTATTTTCGTGGATCACTATACTAGATACATCTGGCTCCTACACAATCAAACAAAAATACGACATTTTCGCTCTATTTCTAAAATTCAAGAAATTGGTGGAAAATTACTTTCAAAATCCCATAGCATCAATTTATTCTGATGGTGGTGGAGAATAAAAAATAAAAAGGATTTTTCTTGTATCATGGGATTACACATTTACAAGCACCAACCACACACACCCCAACATAATGGGATTGCGGAGCGTTGTCATAGGCATGTTGTCGAAACAAGTCTTACATTGCTTCATCAAGCATCTCTTCCATTCTCATTTTGGTTCTATTCATTTCAAGCTACTACATATCTAGTAAATCGTCTACCTACACCGGTCTAAGGACTCAAATCTCCTTTTGAGACTCTTCGACTTTTGTCCAAATTACTCGAAATTTCGAGTTTTTGGTTGCCTATGTTATCCATGGCTTAAACCATATGGCAAGCACAAACTTGAATATCGATCGAAATCTTGTATTTTTTTGGGTTACTCTCTTAATCAAAGTGCTTACAAATGTCCTCAACAAAACAAAGTCTTTGTCTCACGTCATGTAGGTTTTCATGAGTCCATTTTTCTTTACTCCAAACATGCTCAATCACTCTATCGTAATAGTTCTCAATCCCTGTCTCTACCACCTCAAAGTACCTATGCACCCTCTCGTTTTTTAATAAAATATCCAGCCACCTCTTCCAACACAAGACAGCCAAGCCATACCATGCATGGTCAGACAAGTCTTTCAAGTTCAATGGATGGAGAAGTTCTAGATCACCATTTGAATGGCCTCACGACTTTGGTAAAAAACACCAATTTAACGTCCCCCAATGCAGATCCATCACCAACCAGTGAAGCTCCATCTATGCCTCACACGGACTCAAACACTTCATTCGGCCCCTCCACCACAATTCCATCAGTGCCCACACGTTCTCATATGATGATCACTCGCTCTCAGAATAAAATTTACAAACCCAAGCAGATACATTCAGCCACCAAACATCCTTTACCTCCCTTACTTGAACCAACGTGTGTTTCCCAAGCCTTAAAAGATCCAAAATGGCGCACTGCTATGTAGGAGGAATTTAATGCAACTCTCCGAAATGGTACATGGCAACTTGCACCACCGGAGCCTCATCATAATATTATTGGCTACAAGTGGATATTTCGAGTCAAGGGAAATTCAGATGGTACCATCACTTGGTACAAGGCATGACTTGTCGCCAAGGGATTCCACCAATGACCAGGACTTGACTATGATCATAAATTTAGTCCAGTTGTTAAACCCGCCACAATACTGGTTGTTCTTTGTCTGGCCTTTTCAAAGGTTGGCCCCTTCTATTGGATGTCAACAATGCTTTCTTACATGGCATTCTTATGGAGGAAGTCTATGTGCATCAACCACCGGGATTTGTCGATCAGTCACATCCGCATCACATATGTTGATTGAAGAAGGCTATTTACGTTCCTAAGCAAGCCCCTCGCACGTGGTATCCAGCACTTAGTTCCTTTGTAAACTCATTTGGATTTATCCAATCCAAATTGCATTCCTCGCTCTGTATATACAGACATGATGACATCATTGCTTATTTCTTGGTTTATGTAGATGATTTGATCCTGATAGGAATTGATACAAAATATTTGCAAAAATTTGTAAGAGCTCTTGCAGGTAAATTCTCACTAAAGGATCTAGGGAATCTAGATTACTTCTTGGGAGTTGGGGTGATACGCACAAAATCTGGTCTGTTTCTCACACGACACAAGTATATAAGGGACATTCTTGATCGAGCAACCATGTTAGGACCCAAGGAGATTACCAACCCAATGGCTACTGACAGCTCTCTCACTCTTGTTGATGGGTCACCTCATACCTGTAACGACCTGGGTCCTACTCGCAAGATATTGTCCGCTTTGGACACTAAATCCTCACGGTTTTGTTCCTCCGAGGGCAACCCATACTACCCTCAGAAAAGGCCTCTTGCAAGTTAAGGCTTCCCAAGCCTTTATAAGTAAGCCCAATGCTCCCTCCCTAGGCGATGTGGGACAAGAGACGTGCCCCCTTCGCCATCCTAGAAGCCTGCCAGGAGCTGCTCTTTGTCCAAGCCTCGGACCTCGGCGACCACTCCCCGCCCTCATTGGACCGGGTTGTCACAATACCAATGCAACTAAATATAGGAAGATTGTTGGTACTCTTCAATATCTTGCATTCACAAGACCTGATATTGCTTTTGTCTTCAACAAACTCTCTCAGTTTATGCATCAACCGACAGAGTTACATTGGAGTGCTATTAAACGTGTTTTGCATTATCTCAAAGGGACTATTAATCTTGGCCTGGACTTGCGAAGTAGTCCCTCTCCGTCGCTTCATGCATTCTCTGATGTTGATTGGGCAGGTAATATGGATGACCGTAAGTCTACAATCGCCTATATAGTTTATACTGGCCAATATCCTATATCATGGTGCTCTCGAAAACAACGGTCTATTGCTCGTTCATCAACCAAAGCCAAGTATTGTGCTATGGCTGTGACAGCTTCTGAGCTCACATGGATTCACTCCTGCATGAACTAGGAGTATCTTCTTCGAGCACACCTGGCATCTATTGCAATAACATTGGTGCTACATATGTGTGCGCTAATCCTATTTTTCACTCTAAGATGAAACACATTGCCATTGATTATAATTTTGTTCGCGACATGGTTAACAAAGGCTTGTTACAAGTGAGTCATGTGTCTACTCATGATCAACTCACGGATGCACTCACAAAGCCTCTTGCACGATAACGGTTTCTTCATTTACGGTCCAAGATCGGCATTTGCGGTGGAACGCCTCTCTTGCGATGGAACGCCTCTCTCAACAGCAAAGCAATTCCAAAAATTGCTCTTAATCAAATCAAGACCAGTCAGGCAATTCTTATACTATTGGCAAGTTGCGTGAAAGTTTCCAAAGCTGACAAATTCATTTTTTCTTTCTTTGTATAGAGGATTTTATCTTTCCATGTATAAAGGCTGTAGCCCAGAAGAATTGATATAGATAGTTGTGATACCGCCAAATAGCAAGAGAATTTCATCCCATAAATTCTTTCTTTCCAAAGCCCTGTTTATTTCACGAAAGATGAATAATTTAGAAAATATTTTGCTAAAATAACCACTTCTATCGCTTGAAATAATTATTTAATAAAATATGTTTTCATCATCGATAACAATTTATGTCTAAATATTTTCTTGAACGATGAAAATATTTATCATTTATTCATTTTTGGAAGCAATACAAGCCATCATTTTTAAGAAAATATTTTTCAAATTATTCATTTTTCGCGAATAAATGAAACCAAAATTACAACCATTTAAAAAGCAACAATAACGTGAATTAAATTTGTCAGCATTGACTTTTGATCAATTGTCTCCGCTAGCATTGAGAAAGTGATGGAAATCCTCTCTAATCTAAATATGATCACCACATCACTAATTTATGGAGTTATAAATTATCCTTTATATGCATTGTTGTCTCCTTCCAACTAAAAGTTTTAAGCTTTTAATTGGACACATGCTAACCCGGTATCAAAGTCATATTTCTTCTTAAGTTTATTTTGCATATATGATTCCTCATTCGTCAATTCACATGTCGTTTTCATCGTGGCTTTCATGTGAAAGGAGGCGTCAAGTCCCCATTCTTCTCATACTTTTTTTTCTCCATCATTTTAGCGTTTGAGATATGACATCCAAACGTCTCCGGAACACAAAACTTAGAACCCTTTTCAATTATTTGGAAATATGTCAAAGTATTTCCCCTTAAATTTGGACCTACAACAAGAATTAATACCTTAAGCGATGAAAGCGAACATACCCGTTTTCTTGGGCATTAGGAAATTGAGGAAAGTCCAACTTGGACTTTGGGTTGACCGTGTCTCAGTGATTTGTATTCCAAATTGAATTCGGCCAATGGACGTCCCTTCGGAAATATATACTTGAACTAGGCCAGCAGATTACGGAGCAGTGAAGCAACGCTCAAACGAGCGCTTGGCAGTCGTGGGTCTTTCTTCGGAAAATTACATCCAAGAATTCGAGTGTTTTATGGGGCTAAACACTACATGAGTTATTGGATGTAATTGGGGTTTGAGAAACACACCATTTCCCAGTGTGGTCCCATTATTTTTTACGGTGTGATTGACTTGATTCAATAGAATAAGTCTCATCATGATTTTGATTCTACGGAGTGCATCATTTGATGTGGCATCGGATATGAATGGTCAAGTTATTATGATCTCGAGTATTTCTTTTGAGAGTGTGATTCGCGTTAATCAAATCAAGTAGGCGCATGGATACTTTGTGCGATATTGTAAGATAGACATCATGCAGAGATTTGAACATTGTAAACCCGAGTGAATTATTATGCAGATTATGATACCATTTGCGTATAGTACTCAATCTTTTGACTAGCAGTAGCTAGTCTAGCTTACGGACTTGCTATGCAATTACACTTGCGCTAATATCTAAGTCAAGAGCGAGAGGCTCGACCACGGCAGATAGAATTTGCCGCCTGATATCGCCATCCTGGACGCCAAACCCATCTCCAAACTGGTAAAGCATATGAGCAACACGAGCCGCATTCACGGTGACATCAATGAAGGGTTGGACAGACGGCGTCTGGGCATTGCCGAAGAAATGAGCATTAATGCTTTTCCATGCTTCGTTTATCAATTCCTTGATGTGCTTCCTAGCGACATCTTCCAGAACGTTCGCTTCTCGCATGTAACACGCCACTGCTGATGGAGCATCTCCTCTGTCTCTTTCAGCCTAATTGAACAAGTAAATCAATTTAATGTGTTTATCAGATTCGATTTCCTTAATTCCATTACACCTTATGTCGTGTTAGTACAAGATTTTTCCGCGAGCTAAGAATTTGTAACATCATGTAAAATTCAGTTGGTTTATAACTTCTGCACAGAAGTTTGATAATTACCGCTGACGTTCCAAGGTCGTTGCAGAGTCGAATTATCATGGACACACTGTAAATCAGATCCTTGTTTCTCTCTAGCAAATCTGCTACATCCTCCAATTTCATATGTCCCACAAAGAAATAAGCGTGAGACAAGATCATTGGTCCTGAAGATGATGTCCATGCATTGCTCAAATACTCTTCCAACGATGGTGTGTAGCCCAATTTGTCCCACTTTGCTTCAGTAAGTAATGCTTTGCAAAAGTCTGCCCACTGTGAAAAATAAGGAAAACAAAAATACTTAATCAGAGATGATCAATTATGAAGGACAAAATTAATTAGGGTGACATATGCATGTATATGCAATTATCCAAAAGTTTTTTGCTTACGGCTTTCGTGAGATGTGGTAGCACTCGATGCCAATCTTCATCCTTGCCAATATCATAAGCGATCTCGTGATTAACATCATGAAGCGCTCGGAAACAGACCTTCATGCACTCGGGAAGCTGTTGAATCTGCTCCGAGTCCCATCTAGAAGCATCAGATTTTCCAGTTAGCAAAAATAAACTCAACAGAGACAAAAGGAAGAGATTGGGAGGAATCGTGGCCAACCTGATAATGGCGCCGGTGAAGCATTCTAGCTCCTCCAATGAACCATAAAGGTCGTAGACATCGTCGATCACCAGTATCAAGATGATGACTTTGGTGAGAGATTTGCGAAGCGAGCTGAACCGTGGTTCCTGAGAGAGTCCAAGGGCACACAAAAAACTCTCGACCAGCCGATCCCTCGTGAAGTCCACATGCTCGATAAGTCGCAGATTCCTCCACCACCTGAATTTTCCGGAGCAACTAATCAGAATCAAAAGTCAGGAAAATCACATCATATCTGGTACAGATATCTTCAAAATAGGCACATTCGCAGGATGAATTTAGGCCATATATATCATGACTGAGTTCGTCATGTTTTAATCCTGACATGAGTCGAAGATAGAACATGACATCTTTTAAACAAATGACCTTGGTTGAATGAGTCGCTACATTTTCTACATCATTTGTGAATTCTCTTAAAATTACCTGGATATCTCGCTAAGATCTCTTTGATGTGTGGCTTGAACCGTGTTAAAATTGAGCTTGGCAAGCTCAAGCAGATTACTTTGCTTGTCCTCCTGTTGCTCGTGCATGTCGATTTGTGATTTGATGTCAAACCACTGGACCCTCCAGTGCATCGAAAGCTCCAAACCATGGACGGCGCGTTTCAAGAGCTGACCGTCCAAACCGGAGACTCTCTCTTGGAGAATCCCAGTTGAGAAGGCTTTCGCTTCATCCAAAATGTTTTCGCCTTCCAAAGCCAGATGTGAAGCCTCAAGAAGCTCTATCATAGCTTCAACATCTTTGCAATTGCTTATGTTGAATGCGTTGCTTCCTTCTTTGAAGGGCCTTAATTCATCTGATTACAAAATGTAAGTCGAAGATTTATGACCGGACAGAACCGAGAATAATTGCTGATAATACTAACCATACTCGCTATTACTCAATATTATAACTACAATGACTGATGACTCAGAAGATATCATTGTAAAGGAGTTAATAACGACATATGAACTTTGAGTGGCTTGTATGCATCCAATGTCATAATACCTCTCTGTGGACGAAACTTTCTTCACCGTCTAGTCCACAGATAAATTTTCTTTTATAGTCCTTTCTCTAGAGATATGAAGCGTTTTTCAGTAGAACTAAGTCTAGATAGGTATGTCGATTGCAAGACTTTTCCAGTATGGTGAACTAAAAATTCAATTGTAATCTCAACAAGTGATATAGAAGGCGATGGGTGTCAACTTTTCAATGATATCTCCAGAAAGAATTTCATAAATCATAGAGTTTTGGTGAGGCTCGTCATCACAATAAAAACGAGTGGAAAATCACGTCAAGTTTTGTAGATACATATTTGGAGCTGTTGATGTCTATGATTTAGACTAATTGCTCATGCAATCTCTCCATTAACTGATTAACAGTAATTCTAAGGATATTAGGACCGGTATGGAAGGAACCAACTTTATATAGTAATCTTTAGTAGCTATAGGATTATTTATTGTTTTATTTTATTTCTGTTGTGATCTGATAGTAACATCTCAGACGAAGGAAATCACACACATCCATATTTAGAACTTTACCTTGCGAAACGACATGGCCATGCTGTCTAAGGAGTCTAAACCGAAGTGCACTGGCATAGAGATGATCTTCCATGGTGAAAACGCCGTTGTTGATGGATGCAAGTGTTTCAAGAGCTTCTTTTATTTCATTCTCAAAAAGGTTGGACAACCCCAGTTTTGTCATGCTGTCAATTAACTCTAACTTGGCGAGTGAATCGACCTCTTCCGATAACATTGGCTTTACTTCCTCCACGAGCCGTTCCACTCGTTCTTTAATTCCGTCTTTCTGCAGGATTGAGTTGAATTCGTTAGATCGAAATCTACCTTGAAAAGGCCTCAAATAATTCAATCTATAGAGCAATGCCAAGATGTTTTGATTTTAGTCCATACATATGTAGAGCTATATGAATTGGTTTTATACAATATATGTTAGTTATAGATCAAGTCTGGCTGTGATGGCCGATATATATGATAACATTGACCAAAACTTTAACAATGCTAGCTACATTTAATAGGTAATATCATGAATTGTGATGTTACAAATCAATTTGGAGCAAAATACTATTTCAAACATCAATCTCATGTGCAAATACTTGCGTGCTTGCATGCCAATGTCCGTTCGCTCGTGTGAGGAAGAGAGATGGCTAGAATCAAAGAGGACAATAAAAAAAAAAAAGAACAAGGTCAATAATTAACGACCAAATTAGCTCAAACTCATTAGTGCGGAAAGTACAAATTATAATCTTACGTGGTCGTGTTTGCTGTTAAGCGACTGGAGGAAATCGTCTTTCCAAATGTTAGGCTTATAATTGGCCGATCTTCTTTGATGCATAGTGTCCACGACTTCCGGCAAATTCGCTTGGCATGTTTGGAACTGGGTTTGTTCTGCCGTGTACTCCATGACGGGTGAGTGAAAGTTGAGAAGATTGGTGAGATCACGAATTTGTACAAGTTTTATGATGGAATGAGTGCGAGTTTCGTTGAGCACAATCCTTCGATTTATATAGGCGAGTCCGAGTCCGAGTGTGAGTGTCGATGGGGCTTGAGAGTGACTGATTAAACTAGCGAATATCCCCTACCACACGTATTTATCACGTTGAAAACACGACACGACCTCATAAAACCAAACCTTAGAGGCCAGTTAAGGTTGGGCCAAACAAAACTAGATGAATCTATAAATGCCCAACCGGCAAAACGCAATAGGTTGTGGAAAGTTTTTGTGTAGGATCCCCACACTCTATGGTGTTACAAGTTAGGCAATTAATCATCGTTTGTGTGATGAATATGTCTCAAGATTGAAATCATTGAACGAAACCCGAGTTCGTATTGGAGTCCGTCTTGCGGGTTTAATATAAGTTTTCTAAAAAGGGTTTTTCTGGCTTTGTGCCTTGGTGTGTGCCAAGAACGTGTAGAAAAATTTTTCGGGATAATTACAAAAAAAAATTTCTTAAACCTATTGTATTTGTGCTAATTCAGTTATAAATCTTTCAATTATGTCAATTTAGTCCTAAACCCTTTACAGTTTTGCTAATTGAGTCCATCTGGCTAATTTTAGCCAAAAAACACTGACGTAGACGTCGGCCGTCCTACGTGGCAAGACTAGCGCTGACGTAAACATTTTTTAATATTTTTTTTCAATTTTCTTTCTTTTTTCCTTCCTTTTTTTTTTCACCGTGGCCAGCAAGGGTCGCCGAAACTCGCCGAACACTAGGCGAGAAACGTGAAGCCCTCGCTAGCCACCGGCAAGGGTCACGGCCCTCACCCGGCCTCGCCCAGATCTAACGAGACCGGATATAGCTTCATGGCCAGCAAATCACCATCTCGACTGTACAAATCATTCTCGTAATCGCAAATGCCGAAGACAACACCATCGTCTCCATTGCTAGCGATCCGATTCGTGGCGTTACCACCACCAGAGAACAGAAACTCATCGCATGATTCACGTTCTGCCTCTCTTCGCCATCCGATACCATCCAAAACAATTGCGAATCAAGGAAAGATCGAATGAGCAGACAAGCATATGGCAACCTCCAAGTCAATGACCAAAAAAGAGAAAAGGAGCAGAAAAACTTTACGAATGTGCAAAGCGGACAATGTCGAAACCGGAAACGAATTCGAGGTTCGATCTCGATGGCAGAGAGAGAGAGAGAATGCAATCACAAGAGGACAACTTTGGGGGAAGATGGAAACCCTAGATTGGAGCACAAGGTAGAGAGAGAGGTGATGATTATATCTTTTGGTTTCACTTTCGCCCAGATCTGCCCAGACCATCATGAGGCGCGGCCACGAGCGAAGGCAACCATGGCCTTACCAGCCGTGGGCGAGGTCGCCTTAGCTCGCGGCCGGCGAGATCATGGCAAGGCTAGCCTTGCCTAGATTTGGGCGAGGCCATGCGAGGCACCCCAGCTGGCGAGCGCTTCGTGGCCCTAGCCTTGCTCCGGCTACACTCACTAGTCACAATAGGCTAAAAAAGAAGGAAGGAAAAGAAAAGGAACAGAAAAGAAAAATTAAAAAATTATTAAAAAATTCCAAAAATTATAAAAAAATATTATTACAAATTATTCATGTCAATACAGTTATGCCATATAGGACAATCAACGTCCACGAATTACTGGCCAAAATTGGCCGAATGGACTCAATTGGCAAAACATGAAAATGTTTAAAATTAAATTAGCACAATTGAATGGTTTAAAACTGAATTGGCACAAATGCAATAGGTTTAGGATTTTTTGGGTAATTTTTCCAAAATTCTTCTCATGAGTTTTGTTGACTTTGCACCTAAATTGAAGAAACCTTTTGTCACGAGATTAACTTTGTAAAATTGAGAAATTGTTTTGTTAACAATTGTGAGAGCTAAACACTATACCAATTACTGGAAACATTCGAGTAATTTGAATCTATTCGTAACACCCGTTAAATTGCTTGATCTATAATGAAATATTGTGCTTCTCTGCTTGGAGTAGTTCACACGCACCGAACTATGTAAATCTAGTGTCTAGTTTACTTTTCTATTTTCTAGTTTATTATTGTCGAATGACATGTTTTTTCGCAACAAATTGCACTTGTTCGGTCGTTAATTTCTTGGCGTGATTCAATATGAGACTAGGAGAGGATCCGTGCGTTCCACAAAATTTGAAAAATTAGTTTCTATGCTTTTCTCTATGAAATTACATGCCAAATTTGTTGTGATTTCCATGACTATGTTCCCTTTGGTTGAATTATTCATTTTCTTTAATCTAAATTTTCTTGCATATAAAAATAAGGAATAAGTGCATTGGAAGTTCTAAAACTTGTCATGAAAATGCAATTGAGTCTTAAAATTTTCAAAAAGTGCAATTAAGTCCTAAAATTTATCTCGAAAGTGCAATCTAGTTCTAAAACTATCAAAAAGTGCAAAGAAGTCCTAAAAATTGTCAATTTGATTCAATTAAGTCCTTCTATTGATTGCATTTTTTGAAAATTTGAAGACTCGATTGCACTTTCGTGATAAGTTTTAGGACTTGATTGTACTTTTTGAAAGTTTTAAAACTCAATTGCATTTTTGTGACAAGTTTTAGAATTTGCAATATACTTATTCCTAAAAATAACAAGTTATCTTTCACATACAAGTATATATGGATTTTCTTCGCAATGAATTATTATGTATAAATGGAAATAATGATTTTTTTTTGCTCATTGATTATGCTAAACTTAGAAGGCTATAAGGTTAGTTAAACCTCATTAGGCTAAATGAACAAGATGAATAAATGCCCAAAACTAAAAAATATGGGGGACAAAGTCACATGTCGATAATGATTTTCAATGAGGACTGACCATCCTGACGTGTCTATGCTCTTTTCAACCTAATACGAGCAACGTAAGTCACATGTCTACAGTGATGTTTCACTCGATGGATAACGATTTGAGTCGACGACGACGTGTTGACCATGGACATACGTAATTAGAGCAAATAGCAAGAGAACATGAGTACAACCATTTGGGGTGGTCGATGATCAATTGTCTCGACTGGGAAATTTAAAGCATTGCGAAAGTGATGGGAATCTCTATGATCAAAACATGATCGCGATATCACTTACTTACGGGATTATGAATGAGCCTTTATGTGCGCGCCGCCTCCCTCGAGGTAAGAGCTTTATCTTTTCAATTCAACAGATGATGACACGGTCTCTGAGCAACGTTCCAACTTAGATTTGTTTCACGTGTATGGTTCCTCATTCGTTGATTCACTTGCCGTTTCCATTACGGTCTTCATTTGAAAGGAGGTGTCAATTCTATTGAGGTGTGCTTCATACTCTCTATCGACAAGAATCCCCCCGGCTACCAGTAGGCTTTTGTTGTGGAAGCCAAGCGATCGAACAATAAAATTGACAGAATAAGAAAATAAATCGGACACCGGATTTACGTGGTTCGGTCGTAGTTACCTACGTCCACGGGAAAGCAGCACGCGAATTCCACTATAGATCAGCGATACAACGGAGATTACAACCACACTCGAGTCACTCAAACACTCTCGTGTTTCCAAGCCTCAATTACACCCAACAACTCACGCAGGTGTTTAGCCTCACAATTCCTCACGAAATAATCTCTCAATCTCGCAAAAGAATTATACACAAATCTTATCACAAGATTTAATCGCTACGAACACTTGAACTCTTGATGTAATTCCACGAACAAAATCACGAACCCACAACCAAGCACTCGCTTGCGGAGCGGCGCTTCAAGAAGTCTTTTCTTCTCTGGACATGGGCGACACAAAGACCAGCTCTGCACGCACCAACAATGCCCACGGCACACAAGCACTCACGAAAAGGCGCTTCAAGACAAGAAGTCCAACTTCAACAGGAAACATATATATATAAACTCCATGCATGTCCGAAAGGTCAAATTCAAAGTCCATGTGGGACTTTCCAATTTAAGACTTTTCGGTGGCCGAACTCCAACACATATTAGGAGAGCTAATTTCGTATATTTCCTTTTCCCTGTTTTCTTCGCTGATTCCAATTTCATATCAGGAAATATCCAATTTAACATATTCAGACCTCCACACAACTAATTTCGAGTCGGGTTTCGTTCACGGACTCAAACTCGAGACATATTTTCAACAATCTCCACCTTGACTCGACGTTTGAGCCAAGTCACAATCGCTTTGATAGAATCCGAATTTCGCTACTACTCTCCCATAGCCCCAATGGGCTCAACCGCCACAGACGTCTTTCAAGTCCAAGCCGTGCTTGAACTTCACCATAACCGTGGACCTCATTAGAACACCAACTCCACATGCACCTTTAACTGCTCCACAAGGATTTTCCGACACAACCTCCTCAATCGCAGATAAAGCAAAACCATCATTGCATCCATATCTGTCAAGAGATCGAATACGCACCTTGTCAATATCAGCAGTTACAGCAACTGTTGGCTCTATAGGCTCCACCTCGCTACAAGCACCATCCGTGTCGATTACTTCACTAGTACCCGCTATCTCAGGAGTTTCTGGTTGCAACTCCACCTCAAGCTGAACACCGTCCAGATCCGTATAAACACTGCTATTAACACTCCTAACCAGAAGTACTGGAGACTCGTCAAATGTAACTTCTCTACTGATAATAGGTGAATTTAATTCCGGGCACCACAACTTATAGCCCCGCTCACCTTGTGCATAACCTAGGAACATGCACTTCATTGTCCTTCCATTCAGCTTACCATCACTAACTCGAACATAACATGGACAACCAAATATTCTCATAACAGAATAATCAGCAACGTTACCTGACCACACTTCTTCGGGAGTCCGACATTCAAACGCAGTCGATGGGGATCTATTCTTCATATAGCTCGCCGTACTAAGCGCATCCGCCAGGAATCTCCTAGCCATACCAGCACTAGAGAGCATTTTATGGGCCGTCTCTAGTAATGTTTTGCTCATCAACTCTGCAACCTGTTGTGGTTCAATGGCACTAGTGCGGTGTTTCATTATGCCTTCCTTTATGCAGAATTCGTTTAACAGCTTTGAGCAAAACTCCATGCTACTGTCAGTCTGCACCTGCTTGATCGTTTTACCAGTCTTCTTTTCGATCAAAGCTCTCAACTGCATGATCCTAACAACAGCATTAAACTTGTGCCTTAGCACAAACACCCAAGTCTTCCTCGAGTAGTCATCAACAACTGTTAGCATAAATCTGGCACTCTTCCTTGAAGGAAATCGCGACAACCTGCGAACATCTAAGTGAATCAATTCTGCAATTCCCGTGGTTTCTCTGACAACCGTATTAAACTGCACTTTCCGCCGTTGATCTAAATCACAGCACCTGCATATATTCAGTTCGTTAGCCACATAACCACATAGCAAATTTCTTTCACTTAGAACCTTCAGGCTTCTCTCGCTAATGTGCCCCAAACGCATATGCCACAATTTAGACTCTCGAACCGATGCTTTCGACGTCTCCGCAGCGAATTCCGTCACTGTCTCACCTTGAAGCTCATACAGGCCACTACGCTTGATTCCTTTCATTCACCATGGCACCTCGAAGAACTTTTAGAACTCCACCTTCTGAATAATATCGACACCTAGCTGAATCCAGGGCACTCAAGGAAATCAGATTTTTCTTCAACTCTGGAACATGCCTCACTCCAGTCAATGTCCACACGATATCATCATGCATTCTAATTCTAACATCACCAACACCAATAACATCGCATTCAGAATTGTTCCCATACTGCACTTTACTACTATCCGTGCACTGATAAGTAGTAAACCAGTTCCTGTTTGGTGTAGCGTGAAAAGAACAACCAGAATCCATAATCCATCCGCCAAACGACGAATTATCAGTGACAGACAAGACATAATCAGCATCATCCGAATTACCATCAGCTATAGCTGCAACATCATCCGCAAAATCAACTCTAATTCCCTTACCCTTCTCGTTTTTCAGCTTAAGGCAATCCCTTCTAAGATGCCCCCTCTTGCCACAACTCCAACAGACAACACCATCGGCCCTAGCGACTTCGTCTATTCGAGTTCATACTACTTCGCTAACACGTGTACCAGTTCTTCCTCTATTTTCACCTACTAAAGCAGCAGATACATGTTCGCCAGATTCTCTTCTACGGATGTCCTCACTCAGAATTAAATCTCGAACACCATCAAACGTCAAACTTGTCGACCCAGAGGAATTACTAACAGCAGTAACAGTAGTATTCCAACTATCAGGCAATGAGGATAATAGAATCAAAGCACGTACCTCATCTTCAAAGTCAATCTCAAATGAATTCAATTGACTAACGATCACATTGAATGCATTAATATGATCAGCAACTGACGCACCTTCGCTCATCTTCAAATTAAACAGACGTCGCATCAAATAGACCTTGTTGATCGCAGAAGGCTTCTCGTACATGTCCGACAGGGCTTTCATCAAACCCGCAGTGGTTGTCTCTTTCACGATGTTAAACGCGACGTTACGTGCCAACGTCAGCCGAATAACACCCAAAGCTCGTCTATCCAGCAATTCCCAATCAGCTTGCTTCATCGTCTCTGGCTTCTCCCCGGACAAGGGCAAGTGCAGTTTCATCTGATATAGATGATCCTCAATCTGCATTTTTCAGAAACCAAAATCTTTCCCATCAAATCTGTCGATTCTCACTTTTCCTTCTTCTGTCACCATCGATTTGCTTCAACTCAGCCAAGTCTAGCTCTGATACCAATTGTTGTGGAAGCCAAACGATCGAACAATAAAATTGACAGAATAAGAAAATAAATCGGACACCAGATTTACGTGGTTCGGTCGTGATGACCTACGTCCACGAGGAGAGCAGCACGGAATTCCACTATAGATCAAGCGATACAACGGAGATTACAACCACACTCGAGTCACTCAAACACTCTCGGTGTTTCCCAAGCCTCAATTACACCCAACAACTCACGCAGTGTTTAGCCCCACAATTCCTCACGAAATAATCTCTCAATCTCGCAAAAGAATTATACACAAATCTTATCACAAGATTTAATCGCTACGAACACTTGAACTCTTGATGTAATTCCACGAACAAAATCACGAACCCACAACCAAGCACTCGCTTGCGGAGCGGCGCTTCAAGAAGTCTTTTCTTCTCTGGACATGGGCGACACAAAGACCAGCTCTGCACGCATCAACAATGCCCACGGCACACAAGCACTCACGAAAAGGCGCTTCAAGACAAGAAGTCCAACTTCAACAGGAAACATATATATATAAACTCCATGCATGTCCGAAAGGTCAAATTCAAAGTCCATGTGGGACTTTCCAATTTAAGACTTTTCGGTGGCCGAACTCCACCACATATTAGGAGAGCTAATTTCGTATATTTCCTTTTCCCTGTTTTCTTCGCTGATTCCAATTTCATATCAGGAAATATCCAATTTAACATATTCAGACCTCCACACAACTAATTTCGAGTCGGGTTTCGTTCACGGACTCAAACTCGAGACATATTTTCGACAGCTTTTATAGTTTGTGCATGTATTTTATTGATAGTTTAGGCTTTGGCCCATGAATAGCTATTGCCGATATATAATCTATTTATCTTATAATCGAGTGTTGTAATAGAAAGGTGGAAAGTGCTAATTATATAGTGAAATCATCTGCTGAATGTAATCATAGTTGAAGGGTGAACCGGGATATATCTTGTATCTCGATTTCTATTTCTCGTATTTACTTTCGATTTCGTTATATTTGTGTGCCTAATCCTAACAAAGTCCACTTTCTCTCGTACCGTTTGTTCCCCATCATTTCATCATTTGAGATATGACATTAATTTATGTTTTGAACGTCTCCAAGACACAAAACGTGGAATCATTTTCAATTCTTTCGAAATTTCTCAAAGTTTTTCCCCATAAATTTGGATGTACAATAGAAACTAACATTCTAAACGATAAAAGCGAACGTGCTCATTCTTAGAATAAACGGTTATGCATTTAATCTCGAAGGTATGCCAAAAACTTTGGAAAGAGTTCGCGCGTCACGTGGGACTGTCGGTGCTGTCGTGTCCTGCTGAACTGGAGCCACAGAAAAGGCATCCTAGAAGTGTGGGAGAGATGTGCCACTGTTTTCACGAGCGCTTCGATCCAACGTTGGATTGCGACAAGCGTCCAAGTTCCCCCTTCCAGAAGATGCTTGTCCATTCATGGCTACGCAAACGTAGCAGCCTGAAATCGAAACGTGTGGGCAACCTACGTATCCATTGGATTGTGTGCCACGCGTTATGGCCACATTCAGCTGATAATCTAATCTAGTGCGGTGAATCGAGTGACTATCTATCATCCTCCTCCCACTGTTTCGACACCGGCGAGGGCGGCCTCGCCTGAGGCCGGCGACCTCCGCCAGCCCCGGCTATGGCTGGCGGAGGAAGAAAAGAAAAAAAAAAGAAAAGGAAAAGGAAAAGAAAAAAAACACAAAAGGAAAAACAGAAAGAAAATAATAAAAAAATTAAAAAGTTACTGTTCCGGTGCCGGAACAGTAACTTTCTCGCCGGCCGGCAGGTATTTTGGCCGGCCGAGGACCCAGGTCCTTATTTGAGACTTTTTGGGCACTTCGGGTCCTTATTTGAGACTGATTGAGCACTTCAGGCCCTTATTTGACACAATGTTCACTTTGGACCTTTTTTTGAAAATTTGACCCCATTTAGGGACCTTAATTGGAATTTTCCCTTTGAGATATGACATCCAAACGTCTCCGGAACACAAAACTTAGAATCCTTTTCAATTATTTGGAAATATGTCAAAGTTTTTCTTCTTAAATTTGGACCTACAACAAGAATTAATATCTTAAGTGATGAAAGCGAACATACCCGTTTTCTTAGAATAAACAGCTAGGCAATCGATTTCGACTGTCACCGAATAAGCTTGCAACGATAGTGCAATGTGTCTGCGCGGCACATGGGAGTGTTCCCACTGCCGTCTCCTGCTAAACTGGAACCACAGAAAAGTCATCCATGGAGTGTGAGAGAGGCATGCCCTGATTTTTATGTGCGGATCGGTCCAACCTTGGACGATTTTCCATAGAAAATGCGTGTTCATCGTGAATTGTGGCAGGCGCCCAATGCATGTCCATTGATGGCTATCATAAATTAAACATATGAACAGCATAAAATTCAATTATTCACACATGATTCTAGGACCACACATGTATAATAAGCCGAATGAGAACGTGATGCACAATTGAATCTATTTATGTAGACATAACACCATCATAGCCATTGATACGATGGTATTGATTTATATAAACTATATCTATATTGATGGAGTTGTGGAGTTTGATAGAGACAAGTAATATTATAGGTGCGTTTGTTTCGTGAAAAATGCATCATTTCTGGAAAATACTTTCCAGAAAGTCATTTTCTAGGAAAATGAATTCGTTTTCCGATGTTTGGCTAAAACCTAAAAAAGACTTAGTATTTTCGGTTGTTTGGTAAAGAAAATATGATGGTGAAAATTATTGAAAAGATTTGTATTTTTTAAATTATTTTTATTTTGGAAAAAGAAAGGCCGGCGATCGGTGGAGGGAGGAAGAAGGAAAAATAAAATTAAAAAAAAAAAGAAAAAGAAAGAAGAGAAAAGAAAATTGACTAACAATGGCATAAATTGGATTTGGCAACAATAAAGAGGATCTGAACTAACATGCTCAGTGATGAATTGGATTTGGTGATAAAAAAATAAGGAGTAAATTGACTTGAATCGATAAAGCATGCATTCCCAGTATGTGTTGCTGCAATGCGTATACACTTTTCTAGATCTTTATGAGTAGAGAAAAAGCCACCAAAAATCACAAATATACACACTGTGACACATTTACCTTGAATTTTTTTGTGACATCAAAAACCTCAAACTATGCCCATTGTGACATATTTACCCTAAACTTTTTTTTTTGACATAAAAAATCTCAAACTTATACATACGTGACATATTTACCCTTCATCAAGGTTATGTCAAGTGATTTTTTAACCAAAACAACGTCATTTTTATTTTACTTGTCGCAAGCCTCCGGCGAGGTGCATCACCTAGGGGTTGGCTAATGGCTTACTAAGTTTAAACCTAGCTGTCAACCAAAAAAAAAGTTTAAACTTAGTTAGGGCTCTTCCAAGCCCATACCGATTTACAACTTGGTTCAAGTTCTTAACATGCAAATCAATTTTATCTCAGAGTTGCTATTAATCAGTTTTTGGTAGGTCTATTAGATACCCAAGTAAAGTATGGGAGATTTATTTTACTTCTACGAACTAGAGATTATGGATTCAGAGACTTGATTACGCTAGTTTATTCTAACGCCATTTCGATACTCTTTCATTTTTTTATTTTTGAAAATATGCATACATGTAGCTTGAATTAATTTTAAACATATCCACTAACATGCGAAGTGATCATGCGGATGCACAATCATTAACTTAACACTCAAATTATCAACTCGGTGAATAAATTGCAAAGATAGAAAGGGATTTACTTACCTCGAAGCAATGTAAGCATATGCAACAAATATTAATTAGACACTCATATTCAACTTTCGCACGGTAATTATTACAAAATTCCAATCAACTTTCTTTTTGGGTTTTTTCTTATTTAAATGAAAATTAAGCTTTATGTCATGCAATTTAACTAACTAGCCTAATTCTAATGACAAGCAACAAGTAATATGCAACTACTCTACAGGACGTGAAATCTAATTAAACGAACCTATCATGCAATTTCTAAATGTCATGCAAGTATCGAATTACATGACCTAATTCTATATGACATGCACATGATTTTTTTTTACATTTTATTAAAATTCATAATTGAAAATTAATAAAAATAAAAATCTATCTGAAGTGAGATATCGTCTATTTTAAGTTAGGAAATAGACTAACCTAAATCCTATCTTAACTTAGAAACTTGTCTCTGCAATTCAATTCAAAGATATTATCTAACCTAGATATTATTCCAACATGTATTCTAATTTAATTAATAAATCTAAACTATTCAATCATATGATTCTATCTAGAAAATCAATTCTAACCTACATAATATGCAATTTAATCTTTTTTGTATTTCAGGACAAGGAAAGCAATCAAAGTAAGATAAGCACCAAATCAGTCAAGATCATCAAAGATGTCGTCGAATAAAATCAAAGATGTCGAAATTTGACCCTTTCATGGGCTAAATTAGGCCTCATAATTTTAATAAATTTCAGCTCCAATTAAACAAGTCTACCTCAGTTCGAATTAAGGCTCATAACTTCCTTTTTCTTTTGAAATTTTCGACCCCTCCTGTCACGCCCCGCACCCTACGAGCGCGCGATTATCCCGCGATGGTCGTTCATTGAACGCGACGTCCCAGGACGCGTCGCCGACCCAACCCAAACATCAGAGATTAGGCACGCGCGGAAGCAAATAGAAACAACCCGGACAATTAATAATGACAAGGGGTAACAATAGCACAAAACAATAACTGTAATTCCTACACTTGGCAAATACATACAATGCTCATCAAAAGGGACAATGGTTCACGAACTTAACTCCTCTACAAAAGGGGAAACTCAAAATACGGGACACTCGACCCGTCCTCGATCTCCGAGATACCCTTGCAGCGTCTCCCATCACTCACGGTCGCGGATCTGAAATGGTTATATAATAACCGTGAGAACGAGTCTCAATAAGCAACCCCCTATACCCCACGTAGGCCAATGCGTACCCAGACAAGTCGTACATGCAAACTACCCCATAACATATAGAGTTCACATCATTATACTTACCTTGCCCTCGAATCACGAGCCAACCCTGCATATTAGTCCAAACAAGATAATGCAAAAATAGTTCATCATCATATCACGGTCACCCGGCACACGCAATCTCACTCGCATTCAACCAGCCCAGCCAAGCAAACCACACGTTCAACTGGTCAATTAAATCACACGCTCAACCAGCCAAATCAGTCACACGCTCAACCAGCCAATTCAGTCACACGCTCAACCAGCCAATTCAATCACACTCAAATCACATGCGTGTCCGAACATCTTTCTCACAACTCGCGCCACTGCGCCTCAAATTCATTCTCACAGGCACACAAGCCTCACAATTCGATCAATTCCAATGGCCGCCGTCAACACGTCCCAAGCCATACCATTCAATCAATTCCAGTGGCCGCCGTCAACACGTCCCAAGCCACACTTTCCTTTCACGGACCGCCGTCAACACGTCCCAAGTCCGTAGCCCTCCGATCAATCCGGGCTCAAATTCCAATGACCGACGTAAACACGTCCCGGTCCAACACACCTTTAACGGGCCACCGTCAACACGTCTCAAGCCCGAATCCATTTGGCACATCGGCCATTCATGCCTTCACACGGACCGCCGTCAACACGTCCCAAGTCCGTAGCCCTCCGATCAATCCGGGCTTAAAATCGACAGGCAAGCACACGCCAATCAATTCAATCAATTTCACGCCAATTCCACCAAGCAATCCATATTCACAACTTAGTCCAATTCACAATTCGCCACCTCAATCCACAAACCCGACGTTCAAGTCGGCCACGCACACTCACCCAAATCAAACATATTATTTAATCCAATTCAAATAGCACAATTATATAGCAATATAATTAAATTAAACCGTGCCCTAACCGTTCTAAACCCGAGACAAGTCTATAAGTACCCACGTACAAATCCAATTCACATCACAGCCCATTCCACCTACCCACAAATCCGTCATTCACGCCTACCACATACGAACATCAAGCCCACCCACGAATGCCACAACAATATTATCAATTAGCCCACCATAATTAGTCATTAATTAAGCCCCACAATTCTCACAATTTAATCTATTAATTACGCATGCACAAAAATTGCCCACAGACCACGTTTAGCCCCTAAACCGATACTAATTATCCCCTAGACAAGTCTAATAATACCCAATGTACTAGGTAAGGTTTAGGAAGTCACTTACTTGGTTTTGGCTCGGAGAAAATCGGCTCGGGCCTAAAATGGCCCGGGTGAACAAGGCTTGAACTAGGCGCGGGCATGGGTCAACGGGCGCGGTGGCCGGCCAACGCGGGCACAATGGCCGGACGGCGCGCCTGGCGCGCGGGCGCGGTGGCCGAACGGCATGCCCTGGCGCACGGCGAGTTGAACGGGCGAGGTGCCCGGGCTGAACGGGCAAGGCGCCGGGCCATGGCCGGGCGACGCGCCTGGTCGGACGGGCACGGCGCCGGCAAGCTCGGCCACGGCCCGGGACGCTCGACCGGCGAGCTCGAGCACGGCCGGGCACGCCACGGCGAGTTGCTCCGGCGGGTGGCTGGCCGGCAAGCCGGGCTGGCCGGGACGACGGCCGGACGGCGACGGAGGCGAGCTACGGCGGCGGCAGCAGCTGGCCTACGGCCGGGCGAGCTCGGGCAAGCTGGCCGGCGAGCCGGGCTAGCTGACCGGCTGGCCGGGCCTGGTTGGCTGGCCGGCGAGGCGACACGACGGCGGCAACGGAGACTGTAGGGGAGAGGAAGAAAGCAGAGCCGAGCTCGCGCGCTCGGGAGGGGGAGGAAGGCAGCGCTGGGCGGAGCCGCTGGCGACGCGGCGGCTCGACGACGGCGAGAGGAGGACGGCGGCGACGGCGACCGGCGGGGCTGCTGGCTGGGCGGAGGCGGCGGTGGCGGCCGAGCTGGCCGGAGGCGGGGAGGAGTCATGCGGAGGTGGACGGGAGTCTGGGGGAGAGAGGAGCGACCGGGCGACGGGGCGACCGACGGGACTGCTGGCGGTTGGCGAGCGGCGGCGCAGCTCGGTCGGAGCGACGGCGGCGCGAGGCGGTCGGGCGGAGGAAGAAGCAGAAGCAGAAGCAAGGGTCGGGGGCAGAAGAGACGAAGAAGAAGAGGAAGGGAAGAGGGAGAAAAGAAAAAGAAAAAGAAAAGAAAAGAGGAGAGAGAAGGAGGAGACGTGAGCGGAAAAGAAGGGAGAGGGGACGTCTGCATGCATGGGCAGACATGCGCAGGCGCGGCAGAAGGAGGAGAGAGAGAGAGAGAGAGAGAGAGAGAGAGAGAGAGAGCAATGATCGCGATCCAACGGTCACGATTCGAACCCGAAAACTATCCCACGGTCCACAAAAATCCTAATTATAATTTAGGAAAAAGGGCCAAAAGAAAATAACCCAAAACACACTACGAGGGAGGTCTATTAGTCCAAATTCGCACCCGGTCAAAAACTCCCATTTTTCCATTATTCCTGACAATCTCAACGCTAGCTACGATAATATTGACACCATCCAATTTATTTCGTCCTGAAACTCCCGAAAATCGACTGCCAAGTTCGAGGTCTAAATAACGGCCAAATTCGATCGAATGCGATTCTAGCGAAATCTCAAGATTTAAAAATAATAACCGGGAGTGATCAGTTCCCGGGCGAGATTTTTACTATAAGCGCACTGACGAAATACCCGTTTTATAAATCCCAAAAATGGGCCAAAATTCGGAATGTCACACCTCCCCTCCTTCACTGCCCGAATTTCACTTGTTGTGGGCCCTTGTCCATGCGACTAATTCAGGTCCATTTACTATTGCCGGTCCAATTAAAATACAATGAATTAAATTGCTCCTTAAAACTATATGCTATGCAATTTAATTTTAATAATTTTTTTAGGGGTTAAAAATTATCCCCAATTTTCTATGCAATTAATTCTAAATGGTTGGCTAAAATTTAGGTGTCAACATCACTTAAGTCAACTGGGCGCGCCATGTCAACACCATTTACCTTTCGACGTCCATGTAAGCAGATTTTTAATAGTGCTCATTGATAGAACCCTGACGGAAGGTAAATATGTCACACAAGTACATGTTTGGGATTTTTGGTGTCACTGAAAAAAGTTTAGGGTAAATGTATCACAGTAAGCATAGTTTGGGGTTTTTGGTGGCTTTTTTCCTTATAAATATTACAATTTATAAGTTTTCTCTACTTTTTTACTTTATTAACTTCCGGTTTTTTATTGTGCTAATTTACTTTTTTAATTTGATATGAAATTTTTCAGTAGCATGACACATGAAGAGCTTAAAGTGGGTTATATATGTGAGTACAAGTTTTCTTAGGTTGGATTAAATATGGATGTATTTTAGTAAAATGGATCGGGTCGCATGTGGATCGGATATGGCTTGGGCCGGCTTTGGATCACTAAATTTGTATTGCATATGAATGGATTGAAATGGGTTAAATAGGTTAAGTTTTTTTTTTTTTTGGGGGTCATAAACTAGTATATTTATTTAATCATAAGAAGTTTGTGGATACATTCCATGGGCGTCAAAACATAGTAAATCCCAAAGACCCGGAGGAGGATAAAGAACCCAATTACTCGGTAAGCTATTTCTCCTTTGGGCTTTAGCGACCCAATTAACCACCCTATTTGCTTCTTTACTGATATGGGCCAAATTTAGCTTCAAATAGGGCTTGCACAGCTGTTGGGCTTCGCTGATAAGCAGAGGGAGTTCCCAACTGATTTATTGAAATTATGTCTTGAGTTTGAATCCGAAGCAAAAATCTACATTAAAAAAAAAAGAATTCAAGGCCAAGTTTCGGAAATTAGCTTTCCGAATGAAGATGGAATCTATGGCTTGAAATAGGAAAGTCCATCAGAACGGCCAACGTGGACATTGAGATAGACATTGACTCGGTCAACAATGGATCAGAGAAAGAAGAAATAAAATATATGGAATTATTCTTTGCTTTAATGCAGGAGATTAGGAAATTGAGGAAAGTCCAACTTGGACTTTGGGTTGACCGTGTCTCAGTGATTTGTATTCCTAATTGAATTCGGCCAATGGACGTCCCTTCGGAAATATATACTTGAACTAGGCCAGCAGATTACGGAGCAGTGAAGCACCGTTCAAACGAGCGCTTGGCAGTCGTGGGTCTTTCTTCGGAAAATTACATCCAAGAATTCGAGTGTTCAAGTCGTGAAAATCTTGTGTAAGATTTGTGTATAATTTTTTCGTGAGATTGAGAGATTATTTCGCGAGGAATTGTGGGTCTAAACACTACGTGAGTTATTGGGTGTAATTGGGGTTTGAAAAACACACTGGGGCTAAACATTGCGTGAGTTATTAGGTGTAGTTGGGGCTTAGGAAACATTTAGAGTGTTTACGTAACTCGAGTGTGGTTGTAATCTCCGTTGTATCGCTTGATCTATAGTGGAATTTCGCCCTGCTCTCCCCATGGACATAGGTTACTACGACCGAACCACGTAAATCTGGTATCTGATTTATTTTCTTATTTTGTCAATTTTATTGTTCAATCGCTTGGCTTGTGCTTAATCTGTGAGTCCACTCATCAAATCCAACTGATCTGTTTCAATCTCCAGCTCTTCTCCCGATCGAACGACAAAGTACTTTAGGGTTTGGACCAAGGCTGTCGCTTCTGCCATTGCCGCTGATGAAGCTTTGATCGATCGAGCGAACCCGTCCACTAAGCATCCATTGTGGTCTCTACATATAGCAGCAATAGTTCCTTCGCTCGTTCCTTCCAGATAAGCACCGTCAATGTTGATTTTTAGCTTTCCTCTCTCCGGTGGTCGCCACTGCTGAGAAGCAATTGCTGATAAAGCTTCTTCTTATTTCTTCCCAGGAAGCCATCTTGTGCAATTTCGAAGTAATGAGTGAGCATTCTCCACTGTACGCTCGGGATCTATTTGAAACTAAATAGGTTAAATTGGGTCAGACCATTTTCGATACTATTCAACCCACCCATTTGATGGCATTGGTGACAGTTAACATGTTACCACTTTTTACGGTATCGACTCTTCAGGCTTAAATTCTGAATGAAAGCCAACAAGCGATAAACACATGAAGCGATGAGTTGGGGACGAAGTCCCCACTCCACACATTCATAAATTTTCATTTCTGAGAAATGGGAAACTACAGTTATGACTAAGTTGGGTCAAGCCGACACTGTCTTATCATCTGACTTCAAGTTGAATATATTGGATTGGATACTCTTTTTAAATCAATTCCAGCTCGACGGAGGTTGATTTTGCACATGTTTAGTCAATGCGGGTTGCGAATTCAGATTCGTGCTTGTCGTTTTCACCATGTCATACAACATAAAATCCAAATCTACTAATTATAGGAAGCAGATTCTAGCGACAGAGACCTGATGACCAACTTTCAAGGAAGACCCCAGAATCAAAGTTTCAGACCAAGGAGTGGTTTACAGCTTTGACAGTCAAAAAGCAACATGTCCTCATTTCGACAAAATTTAACCTTTTTACCGTTTCTCATGCCGCCAATAAATGCACTAGCATTTGACTCAAAGGCTTCGTGTTAGTGGATAATGGATCCCACCAATAAAACCTCACAAATCATCCTACAACAAGAGGAGAAAGTATGAGAAACGCATTCATTTTCCCAAACCCAGTATTTTTTACGGTGTGATTGACTTGATTCAATAGAATAAGTCTCATCATGATTTTGATTCTATGGAGTGCATCATTCGATGTCGCATCGGATATGAATGGTCAAGTTATTATGATCTTGAGTATTTCTTTTGAGAGTGCAATTCACGTGGATCAAATCAAGTAGGCACGTGGATACTTTGGGTAATATTGTAAGCTGGACATCATGCAGAGATTTGACCATTGTAGACCCAAGTGAATTATTTTGCAGCTTATAATACAATTTGCGTATAGTGCTCAACCTTTTGACTAGCAGTAGCTAGTCTAGCTTACGGACTTGCTATGCGATTACACTTGTGCTAATATCTAAGTCGAGAGCGAGAGGCTCGACCACTGCAGATAGAATTTGCCGCCGGATATCGCCATCCTGGACACCAAACCCATCTCCAAACTGGTAAAGCATATGAGCAACACGAGCCGCGTTCACGGTGACATCAATGAAGGGTCGGACAGACGGCGTCTGGGCATTGCCGAAGAAATGAGCATTAATGCTTTTCCATGCTCCGTTTATCAATTCCTTGATGTGCTTCCTAGCGACATCTTCCGGAACATTCGCTTCCCGCATGTAACACGCCACTGCTGATGGAGCATCTCCTCTGTCTCTTTCAGCCTAATTGAACAAGTAAATCAATTTAATGTGTTTATCAGATTCGATTTTCTTGATTTCATTACACCACATGTCGTGTTAGTACAAGATTTTTCCGCGAGCTAAGAATTTGTAACATCATGTAAAATTCAGTTGGTTTATAACTTCTGCACAGAAGTTTGATAATTACCGTTGACGTTCCAAGGTCGTTGCACAGTCGAATTATCATGGACACATTGTAAATCAGATCCTTGTTTCTCTCTAGCAAATCTGCTACATCCTCCAATTTCATATGTCCCACAAAGAAATAAGCGTGAGACAAGATCAGTGGTCCTGAAGCTGATGTCCATGCATTGCTCAAATACTCTTCCAACGATGGTGTGTAGCCCAATTTGTCCCACTTTGCTTCAGTAAGTAATGCTTTGCAAAAGTCTGCCCACTGGGAAAAAAAAAATACTTAATCAGAGATGATCAATTATGAAGGACAAAATTAATTAGGGTGACATATGCATGTATATGCAATAATCCACAAGTTTTTTGCTTACGCCTTTCGTGAGATGTGGTAGCACTCGATGCCAATCTTCATCCTTGCCAATATCATAAGCGATCTCGTGATTAACATCATGAAGCGCTCGGAAACAGACCTTCATGCACTCGGGAAGCTGTTGAATCTGCTCCGAGTCCCATCTAGAAGCATCAGATTTTCCAGTTAGCGAAAATAAACTCAACAGAGACAAAAGGAAGAGATTGGGAGGCATCGTGGCCAACCTGGTAATGGCGCCGGTGAAGCATTCTAGCTCCTCCAATGAACCATAAAGGTCGTAGACATCGTCGATCACCAGTATCAAGATGATGACTTTGGTGAGAGATTTGCGAAGCGAGCTGAACCGTCGTTCCTGAGAGAGTCCAAGGGCACACAAGAAACTCTCAACCAGCCGATCCCTCGTGAAGTCCACATGCTCGATAAGTCCCAGATCCCTCCACCACCTGAATTTTCCGAAGCAACTAATCAGAATCAAAAGCCAGGAAAATCACGTCATATCTGGTACAGATATCTTCAAAATAGGCACATTCCCAGGATGAATTTAGGCCATATATATCATGACTGAGTTCGTCGTGTTTTAATCCTGACATGAGTCGAAGATAGAACATGACATCTTTTAAACAAATGACCTTGTTTGAATGAGTCGCTGCATTTTCTACATCATTTGTGAATTCTCTTAAAATTACCTGGATATCTCTCTAAGATCTCTTTGATGTGTGGCTTGAACCGTGTTAAAATTGAGCTTGGCAAGCTCAAGCAGATTACTTTGCTTGTCCTCCTGTTGCTCGTGCATGTCGATTTGTGATTTGATGTCAAACCACTGGACCCTCCAGTGCATCGAAAGCTCCAAACCATGGACGGCGCGTTTCAAGAGCTGACCGTCCAAACCGGAGACTCTCTCTTGGAGAATCCCAGTTGAGAAGGCTTTCGCTTCATCCAAAATGTTTTCGCCTTCCAAAGCCAGATGTGAAGCCTCAAGAAGCTCTATCATAGCTTCAACATCTTTGCAATTGCTTATGTTGAATGCGTTGCTTCCTTCTTTGAAGAGCCTTAATTCATCTGATTACAAAATGAAAGTCGAAGATTTATGACCGGACAGAACCGAGAATAATTGCTGATAATACTAACCATACTCACTATTACTCAATATTATAACTACAATGACTGATGACTCAGAAGATACCATTGTAAAGGAGTGAAAACGACATATAACTTTGAGTGGCTTGTATGCATCCAATGTCATAGTACCTCTTTGTGGACGAAACTTTCTTCACCGTCTAGTCCACAGATAAATTTTCTTTTATAGTCCTTTCTCAAGAGTTATGAAGCGTTTTTCAGTAGAACCAAGTCTAGATAGGTATGTCGATTGCAAGACATTTCCAGTATGGTGAACTAAAAATTCAATTGTAATCTCAACAAGTGATATAGAAGCTGATGGGTGTCAACTTTTCAATGATATCTCCAGAAAGAATTTCATAAATCATAGAATTTAGGTGAGGCTCGTCATCACATTAATAACGAGTGGAAAATCACATCAAGTTTTGTCAATACATATTTGGAGCTGTTGATGTCTATGATTTAGACTAATTGCTCATGCAATCTCTCCATTAACTGATTAACAGTAATTCTAAGGATATTAGGACCGGTATGGAAGGAACCAACTTTATAGAGTAATCTTTAGTAGCTATAGGATTATTTATTGTTTTATTTGATTTCTGTTGTGATCTGATAGTAACATCTCAGACGAAGGAAATCACACACATCCATATTTAGAACTTTACCTTGCGAAACGACATGGCCATGCTGTCTAAGGAGTCTACACCGAAGTGCACTGGCATAGAGATGATCTTCCATGGTGAAAACGCCGTTGTTGATGGATGCAAGTGTTTCAAGAGCTTCTTTTATTTCATTCTCAAAAAGGTTGGACAACCCCAGTTTTGTCATGCTGTCAATTAACTCTAACTTGGCGAGTGAATCGACCTCTTCCGATAACATTGGCTTTACTTCCTCCACGAGCCGTTCCACCCGTTCTTTAATTCCGTCTTTCTGCAGGATTGAGTTGAATTCGTTAGATCGAAATCTACCTTGAAAAGTCCTCAAATAATTCAATCTATAGAGCAATGCCAAGATGTTTTGATTTTAGTACATACATATGTAGAGCTATATGAATTGGTTTTATACATTATATGTTAGTTATAGATCAAGTCTGGCTGTGATGGCCGATATATATGATAACATTGACCAAAACTTTAACAATGCTAGCTACATTTAATAGGTAATATCATGAATTGTGATGTTACAAATCAATTTGGAGCAAAATACTATTTCAAACATCAATCTCATGTGCAAATACTTGCGTGCTTGCATGCCAATGTCCGTTCGCTCGTGTGAGGAAGAGAGATGGCTAGAATCAAAGAGGACAATAAAAAAAAAGAACAAGGTCAATAATTAACGACCAAATTAGCTCAAACTCATTAGTGCGGAAGGTACAAATTATAATCTTACGTGGTCGTGTTTGCTGTTAAGCGACTGGAGGAAATCGTATTTCCAAATGTTAGGCTTATAATTGGCCGATCTTCTTTGATGCATCGTGTCCACGACTTCCGGCAAATTCGCTTGGCATGTTTGGAACTGGGTTTGTTCTGCGGTGTACTCCATGACGGGTGAGTGAAAGTTGAGAAGATTGGTCAGATCACGAATTTGTACAAGTTTTATGATGGAATGAGTGCGAGTTTCGTTGAGCACAATCCTTCGATTTATATAGGCGAGTCCGAGTCCGAGTGTGAGTGTCGATGGGGCTTGAGAGTGACTGTTAAACTAGCGAATATCCCCTACCACACGTATTTATCACGTTGAAAACACGACACGACCTCATAAAACCAAACCTTAGAGGCCAGTTAAGGTTGGGCCAAACAAAACTAGATGAATCTATAAATGCCCAACCGGCAAAACGCAATAGGTTGTGGAAAGTTTTTGTGTAGGATCCCCACACTCTATGGTGTTACAAGTTAGGCAATTAATCATCGTTTGTGTGATGAATATGTCTCAAGATTGAAATCATTGAACGAAACCCGAGTTCGTATTGGAGTCCGTCTTGCGGGTTTAATATAAGTTTTCTAAAAAGGGTTTTTCTGGCTTTGTGCCTTGGTGTGTGCCAAGAACGTGTAGAAAAATTTTTCGGGATAATTACAAAAAAAAAATTCTTAAACCTATTGTATTTGCGCTAATTCAGTTATAAATCTTTCAATTATGTCAATTTAGTCCTAAACCCTTTACAGTTTTGCTAATTGAGTCCATCTGGCTAATTTTAGCCAAAAAACACTGACGTAGACGTCGGCCATCCTACGTGGCACGACTAGCGCTGACGTGAACATTTTTTAATAATATTTTAATAATTTTTTCAATTTTCTTTCTTCTTTCATTTCTTTCTTTTTTCCTTCCTTTTTTTTTTTTCACAGTGGCGAGCAAGGGTCGCCGAAACTCGCCGAACACTAGGCGAGAAACGTGAAGCCCTCGCTAGCCACCGGCAAGGGTCACGGCCCTCACCCGGCCTCGCCCAGATCTAACGAGACCGGATATAGCTTCATGGCCGGCAAATCACCATCTCGACTGTACAAATCATTCTCGTAATCGCAAACGCCGAAGACAACACCATCGTCTCCATTGCTAGCGATCCGATTCGTGGCGTTACCACCACCAGAGAACAGAAACTCATCGCATGGTTCACGTTCTGCCTCTCTTCGCCATCCGATACCATCCAAAACAATTGCGAATCAAGGAAAGATCGAATGAGCAGACAAGCATATGGCAACGTCCAAGTCAATGACCAAAAAAGAGAAAAGGAGCAGAAAAACTTCACGAATGTGCAAAGCGGACAATGGCGAAACCGGAAACGAATTCGAGGTTCGATCTCGATGGCAGAGAGAGAGAGAATGCAATCACAAGAGGACAACTTTGGGGGAAGATGGAAACCCTAGATTGGAGCACAAGGTAGAGAGAGAGGTGATGATTATATCTTTTGGTTTCACTTTCGCCCAGATCTGCCCAGACCATCATGAGGCGCGGCCACGAGCGAAGGCGACCATGGCCTTACCAGCCGTGGGCGAGGTCGCCTTAGCTCGCGGCCGGCGAGACCATGGCAAGGCTAGCCTTGCCTAGATTTGGGCGAGGCCATGCGAGGCACCCCAGCTGGCGAGCGCTTCGTGGCCCTAGCCTTGCTCCGGTTACACTCACTAGTCACAGTAGGCTAAAAAAAAAGGAAGGAAAAGAAAAGGAACAGAAAAGAAAAATTAAAAAATTATTAAAAGATTCCAAAAATTATAAAAAATATTATTAAAAATTATTCATGTCAATACAGTTATGCCATATAGGACAACCAACGTCCACGAATTACTGGCCAAAATTGGCCGAATGGACTCAATTGGCAAAACATGAAAATGTTTAAAATTAAATTAGCACAATTGAATGGTTTAAAACTGAATTGGCACAAATGCAATAGGTTTAGGATTTTTTGGGTAATTTTTCCAAAATTCTTCTCATGAGTTTTGTTGACTTTGCACCTAAATTGAAGAAACCTTTTGTCACGAGATTAACTTTGTAAAATTGAGAAATTGTTTTGTTAACAATTGTGAGAGCTAAACACTATACCAATTACTGGAAACATTCGAGTAATTTGAATCTATTCGTAATACCCGTTAAATTGCTTGATCTATAATGAAATATTGTGCTTCTCTTCTTGGAGTAGTTCACACGCACCGAACTATGTAAATCTAGTGTCTAGTTTACTTTTCTATTTTCTAGTTTATTATTGTCGAATGACATGTTTTTTCGCAACAAATTGCACTTGTTCGGTCGTTAATTTCTTGGCGTGATTCAATATGAGACTGGTAGAGGATCCGTGCGTTCCACAAAATTTGAAAAATTAGTTTCTATGCTTTTCTCTATGAAATTACATGCCAAATTTGTTGTGATTTCCGTGACTATGTTCCCTTTGGTTGAATTATTCATTTTCTTTAATCTAAATTTTCTTGCATATAAAAATAAGGAATAAGTGCATTGGAAGTTCTAAAACTTGTCATGAAAATGCAATTGAGTCTTAAAATTTTCAAAAAGTACAATTAAGTCCTAAAATTTATCTCGAAAGTGCAATCTAGTTCTAAAACTATCAAAAAGTGCAAAGAAGTCCTAAAAATTGTCAATTTGATTCAATTAAGTCCTTCTATTGATTGCATTTTTTGAAAATTTGAAGACTCGATTGCACTTTCGTGATAAGTTTTAGGACTTGATTGTACTTTTTGAAAGTTTTAGGACTCAATTGCATTTTTGTGACAAGTTTTAGAATTTGCAATATACTTATTCCTAAAAATAACAAGTTATCTTTCACATACAAGTATATATGGATTTTCTTCGCAATGAATTATTATGTATAAATGGAAATAATGATTTTTTTTTGCTCATTGATTATGCTAAACTTAGAAGGCTATAAGGTTAGTTAAACCTCATTAGGCTAAATGAACAAGATGAATAAATGCCCAAAACTAAAAAATATGGGGGACAAAGTCACATGTCGATAATAATTTTCAACGAGGACTGACCATCCTGACGTGTCTATGCTCTTTTCAACCTAATACGAGCAACGTAAGTCACATGTCTACAGTGATGTTTCACTCGATGGATAACGATTTGAGTCGACGACGACGTGTTGACCATGGACATACGTAATTAGAGCAAATAGCAAGAGAATTCTATCCCGTAATTTCTCTCTCCATGAGTACAACCATTTGGGGTGGTCGATGATCAATTGTCTCGACTGGGAAATTTAAAGCATTGCGAAAGTGATGGGAATCTCTATGATCAAAACATGATCGCGATATCACTTACTTACGGGATTATGAAGGGAAAATTGTCAAATCAGTCCTAAACCTATTGTACGGCGGCCAATTCAGTCCTAAACCTTTTAATTTTGCCAATTCAGTCCTAAACCTTTTAAATTCTTGCCAATTAAGTCCTTCCGACCAATTTTGACCGGCCGGCGCTGACGTGGCCGCCGGCCGTCCGGTCAACGCTGACGTGATAATTTTTAATTATTTTTTTTCAATTTTTTAATCTTTTTTTTTCTTTTTCTTCTTTTTTTTTCTGCTATCTCCCCTCTGGCCGGTCCGGTGACCGGCGGCCGGCCAGAGGGGAGGGCCGGCGAGGCCTCTGGCAAAGCTTGCCCCGCCGGCCACCGACGAGGGTGAGGGCGAGCCTCGCTGGCCCCTGGCTGGGCGAGGAGAGGTCGGCCTCGCCACGCCGTCACAACCCAGGCGACGGCGAGGCTCGACCTCACCTCACCTCGCCTCGCCGTCGCCTGGGTCGTGACTGCGAGGTCGACCCTCGCCGTCGCCTCGGGTCGCGACGGCAAGGTCGACCTCGCCGGATCTGGGCGAGGCTCGACCTCGCCGTCGCGATCCGAGCGACGGCGAGGCTAGGCGAGGCGAGGTCGAGCCTCGCCATCGCCCGGGTCGCGACGGCAAGGCTCGACCTCGCCTCGCCTCGCCTCGCCCTCGCTCGGGGCCGGCGAGGCTCTCCCTCGCAGGTGGCCGGCGGGGCAAGCTTCGCCAGAGGCCTCGCCGGCCCTCCCCTCTGGCCGGCCGCCGGACCGGCCAGAGGGGAGACAGCAGAAAAAAAAAAAAGAAGAAAAAGATTAAAAAAGAATAAAAATTGAAAAAAAAAATTAAAAATTGCCACGTCAGCGCCGGCCGGCCAAAATTGGCCGGAAGGACTCAATTGGCAAGAATTTAAAAGGTTTAGGACTGAATTGGCAAACTTAAAAGGTTTAAGACTGAATTGGCCGCCGTATAATAGGTTTAGGACTGATTTGACAATTTCCCCGGATTATGAATGAGCCTTTATGTGCGCGCCGCCTCCCTCAAGGTAAGAGCTTTATCTTTTCAATTCGACAGATGATGACACAGTCTTTGAGCAACGTTCCAACTTAGATTTATTTCATGTGTATGGTTCCTCATTCGTTGATTCACTTGCTGTTTCCATTACGATCTTCATTTGAAAGGAGGTGTCAATTCTGTTGAGGTGTGCTTCATACTCTCTATCGACAAGAATCCCTCCGACTACCAGTAGGCTTTTATAGTTTGTGCATGTATTTTATTGATAGTTTAGGCTTTGGCCCATGAGTAGCTATTGCCGATATATAATCTATTTATCTTATAATCGAGTGTTGTGATAGAAAAGTGGAAAGTGCTAATTATATAGTGAAATCATCTGCTGGATGTAATCCTAGTTGAAGGGTGAACCGGGATATATATTGTATCTCGATTTCTCTTTCTCGTATTTACTTTCGATTTCGTTGTATTTATGTGCTTAATCCTAACAGAGTCCACTTTCTCTCATACCCTTTGTTCCCCATCATTTCATCATTTGAGATATGACATTAATTTATGTTTTGAACGTCTCCAAGACACAAAACGTGGAATCATTTTCAATTCTTTCCAAATTTCTCAAAGTTTTTCCCCATAAATTTGGATGCACAATAGAAACTAACATTCTAAACGATAAAAGCGAACGTGCTCATTCTTAGAATAAACGGTTATGCACTTAATCTCGAAGGTATGCCAAAAACTTTGGAAAGAGTTCGCGAGTCACGTGGGAGTGTCGGTGCTGTCGTGTCCTGCTGAACTGGAGCCACAGAAAAGTCATCCTAGAAGTGTGAGAGAAATGTGCCACTGTTTTCATGAGCGCTTCGATCCGACGTTGGATTGCGACAGGCGTCCAAGTTCCCCCTTCCAGAAGATGCTTGTCCATTCATGGCTACGCAAACGTAGCAGCCTGAAATCGAAACGTCTGGGCAACCTACGTATCCATTGGATTGTGTGCCACGCGTTATGGCCACATTCAGCTGATAATCTAATCTAGCGCGGTGAATCGAGTGACTATCTGTCATCCACACATGTAGAAGAAGCCAAATGAAAACGTGATGCACAATAGATCCTATTTGGCTGAGCTTTCATTGGACAAGCAACATTATTGGTGACCTTTCGGGAAAGAATCCGACATAAACTAAGTCTATACAATAAGTTGTCATTCGAAACTATCCTCGGGGAAGCTTCAAGATTTTTCAAATCAATTGTTGCCGAGTCTTTATTAAGACAAGAAAGAGACGTAAGCGTCTACTTGAGTTTAATTGATTAGGTCGCAAGAGAAGCAAGTTACAAATTTAACTTCATAGAAATTCAAAACTGACGTTTCCATATTCGATCGGTCGTCATAAGAACCTAAGTTTGCGTTCACTGTCTTGGCAATTCAATTACTGCTTATTTAACAAGTTGTAATGTCACATAGAGGGCTTTGCATAGATGCTACCAAGTTGTTATTGAATTAAATCTCTTAATTTTAATTCTAAATTGGGAATAGACATGTTCGCAAAAGGGGTTTGATTAGTTGAGCCATATCTTCACTAGGGGTGTTAACCGTTTGGTTCTTTTTGACACCCCTGATCTTAACATTATTGGCAACCTTTCGGGAAAGAATCCGGCGTAAACTAAGTCTATACAATAAGTTGTCATTCGGAACTATCCTCGGCGAAGCTCCAAGATTTTTCAAATCACGCAATGTCGAGTCTTCATTCAGACAATAAAGAGACATAAGCGTCTACTTGAGTTTAATTGATTAGGTCGCAAGAGAAGCAAGTTACAAATTTAACTTTGTAGAACTTAAAAAACTCTCGTTTCCATATTCAATCGGCCGTCATAAGAACCTAAGTTTGCATTCACTGTCTCGGCAATTCAATTACTGCTTATTTAACAAGTTGTAATGTCACATAGAGGGCTTTGCATAGATGCAACCAAGTTGTTATTGAATTAAATCTCTTAATTTTAATTCTAATTTGGGAATAGACATGTTCGCAAAAGGGGTTTAATTAGTGGAGCCATATCTTAACTAGGGGTGTTAACTGTTCGGTTCTTTCTGACACCCCTGATCTTAACCTTGTACGATCCATGCTGATCTTGAAGGCAAGTTGTCAACTAATTGGGTGTACTTTTCCATATCTGTTGCCACACTTATGGTGCGTTTGGAAGAGGCTTGAGAGAATGACCGTGCATTTAGACCAAAGGCTTTGTCTCCAAGGACTCTGAGCTTTACAAGCGAGCTTTCTGTCTCTCCTGTAGCTATTTTGCAGAGTAAAAAGCAGGGGGAAGAACAGCATTGGTGCCAAAACTTGTGTACGGAGGCCACTTTGATGCCAAAAGTTTCATTTGGATCACTTAAGTGCCAAAAGTTTACGCCGGCGATCACTTAAGTGCCAAATCGGAGAAAAAACGATCACTTAAGTGCCAACGGCGAGAAATTCCGACCAAATTTAATACGTAGCTTTTATATTTAAATTTTAATGACACATAGCATTTCCATGTGTATAATTCAATTTTTTAAATATTTTTTTTCTGATTTTTTTCTTTCTTTTCTTTTTTCTTTTTTGTTTTCTTTCGTTTCTTTTTTCATTTCTGTCTTCTTCTTCTTCTACCATGGCCGGTGGCCGAGGCCGCCCACCGGCCATGGCCGGCCCGCGGGCGTCGCCTTCCTCCGGCGAGGCGGCCGTGGCCTCGGCGAGGGCCGGCCTCGCCGGATCTGCGGAGAGCCCTCGCCGGGGCTCGCCCGCCCAAAGCGACCTCGACCCTCGCCCGGGCGGGGCGAGAGCCCCTGCGAGGCTCGCTCGCTAGATCCGGCGAGGCCGGCCTCGGCCGAGGCCACGGCCACCTCGCCGGTCCCGCCGGAGGAAGGCGACGCCCGGCGAGGCAGCCGTGGCCTCGGGCGAGGGCCGGCCTCGCCGGATCTGCGAGGCGAGCCTCGCCCGGGCTCGCCCCCAAGCGACCTCGATCCTCGCCCGGGCGTATGCGAGCCCCGGCGAGGGCTCGCCTCGCAGATCCCACGAGGCTCGCCTCGCCCGGATCCGGCGAGGCCGGCCTCGCTCGAGGCCACGGCGGCCTCGCCGGGCCTCGCCCGGAGGAAGGCGACGCCGGCGAGGCCAGCCATGGCCAGTGGCGGTGCAAGCGGACGCCGGCCATCGGAAATAAGAAGAAAGAAAAGAAAAAAAAGTAAAGAAAGGAAAAAAGAAAGAAAAGGAAAAAAAAAAAGAAAAGAAAGGAAAAAAGAAAGAAACGGAAAAAAAATGCCACATCAGCCTCCGGCGAGCCACATCAGCTTGAGAAATTAATAAAAAAAATGCCACGTCGGATTTCCAGCGAAGTGGCACTTAAGTAATCGTTTTTCACAACTTTTAGCACTTAAGTGATCCGATTGAAACTTTTGGCACCAAAGTGGCCTCCGTACACAAGTTTTGGCACTAATGCTGTTCTTCCCCCGTAAAAAGCATGATACCTGCGAAGAAAACGACTCCCACCAGCGGCCGCACAGTACACGACGGCCGGTCAACCACCACCCCGACCATCGGACGCGAGCGTGCCCAACCAAGCCTCCACCTCCCCGCCAACTCCGCCAGCCCCCATTGCCATTTCGCAATGACCCAACAAATGTTTCAGAGCCCCCACCCCAGGAGGCTGTAGTCGCGGCAGATACTACGGTCGAGTAGGAATCTGTCGCGGCAAGGGGATGCCTTAGAGATATTTAGAATATTTCCCATCATTTTCCATAGAAAGAAAAGGGGGATGTTAGTTGTTATTGAAAACGAGAATGACGAGATACGAGATTGGCTTCGAGAGCACACTCAGGATGCACCCGTTGCACTCAAAATTTCCTCAAGATCACCTAAGTCTTATATCAAGATAAGATATGCGGAAGAGAAATGTGAAATTTCTGTATATTTCAATGAGTTATGAAAAAAAGTACATGAATCTATTTATAGGCTTTTATTATATGACTAGCTAAGGTATCACGATAATAAAGTATCAATCAAAATCAATCACGGTTATGCATAATCAATAAGAAAAATATGCACAACACTAAAAAATATAGAGAATCAAAGGAAATATCATATATTTCTATAACAATAAGCGTCGTTGTCTCCCTCCATTCGCCTCCTACTTCTCTTCCCCATCATTTTAGCATTTGAGATATGACATCCAAAAGTTCCCGAAACACGAATCATTTTCGATGCTTTCGAAATATCTCTAAGGTTTTCCAAAACACAAAAAGTTAATGTTTTAAGTGACGCAAGTGAACATACTTGTTCTTTAGAATAAACGGTTGTGCAATCAATCCCGATGTCAACAAATAAGCTTGCAACAACAGTGGAATGAGTCTGCGCATCACATGGGAGTGTCAGCACTGCCGTGTCCTGCTGAATTGGAGCCACGAAAAGTCACCCTGGGAGTGTAAAAGAGATATGCCATGATTTTCGTGGGATATATATGTGCGGGGTCGTCATGAATTCTGACAGGCCCCTCCAGAATTATGCATATCAGTTGATGGCTACGTAACTGGAATTGCCTTGGCACCTGCCTTCTACTGATATTCGCACTTCACCTGGCTAATTCCACACTCCTCTGACTTTACAAATCAAATTTTCCACCACACGGTCCGGGGTGCACCATTTGCATTTCTCTTGATCACGTACTCACTCGGAAGCTTGGGACCCCACGTGTATAATAAGCCAAATGTGAACGTGATGCACAATAGAGTCCGTTGGCCGAGCTTTCATTGGACAAGCAAGATTATTAGCGACCCTCTAGAAAGATTCGATGATCATGATGGTATCGGTCCACATAAACTGAGTCTATATAGTGAGTTCTCCTTCGGAAATATCCTACAAGAAGCTCAAAGACTTTTCATGCCACCACAACGTCGGGTCTCTAGTAAGACAAGAAAGAGACGTAAGCGTGTACGTGCGTTTAGTTAATTGGACCGGACGGAAAGAAAATTCCAATTTGACAGTGTAGAACTTCAAAACTCTCATTTCCGTATGTAAAAACATAAGTTTGTGTTCAACGTCTCAACAATTCAATTATAGAACAGAAAGAAAGAGACGTAAGCATGTACGCGCGTTTGGTTAATTGGACCGAATAGAAAGAAAATTCCAATTTGACAGTGTAGAACTTCAAAACTCTCATTTCCGTATGTAAAAACCTAAATATTGTAGTCGGCTAAGTTCGTATATCAGAAATTAAAATCAAACGTTAGGAAAAAACTAACCTGAAAGCAGTACAACCAAATAAGCAGAATGTTGATCCGAGCCCAACGAATTAACGTCGTGTCCTTAAGACGAATTTGGCCCCTCAATCAGTACCCGAGGATATTGGACAATCGTCTCCCAGGATAGAACGGATCTCGTTCCTCCGAAGCGGCACGTATTCGGAGGACTCCAACGAACGCAATTTTGCAGAACAATCGCACCAAATGACAATGATGAAGTGAATATGCGTAGAGTGCGTCGGGAAAAAATGAATGCCACAAAGTGATATTTGTATTCCGAACTAAACTGTTCGGTCTTATTCAAGTGACGAAAAATGAAGAGTCGCGAGTTTTCGTGAATAGTAGCGAAGGTTCGCTTGAACCGGTTCGGTTCATGAACATCGCGAGAAGGGCTTCGGTTTTGTTGGGCGAACCGAACCTCACGAACATACATGTTTATTTGTCCAAAAATAAATAAATAAATAAATAAATTCTAAACAACGTGTCTGTTCGAAAAAAAATAAAAACCGATAGAGAGTGGACCCGGAACCGAACCGAGCCGAGCCGGCCGGACGGACGGCGGCGGCGGCGGCGCGCGCGCGGGAGGTGGACCGACCTAGCTTGACGTAGGTCCTCTCTCTTCCACAAAAGTGGGGTACCCCTTGGGGCCCAAACCCATTTGTGAGGCTCAACTATTTGAACCCATCTCCCATCTCTCTTCTACCCTATGTGGGACACTTTCACCCACACACTTCTCATTCAATTCTATGGGATTTTGGTTCCAAAATCCCAACAATCCCCCACATGAATGAGAAGTTCAGATATCATGACTCTTTGTGTATGCATGAGATGCAATGTGCGATTATTCCATGAGAAAACGTTGCATCAGGATAAGTAGTCTGAGACCTTGAACTTTCCTTAGTGAAACCTATCGGACTTACTCAGTCAATCAGTAGACTTGATGTCTTTGAACTGTCGACCTTTGGTGTAAGCCTAGACAATAGAAATCACACAACTGTTTCTCGAACAAAATTGGTTCTCACTGTTGTGTTCGTTTTGGCCATGAACACCGCCTGGTCTCATGAGTGTTTTAGAGAATTCGGCCTTTTCAATTCTCACAGAAGCGGCCCTCACTTCACACTCACATAGGTGATTTCTGAACATATAGTATATCACATACTCAATTCAGAATCATTAAAAGCTTTTGCTTAACCTTCACATATTAGTACTGTCTTCATCAGGGAATGAGTAAAAATTTAACAGTACTCTACACTGTCTTCATAACTTAGTTGTCCCTTTGAACCTAGATCTTGGGATCTCCAGTCAACTAGGTAGGGTTTCCGCTATGATGACTTGTTTATAGGCCTTAAACCCATTCCCCTTGATGTTTTTGCAACCATCTCTCCAGTTAGGCCTTTTGTCAATGGATCCGCAATATTATCTTTTGACTTCACATAGTCAATGGTGATAATTCCACTAGAGAGAAGTTGTCTTACTGTGTCATGTCTTCGACGTATGTGTCGAGACTTACCGTTATACATGACATTCCTTGCTCTTCCTATTGCCGCTTGACTGTCACAATGTATACATACAGCGGGCACTGGTTTAGGCCAATTAGGAATATCTTCCAAGAAATTTCGAAGCCACTCTGCTTCTTCACCGGCTTTATCCAAAGCAATAAATTCTGATTCCATAGTGGATCTAGCAATACAAGTTTGTTTGGATGATTTCCAAGACACTGCCGCTCCCCCAAGTGTGAATACATATCCACTTGTCGATTTTGTGTCTTTAGTGCCGGTTATCCAATTTGCATCACAGTATCCTTCAAGTACCGCTGGATATTCTGTGTAATGCAAAGCATAATCTTGAGTATGCTTTAAGTAGCCCAATAAACGTTTCATTGCTTTCCAATGATTTTCATTTGGACTAACTGTAAATCGACTTAGCTTGCTAACCGCACAAGCTATGTCCGGCCTAGTACAGTTCATGACATACATTAAACTGCCTAGTATACTAGCATACTCATTTTGAGCCTTACTTTCACCAGTATTCTTCGAAAGATGTAAATTAACATCTATAGGAGTCTTTACCGGTACAATATCTAGATTCTTGCACTTTCCAAGAATCGTCTCAATATAATGGGATTGTGATAGAGTTAATCCTCCATATGTTTTATGGATTTTAACTCCTAAAATAACATCTGCAACCCCCATATCTTTCATATCAAATTTACTTGTGAGCATGCGTTTGGTCGCCTTAACAACCTCACTATCGCTGCCCATTATAAGCATGTCATCTACATATAAGCACAAAATGGCAAAACCATTATGAGTGTTCTTAACATATACACATTTATCACACTCATTGATCTTGAAACCATTCGACAACATGACTTGGTCGAATTTAGCATGCCATTGTTTCGGTGCTTGTTTCAATCCATAGAGTGACTTGATAAGCCGACATACTTTCTTCTCTTGACTTGGAACAATGAACCCTTCGGGTTGTTCCAAATATATTTCTTCTTCCAAATCTCCGTTTAAGAAGGCCGTCTTAACATCCATTTGATGGATTTCAAGCTTATACACCGCTGCTATGGCAATTAGCATCCTTATGGATGTAATTCTAGTAACAGGTGAATAAGTATCAAAATAATCAAGACCTTCTCGTTGCTTGTATCCTTTTACTACAAGCCTAGCCTTATATTTATCAATAGCACCATCCACTTTCATTTTCCTCTTGAAAATCCACTTACATTGTAGTGGTTTATTACCAGGAGGAAGGTCAACCAATTCCCATGTATGGTTTGACAAGATGGATTCAACTTCACTATTGATAGCTTCTTTCCAGAACGGGGCTTCTGGCGAAGTCACAGCTTCTTTGAATGTCCGAGGCTCATTCTCTAACAGATACGTGAAGAAATCAGGTCCAAAAGACGTGGAAGTCCTTTGTCTTTTACTACGTCTAGGTTCATCCTCAATTGGATCATTTCTAGATATAGTATCTCGAGACCTCTTATTATTATCAATTGGCTCATATACTATGTTATACGGAAATATATTTTCAAAGAACGAAGCGTCCCTTGATTCAATTATCGTATTAACATGTATATCTGGGATCTCTGACTTGTGAACAAGAAAACGATATGCATTGCTATTCTGAGCATATCCGATAAAAACACAATCAACAGTCTTTGGCCCTATCTTAACCTTTTTAGGCTTAGGAACCGCAACCTTAGCCAAACACCCCCACACTTTGAGATAATTCAAGTTAGGCAATCTGCCTTTCCATTTCTCATAGGGAGTTTGTTGTGTTTTTCTGTGGGGCACTCTATTTAAAATAAAATTCGCCGTCAAAACAGCTTCCCCCCACAAATTCTGTGGTAAACCGGAACTATTCAACAATGCATTCATTGTTTCCTTTAAAGACCGGTTTTTCCTTTCTGCCACTCCATTAGATTGCGGCGTATAAGGAGGAGTCATTTGGTGAACGATACCAAACTCAGTACAAATTTCCTCAAAAGGAAATTCATATTCACCTCCTCTGTCACTTCTTATCATTTTAACTTTCTTATTCAACTGAGTTTCAACTTCGGACTTATAAATTCTAAAAGCATTCACAGCCTCATCTTTGCTACTAAGCAAATAAACATAACAATACCTCGAGCAGTCATCTATAAATGTGATAAAATACTTATTACCACCTCTTGACGGTATTGATTTCATATCGCATATATCTGTGTGTATTAAATCTAAAGGTTCTGAGACTCTATTGTCTACAGAATGAAAAGGAGGCTTAGAAAATTTAGATTCAACACACACTTGGCATTTCTCACTAGAACATTCGAATTTTGGCAATAATCCCATGTTCATTAATTTCTTTATCGACTTATAGTTAACGTGTCCTAATCTATCATGCCATAAATTAGGAGACTCAAGCACATAAGCAGAAACAGCTTTATTCATAACAACATTGGGTACAACAGTCATTACATTTAACTTGAAAAGACCATCACTGAGGTAACCCTTTCCTACATACATCTCATTCTTGGAGAGTACAAACTTATCGGATACAAAAACCAACTTGAAGCCATTCTTGCTAAGAAGAGATCCGGACACTAAATTCTTGCGTATGTCTGGCACATGTAGCACATTATTTAGTGTCACAACTTTCCCAGATGTCATCTTTAGAGCAACCTTTCCAACACCTTCAACCTTAGAGGTCGATGAATTACCCATGTAGAGTTTTTCATCACCTTCCATAGGCATGTAAGATGAGAACATTGATTTATTGGCGCAAATATGACGAGTTGCTCCAGTATCAATCCACCACTCCTTGGGATTTCCCACCATATTACACTCGGATATCATGGCAGTTAGATTGATATCATCAACACCATTGGAAATTTCTTCCACCACATTAGCCTGAGTTTTCTGTCTTTTCTTGGCTCTGCAGTCTTTGGCTCGATGTCCAGACTTGCCACAGTTGAAGCACTTGCCAACGAACTTCTTCAGGCCTTGGGTGAATCCCTCTCCAGACTTGCTAGTCATTTTTCTCTTCTTGTTGGGTTTTGATCCTTCTTCAACAACATTGACCCTTGAGACCGCCAAATTGCTGCCAACTTTCTTTTCGGAATTTCTATTGTCTTCCTCTATCCTCAACCGAACAATCAAGTCTTCAAGTGACAACTCCTTTCTCTTGTGTTTGAGATAATTCTTGAAATCTCTCCAGGATGGTGGCAATTTTTCAATGAATGCAGCCACTTGAAATGTCTCACTTAGAGTCATTCCTTCAGCATGAATATCATGCATAATCACTTGAAGCTCTTGAACCTGACTTAAGACGGTCTTTGAATCAACCATCTTGAAGTCCAGAAATTTACCGACAATGAATTTCTTCAATCCGGCATCTTCGGTTTTGTATTTCTTGTCCAGACTATCCCATAACTCTTTAGCCGTTTTTAGCGGACTATATACGTTATAGAGAGTATTGTCCAGACCGTTGAGGACATAGTTGCGACACAGGAAGTCAGAATGATTCCATGCGTCCACAGCAGCAAGCTTTTCTTTATTTGTCTCTCCAACGTCCAATTTAGGACCATCCTCATTGAGGAATCTAGCCAAGTTCAAGGTCGTGAGATAGAACAACATCTTTTGTTGCCATCTCTTAAAATCCGTACCATTGAACTTTTCTGGCTTTTCTCCGTGATTCGGAACAGGATTAACCGAAGTCGAAGCCATTTCTGAAATATAAACACATACCATATTCACGAACAGAATTGAAAATTTCTAATATGAACAATATTCGAAAAATTCGTTAACGAACAGAATGTGCAAATAGAATCGTATTCTATACGATATGACAAGGAACATACGAACTATACAAAAGTTCGAATTAAAGAAACGGCAATATGATATTTGATATGAACAACGCATAAGAATATACGAACAGAACCGAAGCAAGAATTCGTCTTAAGATTGTAGTCGGCTAAGTTCGTATATCAGAAATTAAAATCAAACGTTAGGAAAAAACTAACCTGAAAGCAGTACAAACCAAATAAGCGGAATGTTGATCCGAGCCCAACGAATTAACGTCGTGTCCTTAAGACGAATTTGGCCCCTCAATCGCACCCGAGGATATTGGACAATCGTCTCCCGAGGATAGAACGGATCTCGTTCCTCCGAAGCGGCACGTATTCGGAGGACTCCAACGAACGCAATTTTGCAGAACAATCGCACCAAATGACAATGATGAAGTGAATATGCGTAGAGTGCGTCGGGAAAAAATGAATGCCACAAAGTGATATTTGTATTCCGAACTAAACTGTTCGGTCTTATTCAAGTGACGAAAAATGAAGAGTCGCGAGTTTTCGTGAATAGTAGCGAAGGTTCGCTTGAACCGGTTCGGTTCATGAACAGTCGCGAGAAGGGCTTCGGTTTTCTGTTCGGGCGAACCGAACCTCACGAACATACATGTTTATTTGTCCAAATAAATAAATTCTAAACAACGTGTCTGTTCGAAAAAAATAAAAACCGATAGAGAGTGGACCCGGAACCGAACCGGCCGGACGGACGGCGGCGGCGGCGCGCGGGAGGTGGACCGACCTAGCTTGACGTAGGTCCTCTCTCTTCCACAAAAGTGGGGTACCCCTTGGGGCCCAAACCCATTTGTGAGGCTCAACTATTTGAACCCATCTCCCATCTCTCTTCTACCCTATGTGGGACACTTTCACCCACACACTTCTCATTCAATTCTATGGGATTTTGGTTCCAAAATCCCAACAAATATGCGGTCAGCGGCTCAACAATTCAATTACATCTTATTTAATAAGTTGTAAAGTCAGGTTTTATAAAGATGGAACTGAGTGGTCAATTAATTAATCTCTTAATTTTAATTCTAAGTTGGGAATATACGTGTTCGGAAAAAGGTCTTTAATTAGTTGAGCCATATCTTAGCCTTATATGATCAGCCTAATGATCTTGAAGATATGATGTTAACCAGTGAAGGGCTGTTTTGCATATTCGTTGTCACGCTTAATGTCATATTATGTCTGGAGTTTGAGCCCGTATACACTTTTTTATTTTTTTTATTTTTTTGTTAGAAAACTTTTTTATTTGGATTAGTATTAATTTAATGAAGTTGTTTCCTTAACTGGTTTGCAACGAAGGGTCTTACAATTATATCTGCACAAGAAAGAAGGAAGCTCTCTGCCACTACAGGACAACATAAGAGGCTCATTTAAGGTGCGTTCGCTTGGCAGAAAATGAATGATTTGAAAAATATTTTCCGAAAAATAATCGCTTATATCGTTTAGACAAATGAATGAATGGAAAATTTTTTCATCACCCACGAAAATAGTCAAGCATAGATTATTATCGATGATGAAAATATTTTCTATTGACTAATCTTTCTAAACGATATAAGCAATCATTTTTCGAAAAATACTTTATAAATTACTTATTTTTCGCGGAACGAGCACATCCTTAGGCTGTGTTCATTTGCGGAAAAACATTTTTCCGGAAAACATTTTCTGCGTTTTCCGGTGTTCGGGGGCGGAAAATGTTTTCCGTGGGAAAACATTTTCCTTCCCCACCCCCAAATCCTTCATTGTTTTGAGGAAAATGATTTCCTCTTTTCACAAAGAGGAAATCATTTTCCCCCAAATTGAAGGCAAAATTGCCCATGGGAGGGAAAATGTTTTCCGCGGGAGAGGAAGTTGATCGCGGTCACCGCCGTTGGCCGCCGGCCGCCGCCGTCGCCGCCGCCGCCGCGGCCGCCCGCCCGCCACCGCCCGCCGCCGCCGCCGGTCGCCCGCCGCCACCGCCGCCCGCCGCTCGCCCCGGTCACGGTCGCCGGCCGCCACCGGTCGCCGGCGAAAAATATTTTCCGAAACTTTTTCATATTGATCGCCAAACGCCGGAAAATTATGTTCCGGGAAAACATTTTCCAGAAAAATGACTTCCGGAAAAATATTTTCCAAAAGGAGAATATTTTCCGCCAAATGAACGGAGCCTTAGTGTATAAATATTTATTTATTTATGGGGTGGAAAAGAAGTCTTTGTGCAAGAGGAAAGAAAAAAAAGTAGACATCACTTCTTTTCTGAATAGTGGTCGGTCAACGTGGGTTTGACCGTGAAAGGGATCTATTTCTTTCTTTGTGGCCGTTTCTCTAGCTCTCCTTTTGGATGACACACAAGGGAAAAAGATAAAGAAGCGTGCGTTGTCTTGGATAGCCGTACGCAAAGCCTTTGCTTTGGGGTTTCAACACTTGGCGGCTACGAGTTTTACGCCCAATTGAGTTATTTATCCGTAAACATTTGAGCTTGTGTATAATTCGGGTGTGAAAAACACTCAAGCGTATAAGTAATTATAAATCTGATTCTCCGATTATAGTAGATTATTTACTGCTGGCTCTCCCTGTAAAGTAGGTTCCAACACTCACACTGAACCACTTAAATTTATGGTATCATTTATCGTTCCTTGTTTATTTCTCCGATTCTCTCGCATTGATTTAATTGCAAGATCATGTTAGTTTCCATGTTAATATTACAACACTTTGGTTACGTTTGGGAGAGATGTGAGAGAATGACTTTGCATTTAGAGAAATGACTTCGACTCCAAGGACTTCGGTCTTCACAAGTGAGTTTCTACTCCGCTGTAACTATCTCTACATTGCGAATCAGGTTTGGTGCAAAGCGCCACCACCGCTCAACCTCAAATTGGGTTGGATTCAAGCCGCCAACCTACATGTGTTTGGACTTTGAATAGTTAATCTAAGTTATCAATTTGCAACTATAATACATGCGAATTTCAACACATATCTTCATTGCTTGTGTTGCTGAAACAAGCGATCGAATGCTACAATCGATAGAAGAGTAAAATAAATCGAACGGTGATATGACTTACATCTACGGGGATAGCAGCAAAAAATTCCAACATAGATCAAGCGATATAACAAATATTACAACCACACTCAAGTCATTCAAATATTTTCAGTGTTTCTCAGCCCCCTAATTACACTAATAACCGCACACAGTATTTAGCCTTACAATTACTCATGAAATTATCTCTCACTCTCACGAAAGAATTCACAAATCTTACTTACAAGATTTAATTTGATTCAACACTAAAAACTCTCGGGGTGTAATTCACGAAGAAATCGCCATTCGATACTCTTCACAGGAAGCCACACTTCTTATATATAGACAAGAGTTGGATTCAAAAAAAGAAACCTGCTCAAACTTGGTAACTACTCAAATAGGAAACCTATTTAAATTTAAAAAGTTTTCTTTTTGGACTCAAACTTCAGACATATTTTCAACAGCCCGGAATTTGGCTACTTAATCTTAGATACAAATTTGCACATACAATACATGAGCTTGGACTTTGACTAGTTGTTCTTAGATACTAAATTGCATCTATAGCACATATGAATCCCAGCACATCTCTATCTATTGCCTGGACTTTGATTAGGTAAAATCTTAGGCTGCGTTTGGTCGTCTGGATTTTTAGTCATGATAGAATTAGATAGGACATGATATGAAATTCAAGGAATTTGCTATATCTTATTTACTGTTTAGTGAATCACAGTAATAAATCCATATATTTTCACATATTATTATGTCTATTATTTGCTATGAATGTCATATCAGTGTAAATAAACCTAAATTTTTTTAAATTTTTATTTTATTTCTCAAAAGTTCCTAAATATATTGAACGTTTCTTTAGCGTATGACGAAATTACTAATCACGGGAAGTTACTAGTAGTTGAAGAGATTACTCCCACAAATAATATGTACTTTTTGCCCTTACTGAAGAAAAAAATTCAAAAACTAATATTCTTTGGGTGGGTTCTGCAGGTTTGGTCCAATCGGTCCTGTTCCTCTCCAAGAATTGGGATACCGACTGATTCCCAAATTAACTCCCTGGAACTAGCCGATTTGATACGATCTGATCCGATTCCTGCGTTGGACTAGACCAATGGACACCCCTACTACACAACGTCCTATCACAATCCCAATGATGAAAAGTTATTCACTGCTCCACGTAACATTGATTGGGCGGCCTAAAGTGGGTAGGTCTTGGTTCAAGAACGGAATTTTAGCCTAGGCCTGCCCATGTTGCCCTTTTGGTTGATCGGGAATGGCGCAGCCCATCCACGCCGCCAAGCCATGGTCACCTCGATCTTCATATGTTTCATTTATATAAACTTGAAGTATAATTTGTCATTTTACCCTGTCCTTCGCATGGTTCACACTTGTGGGAAGGCATATTATGCTTTTTAGGAGGTTGGTTCTCGAAACTTTTTCACCTAGCCGAATCGTGCAAATCACAATCAGTGATTTAGTATGTCTCACGTGGCGCCACATGGTTCGCTTAGGAGGGAGCCTAGAGACCACAATAAGATCTACGGCCCGCTGCCCAACTGAGCTCTATGATTGCTTATGGTCGGCCTAAATCCCAAAAGGTGGGCCTTTAAGAACATCATTGGCCATCTTCATGGGCTCCCTCTAATCTTTTGGACTTCTCTATCCCACAACGGCCCTCCCTATACTTCGAAAGATTGTAATGTCACTTCAGTACTAATGAGAAGAATTGAATCCAGCACTGTAGTTAGGACTTGGAAGACATTGGACCTCATAAAAGATTGAAATGTGCTGAGATTGTCCGAAGCCTTTTGTCCAAACTATATAGATAGATGCAAAATAATGCGGTGGATCTCAGGCAGGAATGCACAGAAAGGGAGGGCCTGTGGGATTGACAGAGCTGGACTTTTACTTGATCTCTTTTTGCGCCTTTATGTTTATGCAAGCAGAACTTAGAACTTGGAGCTACCAATTCATCAACCTGCTAGACGCTAGGACATCGCTTTCAGGAAATAATCGATGGTTTAGGAATTAGCTTCGAATTTGTTGGGCCTACTTATTCTGATAAACCCTAAACTCTAAATTCTAAAACAGGATAATTGGAGCAATTGCGATAATATGGTTCATTGATATTCCTGGTATAGTAGATGCTATCACACGTATAAGCATACTCAATTCGATAGAATTGTTTGATCTTAAAGGGGATTTTCTATAATTTCGCATGTGATTCATTTCATTTCATATTGTGTCTCCTCTCATTGTGTTTGATTTTCGGAGGTTATTCACAAAGTTCTGAATCAGGATGCATATTATCGTGGTTACACATATCGTGTCATTGTCGATTACCACGAAAGATAAAGTGACAAACTAAGCTCACGGATGCAGTAGAGGTAACTCAACTTCTCTGACAGAACCAACAGATACATTGCATTTAGTAAAGAGTCCCATTTTGAAACGTGGCATCATTTATTAAGTTCGCAGCCACTAAAGCAAACATTCGGGGATAACTAAAAGATGACTTGTTGCAATCTCCCCCAGTTCATGGTTTAAGAAAGATGCAAGAGCTACACTTTTCGATTCATATCCATGCATCATTCAATTAGAACAAGCTCACTGATAGATCTCAATGACCTGTTATTCTTTCATCATCTTCCCGGTCAAGCATTGCTTTGATTTATGCAGAAACCGCAGTGCCGACAGAAATTACTACACCTGCAACAGTCCCTTCTCCTTGAAGTATTCGACAGATTGGTCATAGATGTCCTCAATGCTGTACTTGTAGGTGAAGCCCTCCTTGATTAGCTTCTCTGAAGAGATTATCAACTTGGGCCTGGATGGGAGATCCCCGAATCTGCATGCGGCAATCGGCCCAAAATCAGAACGACAACCAGATTGGATCATTGGATGTCCAGAACCTGTGCATACAAATATACCAGAAAGTTTTGATCAACATTGGTAGTGACTTACTCTGTTGGGGCTTTGTATTGCGGGTATCTTTTGTTCAGGAACTTTGCGAGTTCTGGAACACTGGTGTTAGCAGCGCAGCAGATGTATCGCCCAGAAGCAGATTCCTTCTCAGCCACGAAAATGTGGGCGCGGCAGACGTCCTCAACATGCGCGATGGAAATAGAACCCGACAGCATTTGCATGCCTTTCAGGCCGTTCATCAAGAACTCGTTTCCTGTAAAAAGAAATATCAGAGGCATTAGGACAAGCACGCTTCTCTTGTGCTTTTCTGTGATTAGTTTTGTTCCGACATGGGATCGGTCCTGTCCGGCCTCCCAAGTGAGCGAACTTATAGTACTGTGGACGGTTTCGGACCTGTTAGCAGAGACATTGCGAGACAGACACTGCTGGGGACATCCAGAGTGAGAGAGCGGCCAGCCATGAGGGTTGGGATGACAGTTATAAGTTCGATATCATTTTCCTCCGCGAATTTCCACGCTGCCTTCTCCGCCAGCATCTTGGAAGCAGGGTACCCCTGAAAATAGTGAAATTGAAAGGCCCATCTATTTCAATTTGTCTTCTTCAACAGCTCAAAAGTCAAATCTGCATCTATGGCCAACTGATTTTACCCAGGTAGGCGGCTTCACAGCGGTCAAGAACTCGGCGTCTGTCCAGTTCTTCTCATCCATGACCAAACCCGTTTCCTGAATATTGTTGATTGAAACTGCAGCTGCTGATGAAGTCAACACGACGCGTTTCACCGTCTTCGCTTTAGCACAGGCTTTGAGGACATTCAGGACTCCCTGGATTGCCGGCTTGATCATGTCATTCTGTAAAATCAGAGCAAATGCTGTTTCAGAACCAATAAAACGTCTCATTGGAAATTCCAGTAAGCCCCAAATTATGCACTTATTACATACCTCGGGGTCTTGGGAAGCAAAGTTGACCGGGGTCGCGACATGGAAGACGAAGTCGCAGCCAGCTATAGGAGCATCGAAGCTCGATTCATCAGTGAGATCCGCCCTGAAAATCTTGAGGTCACCCAGGTTCTGGAGCTCATGGAGATGGCACACCCTCTTTTGATTATCTGCAACAATGTAAAATAGCAAATCAACGAACCGTTCCAACTTCAGCGCCTAATTCATTAGTTCCGCAGCTTCCACGCAATCAAGACATGTCATGTTGCTGGAGTATGAGCATACTTCAGTTCTCTGTGAGCACTACCAAATTACTAAAACGCAGCCTTTAAAGTCGGAACCACGTTGCTTCCAATTTTTATTATGTTTGCCATCCTCCTTGATCATGCGCAATGCACACTAGAGTATTGACAACCCGAGTCGGGTTGTTCATATTGAGCTAAATGCAAGAACTTGGTTTCATCTATGGTTAAATTGGCAATAGTTTGAAGGGAGCGAAATGAAATTTTCCCTCGTTTCGCAGGGTATAGGCATTTTCCCAAACAAATGGGAGGCTTGAACTAATCAGCAATCAAGGAATGAATATGCCACAAAAACAGAGCATTCCCCTGTACCAACAGACCAAGCAGATGGAGAAAATACTTGATTTTCATACGTTTTTCAGGAGAAAAAGTAAAAAAGAGAGAGATCAACCTGGGTCCCTGACAGTGGTATTCACAGCATAGCCCTTCTCAAGCAAAAGCTTGACCAGCAAAGAAGCCACGAAACCTGTCCCTCCAATGACACACGCCTTCTTGTTCCCCACAATCTCGGTAGCCATCTCTCTCTCTCTCTCTCTCTCTCTCTCTCTCTCTCTCTCTCTGTGGACTTTTGGATGCCCTTGAAGGCAAAACAAACAGCAACAGCAGCAGAAGTAGAAGGAGAAGAATCTCCAATGGTGGGTATTGGGCAGTAATTCTTGGGGTGAGTTCGGTTTTCTTAAGTAGGCGAGTGGGTTGTGTCCTTCTCATGCTCTTCCCCCATCTAACCTGAGGGAAGAAGGTGAGCACGTGACTTCTCCCGTACATTCACCTACAACTCAAAGCTCTCCCATGCATTGAGATTTAAACCTTAATGAATTGAACTGAATTCCTTTTTTTGCTGACAAAAAAGAGAAGAATAATAAAAACTAGATATCAGATGCAGACATGGACTGTCTACATCAAAGTGACGTCACAGTTTGATTTTTTATTGGACTGCACCTAATTATTAAGGTTGGGAATTTAAGTGCTGAGTGTCCACTGTACCCGGGTCAAGCTATGTAAGAGCTTAAACGGACTTAGAGATTATATGGAGTTCAGATTTCAATATAGTTTGACAAGATCATCCAGCTTCTCATTCAAAAAAACAAATGAATTTAAAACTCAATTTGTTTCACAAAAAAAATATTTCTGAAAATTAATTTTAAGGAATTATTTTTCAGTATTTGGCTAAAACTTGAAATTGAATTAGAAAATATTTTTCCGTTGTTTGGCATAAAAAATCTGATTTAATTTTCTTAGATAAACATACACTATTCGAACGCTAATAACCTGTGCATTGGCAGTCAAGGAACTGAGTATGGGCACTAGAGTCCCAAGTTCGGCCTTGATGGAACCAGACCCAGGTGCTAGGATTGAGGCACGAGCACTTGGGTCCCGCGTGCGGCCTAGATGGACCTAAGCGTGGGCACTAGGGACCCGTGCCCGGCCTCAATAGACTCGAGCACAGCCTTTGTGGACTTGGGTCAGGGTGTTGGGGATCTTATCTCAAGTACCGGGATCTCCCTAGGCCCGAGTGTTGAGGCATTAAGCACAGGCACCAAGGTTTCGGGCTCTGCCTTGATGAACCCAAGCGCGGGCACCAGGGATCGGCTATAGGCACTGGGGTCGCGGGCCTAGCCTCAATGGATCCAAGCCGGGGCGCCGGAGACCTAGTCTTGGAAAATGATTTTTTATTTTTTAAAGAGGAAATCATTTTATTGAACTTAAGTATGGGTTTTCCGTTAACTCATTTTCCTAAGCGAACCAAACGCCAGAAAAGGAGAAAATTGTTTTCCGTGAAACAAATGGAGCATAAGTATTAGATTGTTCATTCGGCTCAGTTCGATCGTATTGCAATTTTCTCATTGACCCCACATATTCTTTTTAAATGATTATATTAACGGCTAAAAACGACCAACTTTTTGTTATTATTGACAAGTGACAGACTTAGTCGATGCAAGCAGAATTTGGCGAAAACAAAAAGTTGTCAATGAACAGAACAATTGACAACACACGACATGAAAGTTATTGACGAGAGCCATCATCAAGACTTAGGAAGTTGATTGACAAAGTCATCGATAATGAGCAATCGGCACAAAAACATAATTGTTTGGCCGTACCACTATTTTAGGATTTTTATAGCGTCTTGATTATAAGTGTTGCTAGATAATATGAGATTGTGTAAGGTCTTGCAACCCCCAATAGGATTAGGAAATTATTTCTTTATTCAAATTTAATAACCGTTGTATGTAATCGTCTATAGAGTGATATAGATACCCAAGTGTATTCTTTGTAAACGCCTCCAATCAATCAAAGAACCCAACATCTTATGCAAATTTATCCTTTTGCTATATCCTCTTGCATTTTACATCACTGGCAACGATTGTTTCCAATGTCGTTCTTTTAAATTCCTTCTCAATAATTTTCCTATCCAAAATCAATAAAAGACCATTCACATTATTTATCGATTCATATCCATCCATCCATCCATATTCTTAAAAAATATTTCATCACCCTTTTGGCGAAACAGATTCAAAGAATAGTCATATTTGCATTTTTCGAGGACGTCGTCCGGGACAAATTATCTTATCTACAATCATTTTTTTTTTCGAAATTTGTGTAGGCGATTTGGATTCACAACTCAAACTTTCCCTTCCGCAGATGCATTTGGCATCATCCATCTATTATTACTAAGTTCTCGTATGCACACTAATGATGTATTGATATGTAATCAACTGATCTCCATACTTAGCTGGGGATAAAAAACAGAAAGTAAATATAGCACAGCATGCACAAAAGGGTGAAGCTTAGGGTTTTTGTTGCAATGCAAGGTGGGTAGTTGTCGACTCAACCGGGTAGAGGAGCATCACGTGAACAACTTCATGTTAGGTGAGCTTCTCAGCAGGAGGATGCTTTTTTCGTGCTGATATGACAATGCACCTAAATGCAATATTTTTAAGATACCTTTTCTAGAAAAGAATATAAATAAATAAATTATTGGATAAATAGATAGATGGTCCTATACTTCTGTAATGTGGAAAAATATTTTAAATACGCATGCTGATATTTATCTGACTAATTCCATAAAAAACACCAACTTTACTTTGAGTGAAAATTATGGCCCGAACTTTTTTTTGTCTCAATAAAAAGTATAAACTTTTACTTGAGTCTCAAATCTGGCTATTGTGATGCCAAATTTTCAAATTTTTTAGGCCATATTTGACATTTAAGTGAAAGTTTATGACTTTTATGAGACAAAAAAAAATTTGAACCAAAATTATTACTCAAGATAAAATCGATGCTTCTTTTGGAATCAGGCCGATATCTATCAGCGTCCCTTCAACTAATATTGGCGTTATTATACAGTGATGAGAGCGAATGAGCCAAACCCAAGATGTTGACCCAACTTGGTCCTAAGAATTTCTTTCTTTCGGCCCAATTTTGGTCCGGATTTTCTCTCCTGAAATTGATTTTTTTTTTCCTTCTAAAACCTTTTTCCAATCTTTGCTTCTGATGAGCTCTTTTATTTCTGCAACATGCTGTGACATTTCAAATTAGTTTTCAATGTGAAGTCTCTGATTCGCACGCTTTCAAATGCCAAAAACAGAAAAACAGTCTCGTGTTTGGACTACCTTCTCGCATTTAAGCTCACATTTCGCTTAATCTACAAAGTTAGCGAGATTTTTGATAAGTTCGAGGTTTACCAAGTGAAGTGACGTTGCGAGCCCAATTATTTGGATCAACAAGAAGCAGATATTCCAGAAGTAGCCACGTGTCTTCATCTCATGGTCTTTGGCTTCTTGTCCACAATTTTGTCTTTGGCACTATAGTTAAAGCATAAAAATGACACCTTTTGATGGTGATGTTGTCGTCAAAATAATTACGATTATGGTCTTGACTCTGATGGAGATTATTACTGTTTTTTACTTTGCCCTATGCATTAATACATAAATATTTAGAGTGACGAAAACAAGTGAGAAAATAGCACAAATAATCTTTGAACTCTAATTCAAGGTGCAATATCGTCACCAAATTGTTAATTTATTCAATGTGAACTTTAAAACAGTACAATTCAAATATGCACGTGATCTAGTAAATGCATCTGAGACAATTCTAGAATACCCATTCGAGGACCCAACTTGGGTTCGAAGCGGACTTGAGATATGTAAGCGGGCTCGTCAAATTCACATCCAGGCCTAAATCAAGCCTCCCAAATCCGATTTAGCTGAAGCCCAACTCAAGATATGTTGAAAGGGAAAAAAAATTACATAAATAAACAAATAAAATCCTAGGGCCTCAATTGGCAGTAGCTTAAAAAATATGTGATTTTCAACCCCTTTAATGATGTGATCTTGATAATCCCACAACATGAACATTCTGCTAAGGGTGTTCTATTAGTTGAAGTAGTGCTGGGGGTGTTCAAGAGAAACCGAAACCCATACGACTCCAATTAGGCCAAAATCAAAGTCAAACAGAATTTTTCCTTTTGTTGATTTTTGTAGTTTACTTCAAGTTATAGAGGAGAATAGGCGAAATACTTGCCGATTTTGTAAAGTTTTGCAAACTGAAACCTAACATGAACCCCAAACGTTCATTATAATTGCATTGTTAGGTTGTAAATTGCAATTGATGTAACGGGAGATGGCAAGATGATGCTAGTGATTGATTGAAATATCAAATTGTCATGAATTTAAAAGTTGATGCTCCTTGTCTTTATGATTCGACAAGCATTTGAATATATACTTTTTTTAATTAGAATCGGTATGTTTAGAATGAGCCACTCGTTGAAGTGATTTGACCTTTACCTAGAGGCAAAGTTAGTTAATGAGGAAAAGCGGTTCTTACGATGAAAAGTTATTAATGATAAAAAGCTGTCTCTTTACTTCTAATTTGTTAGTCGCAAAACATTTATGCCTAAATATTTATAGTTTTCAATGCACCATTTTTTTCTTGTGTAATAAATATTTTGAAAATCGAAATTATTATTTTTTGTTAGTTCCTTATGGAGCTTGGAAGTTTGAGCTGTATTGTGATCCAAATGCTAACTATCCATCATAGTTCCTCAACATTTGCCTTGTCTTATGGCCCATTTATCAGGTCTTCATATTCTAGGACATATTCCATGCAATGAAGCAGAGCTCTTCATCACTGTTTGAAAGGGAAGGAATTAAGAAGGGAACATGCACAGCTAGAAACTCAGACAGATGACATGAAAATGACAGCAAATAAGAGGCAAAGAATTCACAGTTGGCACAAACAACTATAGAGAGAGAGAGAGAGAGAGAGAGAGAGATGGGTATTGCCATTAAATATCCGAACTGCTCTTGCTTCTCTCTTCTCCTTACTAGCTTATATATCGGGATAAGATGGTCCCTCCCTCTCTATCTTTTAGCATGGACATTGCCGAAAGACCTTTCAGCATTTGCAAAGTCGAGGGCACATGCCGAGCGGGTCCACTGAAAGAAACCATCTTTAAATGCATTCACAACCTCTTGGAGTTTCCCCTCCGTTACAATCCTCGGTGATCAACATTTTCCATCCAGATGGATGGCCAATCGAACTTTTTAAGTACGCCACTTGCTGATGGTCGCCTTTAGTCAGGGCCGGTTTGCGAATTTCGAAGGCGCTGCCGATGTAGCAACTATGAGTCACAGCACGATCTACTGAAGTTCACGCGCAATCCTTATAAAAGGTATTGCCTAAAGCACTTGCTGATAAATTATAAGGTCGATTTAACTTAACCGTTGACGACGGTGCAGAAGCATAACACGTCGACCATGTTCTTTTCCACGGAAGTGCAATTCATCTTTCATAGTGTATCGAAAGGTAAGTAGCGTGGCATCACAGGCAGAGAGAGAAGATCGATGATATAAATGAATACTTCACCTAAAACAGGAGGCCAACAATTTCCAGACTGGACAGAAAGGCTCATCCGACGACCAAAGATACGGCAGTTAATGCAAGAAACAGAACTCTGCATCGACTCAGGACATTACATACTCTAATACCCCAAAGATCTTCGTGGATTATGTATATTAAATTGTTCATCCATTAAGTTGCTTAATTTCGCGATTATCATGAGAGCTTTATGTTCTAAATTTTGTACAAACATATTCAAGCTGACAAAATTTTTGCAGTCGGGCTTGCTTTTGTTCTCCTAATAGAAACCTACTTATTCAAACAGTCTTTGGTTATACTTGACAATACTCGGTACCGGAAGACAACTTCTCAAGCACAGAAGAACAGCGAAAGTGAAGAACCGTTTAGTGTTGATGAACCTGATAAGAATAGAGTCAATATTATTATTGCATCTATAGGAAGAAGAATGACAAATGTTGCAGAAGAACCATATACGACTGGAAACTGGAAGAATTTTCTTTTATAGCCCCCACTTCAATTTCGTTTCAGGGTTTGCAAATTACCACAAAGCAAGGCAAGAGAGCTTTCGGATTCCATATATAAAGTTCTTCGATGCTTGAGAACTGACCCACTTTCCCGGCCAATGAGTCGAACCCAGATTGGCTCGCCATTTCATGAATGTTTTCTAGAGGCTTGTGGACTCTCCCAGCAATTACTCTGCAAACCAGCAGAGCCTTCCTGAGGCACTCATCTCCTTCACCTAATTTAATTGATTCGATGGCTCTTGCGCTCGTGGATGAAGTGAATATCCCTGCACCACCAGCCAATTCCTTCTTCGAAGGAAACCCGTGTCTCAAAATTCGACAAACACCACAATTGTTGAGATTACATAGGGCGGAAGAACCGACGCCGAGCGAGCAAGCCACGATTGTGCTGTGGAATCTTAGGAGCTCATTTCCATCGGCCAAACAACGGGAGTGCTTCTTGGATAACTTGCTGGCTCTGATCTTGACCATCTCTCGATATTCTTCAAACCGGGCGAGGGTCTTTTGCATGTTGTGGACTTTCAAGACTCTCTCAATCTGTCCACAGCTGCTGTACTCAGACTTCAACCAGCTTGTTTGGCAAATTATTTCCACTATTTTTTTGGATGAATCTCCATCACTTAGTTCAGTTACTGGAAAAAGAAAAAGTTGCAATCACATTAACAAATTGACAGTTGAGGTTAAGAGACTCCTCACCACACCCAGTTCTGTCCTTTGCTGATTTTCCATCCTCAGATAGCTTAAAACCAGAAGTTCAATCCCCAGTTCATTCAGACTACCCCAAATTAAATACACGATTATACATCTATCTACCAGAGAATGAGAAACTGCAAAGGCAGTGCAGAAACAGATATGATCATGTGGCTCAAGGTAATTTACCAGCATGTTTGGAGAGATGATGAGCTTCAACAGCATCCAACTTCTTGAATCGCTCGCCGCACTTGTGGCACGTGAGAACCAAAGATCCAACATGAGCATCAGGGCCTACAATACTCCTGGACTTTGGGAAACCGCCGCTTCTGCAACTGACAGACGTGGACGAACTGCTGCCAATCCTCCTCGAAGGAGTACTCATCGACCTCGGGGAACTGTAACTGCTTGGAACCATGTACTGGCCCCTAGGACCAGGTGTTCCAGGATGAAGTGTCCCGACAAAAGTCGATGAATTCGAATCGCTCCTGCTATGATTCCCACCGACTTTGCCTCCGACACCCATGATCTTAATTTCGCATTTCGAGTTATTGAAGACCACTTCATGGGTTATGGGGTTGATGAACTCGCTGCTGGCAATGGATCTTGGGCTACAGCTTGGTGGCTTCTGAGCGTGCCTCTTGCTTCCATGAACAACATCTCGGAGATGCGATATCGACTTCGAGCAGCCGCACCTTGGCCTTCTTGTGATGATGCTGTTGAGGCTCCTCAGCCTTGGTTCATGAGCATCCGACCGATGATTTGACTTGCAGTCCAGTGATCTCTTGAGGGCAAACCAAACTGCAGGCATCTTTGTCGATCCCTCACTCGCTGCTCTTGTGCTCTTCTTTTGGCGTTTCTCTTTCACGACTCCAATTCCAAACCTTGAAATACAGAAAGGGTCGAGCAAGGCAGAGTGAGAGAGTCCTGGCTTGCCATCACCCTGTGCACAAGTTGAAGCAATAAAGAGATGTGATCCGGGCAAGGAGGGAAAAACATGCCTTGTTAGGACCAGCAAGCATTTAGGGATGTCGTCTGCTTATATAGAAAGCCTTTGAGAGAGACGAGGAACTTATTATAGAAAAACTTGTGTACATAGATGTCATGATTTTTTGGTGATTACAAACGAGCACTGTTCATTTATGGAAAATTTGGTGTCAATTGAGAATGACCTGTTCATCATTCCAATTGAATTGATTAATATGGCTAGATCGGCTGTATGTGCACAGTACTATACCAAGCCGGATTTAGATCAAGTAGAACTAACTTAATACTGTAAATGAGCTAAGCACAATGTGTACTTTCTCGAATTCCAAATCCTCCGCGGGAATGTTCGCTTTGCTATTCAATTATCATTCTAATTGTTTTCTCCGACCACAGGGTTGGCTTAGCGGTTAAGAAGTGGACACGTGTACATGTCGACAAACTTATATAAAAAAACTCCATGCTGAGAATAATTCGTTCGCTATATTCCAATGAAGCATCTTGGCTTCATTGAGCGTTTCTTTACACTAGATGGACAGTGTGTTATGAGACTCTCAAATTACACATGTAAAAAATGTCCTCGAGTTTGAATTTGTAAAGGAAATCCGATCCTTTGACCCCAAAAAAAAAAAAAACCCAATCCTCAGTCAAAAAAAGAAAAAAATAAAACCCATTCCAATCCAATTAGATTTCTAACGAGTGCTTTCCTAATTTGAGTAGATTTTCAAAAAATGGTTTTCCTATCTTGAATCCAATCACTATATTATAATAAGGAAATTTAATTAGTATAAAAGTTTGCGGGTAAGATTTTGCGAATCCCTTTATAAGATAAATAGATTATTTCATGAAAAATTATGAGGGCTAAAAGTTATATTAATTATTGAACGTGATTAGGAATACCGAAAGTGTTTGAGTAACTAAGAGCAAGAATTTAATCTCTGTGACATCCCCGCCGACTGAATCACGTAGATACGGCATCCAATTAATTTCCTTATTCCATGCCATGCATTATTGCGTTCAGTGGCTCGTTTTTCGCACCAACATAGAAGCTATAAACTCGATTACGGCTAATGTGTTTTCACCAAGTTGATTGTAGAACGTGCATATACATCGTTAAGTGGGGTATTCCTTAACATGTGACAAGGGGACATTCTAAATCAACGACAAACGGGGTAGCAGCTTAGCGTAGACCCAAAGGATCACCAACAACCTGCTGGTCAGCATCTCACGGACATGGCCCCCCCTTACAAAAGCCAAAACAGTCTCTAGTTGTCACCTGGTTACGCCATAACCACATCGGAACTAAAGTTTGTTTTCTTGTGTTACTTAATCGTTGAAGTCCCACTCGAGCTGCCTAACGTTTTTGTTTGCGTCTTTCGGATTGATTGATGTAGTCGTCTGTTCATTGGCAAACTTGTGTTGGCTCGCTCGACGTTTCAACGCCCTTAGACTCAGTCCCATCTTCTCGGTCGAATTTGGAATGCGACTCTTTCACGCATGAGACGGAAGCTCGGAGACTCTTGTCTCCGCGCATCGAACGGCACTAATCAGGAGCAGACTAGGCCTACCTTGTTAGTTTATACGCAATCTTAAGGACTATAGTGATTCGGAGATCTTGTCTAAATAGCAAGAGAAGTAGAGTATACGAAACCAGCCTCTGCTCAATCAGAAGTAGAGGGTAATAGATTCCTTACCATCAAGAATAGATGGAGCACATACCCAGATTCCTCCTCTTCTTTTTTGTATGGAGAGAGTAGAATTGTCATGTTCTTCGATCACTTGATCCGCAATTAAACGTTGCAGCATGCACGACCCCGTAGGGCAGTCCACCTAGTCATTCTACTCAAGAAAACAGCCGTTCGTTAATGGAGAAAATAGTTTCCGATGATCAAGGTTGCTGGATTAATCTAAACTGCTAGTTGTCCCAACCCAGTTGATCTTCTAGTGCTAAGGCGGACAGTAATCATTCTTGATCTGAGTCGTGGTAAGCACAGGTACCACCTCCGTTAGACCAAAATAGGCACACCAAATGCAGGCGCAGGAAAGGTAAAAGGAACAAAATATCCGGCGGCAGCCCCTTACTAATGACACTAATGTTATAAGAGAACAGACGCCATCGAGTAGAACAATTATACCGGTCAACCACAAGAACAAAAGCGATCTGACCAATCATTCTATGCCTAGAAGTGCACATGCAGATGTTTGTGAACAGTTGCGTTAACGAATGACAAAAGCATGCAAACGCGTCTGATTATAATACGACAAAACGCATGAAACACGAACCAGTGTGGGCTAAAACTACCATAGAGAACTACCTCTAAACTTTTATTCTTTCTTGGTGGATGGCACCCATGATATTTTATGAAAGGGGCCACTAGTAGCTCCTTGGATCGATTTCGGACTTCTGGGAATGACTGCCCTTCGTACAATGGAGAAACCCATTAAAAGAGAAAAGGGCCGGCGTACTTACAGCTGAAGAGAGACTTGGTGACTGACATCGTCTTGGATGGCCCCGGGTGGTCTTTCAAATTAAGCTTTCCTTCTTCCATGTTAATGGACAAACTTATCTACTACTTCTGCACTTTCGATTGCAGAACATAGTTAAGCTGTAAACATCAGTTAATTAGACACTTTCAGTACAAATTACGAAGTGATGCACCGTGTTCGCAGACCGTAGGATGGACAAGTAAAAGCACAACTGATTTCTCGTTACAAAAGATGTGGTTTTAGATGGACCAACTTGCAATACTTCAATGTTTTAGCCGAGAGATTTCAAGATGGACAAAATTTAACTTTCGCAAATCAACACATTACCACACATTATATAACCAATCTGAAGACAATTGAAAGAACCCTGCTATAACCCCAACACGCACGAGGAGATTAAAAAGAAATGCCAGAGAGAGAGAGAGAGAGAAAGAGAGAAAGCTATTACTAAATTAAACAGGATAATGTTACACTCTGATCATATTTGTTGCGTCACAGCCAATGGTACAACACACAGAACAGCAGAATACCGTAACAAAGGAAGTTTCCGACAAGGTACACACATCTTTACAATCTCCTATTCAGAACAGAAAGTAGGAGGATCCAAGAACCGATGAATGGTTTTTACCCAGCTTGCGCCCTCTGAGACACTCCAAATCCATGTCTCCGCGTCCGCCCTCGCCCTCATTCTGTCCTCGCTCTTCTCCTCTGCCCGCCCTCCCCAGCCCACTGCCCCTCCTCCCGCACCACCCGATCTCCCACCTCCGCCGCGCGCTTTCCTTCGACGAGTAAATTGGTTGATTTGGATACCAGCGGGTTGCCCGCTAGGTGCTTGTGGGAGGTCCTGAGGCTGCCGCCGGCGGAGCTTCTCCCGGCGGCGAGAGTGTGCAAGGGGTGGCGGGAGACCTCGAGGAGGGTGTGGGGGGCTGCCGAGGGTCTGAAGCTCAGGGTTCCACTGAGAGCTCTGCTCTGTTTCGTTGGATTGGTGCTGAACAAGTGCCCTGAGCTCATTAGGCTATCTCTGAGGATGGAAAGGTTAGGACTCAATCATGGATTCGGACTGTGCGGTTCGGATATTGGATGTTTTTTCACGAGGTGGATAGGATCGGTTGATGTTGATGCACTGATCTTCTGAAAACGCTAGAGACAGTATTCATCTGGGCGTTATCGATCAGGACCAAAGTTGATACACGAGCTAATTACCGCAAGCGAACTGTTTGATCAATGAATTTGAAGTTAAAATTTACGAAAAGGAATGTATGCTGTGACTAGTGGAAATGCTGCTTATCAGCATTTATGGACAATCTTTCGTGAATTGGGGAGTTTCAGGATTCGTACATTAACCCTTTAAGGAAAGAGTAGAACTTGTGACTCAGTTGTGACCATCCTGATTGGATCTCACTGTCAATTCCGGTTCATGTGCTAGAGCTTTGTCAAACTTTTATGGCTTTATGACACTGATTCGGTTCTTGTTTTATTGGTTGGCTTTCGCAGTGATGTAGTTGCGACGATGCGGGCTTGCATTGCGTTCTCATGCCCTAATCTGGAGTCTATGGAGATCTCAACATCCTCTAATGCTGTCGACCTGATTGCAGGGTAAACTTTCTGTCCCCCTTTGCGGGTCAGGTCTTTCATAAGAGATTTGTTTGGATCTTGAGATTGTATATGTATTGAGGCATTACTGGGGTGGAGTACCCTATGATCCCTGCATTACTGCTCAATTAATGGTTGCAAATGGATATCACTTTCAAGCACAATGTTCCTTGAGAAAACTATGTGTAAAGTGCTGGCACATGTAAATTGCAAGCAACATTTGTTCGAAATGGATAGACTGCGGTGGAGTCTACTCTGGTAGTAAAGGTTTTGATCACCTGTCTGCAATTTACAAAGTTGTTTACGTCTCCATGATCTAGGAATTCCACTACAAAATGTGATGGCTCTTCCAATTGTGGTGTGCATATCATTATTTCGTCCTTGACTAGCAATGAGAACTAGGAGGGGAAAGCTGTCAGTTTTTTATGCTGCTTTTTGAACCACCTATTTAGGAGATCAACGTGTTCAGTTCTTGCTCTTGGTTGCTCATGCTTGTAACATCTTAGTTTCGCAAGTAAATATATATTTGCAGCTTTAACAGCATCTTGTTTGTTTCCAGCAAGGAAGTTACTGTAGTCTGTTTAATGGTTGTTGGTGATATCTAAGCAGTTTGACCTCCATGTTCTTATTCATGCGCGCAGAAAAATGTTTAAATCAATAAAGCTTGAAAATGCTTCATCAACAATATTAACTTATGCAAACTTCTGCGGAGATGAATTGGGTCAATTTGTTGCTGACAAACGATGACTGAAGGAGTTAACACAGTGGAAAGAGAGGGAACAAGCTTTAAACATCCATGCAACCCTCTTCTAATCGCTACTTATAACCCGGAGGAGGGTGCTGTGCGAGAACACCTTCTAGACCGCATCGCCATAAATTTGAGGTAAACCCTCTGCTCTAGTTCTCTAACTTATCCTCCTTTGTCCACTAATGACACACTTCTGTTTCAGCGCAGATCTTCCTATGAGCTTTGAAGATCGTGTTGCTGCAGTTGATATTGCAACCAAGTTCCAGGAGCATGCTAATGAGGTTTTCAAGATGGTGGAGGAGGAAACAGACTATGCAAACACTCAGGTAAATATCCAATAAACTAGCATTGCATGCAGTTCTGCCTAGTTGATTAAAATATTTACTTATCTCTTTATCCCCCCTTCTGCACTTATGTGTAAAGTTGGGTATATTTCATTTTTTTCTTATGTATGTGAGATATTAATCAGTGGAACAAGTCATGCATCAAGTCTTTCGACATTGATTTTAGGATAGAAGATGCTAAGACCTACGGATAATTGACCTTGTAATTGGTGGCAAAGTTCAGAAGTTATGTTTGCATCTCATATTTTGAGATGTAACTCTAGAAATGGAATTTTCTTCGCATAGACATCAACCAAAGATTGCTTGATAGTCTGTTTTTTGTTTTGTGTGTCGATCTTGGAAACACTTTTGATGTGGTTTAATTTATTGAATCTGCGTTGGTCTTGGACATACTTTCACTTACTTATCATCTGCGAAGTAGATATAATTGATTTATGAAATTTCTTCTCCAATTTATGAGCTCCTGTTAGATCTAGCAGTGCTTATTTTACTCAATTGTGAAGCCATATTTGTCATCGTACTCTTTAGTACTGATATTTTTGTTTATTTGAGTAGCAATGTTTTGAGATGAGATGCTTATTAATTAACTACTGGTATTCGGGTCACATTTAGATCATTTTGGCTAGAGAGTATCTGAAAGATGTCACAATCAGTAGAGAGCAGTTGAAGTACTTAGTGATGGAAGCCTTTCGAGGTGGTTGTCAGGTTCTGACATCTGGACTCTTTGTTAGCTTATTATATTTCTGTATTTTTGGATTCTAAGTCTGATGGCTTTGTGTAAACAAAGAGTGTAAAGGTCCATAGAGTATGCTTCCAGCTCCTCCTCCTCGTCCTTCACCTTTTATGACACTAATTCTGGTAGATTCTGTTTTTCTTAAACAAGTAGAGTCGGTGATATCATTAGGCTACAAGGGCATGGCCTGATTCTTCCATGCTTGTAGTTCCTCAAATTAGCAGTGCAGCTTCTCAACTGTTAAACTTGGCAAAGGCTTCTAATGCCTTCTCATTTTTCTGATTTGCAAGAAATTAATTCCTCCTCATGCTAGAAGCCTCAGAAATGTGTATTTTTCTTGTTTAGAAATTGGCTTTGTGTGCTGTGAAACTACTGATGATTTTTGTGTTGTATAATCGTTTGACAAGTTTTCTTGCATGTGTAATGCCTCTCAGAAAACCTGTGGTTTTGAGTTTTCTGCTTTATTAATTTGCCATTTCTTGTGCTTAGGTTGCAGATGGCATTAAGTGCTCAATCCAGATAACTAATAAGGACAAAAGCTGTAGAAACTTATGCGGGAAACTTGTAGTTGTAGGTGGAGGTTGCTGGATGCTGTCATAGAAACTCCATTTCCCTGGGGAGGAAAAATAAGAACCTAAATCATGTGGCTTTTATAGCACAAACGGCAGCAAGAAATAAATGAGTGAAGCACTATTGGCCTCTTCGCATCAACAGATATGCGAGTTTCTTTTCCCTAGAAAGTAAAATCAGATATGAACTTGGCTGTTCTGATAAAGAGTTATGGAGTTAGCTGTCCGTTGAGTTCCTTCTTGCTCAGTGGCTATACTACACACCTACTGAAATGTGGATGGCCTTAAAAAAGCTGTTGAGTATCCATCTGAAACACACAGTTTTCCTGGTTTCTCTGAGATCCATTATCGTAGAATACTTCGTCCATTTCTGATTTTTTGAACTTATGAGCACCATGTCAGACGGACCATGGGTCATTTCATAAGCAGATCAGATTGCCTTAAAAAGTTCAAGAAATTCTTCTCCTCATTTCAACTGTTAATTTCGGCTCACTGGCATCAATTTTCGGTCCACTTCCATGAGTTCATTCTGGTTTTTTATGATGCATGTAGTAGAGGTTTATAAGACTCTCTGTTTCATATGGATAAGAGTACCACAGCTTATTTAGCTCAAGATCATGAGGATGTTCTCCCACAAAATAATATTTACTTCAGAAGAAATAACACCTTATTTCTCAGAGTTAGTATTTATAAGATCCTAAATATGTTGCCATCTGCAAATGCATATGCATTACATTGAATGAGTCATCCCTCGTAATTATCACAGCAATTTCATTATGCAGCAAGGTGTAAACTCTTCTGCAATATGCTGTGGAATACAGGTGGAGCTTGTGATCCTTCCTCGTTCAATTGTTAGTGAGAACCCACCAGAACAAAAGGACCAACAGCCTCCTCCACCACCTCCTCCACAAAATCAGGGTTCTGGGGAGGAGCAAAATGAAGAGGAAGATCAAGAGGTCTGTTTTTCTTTCTATACCATTGCATAATTGTGACGAAACTATCGTATCGGTTTACCTAGAGATGCAATTCTCCTTGGGACCAGGATGAGAATGATGAAGAGAACGAACAGCAGCAAGAACAGATACCTGAGGAGTTCATTGTTGATGCCGGAGGTGGTTTAGTTGATGAGAAGCTCCTCTTCTTTGCTCAGCAAGCGCAGAGACGTCGAGGGAAGGCTGGTTGAGCAAAGAATGTTGTATTTTCTGAGGATAGAGGCCGGTATATAAAGCCCATGCTCGCAAAAGTTACTGGTGCGCCTATTTAATATCTTATGGAAAATCTTGCTCTTTGCTAAGTTTGTATGCATGGTGCGGAAGCTTGCTTCGAGTTGGTTTTCTTCTCTGTACTCCTTAGTGGCTTAGTCTAATTGCCATCCACTGTTAATTACCCGTTAAGTTTTTGGAAGTTGGGGATGATTAAGCATCATTTATTGGTAGCGTTGATATTTGTAGTTACATCTGCGGAGATATGCAAGACCAATTCTTCTCCAAGCCTATTACGTGAATTCATAATACAAAGTACGCAACCATGGATTTTGTCTACAAGCCTTCATTATCTATTACATGTTATACACCTAACATGTATAACGAATTCACGCAATTACCCTCGAAATATGACCCGAGCGAAAATTCCGAAAATGCTCGGCGGTTTCTAGGAATTGTATGCGATGCTTCATGGAATTGTTTGGCTACAAGAACAAGGTAGGTGAATTGAAAGACAAAAGGTATAAGACAAGCATATGGGATAATTTTTTAAGCAGGACAAATGGGTGCTCTTTTCGCTCTTCAACAAAACATAAAAATTTCAAATTAGCAAACAAGGATCTCTCAAATTCTTTCTCCCGCGTATTTTACTGTGAAGCGAGTTTCCTTCGTTTAAGATCGGACTACCACCTTCAAAAAGCCCTAAAAAACGGCATATGTCGCCGCGGAGCTTTCTCGGAGAAGCATATGTGAGCACACATGTATGGAAGGAATTCAAATGGGTGGAAACAAAATGGAAACAGTGAAGATGGTACTTCTTTCTTGGGTCAGCTAATGGCTTTAAAGCGATGAGACAGCCCACTAACCCTTGGTGGTAGTCTCTGGCGATTGGTGATGCCCGGCGGTTAAAACTGAACCACCCATCTGAGTTGACTTCAACCGCGAAATTTCCTAGAAGTTTACGCAAGACGTCTCCAGCACGATAGTTTCCCATCTTATTTTAGGCGTGGGAGGCCGTAGAGTTCGTAGGAGTGAGCATGAACTGAGTGGGCGATTTCTATCTTCAAATCGAAAATCACTCACTAAAGATCGATTTCGAAAAATTAAAATCGGAAATCGCCCGTTGATTCCCCTTATCCACCCGGGAATCGGACCGAACCGGTCTCCACTCCCTACAAAATTGCATTAATTAATTAATATCATGGTGAACCTCGTTTCTATGTGGGTATTTCTTTGCAAAGGAAATGGTAAGAATAATAAAGAAATATGCATGAGGTCTTACTTATCAAACACGAAATGATACTGTGATTTCAGGATAAATGTTCCCATTTGGACATTTGGTTCCATCTCAAAAAAATTGCATTCATCAATTAATACTAAAATTGTGCGTTGGTGAAATAATAATAATAATAATAATAATAATAATAATAATAATAGCAACATGGGAATGGGCATGATCGAGGTCCTTCCCAAAAAAAAATTTGCTTTTTCCAAGTTAAAAAAAAAGGCATTAAAACTGTAAATGAAGTAGATAAAATTAATTTTTTTTCTTTTTATTTACCAACACGAACGTTTTTTTTTTGGGCCAACCGATACTTAAGCAACAGATAATGAACTAAGAAGAGTAGAAAAACAACCAGTTTTTCAACTATCAGTTCCCCGAAAATGCGGCGTTTGATTACCCCAAATTAGGGATATTCCTTTTATTAGACAGGAATAATGGATTCCACAAGATTCCAATTATCTTCTCTTAATTGAATAAAATGGAATATTTTAACACTTTAGAGTAAATCAGTATATGGGCATTGTTTTTTCTTTAAATATATATGTATATATATCGGTCCGATCCGCCAATCAGGACCGGACTGATATTCACAGATTCCAATTTATTGAAATCGGGAACCGGATCAGTCCCCATAAGAATCGCCGATTCTAGGCCGGTTTGGTCAGTTCTTTGCTCACTCCTATAGAGTTGTACATTGTCGATAGTTTCCCATCTATTTGGCTTGTAACTTCATTTAGAGACACTAAGTGTGGACGGGTAGTCGTCAGCATCGACAATAAATGAGATTGTTGACCAACAGTAAAATTTCGAAAAAAAAATGAGACAATAAATGATATGAACTCCCCTCTAGAATACTCGCCTCTGCCTGCTAACTTGCGCTGAGAAAATACCCCCCCTCTACCCGGTCGCATTCACTGAGACTGAATGTGGACGGGTAGTCGTCAACATCGACAATAAATGAGATTGTTGACCAACAGACAAACAACAAATGGACAGTAAAATTTAAAAAAAAAAATTGAGACAGTAAATGATATGAACTCCCCTCTAGAATACTCCCCTCTACCTGGTCGCGTTTCCTAAGAGACTAAGTATCGATGGGTAGTTGTCAACATCGACAATAAATGAAATTGTTGACCAACAGGCAAACAACAAAAGAGATAGTAAAATTTTGGAAAAAAAAATGAGACGGTAAAGGATATTAACTCCCCTCTAGAATACTCGCCTTTGCCTGCTAACTCGCGCTGGGAGAATACTCCCCTCTGCCTAGTCGCATTCCCTTAGAGACAGAGAGAATACTCCCCTCTATTTGCTAACAAAAGGAAGATGGAGAGTGACAACGAAAAACATTTTTTCCGAATGTACAAGCCAGAGTACTCTCAAAGAATGGTGAGATAACTCTCTCTCTTATGAACTATTTTTAACTCAACAAATGGTGACTCACATATGACAGTTCATTGCAGCGCGTCCCTAAAAGTTTCATGGTGCAGCTAGACGAGTCACTGTTGGGAGATATCCTCCTCACGTGTCCCACGGAGGGGCTGGCATGGTGTGTGAACGCGATTTTGGAAGGAGGGGACATTTACTTTGAAGATGGCTGGCAAAACTTTGTTCGGGACAACTTGGTGAAGAGTTTTGACGTTATGGTGTTCCGCTACCAGAGTCAAGATGTGTTAAGAGTAGTTCTCTATGGGGACTCTTGGCGCGAGAAGAAAAGGTGCTCCCATCCCGAGGAAGTAGGAGAAGAAGTTGAAGTCAAGGAGTGCAACAGAGACGACGACGACAACAAGGAGGAGGAGGAGGACTCTGAGTGTGAGAAGAAAGAGTGCGCCTATCTTGAGGAGGTAGGACAAGAATATTTCATCCAAGTGTACAACCTAGAGAAGGACTCTCAAAGAATGGTGAGATAACTCTCTCTTATGAACTGTTTTTAACTCAACAAATCGTAACTCACATATGGTTGTTCACTACAGCGCGTCCCTAAAAGTTTCCTGGTATGGCTAGACGAGTCACTGTTGGAAGAGATCCTCCTCACGCGTCCCACGGAGAGGCGGGAATGGCGTGTGAACGCGATTTTGGAGGGGGGCACGTTACTTTGAAGATGGCTGGCAAAAATTTGTTCGGGACAACTTATTAGAGAGTTTGAACATTATGGTGTTCCGCTACCAGAATCAAGGTGTGTTGAGAGTTATTCTCTATGGGAATTCATGTCGCGAGAATAAAGAGTGCGCCCATCCCGACGAGGTAAGAGAAGAAGTTGAAGTCGGGGAGCGTAACGGAGACGACGTCGACAAAAAGGATAAGGAGGAGGACTTTGAGTGCGAGAGGAAAGAGTGCGCCCATCCTGAGAAGGTAGGACAAGAAGTTGAAGTTGGTGAGTGCATCGGAGACGCCCATGATGATGAGGAGGAGGAGGATCATTAGGATGATGAGGTGGAACGTGACAATCGGAGGAAGTGGTCGAAAAACGATGGTGATAGAAATTATTCAAGATTTTTTAATTTTCAGCACGTTTCGATTATATGTACATAGATCTCTTCGTTTGTTCGACTCTCTTAATGTTATAGTGACGGTTGAAGAGAGGAAAGCTGATGATAAATATTTGTTCGATGTGGGGAGGCACGTCGACTTCCACAATCCATACTTCGTGACTGGGATGCGGACTACTAGAAAAAATAGCTTGGTATTCTTGCTCTTCCATCCCGCTTTTCGTTTTTGCATAGTATATCCTCTTGAAGTGCAATCTTGTTGTGAATGTTTTTCTCTTGCCTTTGTAGATCCGCAGTTTGTCAATTTGCTGCAATGCTCACTCTTTCTTGATCTATGGAATGATCATTACAGAATACTTATTTTTTAAAATATAGATTTTGTCTTAAAATTATCCATAATCTTCATTACATTCACCTGTCTTATTGCAATGCATTCCGCATTGTGTTCAAACTATTCGAAGTCTTCGGACTGAAGTTACCTAAGAATGTTGAGTTCGAAAACGGCACGAGATGAAAAGGAACAATTAAGGTGTGGGAGGATGGCCACACTTAGATCAGCGGCTGGGGGCCCTTATGTCGCCATTACAATTTACAAAAGAACAATTGGTGTATATGTGAGTTTCTGAAGGAAGAAAGTGTCACCCGTCGCCTTATTAAAATTCACGTAGCAAGAGGCGCAAGAACCTGAAAACCCCAGCTCGTGGCACCCAATCTGATTCGGAACTTTAATTTTGTTGTTGTTGTGTTATAAGTTGAAAACAAATGTTGGATTGCTTTTTTATTCCGTTCTTCAGTTCTTGCAACTTGCGTCTCTACTATGGAATTGGAAGATGGGAATTACTCTGTTCAAGTGGTTGAAACTATTATCAATGCCACTTTGCTTGGTACACCTATTTTACTTTTCATTGCAAAAACTTCTTGATTAGTTTTTCTTTATCTTTTTAGTCTTTAAGACTGCTAGCCGTACGGGTCCGAGACTGGGCTCTTAGTTTTTAGTCAAAAGAACGAGTTAATGTAGAAATCGAAGTATGTGATAGCGAAAATCTCTTCATAAGAAAATTTAAACACGACTCCATGTTATAACCTCCCACACGACGAGCAAAGTCTAGCCACTTGAGGAAATCCATGCTTTGAAGGGTCGCAATTTTCCCTTTTTCTCTCTCTTTTGTCTTCTGCTCGAGAACCTTAAGATACTAGGTAACAACTCGCTTGCCTTTCTTATCTCTTACAGGGCGAAACATACTTCTCTGAATCAGAATCAACAGTCACCTAGGCCTTAAAAGAAACAAACACCCTAGCGCACTACCTCACAACGTCCCATAGACTCTGTACCCCAAAAATCATATCCTAAGCTCTAATACCACAAGATGTCACACCCCCGAAACCTACTAGGATGGGGGATGACACCGCCGCCCTTCCACTCTAAGGACGTAGCCTCAAACCATAATACATTTCACATACCAATTTCAAATCAATAAATATACCTCGTTTCGCAACACCGTTCCCAAAATATATCTTAAACCATTTACAAATACCAAAATATAGTAAATGCCCGATCCATACTTTTATACAACAAATATGTTCTTTCACAACTCATTATATATCGAGTCTCATCCGCTTTCAAGACATGAGTTTAGAATTTCATAGAAGAGATAGCACCACTCACCTGGAATCCCCAAAAATCAAACAACGACACTGACTCGAACCGACAATCTCGTAATCCTAATAATTAACCGAGAATCGACGTCAAAACCAAGTAAAATACTACGGTAACTACGAAATGGCTAAACGACGCTTAAACGCTAACGAAAAAACTCCTACGCGCTAACAAAACTCACAACCGAAGCGATATTCAAAATTATCCACAACGTGAAACTTGAACGCGAATCTTGATTGTGCTATAACTTTCTCCATCGAACTCCGATCCTAGCAAACTTATAGTCAAAAGAAAGCCCGTTCAAAGTATTACAAAACCCCTAGCTTGGCCATCCCAAAATTGAGCTGAAAACCGACGAAATATAGCCTGAAGGTTGCCGGACTTTTACTGTTCACCTCACGGGGAAAACTTCAAAATTTTGTTTTGGGCAAACGGTAAATTCAAATCAAGATCCGTAAAATCCCACGGCTCCACGACACCTTCAACTACCAATTCTATATATATACGCAGCTCAATGACTCAAAAATCGAACTTCGTGGCTTGAATTTCCCAAAATTCCGAATTTAAACTTTAAATCTGAAAACTTCTCTGATCGGACGAACGAGAGGCACGAGTGCTTACCGAGCGATGCAATATGAAGTTGAATTGGCTTGACGAGACCCTGTGACACCAAACCCTCTCTCTTTCTTCTTCTTCTTCTTCTTCTTTTCCCTTTTTCCCTTTCTTCCTCTGTTTCTTGCCGAGGGAGCTCTCGGTCTCCCTTTTAACCGAGCTCCCAACTACTCCTTTGTTGACTGAGTCAACACTTTCTTTTTTTCCTTTTTTTTATCCAAATATTATAGGGACAACTTGTTAGAGAGTTTGGACATTATGGGATTCCGCTACCAGAGTCAAGGTGTGTTGAGAGTTCTTCTCTATGGGAATTCTTGACGCGAGAAGAAAGAGTGCACCATCCCGATGAGGTAGGAGAAGAAGTTGAAGTTAGGGAGCGTAACGAAGACGACGTCGATAACAAGGGCAAAGAGGAGGACTCTGAGTGCGAGAAGAAAGAGTGCGCCCATCCTGAGGAGGAAGGACAAGAAGTTGAAGTCGAGGAGTACACCAGAGGCGCCGATGATGATGAGGAGGAGGAGGATCATCAGGATATGAAGAGGAACGTGACAATCGGAGGAAGTGGTCAAAAAATGATGGTGATAGAAATTATTCAAGATTTTTTAATTTTCAGCACGTTTCGATTATATTGGGTGTACATAGATCTCTTCATTTGTTCGACTCTCTTAATGTTATAGCGACGGTTGAAGAGAGAAAAGCTGTTGATAAATATCCGTTCGATGTGGGGAGGTACGTCGACTTCCACAATCCATACTTCGTGACTGGGATGCGGACTACCAGAAATTATAGCTTGGTATGCTTGTTCTTCCATCCCGCTTTCCGTTTTTGCATAGTATATCCTCTTGAATTGTGATCTTGTTGCGAATGTTTTTCTCTTGCCTTCATGGATCCGCAGTTTGTCAATTTGCTGCAATGCTCACTCTTTCTTGATCTATGGAATGATCATTGCATAATACTTATTTTTTAAAATATAGATTTTGTCTTAGAATTATCCATAGTCTTCATTGCATTCACCTGTCTTGTTGCAGTGCATTCCGCAATATGTGTTCAAACAGTTCGGAGTCTTCATACTGAAGTTACCTAAGAATGTTGAGTTCGAAGATCCTAACGGCACGAGATGGAAAGGAACAGTTAAGGTGTGGGAGGACGGCCGCACTTGGATCAGCGGCCGGGGGCCCTTATGTTGCCATTACAATTTACAGAAAAACGACTGGTGTATATGTGAGTTTATGAAGGAAGGAAGTGTTGATGGGAGATAATTTGAAGGTGAAGATATTCTCTACTCAAGACACACAAGGAAGAGGAGATCAATAGACTTCTACTTTGATTTCTTTCATCTTGTCTCCCATTGTCAACGTAATTACAACACATACCTTTATAGAGACTAGTTACATGACTATTGAACAAACTCTTAAATGACTCATAAATAAGATCAACATTCCAATGAGATAGACTCCTGGGAACTCTCAAAATATTAACTAGATATCGAGACGCGAAGAGACGCTTGGAAAGCAACAATATAATAAAGACTCATGCACCGAACAGTCATCGTCATTATCAATAGCGAGGTAATTGCTTGACAACTTCAACCTTGACTCGACAACTTATCTATAGTCTCGACATTCATGAATTTGGTTTGATTTCTAACACTTCCCCTTAAACCAAATTCTCTTCCATCGATCATTCCAAGTAAGCTCTTCAACTTCCAAAATGCATCGACCTTGAGAGGTTTTGTAAAAATATCGGCTACTTGGTCTTCAGACTTCACATGAGAAATTTCGATTTCTTTCTCTTTTACTTGCTCTCGAATGAAGTGATATCGAACATCGATATGTTTGCTTCGTTCATAAAAAACTGGATTTTTCACCAAAGCAATCTCAGAAACATTATCGATAAAAATCTCTATTAATTTCACTTACTCCATATGAATCTCTTTGAGTAACCTTCTCAATCATATCGCATGACAAATACATGAGGACGCCGCTACATATTCAGCTTCACACGTTGATAGAGTAACACTGGGTTGCTTCTTTGATGACCATGTAAAAGCAGTGTCACACAAGAAAAATACAAAGTCTGTAGTGCTTTTTCGATCATCGATATCTCCAACATAATCACTGTCTGAATAAGCTCTAAGCTGAAATGATTTAGACTGAGTGTAGTGTAAGTCATGATCGATAGTAATTTTGATGTAGCAAAGTATCCTTTTTGCAGCTTTAAGATGAGTCGACTTTGGTTTCTCCATGTATCGACTCACGATTCCTACACTATACATGATATCTGGTCTCGTACAAGTCAAGTATCTCAAGCTTCCAATCAAGCTTCCATAATATGTTGGATCCACATCTACACCTTCATCAAACTTTGAAAGCTTGGTTCCACACTCCATCGGTGTATTGACCGGCGTACAATTTTTCATGTTCAATTTTTCAAGGATATTTTCTGCATATCCTTTTTTGGAAATAAAAATTCCTTCAGCACTTTGCTTCACTTCGATGCCAAGAAAATAATTCATGAGACCATTATCCGTTATCTCAAATTCTTTCACCATCGACGCCTTAAATGCATCGATCATCGATGGATTATTTCCTGTAAAAACAAGATCATCGACATATAAACATGCCAATAAAACATCACCTTTTTCATGCTTCAAATAAAGTGCATGTTCGTATAGACATTGAGAGAAATCATTTGTCTTGAAATAGGCATCGATTCTGGAATTCCACACTCTCGGTGCTTGTTTAAGCTCACATAGAGCTTTCTTCAACCTCAGCACTTTATCTTCATAACCTTTCACAATAAACCCCTCGAGTTGCTTGACATAAATTTCTTCATCAAGGATGCCATTTAAAAATGCCGATTTGACATCCATTTGATAGATTTGCCAATGATTTTGAGATGCAATAGAAATTATTAATCTAATCGTTTCCATGCGAATAACAGGGGCAAAAACCTCATCATAGTCGATTCCAGCCTTTTGCTTGTATCTCTTCGCAACTAACATGGCCTTATACCTTATCACTTCTCCTTTCTCGTTTTTCTTGGCTTTATACACCCATTTCACACCGATCGATTTCTTGTCCTTCGGAAGAACCGCAAGTTCCCATGTTTGATTCTTCTTGATGGCTTCAATTTCTTCATTCATGGCTTTTCTCCATTTTTCTTCTTTGGCAGCATCATCATAGACAAGCGGTGCAAAATCTGCAAAAAGGCATGCAAGGTGAAGCTCATCGGTAGCTTCATAAATTTCAAACAATCTCCTCGATCTCGGCACTAACGGTTCATCGACACCAGTTAAAGAGGTTGGTGGTGATGAACTTCAAGAAGATATCGGAGAAGAGAGTGAAGAGAGATCCTTCAACTCCATTTGTCTTGAATTATCACGAGCATTTGTTTCGTCTTCAGGATTGTCTTGTCATATGCCTTCTTCATCAAACTTGACATCTCTGCTTATATATACTTTCAAAGTGTTAAGATCAAATAATCGATAAGCTTTGGATGAGGTATCATTCCCAATGAAAATGAGCTTTTTGCTCTTGTCTTCTAACTTCGATCTTCTTTGGTCCAGGATATGAGCATAGGCAATGCTCCCAAAAATTTTCAAGTGAGAAACACTTGGTGTTCTCCCGCTCCATGCCTCTTGTGGAGTTACACCTTCAAGTCCATTTGTGGGACATCTATTTTGAAGATAGACAGCACACATAACAGCTTCACCCTAAAGCTCTTTGGGCAAATTCTTGCTTTTCAACATGCTTCGAACCATGTCGAGAATGGTTCTATTTTTCCGTTCAGCCATGCCATTTTGTTGTGGAGAATATGGAGTCGCCAAGAAACGTTGAATTCCATGATCTTCACAGAATTTGTTAAATGTGGCGGAAATGAATTCTCCTCCACGATCGGTTCTCATGGCTTTGATGAAATCGTCACTCTCTTTTTCAACTAACCTCTTGAATTGTTTGAACGTATCAAACACTTCCGATTTCTCCTTCAAGAAATACACCCAGTTTTTTCAAGTAAAATCATCAATTAATGTAACAAAGTATCGGCGATTACCATATGTTTGAGGAGTGATTGGGCCACACACATTAGATTGAATCAACTCAAGTGGCTTCTTTGCTCGATAAGTTGCTTCCCTTGGAAAGCTTGTTTTGGAATGCTTGCCAATTACGCACCCTTCACATAATTAATCAGGATGATCAATACGTGGTAAGCCATAAACCATCTTTCTTCGAGAAAGCAAATTGAGTCCGCCAAAATTGAGATGATCAAACCTCAAATGCCACAGCCATGAAGGATCATCTACGCATGCCTTTAAACATCGAGCCATTTCACTTTTTATATTGAGAAGAAACATCCGATTCTTTGACATCTTCACATTTGCAATCAGTTTATTATTTGGGTCTCTTAGCATAAGGCTAAGATCTTTCATGTGGATAGTATAACCTTTCTCAAGAAGTTGTCCCAAACTCAAAATATTACTTGACATATTTGAAACATAATAAACATTAGAAATAAACTGATGTGCACCATTCTTCAGACAAATCAAAATTGTACCTTTGCCTTCAACGAGAATTTTAGAATCATCACCGAACGAGACTTTCCCTTTGATTGTCTCATCCAATTCGGCAAACATCTCCTTTCTTCCACACATGTGGTTGCTTGCACTAGTATCCAAGTACCACGTATCATTTTTTCTTTCTTCATATTCTTTGAATGCCAATAAAAGAACTTGATTGGCATCATTTACCAAGCTCGTCTTATCGTTTGCTCCGCTACTCTCTTTGTTCCAACAGTTAAAAGCATAATGGCCAAGTTTATTGCAATGATAACATCGAATTTTAGATGTATCATACAATTGCCCTCTCGAGTTCTGTCCTCTCCCATGAGCACCTTTTTTATTTTGGTATCTTCCGTCATGTCGAGCAATATCTCCATTGCTTCGTCCACGACCTCTTCCTTGAAAGCGACCTCGCCCTTGACCTCGATCTTGATGAGTCCCACGAGTTTTCACGGGATCTCTACTTTGCTCCTTATCATCTCGGATGGTCAACCGAGTTTGGAGTACTTCCTCCACTGGCTCATTCTTGTTTCTTTTAAATCTTTCTTCATGGGCTTGCAAAGAACCCATGAGCTCATCGATCGTCATGGCATCAAGGTCTTTGGACTCTTCAATTGCAACGTCAATATAGTCGTACTTTTTGTCTAAGGATCGAAGAATCTTCTCGACAACACGAACATCTTCAACATCTTCTCCATTTCTTTTCATTTGGTTGACAATTGTCAATACTCTTGTGAAATAATCGGCAATCAATTCAAATTCTTTCATACGGATTGCCTCGAATTTACCTCTCAAAGTTTGAAGGCGAATCTTCTGAACTTTTTCAACTCCTTGGTGTGTGTTGCAAAGAATCTCCCATGCTTTCTTCGAAGTAGAAGCATTCAACACCTTCTCGAACATCAAACCATCTAAAGCTTGATAGATGATTGATAGGGCATATTGATCTTTTGCTCGAACTTTCTCCAAGGCATTCCTCTGGTTTTGATTCAACGCGGCGTCGTCCTCTGGCTCATCATAGCCAGTGTTGACAACTTCCCACACACCATAGGCGTCGAGTAAGGCTTTCATTCTGGCATCCCAATTACCATAATTTTCTTTGGTAAGACGAGGGTATTGTAGAGGAAGCTGATTGTTTGTTGAGGCCATGATCACAAACCGTAAGCTCTGATACCAATTTGATAGGAGATAATTTGAAGGTGAAGATATTCTCTACTCAAGACACACAAGGAAGAGGAGATCAATAGACTTCTACTTTGATTTCTTTCACCTTGTCTCCCATTATCAACGTAATTACAACACATACCTTTATATAGACTAGCTACATGACTATTGAACAAACTCTTAAATGACTCATAAATAAGACCAACATCGCAATAAGATAGACTCCTGGGAACTCTCAAAACATTAACTAGATATCGAGACACGAAGAGACGCTTGGAAAGCAACAATATAATAAAGACTCATGTACTGAACAGTCATCGTCATTATCGACATCAAGGTAATCGCTCGACAACTTCAACCTCAACTTGACAACTCATCGATAGTCTCGACATTCATGAATTTGGTTTAATTTCTAACAAGCGTCACCTGTCGTATCACTAAAAATTCACATAGCAAGAGGCGCAAGAACCTGAAAACCCCAGCTCGTGGCACCCAATCTGATTCGGGACTTTAATTTTGTTGTTGTTGTGTTATCAGTTGAAAACAAATGTTGGACTGCTTTTTTATTCCGTTCTTCAGTTCTTGCAACTTGCGTCTCTACTATGGAATTGGAAGATGGGAATTACTCTGTTCAAGAGGCTGAAACTATTATCAAGGCCACTTTGCTTGGTACACCTATTTTACTTTTCACTGCAAAAACTTCTTGATCAGTTTTTCTTTATCTTTTTAGTCTTTAAGACTGCTAGCCGTATGGGTCCGAGTTCGGACTCCTAGTTTTCAGTCAAAAGAACGAGTTAATGAAAAAATCGAAGTATGTGATTGCGAAAATCCCTTTATAAGAAAATTTAAACACGACTCCATGTTATAACCTCCCACACGACGAGCAAAGTCTAGCCACTTGAGAAAATCCATGCTTTGAAGGGTCGCAATCCATTCCTGCAATATATCTATGCCATTGTAGACATATAAATTAATCATTACACTCTTGTGATGTCATTCCGAAGGAACAAATCGAGAAAAAAAGAGAGCTCCTCGGTCAATAATTTCCAAAATAACTTATCATTTAGACTTCTTGAATATCTCCAAGTGGCAATATATTGCCCATACAATGTTATATCAGCATAAAACATTTCAATGCTCTTATCGAAAAGAAAAGGAAGAATAACAAAACATTGCAATGCTTAAATATTTGAAGATCATTATATTCCTCATTTTACAAACTTTCGGACTCTTACCCAAATCTGTTTAATTTACTACGGAAGAGCACAAAACTAACCAGTGGGAAATGATACTCACCCATTTATATTGCAGAGTGTGATCTTGGGAGGCAATGACTCCACAGTGTTGACTCTTACATGGGCACTGTCCCTTCTCCTAAACAACCACCACTAGCTAAAAAGGGCCCAAGATTAGCTGGATGTCCAAGTTGGCAAGCACCACCAAGTGGAAGAATCGGACATAAAGAGCTTATCCTACTTACAAGCTGTAGTCAAGGAAACACTGCGTCGTTGCCCTGTACTGCCACTTTCTGTACAAAGGGAAGCCATGGAAGACTGCATCGTAGCCGGCTTCCATGTCCCTGCAGGTACACGCCTTATGGTTTACTCGTGGATGCGGCAACGTGACCCCGAATCTGGTCACGCGTAGCAGATTTTCAGCCAGAGAGGCCGACCAGGTTCATGTGGATGTTAGAGGTCATTCTTTTGAATATATAAGATTTGGTTCTGGTAGGACAATGTGTCCTGGGGTCTCGTTTGGCCTACAGGTGATGCAACTTATTCTTGCCCGGCTGCTTCATGCATTCACACCGGAAAGAGTCTCGGGTCCAGAGGTTGATATGAGTGAGAGTCCTGAATTGACAATGCCCAGTGCGACACCACTGGAGGTGCAATCACACCAAGGTTACCAACTACATGCTACCGAGTGTTAACAAAGAAAGCACCAAGTTAAACGTGAGTCTCATATGCCTGTACCTATATAGACACTACATATCTGCCGATATGCTTGTGTTAATGGAGTTCCCAAGTGATAATTTGCTCTGCCTTGCCTTGTCAATCATTCTCCGCAATACATGTCTAGCCTAATTTCTTTTGGAAAAAATGATATTGTTCAAGTTTCCTCATATTGGTCTGCCATCTCAAAGCCCTTATCAAGTAAAACAGCCGTGATCCCGGTTACTCAATGCCACAACCCAAGATCTGATCCCAGCCAGGTGCTGATCTGACCCAAATCACCCTCACCTAAGCAGCAAAACATATCCCTCCATGTGATTATTCAACTTTCAAAACATAGAGATGAGAATGGTGTCTTCACCAAAAAAAAAAACAAAAAAACAAACATGGAGCATCGATCTTTTTTAAACTCTCTTGCCATTATGAATGCAGTTGTAACCATCGGCGATATTACACTAAATTACAATGGCCCCAATAATGTGATCTTGCAACCGCGTCCACTAATGAAAAGGACATTTCACAGAAGTACATTCTTACAGATTCATTGTCACCATGGAGCACTAGCCTCCTCTTGGAACACAAGTTCATGCCCCTCCGCATTCGCCTTCAGAGATTCTATATCAGCATCGAGTCTTTTCTTCAACTTCGATAGCCTCACTTGAACGCTCCTCATCTCCTCCTTGCGGATGCCATTGCCAATACGCAATACTGACCGTCTCAGAAAACATCTCAGAAGCCAACGTGTAATTAATGCTCTTGAGAAGGTTGTCGTGCAGAAACCCATTCTGACTGGTGCGGAGCTCCAGTATCTTGTCCTCTGGAACTCAGAAAGGTCCGAGTCAATACCCAAGCCGTTGACAAGTACCGTCAGATTGCTGACGATGCTTTCGTGTTTTTTCTTTAGCAAAACAAGTACCGTCAGATTGCTGACGATACTTGCGTTTTTTTTTTAGTAAAACAAGTACCGTCAGATTGCTGTTGCTTGTTGCCTCTCCACAATCAATGGCAGATATCGAGTTTGAGAGTCTAGTCCCATGGGGAAAGGAAGAACGATTTCACATTATATGACATCAAATTCCTGTCCATGATGGACAAGTAAATAGAATATTACATTTCAACAGGCAACCTCTATTCAGATAGCAGCTAGAGTGAACGGCATTGTGCCATTAATAAAGCAGCCACGAGCTTAACCTCCATATCGGCAATCTCTCTATGTGCTAGAATGTCTGAAGATCGACTCAATTGTCACTAGAGAAACAAGGAGAACAAACAGCAAAAGAAGTACATGATTTTACAATGGGAAGGATGATAAGAGCTAAACAGAATCCCATCTTTTTCATCATTTAATAGACAATACAGTATGGAAAATGATTTGGACCATCAATGCCCACCAAAAGAGTAATGCCCTTAATATGGAGATTGTGCCAAATGTTTTTGCCGTTGGAAAAAACTTAGTTATCAGGAGAATTAAGGAGAGTGCAGCATGCTCATTTGTAGGGAGGAGGAAATTGTGGAGCACATGTTATTGCTTTGACCATGGAGTCAACGTGTTTGGTTATGTGTGTTAGGTTGGGTCTCATAACTCAAAACTCAGGATCGGGTATGCAAACCCTTGACAGATGGTTGTTAAAGTTGCTCAATGAACATGGACAAAAAAGGGAAGCAAAGATGCGTTCCTTTTCTAAAGGAGGGTTTGTTTGTTGGTATATATGGAAAAATAGATGCGAGGCAACCTCTCAAGGAAGGATTCCTAAACATTTGAAGACTTTGCTTCAGTGAGCTCTACAATGGAGGAGTTCTTCCAGATCAAAGCCTAGACAAAGACCAAGCAAACTAGAGAACTTCAGAAGAAAGAAGGGGAGCTGCAGGTTTGGAGGAAGTCTGATTATGGAGCAGTGTGGTGAAATGAATTGTGATGGTGGTTTAATCGTGGAATCTGGTAAAGGGAGGATATAAGTAGCCGCTTGTGATGAAACGGAAGTTTTGCTAGGTGGCATGCGGTTGCGGTTCAGGAAAATGATGTGGAAGTCGTTAAATCTCTTGCAATTCAAAATGGTCTTCAAAAGCTGCTAAAGAAGGTAGTAGTAAGCTCAATATTGAAACAGACGTCGAGCAAAGTTTTAGAAGTTTGTAGTTCAAAATATTCCATGCAACTCGAAAATCGAATTGATAGTCCAGGACATCACGGACAAGAAGCTTTGAAAACGTTCAATGAATGGTGTTCGGAGATCGGCTAATCAGCCCGCCAATTGGATGGCAACTCATGCAAGAGACAGAACTCTTACGGAAGATTTGATGACTAATATTCCTTCTGCTTTACAGATTTCACTTGATGCTGATTGTAAAGAGAAACCTCTGTGAAGTTTGTTTTGGCCAAAAAACAGTTATAAAAGAACCAAATTCGTCATTATTCTCTAGCTACGTCATTAACCGTACCTGCCATAGAACAACACGTCCACCTCATCATTATTGTCAAACCTCTGTGAAGTTTGTTTTGGCCAAAAAAAAGTTATAAAAGAGCCAAATTCCTCATTATTCTCTAGCTACATCATTAACCGTACCAGACCACAGTTTATCCACATAGATACTTCTGAATACCACCCAATGAAACGAGAATTCCACTCCAAATTAGATAAGAACCTTTACCAACTCAAGCTATATAACTCAAGTCTTGCAAATTCCAATGATGGAGTGATGGAGTGATGGAGTTCATCTTCGCCAGCCATCACGCAAGGACCGCCGCCACAACAGCCTATCACTCCTAACCACCGTGCGCAATCATCGTCGTTTCTGACCAACGCTGATCGTCATTGCCGTCCAGCCGATTGTCCTCCAATGACTGTCGAACTGAATTGGTTGTCGTTGATGAATAACTCGAAATCGATGGATCGATCCGAAAAGTTGTCTTTGAAAAAGAAGAAGAAAAAAACCAAAAGGCACGAAATTTTGGGCATTTGTACGTTGTTCCTAAACGGTGGTCACTTGATTTTGCCGTGATGCTTCGACATCCGATCCCATCCTCTACTCAGATCTGAATCTCAGTGCTAACAATCGCAAGATTTCAAAGGAGGAGGAGGAGGAGCTCCGGCGAAAATGGTGATCGCTCAAAATGGTGCTAGTCTCGGCCGTGCGAGATTACGTCAAGAGGATGTTGCCCTAGATTTGGAAAGTATCACCTCTTTGAGCAATTGAGATTGTCAAAAAATTTGAATCCTATCTTGGATTGCACCAAACATGGGAAATGATTTTATGATTGCAAATGAAATGTCCACAATGGTGTCTCCTTTCCAGTTTTCTGAACGTAAAATTGCTTGACTAGCTAGTTTTGTATATCCTCGTCTAGAATCCAGATGCTTGTTTTACTGAACATGACCCGGTATGAAACAGTGAAAACCCAGAAGAACATCCTATCTTCCCTGATGGCTTACCAACCTCACTTGTGCCGGCTTTCAACTATCCAAAGGCAATTCTCTTTTCCAGCTCTTTGGTTTGCCCTCTCCATCAGACAGCTCAGGATGAATGCATTGCATCCCTACTGTCTTTAGATTTGTTGGACTGATCCCAATTACAGAGTTGGCATCCTGCAGCTGCTTCGATTAATGTAAACAGTACTATATGGCAAGTGTGTTTTGATCAACTGCTTCCACTGATTAATGTCCCTAGTGATGATGGCAACTATGCCTCTAGGGCTGGCAGTGATCTTGCATTATTGCTGGTAAGAGTGCCGATGAAATTATCACTAGTGATTAAAGTACTGAACATATTGTATGTAGTCTTAATAAAGGAGACCTTTTTCTGTTTTTGACGAGAAACATAAGTTCTTGAAAGGCTGGAGATTTTAAGCTCTCTTTAGGAGTGTCCAGGGTTCTTGTTAGAGTAATGAAAAGGATTCAGCGGGGCATTTACGGTCTCCATCCCTCCATAAGTATTTCAATATACAACATTTTAATATACCCAATTGGAAGTGGTTAAAAGTATTGACCAACACGATACTAAATTACATGATGTTGATTAAACTATTTTTCGTAAGGCAAGGTGTTTCAATTAATTGGTGAAGTAACAATGCAATATCTTGAAAGGCGTAATCATCTTATGTGCACTTACTTTGTAGTTTGTAGATAGTGACTAAATGACTGGAATGTGAAAAGGTCGATCTTTGATTGATCCAACTACGCGAAAACAAGATGCTACTGCTCGTGCCAAAGAACATGATCACAGACGAAGTTGATCCACCCTAATGATATTTGGACTTCAGTACTGCTGGGATTATGTGGACTGATGTTGACTACTGCCTTGCAGGCCCTCTCTAGAAGGATCGATTATGGAAAATTCGTGGCTGAGGTTAAATTTAAGCATGCTCCTCAAGAGTATGAGTCTGCAATTCGTTCCCAGGTATGTCGATCTTTTATGTTTAGTCGTTGAGTAAAATTCTACTGTCTTTTCTGGGACGAAATACGTCGCAAAGAAAGAAAACTACTGGGTGCCAATACTGTGACCGAATACCTAGTTTTTGCCAAGTTCGGTAATGTTTGAAGGGAACCAAACAATACGCAATTGGCCAACTTTGGCATAGTGTGATTTTCAGCTTTAAACAAGCAGTGAATAGCCATGGAATTACAGAGTCAACAGCTTTTGGATTTACTCTAAACTCCTCGTCCCCTCCTGAACTTACATTCTCTAAGCCAACGACTCAATGGATGTGGTCTTGCTCATTCCACGATAGAGATGCTCTGATGAAGTTGCTGACCTTTGAGGGCGTAGGGAGAAGGTGAAGAAGAGGGTCGGCAAGAAGACAATGTTGTTTGGGCAGGAGGTGAGCCTCGATGGCAATTACGAAGAAGGCATTTATTCGGATCATGATTAGAGATCATGTTTGTTAAGGCAGGGTTTACGTTTCAGCATCTGTTAATGAATAAAAATCGGGATCTTTTTTATCATGCATATATACAATCGAAATTAGGGATGATCGGTTCCCGATCCAGTCTGGTCCTACCTAGGAAAAGGGAACCTGACCGGGAGGACGGGTTCCCAATTTCTAGGAACCGGGGACCAGACCCGACTGGTCGGATCCAACAGAATTGGTAACTATAATGTTCTCTTTCCAAACAAAAACACAACAAGAAGTAGAGAAATCTAAATTGGAGAAGCTCTGCTAGGCAAAAAGAAAACACCAACAATTGCCAAGCTTAACACCGTAGATGACACGGTTGTTGACACCTCGGTTTTGCCCAAAAAAAAAAGAACCGGGCCGGGGCCGGCCGAACCAGGCCCCTCTTCCTCTCTTCTCTTTTCCTTTTGCCCAAAAAAACAAAAGCTTAGCCAGACTCCCCTTGCCGTCGTTGATTGAAGTTCCATTTCTGGTCAGGTAAATCTCTATCCTAGGCTCTGTTTTGTCCCGATTTACTGAGCCAGAGACCATCGGACTAGATCGATGGAAATCTTAGACCAAACTTGTGAAAATGAGATGTCAAATACTGTTGATTCTAGGATATGAATGACATTGAATCTGAATCTGAAGCTAATATTTTGAGTTGCATATTAACTGCTCGACAAAATGTCTGAATGAAGCACCGGAATCCTTTTTTTAGGAAATCGATGTTCAGAGTTTTGTTTAACGATTGATTGTTTTGACATTGCTGAACTGCGTCTGATCCTCGCGTTTCATCTGTGTTTTTCCTGCGATTTTGTGGCACATCATTTTTCCGAGTCGGCCATGGACGAACGTTCCCTCGCCGGACAATCAATCCCCCTTACCGGCGGTTAGACGCCGCTCCAGTAAAGTCCATTTCTCGCTCTTTGAAGTGTATATGCGTGTTCTACGTGTTAGAATTTGATAGAATGTCAGGACATATGATTTCGGAGTTCGGAAATCCCTCGCCGGAGTTAGCCCGGCAGCATAGAAACCGTCGGCCAGTTAGTGACCGGCGGTGATTTGGCGTCGGTCAGAATAGCGAGTTGACTGGAAGTGGTGGCCGATGGTCGGAGAAGGTCTGCTCCGGTGAAGCTCGAAGTTGGAATCCTGGTGGTGAGAAAACCATGAAGGCAATGAGTGTGAGGAAGAAGACCGGAAAAGAATAAAAGAAATAGAAAAGAAAATGAAAGAAAAAGGAAAAACATAAAGTATAAAAATGAGGTATAATAATGATGGGTTGTGGGCTGGAGGTATTGTGAAGCATGGGCTGAGCGTGTGGGCTGAGTAACGATCGGGTTTAGAGTGATTAGAAGAAGAAGAAGGGAAATTAGCAACTTGGGCCTGAATTGGTGTAATAGCCCAAGTCCGTCAGACTAGGACCCTATTTGGACCGGGTCCTAGAAGCCGGTCCGAATTTCAGACCTAACCCGTCCTAAGAATCTCTGGTTGCGCATAGGCGACGCTCCCGCGTCTCGATTAGGGTTCTTAGCCGACCCTTAACAACGGCTAGTGGTGACTCCTAGTGAATACATGGATTAGAAAAACCAATGTCGCGAGAGGCATGAAGCTTGGGAGCGGCCTCCGTCCTTGGATAGATGAACCTGAACAAACCAATTAATTTCCTTATTCCATGCCATGCATTATTGCGTTCAGTGGCTCGTTTTTCGCACTAACATAGAAGCTATAAACTCAATCACGGCTAATATGTTTTCACCTAGTTGATTGTAGAACGTGCATATACATCGTCAAGAGGGAGTATTCCTTAACATGTGACGAGGTGACATTCTAAATCAAAAGACAAAGGGGGTAGCAGCTTAGCGTAGACCCAAGGTATCGCCAACAACCTGCTGGTCAGCATCTCACGGACAGGCCCCCCCTTACAAAAGCCAAAACAGTCTCTAGTTGTCACCTGGTTACGCCATAACCACATCGCAACTAAGTTTGTTTTCTTGCGTTACTTAATCGTTGAAGTCCCACTCGAGCTTCCTAACGTTTTTGTTTGCATCTTTCGGATTGATTGACGTAGTCATCCATTCATTGGAAAACTTGTGTCGGCTCGCTCGACGTTTCAACGCCCTTAGACTCAGTCCCATCTACTCGGTCGAATTTGAAATGCGACTCTTTCACGCATGAGACGGAAGCTCGGATGACTCGTCTCTGCGCGTCGAACGGCACTGATCAGGAGCAGACTAGGGCCTGCCTTGTTAGTTTATACCCAATCTTAAGGACTATAGTGATTCAGAGATATTATCCAAATAGCAAGAGAAGTAGAGTATACGAAACCAGCCTCTGCTCAATCAGAAGTTGAGGGTAATCGGTCTAGACTTCTGAGAAATAGATTCCTTACCAGTAATGCCTTTACTCGCCATCAAGAACAGATGGATGGAGCACATGCTCAGATTCCTCCGCTTCTTCTTTGTAGGGAGAGAGTTGAATTGTCATGTTCTTTGTTCATTTGATCAGGACGACACATTCCTGCATGCACGACCCAGTCGTGCGGTCCACCTAGTCATTGTACTCAAGAAAACAGCCGTTCGTTAACGGAGAAAATAGTTTCCGATGATCAGGGTTGCTGGATTAATCTAAACTGCTACTTGTCCCAACCCAATTGTTCTTCTAGTGCTAGGGCGGCCAGTAATCATTCTTGATCTGAGTAATGGTAAGCACAAGTACCACCTCCGTTAGACCAAAAACGGCACACCATAAGCAGGCGCAGGAAAGGTAGAAGGAACAAAATATCTGGCGGCAGCCCCTTACTAATGACACTAATGTTATAGGAGAACAGACGCTATCGAGCAGAACAACTATACTGGTCAACCACAAGAACAAAAGCGATCTGACCAATCATTCTATGCCTAGAAGTGCACATGCAGATGTTTGTGAACAGATGTGTTAACGAATGACAAAAGTATGCAAACGCGTCTTATAATATTACAAAACGCATGAAACGCGAACCAGTGCGGGCTAAAACTACGATAGAGAACTACCTCTAAACTTATATTCTTTCTTGGCGGATGGCCCCCATGATATATGAAAGGGACGACTAGTAGCTCCTTGGATCGATTTCGGACTTCTGGGAATGACTGCCCTTCGTACAATGGAAAAACCCATTAAGAGAGAAAAGGGCCGGTACACTTACAGCTGAAGAGAGACTTGGTGACTGACATCGTCTTGGTTGGCCCCGGGTGGTCTTTTAAATTAAGCTTTCCTTCTTCCATATCAATAGACAAACTTATCTACTACTTCTGCACTTTCGATTGCAGAACATGGTTAAGCTGTAAACATCAGTTAATTAGATACTTTCAGTACAAATTACGAAGTGATGCACCGTGTTCGCAGACCGTAGGATGGACAAGTAAAAGCACAACTGATTTCTCGTTACAAAAGATGTGGTTTCAGATGGACCAACTTGCAATACTTCAATGTTTTAGGCGAGAGATTTCAAGATGGACAAAATTTAACTTTCGCAAATCAACACATTACCACACATTATATAACCAACCTGAGTGAATTGCGGGCAACTGTATAAAGACAATTGAAAGAACCCTGCTATAACCACAACATGCTCGAGGAGATTAAAAAGAAACGCCAGAGAGAGAGAGAGAGAGAGAGAGAGAGAGAGCTATTACTAATTAAACAGGATAATGTTACACTCTGATCATATTTGTTGCGTCACAGCCAATGGTACAACACACAGAACAGCAGAATACCCTAACAAAGGAAGTTTCCGACAAGGTACACACATCTTTACAATCTCCTATTCAGAACAGAAAGTAGGAGGATCCAAGAACCGATGAATGGTTTTTACCCAGCTTGCGCCCTCTGAGACACTCCAAATCCATGACTTGAGAGTGATCGACAAAAAGGTTAACCTGAAAATATTGCATGCGAAAAACAGACAGTGATCATCGAAGAAATGTGAAAGCGATCCAAAAGCACAGTCTGCATTCCAGTATGTACATACCCTGGGACCATAGCGTTGGATGAACCACTCCGAGGTTCTAGCATTTGATGCTTCAAACATGGTTTTCTCAAGACCTAGACGTCCTACAATCTTCGCGATAATGTCTGATCGGACAGCATCAGCATCGCAGACATCATCAGGATCTATCATTATCATGTCTGCCCCAGCTTCCAAGCATCTCTCTGCCCTTCTGATCAAGAGATCAACATCTTCGATGAATTCTACAGAAGCAGAACCCACAAAAGCAAGCAGATGTGAGATATCTTATTTAAATCCAAATAAAGTGTCACTTCTTCACAAACGATAGCATGATTATAGAAGTACTTTAACAATGATTCCCGTGATGTGTGCATACTATTTAAACCTTCCTTAAAACTCAATAGTCTAAAGGATACAAATTACATCATTAGAAGAATAAAATCTTGCTATCTATTATGGTGCAAAGAAGTGGGGAATAACCAGACACATGGATCTTCCAAAAAAAACAACATATGTAACACGTAATGTTGAAGTTCTAGAGCTCATATTCATACATACTAAGTTTAGGCAATAAGTGAGTTTAAGCCCGTGAAACCCAATCATACATATCAAGCAAGATGCAGCAACTGACCAACCAACTTGCAAAGACAAGCAAACTCACCTGAAGTTCTCCCACAATATTAAAGGTACATCTTTACCATCATAAAGGATTTTCATTACACAAAACCGCTAGGCACCAAAAATGTGAGACATATGGCTTTCAAACCTACTTTTCACAAGTACGATCATCCAGTTAAGATGTTGATTTCATCGAGACATTAGCAAGAATACCAAGACAGGACTTCACATCCTCTCCAAATCATTCCAGTGATCACAGCGGTTGCTCATTTCACAACCATAATCGTTAGTGTGCTTCACCATCTACGTAAGAAAATGTGCATCTATGTATCACTGGTATAAAGTTGCTCATCACACATCATAAATAACCAATATTGCACTGGGTAAACTATGCAAATATAAATAAGTCGCTCCTTACCGGAACTTCGAGGCTCTGGAACTACATATGCCCCAAAGGCTCTATCACCAGCTCTAGGGATGTCAGATTTGTTAAACTTCACTGCAAACAGTGGCTTGGCTCTAAGACCACCACTCTTAACAGTTCGCACGAATCTCAGCAGAGTGTCTTCTGGGATTTCCAGAGTCCCGACATTTAGCTCGACCGTGTCGAACCCCAACTGCTTACACTCCTGATTAGTATCCATGAGCAGCCTACTGCATCAGTACCACACACAAAACCTTCGAAAAAGGAAAAGGAAAGAACCTCTCCTGTGCATCTCACCTGAACATATTCTTTGAAAGCCGACGGACCCTGGCGCAGCAAATGCTCGGCCCAATCCCCGGTGCTTACATACACGTTATGCTCGTGCGCTATATCGGTAATCTCCTTGACAAAAGACTTGGGCATCAGACTGTGCGAGCCCCCGGAGAACTTCAACCCATCGACAAATGGCCCCATCGACTCGAAAATATCCTGCATTGCACGACGCATTACTCACTAACAGTAAAGTAACTCCTCGAGATCGTAGATTAGCTTTAACCAAAGCAAGCATTCTTCGATACAATCGAATATCTTAACGTGCCGCAGCTTCCCCTACGCAGTTAAGAGTATCGCCGAATTCCTTTCTTATTTTGCCGACAACAATCCTCCCTCGCTGAACCGCCGAGAGGCTTTCTCCTCCTTCGACCTCCACAAAAGGAGGAATCCAACTAAAGAAACAGCTTCCAGAACTAATCCGCCGCAGCACGCACCAACCTCCGATCTTGCCTCGACCGAACCATCTCGGAATCCGCGGCGACGGAATCGGACAAGTTCCGGCAGAGGAGCCGCCGCCGCCGGCGCTCGATCGGCGCCGCACGGACCGAACCGACTCGACTCGGATAAGCAGCGAGGGAGGGGAAGGGAAGACAAAGAGAAACCGCGATGCGGGGGGGAGGAAGAACCTGGAGGAGGTTCTGGTTGAGGAAGGAGTAGTGAGGGCCCCTGATCTCCGTGACGCCGTGCCGCCGGGGCTTCTCGGGGCGGTCCTCGTCCTCCGCGAAGCTCTTCCACCGGTAGGCCGACATCCTCCCCCGATCCTCCGGCGAGCGAGCGAGCGAGCGAACGATCCCGCGCGGGCGAGCTTCCAGTTGACAGCAGCTTGCAGCGGCCTTCGATCGGAGGGGGAAGAAGAAGAAGAAGAAGAAGAAGAAGATGGGAGGCGATTCTAGAAAACGCGCCTTCCGTCCGTCGAACGGTCCGTAAAAAATTCGTAAGTGCGGTTTGCCCGCCGCGTGGCGCGCGCGGGGCCCATCCCGTGCATGTCCAGCTCGGAGCGGGCCCCACCGACGCGACCCCCGGTGCGGTGCGGCGTCGTTTCGGTTTTTTACGTATCGCGGCCCGAGCGCATTACACGTGGCACTCCGTGAACTCGGGGGTTTTTTTCTTCTTCTTTTTTTTTTGCGTTTTTATATGATGTTTGCAATTTCTCTCTCGATTTGTATAATTCAATACGTGAATTGATGGATCGATTTCGTTAGGCTAGCTATGTGGCATTAATTGATTGATTTAGTCCAACATGGCAGCGCTATTACCCGACAATTAGCTGCTTTGTCTATAAGACAAGAGCCGGCACACCTATCAGGCGTTGAAAAATGCCATGCAGCCCACGTTTCGTAACGAGCCGGGATCAAGACTCCCCGTGAGATTCATAGTTGCACTAATGATATCCTAATTTGTCCGTCGGTTGGTTCTATCAAAGGCAAATCGAAAAGACACCAAAGCTAGTCCGTTCTCGCTTATTATCTCGACCTTTTAGTCTTTCCATTCGTGAAACAAATTAACAATTAAAAAGTAACTACTTTTCTCCGCCAACTCTCAATTTATTACGTTTCTCGTTTTGAATGTTAGACAGCTCTGTGCACACGACATAGTGCTTGTTCAACTCTAGTATGAAATTAACAAAAACGATATTTAATTATCCAAACGAAATTCATGTCTTACTAACAATAACAAACCGATAGATCGCCATCTAGTTTCGCTATTTTCATAGCATTCTAACTACAGTTTACCGATCATTCTAATTAGATAAAAACTAGATGACATTATTATGAATTCACGAATCAATGGGTTAAATTATAGTTGGTCATCAATTTGCCATGAAAAAAGACCTTCAATAGGCATCTTGATAGGATCCATAGCAAGACCTTTAAAAGGCTTCATCTCGAGCCTCATTCGGATCTCGGGATTTTCGAGATGTAAAGTTTTCAGGGGGTATTCCCTCTTTCTAGGGAAAACAATATGGAAACAAGATGAATTAGGGGTGCGAGGCGTGCGAGTACCGACATATTAAAATAATGAATATATCCGTAGAACTCGCCCCACAGGAACAAGGACAAGCCACATTGGCTGGCTCTCATAGGAGCGCAAATTAAATAGCCAATTTGACAGAACTATAGCTTAAAAAAATAATGATGGGTTACTAGAAAGTCACTAATAAAATCAGGAAATAAATAAATAAAAATAAATTTGCTGACGAAAAAGAGAGAAAAGAAAACTATTTTTGTTTCCTTTTTTTTATTTTCCCTTTCTGCCCCTATATATATTTGCGCACCGTCTCCGACCTCTCCGATACCTCGCCCAGCTTCGACCAAACGCTAAACCCTAAAGTCCGTCTGTTTCTCGCGCGGGCGCTCATGGCCCCGAAACGTCCTCTTCCGTCGGCGGATCCGCCGCCTGATTCCTCCTCTGACGACGACGACGACGAGGTCCCCGCCGCCGCCGGAGCGGCGGTGGAGGAAGAAGGAGGAGGGCGGCGGGAATCTGGAGAGTCGTCGGATTCCGAGGACTCAACCGACGACGAGGAGGACGACGACGACGACGACGAGGAGCAGAAAAAGCCGCCGCCGCCGCCGCCGCCCAAGTCGTCCTCTCCGCCGCCGCCGCCGCAGCAGCAGCAGAAATCTGGAGAAGGGTCTTCGTCGTCCGGGTCCGGGTCCGGGTCCGAGGAGGAGGAATCCGAGGAGGAGTCGGACTCCGGGTCGCAGTCGCGCCGCTACACCGTGAAGCCCATAACCTCGAAGCCCATGGAGAAGAACGAGACCCCGACCCCGCCGCCAGCGAAGAAGCAGAGGCCGGAGCCTTCCCCCTCCTCCTTGAAGCAGCAGCAGCCCTTGGCGAGGCGGAAGGTGGAGACGGACGAGCCGACGCCGAAGGACTCGAAGAAGGGGAGGAAGAAGGAGGTTGTCGAGAATGGGTCCGTGCTGAAATCTGGGGAGGAGTCGAAGAAGCCGATGTTCCAGAGAATATGGGGCGGCAGTGACGAGCTAGCGCTGTTGCAGGGCATGATCGATTTCCGAGAGAAGAAAGGGATGGACCCTACGACCAACGGTAACGCGTTTCATCATTACGTCAGGAAATCACTCGGGCAAGAGTTTACGGATTCTCAGTTGGCGAACAAGATCCGGGTTCTGAAGAAGAAGTACACTAACAATGAAGGGAAGGGGAAGGATGGTGAGGATAGGGCTTTCTCGAAGCCCCATGAGCAGAAAGTTTTCGAATTGTCCAAGAAAATTTGGGGTTCTAATAAGAACGGCATTGCGGGTGGAAGCGGCGAACAGACGCCTATGCCGAAGGCCAATGGTACCGCTAAGAAGAGTAAGACCTCGACTGCTGGCAAGGTCGTCCCTGCGCCCAAGTCGAAGTTGGAGACATCGCCGGAGAGGCCTAAGGAGAATGGTGAACGAATACCATCCGGGCGTAGTGATACAGTAAGCATGCTGTCCTGTGATAAATTGTTGCAAATGTCTGAAATTGGCTTGGATCAGGACTTTTTGAAGAAAGGGTGGGAGATGGTGGATGAGGCGAGGAAGGAGCAGTTGAAGGAAAGATGGAGGAAAGTACAGTTGGCTCAAATGCGAGTGTTGGCGGAGAGGGCCGCATTGATTAGAGATCAAACCAATCTTGTTTTAGAGGCTCATGAGCGGGCTGCTGGAAAGTAGGATGGGACTGCCGCGGTTCTTTTTTATGGATAGTAGTGTGCAAAATATGTGTAGGCGATATATTTTGTTTACTTTGGTTTTGGGTTCATCAAGGTACTCTTTTTCGATCGATTCGTAAGTTCAATGCATGTAAACTTTGGATTTTAGCATGTCCTCTTAAGTTTGATTATATTCTCCAATTGCTTTGGCCTGTTGCTAGTGCCCTGCTATTACTATCTGCTGGTTCTCGGTCACGAGCAAGCTGGTTTGTTGTCATCCTTTCTCTCGACACTGATGTCGTGATCGCTTGTGTTGGTTTCTGAGGCAAGTTATGTTGCTGATGCATTGCTTCGTCTCCTGTAAATCGGGATTGTTTGGTCCGTTTATTATTTTGATTAGCAAACATTTCTATCATATTGTTCTATCGGATCACTCATTGGGCTTGTAAGAAGCATAGAGATTTCTTAACATCCTAGTCCTGCTATTTTGTTGGGCTGAACATCCATAGTCTAAAGCAAGCGTATGAATCAGGGGTATACAACAGATTATACAAATGAGATTAGATTGAACAGGACATGAATTAGGTGAGATCATGCAAAAGCTTGGGTTTTGGTTTTGTCTTGCATCGTTTTCAAATGGTCCTTTGGTGGATAATGGATACTAGGTTGGCTGAAGGTTACTTTGTGCTCGTTGTTCAAAGGTGTAAGTGCATTTGACCAGTGCTAGATTTGTAGTCGATTAGCTTGAGAAAAGCCATGGACATATAGTGCAACAAGGACAAAAAACCTTTGCTAATATCTGTCAGTATGAGTTGGAAGATGTCTTTAATCTCAGAATTTGAAACAAATGCTGGTTGCTGTATTGAGGTTGATGTTGCTTGACCACTGCTTAGATTCGTAGTTGTTTAGCTTGAGGAAAGCCATGGACATATAGTTCAACCAGGACACAAATCCTTGCTAATATATGTTGGTGTGAGTTGGAAGATTTCTTTATCTCTGGATTTGAAACAAATGCTGGTTGCTCTATTGAGGCTGTGGTAGCCTAATGTCTATGGAGAGATTTACCTCTCTTTCAGTGCAAGCCGCACGCATCTCACGATCGTTAGAGAAACGCTCCAACTCTCTTATGATATCATCTTGCGTACAGCTAACCAATGTGTAGCATGAGCTGCGATATTCTGTCTTCCAGGCTCTAAATGTCTTTTGATCTCTCCTAGCTTGAGCGGCTCCCTCGTTAGGGTCATCCATGATTTGGTTCATATCTCTGTCACTGCTTGTTCTTTCAGCACAAATTGCACTTTTTGGTATCAGAAATCAAAGCTATCACCATTCAGTTTTTCACTCTTGTTCAAGTCAGTTATGTCATTCTTTGTTGGAGCTATGATTAGTTACCAAATAAAGAGATATTACGGGACAGTATCATCAGCACGACATACTTTACTTTCTACAGAGTTACTATGTTTAGTCATCATCCTTGACAACATTGTGCATAATTCATAGTTCCACAGAGGAAATCCCACTGAATTTAGCACATCCAATATAGAGCAGCATGCTAAACCATTTATATATTGACAATATAATGCTTGCTTACATAATGTAGAACATGTTACAGCAAAGTAGAAACACGAGGTATTCACAATCACAAAACAAACCAGACAAAGGAAATATTCAGGTGCTATTTCTCAACTAGTATTCTTCACTCGCCTCGAGTACGCTAAAGAATAGTGTCTTTCAGCATTCCTCTATTCTCTCGGAGTTTGATTGAATCGACGTCGAAAACGAGTGTGACCCTCGACCCTTTAGTTTTGAATTCAATTCTTTGAAGATTGCATGGATAAGCAGTGATTGCATCCACCGTACCATCAAAATGGTCGATGCTGAAGTCATCTCACACTTTCTTCAACCAGCTTCTTGGGCATCAAGCAATGTATCCAACGAGATTACTTCTTTGTTAAAAGTAATCTTTGCCTCCATTTTTCTCATGTTCTTTGAAGAGATGCCTCAGAAAGTTTAGAATGCGATAGGACACAATCATTCGGACCAGTTCTACCAATTTCATAGCGAAATATATCCATGCAAAATAGTAGAATACAGAAATAGAGAAATTGCATTAGACTGATATTTGGAGGGGTGCAACATAACGTTTTGGATGACGCTGTCTTTCGTTCATTCAAGTTATCAGTGTATAGACAGCGGTACTGCGGCACATTGCTAGCGGATATACGTCGAGGATGTGGAGTATGTGGAGTATGATCAGCGCCTGCTATTGTGGCGCATTGCTATGGAGATCTGCTATAACATGGACAAACGATCGCATACCAAGGACGACGAAATGACATTCAGCGAGACTTGCCCGATTATATGGCATGCCTCTTGCTTATGCGACTTACTACAATGTTTTCCATGGCCGCAATCAGCAAAATAAGATTGATGGACAAGCATGCCGAGCTTGTCAACTTCATCGGTTGACAGGAGGTCGCGAAGGACTACAGAGCCAACCTGGCTGAACCCTGCCTCAAAATCTTGATGGTGGATATGAAGTTACACCTAAGTTAACGCAATGAAGGCACGAGATAATGCAAATAGTAAAAAATTTGGCTCATGAGATTGCGGGTTTCCGGCTGCTTCACGTTCAACCATGTGAGCTACGTTGACGCCACAATCCCTACAGCTTGAAAAGGCTCACATCGGGATCCTTTCTAATCGTGCGCCTTGCGATAGTCTATGAATCTGTTGCACAAAAAGAGTTGATAGGATTTAAGCTTCAGCATGATGCCGATTTTTGTGTTAATTTTGAATGAATGGGCTTGTTCTCCATGTTGGTATGAAATGCTTCACAAGTAAAAGCTGGTCTCTCTAGTACAACTCTCTCTCTTTCTCTCTCTGAGCATGGAGTACAGGAGTTCTCAAATTCATCTTCGAGAAAACGAAATCGTAGCAATAGTGAAGAAGAAGAAAACAGGGTATTATCCAGATAGTAAAAGAAATCCTTCAAATAGCCTTAGGTAACAAAGTGTCCAGTAAAGGGTGACAAGTACACAAACTTGATTTAGCCAAGCTTGGCAAGAACATCATTAAGGGTAGATACAGTCTCAGCATAGTATTTCTCTGCTTCTGGGGTGCTCTTGATCTTCGCCGCATGGTCCAACTACCCAAAAAGCACACGAAATTAAAATCGCATTAGTCAGATATTTTCATAGGCGAACTGAATGAGCAAGACATGTTTCGAGATATTTTTCTGTCGACTCACATTGCTGATGGTCTGGAAGAGCTTGCCAGTGAGTTCCTTGAGCGACTTCTTCTCCTCCTTGGGTTTCGTGGCAATGACAGTATTGAGGTCGAAGCGGAGGTACTCGGCCCTGAGGCGGAGATCGTTCTGGACGTACGGCCACGCCTTCTTGTCTATGAACGACTTCACGTTAACAATTTCCTTGGCTGACTCCTTTGCCCTGGCTGCTGCCTGTGTCGGGGACAGTGGCTGAATGAAGAATCTGTCCTTCAATGGAAGGTCGAGATCTCTTGGCTGATCAGAGTTCAGGGTTCCAGCTACATAAAGAGAAGGAATTTCACTGCCGTTATTCGTTAAGCCACAACTTTGAATTCTACAGTTCTTCCTTATATTTGCAGTCTATAGTCATCAAGGTTAAAGAGAAAACACAATCTCGCTGAACAATGCAAGAACACGAGCACTAATTCAGTCACTATTCTAATACCGGGTTGATGTGACCATTAGTGAACGTGAATAGAGCTGAGTTGAATCTCAATTTTTTCGAATTTTGGCCTGAACTTAGGGACCTGTCTAAAGCAACAGTTCCATCAAGTAGGAACTCAATGCTTCAAAGCAGTATGCCAAATATGCATATCAGATACATCTCTACATCTAATCGCACATTAAATCGCAACCATAGCATAATCATACAAGTTGGTTCTAGTCTCCAAAATTAACCGGGTATGTGAAGAACACTGCATAGCTTGCTAGCTGTTATTCTGTCTGTCAACACTGGTCACATTCCTTTTCACCAGAGAAGCAATTGTAAGGGAACAATTTTAGTGCAATGCAACATTTTTGGTGTAGTTCTCGAACAAGATTTATCAGCAATGCTCCCATATGAAGACCGAGAGAAGAAGAGAAAAAGGCAGGAGACTTACGCAGTCCACCGGATGGTGGGGGAGGCCCGCCTACCTTGATTGACTTGGCTTCGGCCAACACTGCTTGGACAAAAGAGCCCGAAGCCAAAGCGGTGGCGACCAGACTGAGAACTGCCCTCCGGCTAGTCTCGGCCTCGGCAGAGCCCTGTTGAGCTCTAATGCTGAAGCCAGGCCTGGCCAAGCCAACCCGGTTTCCACCGCCAACGCTCAGGCGGGTCGAGCTGCTAAGCTGGAGGCTGCCTTCCAGCACCGCCTGAGAGGAGCCACGTAAGCCAGCCATTGAAGCGATAGCTTGGGCCATATTCGCCTTCAATAACAATTCTCAAGTGCTGTTGCTAAGCAAGTTTTGATTCAAGGGGGTCAAATGAGGAAATATATTTCTGTGAATCGGATGAAGTTTCTTCAATAGGCCATGAGGTTATGTGGTGTGGAGTGATCTGGGACACCACCTTATCTGCCATTTTCCTGCTTGGATAACTTGGATATGGTCCTGGCCACTCCCCCGCTGCCACGTGGATTATGAGGGTATCTTAATTTGACAGGTGGGATTGGGTTGGGGAAATGGGCTGCTTGTATTTCGACACGTGGACTGGGAATGATTTTGGTTCAGGACATCAAACAGTCACAACTGTGAATTTTGCTTTCCTGAGCTCTCATGCTGATTGTGTCACTATCAATAGTCTCTCTCCATGTTCTCTCACCTGCCATATGAAATTCTTGAATTACTCTTTCTTCAGGAGACATCTACTCAAAAAATGAAATTGAGGAACTGGGTCTGAATCATAAAATGTTTTGGGTACAAAGTTCCTGTAAGATCAAAATCAAAAGCAGAGGGAACCAAGAATGTCTACAAATCCATGTTAGGCAGAGAAATGACTTGGGAAACTGTAGGTCCACAAAAGTTTAATGTTATAATCTTTAAACTATCATCCAAAAAAACAAGCATCCTGTTTAGCAGAACTTTCATACATGCCGGCGCAAGTTTTTAAACTGTTGAAGAAGACGCCAGTGTGCAAACCCACAGTAAGCATCACCAAGGGGATTAATCATGCTCAATTAGCAGCAGCTCAAAGATTGAAGAGATGATGAAGATATCTAGTAATGACTGAGCCAATCACAAACAAGAAACAAGACCTATCTTTCTGTTCTTTCCATCTTTCTCTTTAGGAATCCAAACTTGGAGCTGGGTTAGGTCGGCTTCAACAAAGAATGAATTGGGCTATCTGATCGATGCAGAAGCAGGCCACTTAACTGATGGGCCTAGCCATGGTCTATAATCAAAACACTTGGGTCTTTGCCCAATGCCTTTTGCCATCATCACCATCATCTTGTAAGATGAGAAATATGAAATCCAGATTACTGTATAGCTGCAATCCAGAGTGAATTATATTTCCTGGGTACTCTATCATGGTCTGGCCCAGCCTCAACTCTTCATCAAGATGCTCCTTTCAAGTGATTTACAAGATCTCAAAGCATTAAAACAGTCTGTAATGACATCTATATTAAGACCCATCTTTCTACAAAATTGACACACAACATTATATACCTGATTATCAGTAGGCCTTAAAAAAGTAAATGACATAACGCCTAAAAAAAATTCTAGCGCAAAACTTATACAAAAATTCTGTGAATCTATTTAATTATACCTAAAATCATGTCTACTTGACCAAATTGGACACAATCATTGATGATGTAAACCTTACTTGTGGGATCCACAGTGAGCTCATACAAGGAAATTGCCTTGGGAAGAGGGAAATGGGGTACTAATTTCCAATCATTTTTTATAAGAATGTTGAATGTTTCTCCTTCTAAGATGCATTTTTCAATTAGGAAAGTGGAGATGGACCAATGCCATGACAATAACAGCAGCTGCAGAAAATGGCCGCTGGAGAACAGCTGTGGCTTCATTGGATGAACTTAATTGTATTTAAATGGCTGATGGTAGCTAATACTTACACGTATCCATAAAATAATAAAAATGATAAATACTTTTTGACACTCTTTGCTTGCATAAACTGGGGCAAAATTGCTTAAATTGTCGACAGAGAACTGAAAATATGCTGAGATAATAAACAGATAATTTGATTTTTCACTGAACTAAATTTAACATTTTCTCTTTTCATACATTATACACACACACACACACACACACACACACACACACACACACACACACACACATATATATATATATATATATATATATATGTATAGATTAACATGAGGATTACTACATAATTTGTGTCCACACGATCCATTTCTCAACCTTATGGTACGAAAACTAATCTCGAACCTCAAAAACAAGGCTCAAAGCACACATTAATCAAATTCCGTCATCACCTCTAAAAAGAGTTCACACACGATTCGAGACACGCCCTAACAAAACCTATCAAGAATCGAACGACATCCTTACATTTTAACTAAAGAAAAAGCAAACATATAAGCGTGAAATCAATAATTCCAATAAAGTCAAATGATCGGTTTATCAAAAATTAAATTTGAAAGGTGATGTAATGGGTTTCTACCGAAATGCTTGGATATGATTTTATTTATCATTTAGATGTATCCACTTTATAGCATGACAAATCAGTTTGCAAAATTACGTTTATGATCTAAGTAAATAGTTTCATTAAGCCATCATTACGCAATAAGGATGAGCAGTTTGAGATTCTGAATAGGTTCCATGTAGAAGCTGGAACCTATTATCGGAATAGGTTCCTCATTTTTTGGAACTCGGAACCTACTATGCATATTCTAAAACATGGAACCTATCTTGTCAAAGGTTCCAGGATTTATCTAGGTTTCTACTTGTATTATTAATGGAATGATTGTAATGAATCATTACCTTTAATGACCACTACTTGCTGCTACAATTTGCTGACCACAACTTATATTTAGACACACGAAGAATATGAAATATTAACAAAGTATAAGTCTCAGTCATAAAATGGAAGTTCATATTAGTGGTTACAAATTATACACTCATCATCGAACGCCGTGAAATACAACAAGATCATGCGAAGACATACCAAGAAAGACACAAAAACTTGTTTCATGTTCCACTTACCCAAAATCTAGAACCCACCCGTCAAAACAAGTTTCCCAATTTTTAGAACTTGAAATCTATCTAGCATACCCTATAACCTAAAACTAAATAGGTTTCTATCGATACCCGAAATTGAACAGGTTCCTATCGATTTGGTTCTCTGTCTATTCTGAAACTATGGTCACTCCCGTTACTCAAGACAGATTGAAGGATTGACGAGCAAGTGGGCCGTTGGGGCCCACCAAAGAAGATGAAGTGGGCCATGGTCCTGAGAAGGGACAATAAGGCGGGCGCCCCAAGGATGGTGCTGGGAATCAAAATTCCTTCCCAATTCCTAATGCATATCCAGAAGTGGGTCCCCCTCCTTCCCTTCCTCTCTCCAATTAGAACTAAGAAAAAAGGCATGAGCTCTTGCTTAAAATAAGATGAAATCTCAGGGAAGAAGACATATGATCTCTTGAAGGAGGCAGGAGAAGAAAATCAGAACTAGCAAAGAATGGAAGGGCAAGAGCAGCAGAACAAGTCCCGGGTCGTGAAAGTCGAGTCGCCCGAGTCGTGGGATTCCTACTTGGCTCCGGCCAACGCTCAAGCCTGCCCTGTATAGTGTTTTTTCTTCTTCTTTTTTTCTGCGTCTTCTCGTGCTGTTGGGTCTTCTCTGTCGTAATTCAGAAACATTTCGACTTGGGTGTTGTCAAAGTTCCGAGCTTTTTGCCTCCTGATGACTGCTACTTGCTCCAATCCCTGTTTCATTCCTTGATTTGCGTATTGAGTTTTAGTTTAATGGATTTGACATTGAAACTTTATTTGGGCGGTGAATTTCGATGAAGTTGTGTGGTTGGTCGATGTGATTTTTGTGGGGCTGCGTGATGGGTGTTGATACAGGTGGTGGTGCACTTCACTGCTGCTTGGTGCATGCCTTCGGTGGCCATGAACCCGTTCTTTGAGGAGCTGGCCTCGACGTTCCCAGATGTTCTGTTCCTCACGGTTGATGTTGACGATGTTAAGGTAACACTTAACTTTTTCTCTCAGAGTAATTGTGCAGGAGAATTTGAGTTTTAGCTCGTTACAATAGAATGGAATCCATCATTGGCTATATCCAAAGTGTAGACTTGGGATATCATTGACATCATCAGGTGTTTGTACTATTTTCTTCTTGTACATAAGTACGTGACATAGTATTTATAGGGAAGTGTAGTGTATGAGATTTTTTTCTTGTCTAGCAAGATTAGAATTTGTTTTGTTTTAACTAAGGGATGGGATTATGGTTTTCATTCAAGCAACAAGCGTTTTCTCCGACCTCTTGGAGAGTTTTTTCCCATTTGATAACTCTATGCTTTCTGCTGCAACTTAAATCTGGATGTTTGCTGTAGTATTAGAACAACTCCATTGTGAAAAATTTGGGAGTTCATTCTTGATCTGCGGTGAAACTGTTTCAGATTCTTTGGAAAGCAATTAAAACATTCAACCCGGGATGCATAGTTGCTGAAATTTCTCGCAGGCGTGTTTCTTTTTTCCCATTTATGATTTAGAACGTCTGATGTCTGGTTTGTGACTGTTCAAAGTAGCTAAGGCTTTTGAAATTGGCATGCCGGGCTTTATAAGCTCACGTTCCAACAATCACATGTCTCTTCTGATATGTAATTGAGGGGAAAAAAGATAAAGGGTACTTATGCATCGCAAAGTTTGTCTTCTTGATCATCGACGAATGAAGAGCAGATAAGGCTTTTAGGCATAGCAAGTCTGTGATGCTTTTGAAAAATCTTGTCACTTTTTCTTTGGCTAATCAATATGTATTTACCGAGCCTTTGCCTGTGAGGAGACATCAATTTTTTGAGGTTTGCTTTCCGTAGGAGGTGGCGACTAGAATGGAGGTAAAAGCCATGCCGACATTTTTACTGATGAAGGACGGAACTCCAGTCGACAAGCTAGTGGGTGCAAATCCGGAAGAGATAAGGAAAAGGATAGATGGTTTCGTGCAGTCCTTTCGCACAAGCGTTGCCTAGTAACAGCTTCTCGCCCTGACAGGGCGGACACCGTGCATTTTGGTCTTTGTAAGATTTGTGGTCTGAGTGCCGTGGTGTTAATATTTACGAGCTTGCTGTTTGTAAATTCGACTTGTGGTATCATCGATCTTGTAAGTGTCAAATGTTTTAATGGTGGGTTGCCACAAGTTCAATGATCTTCTACCTTCGTCTTTGGAATTTCATCGACAGCGTTCGTCATGTGCCGATCTCTACTCATCCCTTGTGAAGCCGTGTGATTATTACAGAACAGGGTAAATATACGAACTCCGTCTGCATATTTACTCAATACTTTCCGGAGAATGTCGTGCATATCGCCCTTCACAATGGATTGATCTTTCAACTGCAAATGAAGTTATTTCTTTGGATGGGAGTGTCGTGTCCATGTCTGTCTCTTGTCATGAGTGAACAAATGCCTAACTCTCCCTATTCCATATTAGTTGTAGGGAAATCGGCCGATTTACCTTTCATGGTGTCCGCGCTTCGCGAAATCTTAAGCGCAAAAGTAGCATCGTCAGCAAGGAGGTTTGAATCCCATATACTTGCCTGAAATGTAGTCCTTTCAGATCTCAACGGCTCTGAACCCGGTGACGAGAACCGTGAACGCGGTGACGAGAACCGTGCTTAGAGCCATCACAATGCTCCCGGAGAACACGATGAGCGAGGCCCTCCCATGTTATCTTATGGCCCTCTGCACCACAATAATTTCCAGAAGCGACGCGACGAAGCAGGCGAGGGAAAATATCAGGGCGATCTGTGTGCTCCATCCCAGATAGGAGATACTGCAGCGCCGACATGGTGGACGAGGAGAAAACCATGAACGAGCAAGTCGCTGCTGTAACCTGCAAGACGAACTGCGGGTTATGGCTAACAGAATTTGAATTAGGCTCAGCCTAACAGATTTGGCATTTCAGAAATGGTACGATCCGTCGTTGGCGTGGCCCATAAAATAGGACACGGACCTGACCAGTTTTCTACGATTCGCCTTGTCTGTGATGCTAGACGTTACGGTACCGTTACCTAGTAATCTCCCAGCTCATGCGAGGAAAAGGTAGAGTCGCAAATAATACGTGACCAAGAAGTTACCTCAGGATTCCGACTCGCAGGAGGAGCGGGCTTATAAGCATTCCACCGCCTATTCCGAAAATTCCGCCCAGAAGTCCAGCTAACAGTGCCATTACCGGAAAAAATAAGGATGTTGGCTGGTCCTTCTCTGCTAGGGCCATCGATGTCCTGTAAAAGAAGAACCACATCGTAATGAGATTCTAGTTCATTCATAATAAGCTAATTTATTACTTCAACTTTGATGGTTCGCATCTCTCTTATGTATGTTACCAACCACCTGCTGGCTTGAAGCTTGATGTTGAATGCTTTCTTTCCTGAAAAGAGTCCACGCAGTAAAGGCCACAGCTAGTGGAATCTGAAGGGATGAGAGTATCCAATAATCTGGACCTCAGGGCTCCACTGGGGTATTTGTCTGCACATATCTTCAAAAATCATGCACATTAAAACTGTAGTAAAAAGTTGGAGGAGAAGATAATATTGCAGGGCAGTCATGTGAAGAATCTTTGCAAGGAGTTACTCAGGAACGCAGAGAGGAAAAAAAAAGGGGAAAGGAATGAAAATCTAGCGGGAAGTCAGTGTAATGTAAACTTTTGGCAAGGAATGGTGCAGTGGACCTAAGATGAGTGGTAATCATCATCATAAGCCGGCCATTTCCGGTAAGTGTGATATGAATACAAGACAAGAGAGGCGGTCCATGGGATCGATATAGTGATTTCATGGCAAAATTCGAGATTGTGATGCTTGAGCTTATCTGTTGGTTTCTTCCTAGGTTCGATTTGCTAGCACAAGGCATGTTCCAAGTTGCATTCGCCGAAACCAACTCGAATGGAAATATCGAAGGCCATGTAGTTTAGTTTACTTCCATCAGTTGTGGCTTTAAAATTGACTTAGAGCAAGCTGAAGTCACCCTCCATAAACGTGTACTCCCTCTGAAGGGAGATCTGAAGGGAGAGAGATACATCGAGTTCAATTTTGGAAAGAGTAAAGGTAGAAGTAAAAGCTTTCGATGTAACACTAGGATGAATGATAAAAGACTCGGTTCAGAGAAACAAATTTGCGGTTCTGTAACATGACTAAATGTCCCCTGCATGAGCAACAATGTTTTCTACAGAGTTCTTCTTGCCTCCAAGAAAATATCATTTTCAAGATAAACGTACCAACGTCCCGTTTGTCAATCACTTGGAAGTTCAGTTGAAAGTGACCCACTACATAAGAACAAGGCGAAATGATCTGGCATGATCTGCCTATATATTGAACATGATCTGCAATTGAATAATAAATAATGACAGTGAAGATAACATGGTTAGATCTTTTGGAGTACGGTATACATTCACATAATTCAGTCGCAGGGACATGAAACATCCTTAGCCTTAACTAAGATGATCGAGTTAAAGGAGATCACAGCAAAACAACAACAAAAAATAAGCGTAACAGACGAAACACACCTGTCCGTATCAATTTCCACGAAGAATATGCACCGAGAAGAATGAAAACCAGACCAGAACCAATGCCCCCAATTTCATCCATGGGGACGTTTCTTGACATTTTCGTTCATCACGCAAAACAGGCTCTTTTGAAATTTCGGCTTCCTCTGACCCATCAAAACCCACCTCTCGCAGACCCTTTTTCCAAGTTTACTATCTCCATTCCTTGCTCTGACTCCAGTTTCCAATACGAGACCCCTTTTTTGCAGGTCTTAAGGTTGGACCAAGCAAGAAAGACTGCAAATAGTATGGTGATGAGCCACTCAGGGAAGACAACATTGCATATGAACCCAATACTCACTCCCAACAACAGTCGTGGTTCGGACAGTAGTGCAATGTCATAGTCGATCAAGCACTTGTCACCAAACTTGGGGCTCCTGATAATCAAGTAGCAGATGACATTAGCAATTGACACACCAGTGACCATGAAAGCTGAGAAGCTTGAGGCTGTCTTGAGCTGGAGGCCTGCAATTATAGCAAGAATTGGTATGAAAAGCCCACCTCCACCAATCCCACCAGCGCTTGAAATAGCAGCTGCTATGAAGCACAAGACACCTGCTTGCACCATTGGAGGAGAAAAAAGCTTGAACTTGACATTAATTTCTTGAGATTTCGTCATATGGGTGTGCCTCCATTGATGAGTTTGGTAGGAAAGATCATGACTTTTTGTGATTCTTGAGATGGGTTCCCTTCCTTTAGCATGAGGAAGGCTTAGGATCGTGAAGAAGAAGAAGATGGCTCAGAGTAGGAATTGAGCAGAGTCTCTCTGATTCTTCATATTGAGAGAGCTCGAGGAATGGACAAAAACTGAAACTGCACTCTCCATAGACAAGGTTGAGAAGGATCTTTGGTCATCTGCATGGCATTATTGAGGGACCAAACAGAAAGTTACAAGCACAGCAACAAGGGAAGTAATTATAAAAGAATGTGGAAGTGGTGAGACTACCATGCTTCGTTAATATCATTGAAAAGCTAATCATGCAATTCGTCAATGCTAAAACATGGCTGCTCCTGAGGGATTTTTACTTATGAACTGGTCAGTCTGTGTCCACTACAAGAATTGTGAACTTCTGTTTACTTTCGATGACTTAACAGTCTCAAAGTTAGTCCACAAACTGTTCAAGAGATAGAGAGATTTTTATCTTTTTTTCAGTATTTAACAAATGAAGAGGTTGTGGAGGCCGCAATTATGACTCTTTGAACCAGGGCGGCTGTTCCTGAGAGACTCGGTTGAAGCTTCCGTTATGGCTAGAGAGAGAGAGAGAGAGAGAGAGAGAGACTTAGATGGATTTGGAGAGAAAAGAAGGTAGGAAACGAGAAGGTTTTTCTGTTGTCAAACTCTAGTAATTCTCTGACCAAAAAAAACTCTAGTAATTCTACCACTAGAGTGAGCATGGTCCCAGGGGGTCCTGTTCCAAAGCAGGAATCAGAAACCGAATCAAGGATTTGATGCTAGAAAATCTAGATTTGGGAACCGAATTGGTCCACCTGAGAGCTAACTTGGAACCGAAGCGGTCGGCTAGTAGAACTAGAAACTTGTCCTCCATTTTTTTTTTTTAAGTTTCAGTTGTTAATAGCCCCTGGTACACTTGAGGGTGTAGATTCAGTTTCGAGAATTTCCAATACCAAATAGATTTCCTCTATTGGAATGTGGCTTTCAGACTTCAATGACGACGTAACATCGACTAGGTTAAGGTCTCAACAATTGATGAAGATACACGCACCTATGATGCAGGCTAGAAGTCAAATGACCACATGGCTCTTCGCATAATCTTTGATATTAAACATAGTTCATGTTGAGTTTGCTCGAAAAATTTTGAACTTTGAAACTTTTACCGACACGAGAAACGGAAAAGTAAAATCGATTACCTGACAAGCTATGTATATTTGATATTTTTATCCTATTATACGCCTTCGATGTCTTATAAAAAAGGAACCCAATCTTTACGAGCTTCTAGTTCATTCATATTAAGCTAATTTATTACAATAACAATTATATATAACCAAACACCTGCTGACTTGAAACTTGATGTTGAATGCTTTTTTTCCTGATAAGAGTCCACGAAGTAAAGGCCACAGCTAGAGGAATCTGAACGGATGAGAGTATTCAATCTGTAGTAAAATGTGGAGGAAAAGATAATATTGCAGGACAGTCATCTGAAGAATCTTTGCAAGGATTTACACGGGAACACGGAAAAATAAACAGAAAAGAAAAGAAAATCGAGCAGGAAGTTAGTGTAATGTAAAACTTCAAGCAAGAAATGGTGCAGTGGATCTAAGATGAGTGGTTTCATCATCATAAGCCGGCCATTTCCGGCAAGTATTATATGAACGCAAGACAAGAGAGGCGGTCCATGGGATCGATATAGTGATTTCACGGTAAAATTAGAGATCGTGATACTTGAGCTTATTTGTTGGTTTCTTCCTAGGTTTGATTTGCCAGCATAAAGCATATTCCAAGTTGCATTCACTGAAACCAACTCAAGCCGAATATTGAAGTCTATGTTTTTAGTATACTTCCATCAGTTTCGGCTTTAAAAACCGATCAAGAGCAAGCTAAACAGTAGAGGTGTCAAAATGGGTCTTAAACCCATATATGACCCATTTAAAAATAAATGGGTCATATATGGGTCACTTTAATTTTAAAGAATCAACTTTAAATGGGTTTTAAATTTTAAAGCTTAAAGATAAATGGGTTTAAATGGTTGAGTTTGGAACACATGTCCAACCCACCCACTAGACCAATCCACGCACTCTCTTCCTGAGCGAGGGTGAGCCAAGGATGATGGGAAGGGAGCTCTTTTACTGATCTTAAAATTCTGATCGGGCCCCGCCTCCCGATGCTGTTCGGGGCCCCGGAAAATTCTTTGCTTAGATTAGGATTCACATATCCGCGTGCGATCACGTTATTTGAATGCAATTAGATTTCTCGTGGGACTCGCATGATTTTTTTTTTTTATTTTCGATCGGAAGGACTTGCGTAGCTAACAGTCGTCAGGGACGCGTAACTTGTGGATCCGAGCTTCTACGGGTCGTCTTTATATCTGGCACGGTTTGCTTCGGCATCGATATTGCCCATTTCGCATCTTTTCTTGTCATTCGTCGCTAGCTCTCGAGAGATATGTAATCCCCTTTGGGGATGGTTTTTCCCAATCGTAATTAGTTGTCTCGTGGCATACATACTTTTAAAAGCGTTTTGATCAACAACTTTAGATGTATTATCTTGTGATCCAACCGCATTACAAAACCCCATGGGGCTGGGTTACTCGGGAGCAATAGAAACAGATCTCTCTTTTATTGAGTTAAAAATTGAAATTCGCCGAAATTAGGAATTAATTATTGAAATATCTCTACCTCCACACATATGTGAACCCGAAAAAACCTCTTGAAATGTAAAATTTCCTTTTGTGTTATTAACATGGCTCCAAGGGGGGGGGCACATTACACATTGCATACCAAGTACAATTGAATCTTATCAAAAGATAGCACCATCCATAAACATGTACTCGAGACAAAAGGCTTTCAATATAACACCAGAATGAATGGCAAAGACCTGTTCAAAGGACCCTTCTAAGGAGACAAAAAACAAGGAATAACGGATCTAATTCCGTTATTTCTTCGGAGATATCTGTGAAGCTCTTGATTCTTAATACATGGCCTTGTTTTGTAGTAAAATCTTTTTCATTTTAAGCCTCTAGTCTATCAATCCTCGTTTGCTCTTTCCAATGTGATCAAACCGTGACTTCCAGCAATTTCTTTAAAAAATCAAAAAGAAAGAAATGCATATGTAATGTCTAAAATAAATAAAAGATTTACACAGTGCATTGAAATGTTATAATCTAGACCCAAACGAGTCCCACATGTAAGAATCAAGCGAGTCATCCCTCAATCATAGAACACAAGAGAAACAAATTTGCAGTTCTGTAATACCTAAGGTAGCGAATGATAACCATTCTGTTCCGGAATGAGTTCCTGAACCAGAAATAGATTTTTCTATTTCTGGTTCCTGGATGAGTTTCTGAGAAAAAAAAACCCGTTTGATAATGACAAAAAATTTCTATTTCTAGAACAGAAACCCGTTTGATAACAGCACAAAATTTCTATTTCCTGAAATAAAAACCCGTTTGATAAACAACAGAAAATTCTATTTCCAGGAACAAAAATCCATTTTTTTAGAAATGAAATAAAAAATCCGAAAAATTCATAAAAATCTTTAAAAAAAATTCAAAAAATCCCAAAAAATTGAAAAATTCCAGAAAAAATCATCAAAATGTCGAGAAAATAAAAAAATTTAGATTTCGGGAAAATAGGAAATTTGTTGAATTTTTTCAAAAAAATCAAGAAATCAAAATTTCAAAACTTCACGTAATCGCTTAGAATACTGTGACCACCACTTTTAGTGAAATTTAAATTATTTTAGGTGCCCAAAAAAAATCAAAAAATCAAAAAATTCAAAACTTCACAGAATAGTTTAGAATACATGTGGCCACCCACTTTGAGTGAAATTTAAATTTTTTAAGGTGCCCAAAAAAATTCAAAAACTCAAAAATTTCAAAACTTTACAAAATGGCTTAGAATACCTGTCGCCACCCACTTTAAGTGAAATTTTAATTTTTGGAGGTGAAAAAAAAGCAAAAAATCAAAAATTTCAAAACTTCACAGAATGACTTAGAATACATGTGGCCATCCACTTTGAGTGAAATTTAAATTTTTTTAGGTGAAAAAAAACATAAAAAATTAAAAATTTCAAAACTTCACAGGATGACTTACAATACCTCTAACCACCCACTTTGAGTAAAATTTAATTTTTTTTTAGATGCCCAAATGGTATTTTTGATTTTTTTTGGTTCCTAAAGAAAATTAAATTTCACTCAAAGTGGATGGCCACATGTATTCTAAGCCACACTGTGAAGTTTTGAAAATTTTTCTTTTTGCTTTTTTTTTTTTTTTTTTTTCGACACCTAAAAAAAATTAAATTTCACTCAAAGCGGTACTACAGGTATTCTAAGCAATTATGTGAAGTTTTTTATATTTTTCGGCACCTAAAAAAATTTAAATTTCACTTAAAGTGGATGGCCACAGGTATTCTAAGCCATTTTGTGAAGTTTTGAATTTTTTTTTTATTTATTTCGGCACCTAAAAAAATAAAATTTCGCTCAAAGTGGGTGGCCACAGGTATTTTAAGCCATTCTGTAAAGTTTTGAAATTTTTACTTTTTTGCTTATTTTTATTTTTTTTGGCATATAATAAAATTTAAATTTCACTCAAAGTGGTGTACTACAGTATTTTAAGCCTATTCTGTGAAGTTTTGAAATTTTTTATTATTTTTATTTTTTTCGCACCTAAAAAATTAAAATTTCACTCAAAGTGGATGGCCACAAGTATTCTAAGCTATTCTGTGAAGTTTTGAAATTTTTTATTTTTTGCTTTTTTTTTTATTTTTTTCGGCACCTAAAAAAATAAAATTTCCCTCAAATTGGGTGGCCACAGATATTCTAAGATATTCTGTGAAGTTTTTAAATTTTAGAATTTTTTTTTGGCAACTAAAAAAATTAAATTTTGCTCAAAGTGGGTGGCCATAGGTTTTCTAAGCCATTTTGTGAAATTTTGAAATTTTTTATTTTTATTTATTTTTTTCGGTACCTAAAAAAATTTAAATTTCACTGAAAGTGGGTAGCCACATATTCTAAACCATTCTGTTAAGTTTTGAAATTTTTGATTTTTTGCTTTTTTTTTCTCACCTCAAAGATCGTGACTTCCATATGAATATGTGTGTTGAAGAAAATGAATTCCTCGTAAATGGTTCTCACTTTTGTTCCGTAAATGAAAACCAACTTTTTTTGGTTCTCATTTCTGGTTTAATCGAGTTTGGAAGCAAACTTGTCCCGGAAATAGAAAAATGAAATTGCGTTACCAAACGGGTTTCTAGTCCAAAACTGATTTTGGGAACAAAAAATCAGTTCTGGACAGAACCAGAATGGTTTTCATGCAGCACCTAAATGTCCCCCGCATGAGCAACAAAGTTTTTCTACAGAGTTCTTCTTGCTTCCGAGAAAATATTCATTTTCAAGCTAACATTGCAGCTCTGTAACATGACTAAATGTCCCCAGCATGAGTATCCAATATTCATTTACTATCTCTCTCCCTTGCTCTGACTCTAGTTTCCAACACGAGACCTGTTTTTTGCTATATCCTATAAACTGTTTGGTTAATCGCGGTAAAGCCGGACATTTTCACATCTATCATGTCCATTATTTTTCCCTCTTTCCCCTTCCATCATTCTCTAATAAAATTTTATTAAATAGTAAACTATACTAATATACCTAAAATACTAAAATACCTAAAATATGTAATAAATATAAATATTAAAATATATATTTATATATGTTGAATGTATATCATAAGATAGAAAGAAATTCGAAATATAAATAAAAATAGGAATAAATAAAAATGAAGTTGTTGTTTTGAATTTTTTTTATATTAGAAATCAAATATTATTTATATTCAAATATTATTTTAATTTTATTAATTTAAGAAGTTTGTTATTGGAGAAAAATAACTTTTATATTATGGATATTAAAAATCATATCCACTTTTATTCCACCTCCCCCATTAGATAAATTAATCCAGGTTATGTCCTTCTTATATTCGACTTTTATTCCACCTCCCCCATTAGATAATTAATCCAGGTTATGTCCCTCTTATATCCGACTTTATCTTGTCTTGAGCACAAACCAAGCACGGGATATAATAAATTTTATCCTATCCTGAATTTTATCCTAACTATTAAACATAGCATTACTACTCTTCAATCGCATAAAAAAGATCAAAATAATTGGGGCGCTATGCAATTACTTAGTATCTAACATAAGATATTCGACTGAATAAATAAAAAAAAGAGATGGTTGAATAAAAGCAATTCCCTTTATAAGTCTATTTCAATGAGGGCATCGGGATTGATATCTAATTTTGAGCGATAAGATACGTCACGGAATTGCATGAATGCTCCATTGTGCTTAATATTCAAAGGTCAATCTCATGGCAAAGATTATCATACTTGTCTTACAAGATTTCAAAAAGGATCATCTTTCCAGGTCAAGAAATCTCCATGCACGGCCCTTCCACTCCCATCTTTACACAAGAAAATTCACTGACATCGTAAAACTAATCTATTGGAACACTCTCCTGTAGAGAGACATGTTCAAACACGCTGGCCTCATCCCACAAATTGGATACGTCAATACGTGAATTCGCTGAGATTATGCCTAACTCTCAAACGAATTGTTTCTAACTTTTACCGCGTTAGCCAAAATTCCGTGCGCTAGTGTCGTCAACAGGGAGGTTTGAATCCCATATACTTGCCTGAAATGTAGTCGTTCCAGACCTCAACAGCTCCGAACCCGGTGATGAGAACCGTACTCAAAGCCATCACAATGCCGACAGAGAACACGATCAGAGAGGCCCTCCCGTATTCTCTTATGGCCCTCTGAACCACAATTATTCCCAGAAGTGACGCGACGAAGCAGATGAAGGAAAATGTCAGGGCGGTCTCCGTGTGCTCCATCCCCAATAGGATATACTGGAGCACCGACATTGTGGACGAGAAGAAAACCATGAACGAGCAAGTCGCTGCTGTAACCTGCAAGATGAAGTGCAGGTTATGGCTAACAACATATGAATTGGGGTTGGCATTTCAGAAACGGTATGATCCGAAGTGGGTGGGAGCCATAACATAGGATATAGACCTCGCAGGTTTTCTACCATTGGCTTAGTCTATGATGCTAAACATTAAAGCGACTTCACCTAATAATTTCTCGCAGCTCTTGTGAGGACAGGTAGAGTCGCAAATGATATTTTGACAAAGAAGTTACCTCAGGGGCAATTCCCACTTGCAGGAGGAGTGGGCTTATAAGCATTCCACCGCCTATTCCGAAAATTCCACCCAGAAGTCCAGCTAACAGCGCCATTACCGGAAAAATAAGCCTGTTGGGTGGTCCTTCTCTGTTCTGGTCATCAATGTCCATTAAGAAAGAACCACATCTTAATGAGCTTTAAGCAATTGAGCTAATTTATTACAATAACTTCTACACTTCTTATTGAACTTTTTCTACATTTAACCAACCACCTGCTGGCTTGAAACTTGATGTTGAATGCTTTCTTTCCTGAAAAGAATCCATGAAGTAAAGGCCACAGCTAGTGGCATCTGAACAGATGAGAGTAACCAATATCCTGGACCACAGGGCTCCATTGGGATGATACTCTGCACATAATTTAAAACATCATGCACATTAAATCTGTAGTATAAAGTTGGAGGAAAAGATAGTATTGCAGGACAGTAATATGAATAATCTTTGCAAGGATTTACTCAGGAACGTGGCAAAAGAAAAGAAAATTTAGCGGCAAGTTAGTGTGAGGTAAAGTTTAAGCAAGAAATGGTGCTGTTGACCAAAGATGAGTGGTACCATCATCATAAAGCGGCCATTTCTGGTAAGTGTTATGTGAATCCAAGACAAGAAAGGAGGACCATCGTATCAATATAGTAATTTGATGGCAACATCCGAGATTGCGATGCTAGAGCTTATTTGTGGGTTTCTTCCTAGGTTTAATTAAGCATCTTCCAAGTTGCATTCACCGAAAGCAACTCAAACTGAATATTGAAGTCTATGTAGTTTACTTCCATCAGTTGACACCTAAAAATTGATTTAGAGCAAGCTAAGGAGTCCCCATCCATAAACATGTACTCTATATGAGTGGAATGAGACACTTCAATTTTGGAAAAGGAAAAGAAGAAAGAAAAAGCTTTCAGTATAACACCAGAATGAATGACCAAAGATCTGTTGAAAGGACCCTTCTAAGGAGACAAAAGCAAGGAATAATGGATCTAATTTCTTTATCTTCTTTGGAGATATCTGTGGAGCTGTTGATTCTCAATACTTGGCTTTGTTTTGTAGTAAAAAATTTTCATCTTAAGCCTCAACTCTATCAATCCTCTTTTGCCCATCCAAATGTGATCAAACATCAACTTCCAGTAATCTGTTTAAAAAGCCAAAAAAAATTGTATGTGTATATCTAAATAATCAAAAATTTTCAAACTTCTGACCTGTAGAACCTTATGTTACCCGAGTTCACAGAAATTACACGGTAGATTAGAATATTACAAATCTAGACCCACATGAATCCTACATTTAAGAATCAAGCGAGTCATCCCTGAATTATGGAACACAAAGGAATCAAATTTACTGTTCTGTAACATGACTTAATGTCCCCGGTATGAGCAACAAGTTTTTCCACAAAATTCTTTTCACGACTGAGAAAATATTATTTTGAAGATACATCCACAAGCATCCTAATCATGAGTTACTTAAAAATTCAGTTGAAGGCGAATCACTAGATAAGAACTAGGCAATAAGATCTAGTATGATCTGTCTATATATTGAGAATGATCTGTAATTGAAAAAAAATAATGAGAATGAAAACAAAATGGACAGATCTTTTCGTATACTGTATTCATTCACCTAATTCAGTCACAGGGACATGATAACAGGTGACATGATAACTTATTTAGCATTATCAAGATGATGACGGAGTTAAAGGAGATAAAAAAAAACAACATAAAAAATGTAACAGAAGAAACAAACCTGTCCATTTCGATTTCCACGAAGAATATACACAAGGAAGAATGAAAACCAGACCAGAACCAAAACCCCCAATTTCATCCATGGAAACTTTTCTTGACATTTTGGTTCAACGCGCAAAAGAGGCTGTTTTGCAATGTTGGCTTCCTCTGACCGACCAAAACCTCCCTCTCTCACAGACCCATTTTCCAAGTGTACTCTCTCTCCCTTCCTCTGACTCCAGTTTCCAATACGAGACCCCTTTTTTGCAGGTTTTAAAGGTGGACCAAGCAAGAAAGACTGCAAATAGTATCGTGATGAGCCACTCGGGGAAGATAACATGGCATATGACCCCTATACTGACTCCCAACAACATGCATGGCTCTGAGAGGAGTGCAATGTCATAGTCAATCAAGCACTTGCCACCAAACTTGGCGCTCTTGATGGTCAAGTTGCAGATGACATTCGCAATCGACACGCCAGTGACCATGAAAGCCGAGAAGCTCGAGGCTGTCTTGAGCTGGAGGTCTGCAGCTATAGTCAGAATCGGTATGAAAAGCCCACCTCCACCAATCCCACCCGCGCTCGAAATTGCAGATGCTACGAAGCACAAGACACCAGCTTGCACCACCGGAGGTGAAAAAGACTCCAACTTGACGTGAGTCTCTTGAGATTTCGTCATCTGGGTGTGTCTGCATTGATGAGTTTGGTTGCAAAGATCGTGACTTTTGGTGATTCCTGAGATGGGTTCCCTTCCATTGGCATGGGAAAGGCCTAGGATCGTGAAGAAGAAGAAGAAGAAGAAGAAGATGGCTGAGGGTAGGAACGGAGCGGAGAGTCTCTGATTCTTCATATTGAGAGAGCTTGGTGAATGGACAGAAACTAAAAACTGCACTCTCCTGATATACAGCGGTTGAGAGGGATACTTGATCTTCTGCATGGCATTAGTGGGGGAACCAACAAAAAGTGAGTAAACAAATAAATGCAGAACGTGATCATTACCAACTACTAGCACAGCAAGGAGTGAAAGTAATTATTGAAGTGAAGGGAAAAGCAAAAACATGCAATTCCTCGAACTTCTGTTTACTCTCGAAGACTTAAAAATTCAAGAGATGGAGAGAATGTTGCGAGGGACGGTTGATGCTTCGGTTATGGCTAGAGATGGAGAGAGATCTAGATGGATTTGGAGAGAGAAGGTTGGACTTATTTTTGTTTTTCTTTTGTTTTTGTTTTTATTCCTGTTTTGGCCCTTCTACTTTTCTCTTTTTTTGGTTGAATTGACCCTTCTACTTCATTTTAATTTTTAAGGATAGTGCTACCATTGGGATGAGCATGGTCGAGTTTAGAGCTTGAATCGAAAACAAAATCAAGGGATTGATTCTGAAAAAATCTAGACTTGGGAGTTGAATTGGTCCACTCGAGAACTAACTTGGAACCTAATTGGCTGCCCGATAGAACCGGGAACTCGCCTTTCAATTTGTTTTTTGTTTCAAATATATCAAAACACAATAACTAATCTTTTTTTTTTTTAAATTTTCAGTTTAAACGTTTGTCTTTGAAAGCCTTTTCTATATTATTATTTTGAGTTGCCAACTTGTTAGTAATGGATTTTCTTTTGTCAAAATATGTTCACTGGGTCAGAGACGATTCAATTTCGAGTTAGCTAGGGATCCGACCATGGCCTGGCCATTTAAGTTCCTGGATAGAATTGACGGCTGCAAGACTCAATCGAGGAATTGGATCGAACCTAGTCAAGTTCCCAGATTTTAAACCACCGAAACTACGTGATTCTTCGAAAGCCGGTTCCCTGAACCTGCAACATTACTCACCCTTAGCCGCCACACTAGTAGTCTCAAGATTTTTGCGCAAGAACCAATATTGTCGCTCCTCTTTCTTCGTTTTAAAATGGCCCATCTACTTTTTTCGGTGCTCCGCACGAAGTAAGGGAGTCATACGGCAAAAATGCTTGATCAGGACGATCTGGATGTTTATGTAACATTCTTATGTGCACTCGTGACGCTGATGAGGCTCTCGTGGTGCCAAGCATGCACCGAATTAGTTACAGTAAAAGGAAATTAACAATACGGAGAGAAAAAAAAAAACATACATACATAGAGAGAGACACACACAAAAACAACTAATCGTGCGTCGGTTGAGCCCACGACCGCGAGAAGAAATGGTCACGATGTTCTTATATCATGCCCACTCACTCACACACACATTTTGAGAGATAGAGAGATACACACCCGCATTGGTTGCGTGCTCCGGGAGTGCCACGTAGGCCACAGTCCAGTCCAGTAATTGGTTGCCAAGTGTCCAGGCGGGGGCCCACTTCTCAGATTGACAAGTGCCCCCGCTTCCTCACGTTTCTCCGTGTAGCCCCCAGCCGTCTTCATGCCACATCGACGGAATGGCACACGTGGCGACCAATCACTGGACAGGACCGCTCCTGGTGCAGCAGCAGCAGCAGCATGGGGTTGAGGAGTGACGTGGCAGTCAACGTCGCTTAGGGTCTAGATAGCATCCATTGAGGAAGGTGAGTTGTCAGCGGTCTCCAATGTATTTTGTATCCTTTAATTCATTTTTTTATGAATTAATATTACGAAAAATCATAAATAGTAAATATGTGAAGAACGAAGGGGTAAAATCTTAAACTGGTACATCCCGTCAATTGTCACGAGTCATTCAATTTAGCAATTTAACAGTAAAATTTAACGAAAATAAACACTGGTAAATTTGTCACATGTGTACTAATATGAAGTTTGAGGTGGTCAAAACATTAGTTCGGGGTAAATTTATTATAAGTGAAATAATTTGAAATTTTTCGTGATATTTACCTTTTTTTATCTTCCTTTTCTTGGAAAACTAGGTTTTGCATTTTTTTTTACTCCATGAAAAAAGATTTTCTCTTATATGGTCACTCAAACACATAGTGATGTCGGTTTAGTCTCAAAACGAGAAAATTCATGTCGACATCTGTTTTTGTTTTTTTTTAATGGTGTTAAATCCACTTTAGCAAAATCTAGGCTTAAGGACCAAAGGCGGCTCCCTTTTACAAAATATACGTATCCTCTTCTTCGAACGAAAGGAAGTCGGGACTTGATTATAAATTTCGAGCGGTACACGTTTTCTTAAAAGGAGTCGAATGCTCGACCACTTCCCTAGACAACTACATCTTATCGATGTGAAAGGTCTAGGATCGTGACGTGGGCTTGGTATTGATTGAAGAAACAAAGAGATCCTGCGAAGGAGGAGGATGGAGTAGACTCGAAACAAACGTGCGCGGTTATTGAACGGGTGACTAAATGTCAAGGACCGATTTGACTGGGCGTGATCACTATCTTATCGAGATTTTGAAAAGTATAAGAGGTGATTCTCCTGCCTTCACTTTTGTGTAGTGCTGTCTTTTTTTCTCCTCTTAGTGACAGCATCTTGCCCCCGACAGGGCGGACACCGCACGTTTGGATCTTTGTGAAAGTTTGGGGTCTTGAGTCTGCCATGGTGTTGGTACTTGCAAGCATGTTGTTCTTCGTAAATTAAATTCGTTTTGCGGTATCATCGATATTGTAATCGTCGAATGTTTTAATAGCGGGTTGCCACAAGTTCAGCCATCTTTTACCTCTGTCCTCGGAGTTTCATCGACAGCATTCATCCTTGCCCATCTCTCCGCGCTGCAGTTTGAGTTTTCGAAACATCATCTCTCGATAAATTGTTGACATCCAAGTGTTTCGTCCATTGCTAGTTTGCGAGAACGTCATGCATCAATCTTCACAATGTATTGATCTATTAACTGAATGCTACGTAGAAATTAAAGTCTACCCTCTATATGCAAATGAAGTAACCTCTGAAGATGGGAGTCTCGTGTCATAGTCAGTGTCTCCTGTGCATTCCTTTGGTTTCTGGAATCACTTACTACAGATCAAAATAACTGGGGAACTATGTGATTACTCAGGACGTGAATGACAATATTTCTCGTCCCCAACCTTATTCCCCGGACGAGTTTTTAAACAAAAAGTAGTATTTGATAGACCTGTTAAATGGATCTTAAAACCCATATATGACCCATTAAAAAAAAAAGAGTCAATACAACTTTGAAAAGCCCATCTTAAATAGATTTTAAAATTTTAAGTCTATCATAAATGGGTTTTAATGGATTGAGTGTGGAACCTATTTCCAACCCACTCATTAAACCCACCCCCTTTTTATAAAAATATTCTTTTAAAAATCGAAATTTTTATTTTTATTTTTTCTTTTCTTTTCTTTCTTTTTTTTTAATTTTATTTCTTTTCTCTTTCTCTTTTCGGCCGGTGGCCAATCACAGCGATGGCCAGCGATCAGCGACCGGCCACAAGGGAGGAATGACCTCGCCCTATTCCGGCGAGCCCGAGGCCTCGCCGATCTGGCTCGCCGGAATCGGGCAAGCTCGAGTCTCGCCTGAGGCCGGCGAGGCCTCAGCCTCGTCAGATTAGCGAGCTCGAGTTTCGCCGGCCTTCGACGAGCTCATCCTCGCCCATGGCCGGTGGCCGGCCACAGGCCAAAAATAAAGGAAAGATTAAAAATTTTAAAATTTTAAAAATTGGATTTTAAAAAAATTAAAATTAATAAAATAAAAAATATAATTAAAAATTGTATTGCATGAAAATGTTTTAGTAGTATAATTTTTAAAAAAAGTCATAAAAATAAGTTTTCCTATATTGAGTTAAATATATGAGTGTTTTAGCAATATGGGTTGGGTCGAGTATGGGTCGAGTATGGATCGGGTCGGGTCGGGTGACATTATAAATAAATGGGTTATAAATGAGTTAATGAGTCAATTTGGGCCGGACCATTTATGACTCGACTCAAACCTGACCTGACTCACCCGTTTAACAAGTCTAACGTTTGATAACAATACAAAATTTCTATTCCCGGAATAGAAATTCGCTTGATAAGTTATTCTTAAATTTCTGTTTCTGGTGGCCGGCCGGTGAGGGGTGGCGGCAGCAGTGCAAGCAGAGGGGCGCACGGCCACGCACGACGGCGGCGTAGGCGAGCGGGGTCGTGGGGGCGGCGGGCAAGAAGAATGAACAATAAGAGATAGTTGTTTTTTCTAATTCTGTTCCAATAGAAAAGTAGAAAATTTTAACTTCTCATTTCTATTCCAAATCTATTTCTAGGCCAAAATTTGTCCTAGAAATAAAAAAATGAAATTATTTTATCAAACGGATTTTTGTTCCAAACCTGTTCCGGGAAACAGAATGGTTATCATTGGTGCCTTCAGTATCCAACATAAAATATTCAACTAAACAAATCCAAAAAGAGACGATTGAATAAAAATAACTCCCTTTATAATTCTATTTCGATCGGGGTACCAGATTGGTTTCGAGTTTTGAGTGATAAGATACGTCGCGGAATTGTATGAATGCTCCATCGTGCTTAATATTGAAAAGTCAATCTCATGGCAAGGATTATCATACTCGTCTTACACTATTTTACAAAGGATCATCTTTCCAGGTCAAGAAAGCTCCATGCACGGCCCTTCCGCTCCCATTGTTACACAATAAAATACCGGAGATAGTAAAACTAGTCTGTTGGAACAGTCTCCTATAGAGAGACATGCTCAAATGTGTTGGCGTCGTCCCAACTGAGATGAGAGTATGCCTATCTCTCCCTATTCCTTACTAGTTGAAGAGAAACGAGCTGTTTCTAACTTTTACAGCGAGTGCGCTTAGCGAAAATTCCATGCGCTAGAGTCGTCGACAGGGAGGTTTGAATCCCATATACTTACCTGAAATGTAGTCATTCCAGATCTCAACAGCTCCGAATCCGGTGATGAGAACCGTACTCAAAGCCATCACAATGCTGACGGAGAACACGATGAGCGAGGCCCTCCCGTACTCTCTTATGGCCCTCTGAACTACGATTATTCCCAGAAGTGATGCGACGAAGCAGATGAAGGAAAATATCAGGGCGATGTCTGTGTGCTCCATCCCCAATAGGATATACTGGAGTGCCGACATTGTGGACGAGAAGAAAACCATGAACGAGCAAGTCGCTGCTGTAATCTGCAAGATGAAGTGCAGGTTATGGCAAACAAAATCTGAATTGGGCTCGGCCTAACAGATTCGGTCTTTCATATAGGATACGGACCTTACAGGTACAATTGGCTTAGTCTATGATGCTAAACATTAACGTGACTTCACCTAATAATTTCTGCCAGCTCGTACGAGGAAACGGTAGAGTAGCAATTGATATTTTGACCAAGAAGTTACCTCAGGTGCAATTCCCACTTGCAGGAGGAGTGGGCTTATAAGCATTCCACCGCCTATTCCGAAAATTCCGCCCAGAAGTCCAGCTAACAGTGCCATTACCGGAAAAATAAGCCTGTTGGTTGGTCCTTCTCTGTTTGGGTCATCAATGTCCTTAAAAAAAGAACCACATCTTAATGAACTTCAAGTAATCGAGCTAATTTACAACTTTTACAGTTCTTATTAATCTCTTTCTGTATATAATTAAACACCTGCTGGCTCGAAACTTGATGTTGAATGCTTTCTTTCCTGAAAAGAATCCATGAAGTGAAGACCCCAGCTAGTGGAATCTGAACAGATGAGAGTATCCAATATCCTGGACCACATGGTTCAATTGTGATGATACTCTGCACATGATTTCAAAAATCATGCACGTTAAATCTGTAGCATAAAGTTGGAGGAAAAGATAATATTGAAGGACAGTCATATGAAGAATCTTTGCAAGGATTTGCTCAGGAAAAAGAAAAGAAAAAAGAAGAGAGAAAATTTTGCGGCAGGTTAGTGTGCTGTAAAGTTTAAGCAAAAATGGTGCAGTGGACCTAAGATGAGTGGTCCCATCATCACAAAGAGGTCATTTCTCATACAAGACAAGAATGGAGGACCATGGTATCAATATAGTAATTTCATGGCAACATCCGAGATTGTAAATACCGCAGCTTATTTGTTGGTTTCTTTCTAGGTTCAATTTGCTAGCACAAAGCATCTTCCAAGTTGCATTCACTGAAAGCAACTAATACTGATATTAAAGTCCATGTAGTTTACTTCCATCAGTTGACACTTCAAAATTGATTTATAGCAAGCTCGCGAGTCACCACCATCCATAGACAAGTACACTATATGAGTGGAATGACATACTTCAGTTTAGAAAAAGAAAAGAAAAAAGAAAAAGCTTTCAACATAACACCAGAATGAATGACAAAAGATCTGTCAAAAGGACAAAGATAAGGAATAATGAATCTAATTTCTTTATCTTCTTTGGAGATATCTGTGGGGCTTCTTAATACTTGGCTTTGTTTTGTAGTATAAGATTTTCATCTTAAGCTTCAAGTCTATCTATCAATCCTCTTTTGCTTGATCAAACATCAACCTCCAGTAATCTGTTTGAAAAGCAAAAAAAAAAAAAGAAGAAAAAGAAGAAAATGTTCATGTATATCTAAAATAATAATAAAATTTTAAACTTCTGACATTCAGAATCTTATATTACCTGAGTTCACAGGATTTACACGGTGGATTAGAATATTACAAATCTAGACCTACATTAGTCCCACATTCAAGAATCAAGCAAGTCATCCCTGAATTATACAACACAAAGGAACAAATTTGCTGCTCTGTAACATGACCAAATGTCCCCTGCATGAGCAACAAGTTTATCCACAAAATTCTTTTCACGTCTGAGACAATATCATTATTGAGATAAATCCATAAACATCCTGATTACCAGTTACTTAAAAAATCAATGGAAGGTGACTCACTAGATAAGAACAAGGCAAAAAGATCCAGCATGATCCGCCTCTATATTCTGAACATGAAGATAACATGGATATATCTTTTGGTATGCTGTATTCATTTACATAATTCAGTCACAGGGACATGATGATTCTTTAGCATCATCTACGATGATGGAGTTGAAGGAGATGAAACAAAACAAAAAAAGTGTAACAGAAGAAACAAACCTGTCCATTTCGGTTTCCACGAAGTACATACACGAGGAAGAATGAAAACCAGACCAGAACCAAAACCCCCAATTTCATCCAAGGAAACTTTTCTTGACATTTTGGTTCAACACCCAAAAGAGGCTTTTTTGCAATTTTGGCTTCCTCTGACCCATCAAAACCCCCCTCTCGCACAGACCCTTTTTCCAAGTGTACTATCTCTCTCGCTTCCTCTGACTCCAGTTTCCAATACGAGACCCCATTTTTGCAGGTCTTAAAGGTGGACCAAGCAAGAAAGACTGTGAATAGTATCGTGATGAGCCACTCGGGGAAGACAACATTGCATATGACACCTATACTGACTCCCAACAACATGCATGGCTCCGAGAGGAGTGCAATGTCATAGTCAATCAAGCACTTGCCACCAAACTTGGGGCTCTTGATGATCAAGTTGCAGATGACATTCGCAATGGAACCACCAGTGACCATGAAAGCTGAGAAGCTCGAGGCTGTCTTGAGCTCAAGGCCTGCAACTATAGCGAGAATTGGTATGAAAAGTCCACCTCCACCAATCCCACCTGCGCTCGAAACAGCAGCTGCTACGAAGCACAAGACACCTGCTTGCACCATTGGAGGTGGAAAAGACTTAAACTTGACATGGGTCTCTTGTGGTTTCGTCATCTGGGTGTGTCTCCATTGATGAGTTTGGCTGGAAAGATCATGACTTCTCGTGATACTTGAGATGGGTCCCCCTCCTTGAGCATGTGAAACGCTTAGGATTGTGAAGAAGAAGAAGAAGAGGGCTGAGAGTAGGAATGCACTGTTCATGTTGAGGGACTTTGGTCAGTGGACCATAGAAATGAACCTGCACACTCTTTATACACGGGAGGTAGGGAAGGATCTTTTGGTACTTTGCCTGGCATTAGTGACGAAACCGACAGAAGGCGAGTAAATAAAAAAAAATAGTTAAAAAGTGATTATGATTGGTTATCAGCACAGCAGAAAGTGAAGTAATTATTAAAGAATGGGAAAGTGGGGAGGCTAACAGCTGGGATAATACATCCAAGTTTGGTAAGGAAAAAGCAAATCATGCCAAAGTTTGGTGAGGACAAAAAAAAAACACAAATCATGCAATTCGTCTATGCTAAAACGTAGGGGCGAGCAAGATGGACCGTCTAAATTGGGATCGGACCGGACCGGACAAGATTGAACTGACCGATTTGGTCTGGTTCTAGAGAATATCAATCCGGTTTCCGATTCCTTAAAGTAAAACTGGTTTCCAAGCGATCCAATTCCCGGTTCTAGGGTGGGAACCGGACCGGATCGGACCGATAAATGTATATTTTTAATTTTTTCATATATATATTTATTTACTTTTTAACATTTTTGAAAAAAAACAGAAAAGCCTAATATAATTTCTCAAATTCCCACTTACCTTTTACCAATAAGTGATTGGTCCAATTGGAATGGGACCGGATTAGACCGGTCCGCGGTCCCAAGACAAGCCGGTCCGGTCCCCGATCTTAGAAATTGGGAACCGGTCCTCCTGGTCCAATTTCCGATTCTTGAGTTTGTTCGGACTGGATCGGAAATCGCTTACCGCTACTAAAACGATGAAGCTCTGTCCACTTCCAGGATTGTGAACTTTCCTGTTTACTTTCGATGAGTGAAAAGTCTCAAAGTTAGTAAAAAATCATTCGAGAGAGATATTTGTGTATCTTTTATGATGTAATTAATGAAAAAATCATTGAAGAAAGAGAGAGAGATTTGTGTTATCTTTTGGTATGTAATTAATGTGAGGGTAAAAGTTGCAAAAAAATTCAAAACTATTTTGACTGGACACATTTATTACGAACACTTTTTGTGATATTGAAAATCCTAAATTATTTTTATCGCGACGGATTTATCCTAAAGCTTTTTTTTTGTGATATAACAAATTCAAAATTTGTACCTATGTGACATATTTGCCATCCGTCAATGTTCTGTTAGATGATTTTTCAATCAAAATAACGTCGTTTTATAGTCACGTAGGCGTCATGTCAGCACTGTTTGTTTTTGGAGTATTTGTAGGTAAAATTTTAATGATTTTGTTAACAGAATTTTGACAGAAGGTAAATGTGATATACAAAAATATTTTGAGAGTTTTGATATTATTAAAAAAAATTTAAAGTAAATATGTTCACCGTTCAATGATTTTGTTTTTAGTGGCTTTTGTCCTTAATGAAAAGGTTGTCCAGGACTGCAATTGAGACTCCTTGAAGCGGGAGGGCTGCTCCTGATGGGACGGTTGAAGCTTGGCCTATGGCGAGAGAGAGAGAGAGAGAGAGAGAGAGAGAGAGAGAGAATTTAGATGGATTAGGAGAGAGAAGGTAGGAGATGAGAAAGTTTTTTGTTGTAGAGTTATATAATTCTGCGGGGGCGAATGATTTTTACTTTTATTTTTCACTCTAACGTTTTTACTTTATTATTAGACAGGATGCTATCCTTAGTGAGAGCACGTCGAAACCCGAAATGGAGCCGATGGATTGATTTCAGAAAATTTGGAATTGAGAATTAAATCTACTCTAAAACTAACTTGGAACCGAACCATCTGTTGCTTGTTCTCCATTTTCTTAAGTTTCGGTACATTAACGTTAAAATAACTATTTTTTTTTCATTTTGAGTTGAAATTTTGTCTTTGGAAGTCTTTTTCCTTATTTGAGTTGTTAACTTTTTTTAATGGAACAATTATTTTTCAAAAGTATTCTCACCGGTTCAAAATTTATTCAGGATCGATTTTTCTCGGGAATCGACCTAGCCGGTTCCATTTCTAAACAAAAAGCATGGGTTCAAGATTGATATAGGGGTCGAACCGAACATGGTCGGTTCCTAGGTTTCAAACCCTAGAACCTACCTAGTTATCGTTGGAACCAGCATAGAATCGGGTTGGCAATGCCGGTTCCCAAATTGAACCTCGACCATTACTCACCCTTAAGTATCACACCAGCAGTTTTTGTGTTTTTGCTTGAAAACCAAAATTATTTTTCTTCTTTTTTCTTGCAAAAGGGTCCATGTAGTTTTTATAATCCTTCTCTTATAAAGCTCCACGCAAAGTATGGAGTTGGATGGAAAAAATGCTTGCTTAGACAATCTGGATATTGGTGTTACATTCTTATTTGCACACCTGATGCTGATGTAGCGCTCCGATGTCAATTACGCACCTAATTTTTTTTTTTGGTCAAGTATTATGCACCAAAAGAGAGAGAGAGAGAGAGAGAGAGAGAGAGAGAGAGAGAGAGAGAGAGAGAGAGAGAGGTATATTCTACAAACATCTAGTTGTTTTTGAGAGACAGAGAGAGCATGGGTCGGGAAGTGACGTAGTGGTCGCCATTGCTTGGGGGCATTAGCATGGAGGAAGGTGACTAGGGAGTGGCTTATGTTGATGCTGTCAAGTACGCAAGAGTCATATCATCACCCATCACAAGTAGTGAACTGATGAGCTTTTCATTTTGGGATCCTTTGATTATTTTTATCTTCCTTTTTGTATAAAACATCTTGGAAACCTTGAAAGTTCTGCCTTTTTCACTCCATGTAATGGTTTTTTTCTTGATAAATCTAACTTGTCCAATTGACTGAAAAATGCGACGGTTCTTCTTAAATCTAGAGAGAGAGGATTGTGTAGTAGGGGCCTAGAATTGGGGACACCACGAAGGATTGGTTTCATAAACTGGGAACCGGGAACAGTCCACTAGTTCCCTACCTACTCGGGGACCGGACACCGGTTCATTCGGTTCCTGGGTGGGTCCATGGAATCGGCCATTACATAGTAATCATCATATTGTCCTAAGAGTTTTCAAGAAACACGACCACATAAATGATCATCATTTTGTTTAGCAGCATCTATTAGTTGCTGAAGTTTTTAACAAAACAAAAACAACGGAAGATCTCTTACTTGCAACCGAAACTGGTAAATGTTGAAGCGTTTGTAATTATATAGTTTGCTCAATTCTTATGCTAGCATCATATTAAGGTTTAATAAAGCAACATTTTGACTTTCTTCAGCGTAGATGGGATTTATCTGGTTTAACTTCTTATAAGTGTAATTAACGGGATGCTTTTAGGACAAATTTGTAGGCAGAACTAAAAGATCAGCTGGGACAATAAAGACAAAAGATGATGAAGTTTTTAAATAATCATAGAAGGCATTCCCGCGATTCAGTGCACGAAATACGCATGGATTCCTTTGTGACATGACATATATATCGATCCGATCAGGGTGGTCCGGATGGATGAGTCCACACTTGGAACCGGAAATTAGACTGATACTGATTGATTTCAAGTTACTGGAACTAGGAACCGGATTGGCTCCTACGGGACCGCCCATAATCGGCCATTTTGGTCCGGTCTGGTTATTTTGCTCACCCGTATAGTGTATTGGTAAGAGCGACTGCCACACAGGGGTTGCTCACTTGAGGAGGATGATATGGTTCTTATCTTAAAATTCATATTTTAGGGAGAGAGATATTATAAGTCAGTTCGGTCCCAGAAAGATAAAATTCATGTTGGCTTTTTTCTGACGGTTTTTTAAGTTTACCTGAGCAAAATCTAGGCCCAAGGACCAGCAATAACTATTTTTAAAATGTATACGGGTCATTTTAAATTAATTGTCTCACAAATCTGTGTTCATGTTCTAAACAAATATATCAAAATAAGACTTAAAAAATGCGCGTCTATGAGTGTGGGGTTTTTTTTTTCTTTATGGCAAATGAATGAGGCATATACACTTTGGATTCAAAACAAGGTATTATATTTTTTGTTTCAAATTGTAATGGTTAACGACACTCCACACGCTGAACATCCTTTACATTTGATGTCTCATTAAAAAAGAAGAAGATAATTTGGTCATTATCTTTTTGTCTTGATGACATGACCTTATACTATAATTGGAAGCACGACCTCAGTTTTGTCCCCTAACTTTAACAACGATTTGAAAGCTATGGTGGATAAGTAAGACTCCGCGAGAAACAGTGAAATAATTTATCTGGACTTATCCTACTAGATTAAGTAAATCACAATTGATTTTCTCCACTGTAACTTACCCAAAAAAAAAATTTAAAAAACCTTACAAAAAAAAATACAATGTAACTTATTCAATAAATACCTATACTATGTATTATATATATACACTATGCAAAACCAAATCAAATGATTGTCCTTTTCAAAAAGGACAAACTTCAGAAAGTTCCACAAAAAACCGAACACTTGTAAAAAATGAGCCATCAATAGGTTTTCTTATAGAATGCACCAAACCATAATTTAAATAGTCAAGATATCTATCAAGTGATCTCGTACTTTCCTCAAATTCTCAATTTGTACTTAAGCCTCTTTTGTACCAAAATATTTAATTTCACTTTCTCTAAGTCACTACAATATTGATAAATTTTTCTCTTTCCGTACACATTTTAAACCCTTTTCCCCACCACTTTTCACTCCGTCGCTAGAACATGTGAAATTATTCTTTTTTGGGACCTTCTATGGTCCACTGGGGATCGATCCCCCATTCGTCACCGGGTGTGATCTAATTACATGTATTTTGTCGTAATTCTTATCTAAATGGTCGTAATTCACACAAAAGTTACAGAAATTTTGCCATCGATAGGTGAGGTTTTCTCTCGCATAGCTCAATTGCTACTGTGTCCCTTCGAAGATTAGATTTTTGAGATTTTGCGGAAACTCCTTTCTTTGGGAAATGATCGAGACCAAGGACCTTTACATGAAAAGCAAAACCTACACAACTTCCGGCGCATTCCTACCTTTTTTTCCCCAAGTGCTTCGAATTATACTTTTGCATGAGGCTAAGGTTTGGGAGCACGAGATTGGACCACATGTCCAAAAGGGTCATTGTCATTTCTGGTCTGCCTCGTCTCTTACTTTATGACAGGCACTTTCTATATGCTCATTTTGTCTTAATCCTTTGTTGTATCGTGTGCTGGACCCGCTTCGTATTCGAGAAGTATGGTAAAGCTGCGACCTCACTGATTACCATTTAGACTCGTATGTTATGTCACTATGGCTATCAAAATTGATCATAAATCTATAGTTTAACTCATATTTATGAAAATGGGTCAGCTTAAACTTATAGTATGGGTCAAAATAATGGGTTCTAAAGAAAGAGAAAGGCCAAAAAATATGGGCTTCAGTGGGGTTAAGTAATAAACCCACTTTCAACCCAAACTTACTCTCTTCTCTTTCCCCTTCTGTAGACGAAGCAGCAGCACCACCGCTCCTCGCCTCTCTCTCGCCCTCGAATCTCGCCGCCCCCTCTCCGCTTCTTCCGTCCCTCCGCCTCCGATCGTCTCCTGGTTGCACTCGCCGCCGCCGCCGCCGCCGCGAGACGCCGTCCCCAATCGAACGATGTCGCTATTCGAGGACGACGACGACTGGTGGGTCGACTCGGACCGAGCCGACGACCGCTCGACTGGGTGGTAACCTCCTCGAGGACGCGGTGGGGCTCCAACGCTTCCGCGAGTAGAAGTGGCCGCCGCCGCCGAAGATCCCAACCCGAGTGAGGGCGTGATTCGGGATCGGGGGTGACCAGAGCGACGCGGAAGATCCGGACTCGAGTGAGGAAGAGAGGAGCTTCAGGATCTAGAAATGGACTGACGTCGCCGAGAGAGCCATTGGCCGTTGCCTTGAACAAGAAGAAAGCAAGAGAGAGAGAGGGAGAGGAGAGTGAGCAGCTGAAGAAGATTGAAGATGGAGATTTACATGGAAGGAGAGAGAGATGAGAGAGAGAGAGAGAGAGAGGGAGGTGTACCGACAACATTTTGGCTCCGTTCGTTTGGCAGAAAATATTGTCCCGGAAAATATTCTCCGGGTTTTCCGATGTTCGGGGGGCGGAAAACGTTTTCCGCGGGAAAATATTTTCCTTCCCCCCTCACAAAATAGCCTAAGTTTACGGAAAATGACTTCCGCTTCTTCAAAAGCGGAAATCATTTTCCTGAGCTTCTTCTTCTTCTTCTTCTTCACTAAGGTCGCTGGGCCGCGCTGCCGCGCGGCTGCGCAGCCGCGGCTGGCCATGCCGCCGGTCGCCGGCCACCGGACGCCTTGCACGATCGTCGCGGAAAAATATTTTCCGAAACTTTTTCATATTGGTCGCGAACCGAAAAATTATGTTCAGGAAAACATTTTCCGGGAAAATGACTTGGGAAAATATTTTCCAAAAGGAGAATATTTTCCGCCAAACGACGGAGTTAAAGAGGAAATCATTTTCCCCAAATTGAAGGCAAAATTGCCCATGGGAGGGAAAATGTTTTCCGTAGGAGAGGAAGTTGATCGCCGGTCACCACCGTTGGCCGCCGGTCGCCGCCCGCCCTCCGCTGCCAGGCCGCCGACCGCCCGCCATCAGTGCCGCGGCTGGGCCGCCGGGTCGCTGCCTCGCTGCTGCGCACATGCTAGCCGCTCGGCTGCCGGCCTGCCGGCTGCTGGCCAGTGCGCCGCCGGCTGCCGCCACCGCCCGTCGGCCGCCGGCCGGCCGCCACCGCTGCCACCCGCCGCTGCCGCCGCGGGCTGCCGCCGGGCTGCGGCAGGCCGCCGCCACCGGTCGCCGGTGAAAAATATTTATTGAAACTTTTTCATATTGGTCGCCGAACACCGGAAATTTATGTTCCGGGAAAACATTTTCCAAGAAAATGACTTCCGGGAAAATATTTTCCAAAAGGAGAATATTTTCCGCCAAACGAACGGAGCCTTTGTGTTTGTTCGGTTTTTCCTTGTTTTTTTTTAAGGAAAAAAAAGGAATGTCATTGTAACTTCTCATTTTTGACTTTGTTTCTCTTTACCGGTTTTTACGCATAATTATAATTTTTTTTTGGGTAAAGGCATAATTATAATTTTCACGTCGGATTTATCCAAAAATAAAACATACGTTTCCCTGGATGCATGATTGATCGCATTATCCAAAAATTAAAACATATTTCAATTTATAGGTTTTTTACATTTTTTATTTTATTTACTAACTTTTTATTGCTTAACATGATGTGAAGTTTTTATCCATAAAACATATACATGTGAAAAGCTTAAAATAAGTTAAATGGGTCGGCATAAGTTTTCCTAGAATATTAATGTGTTTTGGTAATACGGGTCAGGTCGAGTACGGGTCGAGTACGGGTCGGGTATAGGTCATAAAAATTGCATTGAGTGAAAATGGGTTATATGAGTCAATATGGGTGGGACCATATTCGACCCAACCCAAACTTAATCCGACCCACTCATTTGATGGACCTATATGTCACATGAAATTCAGCTAAGAAAATCCGGCCCGTCATATTAGATCGAGGAGGTGAATATACATGTAAATAAGATTGGAAAAATTAAATCTCATTGACTTTAGCACACAAAATTTTGTTATATATCGAAATAATGGCCTTTTCGGCGAAGTGACACTGAAGTTCTAGGAAGACTTCGTCCGTAGAAGGTTGTTGCAAGATTAGCAATGATTAGTTAGATGTACTTGCAGAAGATTTATCAAAAGAGAGGCATCCGATGCTTGTGCCGGTGGAAGATTTGCTCTGACATGAAAGATCTTCCTATAGAGAAGGGAGGCGATTTTGGGTGAGGAAGGTCCGATTCACTCCTGACCATGAGGATGACCATCGACATAGTAGGCCTAAATTCGGATCTACAGTCCTAATTGCGGATGAATTTGAACAACACGGAGTGAGCCTAAAGGAAGTGATTCTCTAGCCACTATTATTGGAGTTCAGCACAAACAAATTTACAGCGACGAAAGGCACACATTTACTAACAGTTGATACCTGAAATTTTCATATATCCGGGCACATAGTGACCAGAATTGAATCTACCATAAATCCGGAAAACCAAATTACTGATGTTGATCCAGTCTAAGGTTTTACATGGGCCAATAACAAACTTCTCCTTTGCCTAGCATGACATGTCCTGAACTCGTTCCATAGATAAAAATAATTCTGCTTTAAACACAATGACCACGCAAACAAAGTTAGGGCAGAGGAAGAGTTAACGAATGTCCATGACCACGTGAACAAGACTAATTGTGCACTTTCTAAACATCAAGATTGGTTAGTTCTATGACTCATAGCTTGTGCACCAAATCATCTTGTAGTTTTCCAGTCCTAGGAACGAGCCTGCTTTACATTGTATAAGCTTTTATGAGCATTGACCTTTATCTGCAGATGAAGGTGGGGTCGCACTCGGAACCGGTTGAGGTGAAGCCGCCAATTGCTGATAGAAAAGGTAATCCTCGGATCGGAGATTACAGCTCGGCCTCAGAATTTGCCAACCCCTTTTCCCTTCACATCACTGCTTAATATCCTCCGTCGGCTGAGCCAAACAAGAGCTGCACTGAGTACTATTGATGTCTCTACTACACTGCACAAGTCCATATCTTTGTTGTGAGCCGTCGCCTCCATCAGATTCATTCACTCCATACATCATAGTATTGTATATCAAAGCCATAGTGTTGACATCCGGTTCATTGGGCGATGTGTTGCTCTAGACATTCCACATGAAGACCCTTGGGTATGTCGCCATCACTCCAAAGAAGTCGGCATTCGCGTAGTGCGAAATGCACTCGTCGTACCATATGATCGTTTCCTGGTTGGATGGGTATTGATTGGGGAGCGTTTGAGTCGTGTCTTGACGTCGTCCTGTACACAGAATCCTCCATGCTTCGTAAAAGTATTTCTTCACTTGTTTCTCCATCTGTATAATCACTATGCGTTAGAGTAAGACTAAACTAGTGTTACCCATTAATGGATTGTCCATTACATGAACCTCCTTGCTGACTCTTTCTACGCCTGGATGAGAAGTAACAAGACACCAGAAGTGCTGCCACTGCTGAAATCAATGACAGAGTGATGGCTATAATCTTCGTCGTGTTTTTTCCTCTCTTTCCTGCTTTCAATTAGCGCATCAAACTGGGGATCAGAAACAATGCTAACACTGACGGGACTATAGTCCTAATTGTGGATGAATTTGAAAGACAGAAAGTGAGCCTAAAGGAAGTGATTCTCTAGCCGCTGTGGTTGGAGTTCAACACAAACAATTTATAGCAACAAAAGGCACACATTTACTAACAGTTGATACCAGAATTTTCCATATAGAGAATTGAATCAACCATAGATCCGGAAAACCAAATTACTGACATTGACCCTGTCTAAGGTTTTACATGGGCAAATAACAAACTCCTCCTCTGCCTAGCAAGACATTCCCTAAACTCGTTCGTTGGACACAACTAATTTTGCTTTAAACTCAGTGAATCTTACATCAGAGCCTACAGTTAGGGCAGAGGAAGGGTAAACAAATGTCCATGAATACGTAAACTAGACTAATCGTACACTTTCTAAGCATCAAGAGTGGTTAATTCTATGACTCATAACTTGTACACCAAATCATCTTATACTTTTCTAGTCCTAGGAACGAGCCTGCTTTACATCGCATATGCATTTCCGAGTATTGACCTTTATTTGTAGATGAAGGCGGTGTCGCACTTGGAACCGGTTGAAGTGAAGCCACTTGCTGCTAATAGAAAAGGTAATCCTCATATCGGAGATTATAGCTCGGGCTCAGAATTCGCCAACCCCTTTTCCCTTCACAGCACTGCTTGATATTCTCTGTCAGCTGAGCCAAACAAGCGCTACACTGAGTACTGTTGATGTCTCTACTACACTGCACAAGTCCATATCTTTGCTGTGAGCCATCACCTCCGTCGGATTCAAGCACTCCATACATCGTAGTAGTATATGGAATATTAGCCACAAGATTGTATATCAAAGCTAGAGCGTTGACATCAGGTTCATTGGGCGATGTGTTGTTTTGGACATTCCACATGAAGACCCTCGGGTATGTCGCCAATACTCCAAAGAAGTCGGCATCCGAGTAGTGCAGCATGCACTCGTTGTACCATATGATCGCTTCCTGGTTGGACGGGCATCGATTGGGGAGCGTTTGAGTCGCATTCTTGATGCAGGACTGGCAGGAGCTGCTCGAAACATCGCCCTGGCAGAGGAAGAGGCCAAAGATGCCGCTGGAGCCGTTCTTGTAGAAGCTATGGTTGAGGGATGCTTCAAAGGATAAAGAATCTAAAAGTGAGGCAAGATTGGAACTGAAAGTAGAGTTTGTTGTGTCATTGGAGGAGCTTGAATAGACATGGTAATTGTAGGTTTGTTGGCCAGTGATGGGTTTGAATTCGATGAGCACAAACGCGACGACAACAACAAAGGGCATAGATTTCTTCAGCGAAGTCATTTCTTACCACACAGATTCATTGGAAATGATATGCACCTCACTGCTTTCGTTTTGGAATCCATTGTGTGCTCTTCTCTCCTTCAAGCTCGTCCTGTGCACAGAATCCTCCATGCTTCGTAAAAGTATTTCTTCAAAGAAGTTGGCATCCGAGTAGTGCGGCATACACTTGTCACACCATATGATTATTTCCCGATTGGACGGCATTGATTGGGGAGCGTTTGAGTTGTACAACACGTGCAGGTAGCGTGCAGGGGTCGTGCACATTACGTGAAATTCCTATTTTGCTCTTGGCCACTGAATTACTATTTTGCCTTTGGCCATGTTAATTTCCAGTTTTGCCCTATCATGCAATTTAGTGAATGTTTTGTGCATGAAATTAAATGTCTAGTGATTTACATATAATTTTTTTTAATTAGAGATTGTGATTAGCTACAACATCTTTGATTATCTTAAATTATATATACTAAGAACCTTTGGATCATATATTGAAAATAGACATTGATTGTAATTAACCATACTAATATAATAAAAATTCTTTGGCTCAGAATTCGCCAACCCCTTTTCCCTTCACAGCACTGCTTGATATCCTCTGTCAGCTGAGCCAAACAAGCGATGCACTGAGTACTGTTGATGTCTCTACTACACTGCCCAAGTCCATATCTTTGCTGTGAACTATCACCTTCGTCGGATTCAAGCACTCCATACATCGTAGTAGTATATGGAACATTAGCCACAAGATTGTATATCAAAGCTAGAGCGTTGACATCAGGTTCATTGGGCGATGTGTTGTTTTGGACATTCCACATGAAGACCCTCGGGTATGTCGCCATTACTCCAAAGAAGTCGGCATTCGAGTAGTGCAGCATGCACTCGTTGTACCATATGATCGCTTCCTGGTTGGACGGGCATCGATTGGGGAGCGTCTGAGTCGCATTCTCGATGCAGGACTGGCGGGGGCTGCTCGGAACATCTCCCCGGCAGAGGAAGAGCTAAAGATGCCGCTGGAGCTGTTCTTGTAGAAGCTATGGTTAAGGGATGCTTCAAAGGATAAAGAATCTAAAAGTGAGGCAAGATTGGAACTGAAATTAGAGTTTGCTGTGTCATTGGAGGAGCTTGAACAGACATGGTAATTGTAGGTTCGTTGGCCAGTGATGGGTTTGAATTCGATGAGCACAAACGCGACGACAACAACAAAAGGCATAGATTTCTTCAGCGAAGTCATTTCTTACCACACAGATTCATTGGAAATGATATGCACCTCACTGCTTTCGTTTTGGAATCCATTGTGTGCTCTTCTCTCCTTCAAGCTCGTCCTGTGCATAGAATCCTCCATACTTCGTAAAAGTATTTCTTCAAAGAAGTTGGCATATACACTTGTCACACCATATGATCGTTTCCCGATTGGACGGCATTGATTGGGGAGCATTTGAGTTGTGCGTGCAGGTAGCGTGCAGGGGTCGTGCACATTACGTGAAATTCCTATTTTGCCCTTGGCCACTGAATTACTATTTTACCTTTGGCCATGTTAATTTCCAATTTTGCCCTATCATGCAATTTAGTGAATGTTTTGCATGAAATTAAATGTCTAGTGATTTACATATAATTTTTTTAATTACAATATGCTATGCAGATCCTGTTAGGTGTAGGCAGCTGGATTGGGAAAGGCGTCAAAAGATAATAGGAGGCATTGCTCGTGGGCTTCTTTATCTTCACGAGGATTCTCAACTTCGAATCATTCATCGGGATCTTAAAGCGAGCAATATTTTGCTTGACGCGGAGATGACCTCTAAAATTTCAGATTTTGGTACAGCAAGGCTATTTGTGGTGGATCAAACTCAAGGCGCCACAAGCAGGGTTGTTGGCACTTAGTAAGTAATGGTAGCAGAATATCTTAAAATAAATTTCCTGTGCTCTTCTCCATATAATCTGAATAGCTAGCAGATATAAAGGCACATCATATTAAATGGAAGTGTGTTGAAAGTGCTCATTATTTTTGTGATGCAGTGGGTACATGGCTCTAGAGTATGCAATGCATGGATTGTTTCCCGAATGGACGGCATTGATTGGGGAGCATTTGAGTTGTGCGTGCAGGTAGCGTGCAAGGGTCGTGCACATTACGTGAAATTCCTATTTTGCCCTTGGCCACTGAATTACTATTTTTCCTTTGGCCATGTTAATTTCCAATTTTGCCCTATCATGCAATTTAGTGAATGTTTTGTGCATGAAATTAAATGTCTAGTGATTTACATATAATTTCTTAAATTACAATATGCTATGCAGATCCTGTTAGGCGTAGGCAGCTGGATTGGGAAAGGCGTCGAAAGATAATAGGAGGCATTGCTCGTGGGCTTCTTTATCTTCACGAGGATTCTCAACTTCGAATCATTCATCGGGATCTTAAAGCGAGTAATATTTTGCTTGACGTGGAGATGACCCCTAAAATTTCAGATTTTGGTACAGCAAGGCTATTTGTGGTGGATCAAACTCAAGGCGTCACAAGCAGGGCTGTTGGCACTTAGTAAGTAATAGTAGCAGAATATCTTAAAATAAATTTCCTGTGCTCTTCTCCATATAATTTGAATAGCTAGCAGATATAAAGGCACATCATATTAAATGGAAGTGTGTTGAAAGTGTTCATTATTTTTGTGATGCAGTGGGTGCATGACTCCAGAGTATGCAATGCATGAATTGTTTCCCGATTGGATGGCATTGATTAGGGAGCATTTGAGTTGTGCGCGTAGGTAGCGTGCAGGTAGCGTGTAGGTAGCGTGCAGGGGTCGTGCACTTTACGTGAAATTCCTATTTTGCCCTTGGCCACTGAATTACTATTTTGCCTTTAGCCATGTTAATTTCCAATTTTGCCCTATCATGCAATTTAGTGAATGTTTTGTGCATGAAATTAAATGTCTAGTAATTTACATGTAATTTTTTTTAATTACAATATGCTATGCAGATCCTGTTCGGCGTAGGCAGCTGGATTGGGAAAGGCGTCAAAAGATAATAGGAGGCATTGCTCGTGGGCTTCTTTATCTTCACGAGGATTCTCAACTTCGAATCATTCATCGGGATCTTAAAGCGAGCAATATTTTGCTTGACGCGGAGATGACCCCTAAAATTTTAGATTTTGGTACAGCAAGGCTATTTGTGGTGGATCAAACTCAAGGCGCCACAAGCAGGGCTATTGGCACTTAGTAAGTAATGGTAGCAGAATATCTTAAAATAAATTTCCTGTGCTCTTCTCCATATAATCTGAATAGCTAGCAGATATAAATGCACATCATATTAAATGGAAGTGTGTTGAAAGTGCTCATTATTTTTGTGATGCAGTGGGTACATGGCTCCAGAGTATGCAATGCATGGATTGTTTCCCGATTGGATGGCATTGATTGGGGAGCATTTGAGTTGTGCGTGTAGGTAGCGTGCAGGGGTCGTGCACATTACGTGAAATTCCTATTTTGCCCTTGGCCACTGAATTACTATTTTGCCTTTAGCCATGTTAATTTCCAATTTTGCCCTATCATGCAATTTAGTGAATGTTTTGTGCATGAAATTAAATGTCTAGTAATTTACATATAATTTTGTTTAATTACAATATGCTATGCAGATCCTGTTAGGCGTAGGCAGCTGGATTGGGAAAGGCGTCAAAAGATAATAGGAGGCATTGCTCGTGGGCTTCTTTATCTTCACGAGGATTCTCAACTTCGAATCATTCATCGGGATCTTAAAGCGAGCAATATTTTGCTTGACGCGGAGATGACCCCTAAAATTTCAGATTTTGGTACAGCAAGGCTATTTGTGGTGGATCAAACTCAAGGCGCCACAAGCAGGGTTGTTGGCACTTAGTAAGTAATGGTAGCAGAATATCTTAAAATAAATTTCCTGTGCTCTTCTCCATATAATCTGAATAGCTAGCAGATATAAAGGCACATCATATTAAATGGAAGTGTGTTGAAAGTGCTCATTATTTTTGTGATGCAGTGGGTACATGGCTCTAGAGTATGCAATGCATGGATTGTTCTCAGTCAAGTCAGATGTCTTTAGTTTTGGGGTGTTGCTACTAGAGATTATTAGTGGTCAAAAAAGTAGCCGCTTCTGCAATGGGGATACCACAGAGGACCTTCTTATCTATGTAAGAAAATATCTTTCAATCACTCTCCTTCCCCCAAAGAATTACCGGAAAAGATTGGTGGACTCGAACTTGAATGAGTCGAGTAATTGTTTTTACCATACTGAGTTTGCGTTTGTGATTCATTGCAGGCATGGAGGAGTTGGAGGGAAGGGACCCCCTCAAATCTCATAGATCCTAACCTGGCCAATGGTTCGAGGACCGAAATGTTGAGGTGCATTCATGTTGGATTGCTGTGTGTTCAAGAAATTGAGGCCGAGAGACCAACCATGGGTGCGGTGGTTTTGATGCTCAATAGTTACTCCACCACCATGCCAGTACCATCACGACCTGCATTCATTATGCACAGTATCTCTGAATTTGACATAGCGTCGCGGGAGACGGCAACTCATTCGGATCAATCCGAAAACAGACAAATCCAAGAATCAGTGAACGAGGCTTCCATCACTGAGTTATACCCTCGATGATCACATATTGGAGCCTAGACATGTGTGCTTCTTCTGTTCCATTGTGTTAAATTCATTTTCTTTATGTATACAAAACTTCCCACGAGTCAACTACGGGGTGATATCAATGCGTCGAATATTGGATAAGATGCAAATGTCAATACGTACGTAAAATATTTCCTTGCAATTATAAATATATGAATAGAATCGCATGATATACTCTTTAGTTCAAATTCTATTTAGATTGACGCAAAAGAAAATAGCTTATTAATTGGTTGTATCGATATACTTATTGATTTTGATGTCAAGACTGAGCAATGCCAGCACCTATCAAACTAAAGTATTCTAACTTTGACAAAAAATAAAAAAAAAAGTATTCTAACCAAAAAAAAAAAGTAGAAATTGCACAAGTAGATATGCAAATTTCACGTGACAAGGATTTCTATGAGCCGACAGTTGAACATCTCTCGTCCTTTCTCTCTCTTCTCTCACTTTGCTTTTAGGGTTAATATCATGAAAAATCCCAAACTGATATACCTGTGATAAATTTACCCAAAATTAATTTTTTGACTACTAAAAACCCTAAATTGGTACATCCATGACAAATTCACTCTCCATTAATTTCCGTTAAATTTTACCATCAAATTACTAAGTTAAATGACACGTAGCAGTTGACGGATGTACCTGTTTAAGATTTTACCCTTTGATTGTCACAAGTGTACTAATTTGTGATTTTTTTGTATTAATCTAATTTAACAAAGGGTAAATTTGTCACAAATATACTAGTTCGATTTTTGGTGGTCATAAAATTAGTTTAGGATAAACTGTCATAAGTGTATCAGTTTAGAGTTTTTCGTGGTATTAATCCTTATTTTTATAGAGATTTTGTTCAGTCAAAGTCTTTGCTCGTGAAATCTTCCAATGCTAATGCTTTGTTTGCTCTATTTTCCTGACATAACAGATAAACATCTCTCGTCCTCTCACTCTCTTTTCTCTTTTTGTTTTTAGAGTTAATACCATGAAAATCCCAAATTAATACACATGATAAATTTATCCTAAACTAATTTTTTTACTACAAAAAATCCTAAACTGGTACACCTGTGATAAATTTACCCCTAACTAATTTTTTGACCACCAAAAACCCTAAACCGGTATACTTGTGATAAATTTATCCTCCGTTAAATTGGATTAATACTACAAAAAATCACAAACTGGTAAAATTGTGACAAAATGAGGAATAAAACCCTAAATCGGTACACCCATCAACTGTCACGCATAATTCAACTTAGCAATTTGATAATAAAATTTAAGAAAATTAATTGAGGATAAATTTATCATATACGTAAAGGTTTAAGGTGTTTCGTTATATTAATCCTTATTTTTATAGAGATTTTGGTCGGTCAAAGACTTTGCTCGTGATATCTTCCAGTGCTGTTGCTTTCTTTGCTCTATTTTCCTGACGTGACACTTGAACATCTCTCGTCCTCTCCCTCTCTTCTCTCCTTTTGTTTTTGTAGAGATTTTGTTCAGTCAAAGTCTTTGCTCATAAAAACATCCAGTGCTGTTGCTTTCTTACTCCCAACTTGTGTAAAGGGCATTCACACTCGTCAAACAATAGTGGCGATGATTGAAAAGAGAGAGAGAGAGGACAACAGATATGATGAAATTGTTGTTGGGTGAGTGGAAGAGGCAAGGTGGGATTTATGATAATTTAGGTTCGTTTACCATAATATCTTTCATTTACAAAACGGATAATTTACGGAATTTCGGGTGCAAATTTCAGGAATCAAAATCGCCGCCTTTTTTTCTCAATATAAAGGAAAGAGAACAGAATATTATGAGACGAATCCTTAGAAACATCGCCAGTATAAACTTTTCTTGGCGATTGAGATCTAGACATATCTTTATTATTATATTAAGAGTCATGTTAACGAGTTTATTAAGCATATTTTATATGGAATAACTTCTATTTTCAAAACTTTACATAGCACGAGAAAGCATTTCGAAACTGCAAAATTTCTCTAATTATTAGTTGTTCAATAAGTGTCCTGGAAATTCTGTGAAGAAGTTCAAATGTCAGACTTCATAGCCTTTTGCAGATTGGGCTTGAGATTGTTACTTTTACAGTCAAAGTCTGATTTCAAATACTTAAACCTAATGTTCAAATAAAAGATGAATAGCGACCGACATATTCATATACTTAAATGTGAACGGAAATTTGTGAAGTGCGTGATTTAGAAAAGGTAGTGGATTCACAATTTGTTCCTTCTTAAACTACCACTTAGTACCCGATCAAAAAAACCAAAAACTACTACTTAGTCAAATTTACATGTTAGTCATTCGAATTATTGTTACGTCCACTATTTAGAGGTGGCCACGGGCCGGTTTTGGCCCGGAACCGGACCGGAACCGGCCCGGTCAAACCCGGGCCCGCGGTTCGGAACCGGAACCGGAACCGGGCCGTGGCATACGGGCCCGGTTCCGGTTCCAGAAAAATTTGAACCGGCCCGGAACCGCCGGTTCCGGGCCGGTTCTGCGAAAAAAATAAATAAATAACAAAAATTTTTAAAAAAAAAAAAAAAGTTGCAGGCAGGCTGCAGCACAGCCTGCATTGCAGGCCATGCTGCAGCAGCAGCAGCCCGTTGCCAGGCAACGGCCAAACCCAAAAAAAAAAAAAAAAAAAAAATTTATCCGCAGCAGGGCCTGCAGACGTGCAGGCCCTGCTGCGGGCTTGCACCTTGCAGCCCGTTGGGGCAACGGCTACGCCCCAACGGGCGTTTTTATTAAAAAAAAAACACATAACCGTTGCAATTTTGCAACGGTTATGTTTTTTATTTTTAATTCTAAATTTTCTTCTATTTTTTTCCTATAAATTCTCTCAAATTCTCACAATACACACACAATTCTCTCAAATTCTCTCCAATTCTCTTCTCTCAAGTCTCAAATTTTCTCAATACTCGAAATTCTCTCAAATTCTCTGAAATTCTCTCAATTTTCTCAATCCACGCAATTCTTTCTTAATTCTCCCAATTAATCCGCTCAATTCTCTCAATCCATTCGAAAAATGGCAAGTGGAAGTCGAGTGCCAACTGGCAAAGGTAAGAATATCGCGACGGAATCCCATCATTCTTTTGATCCTCGTGAATATGCAGATTTTCAAGATGATGAAATCAACATTTTTCGCGATGTGGAGCGCGTCCCGACGCAAGAAAGTTTTCATCCCCCTGCTGAAATATCTACAACAAAGGAAGCGGAACGGGAATTTACATCTGACATTTGGAATCACTTCACGAAAATGGAAAGGTTTGATATCGGTCAAAAAAGGTATGATATAATTTGTAAATATTGTGGAAAAATATATAAATATACAGGTGGACAAGGATATAGAACATTTAAACGACATCTTATGAGCAAACATCCAACCGAAACGGGAATCGATATCGGGCAACAACAAATTTCCGGGTACGTCAATCCTAACACTTCCCATTTATTTTGTTTTAATGAAAAAACTTATAAGGAAGAATTAGGCAAATTTATTTCCGTTGAGCATTTAGCATTTAATTTTGGAGAAAGATTTGGTTTTAATGAATTTGTACAAAAAGCATGTGCTCCACAAGCAAAACGTGTTCCTAGAAATTCAATTAAACGAGTAATTAAAGATCTTTACAAAAATGGAAAAAATGATTTACAAAACTTTTTTATGCAATTTAATGGATGCGTGCATATAGGTAGCGATATTTGGAGTGATCATTGGCAAAATCATTCTTACATGGGCATAACATGTCATTGGATAGATGACGAGTGGACTATTCAAAAAAGAGTTATTGCATTTAGAGTTTTCGATGATCATCATACGGCAAATAATATTTATAGAATAATTAGGCAAGTTTTAGAAGAATATTATTTGCTTAACAAAATTTTTTCAATTGGTTTTGATAATGCCGCAGCAAATACCGCTTCAATTGCCGAGTTAAAAAATATTTGTAAACCCGCTTTTGGCGGAAAATTTTTTCACATTAGATGTGCTTGTCATGTTTTAAATTTATGTGTACAAGATGGTTTGAAAACTCTTGATATTTTTCTTCAACCAATAAAAACGGCGATTCAATTTTTATGGAAACATCCCCAAAAAATGAAAGAATGGGGTAGATTTTGTAGAGAAAATGGCAAAAAGCCAAAAAGATTTCCAAGAGATGTTCCAACTCGTTGGAATTCTACTTTCCACTTGCTTAGTGAATCTTTAGCATATAAAGATTTATTATGTGCATTCATTTCTAATAATATACCTCAGATTAATTTATACCCACAAGAGTGGCATATTTGCCAAAAATTTTTAGATCTTTTAAAGGTTTTTAATGATGCAACTTATACTTTGTCTGGTGTTTATTATCCTACTACACATTTATTTTTAGTAGAGTGTACTAATATAGTCGGAACTTTTGATGAATATGAAAATGATGTTGAATTACAACATACTATAGTTGCAATGAAAATGAAATGGCTTCATTATTATAGTGAAATTCCCATGATTTATTTAGTTGCTTGTGTTTTTGATCCGCGTTGCAAATTGGATGGCTTAAATGATTTTTTGCGTGCGTATTATCAATGTTTACATTATGATGTGACAAATGTTACAACCATAGTACGTGAGGTTAAAAACGTAGTAATAGAATTATATAATGAATTTTATACTAAATATAATTTAGGTGATATTACATCTTCTCAATCTACGGAGATACAAAATGACAATACAGGTAAAATTAGTAGAGGGTACCAACTTTTATTACATAGACAAAAAAAACAAAAGGGAGTAATAGGAAATATTTCTGAATTAGAGAGTTATCTAACCATTTTATTTGAGTTTACTGAAGCCGAAGGTGGTACAGATTTTTTTATTTTGGATTGGTGGAAGAGGCACGCAAGCCAATACCCAATCCTTTCTCTTATTGCAAAACAGATTTTTTCAACCCCTTGTTCCACAGTTGCGGTCGAACAAGCATTCAGTGCCGGAGGTAATATTTTGAACGAACATCGTTCAAGATTAGATCCAGAATCAGTGGAGATGCAAGCTTGTGTTGCTGATTGGACGAAGGCTCAATACCGGCAACAAGAGATAGATCGGAATAATGAATCCGAATTCTTTAACGACGGAGATACTACCGCTACCGGTATCGATGCACTTGGAACGGGTAGTGACGATTGAGGGTAAAAGAACTATTGGAGTTGGCAAATATTTCGGGAACTCTTGTTTCTCATACCGGGTACGCCCACGTGAGCTTAGGGAAACCGAAATATAATCCGACGATATGTGACCTCTGGTCCCCTGCGCACGGAATGCTTAGGTTTTGGGATAATTTTAGGGTATATATATTGTACTCCTTTTTTTTTAAGATCGTTGTAACGAATTGTAATGTGCTTAATGATAATTTATTAAGTTGAAGCCCTCTCTTTCTCTCTTGTCTTTTTGTCCCCAAATTTGAGTACAATTTACATTTTAATCACAATTTATATTGAATAATGTTCTATCACAAGAATAGTATTTTTTTTATTTTCATTTCTGTTTTTCCTTTTCTGTTTTTCTTCTTTTTCTTTTCCTTTTCCTTTTCTGTTTTTCCTTTTTCTCTTTTGTCTTTTTCCTTGTTTCTGTTTTTTAAAATTATAATTTATATTTTAATTTTTTTTTCTTCCTTTGCGACCGGCCATGGCGGGCCGCGCGGAGGTCGCCGGCGCCGGGCGAGGGGCCCTCGCCGGCGTTAGGCGAGGCGGCCTTCGCGGGCAGGCGAGGCCGGCTCGCCGGCGCCGGCGAGGCTCGGCTCGCCCGGACGCCCGGCGAGGCTCGGCCTCGCCGCAACCGGGCGAGGCTCGGCCTTGCCGGCGTCGGGCGAGGCCGGCCTCGCCCGGGCCGGGCGAGGCCGGCCTCGCCCGACGCCGGCAAGGCTCGGCCTCGCCTGAGGCCGGCGACCTCTGCGCCGGCCTCGGCTATGGCCGGCCACGGAGGAAGAAAAAAAAAGAAAAGGAAAAGGAAAAGAAAAAAAACAGAAAAAAAAATTGGAACCGGCCCGGAACCGGTTCCGGTTCACACTTGGCCACGAACCGGAACCGTCGGTTCCGAACCGTGGCCACCTCTACTTCGAGGTAAGTAATTCTTCCAATCTTGCAATTTATTTAATGTTTTGATTATTGGGTGTTACTTTGGTGGTTTGCGCATCCGCATGATCACCTCACATGCTAGTGACTAAGTTAAAATGGATCCAGACTGCATGCATAAACATTTTTTGAAAAGAAAAGGTATCGAAAGGGCGTTAGACTAGATCTAGTGTAATCAAGTCCCCGAGCTTAGAATCTCTGGTTCGTAGGAATAAAACATATCTCCCTATGTTTTATTTAGGTTTCTAATCGACCTACCACAAATAGATTAGTGGCGACTCCAAGCATGAAAACTTTTGCATGTTAAAAAACTTAAACCCTAAGTTGCGAATTGGTAGGCCTATGGGAGGGCCCGAGTTAGGCTTAGTCCTAACAATCCATTAGCCTGAGAAAATTTAGGTCGCGACAGATACGATAATAGATTTTATTCGCTTTCCAAATTCGAACAATCAACTTTCCATCGATATCTATAACCCTATAGATATGACCGTTAGTTTGATTTCTTTTCCTAATTCAAATTTGATAAGAAGAATCTTGCGGATTGCGTGGATTGTTTGAGTGCAATTGTTATCTTTGTTTGTTTGCTTTCCTTTTAAATAAAGAAAATCCAAAAAATATGCTAGTTAGGACTTCAATTAGAAGTTTTGCATGTTTAGGGGATCCTAAATATATCTAGAAGATAGGATAATTATTTAATTTAAATTAGGACTTAAGATAATTTATTTCCTAGTTTAAATTAGGTGTTATTCTAATCCTAATAGATTATTTAGGTTATTTTTAGATTCCGAATTTCAATGAAAATCCCAAAAAGAATGAGTTACTTTAGGATAGATTAGGATAGATTGCATTCTTAATTAGAGTTTTTTTTTATTTCGAATTTAAATAAAAATACCAAAAATATTGCTCTAGAATAGATTAATTTGTTTCTTCAATTAAACATTGCATGCTCAGGTAATAAGTATTTTTAATTTCGAATTTCATTGGAAAAATATAAAAAAAAACACATTGTTTTCCGTCATTAGAATTAAGTCACGTTGTCGCATGTCATATAGTTCGCAAGTTAGGCTGCATTAATTACATGTCAATTTTTGCACATCATTGCATATATGTTAGTTTGCATTTTAATAAAGCGCAAACCCTAAAGAACACCTTGAGTGCCTTGCTTTGTTAATTAGAAATCATATTAGAATTGTCTGTGTGATTTTCCACTAACAATGCAGATGCTTGCGTTGCTTTAAGGTACGTCATTCTTCTAATCTTGCAATCTATTTATTGTTTTCTTGGATGTTAAATTGGTGGTTTGTGTACCCGCATGAACACCTCACATATTAGTGATTAGGTAATAAAATGGATCCAGACTGTCTGCATAAATATTTTTTTTTTGAAAAGAAAAGGTACCAAAAGGGCGTTAGACTAGATCTAGCATAATCAAGTCCCCGAGTTTCGAATCTCTGGTTCGTAGGAATAAAACATATCTCCCTATGTTTTATTTAAGTTTTTAATTGACCTACTACAAATAGATTAGTGGCGACTCCAAGCATGAAAACTTTTGCATGTTAAAAACTTAAACACTAAGTAGCGAATTGGTAAGGCTTAGGAGGGCCCGAGTTAAGCTTAAACTTAATAATCCATTAGCCTGAGAAATTTAGGTCGCGACAACGGTTCCCACCCTAAAACTGGGAACCGCCCACTAAGGACCGGTTCCAAAAAATTGGAACCGGAAACTGCCCGTTGGTTCTATGGACCCACCCGGGAACTGGACCGGACTGGCGGTTTGGTTTCCGGGTGGGTCCATGAAACCAATCCCACCAAGTTTCCTGGAAAAATTAGAAAATACGTCGGTCTAATCCCCGCCCGTTGGTGCGTATGCTACTTCCACTTTGACCTTAATGCACGTGTATGATGTATCTTCAGCGTACAGAATTGTCCTTTGGCATTTGATTTCACAATTTCTCTCTCTTGTCCAAGTGACAAGTGAGCCTTCCATCTAAAATGGTTTGATGTAGAAGTCATGGTAAAAATGCCCCTTCAAGATTTTCTCTGCCATCACCCCTTTATTCCTAGTAACCTGCCAGTACGTACAACCCTTCGAATAAGATGCCTAACTACATATCCTCTTCCTATGTTCGACGGGATCACTCCGTCCGAGATGAGATATACAATTGCTCGCATATGGTCCCCTATGATCTGCGAAATAACCACATGCATGAGGATCATCAGCACTCCCTGAAGAAAAAGATGATCACCATCCTGATAATTAATTCAAAAGACTAAATGGCACTTAAAAATTGCTACTGATACAAACTTTGAACTTCAAGTATTGAATGTCTCGTGCGTTTAGGGTATTCGGATTTCTCTCTTTTTTTTTATAAATAAAAATTAAATAAATATATAATATATTATTATATTACCGGCCCGATCTAGATGGGCGGGTGGGCGATTCCACACTTGAAATTGGAAACCGAACTGGTACCCATCGGTTCCATTAAATTGGAACCGGGAACCGGACCAGTTCCCTTAGGAACCACCGATTCCGGACCGGTCCGGTCTGGTTCCGGGCGGTTCCCGATTCTTTTGCACACCCCTACTCACTATTCGTGGGCGAGGCCGACTTCACCCATGGCCGGCAAGGGCTTTGCGGCCCTCGCTGGCCACTATGGGGAAGAAAAGGAAAAATAAAAATAAAAATAAAAATATAATAAAAAATATTCAAAAAAATATTTAAAAAATTGGCACATTTGCGTCGGCTAGACGGCCGGTGCTAGCCGACGTCCATGTTAGCGCTGGTCAGCCAAAATTGGCCAGATAGACTAAATTGACACAAGTGAAAAATATTTAGGATTAAATTGGCGCAAAAAAAGGCTTATGACTGAATTAACACAATTGCAATATATTTAGAACTTTTTTGGTAGATTCTCACAAGGATTATTAATTAGATACGTCAGCCTGTATTATGTTCCTATGCTATAATAGTACTGATTTGTAGTACAATTTGCGACATGATTCGTATATTGAAGGGTATGGTGTTGAATTGTCCATGTTTAAGACAACGTGTTCCCTTAACTAGGGAAAGACTAACGAAACGAACCTGAATTTTTATGTTCTAATGTTTTGGAGTAACATATTTAGGATGTCTTATCGATTTACCACCTTTTATTCCGACAAGGGGCCTCCGACAATAGCAGCAGATACATTCTTTAAATAACAATGGCATCTAAGGCTCGAAACCGGATCGCTTGGACTTGCTCCCCCTGAAAACTCGCATATGCTAAATCTAATATGGAAAAAAAGCTAATTAGAAGTCCATAAATGTGAGGATAAGACCCAAATTGAGATGTGTAGTTGACCCTAATCAAGACACACACACACATATACATAACTTGTCGTAGTAGACCCTCTTGTTTTGCATGGCATGGCATGGCTCGAAGGATCAAAACCAAGAGAAGGAAACCAAGTTTCAAAACCAACTTATAGAAACTGAGAGCGGAAGAAGAAACACAAGTTTTCCTTGCCCTTCTTGTGCAATTAGCTTTGACACTACTTTCTCTCTTGCTTGCTCACTCTGATGAGCTGTTTCTAGAAAGAAGGGGTTCATCGGTCGAGGTCGTGCCAGGCGAAAAATTCAAAGTGTTTGGTCATGAAATTGGACACTCCTGCCATTTTTCGAAGCAAACAATTTCAATTGTCTGGCAATCATGGTATTCAATTCCTCGCAACTTGCCAAGGAAGAAGAGAAACGAGGGATTGATTCCTAGTTTTGAATAACATATTGAAAATATGAGTTGTTGAGCATACATAACATTACCTTTACAGAGTACCATCACTCAGGATCTTATCTCGATAGATTATTGGATTTCTACTTACCCGAGCTATGTGCGACTTGTACTTTTTGAGGACAGTATGGAAGGTACTTGTGTTATAGTCTCTCACCCTGCTTGTTTATGAGATTTACATACTCTTTATATATGTATGTTCTTCCTTCACCTGTTTTCAGATTGGACCTTCTGACATAACGTCGGAGCCACATTCTATTCCTTTTATTTCTTCTGTGCGACCTCTATTTGTCAAATTTTTCTCGCGAAACAAACACAGTCCTAATCCGATCGGGTTTCGGAATTTTCGATGTCTAATCTTCTAGGAAGCGCAAAGAATTGACCCCAACGGATGCAAACAAGAAGAACGCGTACGATTCTCTCTCTTTGATATCCAATATGGACTCCCGTCGCAATCGTCGTAGTGTCAGAATAGTAATTTCCCCTGTCATTTCGGGCTTTCTCTTTGCCAGTCGGAGTCAACGGTCAGATGTCAACGGTCAGTGCTAATCGGTTTCAAAGCCGTGTGGCTTTCCGCACCGAATCACAACCCCCCCCGCTCTCTCTCTCTCTCTCCGACGGAACTGGAACACTCCGACGAGCTTTCCGATGGTCGCTCCGCCGCGTTCCGTCGTCGCCGTCGCCGTCGTCCTCCCGCTCCTCGCACTCACCGCCTCCGTCCACGGCGCCGACCCTCTGTTCGTCGCCGGCGGGAGCACCGGCAACTTCACCGCCAACGGCACCTACGCGGCCAGCCTCAGCGCCCTCCTTGCCTCCGCGGCCGCCGCCGCAAACGCGAACGACGCCGACTAGGGATTCTACAACCTCTCCGCCGGCCGGAGCCCCGACACCGTCAACGCCATCGCCCTCTGCCGGGGGCGACGTCAGGGCCGCCGACTGCCAGAGCTGCCTGAACGATGCCGCTGCCGAGATCGCCCGCCAGTGCCCGGTGCAGAAGGAGGCGATCCTCTGGTACGACTACTGCATGCTCCGGTACTCGAACCAATCCATTTTCGGGGTCGTGGACGGTTCGCCTACCTACAACGTCACCGGCAACGTCGATCAGTTCAATCAGGTTCAAGAACTGGAAGCTAATTCTCACATGCTTATGATCAACATGTTTCATTGAAAAGGACTTGCATGAATCAGTTGTTGTTCCATGAAAGCAGAGGGCATGCTCCTTGAATTCTTGAACTTTGTGTTTCCGGTAAGCCATTGGGATTGGCACATAGCTTTTCAGGGTATTATGAGCTCACGGGAGCATTTGGTTTTAGGTATCATTCTTGGGTAGCAGCTAACAATTCATATTGCATTAAAGATTGAGTAGGATTTTACGGTTTGGGTCATGACGAAGTACTGATTCTTGTTTTCTTGTCCTGACAGTAGCTTATAGTTTTGGTTCTGTTTTCTAGGATCTGAGAAATCTGACGGATGGTTTGAGAGACCGAGCTGCAAATGGCAATTCGACGAGGAAATTTGCCGCGGGGAACGCGATGGCTCCAAACTTCCAAACTCTGTTTGGATTTGTGCAGTGCACTCCAGACTTGTCGCAGCAACATTGCGACGATTGTTTGGTGAGCATTATCGGACAAATTCCTCGGTGTTGTAATCAGAAACAAGGAGGGAGGGTTATTACTCCCAGTTGCAATCTTAGGTTTGAAGTATACCCCTTTTTTGATCCTTCGGCTTATGAGCCACCACCATCACCACCACTAGCACCACAGTCGCCAGTTTCTCCTACACCGACTTCAACGAATAACACATCCACTAAAGGTACTTCCTTTTAATGTTCAGTTACCTATGCCAGAGCATTCTATTTGTGTTTTCAATTGTCTGTAGGACAAACATAATAATAAGTTTGGGCAAGTTTAACTTCATTGAGCTCCTCCTAGGAACAAGAGACTAGGGGTTGTAAGTCTCCTTCCCCTCCTTCCCCTGCTCCTCTCTGAGTATGGTCACATTAAGTGGATTTTAAAGCATGATGTAATTCAACTTTTGATTCGGAGTGTAATAAGTTCCTGAGACACTTATGTTTCCTCTTGAATGAGATATAAGCATGAAATAACTAGCAGACGAGAAATTAATGAGATTTCTGATGCATCATGAGTCTTTCTTTCTTTCAGTTTAAGTATCACTGTCTAAAGTAATTTCATCGGAAAACTGATAGAATAACACCAAGGACCGCTTCAAATGTGCAACCCCTCGTAAAAACTATTTTTGGTTATTGGGTCTACACGCTGCCCTCTGTGAGTTTCTTGTCTAACATAAGAGCTCTTCCTTTTTCAGGAAAGGATACTAACTTCGGTCGTATTGCCCTCATTATCACAATCCCAGCTGTTGGATTATCTCTTTTAATTGCTGGAATATTATGCATCAGTTTGAGGTCCAGAAGATTGGAGAAAAAATTTGAACGTAAGTTCTGATTACTTTCGCGTAACTGATTTTCATAAAATACTGGGTGAATACAACCTATGTGAAATAGATTAGCAGCCAATAGGTTCAGTCTTCATGTGCAAAAGCCAGTAACATTTCACAAATTCAGAGGTCGGTGATTTCTGATTAAAACGAGGACAGATTCAATGTGGGCTATAGATATCAAAGTTCCTTGATTGATCTGGAAAACCTTTTATTTGCTACCTTCACCCAGAGGACAAAATTTTCTTTGAATGGATTTACTGTTAAGTAAGAATGATTTACTCTTAACTGTTAAATCTAGCGTACTGATAATGTGGAATTATACAATAAGCAACTTTGGATTTTCCACTTTGTAGCTTTACCTGTAGATGAAATCAGAACTGCAAAATCCCTGCAGTACGACTTGAATACCATTAGAGCGGCAACAAATGACTTCTCTGACGCAAATAAGCTGGGACAAGGTGGATTTGGCACAGTTTACAAGCTAATCACTACAAATTGTTTATTCCTAAAATAACGAGAGAATTTGAAACATTCACATGTATATGGCTGCCTTTCGCATTCTTTTTCAGGGAACATTGGCCGATGGAAAAGTTGTAGCAGTAAAAAGGCTGTTTGCAGATTTGGGACAAGGTGATCAAGAATTTAAGAACGAGGTCCTCTTGGTTGCAAGGCTTCAACACCGGAATTTGGTTAGGCTCTTAGGTTTTTGCCTGGTGGGAAGAGAAAGGCATCTTATATATGAATTCGTACCAAACTCAAGCCTGGACCACTTTATATATGGTATGGTCATGCAATTCTGTTCCAGCATCATCCGATTCAAGAGTTATTGAAGTGCATTTTGCTAATTTGCATTTAGAAAGCCACCTTGCATTAGTTCCATCAGCTATAACCTATCGCGAATATGCTATGCAGATCCCATTAGGCATAGGTAGCTGGATTGCGAAAGGCATCGAAAGATAATAGGAGGCATTGCTCGTGGGCTTCTTTAGCTTCATGAGGATTCTCGACTCCGAATCATTCATCGGGATCTTAAAGCGAGCAATATTTTGCTAGAGGCAGAGATGACCCCCAAAATTTCAGATTTTGGTACAAGAAGGCTATTTATGGTGGATCAAACTCAAAACGCCACAAGCAAGATTGTCGGCACTTAGGAAGTAACGGATAGCAGAATATCTTAAATAAATCCGGTTAATTCCTATACTACTCTCCATATAATCTGAACAGATTGCAGATAAGGCACGGCATAATTATTGGAATTGTGTTGAAAGTGCTCATTATTCCTGTGATGTAGTGGGTACATGGCTCTAGAGTATGTGATGCATGGATCGTTCTCAGTCAAGTAAGATGTCTTTAGTTTTGGGGTGTTGCTACTAGAGATTGTAAGTGGTAAAAAAAGTAGCCGCTTCTGCAACGGGGATACCACGGAGGACCTTCTTAGCTATGTAAGAAAATATCCTTCAATCACTCTCCTTCCCCCAAAGAATCACTGGAAAAGAGTGGTGGACCCTAACTTGAATAAGTCGAGCAACTATTTTTACCATACCGAGTTTGCGTTTGTGATTCATTGCAGGCATGGAGCAGTTGGAGGGAAGGGACCCCCTCAAATCTCATAGATCCTAATTTGGCCAATGGTTCGAGGACCGAAAAGTTGAGGTGCATTCATGTTGGATTGTTGTGTGTTCAAGAAATCGAGGCCGAGAGACCAACCATGGGTGCAGTGGTTTTGATGCTCAATAGTTACTCCACCACCATGCCAGTACCATCACGACCTGCATTCATTATGCACAGTATCCCTGAATCTGACACAGCGTTGCGGGGGACAGCAACTCATTCGGATCAATCCAGAAACAGACAAATCCAAGAATCAGTGAACGAGGCTTCCATCACTGAGTTATACCCTCGATGATCACATATTAGAGCCTAGACATGTGTGCTTCTTCTGTTCCATTGTGTTAAATTCATTTTCTTTATGTCTACGAAACTTCCCACGAGTCAACTACGGGGTGATATCAATGCGTTGAATATTGGATAAGATGCAAATGTCAATACATACGTAAAATATTTCCTTGCAATTATAAATATATGAATAGAATCACATTATATCTTTAGTTCAAATTCTATTTAGATTGACGCAAAAGAAAAGAGCTTATTAATTGGTTGTATCGATATACTTATTGATTTTGATGTCAAGACTGAGCAATGCCAGCACCTATCAAACTAAAGTATTCTAACTTTGACAAAAAATAAAAACTAAAGTATTCTAACCAAAAAAAAAAAAATAAAGTAGAAATTGCACAGGTAGATATGCAAATTTCACATGACAAGGATTTCTATGAGCCGACAGTTGAACATCTCTTGTCCTTTCACTCTCTTCTCTCCCTTTGCTTTTAGGGTTAATATCATGAAAAATCCCAAACTGATATACCTGTGATAAATTTACCTCAAATTAATTTTTTGACTACTAAAAACCCTAAATTGGTACATCCATGACAAATTCACTCTCTATTAATTTCCGTTAAATTTTATCATCAAATTACTAAGTTAAATGACACGTAGCAGTTGACGGATGTACCTGTTTAAGATTTTACCCTTTGATTGTCACAGGTATACTAATTTGTGATTTTTTTTGTATTAATCTAATTTAACAAAGGGTAAATTTGTCACAAATATACTAGTTCAATTTTTGGTGGTCATAAAATTAGTTTAGGATAAACTGTCATAAGTGTATCAGTTTGGAGTTTTTCGTGGTATTAATCCTTGTTTTTATAGAGATTTTGTTCAGTCAAAGTCTTTGCTCGTGAAATCTTCCAGTGCTATTGCTTTCTTTGCTCTATTTTCCTGACATAACAGATAAACATCTCTCGTCCTCTCACTCTCTTTTCTCTTTTTGTTTTTAGAGTTAATACCACGAAAATCCCAAATTAGTACACATATAATAAATTTATCCTAAACTAATTTTTTTTACTACAAAAAATCCTAAACTAATATACCTGTGACAAATTTACCCCTAACTAATTTTTTGACTACCGAAAACCCTAAATTGGTATACTTGTGATAAATTTATCCTCCGTTAAATTGGATTAATACTACAAAAAATCACAAACTGGTAAAATTGTGACAAAATGAGGGGTAAAATCCTAAATCGGTACACCCATCAACTGTCACGCATCATTCAACTTAGCAATTTGACAATAAAATTTAACGAAAATTAATTGAGGATAAATTTGTCATATATGTAAAGCTTTAAAATTTTTCGTTATATTAATCCTTATTTTTATAGAGATTTTGGTAGGTCAAAGACTTTGCTCGTGATATCTTCCAGTGCTGTTGCTTTCTTTGCTCTATTTTCCTGACGTGACACTTGAACATCTCTCGTCCCCTCCCTCTCCTCTCCTCTTGTATTTGTAGAGATTTTGTTCGGTCAAAGTCTTTGCTCATAAAAACATCCAGTGCTGTTGCTTCTTACTCCCAACTTGTGTAAAGGGCATTCACACTCGTCAGACAATAGTGGCGATGATTGAAAAGAGAGAGAGAGAGGATAACAGATATGATGAAATTGTTGTAAAGGTTTATGATCATTTAGGTTCGTTTACCATATCATCTTTCATTTGCAAAATAAATCATTTGCGGAATTTCATGTGCAAATTTCAGGAATCAAAACCGCCGCTTTTTTTCTCAATATAAAGGAAAGATAACAGAAGGCTGTGAGATGAATCCTTAGAAACATCGCCAGTATAAATTTTTCTTGACGGTTGAGATCTAGATATATCTTTATTTTTATATTAAGAGTCATGTTAACGAGTTTATTAAGCATATTTTATATGGAATAACTTCTATTTTCAAAACTTTACATAACACGAGAATGCATTTCGAAACTGCAAAATTTCTCTAATTGTTGGTTGTTCAATAAGTGTCCCGGAAATTCTGTGAAGAAGTTCAAATGTCAGACTTCATAGCCTTTTGCAGATTGGGCTTGAGATTGTTACTTTTATAGTCAAAGTCTGATTTCAAATACTTAAACCTAATGTTCAAATAAAAGATGAATAGCGACCGACATATTCATATACTTAAATGTGAACGGAAATTTGTGAAGTGCATGATTTAGAAAAGCTACTGGATTCACAATTTGTTCCTTCTTAAACTACCACTTAGTAAAATGTACATGTTACTCATTCGAATTATTGTTGCGTCCACTATTCTTGTAGAAAAATTCTTACACAATCATCGTTGGATGAGCGGCGCTTGTGTTTGGACTTACTTTGTAATTGAATTATTCTACCCATGGCCGATCGCCGGCCATTGTTGAGCTGGCTACAAGCGAAAAGGAAAAGAAAAAAAGAAAAGAAAAGGAAAAACAAAACAAAAGAAAGAAAACAGAATAAGAAAAAATAAAAAATGATAATAAAAGAAATTCAGAAAATTTTAATAAAAAATATGCAAAATCTTCTACGACAGTGCCGGGTGTGCCATGTAAGATAGCTGGCGCCTACATGAGCAATTTCCGATCATAATTGGCCAGAAGAATTAAATTGGTAAATCGTCAAAAAGTTTAAGACTAAATTGGCCAAAATAAAAAGTTTCGGATTGAATTGTCCGTTGCACCATAGGTTTAGGATTTGTTGAACAATTATCTCGATGAAAAACAATGTAAGCCGACTATTTTGCCAAATGAACGGAAATTGAGCATGTGAAGAATTTTGGGTCGGACTGAAAAAAAACCAAAGTATACGGTGTTGACTGAGCAGAGAAATGACGAGGCATTGACTGAGACAACCACGAAAATACAAAGGGCAAGTTGGAATTAGCCCAAGAGCAGAGATGATGATAATGGATCTGAATGGAGAATATATGTTACAATTAGTAATGTTAGTTATATTAAAACTAGTTTACAATATTATTGCATTAAGTTAGTAAGATGCCTATTGATAGAGAAAAATGATGAGTGAAAGACAAGGTTAGACAAGATTAATATCGAACAGTTGGTACTAAGATAAATAACTTTTAAAATCTGAAAATAAGTAGGGAGCATTGTATCGATAGAAATGCTTAGGATGGAGACTAGTTCTCGTGAATAATGAACTGTTATGCTTTCAATTCAATCTAAAGCACAATGGTTCATTTTTTTTTTTTACGATACTCGCTAAAAATGTCAAAAACTTAGAAATTGCAGACAAGTTTCGTTCCTAATTAATGTGAAAGGTATTCATGAAGGACCTTTCTAGCGTAACGGAGCCGTCATTTTCTTCTAGTAACGGTGCGAGGAGAGTCGCACGTTTCATCTTGCAAGGGGTGGGCAACCGGAGAAAACAGCCATGGAAGAGCATCAGTTCCAATGGATGTCATATTGAGAAAACAAATTTAGTGATGTCCTCCTAGGAAAAAATCTATGAGAATCTGAACAGAAAATTTTAACTTGAAAATATATAAAAAAAGTTATATATCATTATCAACGCAATGAGGAAAGTAAATATTCACGACACAGATAATATATTCTATGGATTTACAATTTTCTTTGTTTGGTGCATTAACATATACAACAACAAAAAAACTCTATTATTTACACTACGAAATAAAAGTTAATATCTCTTTATAGGGAGAAAAGAAAGACTTACCAATTCTCTTAATTTTATCGAGCTCTTTTGCCTTTGACTGCAAACTGACAAATTTACTTGATAAATCCAATAGTCATCAATCTATATATTTATGAACTGTTACGTGCAATTTTCCATTGCATTTGCTAAAGGCGCAATATTAAAAAAGCTTCAGTTAAATCATTTCGGTTGTCTAAAAATGGTGAGAATTTTTCTAACTGAGTCTTAGAAATCCAAAATAACAAAATGTTTAGAGTATCGGTGCCGTTAGTTAATCAATTTTCTTTAAGAATTAAATCAACTAAATATCGTTTCGATATTGTGATTATTTAAATTTTGATCATTGATAATTTTCGGTTTTTTTCCCTTTAAACTTACTTTTTGTTACTTATGGGAACCAAATCCCACGGAGTGGGATTTTGATTTCCCTAGGAAACCGGACAAAGAAGTCATCCAGTTTCTTTGGGAAATTGTGAGGTGCAGACAGTCAGCTAAGCGTTTTATTTGCTCAATTTTCCCAACATAACAGTTGAACATAGTCATGGCCACGGGCCGGTTTCGGCCCGGAATCGGCTCGGTCAAACCCGGGCCCGGCCCGTTGATCGGGCTCGCGGTTCGGAACTGGATCCGGCCCGTGGCCTACGGGCCCGGTTCCGGTTCCAGAAATTTTGGAACCGGCCCGGAACCGCCAGTTCCGGGCCCGGTTCCAAAAATTTAAAAAAAAAAAAAAAACCTACAGCAGGGCCTGCACGTCTGCAGGCCTTGCTGCGGCCCGTTGCCAGAAAGGCTGCCTTGGCAACGGGCAAAAGCCCCAAAAGTAAAAAAAATTAAAAAAAAAATTAAAAATTAAAAAGATAACCGTTGCAATGCAACGGTTATCTAGCTTTTTTTTTTATCCTAAATTTTCTTCTCATTTTTTTTTCTTATAAATTCTCTAAAATTCTCTCATATTCTCTTAATACTCTCAAGTCTCAATTCTCTCAAATTCTCTCAAATTCTCTTCTCTCAAATTTTCTCAATACTCTAAATTTTCTCAAATTCTCTTAAATTCTCTCAATTTTCTCAACCGCGCAATTCTCTCTTAATTCTCCCAATCAATCTGCTCAATTCTCTCAATCCACTCGAAAAATGGCAAGTGGAAGTCGAGTGCAAACTGGCAAAGGTAAGAATATCATGACGGAATCACATCATTCTTTTGATTCTCGTGATTATGCAGATTTTCAAGATGATGAAATCAACATTTTTCCCGATGTGGAGCGCGTCCCGACGCAAGAAAGTTTTCATCCTCCTGCCCAAATATCTACAACAAAGGAGGCGGAGCAGGAACTTACATCTGACATTTGGGATCACTTCACGAAAATGGAAAGGTTTGATATTGGTGAAAAAAGGTATGATATATTTGTAAACATTGTGGGAAAATATATAAATATACAGGTGGACAAGGATATGGAACATTCAAACGACATCTTAGGAGCAAACATCCAACCCAAGCGGGAATCGATATCAGGCAACAACAAATTTCCGGGTACGTCAATCCTAACACTTCCCCTTTATTTCATTTTAATGAAAAAACTTATAAGGAAGAATTAGGTAAATTTGTTTCTGTTGAGCATTTATCATTTAGTTTTGGAGAAAGATTTGGTTTTAATCAATTTGTACAAAAAGCATGTGCTCCACAAGCAAAACGTGTTCCTAGAAATTCACTTAAACGAATAATTAAAGATCTTTACAGAAATGGAAAAAAAGGATTTACAAAACTTTTTTATGCAATTTAATGGACGCGTGCATATAGGTAGTGATATTTGGAGTGATCATTGGCAAACGCATTCTTACATGGGCATAACATGTCATTGGATAGATGACGATTGGAGTATTCAAAAAAGAATTGTTGCATTTAGAGTTTTCGATGATAAGCATACGGCAAATAATATTTATAGAATGATTAGGCAAATTTTAGAAGAATATTATTTGCTTAACAAAATTTTTTCAATTGGTTTTGATAATGCCGCGGCAAATACCGCTTCAATTGCCGATTTAGAAAATATTTGTAAACCCGCTTTTGGCGGGAAATTTTTTCACGTTAGATGTGCTTGTCATGTTTTAAATTTATGTGTACAAGATGGTTTGAAAACTCTTGATATTTTTCTTGAACTAATAAAAACGGCGATTCAATTTTTATGGAAACATCACCAAAAAATGAGAGAATGGGGTAAATTTTGTAGAAAAAATGCCAGAAAGCCAAAAAGATTTCCAAGAGATGTTCCAATTCGTTGGAATTCTACTTTTCACTTGCTTGGTGAATCTTATGAATATAAAGATTTATTATATGCATTCATTTCTAATAATATACCTTAGATTAATTTATACCCACAAAAGTGGGGTATTTGCAAAATTTTTTTAGATATTTTAAAGGTTTTTAATGATGCAACTTATACTTTATCCGGTGTTTATTATCCTACTACGCATTTATTTTTATTAGAGTGTATTAATATTGTCGGAATTTTTGACGAATATGAAAATGATATTGAATTACAACATACTATAGTAACAATGAAAATGAAGTGGCTACATTATTATGGCGAAATTCCCATTATTTATTTAGTTGCTTGTGTTTTTTATCCGCTTTGCAAATTAGATGGTTTAAGTGATTGTTTGCATACGTATTATCAATATTTACATTATGATGCGATAAATGTTACAACCATAGTACGTGAGGTTAAAAACGTAGTAATAGAATTATATAATGAATTTTCTACTAAATATAATTTCGGTGATATTGGATCTTCTCAATCTACCGAGACACAAAATGAGAGTACAGGTAAAATTAGTAGAGGGTACCAACTTTTATTAAACAGACACAAAAAACAAAATGGAGCAATAGGAAATATTTCTGAATTAGAGATTTATCTAACCGTCTCCTTTGAGTTTACTGATTCCGAATCCGAAGGTAGTACATGTTTTTTTAATTTTGGATTGGTGGAAGAAGCATGCAAGCCAATACCCAATCCTTTCTCTTATTGCAAAACAAAATTTTGCAACCCCTTGTTCCACAGTTGCCGTCGAACAAGCATTCAGTGCGGGAGGTAATATTATGGACGAACATCGTTCAAGATTAGCTCCGGAATCAGTGGAGATGCAAGCTTGTGTCGATGATTGGACGAAGGCTCAATACCGACAACAAGAGATAGATCGGAATAATGAATCCGAATTCTTTAACGACGGAGATACCACCGGTACCGGAACCGGAACGGGTAGCGACGACTGAGGATAAAAGAACTGTTGGAGTTGGCAAATATTTCGGGGACCCTTGTTTCTCATACCGGGCACGCCCACGTGGGCTTAGGGAAACCGAAGTATAATCCGACGACATGTGACCCCTGCACACGGAATGCGGGGGTTCGGATAGGCTTAGGTTTTTGGGTCATTTTAGGGCATATATATTGTGCTCATTTTTTTTTTATAGATCATTGTAACGAATTGTAAGGCGCTTAATGATAATTTATTAAGTTCAAGCCCCCTCATTCTCTCTTTTTGTCCCCAAATTTGATTACAATTTACATTTTGATTACAATTTATATTGAATAATTCATTATTTCATAATTTCATTATTTTTTTTATTTAATAATTTTTTTAAAAAATTTTAAATTATGAACCGGAACCGGTAGGAACCGGAACCGGGACCGGGACCGGAATGAACCGGCCCGGAACCGGAACCGGACCTAAACCGACCCTGAACCGGGCCGGTTCCGGCTCGGAACCGGAACCGGCCCGGAACCGGACGGTTCCGAACAGGAACTGGAACCACCAGTTCTAAACTGGAACCGGCGGTTCCTGAACCGTGGCCATGACTAGTTGAACATCTCTCGTCCTTTCATTCTCTTCTCTCCTTTTGTTTTTATAGAGATTTTGGTCAGTCAAAGTCTTTGCTCGTGAAATCCTCCAGTGCTGTTGCTTTCTTTGCTCAATTTTCCTGACATGACGGTCGAACATCTCTCGTCCATTCGCTCTCTTCTCTCCTTTTGTTTTTATAGAGCTTTTGTTCAGTCAAAGTCTTTGCTCATGAAATCTTCCAGTGCTGTTGCTTTCTTTGCTCTATTTTCCGGTCATATCAGTTGAACGTTGTTCTTACTCCTAACTTGTATGACGGGCATTCACATTCGTCAAACAATAGCCGCGATGATTGAAAAGAGAGAGAGGATAACAGACATGACGAAATTGTTACTGGGTGATTGGAAGAGGCAAGGTGGGATTTATGATAATTTAGGTTCGTTTACCATAATATCTTTCATTTACAAAATGGATGATTTACGCAATTTCGAGTGCAAATTTCAGGAATCAAAACTGCAGCCTTTTTTTTTTAATATAAAGGAAAGACAACAGAAGATTGTGAGATGAATCCTTAGAAACATCGCTAGTATAAACTTTTCTTGACTATTGAGATCTAGACATATCTTTATTTTTATATTAAGAGCCATGTTAACGAGTGCCTTCGAAACATTCAATTAAGCATATTTTATATGGAATAACTTCTATTTTTCAAAACTTTATATAACACGAGAAAGCATTTTGAAACTGCAAAATTTCTCTAATTATTAGTTGTTTAATAAGTGTCCTAGAAATTCTGTGAAGAAGTTCAAAAGTTAGACTTCATAGCCTTCTGCAGATTGGGCTTGAGATTGTTACTTTTATAGTCAAAGTCTGATTTCAATTACTTAAAGCTAATGTTCAAATAAAAGATGAATAGCAACCGACATATTCATATACTTAAATGTGAACGGAAATTTGTGAAGTGCGTGATTTAGAAAAGGTAATGGATTCACAATTTGTTCCTTCTTAAACTACCACTTACTACCCGATCAAAAAACAAAACTACTACTTAGTCAAATTTACATGTTAATCATTCGAATTATTGTTACGTCCACTATTCATGTAGAAAAAATTCTTACACAATCACCGTTGGATGAGTGGCACTTGTGTTGGAGTTACTTTGTAATCGAATTATTCTACCCGTGGCCAGTAACCGGCCATTGCAAAAATCTTTAAAAATTTTAATAAAAAATTGCAAAAATCTTCTACGACAATGCTGACTGTGCGACATAAGATAGCCGACGCCTACGTGAGCGATTTCCGATCAAAATTGATCAGAAAAACTAAATTAGTAAATTGTCAAATGGTTTAGGACTAAATTAGCCAAAATAAAAAGTTTAGAACTAAATTGTCCGTTGAGCAATAGGTTTATCATTTTTTGGACAATTATATCGATAAAAAACAGTGTAAGCCGACTAATTGGCCGAATGATCGGAAATTGAGTATGTGAAGAATTTTGAGTCGGACTGAGACAAAAAACCAAAGTATACGGTGTTGACTGAGCAAAGAAATAACGCGGCATTGACCGAGAAAACCATGAAACTACAGACGGCAAGTTGGAATTAGCCCAAAAGCAGAGATCATGATAGTGGATCTGAAAGGGGAATATATGTTACAATTAATAATATTAGTTATATTAAAACTAGTTTACAATATTATTGTATTAAGTTAGTAAGATGCCTATTGATAGAGAAAAATGATGAGTGAAAGACAAGATTAGACAAGATTAATATCGAACAGTTGATATTGAGATAAATAACTTTTAAAATTCGAAAATAAGTAGAGAGCACAGTATCGAGAACAGGTAGATGGAGACTTGTTCTCGTGAATAATGAACTATTGTGCTTTCAATTCAATTTAAAGCACAATAGTTCATTTTTTTTTTTACGATACTTGCTAATAATGTCAAAAACTTAGAAATCGCAGACAAGTTTCCTTCCTAATTAATGTGAAAGGCATTCATAAAATTAGTCCACCACGTGTTATGTTAGCTTGCTTGCGTGTACGACAACCTCTGCTTGATTTCCACTGATGGAACCTTCGGTTGGTCAACATAATATACTTTTCTTAACTTGACTTTGTCTTACTGATTGACTTGGACATTCCTTCTTTTTAGTCGGAGACTTGGACATTTCAATGTTAGATGAAGCCCAACTGATCTTTTCGATCGATATAATCCTTCCCTTTATTCAGCCTCCGCCACAATAACCAAGCTCAAACTTCTATTCTTTCGTCAAGTAGTGGGGAGATGATTAATTCTCTCGGATCCATGGTTTTGTACCGTGTATTTCTACTTGTATTGCAGGTTCTACTGCTAGGGGCGAGTTGCAATGCAAAGAACAATCACTCATGCGTTGCTTCATCTTGCGGCGAGGTCCGTAACATAAGCTTTCCCTTTCGATTGAAAGGCGATCCAAATAGCTGCGGCAACTCTAAGTATGAGTTAGCTTGTGAAGATAATCGCACTGTTCTATATCTACGTGCTGGCCGATATTATGTAAAGTCGATCAATTATAATTTCCATTGGGATGGAGAAAATAACTTCTATGGTACCATCACGGTGGCTAATGATGGACTGCAAAATGGTAATTGCTCGTCCCTCCCTCGTTACTCATTAGCACGTTCCAACTTCAGAGGCTCCTCCATTCCATATTATCCTTCTTATGAATCCTTACTAGCATCGGTGGTCTTCGTGAAGTGCTCACAACCCATTACTTCTGATTCATATATCAATACCAAACCATGTATTGATGGAGCATACTCTGCCGACATGCCCCCTAGTATTTCCCAAATGAAGGAGTACTCATATGCTGTACATAATGGCTCTGGTCTAAAGGTAGGTGATATCAAGGATTCTTGCACCATAACCATGATAGCATTGGCATCGGATATCTCGGGATGGAAAGGAGATCAATATAATGGGAGCTCAACATACAAGGACCTCCACAACATGATGTCCGAGGGATTCGATCTCACCTACAGTACATATTCAACTTCATCATTCACATGGTATTCGTTTTGCTTCATGGGTTTCAGATATGGAGGGACGGGGTGCCTATCCTGTAAGTGTCTTTCCATGAAACTTTTTTTTCTTACATATATAAAAGCTATTCTTGAATGATATTGCATATATTGATATATAGATCGTGTAGACCAAGTTCACTTGAACCATTAATTATATAGTTTCACAGTGAGAACCATATGATTATTGATTTGAACAATGTTCATTCACATAACTCGTAGACCATACAGTTCGGATTTTACATGATCCAACTTGGGTAAGAAGTCGATAGAGGTGTCAAAATGGGTCATGGACCCATTGTTTGACTTGTATTTTCAGGACCAGATTGTATATGGATTTTTTAAATATTAAAGGGTCATGTAAACGTATGTTTTTTTTTTTTGGTCGAATATGTAAACGTGTGTTAAAAAGTTGAAGTTTAATCAAATTGGGTCTTAATGAATTTCTGGAAAAGCCATTTTTGGGCCCATTTTTGTCCCTGACCAAGACGGCAAATGGGTCGGGCTTCAAAGAAGAAGGTCTTGATGTAACGCCCCTGTGTAGTCCACCGAAGTTTAATCTCGCTATTGTGATCGATTGCACGGTCCACTTTCTGCAACAATGACGAGTTGTGCCTACTAATAACGGTAAATTATGTGTAGCACCAATTATATGACTTCACATTCTGACGTGTGTCATACCTTAATGTCAATAAGTTTTCTACATTGAACACAACTTAAATAAAACAATATACTCATTTCCAATTAGAGTAATATGGAATTTTCATTTTGAAAAACATAATGATTTTCTAACATTTAAATACTTTTCTGTTAAAAGTCGTAAATTGGGAACAGAAGCCCCCAAACAACCTTTTAAGTCTATGCATATGAATCTATTATTGGTTCATTTCCTTTTCTTATATTATTGCTTGGCATTGTTTATTGGTGCCAATTTTTTGAATTTAATCCAATTTGTATTCCTTCCATTGTTAGTTTCTATTATTATCCATTGATTGGTCGTTCATTGTTCGGAAACTTTTAATGAATTTTCTTGTTTTTGTGCAGACAAATCTGTATGGGGCATCACCGTAAATGTTGCTTTAGAAACAATTGCAAATATCCTCTTTGTATTTGGTATGAATAATTATTTTCTGCTAGCAGTTTTCAATATCTCACTTGTACCACGCCAAACAAAAAAACCTTTTTAAATGTGCTTCACGTCAATAGAAAGACCTAAGAAAAGATTACTCTATGCTAATCTTTTGACAATTTTCTCTGCAGTTCACTTCATCGCCGCAAAATTTGTACTCGGAGCGCCATGTGTGTTGATATTTCTAATCTATAAGTGGAAGAGAAGGCACTATGCAATGGATGCAAACATTGAAGAATTTCTGCGAGCTCATAACAACTTTTTGCCTATAAGGTACTCTTACTCGGACATCAAGAAAATCACAAAAAATTTCAAACACAAACTAGGGGAAGGAGGATATGGTTCCGTGTACAGGGGAACACTTAGAAGTGGCAATGAAATTGCAGTTAAGATTTTGAACAAACCAAAATCTAATGGCCAAGACTTTATAAGCGAAGTGGCTACTATTGGAAGGATCCACCACGTCAATGTCGTGCAACTTGTTGGCTATTGTTTCGATGACTCCAAACAAGCTCTCGTGTACGATTTCATGCCGAACGGATCTTTGGATAAGCACATTTTTTCTAGAGATGACAATAGATTTCTTGATCATAAGAAATTATACGAGATCTCTCTTGGTGTGGCTAAAGGAATAGAATATCTACATCGGGGATGTGACATGCAAATTCTACATTTTGACATCAAACATCACAATATTCTTTTAGACCAAAATTTCACTCCAAAAGTTTCTGACTTCGGGCTTGCAAGACTTTATCCCGCAAACCACAACATAGTATCATTGACTACTGCAAGAGGAACCTTGGGATATATGGCTCCTAAGCTATTCTACAAGGACATTGGTGGCGTCTCTCATAAAGTTGATGTTTATAGTTTTGGGATGTTGCTAATGGAAATGGCCGGTAGGAGGAGAAACGTAAATGCAAATATTGAGCGTTCAAGCCAAATTTATTTCCCTTTGTGGGTTTATGATCAACTCGGCAAAGAAAAGGAGGTTGAAATGGAAGAAGTAGAAGAGGAAAGAGAGATATCTAGAAAGATGGTAATAGTTGCTCTTTGGTGTATACAGTTAATGCCCGATGATCGGCCATCAATGAGCAGGGTCCTAGACATGCTTGAAGGAGATATTAATAAATTGCGACTGCCCCCAAAACCGCTTTTATATCCGTCCGAGAAGCCAGTTGATGACGTCGACATTGAAATAGAACTTGAGTCATTCTCAACCTCATCAAGTGCCCCAACAACTTCTGACGGGTACCAATTTCGGAATAACAATGAAATTACGGATTCATGCATTGTTTAATTTTCTTTTCTCCATGTGGGAATGAAATGCAAAATGGACATAGTTGCATCAGAAGCATAATTGACATGTAATTGGTGAACCTAGATGATTTCAGGGTTTGTTAATTCCTGTGTTTTGTAGAAGAATTGCCTCATGGCTATCTATTTACGCTTCTTGTTTCCTAAGTGCTTTTGATCTAATAGACCAAGCTCGTCTTGTATGAAGTAATGAGTCTTTCTCTCTTCTCTCCACCGTCCAATATCAAGCAGATTCAAGTCTCTCCCCTTCTCGCCAAAACCTCTCACCCTCGATCCTCGACTGCCACCCGATCACCCACCTCGATGGCGGCCACCTCCACAGAGCAATCTCCTGCCTCGACCTCATGTCCCGTGATGGGTCCCATCCGAACTCCTCCCCTTCTCTCTCCTCCTCAACTCCTGCATTCGCTCCCATACGTTTGCACTCGGGAGGCGTGTCCACCGCGCTTGCTTAGTCCCAACTCAAGCCCGACTCGACGATTCTCAACTGAGCTCATCAATCTCTACTCAAAATCCAATGACTGGGCTGAGGCGGAGAGGATTTTCATGGACATGGGTTGTAAGAGGGATTTGGTTTCAACTCGCATGGTATTCGAGAAAATGCTGGAGAGGAATGTGGTTGCTTGGACTTTGAAATCATAGAAAAATAATTATTTTTATTTCTTTTAGTTTTTTTTTTGGAATTATCTTTTTGCTGGAAGATGAGTCTTGTGACCTGAACTCGTAATTTTTAAGTATAAATATAACTTTTGCCAAAATAAAACTCGTAACTTTTGCCAAGCGTTTATATTTAGTCGTGTTTTGAAAAGTTATTTTTTAATTTTCAAAAGAGGAAATCATTTTCATGAATCTAATAATAGCATTTCCATTGATTATGAAATTTTTTTCCGTTAACTCATTTTCCTAACAGATCCTAAAGTCGGAAAATGTTTTCCGACAGAAAATTTTCCGCGAATCAATTAAAAAGCTAGCCATCTTCTTTGAAAATGACTTTCACAGAAAATATTTCCTTCTACGAAGAAATTTTTCGCGAAACAACCGAAATATTAATGCCGTTGGTTCTGATATTGGAAGTCTAATCTTGGAAGGACAATGAATTGACCCAAGTGAATGCAAACAAGAAAATGCGGACGTGTTGAATAAGCAATAAGAAGAGTATACATAATCATATTAGAAATGTGTAGTAAATTTAATGAACCAAGAAATTTCAGGGCATAGATATTGGACTTTTACGCTCCGTTCATTTCGCAAAATATGTGACGTTTTTGGAAAATATTTTCCATAAAGTTATTTTCAAGGAAGATAACAATATTTTTCGATATTTTGCTAAAACTTGAAAAATAAACTGGAACATATTGTCCGTCTTTCGGTATGGAAAATCTAATTTCATTTTCCTCCTTGCATTCCTTTTAAAAAAATTCGAATTTTTAATTATTTTTATTTTTGAATAATTTTCTATATTTCTTTTCTTTTCTCCTTTTTTTTTCTTATCTTTCTTCCTTTGCAAGCCATGGCGATGGTCGGCGACCAGCTATAGGCAAGGGACGAGCTCACCCAAGGCCGACGACGCCGGCCTCGCCTCCCCTGTCCTCACCTTTGAAGGAATGTGAAGGAGTGTAGAGAGAAAAAGAGTACAAAAAATATTTTCTTCACTTTTAAAGGTGTTCCTTCGCTCGAGCTTGACTAGTTTATTTTCCGTGAACCCAGCCCGTGGCGGAATATCCCGAAAACATTTTCCTTGCATTTGCGTGTTCTATTACCGGTCAAAGTCAACAGTCAAGCCAGTGGGACAGAAGTCAAAGTCGTCGCTGATTGGTTCAAATCGCTGCGCGTTCCCGCACCGAATCCCCTCCCCCTCTCTTTCTCTCTCCGACAGAACTGAAACTCAAGAAAGCTTTCCGATGAGGAGCGCTCCCCCGCACGTCGTCTTCCTTCTCCTCCCACTCTTCGCTCTCGCCACCTCCGTCCATGGCGCCGACCCTCTGAACCAATTCTGCGGGCGCACCGGCAACTTCACCGCCAACGGCACCTACGAGGCCAGCCTCAGCACCCTCCTCGCCTCTGTTGCAGCCGCCGCCAATTCCGCTGCCGACGACTATGGCTTCTACAACCTCTCCGCCGGCCGGAGCCCCGACGCCGCCAACGTCGTCTCCCTCTGCTGGGGCGACGTCGGGGCCACAGACTGCCGGAGCTGCCTGAACGACTCCGCCGCCGAGATCGCCCGCCGGTGCCCGGCGCAGAAGCAGGCGATCCTCTGGTACGACAACTGCATGCTCCGGTACTCGAACCGATCCATTTTTGGGGCCAAGGAGGATATGCCTGACTTCTCCATCTCAAACCCCAACAATGTCACCAACAATGTCGATCAGTTCAATCAGGTTCGTAAACGGAAAGTTATTTTTTACGTGCTTATGATCAGCTGTTCCTGATTTTATACATTGCATTGCATTTCGTTTGTTTCCATGAAAGCAGAGTGCATGCTTCTTGACGTGTTGACTTCGTTGACTTTCATCGAAACTTTCCAAAGTTCTCGACGTAGTAACCATGAGAATCCTCATCTCCGTTTGACAATGTGCCCGACAATGTGGATCAGTTGGATCAGGTTGCTTCACGAGTCTAATTCCATCCTGGTTAGATGCACTTTGTAATGCTTTACCCTCTCTTTTAATATCACCCATTACTTGTACGGTTAAGGGGATAATCCGACCATAGCACTCGTCATTAGGATTGCTTTTCTTGTTTTCTTGACTGGTTGAGTGTGGACCAACCAATAGCCCATTTTGAAGTGCTAGACAGTTTCCTACAGAGCACATGGTTAATCATGGTGCTAACTATGTTTTTGGTTTCTTGTTGCTTTTTTTCATTGTCTCTGCAACTTGTTCTCAAAGAATGTGTCTTTTCCCTTTCGTCTTGAATTCTTATACATTATGTTTCCGTAAGCCATTGGGATTGGCACATAGCTTTTCAGGGTAGTATGAGCTCACAGGCGCATTTGATTTTAGGTATCGTTCTTGGATAGCAGCTAACAATTCATATTGCATTAAGATTGAGTAGGATTTTATGGTTTGGGTCGTGACAAAGTACTAGTTCTTGTTTTCTTCTCCTGACAGTAGCTTCTAGTTTTGTTCTATTTTCTAGGTTTTGAGAAATCTGATGGATGGTTTGAGAGACCGAGCTGCAAGTGGCAATTCGACGAGGAAATTTGCCGTCGGAAACATGACAGCTCCAAACTCCCAAACTCTGTTTGGACTTGTGCAGTGCACTCCAGACTTGTTGCGGCAACAATGCAACAATTGTTTGGTGACAGCTATTGGACGTATTCCTCAGTGTTGTAATCAGAAAGAAGGAGGGAGGCTTTTTAGTCCCAGTTGCAATATCAGGTTTGAGTTATACCGCTTTTTTGATACTCCGGCTGATGAGTCGCCACCATCACCACCACTGGCACCACAGTCGCCAGTTTCTCCTGCACCTACTCCAACGAATAACACATCCACTAAAGGTACTTCCTTTTAATGTACAGTTACCTGTGCCAGAGGATTCTATTTGTGTTTTCAATTGTCTGTAGGATAAACATGATAATAAATGTGAGCAAGCATGCTTTTAATTTCAATGAGCTCCTCCTACAAACAAGGGACTAGGGGTTGTATGTCTCCTTCCCCTGCTCCTCCTCCTTTGAGTATGGTCGCATTAAGTGGATTTTAAAGCATGATGTAATTCAACTTTTGATTCCGAGTGTAATAAGTTCCTGAGACACTTATGTTTCCTGTTGAATGAGGTATAACTAGCAGATGAGAAATTCATGAGATTTCTGATGCATCATGAGTCTTTCTTTCTTTCTTTCAATTTAAGTATCACTGTCTGAATAACACCAAGGACTGCTTTAAATGTGCAACCCCCCCTAAAAACTATTTTGGGTAATTGGGTCTGAACACTGATGTCTATGAGTTTATCGTCTAACATAAGAGCTCTTCCTTTTTCAGGAAAGGATACTAACTCAGGTCATATTGCCCTCATTATCACAATCCCAGCTGTTGGATTATCTCTTTTAATTGCTAGAATGTTATGCATTTGTTTGAGGTCAAGAATATTGAAAGAAAATTACGAAGGTAAGTTCTGATTACTTCTGCATGACTGATTTTCATAGAGTACTGGGTGAATACGATATATGTGAAATATATCAGCAGCCAATAGGTTCAGCCATGATGTGCAAAAGCTAGTAACTTTTCAAAAACTCAGAGGCTGGAGATTTCTGACTAAACGAGGACAGATTCACTATGGGCGATAGTTATCAAAGTTTCCTCATTGCTCTGGAAAACCTTTTATTTGCTACCATCATCCAGAGGAGCAATTTTTCTTCGATTGGATTAACTGTTAAATAAGAATGAAGTATTGTTAACTGTTAAACCAGCAGACAGGCTTACCGATTATGTGGAATTAGACAATAAGCAACTTTACATTTTCTACTTTGTAGCTGTACCCGTAGATGAAATTAGAAATGCAGAATCCCTGCAGTATGATTTGAATACCATCAGGGCAGCAACAAATGACTTCTCTGATGCAAATAATTTGGGAGAAGGTGGATTTGGCATAGTTTACAAGGTAATCATTGCAAATTGTTTGTTCATAAAATAACGAGAGAATTTGAAACATTCATATGTATATGGCTGCCTTTTGCATTCTTTTTCAGGGAACATTGGCCAATGGACAAGTTATAGCAGTAAAAAGGCTGTCTGTAGATTTGGGACAAGGTGATCGAGAATTTAAGAATGAGGTCCTCTTGGTTGCGAGGCTTCAACACCGGAATTTGGTTAGGCTCTTAGGTTTTTGCCTGGAGGGGAGAGAAAGGCTTCTTTTATATGAATTCGTACCAAACTCAAGCTTGGATCACTTTATCTTTGGTATGTTCATGCCATTCTGTTCCAGCATCGTCCGATTCAAGAGTTACTGAAGTGCATGTCGCCAATCTGCATTTAGAAAGTCACCTTGCATTAGTTACATAAGCTATAACCTATCGTCAATTTTCTATGCAGATCCTGTTAGGCGTAGGCAGCTAGATTGGGAAAGGCGTCAAAAGATAATAGGAGGCATTGCTCGTGGGCTTCTTTATCTTCATGAGGATTCTCGACTCCGAATCATTCATCGGGATCTTAAAGCGAGCAATATTTTGCTAGACGCGGAGATGACCCCTAAACTTTCAGATTTGGTACAACAAGGCTATTTGTGGTGGATCAAACTCAAGACGCCACAAGCAGGGTTGTTGGCACTTAGTAAGTAACAGCTAGTAGAATATCTTGAAATAAATCCGGTTAATTCCTATACCATTCTCCATATAATCTGAATAGCTAGCAAATACAGAGGCACAGAATAACAATTGGAACTGTGTTGAAAGTGCTCATTATTTTGGTGATGCAGTGGGTACATGGCTCCAGAGTATGTGATGCATGGATTGTTCTCAGTCAAGTCAGATGTCTTTAGTTTTGGGGTGTTGCTACTAGAGATTATTAGTGGTAAAAAAAGTAGCCGCTTCTGCAATGGGGATACCACGGAGGATCTTCTTAGCTATGTAAGAAAATATCTTTCAATCACTCTCCTTCCCCTAAAGAATCGCCGGAAAAGAGTGGTGGACCCTAACTTGAATGAGTCGAGCAACTGTCCTTACCATACTGAGTTTGTGTTTGTGATTCAGGCATGGAGGAATTGGAGGGAAGGGACCCCCTCAAATCTCATAGATCCTAATTTGGCCAATGGTTCGAGGACTGAAATGTTGAGGTGCATTCATGTTGGATTGCTGTGTGTTCAAGAAATTGAGGCCAACAGACCAACCATGGGTGCGGTGGTTTTGATGCTCAATAGTTACTCCACCACCTTGCCACTACCATCACGACCTGCATTCGTTATGCACAGTATCCCTGAATCTAACACGACGTTGCGAACCGAAAACAGACTAATCCAAGAATCAGTGAACGAGGCTTCCATCACCGAGTTGTATCCTCGATGATCACAGATTGGAGTCTAAATTTGTGTTAAATCACTACATCATTTGATATTGCATATTTTCATGTGTTGAATGGGTCGATTCAATGTGCAGTACGGATTTTGGAATTTGGGATGATTATGTGCCACAGTGGTAAAAAAAATGGGTGAAGTATGTTGCTTATATCACTGACTATAGACTGTATATACTCTGAAAATATTACTTCAATTGCATATTAATGTTACTTTGCATTATAGAAATGTTATTAATCACGTATGTTTGTTGAATTTAGATATATCAAGAGTTAGTTTCTTATGAGAAAACTTACTGATTCACATGAATAATTACTATCCATATTAAAACCCTTGTCTACCAATCTGGCTCTAAACTTCTTAATCTTTCCTTTGGAGTCCCTTTTAGTTTTGCACTTCCATTTGCAGTCGATAAGCTTGTGACCTTCAAGCAATTCAACAAGCTCTCAAATACCATTCTATTTCATAGATTACATCTCGTTTTTCATTGCGTCCAACCACATATCTAATTGAGGACAAGAAACAACATTTGTATAAGTCACTGGATCAATTACACAGCAGATATCGTAGTCATGCTCTTCTAAATAGACTATATAGTGTGGTGGTATAGCTGATCATCTGCACCTGATTACAACATCATGCTGCACCTAAGAGGTTTGAACAACTTTATTAGGAACTGTCTTGGTAACATGATCCTGGGCGTCAACATGCTCAATTTGTGGTGTAAGAGACTCCACAATTGTCTATATAGGTAGAGAAATAGATACAGCAGTTCCTACCGTACTATTATCCTTAATAGTCTATGAGTAGCTACACTCTTTGGCCATGTCAAATTTCAAAAACTTCGTTGTTTGTGATTCCACAATTCTTGTGCTTCCTTTGGGATTATAAAATTGATATCCTTTCGATTGATCTAGGTAAGATACGAAGTAACACTGAGTGGTTTTAGAATCCAACTTGCTTAATGTTGGATTATATTACCTTACTACCGTAGGACATCCCCAAACTTTAAGATGATTCAAGCTAGATTTACATTTAGTCCATAACTCAAAATGAGTCAATGGAACAGCCTTGGTGGGAACACGATTTAAAACGTAGAGAGTTGTTTTCAAAACTTCGCTCCACATAAAACCAGGTAAGTTGATCGTACTAGTCATACTCCTCATCATATCTATAAAGGTGCGATTGTGCCTTTCGACCACACCATTTTGTTCAGGACTCCCAAGCATAGTAAATTGAGTTCCTATCCTAGAATCATCTAAGTATTTGGCAAATGACCCATTAAGCTGTTCAGCATCACCATGCCTGCCTAAATGCTCTCCACCACGGTCAGATTTAATAACCTTTATAAATTTTCCCAACTGTATCTTGAGTTCAGTTCGAAAAATGTTAAATTTATCAAGAGACTTAGACTTTTCTTTATTCAAGTACAGATAAGCACATCGGAATAGTCGTCAATAAATGTGACGAAATAAAAATTTCTACACAAGGTTGTTATACAGGGTCCATTAATATAAGTATGAATGACCTCCAACAAGTAAGAATTACGGACTATATTTTTCTTCTTTATCTTAGCCATCTTACTTCTATAATAGTCTACACAAGTCTGTAGGTCACTTTTGAGAGCAAGTAAGATGTCGGCCTTTATCAGTCAATCCACTCTTTCCCTAGAGATGTGACCAAAATGTTTATGCCACAATAAGACTATTCCTTAGGCAGAGGTCTTTTGGAAACAACTATTTCAACTGTATAAGCGACATACATATCATTGGGAGTTAAACACAATCCATATAATCCATTGGACATATTGCAGCACCCAACCTTATTTAAATAAAAAAATATTATTTTTTTATTTCAAAAGAGTAGCCACATATGTCTAGACATGATATGGAAACTAAGTTCCTTTAAAGGAAGGTACATAAAAATTGTTTCTTAATATCAAATTAAAACCAGTATTTGGAATTGAAATGACATATTCCCGAACTTGATGTCGACTTTATTGTTGTTTCCTATGGTAAGCTTTGATTCATCTTCATTTGGCTTCCTCCTATTTATGAATCCCGTATGGTAAACGCAACATTATTTGTTACACCATTATCTAGCCACCATGAACTGGATGAGGCTTTTGATAAGTTGGGTTCATAAACAAATACCAAAAAATCATTACCTGCACGCTCATCCTTGGACAACCAAATTTTATATTTATCGTAATTTCTCTTTATGTGACCTTTCATTGTACAAAAGAAGGGCGGTTACTATCCTTCTTTAAGGATGCTTTCTTATGACCCAGATAGTTAGAATAATCGGTGGCTTCATAAGTTCCTTTATGAGTATGATTTATGGACCTCTTACTCTTATTGTCCCTAACCTCAGCAGAACCATCATACTTCGTGTTGAAGAGTCCCTGCATATGTGTTCCAATCTCAGCATTAGACGAGACACAGTTCCAAGTTACCAAGGCTTTCATCATTTGTTTAGCAGTGCAATTAGCTGGTAAACTACTCTTCAAGTGTTCTTAAATGGATTGCTTCATTGATAACAAACAAATCCAATTGCTCTTTTCTCACGCAGAAAAGTGTGCTTTCTCCGATCCGTACCGATGGCAGTAAGATCTGCTGTCTTTTCCTTAGTAAGAGCAATAGAAACATCCGCCAGCTCTATTCCAAACAGAAAATCCTTTTCCAATTTCTTAAAGTCTGAACTAGAAAGAACCTCAATCCTAATAGAGTTGCCATTTTCAGATAAGGTGACTAATTTGTAAGCAATGTATACAATTAGTATTATATGTGAGTACTATGTAACTTAAAACCGTATAAGTACACATCCCGAGAGTTACATATATCATCATACAAACATCTTTGGATAGAATATATGACATGTAGTTGTATACTCTCCACATGATAGCGGCCATAAGAATATATTCCAACTTTCATGAATTCACCACCTTTGGGTGTATGAACCACCACTAGAATCAGTCACTCCTCAAGCATATGCTGTACATGTATCCCTCCATAAACTAATACATAATTACCACCTTTGGAAGTATGACCATGCATTAGAATATAAGACATCCCACCATAATATGAGATCGATATTTCTCAAACCCAATCAAGTGTGCCACTTTGACGGTCACAAACAAAAGAATCCTTGAAACTCCCTCTTATCGGGGATACAAACTTTATGTCTCACATTGACCATATACATGTGATTTTAGATTTGAAGACATGGGTAATTTGTCACTAAAATCACATGCCATGCCAATTACATTACTCTGTTCATTGATAGACAATGAATTAGACTCTACACATTTTTTATGTGAACTTCCATTTGTTTTTATAAATCATAGAGAAATACAAGAAAATAAGCAAAAATACCATAAAAATACATTTATATAGGGTTTTATATGTATTTTCACAACCTTAAAAGCCTAAAAAATGTAAAATAAATACACCATCATGTAGAGCATCTCAATACAAGCGTGGTGGTACCAAGAATGTTCCAAACAGACGTCGTACACGTCCTCACGCGCTGCCAGAGTGCACGGCGCGTGTGGGGCGCGTTCAACCAGTCAAATCGGTCTAAATCGCCAGTCCAACCGATTGACTGGTCCAGTCAACTAGGTCGGGTCAAAATTGACTCGAATCCGAATCCGGTCAACCAATCAATGGGTTGGATCCTGAATCGGGTCAGGCATCCGGGTCGACCCACATCGCGGGTGGCTAACGTCAGCCCTAGCGCAAGGGCGCTTGACGGCGCGTGCTCAATGCACACCGCCGCCCAGCAGAGCATGGCCCCGTGTGGGGGCACGTGCGGCCTCCCCTGGTGGTGCACCGCCACTCAAAATGATCTTCTCATCGATAACATTCCGTTTATGTAATAACAAATAATTTTTGACAAACAAAAACTCACGAAAAAATGGGCCAAATCCTTATTTTCGAGTTCTAGGCTATGGCTGCTCTAATACCACATGTTGATTGCGAAAAACGACATCAAATATTTCCATAGCTAGAATCTAGAACACATTAATCGAGTAAAAGGGATTTGCACACCTGATTTGAAATCCATCATTCTTGATGCAGAATAGTGACGATCCTCAGCGCAAGTCTTCTCCCCTATTAACCTCTATATCACTGACTCAATGAGATTGCCTCTCACAATTAGCGTTTGCTCCTTATGTGAGATAATTTGTGCATTAGGGTTAGAGAAGGGACTTAAGCACTATTTATAGAGTTTTAAGCCTGGTCCTCTCATCACGAGTTGGACCTTACTCGGTTCTACTAGCTAATTCCATATTAGACTAATTAAGAAACTTTATATCTTACTTTATTAGATCAAATCTGTAAAACGGTTAAACATGCAGAAAGGAAAGCTATAATAGAAATGTATATTAAATTTAATGAACCAAGAAATATTAGGGCTTAGATATTGGACTTTACGTATAATAAAAGACCAAAGTTGACTGTTTGTCGATTTGCGCTCTCTCTCTCTCTCTCTCTCTCTCTCTCTCTCTCTCTCTCTCTCTCTCTCTCTCGTTCTGACTCCTTATCGAGTCCCGTCACCACCAAAGTTGACCCTTTGCCTTCGCGCACCAGGCAAGCTCTAACAGCCCTTAAACAAATATATATTGTATAGCACTAGACATGGCCACGGGCCGGTTTTGGCCCGGAACCGGCCCGGTCCGAACCGGCCCGTGGCCTATGGGCCCGGTTCCGGTTCCAAATTATTTTTAAAAAAAATAATAATAATGAAATTTTTAAAAAAAAATCATTATTTAATTTTTTTTATAAAACAATTTGAACTCTAATTGCCATGCATTGTAAGTGCATTGATCTCTAATTACAATGCTTGGCTTGGGTGTATTGAACTTTAATTACAAGGCTTGGCTTGAGTTTTATACATAATGATTCTAATGCCTCTTCGTTCCTATTCGATGTGGGACTCTCGGCTTGCCTTGAACACTTTCAATGTGAGACTCTTGGCTTGTCTTTATGCAAATGCCAAGAGTCCCACATCGAATGGGAATGAAGAGACCATCAAAGGGGTTGTATATAAAATCCAAGCAAAGCCATGAGCATGTGAAGTTGTATGCCTTTTGTGGCTACGATCCTTTGCTAGTTAAGAGCAAAAGGTTCCATTGGACCGCCTAGAACCGGACCGGATCAATGGTCCGGTTCCCGGTTCTATGATTTGCCGGTCCGGTTCCTAATTCTAAAATTAAGGGACCGGTCTTACCGGTTTGGTTCCCGGTTCCGAGCGGAACCGGACCAAACCCGGAACCAATCACCCCTACAATTTACATTTTGATTACAATTTATATTGAATAATTCATTATTTCATAATTTTATAATTCATTATTTTTTATTTCATAATTTATTTTTTTAATTTTTAAATTACGAACCGGAACCGCCCCTAGCGGTTCCGGTTCTGGTTCACACATGGCCGCGAACCGGAACCGGCCGGTTCCAAACCGTGGCCATGCCAGCACTGCCAGAGGAGTCTGACTGAAATTTGTAAAATAGTAAATTGCTGTGCCCAAGACGAAGTCAAAGTTGGACTTTCAATTCTTTAGTGCAACTCCAACGCACATTAAGAAAGTTAATTTCCGTATATTTCCTTCTTCCAGTTTTGCTTGAAATCCTTGTCCAACTTGGACTCTAACACCAGAAAAAGAAATCCGAATTTCCATGGCACATATTTGGGCATACACAAATAATAATGATTTATCTTGAGTCAAGTTTTATCCATGGACTCACATTCGATACATATTTTAACACTTTGAGATGATAAACACATCTAAATTAGGGTAAAGGGGCCTTGCGCGGTAAAATAATGCAGGGTGCGGTAAATGCTTCATGAAAAAGTCCATCATTCGCATTGATTTGCCTAATAATACATTAAATGTGGATGAAACAAAGATATCCATGGAATAATAAATACATGAAAAGAATCGCATGACATTTTTAGTTTGACTTCCACTTAGAAGGATTAACGCAAAGGACAAGGGCTTATTAATTGGTTGTATGCATAATGTTAAGCACGCAAATCGATACAACTTAGGTTACTATGAATTAACGCAAAAGAAAAGAGCTTATCATATAATTTACTGATTATGCAACAAGCATACTCGACGAGAAACACATTTGGGATGTATTACCAATTTGCCACCTTTTATTCCGACGAAGGGTCTTCGAAATAGCAACAGATGGTTAGGCAAAAATACATTCTTTAAATAACAATAATTCTGAAAGAAAAAAACGTGATATCGGTGCAAATTACGTACAATATCTCCGGATTTATTGATCCATAGGTAATAAAACAGACAAAGGATGATAAAGTGTCTCACTCAAGTTTTTGGATTGGACTTTTTAATGGTGAAAATACTAAATTTTTTTTTGTGGTCAAAAGGTGAAAATACTAATTTAGAATGTGCTTTTATTCAATTTTATGATGACATTTCTTTTTTTTTCCTTTTTTTAATCATTGGCATTTTCTATATTTTGGCCATCTTCTTTTTTGGGTTGCTTTAATTAGGCAATAAGAAAAAGTTTAAGATCTATTCATATATTGGTAATATCTTAAATAAGGAGTTAGAGGACATCTCAGTATTTTATATCGGGAATTAAATCTTATTATAACCGAGAGAACAATTTGTTGATATAAATACCGAAATGTTTTTTCGGTCTCGCTCGTAAGTACACCCTCCAAGCAATTAAAAAGCCAGCCATTTTTAATAATCAAAGATTCCTTCGTCAAGAAGTTTTCTCGCAAAATAAACGCAACCCTAATTTCGTTCGTCTAATATTTGGGAGGGCAAAAAATTGACCCCATGAATGCAAAAAAGAAGAATGCGGACGTGCTGAACAAGCAAAATAGAAAAACTACAATAGAAATGTATATTAAATTAAGGATTAATACCACAAAAAAATCATAAATTAGTATATTTATGATAAATTTATCCAAAACTAATTTTTTTACTACCCAAAATCTCAAATTGGTATACCTATGATAAATTTACCCTTCGTTAGTTTATGTTAAATTTTACAGTCAAATTACTGTGTTGGATAACACATGGCAGTTGACAGGTGAACCGATTTGAGGTTTTACCCTTCGTTTGTCACATGTATACCAGTTTGTGATTTTTCGTTGTATTAATCTAATATAACGAAAACTAACAGATGGTAAATTATCACATGTATACCAGTGTTGGGTTTTTAATGGTAAAAAAATTAGTTTAGGGTAAATTTATCACATATGTACCAATTTACGATTTTCGATGATCAAAAAATTAATTTGGAGTAAATTTGTCACAAATATATCAGTTTAGGGTTTTTTTATGGTATTAACTCTAAATTTAATGCATAGACCAAAGTTGATTGTTTGTCGATTTGCCATTTCTCTTGAGTATCATCATAATCGTTGTAGCGTTTCCTCTTACTAAGGTTTTCTTATTGGGTTAATATCACAAAAAACCTTAAATTAGTATATTTGTGATAAATTTACCCCAAACTAATTTTTTGATTACAAAAAATACACTTGTGACAAATTTACCCTCCGTTAAATTATATTAATATCACGAAAAACTACAAACCGATATACTTGTAACACAAATTGGTACACCCGTCAACTGCCACATGTCATCAAACTCGGCAATTTGATGGTAAAATTTAAAGAAAATTAACGAAAGATAAATTTATCATAGGTGTACCAGTTTGGGATTTTTTATGATAAAAAAATTAGTTTGAGATAAATTTGTCATAAATGTACCAATTTGGAGTTTTTTTAATATTAATCTTTTTTTACCGGTCAAAGTCAACAGTGAAGTCCACGTGCTCCCACTTGAGAGGCCCAGACCACTTAATATTTTCTCGAGATCGGTGTGCCTTCGCGCATCAAATCCCCTCTCTCTCTCTCTCTCTCTCTCTCTCTCTCTCTCTCTCGCGCTCTCTCTCTCTCTGTGAGTAACGGAACTGAAAGGAAGGCTTCTCGATGATCGCTCCGCCGCATTTCGTCTTCCTTCTCCTCCCACTCTTCGTTCTCGCCACCTCCGTCCATGGCGCCGACCCTCTGTACCACTTCTGCGGGAGCACCGGCAACTTCACCGCCGACAGCACCTACGACGCCAACCTCAACGCCGTCCTCACCTCCTTCGTCGCCACCGCAAACGCCACCGTCGGTAACGGCTTCTACAACCTCTCCGCCGGCCAGAGCCCCGACGCCATCAACGCCATCACTCTCTGCCGAGGCGACGTCGGGGCTGCCGATTGCCTGAGCTGCCTGAACGACTCCACTGCCGAGATCGCTCGCCGGTGTCCGGTGCAGAAGGAGGCGATCCTCTGGGACGACTATTGCATGCTTCGGTACTCGAACCGGTCCATTATTGGGGTGATGGAGGCTTCGCCTGTCTTCCACCAGGCGAACTCCAAGACTGTCTCCAACAATGTCGATCAGTTCAATCAGGTTCGAGCAAGATGTTTTCAGTAAATTTAGGAGTTCTTGTCGCTTTTATCTATATATCTACATGTAACGGCTCTTGTTCCTGATTAATACATTGCGTTGCATTGCATTTGATTTCATTCCATGAAAGCACAGTGCATGCTTCTTCACGTCTTGACTCCGTTTACTTTATCGAAACTTTCCAAAGCGTCGTCATAATAACCATGAAAATCCTCATCTCCACTTTACAGTGTGTCCAACGTTGTGGATCAGTTCGATCATGTTTATATTTTTAGTCTAATTAATCCTGATTTAAGTGCACTTTGTAATGCTTTACCTCTACCCAATACTTTTTGTTTGGTTAATGAGATAATCTAACCGTAGCTGGTGTTGTGATTATGTTTGTTTTTCTTGTTTTCTTGACTTGTTGAGTGTGTACCAACCAATAGCCCATTTTCATATGCAAGACAGTTTCCTACATAGCTCACGTTATATCATGGTGCAAATTATGTTCTTTTTTAGTTTTTCCCTTATTTTTTGTTGTCTCTGCGACTTGTTCTCGAGTTTCCTGTAAGCCATTAGAGATTAGCACATACCTTTTGTAGGAATTGTGAGCTCACAGGAGCATTTGATATTCGGTACCAATATTGGAGAGCAGCTAAATTGCATAACGCTTAAGATCGTTGTTTCTGGATTTTATGGTTTGGGTTGTGAAAAGTACTAATTCTTGTTTTCTTCTCCTGACAATTTATAGTTTTGGTTCTGTTTTACAGGTTTTGAGAGATCTGATGGATAATTTGAGAGACCGAGCTACAAATGGCAATTCGACAACGAATTTTGCCTTAAAAAATGCAACGGCTCCAAACTTCAAAACTCTGTATGGACTTGTGCAATGCACTCCAGACTTATCGCAGCTACAATGCAACGATTGTTTGGTGGGAGCTATTGGAGAGATTCCTCGGTGTTGTAATCAGGCAGAAGGAGGGAGGGTTGTTAGGCCCAATTGCAATATCAGGTTTGAAATATACCGTTTTTTTTATGCTTCGGCGTATGACCCGCCGCTGTCAGCACCACTGGCACCACAATCACCAGTTTCTCCTCCGCCTCCTCCAACAAATAACCCATCCACCAAAGGTACTTCCTTTTGATGTACAGTTACCTATGCCAGAGCATTCTATCTGTGTTTCACACACATGATAAAACATGTGAGCGAGCATGCTTTTAAGTTCAATGGACTCCGACGATAGGGGTTGTTGTTCTCGTTCCCCTCCTCCCCCTGCTCCTCCTCCTCTGAGTATGGTCGCGTTAAGTGGATTTTGGAGCATGGTGAAATTCAACTTGTGATTTTGAGTGTAATGAGTTCCCGAGACTGAAAGATTTTTGCATACTACATATAGGTTTCCTCTTGAATGAGGTCTAAGTATGAAATAACTAGCAGATGAAAAATTAATGACACTTCCAATGGCATGTTTAGTCTTTCTTTGTTTTGATTGAAATACCACCGTCTGAAATAATTTCATCTGGAGTCTGATGGAATAATGTGCAACCCCTCCTAAAATTATTTTTGGTAATTGGGTCTGAACACTGATGTCTATGAGTTTATAGTCTAACGTAAAAACTCTTCCTTTTCCAGGAAAGATTACTAACTCAGGTCGTGTTGCCCTCATTATCACAATCCCAGCTGTTGGATTATCTCTTTTAATTGCTGGAATGTTAAGCATCTGTTTGAGGTCAAGAAGATTGAAGAAAAATTTCGAAGGTAAGTTCTGATTACTTCCGCATGACTGATTTTCATAGAATGCTGGGTGAATACGATCTATGTGAAACATGTCAGCAGGCAATAGGTTCAGTCATGATGTGAAAAAGCTAGCAACATCTCAGAAATTCAGAGGTCAAAGATTTCTGACTAAACGAGGACAGATTTTGGGCGATAGATATCAAAGTTCCTTGATTGCTCTGGAAAACCTTTTATTTGCTACCATCACCCAGAGGAGAAATTTCTTCCATTGGATTAACTGTTAAAAAAGAATGAAGTACTATTAACTGTTAAACCAGCAGACGGGCTTACCGATTATGTGGAATTAGACAATAAGCAACTTCTGATTTTCCACTTTGTAGCTGTACCTGTAGATGAAATAAAAAATGCAGAACCCCTGCAGTACGACTTGAATACCATCAGAGCAGCAACAAATGACTTCACTGACGCAAATAAGTTGGGACAAGGTGGATTTGGCGCAGTTTACAAGGTAATCTTTGCAAATTGTTCATTCATAAAATAACGAGTGAATTTGAAACATTTTACATGTAGATGGCTGCTTTTTGCATTCTTTTGCAGGGAACACTAGCCAATGGACAAGTTGTACAGTGAAAAGGCTGTCTGTAGATTTGGGACAAGGCCATCAAGAATTTAAGAACGAGGTCCTCTTGGTTGCAAGGCTTCATCATCGGAATTTGGTTAGGCTTTTAGGTTTTTCCTAGAGGGGAGAGAGAAAGGCTTCTTATATATGAATTCATACCAAACTCAAGCCTGGACCACTTTATATATGGTATGGTCATGCAATTCTATTCCAGCATCATCCGATTCAAGAGTTATTGAAGTGCATTTTGCTAATTTGCATTTAGAAAGTCACCTTGCGTTAGTTCCATTAGCTATAACCTATCGCAAATATGCTATGCAGATCCCGTTAGGCATAGGTAGCTGGATTGCGAAAGGCATCAAAAGATAATAGGAGGCATTGCTCGTGGGCTTCTTTATCTTCATGAGGATTCTCGGCTCCGAATCATTCATCGGGATCATAAAGCGAGCAATATTTTGCTAGAGGCAGAGATGACCCCCAAAATTTCAGATTTTGGTACAAGAAGGCTATTTATGGTGGATCAAACTCAAGACGCCACAAGCAGGATTGTCGGCACTTAGGAAGTAACAGATAGCATAATATCTTAAATAAATCTGGTTAATTCCTATACTACTCTCCATATAATCTGAACAGATTGCAGATAAGGCACGGCATAATTATTGGAATTGTGTTGAAAGTGCTCATTATTCCTGTGATGCAGTGGGTACATGGCTCTAGAGTATGTGATGCATGGATCGTTCTCAGTCAAGTCAGATGTCTTTAGTTTTGGGGTGTTGCTACTAGAGATTATTAGTGGTAAAAAAAGTAGCCGCTTTTGCAATGGGGATACCACGGAGGACCTTCTTAGCTATGTAAGAAAATATCTTTCAATCACTCTCCTTCCCCCAAAGAATCACTGGAAAAGAGTGGTGGACCCTAACTTGAATAAGTCGAGCAACTGTTTTTACCATACCGAGTTTGCGTTTGTGATTCATTGCAGGCATGGAGGAGTTGGAGGGAAGGGACCCCCTCAAATCTCATACATCCTAATTTGGCCAATGGTTCGAGGACCGAAATGTTGAGGTGCATTCATGTTGGATTGCTGTGTGTGCAAGAAATCGAGGCCGACAGACCAACCATGGGTGCGGTGGTTTTGATACTCAATAGTTACTCCACCACCATGCCACTACCATCATGACCTGCATTCATTATGCACAGTATCCCTGAATCTGACACAGCGTCGCGAGTGACGGCGGCAACTCATTTGAGTCAATCCGAAAACGGATAAATCCAAGAATTAGGGAACGAGGCTTCCATCACCGAGTTATATCCTCGATGATCACGGGTTGGAGTCTAAATTTGTGTGAGTCTTCTGTTCCATTTGTGTGAGTCTTTTGCTAGGAGATGAGATGTATATGAAACTTCCCACGAGTCAACTACATTGTGATATCATGTATCTTAAGTTATTCTCTACCTTTAAACTATCTGAACCTGGAAGGAGACTGTATGGAATGACAAGCAATGTGTCATATCACTACATAATTTGATATTGCATATTTTTCATGTGTTGAATGGGTCGATTCATCCTGTTGCATGGATGTTGGAATTTGGGATGATTATATGCCCCAATGTTCTTAAAAATGGGTGAAGTCCGTCGCTTATATTACTGGCTATAGATGGTATTTACTCTGAAAAAGTTACTTCAATTGCTTATTATACTAATCAAAAAGATATTTGAAAGTTACTATGCATTATAGAAATGTATTAGTCACTTATGGATGTTGAATTTAGAGATATCAATAGTTAGTTTCTTATGAGAAAACTACTGATTCTCTTGAATAATTACTGTACTTTCCCACTTTAAATTTTTTGACTAATTAGAGAAATTACTAGCTACTGAAATGTTTAAACTTACTTTTATATGTGTTGATGCAACTTACAGATTAATTTTTTGACTGATGTACATATCCGGAGCTCAGCGGACAACTGCATTGGTCAGCACGTTACAAGGTCATGGTAGGGGTATCGTGCGGATTGCTATACCTTCATGAAGATTCTCGGCTTCAAATTATTCATCATTATCTCAAAGCCGGCAACATTCTGCTAGATGCTGACATGAACCCAAAAATCTCAGATTTTGGTGCAGCCCGGATCTTCAGTACTGATCAGACTCAAGCAAGCACTAATAGAATTGTTGGAACATAGTAAGTTCAACATCGGCTAATTTGACTTGTTATTGGCGATGAACAATGTGCCATTGGCATTGAACTTGGAGCATTGTCTTGATAAGCAAAAAAAGCAGACTCGTCCTAATTTGTTTCAGGCAATTTATATCCATAATTAAACATTCTCTCATTTCTGTGTTAACATATTGTGCTCAATGTAGTGGCTACATGTCTACTGAGTATCTGATGTTTGGACACTTCTCCGTAAAATCTGACGTCTTCAGCTACGGTGTGTTAATGCTGGAGATTATAACTGGCAAAAAGAGCAGCCAATTCTTCGCATTGGACTGCGATGAGGACCTGCTAGGCTATGTGAGTATCTTAATAAAGCCCTTTTTTCGGCTAACATCACTTTTAATAGAAGTACAATAGTAATTTGAACAAAAATTACTAATGTAACTATTCATTTAGGTTTGGAAGCAGTGGAACGACAGAATGCCGTTGGAAGTAGTGGACCCAGCTTTAAGTAGTGCTTATTCCGCGAATGAAGTGATCAGATGCATGCACATTGGCTTGCTCTGTGTCCAAGACGACATGGAAGACCGACCTACCATGGATTCAGTTATTCTGATGTTAAACAGCGATTCTATTAGCATCCCGGTGCCTCAAAGACCTTCGTTCTTCTTTCCTGGTAAGAAGGACAAACAGGCACCTTGTGTTCTGAACTCAGATCAAACTAACAGCAAGGTGGACCAATCTATTAGCAAGACAATGTCGCCGCGGTCTCTGACTGATAGTGATCTTGCTGATCCAGGTCCATGGTAACCGAGATTTTGAGGCTATCATTTAGATCGATTCATTGTTTAGATTACCAGATAAATCGTCTGTGTACACTTCACAGTACATCTTCATTTCAAGGATTGTTTTAGAGGATTGGAGTAGTGGATACCTTTGATGTAAAGTGGATATCACTTTTGCAAATACCGTTAATGGTGGTAGCCTATAAAAGGTTTCAAGACCAATCAGTGAACTTTGATATCTATTGCCCATACTGAATCTGTCTTCATTTAGTCAGAGATCACCAACCTCTGAGTTTCTGAAAATTTTAGTAGCTTTTGCACATCATGGCATTATCATATTGAGCTTTCTCAGTAATTTCTCAAGAAGTCTGCCTGAACCTATTGGCTGCTAATATGTTTCACATAGGATTTTATTCACCCTCAGAATGAAGTATTCTATGACAATCAATCACGCAGAAGTAATCAGAACTTGCTTTCAACATCTTCCTTCAATCTTCTCCGCCTCAAAACAGAGGCATAATATTCCAGCAATCAAAAGAGATAATCCCAATACGACTGGTGTTAGTATTCTTTCCTGAAAAAGGAAGAGCTCTTATGTTAGACTATAAACTCGTCGACATCAGTGTTGAGACCCAATTACCGAAACTAGTTTTTAGGAGGGGTTGCACATTTAAAGCAGTCCTTGGTGTAATTTAATCGGTTTCTGGATGAAATTACTTCAGATGATGGTATTTCAATCAAAAGAGAGAAAGACTCATCATGCCATTTGAAATGTCATTAATTTGTCATATGCCAGTTATTTCATACTTGTAACTCATTCAAGAGGAATCATAAGTGTAGTACTCGAAGATCCTTCGTCTCGGGGACTAAATACACTCAAAATCAAAAGTTGAACTACATCATGCTTTAAAATCCATTTAATGCGACCATACTCAAAGGAGGAGGAGCAGGGGAGGAGGGGAAGGAGAACCACAACCCTCAGTCTCTATACTCTGCTTTTGGCTTATTCAACACGGCCTCATTCTCCTTGTTTGCATTCACTGGGGTCAATTCCTTCAAGATTAAACTTCAAATTTCAAAACCCATGATATTAAGGTTAATTGTTGTGTTTGTTTAGCGAAAAACTCCAAATGTTTTCCATGAGAATTATTTTCAAGAAAAATTGCCTGCATTCAGTAATTCTCTCTCGTTAAGACTCAAAAGCTCCAAACGTTAAAATTAAGATGGAAAAAACTTTTCGATATTAGATCTTACTTTCAAAAGTTATTCTCTCTCATCGCTCATAATAGTAAGGTGAGAATGGTCCTTCATTCTAAAAAAGTAATCAAAAAGTGGTACCACACTTAGCATCCAAATCGGACGAAAAAGGAGAGAAGAAAGAAATGTCATCATAGAATTTAAGAAAAAAAAATCCTAAATAGGCATTTCCACAATATGAGTCACCTAGCATTCGGATAAGCAGAAATGTAATAGTCTATCGAGACAAGATCTAAATGGTAGTACTCTCTATGAACAAATATAAGATTAACACATTCACATATTTTCAACATCTCACTCAAAAGAAGGAATCAACCTTCAAAGCATGTTCTTCTTTATCCGAATAGAAAGAACTTATTAAGTATTCACTATCTAAAAATTAGGGAACATGACACAAATGGTCCATGAAATGTGGTCCAATGTGCAATGTGTTTCTTAAACTTTTAATTTATAATAGTCTATCGAGACAAGATCTGAGTGATAGTACTCTCTATGAATGAATATAAGATTAACACATTCACATAATTTCAACATCTTATTTAAAAGAAGGAATGAACCTTCAAAGCATGTTCTTCATTATCCAGATAGAAAGAAGTTACTAAGTATTCACTGTCTAAAAATTAGGGAAAATGATTCATGAACTTTGGTCCAATATGCGATGTCATCCCTAAATTTTAAATTTGTTTAATGTAGTCGCTGAACTTTTGGTACATGTTCATTTTAGTCTCTAGACTATATAAAAATTGTCATTCCATCAATTCAAGTTCAAGGACAATATTAAACATTTCCATATGGTTCAAGGACTAGATTGAACATAAACTAAAAGTTTAGGGATCATATTGAACAAATTAAAAGTCGAGGAACGACATTGCACGTTGAAATAAAATTCATGGACAACATTGCACATTGAGTTAAAGTTCAAGAATCATTTGTGTCATTCTCTAAAAACTCTTTAATTTAGATGATAAAAAATAGGATAAATTACAAAAAAAATCCCATGGTCTATTGACAATTGTTAATGTGCTGAGGCCCCTATGCAATTTTGGTTAGTGCGGATTACTTTGACAGATTTGATTTTTGAACTCATGTTTAGTCCCAATTGTATGACTGTCTCTTGTGAGTACATATCCACTTTTCAATTCACTTTTTCGTGCATGTCTTAACCCAGACTATCTAATATTTCCTCTTGAAGCATGATCGAGGTAGCTTACTAAACCCACGAGGGGGAAACAAAATTAACAATACATCGCTACTTAAAGTTTGTCATTCAGATGTGTAGTACCCAAGACACCATTTTCCGAGGTGGTAAGCACATCTAAAATAGGGTAAAAATTGGTCTTTGCATTGGTAAAACAACATAAAATATGGTAAATGTTACATTAAAAAGACCATCATTCACATTGATTTGCCGAATAATACGTCAAATATGGATAAGATGCAGATGTCAATACATATGTAAAATATATCCTTGCAATAATAAATATATGAATAGAATTTCATGACATGTTTAGTTCAAATTCTATTTAGTTTGATGCAAAAGAAAAGAGCTTATTAATTGGTTGTATCAACATACTTATTGATCTTGATGTCAAAAGACTAAGCAAAACCACCACCTATCAAACTAAAATATAAATTTTGCGCAGGTGGATATGCAAATCTCACGTGACAAGGATTACTATGAGCCAATAGTTGAACATCTCTAGTCCTTTCACTCTCTTCTCTCCTTTAGTTTCTATAGAGATTTTGTTCAGTCAAAGTCTTTGCTCAGGAAATCTTCCAGTGCTGTTGCTTTCTTTAATCAATTTTCCTGACATAACAGTTGAACATCTCTCGGCCTTTCATTCTCTTCTCTCCTTTTGTTTTTATAGAGATTTTGTTCAGTCAAAGTCTTTGCTCGTGAAATCGTGTCCAGTGCTGTTGCCTTCTTTGCTCTATTTTCGGGTCATATCAGTTGAACATTCTTCTAACTCCTAACTTGATATGACCGGCAATCACATTCGTCAAACAATAGCGGCGATGATTGAAGAGAGAGGGAGAGAGAGGATAACAGACATGATGAAATTGTTGTTGGGTGAGTGGAAGAGGCAAGGGGGGATTTATGATAATTTAGGTTCGTTTACCATAATATCTTTCATTTACAAAATGGATATTTTATGGAATTTCGTGCGCAAATTTCAGTAACCAAAACTGCCCCCTTTTTTTCTCTATATAAAGGAAAGACGATGGAAGATGGTGAGATGAATCCTTAGAAAAATCGTCGGTATAAACTTTTCTTCGCGATTGAGATCTAGACATATCTTTACTTTTATATTAAGAGTCACGTTAACAAGTGCCTTCGGAACATTTCATTAAGCATATATTATATGGAATAACTTCTATTTTCAAAACTTTACATAACACGAGAAAGCATTTCGAAACTGCAAAATTTTTCTAATTATTAGTTGTTTAATAAGTGTTCTGGAAATTCAGTGAAGAAGTTCAGATGTTAGACTTCATAGCCTTTTCCAGATTGGGCTTGAGATTGTTACTTTTATAGTCAAAGTCTGATTTCAAATACTTAAACCTAATGTTCAAATAAAAGACGAATAGCAACCGACATAGTAAAATGTACATGTTACTCATTCGAATTATTGTTAAGTCCACTATTCATGTAGAAAAATTCTTACACAATCACCATTGGATGAGTTGCACTTGTGTTTGGAGTTTCTTTGTAATCGAATTATTCTACACATGGCCAGTCACCGGCCATTGCAAAAATCTTAAAAAATTGGTCAAAATGAGAAGTTTAGGACCGAATTGCTAGTCGTGCAATGGGTTTAGGATTTTTTGGACAATTATATCAATAAAACCCAGTGTAAGCAGACTAATTTGCCAGATGAACGGAAATTGAGCATGTGAAGACTTTTAGGTCGGACTGAGATGAAAAACCAAAGTATACGGTGTTGACTGAGCAAAGAAATAACAAGGCAATGACTGAGAAAACCATGAAAGTACAGACGGCAAGTTGGAATAAGCCCAAAAGCAGAGATCATGATAGTGGATCTGAATGGGGAATATATGTTACAATCAGTAATATTAGTTATTTTAAAACTAGTTTACAATATTAGTGTATTAAGTTAGTAAGATGCTTATTGATATAGAAAAATGATGAGTGAAAGACAGGTTAGACAAAATTAATATTGAATAGTTGATGCCGAGATATATAACTTTTAACATCCGAAAATGAGCAGGGAGCATAGTATCGAGAACAGATAGAATGGAGACTAGTTCTCGTGAATAATGAACTATTGTGCTTTCCATTCAATTTAAAGCACAATAGTTCATTTTTTTACGATACTTGCTAAAAATGTTGAACTTAGAAATCGCAGACAAGTTTCCTTCCTACTTAACGTGTAAGGTATTCATGAATTAATCCACCACACGTTATGTTAACTTTATTGCGTGTACGACAACCGCTGCATAATTTCCACTGATGGAACCTTGGGTTGGTCAACACAATATACTTTTCTTAACTTGACTTCGTCTTGCCGATTGACTTGAACATTTCAATGACAGATTAAACCCAACTGATCTTTTCGATCGATATAAATCCATCCCTTTATTCAGCCTCCACCACAATAACCAAGCTAAAACTTCTATTCTTTCATCAAGAAGTGGAGAGATGATTAATTCTCTCATATCCATGGTTTTGTACCATGTATTTCTGCTTACATCGCAGGTTCTACTGCTAGGGACGAGTTGTGATGCGAAGAACGATCACTTATGCGTTGCTTCATCTTGCGGCGAGGTCCGTAACATAAGCTTTCCCTTTCGATTGAAGGACGATCCAAAAAGCTGCGGCAATTCTAAGTATGAGCTAGCTTGTGAAAATAATCGCACTGTCATATATCTATATGCCGGCCGATATTATGTAAAGTCGATTAGTTATAATCTCGATCATGATGGTTACGTCTTTGGTGCCATCAAGGTGGTTGATGATGGACTGCAAAAGGGTAATTGCTCGTCCCTCCCTCATTACTCAATAGCGAACTCCAACTTTAGTCTGTCCTCCAATCAATACCATCTTCCTTATGCATCCTTACCGATGATCTTCATGAAGTGCTCACAACCCGTTACTTCAGCTTTGTATATCAATACCAAACCATGTATTGATGGAGCATACTCTGCCGACACGCCCCCTAGTATTTCCCAAATGAAGGAGTACTCGTATGCTGTACAGAGTGGCTCTGATCTAAAGGTAGGTGATATCAAGGATTCTTGCACCATAACCATGATAGCGTTGGCATCGGATATCTCAGGATGGAAAGGAGATCAATATAATGGGAGCTCACGATACAAGGACGTCCACAACATGATGTCCCAGGGATTCGATCTCACCTACTATACAGATCCATCTTCATTCTTGGATTATTCGTTTTGCCTCGTGGGTTTCAGCTTTGGAGGGATGTTCTGCCAACTCCGTAAGTGTCTTTCCATGAAACTTTTCTTTCTTACATTTATAAAAGCTATCCTTGAATGATATTGCATATATTCATATATATATATATATATAGACCGTGTAGACCAAGTTTACTTGAACAATTTATTGTATAGTTTCACAATGAGACCCATATGATTATTGATTTGGATGATGTTCATTCAAATAACTCGTAGACCATACAGTTCGGATTTTACATGATCCAACTCAAGTAAGAAATCGATTGAGGTGTCAAAATGGGTCATGGACCCGTTGTTTGACTTGTATATGGATTTTTTAAACATTAAAGGGTCACGTAAACGTGTGTTAAAAAAGTTGAAGTTTAATCAAATTGGGTCTTCATGAATTTCTGGAAAAGCCATTTTTGGGCCCATTTTTATCCCTGACCAAGAAGGCAAATGGCTCGGGCTTCAAAGAAGCAGGCCTTCATGTAACGCCCCTGTGTAGTCCACCGAAGTTTAATCTCGCTGTTGCGATCGATTGCACGGTCCACCTTCTGCAACTATTGTCATACCTTAGGCTCCGTTCGTTTGGCGGAAAATATTCTCCCGGAAAATATTTTCCGGGTTTTCCAGTGTTCGGGAGGCGGAAAACGTTTTCCGTGGGAAAATATTTTTCTTCCCCCCTTCACAAAATAGCCTAAGTCTATGGAAAATGACTTCCGCTTCTTAAAAAACGGAAATCATTTTCCGGAGCTTCTTCTTCTTCTTCTTCACTAAGGTCGCCGGCCGCCGCCATGTTGCCGCCCGCCGCCGGTCGCCGGCCGCCGCCCAGTCGCCGGTTGGCGGCCCGCCGGTCGCCGGCCCCGCCCGGTCGCCCGGTCGGCGGCCGCCGCGGTCGCCCGGTCGGCGGCCGCCGCCGGTCGCCGGCCGCCGCCGATCGTCGGCCGCCGCCGCCAGTCGCCGTCCGCCGGTCATGGCCGCCGCCGCCGCCGCCGGCGAAAAATATTTTCCGAAACTTTTTCATATTGATCACCGAACACCGAAAAATTATGTTCCGGGAAAATATTTTCCAGGAAAATGACTTCCGGGAAAATATTTTCCAAAAGGAGAATATTTTCCGCCAAACGAACGGAGCCTTAATGTCAATAAGTTTTCTACATTGAACACAACTTAAATAAAACAATATAATCATTTCCAATTAGAGTAATATTGAATTTTTCATTTTGAAAAACATAATGATTTTCTAACATTTAAATACTTTTATCAAAAGTCGTAAATTGGGAACAGAAGCCCCCAGACAACCCTTCAAGTCTATGCATATGAATCTATTATTGGTTCATTTCCTGTTCTTATATTATTGCTTGGCGTTGTTTATTGGTGCCAATTTTTTGAATTTAATCCAATTTGTATTCCTTCCATTGTTAGTTTATATTATTATTCATTGATTGGTCGTTCATTGTTTGGAAACTTTTAATGAATTTTCTTGTTTTTCTGCAGTCAAACCTGTACGGGTCACCACCGTAACTGTTGCTGTACAAACAATTGTAAATATCCCCTTTGTCTTTGGTATGAATGATTCTTTTCTGCTCGCAGTTTTTCAATATCTTACTTGTACCACGCCAAACAGAAAAACCTCTTTAAATGTGCTTCACATCATTAGAAAGACCTAAGAAAAGATTACTCTATGCTAATCTTTTGACAATTTTCTCTGCAGTTCAGTTCATCGCGGCAAAATTTGTACTCGGAGCTCCATGTGTGTTGATATTTCTAATCTACAAGTGGAAGAGAAGACACCGTGCAATGGATGCAAACATCGAAGAATTTCTTCAAGCTCATAAGAACTTTTGGCCTATAAGGTACTCTTACTCAGACATCAAGAAAATCACAAAAAATTTCAAACACAAACTAGGGGAAGGAGGATATGGTTCCGTGTACAGAGGAACACTTAGAAGTGGCAATGAAATTGCAATTAAGATTTTGAACAAACCAAAATCTAATGGTCAAGACTTTATAAGCGAAGTGGCTACTATTGGAAGGATCCACCACGTCAATGTTGTGCAACTTGTTGGCTATTGTTTCGATGACTCCAAACAAGCTCTCATGTACGATTTCATGCCGAACGGATCTTTGGATAAGCACGTTTTTTCTAGAGATGACAATAGATTTCTTGATCATAAGAAATTATACGAGATCTCTCTTGGTGTGGCTAAAGGAATAGAGTATTTACATCGGGGATGTGACATGCAAATTCTACATTTTGACATCAAGCCTCATAATATTCTTTTAGACCAAAATTTCACTCCGAAAATTTCTGACTTCGGGCTTGCAAGACTTTATCCTGCGAACCACAGCATAGTATCGTTGACTGCTGCAAGAGGAACCTTGGGATATATGGCTCCCGAGCTATTCTACAAGGACATCGGTGGCGTCTCTCATAAAGCTGATGTTTATAGTTTTGGGATGTTGCTGATGGAAATGGCCGGTAGGAGGAGAAATGTAAATGCAAATATTGAGCGTTCAAGCCAAATTTATTTCCCTTTGTGGATTTATGATCAACTCAGCAAAGAAAAGGAGGTTGAAATGGAAGAAGTAGAAGAGGAAAGAGAGATAACTAGAAAGATGGTAATAGTTGCTCTTTGGTGTATACAATTAATGCCCAATGATCGGCCATCAATAAGCATGGTCCTAGACATGCTTGAAGGAGATATTGATAGACTGCGACTGCCCCCGAAACCGCTTTTGTATCCGTCCGAGAAGCCAATTGACGATGTCGACATTGAAATAGAACTTGAATCATTCTCAACCTCATCAAGTGCCCCACCAACTTCTTACGGGTACCAATTTCGGAATAACAATGAAATTACGGAATCATGCATTGTTTAATTTTCTTTTCTCCATGTGGGAATGAAATGCAAAATGGACATAGTTGCATCAGAAGCATAATTGACATGTAATTGGTGAACCTAGATGATTTCAGCGTTTGTTAATTCCTGTGTTTTGTAGAAGAATTGCCTCATGGCTATCTATTTACACTTCTTGTTTCCTGAATGCTCTTGATATGATTGACCAAGCCCGTCTTGTATGAAGTAATGAGTCTTTCTCTCTTCTCTCCACCGTCCAATATCAAGCAGATTCAAGCTCTCCCCTTCCCGCCAAAACCTCTCACCCTCGACCCTCGACTGCCACCCGATCACCCACCTCGATGGCGGCCACCTCCACAGAGCAATCTCCCGCCTCGACCTCATGTCCCGTGATGGGTCCCATCCCGACCTCCTCCCCTTCTCTCTCCTCCTCAACTCTTGCATTTGCTCCCATGTGTTTGCGCTCGGGAGGCGTGTCCACTGCGCTTGCTTAGTCCCAGCTCGAGCCCGACTCGGCAATTCTCAACTTGGCTCATCAATCTCTACTCAAAATCCAATGACTGGGCTGAGGCGGAGAGGATTTTCAGGGACATGGGTTATAAGAGGAGTTTCTTGGAGTTCCATGGTCTCTTGTTTTGCCAATAGTCTCATGGAGCTTGAAGCGGTTGAAACTTTCGTTCATATGCTTGAAGATGGTTTTTTCCCTAGTGATTATTGTTTCGCAGCAGATATCCAGGCGTGTTCGGCTCCGAAGAATGAATCAACTGTCTTGATTCCGATGTGTGTATTGGGTGTGCATTGCTTGACATGTTTGCAAAGGGTAGTACTGATTTGGTTTCAGCTAGCAAGGTATTTGAGAATATGCTGGAGAGGAATGTGGTTGCTTGGACTTTGAAATCATAGAAAAATAATTATTTTTATTTCTTTTAGTTTAATTTTTTTGTGGAATTGTCTTTTTGCTGGAAGATGAGTCTTGAGACCCGAACTCACAATTTTTTAAGCATGAAAATGACTTTTGCGAAAATAAAACTCAAGTTATCGAAGGGTAAAATTAAATAGCTAATGAAATACCTAATCCTAGAAGCACCGTTTGTGTCTTCACTCCTTTCCTCTTTTGTGCCCATGTCCCAACGGCCATGCACCGGTACCCGGCTCTCATGCCCAAGTCAATGTTGCCTAGCCCAAGCGCCGAGGCCTTTGATTTTTTTTTTTTTTGGTCATAAAGCTCTTGTAATTTCATTTACTTAGAAGATAGTTCGTTACAAGAGATCATGATATCCGAACAAAGTATTGATAAAAGGAAAGAAGGGGGGTGCAAGAGCCAGTTCGGTTTGAGAAGGCCTTTTTGATGGGCTCGGGCTAGGCAATCGGCAGCTTGATTCTTTTCTCGGCCGCAAAAAGAGATTGATCCGTGCGGTAATTGGACTAATAAGCTTTGGCAGTCTTGGACGACCGATTGGATTGACCATGGGCTAATTTCAAGGCCCATTATCCACTTAATACATGTGGAACACCTAGGCCTTTGATTCAAGTGCCGATATTTAGTCGTATTTCGGAAAATTATCTTTTATTTTTCAAAAGAGAAATTATTTTCCTGTATCTAATAATAGTTTTTCTATTGACTATGAATTTTTTCTATTGACTCGTTTTCCTAACCGATCCAAAAGTCAGAAAATGTTTTCCGACATAAAATTTTCTGCGAATCAATATTAAAAAGCTAGCCATCTTTTTTTGAAAATGACTTTCACGTAAAATATTTCCCTCCACGAAGAAATTTTTCGCGAAACAAACAAGAAATTAATATCGTTGGTTCTGATATTGGAAGTCTAATCTTGGAAGGACAATCAATTGACCCCAGTGAACGCAAACAAGAAAATGCGGACGTGTTCAATAAGCAATAACAAGAGTATGGATAATTATATTAGAAATGTATAGTAAATTTAATGAACCAGGAAATTTCAGGGCGTAGATATTGGACTTTTAGGCTTTGTTCATTCCACGAAAAATGTGACGTTTTTTAAAAATGTTTTTGGGAAAGTGATTTTTCAGGAAAATGATAATCATTTTCGGTATTTAGCTGGAACTTGAAAATGCATTGGAAAATATTTTTCGTTTTTCACTATGAAAATCTAATTTCATTTTCCTCATTAAACTCCTTTTAATAATTTTTTATTTTTATTTTTTAAAAAATTCGAATATTTAATTTTTTAATTTTTGAATAATTTTTTATATTTCTTTTCTTGTTCTTCTATTTTTTTTATTTTCTTTCTTCCTTTGCCGGCCACGGCGATGCCCAACGACTTGCCACAGGCAAGGGAAGAGCTCACCCAAGGCCGACCTCCCTGGCCTGCGCCTCCCCGGTCTCGAGCAAGGCCTTACCTCACCACCGAAGAAATGTGAAGGAGCATAGAGAGGAAAAGAGTAGGAAAAAAAATATTTTCCCCACTTTTGAAGGTGTTTCTTCCTTTGAGCTTGACTAGTTTATTTTCTTTGAACCGAACGCGCCGAGATATCCGGAAAACATTTTCCTGAATTTGCGTGTTCTTTTACCGGTCAAAGTCAATAGTCAACCCGTGGAACAGAAGTCAAAGTCGTCGCTGGTTGGTTCAAATCGCTGTGCGTTCCCGCACCGAATCCCCTCCCCCTCTCTTTCTCTCTCCGACAGAACTGAAACTCAAGAAAGCTTTCCGATGGTCGCTCCGCCGCGTTTCCTCCTCGTCCTCCTCCCGCTCCTCGCTCTCGCCACCTCCGTCCATAGCGCCGACCCTCTGTACCAATTCTGCGGGGGCACCGGCAACTTCACCGCCAACGGCACCTACGCGGCCAGCCTCAGCACCCTCCTCGCCTCCGTCGCAGCTGCCACCGCCAATGCCGCCGCCGACTACGGCTTCTACAACCTCTCTGCCGGCCGGAACCCCAATGCCGCCAACGCTGTCACCCTCTGCCGGGGCAATGTAGGGGCCGCCGACTGCGGGAGCTGCCTGAACGACTCCGCCGCCGAGATCGCCCGCCGGTGCCCGGCGCAGAAGCAGGCGATCCTCTGGTACTACAACTGCATGCTCCGGTACTCGAACCGATACATTTTTGGGGCCATGGAGGATATGCCTGCCTTCTTCATGTCGAACCCCAACAATGTCACCAACAATGTCGATCAGTTCAATCAGGTTCGAAAACGGGAAGTTATTTTTTTACGTGCTTATGATTTCCTGATCGTATACATTGCATTGCATTTCGTTTGTTTCCATGAAAGCGGAGTGCATACTTCTTGACGTGTTGACTTCGTTGACTTTCATCGAAACTTTCCAAAGTTTTCGACATAGTAACCATGAGAATCCTCATCTCCGTTTGACAATGTGCCCGACGATGTGGATCAGTTGGATCAGGTTACTTTGTAATGCTTTACCCTCTCTTTTATTATCACCCATTACTTGTACCGTTGTACGGTTAAAGGGATAATCCGACCACAGCACTTGTCATCAGGATTGCTTTTCTTGTTTTCTTGACTGGTTGGGTGTGGACCAACCAATAACCCATTTCGAAGTGCTAGACAGTTTCCTACAGAGCACATGGTTAATCATGGTGCTAACAATGTTTTTGTTTTCTTGTTGCGTTTTTTATTGTCTCTGCGACTTGTTCTCAAAGAATGTGTTTTTTCCCTTTCGTCTTGAATTCTTGAACTTTATGTTTCCTGTAAGCCATTGGGATTGGCACATAGCTTTTCAGGGTAGTATGAGCTCACAGGCGCATTTGATGTTAGGTATCGTTCTTGGATAGCAGCTAACAATTCATATTGCATTCAGATTGAGTAGGAGTTTATGGTTTGGGTAATGACAAAGTACTAATTCTTGTGTTCTTCTCCTGACGGTAGCTTATAGTTTTGGTTCTATATTCTAGGTTTTGAGAGATCTGATGGATGGTTTGAGAGACCGAGCTGCAAGTGGCAATTCGACGAGGAAATTTGCCGTTGGAAATGCGACAGCTCCAAACTTCCAAACTCTGTTTGGACTTGTGCAGTGCACTCCAGACTTGTCGCAGCAACAATGCGACGATTGTTTGGTGAAATCCATTGGACAAATTCCAGCGTTGTAATCAGAAACAAGGAGGGAGGTTTGTTGGTCCCAGTTGCAATATCAGGTTTGAAGTATACCGCTTTTTTTATCCTTGGGCTTATGAGCCGCCACCATCACCACCACTGGCACCACAATCACCAGTTTGTCCTCCGCCTCCTCCAATGAATAACCCATCCACTAAAGGTACTTCCTTTTAACGTACAATTACCTGGTCCAGAGCATGCTTTTAACTTCAATGAGCTCCTCCTACAAACAAGGGACTAGGGGTTGTAAGTCTCCTTCCCCTGCTCCTCCTCCTTTGAGTATGGTTGCATTAAGTGGATTTTAAAGCATGATGTAATTCGATCAACTTTTGATTCTGAGTGTAATAAGTTCCCTAGACACTTATGTTTCCTCTTGAATGAGGTATAAGCATGAAATAACTAGCAGATGAGAAATTAATAGATCTCTGATGCATCACGAGTCTTTCATTCTTTCAATTTAAGTATCACTGTCTCAAGTAATTTCATATGAAAACTGATAGACTAACACCAAGGACTGCTTTAAATGTGCAACCCCCCCTAAAAACCATTTTTGGTAATTGGGTCTGAACACTGATGTCTATGAGTTTATTGTCTAACATAAGAGCTCTTCCTTTTTTTAGGAAAGGGTGCTAACTCAGGTCATATTGCCCTCATTATCACAATCCTAGCTGTTGGATTATTTCTTTTAATTGCTGGAATGTTATGCATCTGTTTGAGGTCAAGAAGATTGAAAGAAAATTTTGACGGTAAGTTCTGATTACTTCTGCATAACTGATTTTCATAGAGTACTAGGTGAACACGATCTATTTGAAATATATCGGCAGCCAATATGTTCAGCCACGATGTACAAAAGCTAGTAACTTTTCGGAAACTCAGAGGCCGGTGATTTCTGACTAAACAAGAACAGATTCAGTATGGGCAATAGATATCAAAGTTCCCTAATTGCTCTGGAAAACCTTCTATTTGCTACCATCATCCAGAGGAGAAATTTTTCTTCGATTGGCTTAACTGTTAAATAAGAATGAAGTACTATTAACTGTTAAACCAGCAGAGAGGCTTACCGATTATATGGAATTAGACAATAAGCAACTTTGCATTTTCCACTTTGTAGCTGTACCTGTAGATGAAATCAGAAATGCAGAATCCCTGCAATACAATTTGAATACCATCAGGGCAGCAACAAATGACTTCTCTGATGCAAATAAGTTGGGACAAGGTGGATTTGGCACAGTTTACAAGGTAATCGTTGCACATTGTTCATTCATAAAATAACGAGAGAATTTGAAACATTCAAATGTATATGGCTGCTTTTTGCATTCTTTTTCAGGGAACATTGGCCAATGGACAAGTTATAGCAGTAGAAAGGCTGTGTGTAGATTTGGGACAAGGTGATCAAGAATTTAAGAATGAGGTCCTCTTGGTTGCAAGGCTTCAACACCGGAATTTGGTTAGGCTCTTAGGTTTTTGCCTAGAAGGGAGAGAAAGGCTTCTTTTATATGAATTCGTACCAAACTCAAGCCTGGACTACTTTATATTTGGTATGGTCATGCCATTCTGTTCCAGCATCATCCAATTCAAGAGTTATTGAAGTGCATGTTGCCAATCTGCATTTAGAAAGTCACCTTGCATTAGTTACATCAGCTATAACCTATCATCAATATGCTATGCCGATCCTGTCAGGCGTAGGCAGCTGGATTGGGAAAAGCGTCAAAAGATAATAGGAGGCATTGCTCGTGGGCTTCTTTAGCTTCATGAGGATTCTCGACTCCGAATCATTCATCGGGATCTTAAAGCGAGCAATATTTTGTTAGACGCAGAGATGACCCCTAAAATTTCAGATTTTGGTACCGCAAGGCTATTTGTGGTGGATCAAACTCAAGACGCCACAAGCAGGGTTGTTGGCACTTAGTAAGTAACAGAGACTAGAATATCTTGAAATAAATCCGGTTAATTCCTGTATTGTTCTCGATATAATCTGAATAGCTAGCAGATACAAAGGCTTAGCATAATAATTGGAATTGTGTTGAAAGTGTTCATTATTTTTGTGATGCAGTGGATACATGGCTCCAGAGTATGCGATGCATGGATTGTTCTTAGTCAAGTTTGATGTCTTTAGTTTTGGGGTGTTGCTACTAGAGATTATAAGTGGTCAAAAAAGTAACCGCTTCTGCAATGAGGATACCACGGAAGACCTTCTTAGCTATGTAAGAAAAAATCCCTCAATCATTGTTCTTCCCTTAGAGAATGGCCGGAAAAGAGTGGTGCACCTGAACTTGAATGAGTCAAGCAACTGTCCTGACCATATTGAGTTTGCATATGTGATTCATTGCAGGCCTAGAGGAGTTGGAGGGAAGGGACCCCATCAAATCTCATAGATCCTAGTTTGGCCGATGGTTCGAGGACCGAAATGTTGAGATGCATTCATGTTGGATAGCTGTGTGTTCAGGAAACTGAGGTCGATAGACCGACCATGGGTTCGGTGGTTTTGATGCTCAACAGTTACTCCACCACCTTGCCACTACCATCACGTCTTGCATTCGTTTTGCACTGTATACTTGACCCGTGACTGATAATAAATCGAGTCATGTGCAAGTTCATTCAGTTCGTGACGACTTCAGTTGTTATGTAATCGCGAGGTTCGATCACTAGTTCCGTCGGGCACGATCGTTCGGCATAGGTTCTGGCTCATTTGTCAATTCATTTCGTGGTCCAGCGGAATTACCAGCGATCCACTACTATGACAGTGGCGAACTGACCCCTGGCTATCCTTGGATCGGCCTACAATAGCTCAAAATGTCACCTCGACGATTTTATGGTCGAAAATCAATTCACGATCGAATTTTCTTTAGTCGCACGAATTTAAATCCCTAACTAGCCTTTACCTAATGGTTAATATCCCAGGAATGTTCAGTTCCGGGCGAGAACTAACTTCGAGTACATTAATAAAACCAAGCATTTCATAAATCCCAAACGGGCAAATTTCAGGATGTCACATTTTTACTACAAAAAAATCCTAAACTGGTACACCTGTGACAAATTTACCCCTAACTAATTTTTTGACCATAAAAAATCCTAAACCGGTATAGTTGTGATAAATTTATCCTCCGTTAAATTGGATTAATACCACAAAAAATCACAAACTGGTAAAATTGTGACAAAATGAGGGGTAAAACCCTAAATCGGTACATCCATCAACTGTCACGCATCATTCAACTTAGCAATTTGACAATAAAATTTAACGAAAATTAATTGATGATAAATTTATCATATATGTAAAGGTTTAAGGTTTTTCGTTATATTAATCCTTATTTTTATAGAGATTTTGGTCGGTCGAAGACTTTGCTCGTGATATCTTCCAGTGCTGTTGCTTTCTTTGCTCTATTTTCCTGACGTGACACTTGAACATCTCTCGTCCTCTCCCTCTCTTCTCTCCTTTTGTTTTTGTAGAGATTTTGTTCAGTCAAAGTCTTTGCTCATAAAAACATCCAGTGCTGTTGCTTTCTTTGCTCTATTTTCCTGACGTGACACTTGAACATCTCTCGTCCTCTCCCTCTCTTCTCTCCTTTTGTTTTTGTAGAGATTTTGTTCAGTTAAAGTCTTTGCTCATAAAAACATCCAGTGCTGTTGCTTTCTTACTCCCAACTTGTGTAAGGGGCATTCACACTCGTCAAACAATAGTGGGGATGATTGAAAAGAGAGAGAGAGAGAGAGAGAGAGAGAGAGAGAGAGAGAGAGAGAGAGAGAGAGAGGATAACAGACATGATGAAATTGTTGTTGGGTGAGTGGAAGAGGCAAGGTGGGATTTATGATAATTTAGGTTCGTTTACCATAATATCTTTCATTTACAAAATAAATCATTTACGGAATTTCGTGTGCAAATTTCAGGAATCAAAACCGCTGCTTTTTTTCTCAATATAAAGGAAAGATAACAGAAGGCTGTGAGACGAATCCTTAGAAACATCGCCAGTATAAACTTTTTTTGACAGTTGAGATCTAGATATATCTTTATTTTTATATTAAGAGTCATGTTAACGAGTTTATTAAGCATATTTTATATGGAATAACTTCTATTTTCAAAACTTTACATAACACGAGAAAGCATTTCGAAACTGCAAAATTTCTCTAATTAGTAGTTGTTCAATAAGTGTCCTGGAAATTCTGTGAAGAAGTTCAAATGTCAGACTTCATAGCCTTTTGCAGATTGGGCTTGAGATTGTTACTTTTATAGTCAAAGTCTGATTTCAAATACTTAAACCTAATCTTCAAATAAAAGATGGATAGCAACCGACATATTCATATACTTAAATGTGAACGGAAATTTGTGAAGTGCATGATTTAGAAAAGCTAGTGGATTCACAATTTGTTCCTTCTTAAACTACCACTTAGTAAAATGTACGTACATGTTACTCATTCGAACTATTGTTGCGTCCACTATTCCTGTAGAAAAATTCTTACACAATCATTGTTGGATGAGCAGCGCTTGTGTTTGGAGTTACTTTGTAATTGAATTATTTTACCCATGGCCGATCGCGGGCCATTAATTGTTGAGCTGGCTACAAGCGAAAAGGAAAAGGAAAAAAAAAAGAAAAAGAAAAAAAAACATAAGAAAGAAAATAGAAAAGGAAAAAATAAAAAATGATAATAAAAGAAATTCAGAAAATTTAAATAAAAAATATACAAAATCTTCTACGACAGTGCCAGCTGTGTCATGTAAGATAGCCGGCGCCTACATGAGCGATTTCTGATCAAAATTGGCCAGAAGAATTAAATTGGTAAATCGTCAAAAAGTTTAAGACTAAATTGGCCAAAATAAAAAGTTTAGGATTGAATTGTCCGTTGCACAATAGGTTTAGGATTTTTTGAATAATTATCTCGATGAAAAACAATGTAAGCCGACTATTTTGCCAAATGAACGGAAATTGAGCATGTGAAGAATTTTGGGTCGGACTGAGACAAAAAAACCAAAGTATACGGTGTTGACTGAACAGAGAAATAACGAGGCATTGACTGAGACAACCATGAAAATACAGAGCGCAAGTTGGAATTAGCCCAAGAGCAGAGATGATGATAATGGATTTGAATGGGGAATATATGTTACAATTAGTAATGTTAGTTATATTAAAACTAGTTTACAATATTATTGCATTAAGTTAGTAAGATGCCTATTGATAGAGAAAAATAATGAGTGAAAGACAAGATTAGACAAGATTAATATCGAACAGTTGGTACTAAGATAAATAACTTTTAAAATCCGAAAATAAGTAGGGAGCATTGTATCGAGAGCAGATAGAAATGCTTAGGATGGAGACTAGTTCTCGTGAATAATGAACTGTTATGCTTTCAATTCAATCTAAAGCACAATGGTTCATTTTTTTTTACGATACTCGCTAAAAATGTCAAAAACTTAGAAATTGCAGACAAGTTTCGTTCCTAATTAATGTGAAAGGTATTCATAAAGGACCTTTCTAGCGTAACGGAGCCGTCATTTTCTTCTAGTAACGGTGCGAGGATAGTCGCACGTTTCATCTTGCAAGGGGTGGGCAACCGGAGAAAACAGCCATGGAAGAGCATAGTTCCAACGGATGTTATATTGAGAAAACAAATTTAGTGATGTCCTCCTAGGAAATAATCTATGAGAATCTGAACAGCAAATTTTAACTTGAAAATATTAAAAAAAATTATATATCATTATCAACGCAAGGAGGAAAGTAAATATTCACGACACAAATAATATATTCTATGGATTTATAATTTTCTTTTTTTGGTGCATTAACATATACAACAACAACAAAATTCTATTATTTACGCTACGAAATAAAATTTAATATCTCTCTATAGGGGAAAAAAAAAGACTTACCAATTCTCTTAATTTTATCGAGCTCTTCTGCCTTTGACTGCAAACTGACAAGCATTACTTGATAAATCCAATAGTCATCAATCTATATATTTATGAACTATTACGTGCAATTTTCCATTGCATTCGTTAAAGGCGCAAGATTAAAAAAGCTTCAGTTAAATCATTTCTGTTGTCCAAAAATGGTGAGAATTGTTCTACCTGAGTCTTAGAAATCCAAAATAACAAAATGTTTAGAGTATTGGTGCCATTAGTTAATCAATTTTCTATAAGAATTAAATCAACTAAATATCGTTTCGATATTGTGATTATTTAAATTTTGGTCGTTGATAATTTTCGTTTTTTTTCCTTTTAAACTTACTTTTTGTTACTTATGGGAACCAAATCCCACGGAGTGGGATTTTGATTTCCCTAGGAAACCGGACAAAAAAGTCATCCGGTTTCTTTGGGAAATTGTGAGGTGCAGAGAGTCAGCTAAGCATTTTCTTTGCTCAATTTTCCCGACATGACAGTTGAACATCTCTCGTCCTTTCATTCTCTTCTCTCCTTTTGTTTTTATAGAGATTTTGTTCAGTCAAAGTCTTTGCTCGTGGAATCTTCCAGTGCTGATGCTTTCTTTGCTCAATTTTCCTGACATAACACTTGAACATCTCTCGTCCATTCGCTCTCTTCTCTCCTTTTGTTTTTATAGAGCTTTTGTTCAGTCAAAGTCTTTGCTCATGAAATCTTCCAATGCTGTTGCTTTCTTTGCTCTATTTTCCGGTCATATCAGTTGAAGATTCTTCTTACTCCTAACTTGTATGACGGGCATTCACATACGTCAAACAATAGCCGCGATGATTGAAGAGAGAGAGAGGATAACAGACATGACGAAATTGTTATCGGGTGATTGGAAGAGGCAAAGTGGGATTTATGATAATTTAGGTTCGTTTACCATAATATCTTTCATTTACAAAATGGATAATTTACGGAATTTCGGTTGCAAATTTCAGGAATCAAAACCGCAGCCTTTTTTTTTAATATAAAGGAAAGACAACAGAAGATTGTGAGATGAATCCTTAGAAACATCGCTAGTATAAACTTTTCTTGACTATTAAGATCTAGATATATCTTTATTTTTATATTAAGAGCCATGTTAACGAGTGCCTTCGAAACATTCTATTAAGCATATTTTATATGGAATAACTTCTATTTTTCAAAACTTTATATAACATGAGAAAGCATTTCGAAACTACAAAATTTCTCTAATTATTAGTGTCCTGGAAATTCTGTGAAGAAGTTCAAATGTTAGACTTCATAGCCTTCTGCAGATTTGGCTTGAGATTGTTACTTTTATAGTCAAAGTCTGATTTCAAATACTTAAACCTAATTTTCAAATAAAAGATGAATAGCAACCGACATATTCATGTACTTAAATGTGAACGGAAATTTGTGAAGTGCATGATTTAGAAAAAGCTACAGGATTGACAATTTGTTCCTTCTTAAACTACCACTTAGGAAAATATACATGTTACTCATTCGAATTATTGTTACGTCCACTATTCTTGTAGAAAAATTCTTACACAATCACCATTGGATGAGTGGCACTTGTGTTTGTAGTTACTATGTAATCGAATTATTCTACCCGTGGCCAATCACCAGCCATTGTAAAAATCTTTAAAAATTTTAATAAAAAATTGCAAAAATCTTCTACGACAATGCTGACCGTGCCACGTAAGATAGACAATGCCTACGGGATCGATTTTCGATCAAAATTGGCCAGAAGAATTAAATTAGTAAATCATCAAAAGATTTAGGACTAAATTGTCGTGCAATCGATTTAGGATTTTTTGGACAATTATATCGATAAAAAACAGTGTAAGCCGACTAATTTGCCGAATGAACGAAAATTGAGCATGTGAAGAATTTTGGGTCGGACTGTGACAGAAAACCAAAGTATATGGTGTTGACTGATCAAAGAAATAACAAGGCATTGATTGAGAAAACCATGAAAGTACAGACGGCAAATTGGAATTAGCCCAAAAGCAGAGATCATGATAGTGGATCTGAACGGGGAATATATGTTACAATCAGTAATATTTGTTATATTAAAAGTAGTTTACAATATTAGTGTATTAAGTTAGTAAGATGCTTATTGATAAAGAAAAATGATGAGTGAAAGACAGGTTAGACAAGATTAATATTGAACAGTTGATACCGAGATAAATAACTTTTAAAATCCGAAAATAAGTAGGGAGCACGGTATTGAGAACAGATAGAAATGCTTGGGATGGAGACTAGTTCTCGTGAATAATGAACTATCATGCTCTCAATTCAATTTAAAGCACAACAGTTCATTTTTTTACTATACTTGCTAAAACTGTCAAAAACTTAGAAATCACTGACAAGTTTCCTTCCTAATTAAAATTAAAGGTATTCATGAATTAATCCACCAAGTGCCATGTTAACTTTAGGGATATGTGCACTAGAAGTCCTAAAACTTGTTTCTAAAGTGCAATTGAGTTTTAAAATTTGTAAAAAATGCAATCAAGCGTAAAACTTGTCAACTTGATTCAATTGAGTTCTAAAGTTAATACTGTCAATTTTTCTAACAGAAAATGCTGACGTGGCATACTTAAAACAAATTCTCTCTCATGCATGGCATTTATTATTATTTTTTCATTCAAATATCATTTAAATTAAATAAAAACACCAAAAAAAGCTAATTTTTTATTTAAAAAACAATAAAGAAAAAAAAACAAGAAAGAGGAGGCCTTGCTGGTAGTGCACTACCACTGTCGCCCATTGCCGAAGTGGTCGACGACCTTCGCTGGCCCTAGGCGAGGGCGGTTGGCACTTGTCGGCCCCAGGTAAGGCCTCATTGACCCCGGGCGAAGGTCGACGACCCTCGCTAGGGCCGAGCGAGGCTTGCCCAAATCTGGGCGAATCTGACCGTCACTCGGGCCAATGAGGCCTAGCGAGCTTCGCCAGTCCTCACCTGGGCTTGCGAGGCCTAGTGAGCTTCACCAGCCCTCGCCTAGGGCGACGAGGCCTCGCCCCAAGCTAGCGAGGCCTCGCCCCGGGCTAGCGAGGCTCGCCAGGCCCTCACTTGGGGTCGGCGAGACCTCGCTTGAGGCAGGCGTTGGTTGCCAACCATGAGGGCCAGCGTTGCCCAGCTCTAGGCACCTTAACTCAGATCTGGGCGAGCCTCGCCGGCCACCCTCACTCAAGGCCGACGATGGGCGGTGCTGGCAACCTCAAATGATGGGCGGCAGTGGCAACACCCTACTAGCGAGGCATCCTTTCTTTTTTTCCATTATTTTTTTTTTAAATAAAATTTTAGATTTCTTTACTTTTTTTAATCTAGTTTAAATAATATTATAATAATAATAATAATAATAATAATAATAATAATAATAATAATAATAATAAATGCAATGTAAGATAGAGAAATTGATTTAAATATGCCACGTCAGCATTTTCTGCTAAAAAAATTGACGATGTTAACTTTAAGACTCAATTGAACAAAATTGACAAGTTTGAGGATTTGATTACACTTTTTGCAAGTTTTAAAACTTAATTGTACTTTGGCGACAATTTTTCGGACTTCTAGTGCACATGTCCTTTAACTTTACTGCGTGTACGACAACGTCTGCATAATTTCCACCTATGTAGCACCGACACCGACACGCAACACGACACAATACAACACGCCGACACGTTATTTCTCAAAAAGTAGAGAATTTGAACACGTTGCGACACGTTGTATATTAAATATATATTTTTATATATACATGGTAAATTATTATTTTTACAATTATTTCAATCAAATTAATTTGATAAATTATTCATGACATATTTTATTATGTCGTGTGATATTTTAAAAGTTCCTTTGTTTGGTCATGTATATTTTTCTCATGGAGTACCCATTTTGGTTTTTTCCCTCCAAGTCGTGCTATAACTGTAAGGGGGGCTCCTTTCTGCCCACATGCCACAAAAGATTACCTTTTCTTTCCTCTCTCTCTCACCCTCCCGCAATTAGACGAAATCGCAAATTCCCTCTTCTCCGATCAGATCTCCGGCAGCGGCAGCTCTCGCCGTGGAAACTCTGATTCGCTCAGCTCCTTCATCCATGACACTTGGCTCGGGAGGATAGGGGGTCGTCGGTGAGTTCTCAAAACCCTTCCCGACCTAGATTTCCAGATCCACAGTTGGATCCTACGGTTGGTCAACACAATATACTTTTCTTAACTTGACTTTGTCTTACCAATTGACTTGGACATTTCAATGACAGATGAAACCCAACTGATCTTTTCGATCGATATAATCCATCCCTTTATTGAGCCTCCACCACAATAGCCAAGCTAAAGCTTCCATTCTTTCATCAGACAGTGGAGAGATGATTAATTCTCTCGGATCCATGGTTTTGTACCGTGTGTTTATGCTCATATCGCATGTTCTACTGCTAGGGACGGGTTGCGAGGCGAAGAAGAATCACTTGTGCGCTGCTTCATCTTGTGGCGAGATCCGTAACATAAGCTATCCATTTCGATTGAAGAGCGACCCCAAAAGCTGTGGCAAGTCTGAGTTTGAGCTAGTTTGTGAAGATAACCGTACTGTCCTATATCTGTATGCCGGCCGATATTATGTGAAGTCGATCAATTATAATTACTATTGGGACAAAGGTCACTTCCGTGGTAATATCACGGTGGTTGATGATGGACTGCAAAAGGGTAATTGCTCGTCCCTCCCTCGTTACTCATTAGCAAGTTCCAACATCAATATAGACTCCTCCATTCCATACTACATGGATCTTGATTCCTTATCAGCAGTGGTCTTCGTAAAGAGCTCACAACCCGTTACTTTTGATTCGTATGTCAATACCAAACCTTGTATCGATGGAGCATACTCTGCCAACACGGGCCCTGGTATTTCCCAAATGAAGGAGTACTCATATGCTGTACAGAATGGCTCTGGTCTAAAGGTAGGTGATATCAAGGATTCTTGCACAATAACCATGATAGCATTTGCATCGGATATCTCGCCATGGAAAGGAGATCAATATAATGGGAGCTCACGATACAAGGACCTCCACAACATGATGTCCGAGGGATTCGATCTCTCCTACGCGGAATATTCATCTTCAGTTCATCAGGTCACACCGTTTTGCTTCATGGGTGTCAGCTCTGGAGGGAAGTGGTGCCATTACTGTAAGTGTCTTTCCATGAAACTTTTCTTTCTTACATTTATAAAAGCTATCCTTGAATGATATTGCGTGTATTCATATATATATATATATATATATATATATATATATATATATGGACCATGTAGACCAAGTTCACTTGAACCATTGATTATATAGTTTCACAGTGAGACCCATATGATTATTGATTTGGATGATGCTCATTCACATAACTCGTAGACCATACAGTTCGGATTTTGCATGATCCAACTCAAGTAAGAAGTCGATAGAGGTGTCAAAATGGGTCATGTACCTGTTGTTTGACTTGTATTTCAGGACCAGATTGTTTATGGATTTTATAAACATAAAAGGGTCATGTAAACGCGTGTTAAAAAGTTGAAGTTTAATCAAATTGGGTCTTAATGAATTTCTGGAAAAGCCATTTTTGGGCCCATTTTTGTCCCTGACCAAGAAGGCAAATGGCTCGGGCTTCAAAGAACCAGGTCTTGATGTAACACCCTCCACCGAAGTTTAATCTCGCTATTGCGATCAATTCCACGGTCCACCTTCTGCAACTATGACGAGTTGCGCCTACTAATAACGGTAAATTATGTGTAGAACCAATTATATGACTTCACATTCTGACGTGTGTCATACCTTAATGTCAATAAGTTTTCTACATTGAACACAACTTAAATAAAACAATATAATCATTCCAATTAGAGTAACATGAAATTTTTCTTTTTGAAAAACATAATGATTTTCTAACATTTAAATACTTTTCTGTCAAAAGTCGTAAATTGGGAACAGAAGCCCCCAAACAACCTTCTAAGTCTATGCATATGAATCTATTATTGGTTCATTTCCTTTTCTTATATTATTGCTTGGCGTTGTTTATTGGTGCGAATTTTTGAATTTAATCCAATTTGTATTCCTTCCTTTGTTAGTTTCTATTATTGTTCATTGATTGGTCGTTCATTGGTCGGAAACTTTTAATGAATTTTCTTGTTTTTCTGCAGACCGATCTGTATGGGGCATCACCGCAGATGTTGCTTTAAATGGAATTTTAGATAGCCTCGTTGTATTTGGTATGAACGATTCTTTTCTGCTGGCAGTTTTCAATATCTCACTTGTACCACGGCAAACAGAAAAACATCTTTAAAATGTGCTTCACATCAATAGAAAGACCTAAGAAAAGATTACTCTATGCTAATCATTTGACAATTTTCTCTGCAGCTCTGTTCAGCGCCGCAAAATTTGTACTCGGAGCTCCATGTGTGTTGATATTTCTAATCTATAAGTGGATGAGAAGGCACCGTGCAATGGATGCAAACATCGAAGACTTTCTTCAAGCTCATAACAACTTTCTGCCTATAAGGTACTCTTACTCGGACATCAAGAAAATCACAAAAAATTTCAAACACAAATTAGGGGAAGGAGGATATGGTTCCGTGTACAGAGGAACACTTAGAAGTGGCAATGAAATTGCAGTTAAGATTTTGAACAAAGCAGAATCTAATGGCCAAGACTTTATAAACGAAGTGGCTACTATTGGAAGGATCCACCACGTCAATGTCGTGCAACTTGTTGGCTATTGTTTCGATGACTCCAAACAAGCTCTCGTATACGATTTCATGCCGAATGGATCTTTGGATAAGCACATTTTTTCTAGAGATGACAATAGATTTCTTGATCAGAAGAAATTATACGAGATCTCTCTTGGTGTGGCTAAAGGAATAGAATATCTACATCGAGGATGTGACATGCAAATTCTACATTTTGACATCAAGCCTCACAATATTCTTTTAGACCAAAGTTTCACTCCGAAAGTTTCTGACTTTGGGCTTGCAAGACTTTATCCCGCAAACCACAACATAGTATCATTGACTGCTGCAAGAGGAACCTTGGGATATATGGCTCCTGAGCTATTCTACAAGGACATTGGTAGTGTCTCTCATAAATCTGATGTTTATAGTTTTGGGATGTTGCTAATGGAAATGGCCGGTAGGAGGAGAAACGTAAATGCAAATCTTGAGCGTTCAAGCCAAATTTATTTCCCTTTGTGGGTTTATGATCAGCTCGGCAAAGAAAAGGAGGTTGAAATGGAAGAAGTAGAAAAGGAAAGAGAGATATCTAGAAAGATGGTAATAGTTGCTCTTTGGTGTATACAGTTAATGCCCAATGATCGGCCATCAATGAGCAAGGTCCTAGACATGCTTGAAGGAGATATTAATAAATTGCGAGTGCCCCCAAAACCGCTTTTATATCCGTCCGAGAAGCCACTTGATGACGTCGACATTGAAATAGAACTTGAGTCATTCTCAACCTCATCAAGTGCCCCAACAACTTCTGACGGGTATCAATTTCGGAATAACAATGAAATTACGGATTCCTGCATTGTTTAATTTTCTTTTCTTCATGTGGGAATGAAATGCAAAATGGACATAGTTGCATCAGAAGCATAATTGACATGTAATTGGTGAATCTAGATGATTTCAGGGTTTGTTAATTCCTGTGTTTTGTAGAAGAATTGCCTCATGGCTGTCTATTTTCACTTCTTGTTTCTTGAGTGTTTTTGATATGATAGACCAAGCTCGTCTTGTATGAAGTAACGAGTCTTTCTCTCTTCTCTCCACCGTCCAATATCAAGCAGATTCAAGCTCTCCCCTTCTCGCCAAAACCTCTCACCCTCGACCCTCGACCGCCACACGATCACCCACCTCGATGGCGGCCACCTCCACAGAGCAATCTCCCGCCTCGACCTCATGTCCCGTGATGGGTCCCATCCGACCTCCTCCCCTTCTCTCTCCTCCTCAACTCCTGCATTCGCTCCCATGCGTTTGCGCTCGGGAGGCGCGTCCACCGCGCTTGCTTAGTCCCAACTCGAGCCCGACTCGGCGATTCTCAACTCAGCTCATCAATCTCTACTCAAAATCCAATGACTGGGCTGAGGCGGAGAGGATTTTCATGGACATGGGTTGTAAGAGGGACTTGGTTTCTTGGAGTTCCATGATCACTTGTTTTGCCAATAGACTCATGGAGTTTGAAGTGGTTGATACTTTCGTTCATATGCTTGAAGATCATTTTTTCCCTAGTGATTATTGTTTCGAAGCAGATATCCGGGCGTGGTCGGCTCCGGAGAATGCATCGACTGTCTTGATTCCGATGCGTGTGTTGGGTGTGCATTGATTGACATGTTTGCAAAGGGTAGTACTGATTTGGTTTCAACTCGCAAGGTATTCGAGAAAATGCTGGAGAGGAATGTGGTTGCTTGGACTTTGAAATCATAGAAAAATAATTATTTTTATTTCTTTTAGTTTTTTTTTGGTGGAATTATCTTTTTGCTGGAGGATGAGTCTTGTGACCCGAACTCGCAATTTTTTAAGTATAAATATAACTTTTGCCAAAATAAAACTCAAGTTATCGAGGGGTAAAATTAAATAGCTCATGAAATACCTAATCCTAGAAACACCGTTTGCGTCTTCACTCCTTTCCTCTTTTGTGCCCATGTCCCAACGGCCATGCCAGGGTACCTGACTCTCGCGCCCAATTCAATGTTGCCTAACCCAAGCGCCGAGGCCTTTGATTCAAGCATCGATATTTAGTCATATTTTGAAAAATTATTTTTTATTTTTCAAAAGAGAAATTATTTTCCTGAATCTAATAATAGCTTTTCCATTGACTGAATTTTTTTTCTATTGACTCGTTTTCCTAACCGATCCAAAAGTCGGAAAATGTTTTCCGACATAAAATTTTCTGCGAATCAATATTAAAAAGCTAGCCATCTTTTTTTAAAATGACTTTCACAAAAAATATTTCCCTCCACAAAGAAACTTTTCGTGAAACAAACGAGAAATTAATATCGTTGGTTCTGATGTTGGAAGTCTAATCTTGGAAGGACAATCAATTGACCCCAGTGAATGCAAACAAGAAAATGCGGACGTGTTCAATAAGCAATAAGAAGAGTATGCATAATTATATTAGAAATGTATAGTAAATTTAATGAACCAGGAAATTTCAGGGCGTAGATATTGGACTTTTAGGCTTTGTTCGTTCCACGAAAAATGTGACGTTTTTTAAAAAAAATTTTGGAAAAGTGATTTTTCAAGAAAATGTCAATATTTTTCGATATTTGGCTGAAACTTGAAAATGAATTGGAAAATATTTTCCGTCTTTCGCTATGAAAAATCTAATTTCATTTTCCTCCTTGCACTCCTTTTAACAATTTTCTATTTTTATTTTTTAAAAAATTCGAATTTTAATTTTTTTTTATTTTTGAATAATTTTTTATATTTCTTTTCTTTTTCTTTTTCTTTTTTTTTTTGCTTTTCTTTTTCTCCTTTTTTCCCTTTTCTTTCTTCCTTTGCTGGCCGCATTGATGGCCAGCGATCGACCACAGGTAAGGGAAGAGCTTGCCCAAGGCTGGCCTCGCTCGACAGCGCCTTCCCTGGTCTCGAGCAAGGCCTTACCTCACCATTGAAGGAATGTTGAGGAGTGTAGAGAGGAAAAGAGTATGGGAAATCTTTACAAAAAAAAAAGAGTATGGAAAAAATGTTTTCCCCACTTTTGAAGTCTTGAAGGTGTTTCTTCCTTTGAGCTTGACTAGTTTATTTCCGAGAACCGAGCGCCCACCGGAATATCCGGAAAACATTTTCCTGAATTTGCGTGCTCCTTTACCGGTCAAAGTCAACAGTCAACCCGTCGGACAGAAGTCAAAGTCGTCGCTGATTGGTTCAAATCGCTGTGCGTTCCCGCACCGAATCCCCTCTCTCTCTCTCTCCGACAGAACTGAAACTCAAAGAAAGCTTTCCGATGGTCGCTCCGCCGCGTTTCGTCTTCCTCCTTCTCCCGCTCCTCGCTCTCGCCGCCTCCGTTCATGGCGTCGACCCTCTGTACCAATTCTGCGGGGGCACCGGCAACTTCACCGCCAACGGCACCTACGCGGCCAGCCTCAGCACCCTCCTCGGCTCCGTCGCCGCCAACGCCGCCGCCAACGACTACAGCTTCTACAACCTCTCCGTCGGCCGGAGCCCCGACGCCGTCAACGCCATCGCCCTCTGCCGGGGCGACGTTGGGGCCGCCGACTGCCGGAGCTGCCTGAATGACTCCGCCGCCAAGATCACCCGCCGGTGCCCGGCGCAGAAGCAGGCAGTCCTCTGGTACGACAACTGCATGCTCCGGTACTCGAACCGATCCATTTTTGGGGCCATGGAGGATATGCCTGCCTTCTTCATCTCGAACCCCAACAATGTCACCAACAATGTGGATAAGTTCAATCAGGTTCGAAAACGGGAAGTTATTTTTTTACGTGCTTATGATCAGTTGTTCCTGATTTTGTACGTTGCATTGCATTTCGTTTGTTTCCATGAAAGCAGGGTGCATGCTTCTTGACGTGTTGACCTCGTCGACTTTCATCGAAACTTTCCAAAGTTCTCGACGTAGTAACCCTGAGAATCCTCATCTCCGTTTGACGATGTGCCCGACATGTGGATCAGTTGGATCCGGTTGCTTCACGAGTCTAATTCCATCCTGGTTTAGATGCACTCTGTAATGCTTTACCTCTCTTTTATTATCACCCATTACTTGTACGGTTAAGGGGATAATCCGACCATTGCACTTGTCATCAGGATTGTTTTCTTGTTTTCTTAACTGGTTAAGTGTGGACCAACCACTAGCCCATTTTGAAGTGCAAGACAGTTTCCTATAGAGCACATGGTTAATCATAGTGCTAACTATGTTTTTGTTTTCTTGTTGCTTTTTTTCGTTGTCTCTGCGACTTGTTCTCAAAGAATGTGTTTTCCCCTTTCGTCTTGAATTCTTGAACTTTACGTTTCCTGTAAGCCATTGGGATTGGCACATTGCTTTTCAGGGTAGTATGAGCTCACATGCGCATTTGATTTTAGGTATCGTTCTTGGATAGCAGCTAACAATTCATATTGCATTCAGATTGAGTAGGATTTTATGGTTTGGGTCGTGACACAGTACTAGTTCTTGTTTTCTTCTCCTGACAGTAGCTTATAGTTTTGGTTCTATTTCTAGGTTTTGAGAAATCTGATGGATGGTTTAAGAGACCGAGCTGCAAGTGGCAATTCGACGAGGAAATTTGCCGTCGGAAACATGACAGCTCGAGGCTTCCAAACTCTGTTTGGACTTGTGCAGTGCCCTCCAGACTTGTTGCGGCAACAATGCGATGATTGTTTGGTGAAAGCTATTGGACGTATTCCTCAGTGTTGTAATCAGAAAGGAGGAGGGAGGCTTTTTAGTCCCAGTTGCATATCAGGTTTGAGTTATACCGCTTTTTTTATCCTTCAGCTTATGAGCAGCCACCATCACCACCACTGGCACCACAATCGCCAGTTTCTCGTCCGCCTCCTCCAATGAATAACCCATCCACTAAAGGTACTTCCTTTTAATGTACAGTTACCTATGCCAGAGCAAGCATGCTTTTAACTTCAATGAGCTCCTCCTACAAAGAAGGGACTAGGGGTTGTATGTCTCCTTCCCCTGCTCCTCCTCCTTTGAGTATGGTCACATTAAGTGGATTTTAAAGCATGATGTAATTCAACTTTTGATTCCGAGTGTCATAAGTTCCTGAGACACTTATGTTTCCTCATGAATGAGGTATAAGCATGAAATAACTAGCAGATGAGAAATTAATGAGATTTCTGATGCATCATGAGTCTTTCTTCTTTCTTTCAATTTAAGTATCACTGTCTGAAGTAATTTCATCTGGAAACTAATAGAATAACACCAAGGACTGCTTTAAATGTGCAACCCCCCTAAAAACTATTTTTGGTAATTGGGTTTGAACACTGATGTCTATGAGTTTATAGTCTAACATAAGAGCTCTTCCTTTTTTCAGGAAAGGATACTAACTCAGGTCATATTGCCCTCGTTATCACAATCCCAGCTGTTGGATTATCTCTTTTACTTGCTGGAATGTTATGCATCTGTTTGAGGTCAACAAGATTGAAAGAAAATTTCGAAGGTCAGTTCTGATTACTTCTGCATGACTGATTTTCATAGAGTACTGGGTGAATACGATCTATGTGAAATATATCAGCAGCCAATAGGTTCAGCCATGATGTGCAAAAGCTAGTAACTTTTCCGAAACTCAGACGCCGGAGATTTCTAACTAAACGAGGACAGATTCAGTATGGGCGATAGTTATCAAAGTTCCCTCATTGCTCTGGAAAACCTTTTATTTGCTACCATCATCCAGAGGAGAAATTTTTTCTTCGAATGGATTAACTATAAAATAAGAATGAAGTACTATTAACTGTTAAACCAGCAGACAGGCTTACCGATTATGTGGAATTAGACAATAAGCAACTTTGCATTTTCCACTTTGTAGCTGTACCGGGAAAATTACCAAAAAAGTCCTAAACCTTTTGCAGTTGTACCAATTCAGTCATAAACCTTTTTTTTTTTGCCAATTCAGTCCTAAACCTTTTGCAAACCAGGCAATTCAGTCCTTTTAGCAGGCCGGCGCTGACGTGGCCGCCGGGCGGCGTCCGCGTGGCAATATTTTAATATTTTTTTATTATTTTCGAATTTTTTTTTTCCTTTTCCTTCTCCCCCCTGGCATGTCCGGCCAGGGGGGAGGCTCGCCGGAGCTGGGCGAGCACCGCCCTCGCCGCCGCTGGGCGAGCCTCGCCCAGCTCCGGTGAGGCGAAGCTCGCCATGGCTGGGCGAGCTCCGCCTCGCCAGATCTGGGCGAGGGCGGAGCTCGCCCAACCAAGGCGAGCTCCGCCTCGCCCGGATCCGGCGAGGCGGAGCTCGCCATGGCGTGGCGAGCTTCGCCCTCGCCCGGATCCGGCGAGGCGGGCTCGCCATGGCAGGCGAGCTCCGCCTCGCCGGAGCCGGGCGAGGTTCGCCTAGTGGCGGCGAGGGCCCACTCACCATGGCTGGGCGAGCTGGGCCCTCGCCGCCGCCGGGCAAGCTTGCCTGACTCCGGCGAGGCGGAGCTCGCCTTGGCCGGGCGAGCTACGCCTCGCCCGGCGGCGGCGAGGGCCCGGCTCGCCTCGCACGGAGCTGGGCCCTCTCCGGTGAGCCTCCCCCCTGGCCTGTTCGGCCAGGGGGGAGAAGGAAAAGGAAAAAAAAATTCGAAAATAATAATAAAAAATATTAAAATATTACCACGTGGACGCCGGCCGGCGCCACGTCAGCCGGCCGGTGGCCACGTCAGCCCCGGCCGGCCAAAAGGACTGAATTGGCTGGTTTACAAAAGGTTTAGGACTAAATTGGCAAAAAAAAAAGGTTTAGGACCGAATTGGCACAACTGCAAAAGATTTGGGACTTTTTTGGTAATTTTCCCTAGCTGTACCTGTAGATGAAATTAGAAACGCAGAATCCCTGCAGTACGATTTGAATACCATCAGGGCAGCAACAAATGACTTCTCTGATGCAAATAAGTTGGGACAAGGTGGATTTGGCATAGTTTACAAGGTAATCATTGTAAATTGTTCATTCATAAAATAACGAGAGAATTTGAAACATTCATATGTGTATGGCTGCTTTTTGCATTCTTCTTCGGGGAACATTGGCCAATGGACAAGTTATAGCAGTAAAAAGGCTGTTGTAGATTTGGGACAAGGTGATCGAGAATTTAAGAACGAGGTCCTCTTGGTTGCAAGGCTTCAACATCGGAATTTGGTTAGGCTCTTAGGTTTTTGCCTGGAGGGGAGAGAAAGGCTTCTTTTATATGAATTCGTACCAAACTCAAGCCTAGATCACTTTATATTTGGTATGGTCATGCCATTCTGTTCCAGCATCATCCAATTCAAGAGTTACTGAAGTGCATGTCCCCAATCTGCATTTAGAAAGTCACCTTGCATTAGTTACATCAGCTATAACCTATCGTCAATTTGTTATGCAGATCCTGTTAGGCGTAGGCAGCTGGATTGGGAAAGGCGTCAAAAGATAATAGGAGGCATTGCTCGTGGGCTTCTTTATCTTCATGAGGATTCTCGACTCCGAATCATTCATCGGGATCTTAAAGCGAGCAATGTTTTGCTAGACGTAGAGATGACCCCTAAAATTTTAGATTTTGGTACAGCAAGGCTATTTGTGGTGGATCAAACTCAAGACGCCACAAGCAGGGTTGTTGGCACTTAGTAAGTAACAGATAGCAGAATATCTTGAAATAAATGCGATTAATTCCTGTACCATTCCCCATATAATCTGAATAGCTAGCAAATACAAAGGCACAACATAATAGTTGGAACTGTGTTGAAAGTGCTCATTTTTTTTGTGATGCAGTGGGTACATGGCTCCAGAGTATGCGATGCATGGATTATTCTCAGTCAAGTCAGATGTCTTTAGCTTTGGGGTGTTGCTACTAGAGATTATAAGTGGTCAAAAAAGTAGCCGCTTCCACAATGGGGATACCACGGAGGACCTTCTTAGCTATGTAAGAAATAATCCCTCAATCATTCTTCTTCCCTTAGAGAATGGCCGGAAAAGAGTGGTGGACCTGAATTTGAATGAGTCGAGCAACTGTCCTTACCATACTAAGTTTGCATTTGTGATTCATTGCAGGCCTGGAGGAGTTGGAGGGAAGGGATCCCCTCAAATCTCATAGATCCTAGTTTGGCGGATGGTTCGAGGACCGAAATGTCGAGATGCATTCATGTTGGATTGCTATGTGTTCAGGAAACTGAGACTAACAGACCGACCATGGGTTCGGTGGTTTTGATGCTCAACAGTTACTCCACCACCTTGCCACTACCATCACATCCTGCATTCGTTTTGCATAGTATACCTGAATCTGATACGGCATCGCAGGTGACAGTAACTCATTCCAATCGATCTGAGAGCAAAAAAATTCAAGTATCAGTGAACGAGGCTTCAATCACCGAGTTATATCCTCGATGATCACAGATTGGAGCCTAAACCCGTGTGCTTCTTCTGTTTGTTTGTGTTAAATTCATTTTTCCTTTTGCTAGGAGATGAGATGCATAGGAAACGTTCCACGAGTCAACTACATTGTGATATCATGTATCTTAAGTTACGTTCTACATCTAAACTTTTTAGCTTGTTTTTCAAATTTAATTTAAATAAATTTTTTAATAAAAATCAGATTTAGATCAAAATGAGGTTATTTTAGCCACGTCATCACTACATAGGATAGAGAAGATTTTTAAGATAATCTTAAGGAAACTTTTCATGTAGAAAAAAGAGAATACTTTGCTTGTTCGAGTTCACACTAATTTTTCTCATTACTTTGCATTTGAAAATCCTGTAAACTTAATGACACTAATAATTTCTAGCAGCAAACTAGCTTATCAAGAGAGATGAAATAAATCATCAATGATCAAAAAGAAAAATGAATTGAGCTAATAATTTGATGAGAAAAAAAGTAGGGATATGTGCACCGGAAGTCCTACAACTTGTCATGAAAGTGTAATTGAATCATAAAACTTGCAAAAAGTGCAATCAAGTCTTAAAACTTGTCAAATTGGTTCAATTGAATCCTTTCTTTAACTCCGTCCAATTTGGCTAAAGAAAAATGCTGACGTGGCTTTTTTATTATTATTTTTTCTATTCTACATGGCGATAACATGGCCAAAATGACGTAATTTTAGTCCAAATCTGATTTTTAATTAAAAAAATATTTAAATTAAATTAAATTTGAAAAATAAGCTAAATATTCAAAAAAAATAATAGAGTAGCAACAAACCAGTGGTGAGGGTTACAAGCCCTCGACTGGCCGGGGCCTAGCGACCCCCACCGGCCCTTCCCGGCGATGGTGGGGCAGCGGCGGCAAGGGCTTGCAGCCCTCCCCGCTTGGTTTGTCCCCCTTTTTTTTTATAATATTTAGTTTGATTTTCAAATTTAATTTAAATAATTTTTTTAATAAAAATCATATTTAGATCAAAATGACGTTATTTTAGCCACGTCATCACTACATATGATAGAAAACATAATAAAAAAAAATCACATCAGCATTTTTCGTTAGCCAAATTGGACGGAGTTAACGAATGGACTCGCTTGAATCAATTTGACAAATTTTAGGACTTGATTGCGCTTTTTGCAAGTTTTAGGACTCAATTGCACTTTATTAACAAGTTTTAGAACTTCAAATGCACTTGACCCAAAACAGTATTTGCTAGAAGCTCAACCGGTGAATGATCACAAAGAAGACACCAAATTGTGGGGACGACGCCTGCATGACATGCCTCGAAGGATGATGATGACAACCAAGAGAAAACAAAATCTCACAATGGGACGAGAGAAAGTAGAAGCCGAAGAGGACGAAGGAGGAGAAGAAACAAAAGATTGTGGGTCAAAGTCGTGATTGGTAGAGCTTAATTTAACGAGTCTTTGTTCAAGAAATTCCAGTGCTGTCACTTTCTGGGCAAAGTTCCATGCATTTCTCATTTGAATTCAATTATTTGCATCGACATCTTTGACCTCCCCATTCGATATCTCAATTATATGAACTATCCATCTTTATAAGATAGAATAAATCTACATCCTAATTATATGTTACACTAGCGATGGACCCAAATGAACCGAATAAACATAAATCAATTTTAACTACTAGAAATAGTTGCCTAGCAATATCCGACACATAATATAATGTCCCACCTTCAAATATATATATATTCAAAATTAGGATAAAATTGCAAAAACATACCGTGTTCTATTGTTAATGTGCTCTGGTCCTTGTGCAAATTTGGTTCGTGCAGCTTGTTTTGACAGATTTGATTTTTCGAACTAATATTCAGTACCAATTTTAGGACTTTCTCCCCTAAAATCATGTCCACTTTCCAATACACTTTTTTTCGGGCATATTTCAACCTGTGCTATCAAATATGTCCTTTTAAAGCATGATCAACAATACATCGCTGCTTACAGCTTGTCATGCACATCCATAGTACCCAAAATACAATTCTTCATGTTGCGAAAACAAATAATAAAATAGACAAAATACGGAAACATATCGAACACCGGATTTACATGGTTCGATCGAGATGACCCACATCCACGGTGGGAGTACTAAAGAATATCACTATAGATCAAATAATACAACGGATATTATAATCATACTAGAGTAATTCAAACATTCATATTATTTTCAAAGCTCCAATTACATGCATTAACCTCATACAGTGTTTAGCCTCATAATGTCTCACTAAATAATCTTCAAATCTCACAGAAAAACTAACAAATCTTATCACAAGATTTAATCGGCTCGACACTTGAATAATTAATGTAAAGCTCTATGTGCCCGAACTTCATGGTGTCACTTGCAAAACACAAAGCTCCCCACTCCGAAACAAGCCCTTAAACAAGTACATATGGTATAGCACCGCCGGAGGAGTCTGACTCCAATTTGTAAAATAGTAAATTGCCGTACCCAAGACAAAGTCAAAGTTGAACTTTCAATTCTTGAGTGCAACAGCAATGCACACTAGGAAAGGTAATTTCCGGGTATTTTCTTTATCCTGTTTTGCTTGATATCCTCGTCCAACTTGGACTTTAACACCAAAAAAAAGATATCTGAATTTCCATGGCACATATTTGGGCATCCACAAATAATAATAATTTATCTTGAGTCGGGTTTTGTTCACAAGCTCAAATTCGAGACATTATTTAACACATTGAGGTGGTAAAAGGGCCTTGCACCTGTGGTAAAATAATGTAGGGTACCGTAAATACTTCATGAAAAAGTCCATTATTCGCATTGAATAGCCTAATGATACATTGAATGTGGATGAATGTGGAGGTGAAACTGTACCAAAAATATATATCCCTGGAATAATAAATACATGAAAAGAATCACATGATATTTTTAGTTCAAGTTCTACTTAGACAGATTAACGCAAAGGAATAGCGCTTATTAATTGGGTTGTATGAATAATGTTAAGTACGTGAATCGATACAACTTAGGTTACTATGAATTAACGTAAAAGAAAAGAGCTTATCACATAATTTATAGATTATGCAATAACCATACTCGACGATGATTACTAATGAGAGACTTCAACCTGTGTTATGTTCCTATGCTATTGTAGTACTGATTTGCAGTACAATTTGCAACATGATTCGTATATTGAAGGGTATAGTATTGACTTGTCCTTGTTTAATACAACTCCACATTCCCTTAAATAGGTAAAGACTAACGAAAAGAGCCTGAATTTGTATGTTCTAATATTTTGGAGTAACATATTTTGGACGTTTTACCAATTTACCACCTTTTATTCCGACGAAGGGCCTCCAACAATAGCAACAGATACATTCTTTAAATAACAATAATTTTGAAAAAACACGTGATATCAGTGCAAATTACGTACAAATTCTCCGGATTTATTGATCCTTTGTTTAGGTAATAAATCTACATCAAAGGCATCCAGGGCTCCGAATCGGGTTGCCTGAATATGCTCCCCCCTAGAAGATCGAAAGAAAGGAAAAGTGCGAACAGGTTAATAATTCTCCTAATCTTTAGTTGAAAATTTACTTACGTCTGCTAAATTTCATGTGACAAAAGTTTATTTGTTTATTTTTTTTTTCATGCGACAAAAGTTTATTAGAAGTCCATTAATGTGAGGGTGAGACCCAAATCAGAAGTATAGTTGACCCTAATCAAATTTCACGTATTTTTCCTATTCTGGATTGCACATGAGAAGGGTGTTAAAGTATTTCACTTGTCTAGCTCTTTATATAACGTGGTCTCTCAAGTTTTTGGATTGGACTTAATACCGGTGAAAAATACTGATTTAAAATGTGCTTTTATTCAATTCTATGATGATAGTTTTTTTTTTCAAAAGTCCATTATTCGCATTGATTTGCCTAATAATACATTGAATATGGATGAAATGTAGATGTGAATCCGTACATAAAAGATATTCTTGGAATAATAAATACATGAAAATAATCGCATGACACTTTTAGTTCAAGTTCTACTTAGATGGATTAACGCAAAGGAAAAGGGCTTATTAATACTAATGCTCAGATGATTGTTGATGAACTATTTTTCAATATGTAACTAGTTGTTTATCAATTATGTACTTTACGTAAAAGTCAATAGCAGTAAATATGTACCCTAAAACATAATTTTATTCACATGAAAGCGCTGATATCATTTCAAAATAACATACCATACTTACAATAAAAAAAATGAACATTGGTTGAAAATATGACGGCTGGAAAATTTCTCTTTTGTACGCGCTAAGTTGATGTAAAGGATTGTAGCTTTAAGATTGCTCGGGATAGGTGAACTACTTGAGATGCACAGAAACTGTCCGAAACACTGTCTAATCACTAAATCAAATAGAAAAATTAAATAGACGCGAATAAAAGAATTAAACTAAGAGTTACTTCAAGAATAAGGCTTGTTTGTTGAATTAGATAAATGCAATTGCTTTCTACCAATGGATGAGATTATCGACATTTGTACATAAAAATGTCTAGTGGCCAAGACTGGCCTTTCTCACTCACGTGCGAAAGCCAAGGAATCAAAGGTTATTTTAATCTCTTCCCTCTTCACCACTCCTATGCATCCACCTTATATTATTTTTACTTACATCGACTGTCGTGCATTTAGTTGCAGGCCCCATGTGTAAAGGGTCGAAAGGTCTTTCTTAATTCATACACTTGCATCTTTCCATTTATATTTACTTCTTTATTTTCATTGCTCTTCTGCACACATAATTTATTTATTACTCTCTCTCTCTCTCTCTCTCTCTCTCTCTCTCTCTGTGGCCGATGAGCTGTTCTTGGGTCGTTCCTTTTGTTTTATAAAGAAGTGTTTCATGAGTCAAGGTCGTGCCCGGTGAGAAACTCGAAGTCTTTGGTCATGAAATTTGGAGACTACTGCTATTTTCTAAGCAAACAGTTACAGTTCTCTTGCAATCGTGGTATTCAATTCCTCGCAACTTGCCAAGGAAGAAGAGAAACGAGGGAGTGGGTGGTTGAAGATTGATTCTTTCTTTTGAATAAGCTATTGAAAATATGTGTTGTCAAGCATACATAGTAACTTCGTAGGGTACTATCACTCGCAACTTATCTCAATAGACTATTGGATTTCTATTTATCCGACTGCCACGTGACTCATATTTTTGAAGGATCGTTTGGAAGGTATTTGTTTTAAAGTATCTCGCATCATTTGTCTATAAGGTTTATATACTATTTATATACAAATGTTCTCCCTTCACCTGTTATTAGGTTGGATCTTCTAACATAATATTAGAGCCACATTTTATTCCATTTATTTTGTGTGTGCGGCCCTATTTGTCAAATTTCACTTGTTGCTCCTAGCTTCTTATATATACGTAGTCTCTCAAGTTTTTGGATAGAGTGTTTTGATGGTGAAAATACTAATTTGGAATGTAATTTTAATCAATTCTATGATGATATTTCTTTTTCTTTTTTTTGCTTATTTTCAAATGCTAACTATGGTATTACTCTTTGATTTTTTTTTTTCGAATGAATAACCATTCTCGCGTGAAGTGCTATAAGCACTGAGAGACTAAGTTTGTTAATCATTGGCATTTTCTACATTTCGGCCTTGTACTTTTTTGGGTTGCTTTAATTTGGTAATAAAAAAAACTTAAGAATTATTCATATATTGGTAATATCTTAGAGAAGGAGTTCGATTACCTTATACCGGGAATTAAATATTATCATAACTAAGGAGTTCGATAACATCTCACAAGAATGGTAACGTGCTGAACAAGCGGAAAAAAAAACTATAATAGAAATGTATATTAAATTTTAATGAACCAAGAAATATTGGGACTTAGATATTGGACTCTTTACCTATAGTAAAAGAACAAAGTTGACTGTTTGTCGATTTGCGCTCTCGCTCTCTAGCTCTCTCGTTCTAACTCCTTGCCGAGTCCCGTCTCAACCAATAGATATTGTGTAACACTGCCCGAGGAGATGACTCCAATTCGTAAAATAAGAAACCGCCGTACCGACGACGAAGTCAAAGTAGGACTTTCAATTCTTGAGTGCAACTCCAGAGCACGTTAACACTCCGTTCGTTTCATTGAAACAACTTTCAAGAAAATATTTTTCAGATTTTTTGAAATTTCGTTTCACAGAAAATAAACTATCAATGAAAAAAATACTTTCAAAAGTGAGAAAAACGTTTTTCACTTTTCAGAAAGCAGAAAACATTTTTTAATTTTTTCTTTCACCTTATTTTCTTTCAAATAACACATTTTCCTTTTATATTTGTTTTTATTTTTTATTTTTAAAAAATCGAGTTTTTAATTATTTTTTGTTTTTATTTTTTTTCCTTTTCTTTCTTTCTGTTTTTTTGCTTCTTCCTCGGCCGGTCATAGGCGAGCTCGAGCCTCGCCATAGGCCGGCGAGCTCGAGTTCACCCAAGGCCGGTGAGCTCGAGTCTTGCCCGAGGTCGCCAAAGCTTTGCCGATTTCTAGCAAACTTTGCCTGTGGCCGATTGCCGGCGGTTGCCATGGCCAGTGACTGGCCAAGGAAGAAGAAAAAAAAAGAAAAAGAAACGAAGAAAAATAATTAAAAAAATAATTTAAAGTTTTGAATTCTTTAATAATTTTCCCTAGAAAATCAAATTGGATACAAAACGGAAGAAAATATTTTTCAGTTCATTTTCAGACCTCAACTGAATACTAGAAAATATTTTCATTCTCCTGAAAAATGACTTTTTAAAAAATATTTTCCTGAAATGTCACATTTTCCATGCATTGAACGGAGCTCAAGAAAGTTAATTTCCGTAAATTTCCTTCTTCCTGTTTTGCTTGAAATCCTTGTCGAACTTGGACTCTAACACCAGAAAACGAAATCTGAATTTCCATGGCACATATTTGGGTGTACACAAAAAATAATGATTTATCTTGAGTCGGGTCTTGTTCACGATCACAAACCCAAGACATAATTAACATTTGCCACTTTTCTCGGGTTTGATGGGTAAAAAATTAATTTGGGATAAATATTTCATAAATGTACCATGATCAAAAAATTAATTCAAAATAAATTTAATTCAAAATATATCCGTTTAAGATTTTTCGTCGTATTAATTATGTAATAAAAGGCCAAAGTTGACTGGTTGTCGATTTGCGCTCTCTCTCTCTCGATCGTTATCGAGTGAAGTCCACGTGCTCCCACTTGCAGAGGTCCGAGTACCTAGTATTTTCTCGTAATTGGTGTGCCTTCGCGCGCCCCAAATCCTTTGTCTCTGTGTGACGGAACTGAAACTCAGAAAGCTTTCGATGATCTCTCCCCCGCATTTCGTCTTCCTTCTCCTCCAACTCCTCGCTCTCGCCACCTCCGTTCATGGCCCCGACCCTCTGTTCAACTTCTGCGGGATTACCGGCAACTTCACCGCCAACAGCACCTACGAGGCCAACCGCAACACCCTCCTCGCCTCTGTCGTCTCCGCTGCAAAAGCCTCTGTCGGTAACGGCTTCTACAACCTCTCTGCCGGCCAGAGCCCCGATGCCGTCAACGCCATCGCTCTCTGCCGAGGCGACATCGGGGCCGCCGATTGCCTGAGCTGCCTGACCGACTCCGCCGCCCAGATCGCCCTCCAGTGCCCGGTGCAGAAGGAGGCGTACCTCGTGTACGAATATTGCATGCTTCGGTACTCGAATCAATCCATTTTTGGGGTCATGGAGGAGCGGCCTCGCTTCTGGAATCGGTACGCCAACAATGTCACCAGCAATGTCGTTCAGTTCAGTCAGGTTCGAAAACGGAAAGTTCTTTTTTACATGCTTATGATTGGCATCTTTCATTTAAATATTTACATGAATCAGTTGTTGTTCCTGATTCAAACATTACTTTGCATTTCATTTGTTTCCATGAAAGCAGAGGGTATGCTTCATGACGTGTTGACTTTGTTTACTTCATCGAAACTTTCCGAAGTTTTCGACATAGTAACCATGAAAATCCTCATCTCCGCTTGACAATGTGCCCAACAATGTGGATCAGTTCGATCAGGTCGCTATACGAGTCTAATTCATCCGGGTCTAGATGCACTTTGTAATGCTTTTCTTGTCGTCTTGACTCGTCGAGAGTGGACCAACCACTAGCCCATTTTGAAGTGCTAGACAGTTTCCTATAGAGCACATGGTTATATCATGGTGCTAATTATTTTATGGTTTTCTTGTTCCTTTTTTAATTGTCTCTGCGACTTGTTCTCAAAGAATGTGTTTTCTTTCCTTCCGTCTTGAATTCTTGAACTTTAAGATTCCTGTAAGCCATTGGGATTGGCACATAGCTTTTCAGGGTAGTATGAGCTCACAGGCGCATTTGATTTTGGGTATGGTTTTATGGTTTGGGTCGTGCCAATGTACCAATTCTTGTTTTCTCTCCTGACAGTAGCTTATAGTTTTGGTTCTATTTTCTAGGTTTTGACAAATCTGATGGATGGTTTGAGAGACCAAGCTGCTAGTGGCAATTCGACGAGGAAATTTGCTGTCAAAAACGCGACGGCTCCAAACTCGACAACTCTGTTTGGCCTTGCGCAGTGCACTCCAGACTTGTCACTGCTACAATGCAGAGATTGTTTGCAGAATGATATTACAGAAGTTCTTTCGTGTTGTAATCAGAAAATAGGAGGGAGGGTTTATCGTCCCAGTTGCAATGTCAGGTTTGACGTAAACCTCTTTTTTGATCCATCGGCTTATGATCCGCCACCGTCACCACCATTGGCACCACCAGTTTCTCCTCCGCCTCCTCCAACTCATAACCCATCCACTAAAGGTATTTCTTTTTAATGTACAGTTACCTATGCCAGAGCATTCTATCTGTGTTTTCAATTGTCTGTAGGACAAACATGATAATAAATGTGAGCAAGCATGCTTTTAACTTCAACGAGCTCCTACCACAAACAAGAGCCTAGGGGTTGCAATTCTCCTTCCCCTCCTTGCCCTGCTCCTCCTTTTTTGAGTATGGTTGCATTAAGTTGATTTTAAAGCATGATGTAATTCAACTTTTGATTCTGAGTGTAATAACTTCCTGAGACACTTATGTTTCCTCTTGGATGAGGTATAAGCATGAAATAACCAGAAGATGAGAAATTAATGAGATTTTTTATGGCATCATGAGTCTTTCTTTTTTTCGATTTAAATATCACCGTCTCAAGTAATTTCATCAAGAAACTGATAGAATAACACCAAGGATTGCTTTAAATGTGCAACCCCTTCTAAAAACTATTTTTGTTAATTGGGTCTAAACACTGTCTTCTGTGAGTTTCTTGTCTGACATAAGAGCTCTTCTTTTTCAGAAAAGGATACTAACTCAAGTCGTACTACTCTCATTATCGCAATCCCAGCTGTTGGATTATCTCTTTTAAGTGCTGGAATATTATGCATCTGTTTGAGGTCAAGAAGATTGAAGAAAAATTTTGAAAGTAAGTTCTGATTACTTTCGCGTGACTGATTTTCATAAAATACTGGGTGAATACAACCTATCTGAAACAGATTAGCAGCCAATAAGTTCAGCCTTGATGTGCAAAAGCTAGTAACTTTTCAGAAATTCAGAGATCGGTGATTTCTGACTAAGCGAGGACAGATTTAGTGTGGGCTATAGACATCAAAGTTCCCTGATTGCTCTGAAAAACCTTTTATTTGCTACCATCACCCAGAGGACAAATTTTTCTTTGAATGGATTACCTGTGAAATAAAAATGATTTACTATTAACTGTTAATCAGCGTACTGATAATGTGGAATCAGAAGATAAGCAACTTCGGATATTCCACTTTGTAGCTTTACCTGTAGATGAAATCAGAACTGCAGAATCCCTGCAGTACGACTTGAGTACCATCAGAGCGGCAACAAATGACTTCTCTGACGCAAATAAGTTGGGACAAGGTGGATTTGGCACAGTTTACAAGGTAATCTCTGCAAATTGTTCATTCATAAAATAACGAGAGAATTTGAAACATTCACATGTCTATGGCTGCTTTTCGCATTCTTTTTCAGGGAACTTTGACCGATGGAAAAGTTATAGCAGTAAAAAGGCCGTCTACAGCCATTGGACAAGGTGATCAAGAATTTAAGAATGAGGTCCTCTTGGTTGCAAGGCTTCAACACCGGAATTTGGTTAGGCTCTTAGGTTTTTGCCTGGAGGGGAAAGAAAGGCTTCTTATATATGAATTCGTACCAAACTCAAGCCTGGATCGCTCTTTATATGGTATGATCATGCCATTTTTGTTCCAGCATCATCCGATTGAAGAATAATTGAAGTGCATGTACTTGCCAATCTGCATATAGAAAGTCACCTTGCGTTAGTCACATCCACCATAACCTTTTGTCAATATGCTATGCAGATCCTGTTAGGCGTAGGCAGCTGGATTGGGAAACGCGTCAAAAGATAATAGGAGGCATTGCTCGTGGGCTTCTTTATCTTCATGAGGATTCTCGACTTCGAATCGTTCATCGGGATCTTAAAGCGGGAAATATTTTGCTTGACGTAGATATGACCCCTAAAATTTCAGATTTTGGTACGGCAAGGCTATTTATGATGGATCAAACTCGAGATGCCACAAACAGGGTTGTTGGCACTTTGTAAGTAATAGACAATAGAGTATCTTATGATAAATCCGGTTATATTTCCCATGCTCTTCTTCATATAATCTGAATAGCTAGCAGATATAAAGGCACGGCATAATAAATGGAATTGTGTTGAAAGTGCTCATTCTTCCTGTGATGCAGTGGGTACATGGCTCCAGAGTACGCAATGCATGGATTGTTCTCAGTCAAGTCAGATGTCTTTAGTTTTGGGGTGTTGCTACTGGAGATTATTAGTGGTCAAAGATGTAGCCACTTTTGCAATGGGGATACCATGGAACACTTTCTTAGCTATGTAAGAAAATATCCCTAATACACTCTCCTTCCTCTAGAGAATCGTCAGAAAAGAGTGCTGTGGACCCGAACGTGAATGAGTCGAACAACTGTCCTTACCATACTGAGTTTGCGTTTATGATCCATTGCAGGCATGGAGGAGTTGGGCGGAAGGGACACCCTCAAATCTCATAGATCCAAGTTTGACCAGTGGTTCGAGGACCAAATTGTTGACGTGCATTCATGTTGGATTGTTGTGTGTTCAAGAAATTGAGGCTGATAGGCCAACCATGGGTGCGGTGGTTTTGATGCTCAATAGTTACTCCACCACCTTGCCAGTACCATCACGACCAGCATTCACGTTGCACAATATTCCTGAATCTGATGCAGTGTTGCGATCCGGAAACAGACTAATCCAAGAATCAGTGAATGAAGCTTCCATCACCGAGTTGTATCCTCGATGATCACAAATTCGACTCTAAATTTGCGTTAAATCACTACATCATTTGATATTGCATATTTTCATATGTTGAATGGGTCGATTCAACGTACAGTACGGATTTTGGAATTTGGGATGATTATGTGGCGCAGTGGTCTTAAAAATGGGTGAAGTATGTTGCTTATATCACTGACTATAGACTGTATTTACTCTGAAAAAGTTACTTCAATTGCATATTAAAGTTACTTTGCATTATAGAATTGTTATTAATCACGTATGTTTGTTGAATTTAGATATATCAATAGTTAGTTTCTTATGAGAAAACTTACTGATTCACATGAATAATTACTATCCATATTAAAACTTGTACTTTTCCACATTAAACTTTTTTGACTAATTAGAAAAAATTACTAGCTACTGAAATGTTTAAACTTACTTTTGCATGTATGAAGTTACTATAAACAATGAGAAGTAGCTATTATCAACATGTCAAGAAAAAGGTCGTAAATGAGTCAAATAAAGTTGGTAATTACATATAATTCAATAAAAGTTGGTAAGTTAATTAAGAATATTTCGTTATTTAAGCGATCTAACCATTGTCGTTAAGTAGTTCAAATAAGAGTAGGTCATCTAAAATTAGTTTGTAATTTCAAAGTTTGTACGAAATTGGTAAATTATTAGAAAATTTTGGTAATTTAGTGTTTGACCAAATAAACATAGGTGAGTATTTCACATAAGAGTTGGTAACATAAAATTAGTTGGAAATCTTATCGAAGATAAATTGGTGTTCCACTTAAATTCGGATAGGTAAATTTGTGTTCGTAACTTTAACGCTTTGGTAAGTTATTCTAGTACTAGTTGATAATTTATTAGTGTTGCACATTCCCTCCACTGAACTACCCAAGGGTTGGCTCATGGATTGCTTAGTTTAAACCTAGCTCGGGCTATTCCAAGCATATACTAATTTGCAACTTAGTTTAAATTCTTAACATACAAATCATTTTCATTCAGGAGTCTCTTCTAATATATTTTTGGTTGGTCAATTCGAAGTAAAGTATTAGAAGATTTATTTTACTTCTACAAACTAGAGATTAAATGGATTCGAGAACTTGATTACATTAGATTACTCTAACGCTCTTTCGGAACATTGTTTCTTTTATTAAAAAAATGTTTGGAAGGCAGCTTTGATTGATTTTAAACTATTTTTATTTTCATTCCCGAGGAAGTGCATATGTTACCTGAATCTTCTTCGATAATGGTATGGAACAATAGTCTGATTGAAGTAGATACACGAATCGCTTTATATACAAGAAGCTGAGTGGGCGGATTAGTCCAAGTAGAGAGAAAAAAAAAAGGATTGAACTGAAAATCTTTTCTAGAGATATCCAGTTTCCTGGAGAGACAAATAAGATATCCCGACACAGTGGCATCTTGATACCCCTAAGGAACTAGAAAAACAAATTCAAGAATCCAAAAAATTGAAAAACTGGATCTATGTCCAATGGATCACACCTACTAGGAAAAAGTATTTTGTTTTAGGTCGACCAGTAATGACATATGAAATGTTGGACAGTATAAATTTAGCAACACTCTTCCCCTAAGATATGTTCAACAAAGGGATAATATGCAACTTTGAGTGGTCAATTATATTGTTTACAGAAATGACAAACGAATTTGGGGAATTTCTGATACAGGTATTCAATTAGTTCAGACTTGTTTAATTTTGAATTGGGACCAAGATAAAAAAAAGTTCTTCTATCAAAGAGGCTCATACTTCCTTTGTTGAAGTAAGTACAAATGGTTTGATTTGAGATTTCTTTAGACAAAGACTCCGAAAAGAGGAAAAAACAAAGTCTTTGTCTAAAGAAATGGGTTGAGAAAGGATAGATGTATAGAACCTTTCAACGAGATAGTGCTTTGTCAACTCTCTCAAAATGGAATATATTCCAAACATATATGTCATGGTTCTTTACCTCGACAGGGTAAAAATATCTAAATTGGATATTCTTATATGCTTTTTCGGACCTATTGCTGATACTAAGTAGCAGTAAAAAATTTGTATCCATTTTTTGTGATATTATGCATGGCCTAGATATATCGTGGTAAATTCTTCAGAAAAATCATGTCTTCCACAATGAAATCTTATAAGTGAGATTTTGAGTAAGTGTTTACATAATCTTCTTCTGTCCAAAGAAATGATTCATCGAAATAACGAGTCACCATTAATATCGACCCATTTGAGATCGCCAAATGTTTGGGAGTTCCTCTATTCAATCCTTTTCCTTCTTGTTGTTGCTACATATATCGTTCGTACACTTCTCTTTGTTTCCCGAGCCTATAGTGAGCTACAAATAGAGTTTGAAAAGGTCAAATCTTGGATGATTCCATCATATATGTTGGAGTTGTGAAAACTTCCGAATATGTACCCTACATCTGAACTGAATTCTTTCTGGTTAAAGAAGATTAGGAGATTCTCGAGAAGAAATACGGGGTTCTGCCAACATGCTATGGGGTGGTGGTCCTGCTTATGGGGTCAAATCAATACATTCTAAGAAGAAATATTTAAATATTAATCTCATCGATATCCTATCAAATCCCATCCATCGAATCACTTTTTCGAAAAAGACGGGACATCTAAGTAATACATGTGAGGTGATCATATCGGTGTGCAACTATTAATAAAACACCCAATAGTCAAAGTAATGATAAATTGCTAGGATAAGGGAGGAATTTACTTACTTCGAAGCAAGACAAGCAACCTACTACAAATGTTAATAAAAAAAAACACATATTCGACCTAAATATGGTTTCTAATTATCACACAATTCCAATCAACTCCTTTTTTTTGTTTTCTTTTATTTAAATGAAAACTAAGTTATATACAATGCATGTAATGTAAGCTTAGTCTAAATGCAATGAAGTAGAAAATAACATAGTAACAATTATCGAAATGGCCTAATTCTTATGATTGGTAATAATTGATATGCAACTACTCTAAAATGACATGCGATTTGCAATTAAATGAACCTTGGCATGCAACCACTAAATGACATGGAATTGATGACATGGCATGGCACGATGACATGGCGATGATGTGGCGCACACAATGACATAGCGTAAATGACGTGGCACGATGACATGACATTTAATGATGACGTAGCAACATGGCATGGCATGTGACGTGGCATGGCATGGAATATATGCACCCAATTCTATATGACAAGCACATGATATTTTTGGTATTTTCATTAAAATTCGAAATTAAAAATTAATGAAAATTATTTCCTAGATTAAGATATTATCCAACTCATTTTAGGAGCCAAATCCTAATTTAAATGGAATCTTATCTAAACTAGATAAACCAAATCCTAGCATGCAATCTTTCTAGAAAGCTATCCATACTATATCCTATTTGATTTTTTTTAGATTCATTTAAACATGCAATCCAGTTTAAAAATGCAACATTATCTACAAAAATCTACCCAAATCCTATCCACTATCTATTCTAATTCTATCTAATCTTTTTTTGTTGTTGATATTTTCTAGATAGGAATCAATCAAATCAAATCATGCAAATCAAATAAAGATAACACCGAATCATCAGAGTACATCAGATCAATTTAAATTTGGTGACAAATAAACCGACGATCATATCCAAATAATTATACAGGATTGGCCGATTTTCCATGCAATTGTGAATTGTTTCTTGGGCATGATTTCGAACGGTTGATTATACGCACATTGCAGATTAGGAAATTTTCCTAATTTAAAGGTTACCTGCAAAATCTTATAGATGTGCATTAGATAACAATTTCATTCGAATTAGGAAATAAATTTGAAAATTCGATTCAAATAATATCTCACCTAATTCAAAGATAATGTTTCCGAATTTGAGCGATGGACGGCTCATGGATCGTGTTGGTGGTGCGGTGGTTCACGGTGAGTCCGGTGTGGCTCGCCGACGGACTCATGGCTGGAGGTGACTGGCGCCACTGGCTTGCGGATCACGGCCAGGGACAATATGGTGCTTGGCTGTGTGAAGTGCTGCTCGTCGATGTGGTGGTTCACAACCAACGATTGCTCGTCAGTATGGTCTAAATCTGCAAAATATTAAAGTTCGGGATTTTAGAAGGAACGCCCGCGGTGGTGGATTAGATTGTGAAGGGAGCTAGTCTCGATCGCAATGCAAACTAGCTCACGGTAACCGGATGGGGCAGGAGGTTGGTGGATCGGAGAGCTTTACACGGTGGTCAACAGGAACCTACAAAACAGAAACCAGATTCATTGTCATGGATCCTCGATGCAGAGCAAAAGTGGCTCGTCGTCGGGGGTGCAAGGCTCGTCGTCAACGGTCATGCCTTGGCTCGCAGCTTGTCGGCAAGGAACAAGGATCAATAGCTTTGTTGTCTCATGGCTCGGCGTAGGAGCATGTCACACCGGTGCAGGGCTAGGCCCAAGAACACAACGCAGCTGTTGTAGGGCTCCGTCATGCTAGTGCAGGGCTCGGCACGGTGCTCGGTGCAAGGGCAATTCATGACCAGTGTCGGGCTCGGCCATGGAGGCTCTCATTGAGACCTCTTCCTTTCCCTCTATTCTTTCTTGTGTTTTCTCTCTAGTGCTCTCAATTCTAAGGAAAAATTCCAAATAAATATGTGAAGTGGAATCCGTTTCTCAAAAAAGGATCAAGAGTGCACAATGTGTCAAATAAGGGTATGAAGTGGTCAAATTAGTCTCAAATAAGAATCCGGCGAGCACATGCATCTCACATGCCACTTTCTAAGGGGGCATTTTCGTCCTGGGGAAATTTTTTTATTTTTCTTGTTTTCTTTCTTTTCTCTGTTCATCTGGGTCTTGTTCTTCTTCATCCTTATGCACCAATGCCGAGCAGCTTCTGGTGCCTGATCTCGCTCGTGCTTTTGGTTTTTTTTTTTTGTGTAATCAAAAAAGCTTTTTTGGTTTAGGCCATGTCGTGTTTCTTTTTCTACGAGTTATTGATTCATTTTTTTATTGGTCACAAACAGTTACAAGCTGGACTTTTCTGCCACGGAAGATGCTTTGCAAGCAAGATTGGAAGACTTCACGATAATGAATCAAATGATTAAGTGTCATGGTTTTCTAAAGGTTTGACAAAAGAATATGTCTGATGTGCTTTTCATCTGTTTGTTTGTTGATGCAGAGTATTCGAATGTATCTAGATTTGAAAATTTTAAGAAAGTCCAAGAAATTCAATCCTCTTCTGAAAAGGTTCGGCGAATCCTAATAAATGAAAACGCCATCAATGCCATTTAACCCTTTACGCTATCGCTTATCTGCATTTGTTACTATGTCATCATTGATGACCACTCCCGCAGATGTGAACACCTAATACCTCCTCTCAATTCCTTCGTCACAGAGAAACCACGCCCCACGATCCTGCACACACGACACTGCTCAAACACGGACAGATCGATGAGCCCAGTGGGCATGCCACAATGGTTCTGTCAAAGTGGAGCAGCTCGTTTCCGTCGGCAAGGTACTACGAGTGCTTCCTTGGAACCATAGCCACTCTCCCATCACTGTCGCCTGGTTTTGAATCATCGCCGAAATCAAGCCCTAGGGCTCAGTTTTGAACGAGTGTGGAAGGAAGGAAGAACAAGAAGGAAGAAGATGAACACTAAATTAAGAAAAAAAAAGAATTAGAAAAAGAATGAAAACAAAAAAATTGCCTCCGGACGAAAATGCCCTCAACATGGCTTAGAAAGTGGCAAGTGCGATGCATGTGCTCCCCAGGCCTTATTTGAGACAAATTTGACGACTTCAGGCTTTTATTTAACACATTCTGCACTCTAGACCCTTTTTTGAGAAAAAAAATCCCACTTTGGATCCTTATTTAGAATTTTTCCCAATTCTAATTGCCGGCCTCTGATTTTTTTAGGCATAATAATCTTTATATAGTGTTAATCTAGGTCCAATTGCAGGCTTAAATTAGGCCTTTTACCAAGTGATGGACTTTAAAATCTGAGGCCTAATTCTTGATTAATTTCAATGGGCTAAATTATATTCAATTAAGCTCAATAAGGCACCCCTCACCCTATGAATTTCGGCCACTATGCTCTCTTTGGGCAGGCCGAATTTTGCTCCTCACTTCATGGGCTAAGTCTGTTCAATTTAAGCTTAGAACCATCCATAGTCAGTCTAATTAAATGCAATTAATTGAAATATGCTCCTAGAACTAAATGTTATTCAGTTAATTATTTTTGTTTAGGGGCTAAAGATTAGTCCCTAATTTCCATGCAACTAATTCTAAACAGTTAGCCAAAATTTAGATGTCGAAAGTTGCCCATTTTCAAAGATGAGGTTGAAGAGGTTGCATTCAAAGACAAATTGATACATATGTTTTTCCCATGCGAATGCAATAAAATTTATTTTTGTCTGAACCACGAATCCCATTTCAAAATGAAATAAAATGTGATGCTAGTGCAAATGGTAAAGAACATACCTTAAGCTACCTACCTTGAGGGAGCAGTAGAGGGAGCTCAAGGTATGGATCACCTATTTAGTATCTGGATTTCACTTCTTATTCGTAACAATGCATAATGACTTCTGGAAAGGTTGCCTGTTTAGTATATGAATCTTACTTCGGACGTATGACTGTGCGATATGAGAGTGGCTTATTTAGTATCCGAGCTTCACCTTGGACGCGCGACTAGGCAATGCAAAAGTTAACTTGTTTAGTACTCGGATTTTACTCCGGACGCATGACAGTATAGTATGAAAATGTGGCCTGTTTAGTATCCGAATCTTACCGCAGACGCATGACAGGGCGATACAAAAGTTAACGAATCTTACCTTGGATGCATGACTGGACAGTATGAAAGCCAACCTATTTGGTACCCAGATTTTATCCCGGACGCACGACAGGGCAATGGAAAGGGGTCTGTTTTGTACCCGGATCTTGTCCCGAACGCATGACAGGATAGAATGAAAAGGTAGCCTGTTTAGTACCTAGCTTTTACTCCGGACGCATGACAGGGCAACAAAACTTCTTGGGGGAATACTTCGATATACACTCAGACTATTCCGGGGTTAGAAAACTGTTGGAGACAACTCAAACGAGTCGACTGTTAGTGTAAGAGTAGAGAATGCCTGGATGATCACAGGTACTCAATGGGACTAAAATACTTAGAAGATCGCAGGTACTCAGAATATTAGAATACCTGGATGATTACAGGTACTCAAAGTGTTAGAATTCTTGTTTGACCACAAGTACTCAAAAGGGTAAAATACTTGGATTATTACAAGTACACAAGGAGATATAATACTTGGACGATCACAAGTACTCACAATATTAGAATACGTGAATGATCACAGGTACTCAAAGTGTTAGAATACTTGGAAGATCACAAGTACTCAAAGAGGTAAAACACTTGAATAATCACAGGTACTCACTTTTGAACTAAGTCCAGGTAAAGACATACTTACCGATCATTAGGGATTTAATGCAGAGTAGCCAACTACGACCATGGAGCCGGACTCGATATTGGTTTCTCTTGATGATTGATGAACTTGGAGCTTGGTACTTCCTAAACCAATGTTTTTATTCTTATTGTGAATTTACTTTTCTATATTTTTCATTAGGGATTTAGTGATTGTTGTCTTCTTCATTTCTCACTTGCAGGTTCACTTTAGTTGAGCAAAGGTTGACCTTACTGGCAGCTGCTGATATGGGACACTTCGAGGTTGTAATTTTGCTCGACTTTGTGCCACGGATTGATACTTATGTTAATATTTTGACAAGAATGCAGCTTGAAATTCTGTCAATGGGACTTTTTGGGGTCTTACACTTTCTCTGTTCATCTCAATTATGTGGGAGGCCTCGTTTGTGTGGTCTGGAATCTGGCATTACATTATTGCTATTATTATCATTTGCCTTAAAAGATATGCTTGCTAATTCTCATATGAATATGGGTTTCGCCAGAAATTACATAGGAAACTGCGGTTGGTTTCGTTTTTGGGACGGATTTGTGAGAGCGAGAGAGCAGAAAGAACTGTGATCTCCTCAGCTGCTTAATTTGGTTTAGCCACAGTGATAGCCATGGCATGGTATTGATAATCTTATCCAGCTTTGGTTAGCTTAGCCCATTAAGATAACTGTAGCTGGTGGGAGCCAAAACTAGTATCGAAGTAATAACGAAACGTCAGATGATGGCGGCGGCGTTGATGGGGACGGACTTTCATTGTATCAGATCGTCTGTGCTCTGACTTCGGTGGGCTGGTGTCGCAGGTATCGAATACGTTGAAAGCATGTATGGCATCATCTTCTGTTCCGTTGGCTTCACATTGTATGATGTCTGATGCTTAGAACCATAAACGACTCGGCAAAAATGTTCACCTTAACCTAAAAAAAAATGAACGAAAACCAAAAACCTGACCCAGATTTTCAGTTCGGGTCTTATGCGATTTGGGTCGGAGAAGCACACAAATCTCACCCATTGACACCCCTATTTGACAGCAACCTCTCTCTTTGTACTCTATAGTGCTTTTCGATATAGAAAATCGATATCTGATATCAAGCGAAACCATGCGCTCATTCATGGTTTAGAGCAAATTTCCACGTTCTTGAACTAGGGGAGAAACTGAAAGAGAAGGCATGTGGGGCTAGGGTTGTCGAAATATATAAGACGATCTGTTCATACAATAAAAATGCGGCGAGAGACAATAAGAAATATATGGATAAAATCCGAATACAACACGAAATAAAACGATAAGCTTACCCAGTAATTTATTTGACTTGTCATGTAAAAGTTATGATATATTTCTGTTAACGGGAATCGATACGATCATGCATACGAGTATAACAGATAATTGACAATTTGGCAGCCCTGATAAGGTAGGGCTTAGGCGGTCCTAACGTAGTGGAGAAATGGTTATGGTGGCACGACACCCTCCGTTCGAAGTTCGAACAAAGGATCTCCTACGACGGCAATCGACAACCATTTTGGTCGCCTGATTTAGGTAGTAAACTTACATCATTAGCATCCTGGGCTCCCATGGGGGTCGCGTCCACCAGCTGGACCTGCAAGCTCAGAAAGGCAAAAAATAAAAAAAATAAAAATTGAAAAAATTGGAAAGAAGTCAACAGTCCTGCCACATACATCTCTTGTAGAATGTAACAATTAATTACCTGATGTAAATCTCATGTTGGTGACCATTGATTGAAAGCCAATAAGCGTGAGCTCAACCTCAAAAAAGTCTTTGGTCATGAAAATTTGGTAGTGCTAGCAATATCGGGCAACCAAAATAATGTCCAAACTTTTTTATTTAGATAATAAAAATTAGGATAAATTACAAAAAAAAAAAAATCCATGGTCTATTGTTAATGTGCTAAGGCCCTATGCAATTTTGGTTCGTGCTGGTTATTTTGACAGATTTGATTTTTGAAGCCCCCTGTTCCAGCCATATGTTTGTCTTCCTTGAGAGAAAGGAATACACATCTATACTTTACATCCCGAGGGTTCGGATGAAGCATTTTAAGGACATTCTTAGATCCAAAAAGCATTTTCATTTTTCAATACACTTTTTCTTGCATGTCTTAACCCATACTATCTAATATTTCCTCTTGAAGCATGATGAAGGTAGGGGGAAACAAGATTAATTATACGTCGCTACTTATAGTTTGTCATGCAGATCTATAGTACCCATGATACAATTCTCCGAGGTGGTAAGCACATCCAAAATAGGGTACAAACTGGTCTTTGTATTGGTAAAACAACATAAAAAATGGTAAATGTTTTATAAAAAAGTCCATCATTCACATTGATTTGCCAAATAATACGTCGAATATGGATAAGATGTAGATGTCAACACGCACGTAAAAGATATATTTGTAATAATCAGTATATGAATAGAATCGCATGATATCTTTAGTTCAAATTCTATTTAGATTGATGCAAAAGAAAAGAGCTTATTAATTGGTTGTATCGACGTACTTATTGATTTCGATGTCAAAAGACTGAGCAATACCACCACCTATCAAACTAAAATATAAATTTTGCACAGGTGGATATGCAAATCTCACGTGACAAGGATTAATTGTTTTTTTCTTTTTTGGTCGAAGACAAGGATTAATTGAACAAGCCAATAAGTGAGAGGGACCCAAATCTATGTTACTCAGCTTTGAAATCCATCTAGTTTTCTAAACGGATGAAGATGCAAAGAGCACGCACCTCTTGCTGGAGTAAGTCCAACACCAAATTTGCATGATGTGACTTGCAGGATTATCACAACCAAGAGAAGACTACAAAGTCTCGCTACGGAATAACATGAACTGAAAGATGAAGAGGAAGAGGAAGAAGAAGAGGAAGAAGAAGAGGAAGAAGAAGCCCTCTGTGCCATCTTTGCTCTCGTCCTTGCACTCTCTTCTCTGCTTTTCTTTTATAGAGATTTTGTTCAGTCAAAGTCTTTGCTCATTCAATTTCATTGTGCTCTTGGGTACTATGGATGCGCATGACAAGCTACAATATTTTAATGCTTTTTTCGATTTATTTATTTATTCTTTCCTTTTTCCTTTTATTTCCTTTTCTTTTCTTTTTCTTCTTTTCTTCCTCTAGTCGGTTGCCGAGCCTAGGCGATGGCTGATGACCGGCTAGAGGCAAGGACCGGCAAGCTGGCCACTGGCGAGGTTAACCTCGCCAGCCCGGCAATGGCAAACCTTACTAGTGGCTAGGAGAGGCTAGCCCTCACCGGATTTGGCAAGGGTCGAGCTTCCCAAGGGCAGGCGAGCTTTGCCAGAGGTCGGCAAGGTCGACCTCACCGGAATTCGCCTCTGGCTAGTCGTCAGCCATCACCGAGACCCCGTGACCGGTTAGAGGAAGAAAGGAAAAAAATAAATAAATAAATCGAAAAAAGTATTAAAATATTATAGCTTGTCATGCACATCCATAGTACCCAATATACCATTCTTCAAGGTGCTAAACACATCTAAACTAGGGTAAAAGGGCCTTGCATTGTTAACGTAATGCGGTAAATACTTCATGAGAAAGTCCATTATTCGCATCGGTTTGCCTAATAATACATTGAATGGGGATGAAATGTAGATGTGAAACTGCACCTAAAATATATCCTTGGAATAATAAATACATGAAAAGAATCCCATGATATTTTTAGTTCAAGTTCTACTTAGACAGATTAACGCAAAGTAAAAGGGCTTTTAATAAGTTGTGTGCATAATATTAGGGAGAAGAACACCAGAAGTGCCAAAAGTTATGTACGGTACTCATTTTATTGATTATGCATCAACCATACTCGACGAGGATTAAGGAAAATTATCAAAAAAGCCATAAACACATTGCAATTGTGCTTCGACCAAAACAAAATATTGCAATTGTTCCAATTCAGTCGTAAACATTTTTTTGTGCCAATTAAGTTCTGAACATTTTGCATTTGTGCCAATTCAGTCAATCCTTCTAATTTTGACCGATTGGCACTGACATGGACAATGGTCAGTGCCAGTCATCTCGCCGGTGCAACAATTCTTTAATATTTTTTTCGAATTTTTATTAATATTTTATTTTCTTTCTTATTTTTATTTTTCCTTTTCTTCCTCATTGTGGGGCAAGGCCATGGCGACACGGGCGAAGGTGACCATGGCCTCGGCCAGATCTAGGTGAGACCACCTCACACGCGGCCCCCAGGCCTCGCGCCTAGATCGCGTTGCAAGGGTCTCGCTACACCCGCAGGCGAAGGCGGCATGGCCTTGCTAGTAGAGGTGAGCATGGTCCGGGTGGGTAGTTCCCACCCTAAAATCGGGAATCGCTCACTAAGGACCGGTTTCGAAAAATTTGAATCGGGAACCGCCCATTGGTTCTATGGACTCATCCGGGAGCCGGACCAGACCAGCGGTTCGGTTCCTGGGTGGGTCCATAGAATCGATCCCATCAAGTTTTCCGGAAAAATCAGAAAATGCGTCAGTCTAATCCTTGCCTGTTGGTGGGTATGCTACTTCCACTTCGATCTTAATGCACGTGTATGATGTATCTTCAGTGTACAGAATTGTCCATTGGCATTTGATTGCACCATTTCTTTCTCTTGTCTAAGTGACAAGTGAGCCTTCCATCTAAAATGGTATGATGCAGAAGTCATGGTAAAAATGCCCCTTCAAGATTTTCTCTGCCATCACCCCTTTATTCCTAGTAACCTGCCAGTACGTACAACCCTCTGAATAAGATGCCTAACTACATATCCTCTTCCAATGTTCGACGGGATCACTCCGTCCGAGATGAGATATACAATTGCCCGCATATGGTCCCCTATGATTTGCGAAATAACCACATGTATGAGGATCATCAACACTCCTAAAGATGATCACCATCCTGATAATTAATTCAAAAGATTGAATGGCACTTAAAAATTGCTACCGATACAAACTTTGAGCTTCAAGTATTGAGCGTCTCGTGCGTTTAGGGTATTAGGATTTCTCTCTTTTTTTATAAATAAAAATTAAATAAATATAATATATAATTATATTACCGGTCCAGTCTGGATAGGCGGGTAGGCGGTTCCACACCTGAAACTGGAAACCGAACCGGTACCCATTAGTTCAATTAAATTGGAACCAGGAACCGGACCAATTCCCTTAGGAACCACTGGTCTGGTTCAGTTCCGAGCAGTTCCCGATTTTTTTGCACACCCCTACTCGCTAGCCGTGGGCGAGGCCGACTTCACCCATGGCCGGCAAGGGCTTTGTGGCCCTCGTTGGCCATTATGGGGAAGAAAAGAAAAAAGAAAAATAAAAATTAATAACTAATAAAAAAATATTCGAAAAAATATTAAAAAATTGCCACATTTACGTCGGCTAGACGGCCGGTGCTGGCCGACGTCCATGTTAGCGCCCGTCAGCCAAAATTGGCCAGATAGATTAAATTGACACAAATGAAAAATATTTAGGATTAAATTGGCGCAAAACAAAGGCTTATAACTGAATTGGCACAATTGCAATATATTTAGAACTTTTTTGGTAGATTCTCACAAGGATTATTAATTAGATACGTCAGCCTATGTTATGTTCCTATGCTATAACAGTACTGATTTGTAGTACAATTTGCGACATGATTCGTATATTGAAGGGTATGGTATTGAATTGTCCATGTTTAAGACAACACGTTCCCTTAACTAGGGAAAGACTAACGAAACGAGCCTGATTTTTTATGTTCTAATGTTTTGGAGTAACATATTTAGGATGTCTTACCGATTTACGACCTTTTATTACGACAAGGTGTCACGCCCCGAACCCCATCGAGCCAGTGACTTCCCTCTACCTCAGTCGAATCAGTGCGACGTCCCAGGAACACGTCGCCGACCCAAAGTTCCCATCAGAGTTGATTCGCGGCGGAAACAATTATAAAATCCCAGACAATAAAATTGGACACTACCAGGAATAACTAGATCGCAGACCCGCCAACATATATATATATATACATTACACTTCCAAAGATTTACAATATTCATCATAATTTACAAGCACACCGAACCAGTAACTATTAACTTCCAAAATACAAAAAGGATCAGCATCCTAGATCAGCATTATCGAAAAAAAATGGGGCACTCTCAAACTATTGCCTCGCTCTCAGAACTAGTCCCTACGCCCTCTCGGAGGCGTCCACTCTGACTCACTGTCCTCGGCATCACCACCCGAATCCTCATCAGCTGTCTGTTCACCCAATGGCTCCAAGTCGGCCTCAATATGTTCATGGCTCAAGCGGGGGCTCTGAAATGGTTTGGTTGAAACAACCACGAGACACTTCTCAATAAGTCACAAACTAAACCCTACCTAGGCTACCACGTATTCCAGACATATCCAGACACAACCAAGCAATAAACACAAACATCGTCATCCACACGATCACACTAACCTGGACTCTTGGCATAAACAGCCTGCACATTAATCCGCAATCATAACAAACAATTCTCACACGCATCTCAACCACACGCACTACAAATCACTCACATTCTCATGCCCACATACACATCGAACACACCACATTTCCAATTCCACATTCCACGTTCGGTCACGCACCAATCACATCATTTTCGTTAATTGCCATCGCGACCCGCATAAACACGCCTCAGGCCGGATCTCACTTTCCTCGGCCCGCATAAACATGCCTCAGGCCCACACGATCGCGCCCCGAGCATCACATGCCTCGGTCCGATCCCATTTCCTCGGCCCGCGTAAACACGCCTCAGGCCCAAACGATCGCGCCCCGAGCATCACACGCCTCGGCCCGATCCTGCTTTCCTCAGCCCGCGCCAAATGCGACAGGCCTACGTGACCGAAACCCGAGCTTACCATGCCTCGATCCGATCCCGGTCTCACCCGAGCTGATCATGCCTCGAACCGATTTCCACTTTCTTCAGCCCGCGCCAAATGCGACAGGCCTACGTGATCGCGACCCGAGCTTATAATACTCGACCTGATCCCACAGTCGTATCACGACCCGCGTAAACAAGCCTCAGGCCGGTTCAGTTCCCCGCGTAAACATGCCTCAGGGATTTAGTGATCACACGCACGTCGCACATCACAAGTCTCACACGTGCACACACTCGAGCATCAAATACGCGCTCTCAAACGCGCCCAAATCAATCAATCCTATTCAGTCACATTACAACATACAACCAACACACAAATTGGCATTTTTCGCACTCAAAACGACCATATCTCAATCCCGGCCCTTCACGACACTTTCATGAAATTCCGAGCCGGATCTAATGGCGTAAACCACACGCCAAACAGCCCATCACAGCACTTCAAACCACACATCACAGCCATCAATTTGCCATTTTCACACCCAAAATCACAATATTTCATTCTCGTCTCTTCACGACACTTCCATCAAATTACGAGCCGGTCCTAATGGTACTAACCGCATACCAAACAGCCCATCACAGCACTTCAAACCACACATCACAGTCATCAATCGACTTCTAAAGTTCCACAAAAAATTCCCGATTTCACACCTAAGGTCCGCTAATCCAATTAATTCCTAATTTCCACCAAATCGCATCTAAACGGGCCCGAAATAACCCGATATACTAGGCGAGGTTTAGATCGTGACTTACCAAGCTCTAAACTAACACGGTTAGAGCGAAAGCGGCGGCAAAACCAAGCTCTAACGGCGGCTTGCGGCGGCGGTGACGATCGGCGGTGATCGGGAGGAACGGCGGGCGACGGTGGCTTGGGCGGCGGCCGGTGGGACTTACGGCCAAGAGAGGGAGACCGAGAGGGAGAGAGACAGTCACGGTGGCGACGACTCGGCGTGAGGGCGGCGAACGGGCGGTGCGGCGGCGGACGGTGGCCGGACGGCCAAGGGGCGGCGAACGGCGGGAGGGGGAGGCTCACGGGGAGAGAGAGAGAGAGTTCGGGAGGGAGAGAGAGATGGAGCCGTGAGGGTGAGAGAGAGAATGGGTCAAGGCTTTTTGTCCAAGTTTTGACCAAAATTGGCAATTTACCAAAATGCCCTTCTCTAATCTTTTCATCCGACCGCCCAGATTCGATCTTATCTTGAAACCGACGACCGAGATTGAATCTTTCCAAAAATATCCGAGGGCAATCTTGTAATTTCTCAAAAAGTTCAAGGGTAAAATTGTCTTTTCCAAATTTGAGGGCAAAATTACCAAAATGCCCTTGCCCTTTATAACTAGCCCTTTAGAAATCCTTAAGGGTAAAATGGTCACTTTCTCATTTTCTTGCCCAAATTGAATTTTTCTGAAGGATTCGGGCACACCCAAAAATCACACGTTACACCCACAACGTCATCCTAACGTTCTGCCGTGACTTCCTAATTTTTCGATGCCCAATTTGGTCTAAATTTAATAATTAAATTCTATATAATGTAACTCGTGTATATCTCTGACTAACGGGCAGCTTTCCGGGAAATTCGCAGAATCGACCCGTGACTGATACTAAATCGAGTCACGTGCAATTTATTCAGACCGTAACGACTTCGGTTGTCAATAAAATCGCGAGGATCGATCACTAGTTCCGATGAATACAATCGTTTGGAATAGGTTCTGCATCGTTCGTCAATTCATTTCGGGGTCAAACGGAATCACCCGTGATCCACGTGTATGACAATAACGAATCGGCCTATCACTATCCTAAGATCGGCCTACACTGGCTCAAAATGTCACCTCGACGATTTTATGGTCGAAAGTCAGTTCGCGATCGAATTCCTCTAGTCGTACGAATTTAAATTCCCCATTAGCCTTTCCCTAATGGTTAGTATCCCAGGAATGATCAGTTCCGGGCGAGACGGCCTTCAAGTACATTAATAAAATCGGCTATTTCATAATTCTCAATTGGGCGAAATTTCGGAATGTCACAATCTTCCCCCCTTACAAAAATTTCGTCATTGAAATTTATAATCCAACTAACTAACAAACAATTGGGGGTAATGACGTTGCATCAACTCTTCGCTTTCCCAAGTTGTGCTCTCAGTCCCATGACGTTCCAATACCACTTTGACAATCGGGATCGTCTTGTTCCTCAAAACTCGTTCTTTCCGATCCTTGATCCTGATTGGTCTTTCAACGCACGACATTCTGTCATCAACTTCTATCTCTTCGTAGTTCAGCACATGTGTTGGGTCCGGTTCGTACTTCCTCAGCATCGATACGTGGAACATATTATGCACTTGCGACATATTTGGCGGTAACGCAAGGTGATACGCTAAATCTCCAATCCTTTCCAACACCTCAAACGGTCCTACGTATCTCGGACTTAACTTGCCTTTCTTACCGAACCAAGATAATCCCCTCATGGGTGACACCTTCAGAAATACGTGATCTCCTACTTGAAACTTCAAAGGTCTCCGCCTTCTGTCTGCATAACTCTTTTGACGGCTCTGCTGTTTTCAGCCTTTCGCGTATAATATTAACTGCCTCAACCGACTGTTGGACTAACTCTGGCCCGGTGATAGTCCTTTCTCCCACTTCGTTCCAACACACGGGCGTCCTACATGTCCTGCCATACAACGCTTTAAACGGCGCCATTCCGATACTCTGCTGAAAACTATTATTATATGCGAATTCCACTAAAGGCAATTGTTCTTCCCACTTGCCTTGAAAATCCAGCACGCATGCCCGAAGCATGTCCTCTAAAGTCTGAATCGTCCTTTCAGACTGACCGTTCGTTTGAGGATGATAAGCAGTACTAAACTGCAGCTTCGACCCCAATGCCGTCTGTAGACTTTTTCCAAAAATTGGCAGTAAACCTGGGATCACGGTCCGACGTAATTGTCACAGACACCCCATGCAATCTAACAATCTGTTGCACATACAAATCAGCATATCGATCTAGTGCGAAATCCTTTCGCACAGCCAAGAAATGTGCCGATTTAGTCACTCTATCGACAATCACCCAAATGGAATCGTGACCTTTTTAGCTCCTTGGCAATCCCATCACAAAATCCATTGTGATATGTTCCCACTTCCATTCTGGAATTTCCAAAGGTCGTAACAGTCCTCCTGGCTTACAGTGTTACGCTTTCACTTGCTGGCAAGTCAGACATCTAGCCACATGTCTGGCTATGTCTACCTTCATGCCATTCCACCAGTAATACTGCCTTAAGTTTTGATACATTTTCGTGCTACCAGGGTGGATACTATAGCTACTACGATGCGCTTCCGACAAAATTTCCTCCTTCAGTTTCGCATCGTCTGGCACACATACTCATCCTCGGAACTTCAATATCCCATCCTCGGATACTTGGAAGTCTGGTTTCCTCTCAGTAGAGTTCATCGCAAGAATTTTCTGGGTCTCTTGATCTGTAGTCTGTGAAGCCCTAACCTTAGCCTGGATTTCTGGCTCAATCCTGAGCGTGGCTAACAGGCTTGCGACTTGACTCACCTCGAACTTAAACTCCGAGTCTCGTACTTTCTCTAATAAGGTCCATTCCTTGACCATCAAGTGCGCGATACTTGATTTCCGGCTCAACGCATCCTCTACCCGGTTAGCCCCTCCGGGGTGATATAGAATATCACAGTCATAGTCCTTCAGCAACTTCATCCAAAGTCGCTGCCTCATTCGCTGCCTCATATTCAGCTTTTTCTGGGAAAATAAATACTTGAGGCTTTGATGGTCAGTATAAATCTGAAATCTCTCTTCGCATAGATAATGTCGCCAAATCTTCAGGGCGAACACTATTGCGGCTAACTCCAGGTCATACGTCAGATAATTTAACTCATGCGGCCTCAACTACCTTGATGCATAGGTTACTACTCGCACATGTTGCATCAGAACACATCCCACCCCTTTCAACGACGCATCACTATATATCTCGTATCCTCTAAGTCCCGACGAAATAGTCAACACCAGTGCCGTCGTCAGTCGATGCTTCAACTCTTGGAAACTCCTTTCACACTTGTCTGTCCATTCAAACCTCGCTTCCTTTTTCAACAAATGTGTCAGCGGTGTTGCTATCGCCGAAAACCCTTCCACGAAGCGTCTATAATATCCGGCTAAACCCGAAAAGCTTCGAACTTCCGTTACTGCTGTTGGTCTCGGTCATTCCATTACGGCCTCAATCTTTGTCGGATCTACCGAAATTCCATCTCCTGAGATCACATGTCCGAGAAAAGCAACTCGATTAAGCCAGAACTCGCACTTGCTAAACTTAGCCTACAGTGCATTCTCTCTTTAAGGTCTGCAAAACCTTGCTCATATGGAATTTATGCTCCTCAGGACTCTTCGAATACACCAATATATCGTCTATAAAGACTATCACAAACTGGTCTAAGAATTCCTTGAACACTCTATTCATTAAATCCATAAACGCAGCAGGGGCATTCGTCAACCCAAATGGCATTACTGTAAACTCGTAATGACCACACCTCGTCTTAAATGCCGTTTTCAGTATATCCTCTTTTCTAATCTTCAACTGGTGGTATCCTGTTCTTAGATCAATCTTAGAGAACGCCGAAGCCCCTTACCGCTGATCAAACAGATCATCGATCCTTGGCAGAGGGTATTTATTTTTAATCGTCACCTGATTCAACTGTCAATAATTTATGCACAGCCTCAGTGACCCATCCTTCTTTCTCACAAACAAAATTGGCGCTCCCCATGGAGACGCACTTGGACGGATAAATCCTCTGTCCAATAACTCCTGCATCTGCACCTTTAATTCCTTCAATTCCGATAACGACATCTTATAAGGTGCTTTCGAGATTGGCTCCGTACCAAATGCCAACTCGATCACAAACTCCACTTCCCGTTCTAGTGGTAATCCCGGCAATTCTTGAGGAAAGACATCGGGACAATCGCGCACCATGGCTATATCCTCTAGCCTCGGCTCCTCAGCCATCGAATCAACTACAGCCGCTAGAAAGCCTTCACATCCTTTGTCCAACAATTTCGTCATTTCTAGCGACGAAATCCCAGGAATCGAGGTCCCTTCTCGACTTCCTACAAATTTAAATTCCGGATGTCCAACAGGATTAAATTAGATCACCCTATTACCACAATCCGTCACTGCCCTCTGCTTAACTAGCCAGTCCATACCTACTATCACATCGAAGTCATACATCGCTAGGACTGCTAAATCAATTCTTTCTTCTCTATCACCAATCACGATTTTACAATCCGGGCACCCCAACGAAACTAGAATCTTATCATTCAAGGGGTTAGTTACACACAATATCACATCAAGCAGTTGCGGTTCCATACCAGTCAACTCAACAAATTGCGCAGATACAAATGATTGTGACGTCACAGGGTCAAATAAAGCGTACGCAGCATGATCACAGAGAGAGACCGTACTTGTGACCACGCCTGGCGTATTCGCCGCTTCCCTTCTGGCCATTGCATACACTCGTCCTTGAGCCGACAGCCTATTTTGGTTCGGAGGTACAGGTGGTCCAGCCTGGTTTCCAACTCTAGGCGGCGGCGGTAAAGCTGGTGGTCTCGCCTTTCTGTTGTTGGAACAATTCTTCACCCGGTGGCCCTCTCCGCCACATCTATAACATACCATATTCCTACTGGGACACGGTCCAGTCCCATGCCTTCCTCCACATACCCGACATGGATCATTTTGAAAACGGACTGGTTTCCTTATATTTCTTCTAGCAGGAGGGACAAAGCGTCGGTTATCCATCATCGGCCTCTTTACCAAACGACGATTGTCCCTACCTGGGACAAACCTCGACCCCAAAGTGTTAGCCTTATCCGCCATATCCTGGTCAATCGCTTGGGCTCGTTCATAAATTTCATTATAGTCCCTCAAATTCAGAGAAATCATCTGACTACGAAGGTCTGATCTCAAACCATCTCCGAACTTCCGAGCCCTATCCAACGGATTCTCCACCATTCTCGGGGCAAACTTAGCCAGCCGAGTGAAATCAGCCTCATACTATTCCACTGTTCTCTGCCCCTGACGAAGTCTCATAAACTCCGCCAACTTCTGCTCCTGGGCACTCTCAGAAGAACATTTACTATTGAAGGTCTCCACAAACATTGCCCAGTTCGGTGCAATACTAGCCAGGGATATTCGTTCTCTGGTGGCCTTCCACCAATCACTTGAATTTTCTTGTAGCTGGTATACTGCTAAAATCCCATTTTTCCTCATCCACGCATCTCAATACCTCCAAAGTCTTTTCCGATTCCTCTACCGAAGGTGACGCAACCTCATGGTTACCCTTTTTCCATTAGACTTAAGAGCTTCAATCTCAGAAACTGTTCAATCAACTAATACATCTGTCTATTCGCATTTCCTTAACCTTAATCAGGACTTTCATTATTACCAATAGTAGCATCTGCAGCGGCCTCAACAGCCTGAGCTTTAGTGGCAGCTCGCTCTTGAGCCTGCCTACCTATAAGATTACCACACTTTCCCAAGTGTTCTCACGACACCATCCATTCGCGGGTCCATTGCTGCTTGGCCCTCAGAACTTGGTTGGCCCCTTATACCCTTACCTCTCAAGCTCATCCTTACAAGTTTCTATCACCACACACCCACCTGCTATAATTTCACTCGAGAATTAGAGACTTAAACCAAGCTAAACCGGTCTAAGGTTCTAGGCAGGTAACTAGCACAACTGCAATCAACCAGTCAGAATGCGGCTCATCACAAACAACACAAGACCTCAATCAAGGAGGTATGCATACTTACCTCAGGTCCTTCCGCACCTGCACTTCATTCATCACAACCATCAATTCACTCAATCAATAAATCACCACAAACAATCTGGAAATACGTGTAGCACTAGGCACATCTATGGCTCACTAAGGTTTTCCTAGCCAGCTACAACTATCCTGGGTCTCCTCTCCTTATCACTCCAGGCTTCGACCGAATTAAATCGAGCCGTCCTTGCTTTGATACCAATTAAACCGGGTTGTCACGCCCCGAACTCCATCGAGCCCGTGACTTCCCTCTACCTCGGTCGAATCAGTGCGACGTCCCAGGAACACGTCGCCGACCCAAAGTTCCCATCAGAGTTGATTCGCGGCGAAAACAATTATAAAATCCCAGACAATAAAATTGGAGACTACCAGGAATAACTAGATCGCAGACCCGCCAACATATATATATACATTACACTTCCAAAGATTTACAATATTCATCATAATTTACAAGCACACCGAACCGGTAACTATTAACTTCCAAAATACAAAAAGGATCAGCATCCTAGATCAGCATTATCCAAAAAAAAATGGGGCACTCTCAAACTATTGCCTCGCTCCCAGAACTAGTCCCTACGCCTTCTCGGAGGCGTCCACTCTGACTCACTGTCCTCGGCATCACCACCTGAATCCTCATCAGCTGTCTGTTCACCCAACGGCTCCAAGTCGGCCTCAATATGTTCATGGCTCAAGCGGGGGCTCTGAAATGGTTTGGTTGAAACAACCATGAGACACTTCTCAATAAGTCACAAACTAAACCCTACGTAGGCTACCACGTATTCCAGACATATCCAGACACAACCAAGCAATAAACACAAACATCGTCATCCACACGATCACACTAACCTGGACTCTTGGCATAAACAGCCTGCACATTAGTCCGCAATCATAACAAACAATTCTCACACGCATCTCAACCACATTTACTACAAATCACTCACATTCTCATGCCCACATACACATCGAACACACCACATTTCCAATTCCACATTCCACGCTCGGTCACGCACCAATCACATCATTTTCGTTAATTGCCATCGCGACCCGCGTAAACACGCCTCAGGCCCACACGATCGCGCCCCGAGCATCACACGCCTCGGTCCGATCCCATTTCCTCGGCCCGCGTAAACACGCCTCAGGCCCAAACGATCGCGCCCCGAGCATCACACGCCTCGGTCCGATCCTGCTTTCCTCAGCCCGCGCCAAATGTGACAGGCCTATGTGACCGAAACCCGAGCTTACCATGCCTCGGTCCGATCCCGGTCTCACCCAAGCTGATCATGCCTCGGACCGATTTCCACTTTCTTCAGCCCACGCCAAATGCGACAGGCCTACGTGATCGCGACCCGAGCTTAAAATACTCGGCCCGATCCCACAGTCGTATCACGACCCGCGTAAACACGCCTCAGGCAGGTTCAGTTCCCCGCGTAAACACGCCTCAGGGATTTAGTGATCACACGCACGTCGCACATCACAAGTCTCACACGTGCACACACTCGAGCATCAAATACGCGCTCTCAGACGCGCCTAAATCAATCAATTCTATTCAGTCACATCACAACATACAACCAACACACAAATTGGCATTTTTCGCACTCAAAACGACCATATCTCAATCCCGGCCCTTCACGACACTTTCATGAAATTCCGAGCCGGATCTAATGGCGCAAACCACACGCCAAACAGCCCATCACAGCACTTCAAACCACACATCACAGCCATCAATTTGCCATTTTCACACCCAAAATCACAATATTTCATTCTCGGCTCTTCACGACACTTCCATCAAATTACGAGCCGGTCCTAATGGTACTAACCGCATACCAAACAGCCCATCACAGCACTTCAAACCACATATCACAGTCATCAATCGACTTCTAAAGTTCCACAAAAAATTCCCGATTTCACACCTAAGGTCCGCTAATCCAATTAATTCCTAATTTCCACTAAATCGCATCTAAACGGGCCCGAAATAACCCGATATACTAGGCGAGGTTTAGATCGCGACTTACCAAGCTCTAAACTAACACGGTTAGAGCGAAAGCGGCGGCAAAACCAAGCTCTAACGGCGGCTTGTGGCGGCGGTGACGATCAGCGGTGATCGGGAGGAACGGCGGGCGACGGTGGCTTGGGCGGCGGCCAGTGGGACTCACAGCCAAGAGATGGAGACCGAGAGGGAGAGAGAGAGAGTCACGGTGGCGACGGCTCGGCGTGAGGGCGGCGAACGGGCGGTGCGGCGGCGGACGGTGGCCGGACGGCCAAGGGGCGGCGAACGGCGAGAGGGGGAGGCTCACGGGGAGAGAGAGAGAGAGTTCGGGAGGGAGAGAGAGATGGAACCGTGAGGGTGAGAGAGAGAATGGGTCAAGGCTTTTTGTCCAAGTTTTGACCCATAATCGGCAATTTACCAAAATGCCCTTCTCTAATCTTTTCATCCGACGGCCGAGATTCGATCTTATCTTGAAACCGACGGCCGAGATCGAATCTTTCCAAAAATATCCAAGGGCAATCTTGTAATTTCTCAAAAAGTTCAAGGGCAAAATTGTCTTTTCCAAATTTTAGGGCGAAATTACCAAAATGTCCTTGCCCTTTATAACTAGCCCTTTAGAAATCCTTAGGGGTAAAATGGTCACTTTCTCATTTTCTTACCCAAATTGAATTTTTTTGAAGGATTCGGGCACACCCAAAAATCGCACGTTACACCCGCAACGTCGTCCTAACGTTCTGCCGTGACTTCCTAATTTTTCGATGCCCAATTTGGTCTAAATTTAATAATTAAATTCTATATAATGTAACTCGTGCATATCTCTGACTAACGAGCGGCTTTCCGGGAAATCCGCAGAATTGACCCGTGACTGATACTAAATCGAATCATGTGCAATTTATTCAGACCGTAACGACTTCGGTTGTCAATAAAATCGCGAGGATCGATCACTAGTTCCGATGAGTACAATCGTTTGGAATAGGTTTTGGATCATTCGTCAATTCATTTCGGGGTCAAACGGAATCACCCGTGATCCACGTGTATGACAATAACGAATAGGCCCATCACTATCCTAAGATCGGCCTACACTGGCTCAAAATGTCACCTCGACGATTTTATGGTCGAAAGTCAGTTCGCGATCGAATTCCTCTATTCGTACGAATTTAAATCCCCCATTAACCTTTCCCTAATGATTAGTATCCCAGGAATGATCAGTTCCGGGCGAGACTACCTTCAAGTACATTAATAAAATCGGCTATTTCATAATTCTCAATTGGGCGAAATTTCGGAATGTCACACAAGGGGCCTCCGACAATAGCAACAGATACATTCTATAAATAACAATGATTCTGAAAAAAATAAAAATAAACATGATATCGGCGCAAATATAAATATCGATCCTTTGTTTAGGTAATAAAACTTACATCAACGGCATCTAAGGCTCGAAACCGGATCGCCTGGACTTGCTCCCCCTGAAAACTCGCATATGCTAAATCTAATATGGAAAAAAAGCTAATTAGAAGTCCATAAATGTGAGGATGAGACCCAAATTGAGATGTGTAGTTGACCCTAATCAAGACACACACACATATACATAACTTGTCGTAGTAGACCCTCTTGTTTTGCATGGCATGGCTCGAAGGATCAAAACCAAGAGAAGCAAACCAAGTTTCAAAACCAACTCATAGAAACTGAGAGCGGAAGAAGAAACACAAGTTTTCCTCGCCCTTCTTGTGCAATTAGCTTTGACACTACTTTCTCTCTCGCTTGCTCACTCTGATGAGCTGTTTCTAGAAAGAAGGGGTTCATTGGTCGAGGTCGTGCCGGGCGAAAAATTCAAAGTGTTTGGTCATGAAATTTGGACACTCCAGCCATTTTTCCAAGCAAACAATTTAAATCGTCTGGCAATCATGGTATTCAATTCCTCGCAACTTGCCAAGGAAGAAGAGAAACGAGGGAGTGGGTGTTGAAGATTGATTCCTAGTTTTGAATAACATATTGAAAATATGAGTTGTCGAGCATACATAACAAAATTAATTATACGTCGCTACTTATAGGTTGTCATGTAGATCTATAGTACCCACGATACAATTCTCCGAGGTAGTAAACACATCCAAAATAGGGTAAAAACTGGTCTTTGCATTGGTAAAACAACATAAAATATGGTAAATGTTTTATAAAAAAGTCCATCATTCCCATTGATTTGCCAAATAATACGTTGAATATGGATAAGATGTAGATGTCAACACGTACGTAAAATATATCCTTGTAATAATCAATAGATGAATATAATTGCATGATATCTTTAGTTCAAATTCTATTTAGATTGACGCAAAAGAAAAGAGCTTATTAATTGGTTATATCGACATACTTATTGATTTCGATGTCAAAAGACTGAGCAATACCACCACCTATCAAACTAAAATATAAATTTTGCACAGGTGGATATGCAAATCTCACGTGACAAGGATTAATTGAACAAGCCAATAAGTGAGAGAGAGACCCAAATCTAAGTTACTCAGTTAAAGCTTTGAAATCCACCTAGTTTTCTAAACGGATGAAGATGCAAAGAGCACACGCCTCTTGCTGGAGTAAGTCCAACACCAAATTTGCATGATGCGACTTGCATGATTAACACGACCAAGAGAAGACTACAAAATCTCGCAACGGAATAACATGAACTGAAAGAGGAAGAGGAAGAGGAAGAAGGAAGAAGAAGCCCCCTGTGCCATCTTTGCTCTCGTCTTTGCACTCTCTTCTCTGCTTTTCTTTTATAGAGATTTTGTTCGGTCAAAGACTTTGCTCATTCAATTTCATTGTGCTCTTGGGTACAATGGATGCGCATGACAAGCTACAATATTTTAATATTTTTTTTCGATTTATTGATTTATTATTTCCTTTTCTTTTCTTTTTCTTCCCTTCTTCCTCTAGTCGGTTGCCAAGCCTAGGTGATGGCCGGCGAGCTGGCCACTAGCGAGGTCGACCTCGCCAGCTTGGCAATGGCAAGCCTTGCTAGTGGCTAGGCGAGGCTAGCCCTCATTGGATTTAGCAAGGGCCGAGCCTCGCCAGGGGTAGGCAAGCTTTGCCAGAGATCGGCAAGGTCGACCTTGCCGGCATTCGCCTCTGGCTAGTCATCGGCCATCGCCGAGGCTCCGCAACCAGTTAGAGGAAGAAAGGAAAATAAATAATTAAATAAATCGAAAAAAGTATTAAAATATTATAGCTTGTCATGCACATCCATAGTACCCAGGATACCATTCTTCAAGGTGGTAAACACATCTAAACTAGGGTAAAAGGGCCTTGCATTGTTAACATAATACGGTGAATACTTCAAGAGAAAGTCCATTATTCGCGTTGGTTTGCCATATAATACATTGAATGGGGATGAATTGTAGATGTGAAACTGTATCTAAAATATGTCCTTGGAATAATAAATACATGAAAAGAATCCCATAAGATTTTTAGTTCAAGTTCTACTTAGATGGATTAACGCAAAGGAAAAGGGCTTTTAATAAGTTGTATGCGTAATGTTAAGTAAGTGAATAGATACAACTTAGGTTACTATGAATTAATGCTAAAGAAAAGAGATTATCTATAATTTACTGATTATGCAACAACCATACTCGATGAGGATTAGGGAAAATTACAAAAAAAGTCCTAAACATATTGCCATTGTGCTTCGACAAAAAAAAAATTACAATTGTGTCAATTCACTCGTAAACCTTTTTTTGTGCCAATTTAGTTCTAAATATTTTGCTATCGTGCTAATGTAGCCAATCCTTCTACTTTTGGCCGGTTGGTGCTGACATGGACGCCGATTCAGTCGACGCGGCAATTTTTTAACTTTTTTTTGAATTTTTTTATTTTTCTTTTTATTTTTCTATTTCCTTTTCTTCCTCATAGTGGCCAACGAGGCTCAGGCAACGCTCGTCGGCCACTAGGTGAGGCCATGGTGATGCAGGCGAAGGTGACCATGGCCTCACGCATCTAGGCGAGGCCACCTTGCATGCAGCCCCCAAGCCTTGCGCCCAGATCACATCGCTAGGGTCTCGCCACAGGCGTGAGCGAGGCTGACTTCGCCCACGGCCGGCAAGGGCTTCACGGCCCTTGCCAGCCACTATGGGGAAGAAAATGAAAAGGAAAATATAAAAAATTGATAAAAATATCGAAAAAAATATTAAAAAATTGTCGGCCGACCAAAATTGGCCGGATGCACTGAATTGGTACAAATGCAAAATGTTGAGGATTAAATTGGCACAAAAAAATGGCTTAGAATTGAATTTGCTTAGTTGCAAAATATTTAGGACTGTTTTGGTAAATTCTCGCAAGGATTATCAATTAGATACTTAGATCAGCCTGTGTTATGTTCCTATGCTATAATAAAACTGATTTGTAGTACAATTTGCGACATGATTCGTATATTGAACGGTATAGTATTGACTTGTCCATGTTTAAGACAACTCCACGTTCCCTTAACTAGGGAAAGACTGACTAAAAGAGCCTGAATTTTTAAGTTCTAATGTTTTGGAGTAACATATTTAGGATGTCTTACCGATTTACCACCTTTTATTCCGACGAAGGGCCTCCACCAATAGCGATAGATACATTCTCTAAATAAAAATAATGCTGAAAAAAAAAGTGATATCGACGCAAATATGAATATTGATCCTTTGTTTAGGTAATAAAACTTACATCAAAGGCATCTAAGGCTCGAAACCGGATCGCCTGGACCTGCTCCCCCTAAAACCTCGCATATGCTAAATCTAATTTGAAAAGAAAGCTAATTAGAAGTCGATAAATGTGAGGATGAGACCCAAATGAGATGTGTGGTTGACCCTAATCAAGACACACACACACACATATACATAACTTGTCGTAGTAGACCCTCTTGTTTTGCATGGCATGGCATGGCTCGAAGGATCAAAACCAAGAGAAGAAAATCAAGTTTCAAAACGAACTCATGGAAACTGAGAGCGGAAGAAGAAACACAAGCTCTCCTTGCCCTTCTTGTGCGATTAGCTTTGACACTACTTTCTCTCTCGCTTTCGCTCTCGCTCTCGCTTTAATGAGCTATTTCTAGAAAGAAGTGGTTCATCGGTCGAGGTCGTGCTGGGCGAAAAATTCAAAGTGTTTGGTCGTGAAATTGGGACACTCCTGCCATTTTTCCAAGCAAACAATTTCAATTGTCTGGCAATCATGGTATTAAATTCCTCGCAACTTGCCAAGGAAGAAGAGAAACGAGGGAGTTTGATTAACACATTGAAAATATAAGTTTTCACAGATACATAACAGTACCTTCATAAAGTACCATCACTCGGGATCTTATCTCAATAGACTATTGGATTTCTACTTATCCGAGCTATGTGCGACTTGTACTTTTGGAGGATAGTATGGAAGGTACTTGTGTTAAAGTCTCTCACCCCACTTGTCAATGAGATTTACATGCTCTTTATATACGTATGTTCCTTATTCACATATTTTCAAGTTGAACCTTCTGACATAACTCCGGAGCCACATTCTATTCCTTTTATTTCATCTATGTGGCCCCTATTTGTCAAATTTTTCTCGCGAAACAAACCCAGCCCTAATTCCATCGGGTTTCGAAATTTTCGAAGTCTAATCTTCTAGGAAGAGCAAATAATTGACCCCAGTAGGATGCAAACAAGAAGAACGCGTACGATTCTGTCTCTTTGATTTCTATTATCGAGTCCCGTCGCAATCGTCGTGGTGTCAGAATCGTAATTTCCCATGTTATTTCGGGCTTTCTCTTTGCCGGTTGGAGTCAATGGTCAGATATCAACGGTCAGCGCTAGTCGGTTTCAAAGCCGTGTGCCTTTCCGCACCGAATCACAACCCCCCCTCTCTCTCTCTCTTCAAATTATAAAAATTCATAGAAAAAAACAGTGATATCCATGCAAAATACGTACAAATTTCACAGATACTTACATCAACGACATCCAGGGCTCTCCACCGGGTCATTTGGAACTGCTGGCCCCCTCCCTAAAAACTTGAAGAGAAAGAAAAAGCCCGAAAAGTTAATAATTCTCCTGATCTTTGTTAGAAATGTTTAGGACAAAATTGGCAAATCGTAAAAGGTTAAGACTTAATTTGCACAATTGAAAAGTTTATGACTAAATTGTAAATCATCGAAAGGTTTAGGACTAAATCAACACAATTAAAAGGTTTAGGATTAAATTGGCACAATTAAAAATTTTAGAACTAAATTGGCTTATGTACAATAGGTTTAAGATTTTTTGGACAATTTTCCCAGTAACATTTGTTAAGTTGCTATGAATTGGAATTTGCTATTCAGGGAAAAAGAAAACTACAAGTATTATAATTTTAGTATGGCGTTTATTTTGTTCCATAACTTTTCAATTCATCATTTGAGTATCATAGCTTTTAAAAAGTATTTACTTGAGTGACTCCGGTAACATATTTCTAACTCTTCACCCGACTTGGAACATGTCCGATGTGTTTCTTTTCCGTCAGATTTAAGCCCAAATGGCCTTCGTCACCATCTATGTGCCATAATTCAACATGATTAGAACACCACATGTGCCATACATCGGTGGTGTCCTTGATTTCACGGAGCCAGCATCATCAGCAACCTCTCTCCTTGCACTCTATAGTGCTTTTCGATATAGACAATTGATATTTGATATCAAGCGAAACGATGCGATTATTCATGGTTTAGAGCAAATTCCTCGTTCCTGAACTTGGGTAAAAACTAAAAGAGAAGGCATGTGAGGGCAGGGCTGTCAAAATATATAAGACGATCTGTTCAGTTAGTAAAAATGCGGCAAGAGACAATAAGAAGTATATGGAGAAAATCTGAATACAACACAAAATGAAGCCATAAGCTTAACCAGTAATTTATTTGACTTGTCATGTAAAAGTTACAATATATTGATGCTGACATGACATGAATTGATACGATCATAGGTACGAGTATAACAGATAGATGACGATTTGGCGGCCCTAATATGGGGTTTATGCAGTTTTAATGTAGTGGAGAAAGGGTTGCGGCGGCACGACACCCTCCGTTCGAACAAACGATCTCCTACAACAACAATAACCATTTCAGTAGCCTGATTTACCAATCAATAACTGGCTGTAAATCTCATGTTGATGACCATTGATTGATAGCCAATAAGCGTGAGACCCAAATAGTAAGTACCAGTTCAGATATGCATGTATGCATGTATAAATCATTCTCAGTCGAAGTCGTGCTTGGTAGAGCTCAATTCCAAAAGTCTCTGGTCACGAAAATTCATCTAAGGTTGAGATAGAAAAGATCCTCATCCCAATCATTTGTTACACTAACAATCAACCCGAATGAACCGAATAGCAATATTGGACACCCAAAAAATAATGTCCAAACTTTTAAATTTGGATCGTAAAAATAAGGATATATTAAAAAAAAAATTCATGTTCTATTGTTAATGTGCTATGGTCCTTGTCCAATTTCGGTTTGTGCAGTTTATTCTGACACATTTTATTTTTGAACTTAAATTCAGTCCCAATTTTCAGACCGTCTCTCATAAAATCATTTCCACTTTCCAATACACACTTTTCGTGCATATCTTAACCCATACTATCTAATATTTTCTCATAAAGCATGATCAAGATAGTTCACAAAATCTATGACGAGCAAACAAAAGTAGCGATATATCACTGCTTATAGTTTGTCGTGCGCATTTATAGAACCCAAGTTACCATTCTCCGACATGATAAACACATCTAACATAGGGTATAATGGTCTTTGCATTGGTAAAATGATGTAAAATATGGTAGATGTTTCATAGAAAAGTCCATAAATCGCATTTATTTGCCTCATAATACATTGAATAGGGATGAAACGTAGGTGCGAATACGAATGTAAAATATATCCTTGTAATAATGATTTCACATAATATCTTAAGTTCAAATTCTACTTAGATGGATTAACGCAAAAGAAGAGAGCTAATTAATGGGTTGTATATATAATGGTCAGTATGTGGATGTACACGGCTTAACTATGAACCAACATATGTTATAAAATATGCCATTGCTATGATGGTTTTTAGTACAATTTGCGACTTGATCCATATAGTATGCACTTGTCCATGTTTAAGACAAGTCTTCATTCCCTTAACGAAGGAAAGACTAAGGAAAAGAGCCTGAATCTTTATGTTCTGGTTTTTTGGAGTAACATATGAATGGTGTATTACCAATTTTATTATTTTTGGTCGAATGTATTACCAATTTACCACCTTTTATTCGAAGGAAGGGCCTCCGACATTAGCAACAAATGGTTAGGCAAAATACGTTCTCCAAATTATAATAATTCTAAGAATAAAACAGTGATATCCATGCAAAATACGTACAAATTTCACAGATACTTACATCAACGACATCCAGGGCTCTTCACCGGGTCGTTTGGAACTACTGGCCCCTTCCCTAAAAACTCGAAAAGAAAGCAAAAGCCAGAAAGGTTAATAATTCTCCTGATCTTTGTTAGAAAATTGACTTACGTATGCTAAATCAGATGTGCAGCTGACACTAATCAATACACACACATATACATTTACATACCACTTTTGCATGAGAGGCCTTTTTGAAGGATCAGAAGCAAGAGAAGAAAACAAAATTTCGAAAACAGATCATAAAAACTGAAAGAGGAAGAAGAAGAACGAGCTCTCTCTGCCATTTTTCTGCAATCAGTTTCGACGCTATTCTCTTCTCCCCTCTCCCCCCCCTCTCTCTCTCTCTCTCTCTCTCGTCAGATAAGCTGTTTTGGGTCGTTCCCTATTTATAAACAAGTGGTTCATCAGTCAAGGTCCCGCCCTCTCAAAATTCAAAGTCTTTGGTCTTAAAGTTTCCATAGTCCTGCCATTAAAGTAGGTGGCGAAGGTTGATTCCTTCTTTTGAATAAAAATGTTGAAAACATTGAATTTAACAAGCATGAATAGCTCCTTCGTATAGTACTATCACTCAGATCTTGTCTCGGTAGACTATTACATTTATGCTTGTCCGAACGGTGTGTAACTCATACTTTTGAAAGATGGTATTCGAGGTGTTTGTGGAAATGCCAATTTAGGGTGTTCGTTCCTTCAATTCTATGATGCTGACTGCGGCATCACTCTTTAGTTACATTTTTAGAATGAGGAACCATTCTCACATGAAATTTTATGAGTACTGAGTGGTTAAAATTTGTTAATTATTTCTATTTTTTTATTTTTTTGGCAACCTTTTATTTGGGTTGTTCTATTTTGATAATGCAAAAACTTAAAATTTACACTTCATACATGAGTAATACCTTTTTGACCAAAAACAATATTGTATTAGTAATACATTAATAGGGATTTAGATAACATCTCGATATCTTATATTTGGAACAAAATATAATGATAACGGAGAGAATTTTTCCTGACGAAAAGTTTTTTCCTACTCACTTTTAAGTACACCATCTCTGACAACTAAAAACCACTCGTTTTTCTTGGAATGACTCTCATGGAATATATAACCCCGTGAAAGTTGATATAATCGTGTTTCACAAAGAAGTGGTTCGGTTAAAGTTGTGTTTATTGGGTAAAAGTCAAAGTTTTTGCTCGTGGAACTTTAACGGTCTCATCAATTTTTATTTTTTATTTTTTTTTTATAAGTGGCCAATGCTGCGATGCCCTTCTCATCGTGGGGTTCTGACCAAGGAAGAAGGAGTTTGAGTTAGAATATATGCATGAGTTTACCATGAAGGTTTATATTTGTATGCTTCCGAATAATAGAGGTGTTTAAGTATCTGACAGAAAGTTTAATTCCAGCTCCTAGAAATTTAAAGTGAAATAAAAGGCCTTTATCTCATCATCTTCAATTCCCAACTTGAACTAATGCGTAGATGACGGAAGCCATCACTATACATAGACATGATCCATGGGCGCGTTTGGACATTAGGGGTCGAATACCAGGCCTAAAAGTCTTTGCTCGAGCTTATACATTACGTATTATTCATAAAGTGATCGAGTCTGAGCGGACCCAAGCAAGCCAATATGGACATACTCAAATCTAACTCAAACCTTAAAAGAAAATTGCTTGTTCAGGTTCGGTAATATCGTACTATAGACCTTTGACGGCTCAAGTGAGCTCAAGTAGGGGAACCAGCAAGCCAACAGGTCCACGATGAAGTGTCATAGGACATTATAGTTTTTAGATAGTGATTACTTAATAACTTCTTTCTTCTATTTTACGGGAAAAAAGTAGAAGAAAAAGAACATGCTTTGCGTGTGAAAAAAAAAAGTATAAATTTTCAAGGAAAGTTGGAGATCTGTTTCATTATTTGGGAAAAGAATGAGGATTTAACTTCCCAAAAGTTAGAGATTTCAGAAATCGTGATTGCATGTGTTGGAAATTTAATTTACTTTTAAATTACAATTTTCCTCTCATTTAATAAATTGTATTATTCGCTGAACATAGTACACCGGGTCATGGAATTTGTTGCTGAAAGTTTGAGGTTGAAACTATTATTTAGGTTTAACTTCTTCACATACAAAGATATTATTTTTCTCAAACATTGAATCTAGCAAAGCCTAAAAGCCCTTGGGCTCTCTCCCTCTCCCTACTCAGCCCACAGCCCTCGTCGCGGCCAGCGCCGCTAGCGAAACCCCAACCACATTTATTTTGAAAGAGAGATATATATGGAAATCCATTGGGGGTCCAGTTGCTGTCCTAACTAAGGGGAGCATCGTCGATTCTTTATACTTGCAAGCAAGTTCAAGAAAGTTTTCTTTGAAAGCTGGGTTAGAGAGCGAATGAGGAGGGAGCGAGACACGGGTAGCATGTGACGACGACATTATCCTAGTCCAACAAGTGGTGGCGTTAGTGTGCAGAGTTGAATTTCGATTCATTGTTGATTAATGTACGAAGTATTAATTTCGATTTGCAAAAATTTTCCATCTGCAATAAGAAGATATATATTGGACATCCAACAAACCTTTGATGGATAATAGCAAATCCAATGTTCATTTTACAGTACAGGGCCCAAATGCAGAGGTCCAGCTATCTAGAGGCCCATGAAGGAACCTACAAACCCATGAGCCGATCTAGGGGAGGTTTTCAGTCCGTACAAGTGACCCTATACTAAAGCAGTTTGTATGCAATTGATGGGATTTGAATAGGTGACCTCTAATTTCCAAATTATAAATCTACTAATGCCACAATCAATTGCACCAGCCCTAAATGTAGTGTTTGCTGTAAGTGAAGCAGTAAAGATAGTTAAGACGATTACCATGATGATCATGATAATCATATGCCAATTTCCAACATTTTTTCACACATCTCTTTATTCATTTCCTTACTGTCACCCATTTTTCTTTTGTTTGACAGTTTTTAACGTTCTTTTTTTTTTTTTTTGCTTTTCTGTTCTTATGAGTACACATCCTCCTTTTTTTGTATGTTCTTTTGATTAATCATTTTCCATCTTATTTTGTTTTTGCTTTGTTGCTATGTGAAAACATGTCTCTACTTCAAGGTCAAATTGGGAAAATTTTCAAATTCATCTTAATTGTATTCATATTAAAATATTATAGACCTATTGGACATAATTTAGATTGTGATTTGGATGCAAACCGTCCATATGAATATACAAGAACAAGCTCTTTCTTAAAGATTGCCTCTAAGAATGACATTTAAGATTCTAATTTGCAAGGGACTAATGATTCTCCTTACAAAAGAGTTTTTTTCTTGCACTCTCCACTCATTTTGTTTCTAACTAGGATGTGTGCTTGCTTTATTCAATACCATGAGTTTTGTTTAACCGAAAAAATGAACATTAGCTACAATGAATTTTAATGATATTCTTATTTTTTTGTAACTCTTTCCATTAAATATTTCCTTGGAAGATTTTTACTATCGTCTCTTAATTTTACAATAATATCGTTGATTACATATAAGATTTCAAAATGTTATATAACAACGACAATTTGGGACATTTCTAACTCTAGTCGAGTCCCTACATTTATTTCCACCTTTATTTTGTTCAAAAGATAAATATTTACATGAAATATGATATAATTAATGAATAATTATACCAACAAACATATTCTAATTTTACACAACTTAAAAAAAAAAAATTACGCCTGGGCAATGCATGGGTATGCTACTACTTTAATTGGATCGATTTACAATAGAAAGGACAATACTAGATCTCTTGCTGTTCCATTTAATAGACTTATTATATACTATTCATTTTGCAAGTGATACTCATCTGTGTACATGCCTAATCTTTCTCATTTTAGCTTTTGTCCCTTCATTTTCATTGCAATTATCCATGACCATCAAAGAAACAAAAATTGAATTATACAAAAAAGTTGGAATATGCAATGGAATGACCTAATATTGTCACGAAAGTGCAATTAAGTCCTAAAACTTTTAAAAAGTGCAATTAAGTCCCAAAACTTGTCAAATTGGTACAATCAAGTCCTTCTGTTAATTCCATCCAATTTGGGTAACGAAAAATGCTGATGTGATTTTTTTTTATTTTACCTCTCCTACATGGCAATGACGTGGTTAAAATATGAAACATAAGACTAAAATGACGTCGTTTTGATCAAAATCTGATTTTTTTAATACAAATTTTATTTAAATTATATTAAAGATAAGAAAATTAAAATAATAAAAGAGGAAAACCAAGGCCAGGGCTTGCAGCCCTCACTGCCGGTCCCCGGCTTGGGGCCAGAAACCCTTACCTACGTTTTCCTTTTTTTGTACTTTTTAAGTTTGCTTTTTTTATATAACTTAAAAACAATTTTGTATTTTTTTTTGGTTGGGAAATAAAGTCATTTTGATCCAAATATGATTTTTGAAATTTTGTATCAAAAAATCATATTTGGACCAAAATGACATCGTTTTAGCCACGTCAGTGACACGTACAATAGAGGAAATAATAAAAAAAGCCATATCAATATCTTTTATTAGCCAAATTGGACGAAGTTAACAGAATGGCTTGATTGCACCAATTTGACAATTTTATGACTTAATTGCATTTTTTGAAAGTTTTAATACTCAATTGAATTTTCTTGACAAGTTTTATAACTTCTAGTGCACTTATCCCAAAAATTTTCAATATTATCTTAAGGAACCTTTTCATGTAGAAAAAAGAGAATGGCATCTTCAATTTGCTTGTTCGAGTTCACACTAATTTTTCTCGTTACTTTGGAAAATCCTGTCAACTTAATGACACTATTCATTTCTAGCAGCATACTAGCTTATTAAGAGATGAAAAAATTATCAATGATCAAAAATTAAAATGAATTGAGCTAAGCATTTGATATAAAAAATTATGCATATGTGCACTGGAAGTCCTAAAACTTGTCATGAAAGTGCAATTAAGTCCTAGAACTTGTAAAAAATGCAATTAAGTATTAAAACTTGTCAAATTTGTTCAATCGAGTTCTTCCATGGGAAAATACCATAAAAAATCCAAAATTATGCCACTTGTGACAAATTTACCTTGAAATTTTTTTATGACACGAAAAACCTCAAATTATACCCATTGTGACACATTTAGGGTCTACATAGCAACGTTTCTGTTCCCAGAAACAATTTTTTATCGAAAATAGTTTTTTCTATTTCTACTTCTTGGAACAGTTTCTGAGCAAAAAATAGCGTTTAGTAACTGCACAAAATTTCTATTCCTGGAATAGAAAAAGAAAAAGAATAGAAACGTGTTTAGGGCGCGAATGATCCATTTCTATTCCATGGAGGAGTTTCTCTTTTCTGGGCTACCGGCAGAGGACGGCGGGTGGCGGTGGGGGGCGGAGGACGGTGGTCGGCGGCGGCAGAGTATGGCGGCCGGCGGTGGGAGGCAATGGAGCATGGCGGTCAGCGGCGGAGCACGGTGGCATTGGGCGGCGGTGACGGCAGCGGGGGGCGGCGGCGGGAGGTGGCTGGCGGCGAAGGGTGGCCATCGTTGGTCGATGGAGCACGGCGGCCGGTGGCAAAGGATGGCGGTCGATGGTGGGTGACCGGCGGCATCGGGTGGCTAGAGGCGGGAGGTGGCCCGGCCGGCCGAGGCGGCCGGGCCGGGTGGTGGCCGACGTCGGGCGGTGGAGCACCATGGCCGGCGGCGGAGGATGGCGGCCGGTGGTGGGTGGCGGTGGCGACGGAGGATGGCGGCGGTGGTGGGTGATCGCCGCGTCGGGTGGTTGGCGGGGAGGCGGCCGGCGCCGGGTGGCGGCCGCGCGTCGGGCGATGGAGCACGGCGGCCAACGGTGGAGACGGCGGGCGAGTGGCAGTGGCGACAAGCGTCGAGCGGCGGAGAACGTGATCGACGACAAGAGGCAGCCAGCGGGCGGGAGGCGGCCGGCGAGCGTTGGCCGGCGGGCGGCGGCGGCGGAAGGCGGGCGGTAGGTGGCGGCGAAGGATGGCAAGAGGTAGCGGTGGGCGGGTTGCGACCGATGGATTGTTTCTTATTTTTGGAGAATTCTAGAAAAAAAATCGTTTCTTTTTTCTTGTTCCAGAAATAATAAGCATATTTTTTTGGCTTCTTGTTTATGTTCCAAATCTATTTCTGGAACAATTTTTTGTTCCAGAAACAAAAAAATAGATTTTTTTTACTAAACGGATTTCTGTTCTTTTTCTGTTCCGGGGAACAAAAGAACAGAAAAACAAAAAAACAGAAACGTTACTAAACAGACCCTTACCCCACAACACTTTGGCCCAAGGGCATTTTCGTCTTTTTCCTTTTTCTATTTTTTTTTTTTTTTTTCTTTCTTCTCTCTTCCCTCCGCCGGCCATGGCGGAGGGAAGCAGGCGAGGGCGGCCCTCGCCCGACGCCAGCGAGGGTCGCCCAACACCGGCGAGGGCTGCTCTTGCTGGCTTCCCTCCACCATGGCCGGTGGAGGGAAGAGAGAAGAAAGAAAAAAAAAAGGAAAAAATATTAGAAAATGGAAAAAGACGAAAATGCCTTTGGACTAAAGTGTTGTGAGGTAAATATGTCACAATAGGCATAGTTTGGGGTTTTTCGTGTAACAAAAAAAATTGAGGATAAATTTATCACAAGTAGCATAGTTTGGGGTTTTTGGTGATATTTACCCTTCTTCCATTAATTTCGTCGAATTTGGCTAACGGAAAATGCTGATGTGGCTTTTTATTATTATTATTTTATCTATCTTACGTGGCAATAACGTAGCTAGAACAATGTCATTTTGGTTCAAATATGATTTTAAATAAAAAATTAATTAAATTGTATAAAATTTTAAAATAAGATAAGTATTTTTTTAAAAAATAGAGAAGCAACAAACTAGCAGCGAGGGCTACAAACTCTCGTCGCCATCGCCCCACCATCGCTGGGAAGGGCCATTGTGGGTCGCCAAGCCCTGGCCAATGGTCGACAACCCTCGCTGACTCGCCGACCCTTCCCAACGAGGGTGGGGCGGCGGCGGGGAGGGCTGCAAGCGAGGGCTTGCGGCCCTCCCCGCCTGGTTTGTCCCTTTTTTTTTTTTAATATTTAGCTTATTTTTCAAATTCAATTTAAATAATTTTTTAACAAAAATCACATTTGGGTAAAAAAAAAAACGACGTCATTTTAATCATGTCATCACCACGTAGGATAGAAAAAAAAAAAAAGCCACATTGGCATTTTCCATTAACTAAATTGGATGGAATTAACGGAAGAACTCGATTGAATCAATTTGATAAGTTTTGGGATTTGATTGCACTTTTTGCAAGCTTTTATGACTCAATTGTACTTTTGTGACAAGTTTTAGAACTTCCAATGCACTTATCCCAAAAGATTATTTGACTATAAGCTCAACCAGTGAATGATCACAAAGAAGACACCAAATTATGGGGGACGACGTGGGCGCGACATGCCTTGAAGGATGATGACAACCAAGAGAAGACAACAAAATCTCACAAATGGACGAGAGAAAGTAGAAGCCAAAGAGGAAGAAGGAAAAGAAAGAGAAACACTCTGTGGCATCTTTTCTCTTTGGGTTGTTGGAGCTAGCAATATAACCTAAATGGGGTGAATAAGTGATTTTAACTAATCTTGACAAATTTAAAGCGGAAGTAAAGTAGTCAAAATTAGAATCTGAACAACAACAATAATGGTTTGATGATATTGATCAATGCGTAAATGTCAAAGTCTAAATATCAACAAAAGTTTAATGCAATTTATCAGTGTGCAAAGATATATCAAGAATAATTAGTAAGAATTATGGGATGAGAGAATTTGCACACAGAATTTATAATGATTCGGCTTAGATTGAGCCTCCGTTCACTCTTCCACACTAACAGTTTACTGGCTGAATTTCACTAGATAATCAATGAGAGATTAGAGTCAAGTTGTGACACTTATATCAAAGTGCTTCTACCCAAAGCTGGTGCTGCTTATACTCAAGCTGATAGATCTCACTATCTCATACCTAAGCACACACTTATGACATCGTTCACACCTCTCAAAGGATTACAATTGTAAGCTCACGGAAGACAAGTTTGTAATATCGAAGTACTCTCAAACTTTGAAATTTTTTTATTCTGGACCTCTCTATTCTCTTTGGTACTTTAGTTTCCTTTTATATTCCTTCACTTTTAATCTACCATTACCATTGACTCTCCAATCAACCCATTGGACTGGATTACGGGAAAAGTGTCAAAAAAATCATAAACCTTTTTTTTGTGCTAATTGAGTTCTAAACCTTTTGTTTTTGTGTCAATTTGGTCTTTTCGGCTAATTTTGGTTGGATTTTACTGATGTGGACGCCGGTCAACCGTCGATGCTGACATGTACAATTTTTAATAATATTTTTTTTGAATTTCGAATTTTATTTTTATTTTTTTCCCTCGCCAGCCTCTGGCGAGCCACGCTGGCCACTGGCGAGGCTCACCCTCTCCAGCGACGACAAAGGTGAGCCTTGCCATGGCTGAGCGAGGCTCGCCCAACCCTCACCAGAGGCTGCGAAGGCACAACCTTTGCCCCCGCAGCCTCTGGTGAGGGTTGGAGCCTTGCTGGCGGCTGGGCAAGGCTCACCCAGCCCTCGCCAGTGGCTGCGTGAGTCATGACCTCACCGGATCTAGTGAGGTCGGGCCTCACCCATGGCCAGCGAGATCGGGTCTCGTCTATGGCTAGGGAGGCTCGACCTTCGCCGAATTCAGCGAGGGCGAGCCTCGCCACGCCGGTCTCTGGCCTCTGGCCCATCGCTGGTATGGCGACTGGCTGGAGGAAGATGGAGGGGAGGAAAAAAAAGAAAAAGAAAAGAAAAAAAGAAAAAATAATTAAAAATTCAAAAAAATATTAAAATATTATTAAAAGTTATACACATTAGCGTTGGCGGCTGGCCGGCATCCATGTCAGCAAAATCTAGCCAAAATTAGCCGAAATGATTGAATTGACATAAAAATAAAATGTTTAGTACTCAATTGGCACCAAAAAAAGGTTTATGATTCAATTGGCACCAATATAAAAGGTTTATGATTTTTTGGACACTTTTCCCACGAGATTATGTAAATAAAATTGAGTAGCCGTTGAGAGATAACATCTGAATGTGATAACCCATACAAGCAAATCTGTAGTTTCCATAAATAAAGTTCTTCAATTGGGAAAGCAACTTGTCCATTGTCAATCAATCAAAGATTTCTTGCCTGAAAGATTTTGTTACAAACAATCTTTAAGATCGAAGATCAATCAACACTTTCTATATAAAAAAATTCGAGTCAAATCACTAGCTGTTGCGATATACAACACATTGTATTTTGAGTCTGAATAGACTTCACATAGAGTCTGAAGATGCCAAGTGTCTTGACAATATCCACGCGCAAGCGTTGAGGATGGGACCCATCACGGGATGTGATGGGTATTTGAAAAACAAAAGATTGTTGGTCAAAGTCGCGATCGGTAGAGCTTAATTTAACAAGTCTTTGTTCAAGAAATTCCAGTGCTGTCACCTTCTGGGCAAGTTCCATGCATTTCTCATTTGAATTCAATTATTTGCATCGACATCTTTGACCTCCCCAATCGATATCTCAATTATATGAACTATCCATCTATATAAGATAGAATAAATCTACATCTTAATTATATGTTACACTAGCGATGGACCCAAATGAACCAAATAAACATAAATTAATTTTAACTACTAGAAATAGTTGCCTAGCGATATCGGACACATAAAATAATGTCCAAGCTTCAAATCTAGTTATTCAAAATTAGGATAAAATTACAAAAAACATACCATGTTCTATTGTTAATGTGCTATGGTCCTTGTGCAAATTTGGTTCGTGCAGCTTGTTTTGACAGATTTGATTTCCGAACTAATAATATTCAGTACCAATTTTAGGACTTTCTCCCATAAAATCATGTCCACTTTCCAATACACTTTTTTTCGGGTATATTTTAACCTATACTTTCAAATATGTCCTTTTAAAGCATGATCAATAATACATCGCTACTTACAGCTTGTTTTGCACATCCATAGTACCCAAAATACCATTTTTCATATTGCGGAAACAAGCAATCAAACAATAAAATGACAAAACACGAAAATAGATCGAACACCAAATTTACGCGGTTCGGTTAAGGTGATCCACGTCCACGAAGAGAGCAGAAAAAAAATTCCACTATAGATTAAGCGATACAACGAATATTATAATCACGCTCGAGTCACTAAAACACTATCGATATTTCCCAGGCTCCAATAATTAAACGAATTAATCTCACACTGTGTTTAGCTCCATAATCTCTTACTTAATCTCACAAGGAAATTAACAAATCTCACCACAAAATTTAATCGGCTTCGATGCTTAAATACTTAATGTAAAGCTCTTTGTGCACGAACTTCCCGAAACTCACTCTGCATTGTTCACGGTGTCACTTGCAAAACACACGCAAGCTCCACACTCCGAAACAAGCCCTCAAACAAATATATATGGAATAGCACCGCCAGAGCAACTCTGACGCACATTAGGAAAGTTATTTTCCGTATATTTCCTTTTTCCTGTTTTGCTGGACATCCTTGTCCAACTTGGACTCTAACACCAGAAAAAGAAATCTGAATTTCCATGGCACATATTTGGGCATCCACAAATAATAATAATTTATCTGAAGTCGGGTTTTGTTCACGAGCTCAAACTCGATATATATTTTAACACTTCGAGGTGTTAAATACATCTAAGCTAGGGTAAAAGGGCCTTGCACCGGTAAATAATGTAGGGCGCGGTAAATGCTTTATGAAAAAGTCCATTATTCGTATTGATTTGCCGAATAATACATTGAATGTGGACGAAATGTAGAGGTGAAACCGTACCAAAAATATATCCTTGGAACAATAAATAAATGAAAAGAATCATGTGATATAGTTCAAGTTCTACTTAGACGGATTAACGCAAAGTAAAGGGCTTATTAATTGGTTGTATGGATAATTCAGACATAACATTGAAGTCACATTTTATTCCTTTTGTTTCGTCTGTGCGGCCCCTGTTTGTCAAATTTTTCTCTCGAAACAAACCCAGCCCTAATTCCATCGGGTTTCGGAATTTTCTAAGTCTAATCTTCTAGGAAGTGCAAATAATTGACCCCAGTGGACGCAAACAAGAAGAACGCGTACGATTCTCTCTTATATCGAGTCCCGTCGCAATCGCCGTGGTGTCACAATCGTAATTTCCCCTGCTATTTCGGGCTTTCTCTTTGCCGGTCGGAGTCAACGGTCAGATGTCAACGGTCAGCGCTAATCGGTTTCAAAGCCGTGTGCCTTTCCGCACCGAATCACAACCCCCCCTCTCTCTCTCTCCGACGGAACTGGAACACTCCGACGAGCTTTCCAATGGTCGCTCCGCCTCGTTTCGTCGTCGCCATTGCCGTCATCCTCCCGCTCCTCGCGCTCGCCGCCTCCGTCCACGGCGCCGACCCTCTGGTCGTCGCCTGCGGGAGCACCGGCAACTTCACCGCCAACGGCACCTACGCGGCCAGCCTCAGCGCCCTCCTCACCTCCGTCGCCGCCGACGCAAACGCGAACGACGCCGACTACGGCTTCTACAACCTCTCCGCCAGCCGGAGCCCCGACACCGCCAACGCCATCGCCCTCTGCCGGGGCGACGTCGGGCCCGCCGATTGCCGGAGCTGCCTGAACGATTCCGCCGCCGAGATCGCCCGCCAGTGCCCGGTGCAGAAGGAGGCGGTCCTCTGGTACGACTACTGCATGCTCCGGTACTCGAACCAATCCATTTTCGGAGTCGTGGACCGTTCACCTACCTACTACCTGTCGAACGTCAACAACGTCACCGGCAATGTCGATCAGTTCAATCAGGTTCGAGAACGGGAAGCTAATTCTTACATGCTTATGATCAACATGTTTCATTGAAAAAGACTTGCATGAATCAGTTGTTGTTCCATGAAAGCAGAGGGCATGCTGCTTGAATTCTTGAACTTTGTGTTTCCGGTAAGCCATTGGGATTGGCACATAGCTTTTCAGGGTAGTATGAGCTCACGGGAGCATTTGGTTTTAGGTATCATTCTTGGGTAGCAGCTGACAATTCATATTGCATTAAAGATTGAGTAGGATTTTACGGTTCGGATGGTGACAAAGTACTGAGTCTTGTTTTCTTGTCCTGACAGTAGTAGCTTGTAGTTTTGGATTTATTATCTAGGTTTTGAGAAATCTGATGGATGGTTTGAGAGACCGAGCTGCGAGTGGCAATTCGATGAGGAAATTTGCCGTTGGAAATGCGACGGCTCCAAACTTCCAAACTCTGTATGGACTTGTGCAGTGCACTCCAGACTTGTCACAGCAACAATGCGACGATTGTTTGGTGAACATTATTCGACAAATTCCTCAGTGTTGTAATCAGAAAGAAGGAGGGAGGGTTATTATTCCCAGTTGCAATATCAGGTTTGAAGTAGGCCGCTTTTTTGATCCTTCGGCTTATGAGCCGCCACCATCACCACCACTGGCACCACAGTCGCCCGTTTCTCCTACACCTACTCCAACGAATAACACATCCTCTAAAGGTACTTCCTTTTAATGTACAGTTACCTATGCCAAAGCATATTATTTGTGCTTTCAATTGTCTGTAGGACAAACATGATAATAATTGTGAGCAAGTTTAACTTCATTGAGCTCCTTCTAGAAACAAGAGACTAGGGGTTGTAAGTCTCCTTCCCCTCCTTCCCCTGCTCCTCCTCTCTGAGTATGGTTGCATTAAGTGGATTTTAAAGCATGATGTAATTCAACTTTTGATTCGGAGTGTAATAAATAACCGAGACACTTATGTTTCCTCTTGAATGAGATATAAGCATGAAAGAACTAGCAGACAAGAAATTAATGAGATTTCTGATGCATCATGAGTCTTTCTTTCTTTCGATTTAAGTATGACCGCGTAAAGTAATTTCATCAGGAAACTGATAGAATAACACCAAGGACTGCTTCAAATGTGCAAGCCCTTGTAAAAACTATTTCCGGTTATTGGGTCTACACACTATCTACCGTGAGTTTCTTGTCTAACATAAGAGCTCTTCCTTTTTCAGGAAAGGATACTAACTCAGGTCGTATTGCCCTCATTATCATAATCCCAGCTATTGGATTATCTCTTTTAATTGCTGGAATATTATGCATCTGTTTGAGGTCGAGAAGATTGAAGAAAAAATTTGAACGTAAGTTCTAATTACTTTCGCGTGACTGATTTTCTTAAAATACTGGGTGAATATGTGAAACAGATTAGCAGCCAATAGGTTCAGTCTTGATGTGCAAAAGCTAGTAACTTTCCAGGAATTCAGAGGTCGGTGATTTCTGACTAAACAAGGACAGATTCAATGTGGGCTATAGATATCAAAGTTCCCTGATTGCTCTGGAAAACCTTTTATCTGCTACCATCACCCAGAGGACAAATTTTTCTTTGAATGGATTAACTGTTAAATAAAAATAATTTACTATTAACTGTTAAATCAGCATACTGATAATGTCAAATTAGACAATAAGCAACTTTGGATTTTCCACTTTGTAGCTGTACCTGTAGATGAAATCAGAACTGCAGAATCCCTGCAGTATGACTTGAATACTATCAGAGCGGCAACAAATGACTTCTCTAATGCAAATAAGTTGGGACAAGGTGGATTTGGCATAGTTTACAAGGTAATCACTGCAATTGTTTATTCGTAAAATAACGAGAGAATTTGAAACATTCACATGCATATGGCTGCTTTTCGCATTCTTTTTCAGGGAACGTTGGCCGATGGAAAAGTTGTAGCAGTAAAAAGGCTGTCTGTAGATTTGGGACAAGGTGATCAATAATTTAAGAACGAGGTCCTCTTGGTTGCAAGGCTTCAACATCGGAATTTGGTTAGGCTCTTAGGTTTTTGCTTGGAGGGGAGAGAAAGGCTCCTTATATATGAATTCGTACCAAACTCAAGCCTCGATCACTTTATATATGGTATGATCAATGCCATTTTGTTACCAGCATCATCCAATTTAAGAGTAATTGAAGTGCATGTTCTTACCAATCTGCATTTGGAAAGTCACCTCGTGTTAGTCACATCCACTATAACCTTGTTCTCTAAATTAGCAACGCAAGTGTACGTATCGAACAAGTAATAAAGTGATGAATTAAAGTATCGTTCCCACAGAGATTGTAGACAAATCAATCAAATTACTTACTAAAGGTGAACAATTCTCAACTTTATCTAACCAATTAAAGATTTAATAAAACAATCGAAATTCTAGAGAAAACTAAATTAACCTATTACGATTGAAATTTCCGAAAGCTAAATTAACCAAGGCAGCAAACCAAAATCGAAAATAGAAATTCACAAACTAAACCTAGAAATTTCGAACATAAAGAAGCAAGAAGCAAAAGACTTTGATCAAGAATTAAAAACGTTAGAGCATCCGATTTCACTTAACCAATCAAGATTAATGAACCAAGCTCGTCATGCAATCAAATTGAAATCATAGTGTGATGGTAGAACTTCCTCATTTAAATTACTATCCTTGGTCCGGTATAACAACCCTACTTAGATTTAGCAACCCACACTTGGTCCATGTGAATTTAAGTAAACCTAAGTGCATTAAAATCTATGAATGTTTCCGGATTCAATAAACCACCCTTGATTTACTTACTACCGAAACCACACAAACAACCTAGTATATCTCTATCTAAGTTAAATTCATGGCTATATATCATAAAGCACTCGCATAGAATCTCCTTTCGGTTTCATCATGCAATAAAAATCATTCAAGTGGTGATCAAGCACTTCAAAACATTAAGAACATGGTATATAACTCACACATACGAGATCTAGAATTGCATAAACAAGTCTTGAAAATTAATCAATCATAGTTAAGCTACATCGTAGCTCTAACAACAAGTAGTCTAGAACATAATGAACAATAAACTAAAAACAATAACTAAACTAAACATGATGAAGAACTAGAACAGATTCACCAAGAATAATCCAATGCTTGATTTTTTTGTTGCCTTCTCCTCCTTCTTCTTCTTCTTTTTTTCTCCCTCCTAAATCACGTGTAATGTCTTTTTTTTTTATAGACCTCCTCTTGCTTTCCAAGAAACCTTAATCACAATAGGATTGCAATTAAAGGTTCTTCCAAATTAGGACTCCTCCAAAAAATAAAATTCCTTTTTTAGCTTGGACTTTGATTTTCTTCCCAAAATAGGCTTGATTCTTCTTGATTGCAGATTTGCATGGCTTTGATCTCCAATTTGGGAAGCTTCTACACGATTTAGGAACAATTGGATTGTTTCGGATACTTTTGCGCGTGGAAAGCCGGCAAATTACAGAATTAGTCCCCAAGCTCCCTTTAACTTCAATTACCTACAAAAATTAATTAAAATAAATAAATTAGACATCAAATTCAATTAAAACTAAGCAAATATTAAGTCTAAAATAATAAATAAACTCTATATAAAATAAAGTTATCAAACCTTTCGTCAATATGCTATGCAGATCCTGTTAGACGTAAGCAGCTGGATTGGGAAAGGCATCAAAAGATAATAGGAGACATTGCTCGTGGGCTTCTTTATCTTCACGAGGATTCTCAACTTCGAATCATCCATCGGGATCTTAAAGCAAGCAATATTTTGCTTGATGCGGAGATGACCCCTAAAATTTCAGATTTTGGTACGGCAAAGCTATTTGTGGTGGATCAAACTCAAGGCGCCACAAGTAGGGTTGTTGGCACTTAGTAAGTAATAGATAGCAGAGTATCTTAAGATAAATCCGGTTATATTTCCCGTGCTCTTCTCCATATAATCTGAATAGCTAGCAGATATAAAGGCACGACATATTAAATGGAATTGTGTTGAAAGTGCTCATTATTCCCGTGATGCAATGGGTACATGGCTCCAGAGTATTCAATGCATGGATTGTTCTCAGTCAAGTCAGATGTCTTTAGTTTTGGGGTGTTGCTACTAGAGATTATTATTGGTAAAAAAAGCAGCCGCTTCTGCATTGGGGATACCACAGAGGACCTTCTTAGCTATGTAAGAAAATATCTTTCAATCACTCTCCTTCCCCCAAAGAATCATCGGAAAAGAGTGGTGGACCGGAACTTGAATGAGTCGAGCAACTGTTTTTACCATACTGAGTTTGCGTTTGTGATTCATTGCAGGCATGGAGGAGTTGGAGGGAAGGGATCCCCTCAAATCTCATAGATCCTAATTTGGCCAATGGTTCAAGGACCGAAATGTTGAGGTGCATTCATGTTGGATTGCTGTGTGTTCAAGAAATTGAGGCCGAGAGACCAATCATGGGTGCGGTGGTTTTGATGCTCAATAGTTACTCCACCACCTTGCCACTACCATCACGACCCGCATTCATTATGCACAGCATCCCTGAATCTGACACAGCGTCGCGGGGGATGGCAACTCATTCGGATCAATCCGAGAACAGACTAATCCAAGGATCAGTGAATGAGGCTTCCATCACCGAGTTATATCCTCGATGATCACAGATTGGAATCTAAATTTGTGTGAGCCTTCTGTTCCAGTGTTAAATTTATTTTCTTTATGTATATGAAACTTCTCACAAGTCAACTACATTGTGATAGCATGTATCTTAAGTTATTCTCTACCATTGAACTATCTGAACCTGGAAGGAGACTGGATGGAACGACAGGCAATGTGTTATATCACTACATATATTGATATTGCATATTTTCATGTGTTGAATGGGTCGATTCATCCTGTAGTATGGATATTAGAATTACTGGCTATAGACAGTATTTACCTTGAAAAAGTTACTTCAATTGCATATCATACTAATCGAAAAGATATTTGAAAGTTACTTTACATTATGGAAATGTTATTAGTCACTTTTGGATGTTGACTTTAGATATATCTATAGTTAGTTATTTATGAGAAAACTACTGATTCTCATTAATAATTACTGCACTTTCCCCACATTAAGTATTTTTGACTAATTAGAGATATTACTAGCTACTGAAATTGTTGTGAAATCGGACGAAGTGGCGAAAGCGGATCGCAACTTTGCAATTAAGTCGGGAGCCGTAGAAATTTGATAGAGAAATAAACGAGGAACAATAAAGGGACACGAGAAATTTACGTGGTTCAATCCAAATGTCGGAACCTACGTCCACGGGGAGAACCGGCAAATAATCCACTAATAAATTGGAGAATTACAAGATTACAATCACTTACGCTCAAGTATTTTTCAGCCCTAGTATATACCCAGTATCCACAATGTTTAACAACTCAACTTGATGGACTCGACTTTTACACACAAATCTCGCACAGCTCAAGCCTCTCACTCTTTGAAGCTCTCTCTCGTCTCTCGGCTATTTCTCTCTTGAGCTTGCTTCTGTTCGTCCGCGGTTCTCCTCTTATAGGAGAACAAATGGCGCCATCTTCAGAAGTCCATGCAATTAATGATGGTGTGTATGCATGACCATCATGCACCGCCAATGAGAAAATGAGCATAGCTTCTGCCTTCTTTCTTCCTTCATTTAGCAACAAGAGGATAAAGAAAGCCCACAAAAATTGACCCGAAGGGAGGAAGAGAAGTTCGGTGCCCACGTTCTTCTATGTGCATGCATTTATGAGGAAGCAGAAAATGGACGCAGCTCCATTGACAAGCATAAAAGTAATGAGAGCAAAGTCAAGTCATGGGCTCATTTAATTAATAGAAGACAAATATGGCCAAAATTTCTTTTATGCGCAGAGAACATCCAGAATTGCTTCTTCCTCTTTCTCTGCTCATCATTGCGTTTTGTACGACTTTCAACAATAAATTCTTGGCTCAAATTAGAGACATAATTTAACAGAAATGTTTAGACTTACTTTTGTATATGTGAAGTTACTATCGACAGTGAGAAGTGGCTACTGCCAACATGTCATATAAAAAGTTGGTAGATGAGTAGGACGAGGTTGGTGATTTCATATAATTCAATAAAAGTTGATAAGTTATTCTGAATCATTCGTTATTTAAGCCCTCTCATCAATGTCGATAAGTGGTTCAAATAAGAGTTGGTCACCTAATATTAATTTGTAATTTCAAAGCTAGTAAGAAATTGATCAATTATTAGAAAAGTTGGTAATTTAGAGTTTGACCAAATAAACAAAGGTGAGCATCACAAATAAGAATTGGTAACCTAAAATTAATGGGAAATTTTGTTGAAGAAAAATCAGTATTTCACCTAGGGTGTGTTTGTTTCAATAAAAGTGTCTTTTGGAAATTAATTTTTCAATCTTTTATCCGTTTGATTCGCCGAAAATGACTAGTAAACCGAAAACACTTTTCGGTTAACGAAAATATTCATTTTAAAGTTAGAAAAGTGAATTCCTAAATTTGAAAAGGTGAAAGCACCTTCCAAAATTGCCTTTCTCTTTCCCGAATCGACTAGTCCCTCTCTCTCTTCTCTCTCTGTGCTCGCACCATGGCTGCAGATCTCTCTCTTCTCTCTGTGCTTGCGCCATGGCGGTTGGGCATTATTCGAGCACAGCAAGCATTGAAGCCATGGACATTGCGCCTCCGATATCGTCCTTCGAAGCTGCACCCGAAGCTTCACCGCCATCCCCTCCTGCCTCGAGCGCCCAACCTTGCCTCATCGGCCGGGTGCAACCTAGTCCCCAAGCCGCGACTATAGTTGACATCCTCAAAATTTCGTTCCTAGAGCCCTAATGTTTTAGCCAAGAGTGCTGGCTTCTGTGGATTCCCTCGTGTTAGGTAGCTGGTTTTCGATGGTACCTTGAAAACGTGGGTGACTGTACTAGCAACAGCGATTTTTCCTTGCAAAATCAAGAGCATGGTTGGTTTCCATCCTGCTCTATGTGTGCAGATGAGGTTCGACGTCTATTAGTTGCTTTAGATGTATTTACATATACCAGTTGTTGGGTTTTTCTTACTTTTTTCAATTCTCTATTGAGCTCAATTTCTGACATATCTGTCGAATTCAAGAACCATGGAATTGAAGAAAGGGTTCTTTTGGGCTAAGAAGAAGGGAAGAAAACAGAGACGAAGAAGAAGAGAGGAGGGACAGACATGATGTGACGGGAATGAGGTCTCTGCTTTATTTATTATTATTATTATTATTTTCTTTCTTTTTTCTTTTTCTTTTTTTTTTCTATTAAGTCCGGCGCGGGTTAGTGACCCTCAGCAACCACAGGCGACGGTCGGTGACCCTCTTTAGTCACTTGGTGAGGGCTTTGCGGCCCTTGCGAGGTCTAGGCGAGGGTTACGACCCTCGCCTGCATCCGGCGAAGGCTTTGTGACCCTCACCTAGACACGACTGGTGAGGGCTTCATGGCCCTCGCCGGTTGCGGGCAAGGGTTGTGGTGAGGGCCTCACGGCCCTCACCCAATGGTTGGTGAGGGTCGTCGGCCCTCGCCTGTGACCGGCGACCCTCACCGAGCTTGGAAGAAGAAAAAGAAAAAAAAAGAAAGAAAAAAAATATTTAAAAATTCAAAAAAATATTAAAATTATCCACGTCTGCATCGCCTATGTCACGTAGGATGTTCGGTGTCCACATTAGCAATTTCTAGCTAAAATTGACCGAATGTATTCAATTGGTAAAACGTGAAAATGTTCATGACTGAATTGATAAAAGTGAAATGTTTATGACTGAATTGGCAAAAGTGCAATAGGTTCATAATTTTTTGGATAATTTTCCCCTTTTTTTTGCATGGCATGGCTCGAAGGATCAATACCAAGAGAAGAAAACTAAGTTTCAGAAACAAATCATAAAAACTGAGAGCGGAAGAAGAAACACAAGCTCTCTTTGCCATTTTTGTGCAATTAGCTTTGACACCACTCTCTCTCTCGTCTGATGAGCTGTTTTTAGAAAGAAGTGGTTCATCGGTCAAAGGTCGTGCCCGGAGAAAAATCCAAAGTCTTCGGTCATGAAATTTGGACACTCCTGCCAATTTCCAAGCAAACAGTTTCAATTCTCTCGCAATCATGGCATCCAATTCCTCGCAACTTGCCAAGGAAGAAGAGAAACGAGGGAGTAGGCCGGGAAGATTGATTACTTCTTTTGAATAAGACAATGAAAATATGAGTTGTCAAGCATACATCATAGTACCTTCCTAGAATATCATCACTCGGATCTTATCTCGATAGACTATTAGATTTCTACTTATCCGAACGCTGTGCGACTCGTACTTTTGGAGGACAATATGGAAGGTACTCATGTTAAAGTATCTCACGCCGCTTGTCTACGAGATTTATATGCTATTCACATACGTATGTTCTCTCTTCATCTGTTTTTTGGTTGGATCTTCTGACATAACATTGGGATCACATTCTATTTCGTTTATTTTGTTTTTGCGGCATCCTATTTGTCAAATTTTTCTCGCGAAATAAACACAACCCTAATTTTGTCGGGTTCGGAATTTTCGAAGTCTAATCTTCTTGGGAGCGCAAATAATTGACCCGAGTGGGATGCAAACAAGAAGAACGCGTACGATTCTCTCTCTCTGACTTCTATATCGAGTCCCGTCGCAATCGTCGTGGTGTCGCAATCGTAATTCCCCCTGTTATTTCGGGCTTTGTCTTTACCGGTCGAAGTCAACAGTCGGAGGTCAACGGTGAGCGCTAATTGGTTTCAAAGCCGTGTGCCTTCCCGCACCGCATCACAACCCCCCTCTCTCTCTCTCTCTCCCCGAAAGAACTGGAACACTCCGACAAGCTTTCCGATGGTAGCTCCGCCGCGTTTTGTCGTCGTCATCGTCGGCCTCCTCCCGCTCCTCGCGCTCGCCGCCTCCGTCCACGGCGCCAACCCTCTGCACGGCTCCTGCGGGAGCAACAGCAACTTCACCGCCAACGGTACCTACGCGGCCAGCCTCAGCGACCTCCTCGCCTCCGTCGTCGCGAACGCTTCGAACGCCAACGCCGCATCCGCGGACTACGGCTTCTACAACCTCTTCGTCGGCCGGAGCCCCGACGTCGCCAACGCCATCGCCCTCTGCCGGGGCGACGTCGGGGCCGCCGACTGCCGGAGTTGCCTGAACGACTCCGCCGCCGAGATCGTTCGCCAATGCCCGGTGCAGAAGGAGGCGGTCCTCTGGTACGACTACTGTATGCTCCGATACTCGAACCGCTCCATTTTTGGGGCCGTGGAGGGTTCGCCTACCTTCTACTTGTGGAACCCCTACAATGTCACCAGCAACGTCGATCAGTTCAATCAGGTTCGAAAACGGAAAGTTAATGTTTACATGCTTGTGATCGACATCTTTCATTAATAAAAACCTTACATGAATCAGTTGTTGTTCCTGGTCAAAACATTGCATTGCATGTCATTTGTTTCCATGAAAGCAGAGGGCATGCTTCTTGAATTCTCGAACTTTATGTTTCCTGTAAGCCATTGGGATTGGCACATAGCTTTTCAGGGTAGGATGAGCTCACAGGAGCATTGGTTTTAGGTATCATTCTTGGGTAGCAGCTGACAATTCATATTGCATTAAAGATTGAGTAGGATTTTACGGTTCGGATGGTGACAAAGTACTGAGTCTTGTTTTCTTGTCCTGACAGTAGTAGCTTGTAGTTTTGGATTTATTATCTAGGTTTTGAGAAATCTGATGGATGGCTTGAGAGACCGAGCTGCGAGTGGCAATTCGACGAGGAAATTTGCCGTTGGAAATGCGACGGCTCCAAACTTCCAAACTCTGTATGGACTTGTGCAGTGCACTCCAGACCTGTTGCAGCAACAATGTGATGATTGTTTGGTGAACGCTATTGGACAAATTCCTCAGTGTTGTAATCAGAAACAAGGAGGGAGAGTTGTTACTCCCAGTTGCAATATCAGGTTTGAAGTGTACCTCTTTTTTTATCCTTCGGCTTATGAGTCACCACCATCACCACCATTGGCACCACAGTCCCCAGTTTCTCCTACACCTACTCCAACGAATAACACATCCTCTAAAGGTACTTCCTTTTAATGTACAGTTACCTATGCCAGAGCATTCTATTTGTGTTTTCAATTGTCTGTAGGACAAAAATGATAATAATTGTGAGCAAGTTAGCTCCTCCTAGAAACAAGAGACTAGGGGTTGTAAGTCTGCTTCCCCTCCTTCCCCTGCTCCTCCTCCCTGAGTATGGTCGCATTAAGTGGATTTTAAAGCAAGATGTAATTCAACTTTTGATTGCGAGTGTAAAAAGTTCCTGAGACACTTATGTTTCCTCTTGAATGAGATATAAGCATGAACTAACTAGCAGACGAGAAATTAATGAGATTTCTGATGCATCATGAGTCTTTCTTTCTTTCGATTTAAGTATCAACTTCTAAAGTAATTTCATCAGGAATCTGATAGAATAACATCAACGATTGCTTCAAATGTGCAACCCCTCGTAAAAACTATTTTTGATAATTGGGTCTAGACACTGTCCTCTGTGAGTTTCTTGTCTAACATAAGAGCTCTTCCTCTCAAGTCGTATTGCCCTCATTATCACAATCCCAGCTGTTGGATTATCTCTTTTAATTGCTGGAATATTATGCATCTGTTTGAGGTCAAGAAGATTGAAGAAAAATTTTGAACGTAAGTTCTGATTACTTTCACGTGACTGATTTTCATAAAATACTGGGTGAATACAACCTATTTGAAACAGATTAGCAGCTAATAGGTTCAGCCTTGATGTGTAAAAGCTAGTAACTTTTTAGAAATTCAGAGGTTGGTGATTTCTGACTAAGCGAGGACAGATTCAGTGCGGGCTATAGATATCAAAGTTCCTTGATTGCTCTGGAAAACCTTTTATTTGCTACCATCACCCAGAGGACAAATTTTTCTTCGAATGGATTAACTGTTAAATAAGAATGAATTACTATTAACTGCTAAATCAATGTACTGATAATGTCGAATTAGACAATAAGCAACTTCGGATTTTCCACTTCGTAGCTGTACCTGTAGATGAAATCAGAAATGCAGAATCCCTGCAGTACGACTTGAATACTATTAGAGCGGCAACAAATGACTTCTCTGACACAAATAAGTTGGGACAAGGTGGATTTGGCACAGTTTACAAGGTAATCACTGCAAATTGTTTATTCCTAAAATAAAGAGAGAAATTGAGACATTCACATGTATATGGCTGCTTTTCGCATTCTTTTTCAGGGAACATTGGCCAATGGACAAGTTATAGCAGTAAAAAGGCTGTCTGTAGATTTGGGACAAGGTGATCAAGAATTTAAGAACGAGGTCCTCTTGGTTGCAAGGCTTCAACACCGGAATTTGGTTAGGCTCTTAGGTTTTTGCCTGGAGGGGAGAGAAAGGCTTCTTATATATGAATTCGTACCAAACTCAAACCTGGATCACTTTATATATGGTATGATCATGCCATTTTTGTTCCAGCATCATCCGATTGAAGAATAATTGAAGTGCATGTACTTGCTAATCTGCATTTAGAAAGTCACCTCGCATTAGTCACATCCACTAAAACCTTTTTTCAAAATGCTATGCAGATCCTGTTAGGCGTAAGCAGCTGGATTGGGAAAGGCGTCAAAAGATAATAGGAGGCATTGCTCGTGGGCTTCTTTATCTTCATGAGGATTCTCAACTTCGAATCATTCATTGGGATCTTAAAGCAAGCAATATTTTGCTTGACGCGTAGATGACCACTAAAATTTCAGATTTTGGTACAGCAAGGCTATTTGTGGTGGATCAAACTCAAGGCGACACAAGCAGGGTTGTTGGCACTTAGTAAGTGATAGATAGCAGCGTATCTTAAAACAAATCCGGTTATATTTCCCGTGCTCTTCTCCATATAATCTGAATAACTTGCAGATATAAAGGCACGGCATATTAAATGGAATTGTGTTGAAAGTCCTCATTATTCCTGTGATGCAATGGGTACATGGCTCCAGAGTATGCAATGCATGGATTGTTCTCAGTCAAGTCAGATGTCTTTAGTTTTGGGGTGTTGCTACTGGAGATTATTAGTGGTCAAAAAAGTAGCCGCTTCTGCAACGGGGATACCACAGAGGACCTTCTTAGCTATGTAAGAAAATTTCTTCAAATCACTGTCCTTCCCCCAAAGAATCACTGGAAAAGAGTGGTGGACCCGAACTTGCATGAGTCAAGCAACTGTTTTTACCATCTGAGTTTGCTTTTGTGATTCATTGCAGGCATGGAGGAGTTGGAGGGAAGGGACCCCCTCAAATCTCAATGATCCTAATTTGGCCGATGGCTCGAGGACCGAAATGTTGAGGTGCATTCATGTTGGATTGCTATGTGTTCAAGAAATTGAGGCCGAGAGACCAACCATGGGTGCGGTGGTTTTGATGCTCAATAGTTACTCCACCACCATGCCACTACCGTCGCGACCTGCATTCATTATGCACAGCATCCCTAAATCTGACACAGCGTCGCGGGTGACGGCAACTCATTCGAGTCAATCTGAAAACGGACAAATCCAAGAATCAGTGAACGAGGCTTCAATCACCGAGTTATATCCTCGATGATCACAGATTGGAGTCTAAATTTGTCTGAGTCTTCTGTTCCGTTGTGTTGAATTCATTTTCTTTCCTTTTGCTAGGAGATGAGATGTATATGAAACTTCCCACGAGTCAACTACATTGTGATATCTTGTATCTTAAGTTATTCTCTACCTTTAAACTATCTGAACCTGGAAGGAGACTGGATGGAACGACAGGCAATGTGTTATATCACTACATAATTTGACATTTGCATATTTTCATGTGTTGAATGGGTCGATTCATCCCGTAGTATGGATATTGGAATTACTGGCTATATATGGTATTTACTTTGAAAATACTTCAATTGCATATGATTTTAATCGAAAAGATATTTGAAAGTTACTTTGCATTATACAAATGTTATTAGTCACTTTCGGATGTTGAATTTAGATATATCAATATTTAGTTATTTATGAGAAAACTACTGATTCTCATGAATAATTACTGTACTTTCCCAAATTAAATTTTTTAACTTATTAGAGAAATTACTAGCTACTGAAATGTTTAAACTTTTGGATGTGTGAAGTTACTATCGACAATGAGAAGTAGCTACTACCGACATGTCATATAAAAATTGGCAAATGAAAATGAGTAGGATAAAGTTGGTAATTTCATATAATTCAATAAAAGTTGGTAAGTTATTCAGAATCATTCGTTATTTAAGCGATCTAATCAATGTGGATAAGTGGTTCAAATAAGAGTTGGTCACCTAAAACTAGTTTGTAATTTGAAAGCTAGCGAGAAATTAGTAAATTATTAGAAAAGTTTATCATTTAGAGTTTGACCAAATAAACATAGGTGAGCATCACAAATAAGAGTTGGTAACCCAAAATTAATGGGGAATTTTATCGAAGAAAAATTGGTATTTCACTTAAATTAAGATTGGTAAATTTGTAAACTAGTTGGTAACTTTAATGCTTTGTCAAGTTATGCTAGTACTCGTTGATAATTTGTTGGCAGTATCGGCGATTGTGAACAATAGATGAACAAATGAATATGGGTAAAATTTACTTTGTTTGTTTCGCATAAAACATTTTCCTGTAAATTTTTTTTTTCATTTTTCGCTGTTTTGATCACTTAGAAAATGAGTCAACGGAATATATTTTCCTAGTCAATGGGAAAGATTTTCCTACCAAAGCTTAAAATTCTGGAAAATGATTTTCTCCTCAAAATATGACTAGATATTTGCGTTTAGACTGCACTTGGGAACGAGAACCCCAACACTCGTTCTTGGGCCCTTGGCAATGGGCCGGGTCCCCGGTGCCTGGGCTTGGGTCCATTGAGGCCGGGTCCAAGACTCTGACGCCGTGACCCGAGTCCATCTAGGTCGCACCCGAGATCCTAGCCTCCACGCTCAAGTCCATTGAGGCTGGGTCTAGGACACTGATGCCCGTGCCCGAGACGTTAGACCCGGTAATATCGAGGCTGAGCCTAGGTCCTTGACATCCATGCTTGGGTTCATCCAGAAATTTTTTTTTAAAAACTTTCAAATTTTTAATATATTTTATTTTATTTTTTCTATCTTTTTTTTATTTTTATTTTTCTTTCTTTCTATGCTAGTCGTCGAGCCTCAGCGACTGCCGGCGTCAGGCATGGGCCGGCCTCGGGCAAGGCTTGAGGTCGACCAGGTGAGGCTCGAGCTCGCCACTAGCAAGGTCAAGCCTAGCAAAGGCGAGCCTTGCCAGTGGCCAGGCACGGCTAGCCCTCGTTGGATCTAGCAAGGGTCAAGCCTCGCTAGGGGTGGCGAGCCTCGCCAGGGGTCGGCAAGGTCAATCTCACTGGCGCTTGCCTCTGGCTAGTCGACGTCCATCGCTAAGGCCCAGCGACTGGCTAAGGAAGAAGGGAAGGAAAAATAAATAAATAAATCGAAAAAAGTATTAAAATATTATAACTTGTCATGCACATCGATAGTACCCAAGATGCCATTTTTCAAGGTGGTAAACAAATCTGAACTAGGGTAAAAGGGCCTTGCATTGGTAAAATAATACGGTAAATACTTCATGAAAAAGTCCATTATTCGCATCAATTTGCCTAATAATACATTGAATTGGGGATGAAATGTAGATGTGAAACTGTACCTAAAATATATCCTTGGAATAATAATTACATGAAACGAATCACAAAATATTTTTAGTTCAAGTTCTACTTAGCCGGATTAACGCAAAGGGAAAGGGCTTATTGATTGGTTGTATGCATAATGTTAAGTACGTGAATTGATACAACTTAAGTTACTACGATATAACCCAAAAGAAAAGAGCTTATCATATAATTTACTAATTATGCAACAGCCATACTCCACAAGGATTAGGGAAAATCACCAAAAAAGTCCTAAACATATTATAATTGTGTTTCAACCAAAAAAAAAATATTGCAATTGTGTCAATTCAGTCATAAACCATTTTTGCGCCAATTCAGTTCTAAACCTTTTGCATTTATGTCAATTCAGTTAATCCTTCCAATTTTGGCCGGTTGGTGCTAATGTGGATGCCAGTCAATGCCAGCCGTCTGACTGACCGATAATATTTTAATATTTTTTTCTAATTTTTATTAATTTTTTATTTTTATTTTTCCTTTTCTTCCTCATAGTGGCCGTCGAGGGCGAGGCCATGGCAACGCAGGCAAAGGTGACCATTGCCTCACCAGATCTGGGCGAGGCCACCTCGCATGCGGCCCCAAGCCTTGTGCTTAGATCGCGTCGCTAGGGTCTCGTCACGATCGCGGGCAAAGGCTGCTATGGCCTTGCAAGCCGTGGGCGAGGCCGACTTCGCCCATGGCTGACAAGGGCTTTGCAGCCCTCGTCGGCCACTATGGGGAAGAAAAGGAAAAAGGAAAAAATAAAAATAAAAGAAAAGAAAGTGTAAAAAAATTAATATTATTATTATAAAAAAATATACAAAATTGCCACGTTTGTGTCGGCCGGATGGCGTCCACGCTAGCGCCACCCACCGAAAATTGGCTGGATAGACTGAATTAGGACAAATGCAAAATGTTTAAGATTAAATTGACACAAAAGAAAAAGGCTTAGGACTAAATTAGCACAATTGCAATATATTTAAGACTTTTTTGATAATTTCTCACGAGGATTATTAATTAGATGCTTCAGCCTGTGTTATGTTCTTATGCTATAATAGTACTGATTTGTAGTACAATTTGCGACATGATTCGTATATTGAAGGGTATAGTATTGACTTGTCCATGTTTAAGACAACTCCACGTTCCCTTAACTAGGGAAAGACTAACGAAACGAGCCTTAATTTTTATGTTCTAATGTTTTGGAGTAACATATTTAGGATGTATTACCAATTTACCTCCTTTTATTCCAAAGAAAGGCCTCCGACAATAGCAACATATACATTCTTTAAATAACAATAATTCTGCAAAAAAGAAAAGAAAACGTGATATCGGTGCAAATAATGTACATTTTCTCCAGATTTATTGATCCTTTGTTTAGGTAATAAAACTTACATTAATGGCTAAATCTTTAGTAGAAAATTTACTCACATATGCTAAATCTCATATGAAAAAAAGCTAATTAGAAGTCCATAAATGTGAGGGTGAGACCCAAATCAGATATATAGTTGACCCTAATCGAGACACACATATACATACCTTGTCGTAGATCTTCTTTTGGAGGAAAAATTATCCAAAAAGTCATAAACTTTTATTGTATTTTTTGTCAATTCAGTCCTAAACCTTTCAATTTTGTTAATTGAGTCGTAAGCCTTTTTGCATTTTGTCAATTGAGTCCATCCGATCAATTTTAACTTGAAATCGTTGACGTGGACGCCGGTAGTGCCATGTAAGACGGTCAGCGCTAACGTTGACAAATTTTTATAATTTTTAAAAAAATGTATTATCTTTTTCTTTTTTCTTTTTCTTTCTTTCTTTTCATTTTTTTTTCTATTAAGTCCAGTGAGGGTCGGTGACCCTTGGCGGCCACAAGCGAGGGTCGGCGACCCTCTTCGGCCACTGGGTGAGGGCTTTACAGCCCTTGCAAGGTTGGGCGAGGGTTGCGATCCTAGTCTGCTTCAGGCGAAGGCTTTGTGGCCCTCACCAAATCTGGGTGAGGGCAGCGACTGGTGAGGGCTTCATGGCCCTCGCCGGTCGCGGGCAAGGGTCGTGGCAAGGGCCTCACAGCGCTCACCTAGTGGCCAGCGGGAGTCGTCGGGCCTCGCCTGTGACCGGCAACCCTCATTGGACTTGGAAAAAGAGAATTTTCAAAAAAAGAAAAGAAAAAAGAAGAAAAAAATTTCAAAAATTAATTAAAAATTCGACAAAATATTAAAATTATCCACGTCCGTGCTGTGCGTGCCATGTAGAACGCTTGGCATCCACATCAGTGATTCCCGGTTAAAAGTGGCCGGATGAACTCAATTGGTAAAACGTAAAAATATTTAGAACTGAATTGACAAAAATATAATAGGTTCATGACTTTTTGGACAATTTTCCCCTTTTTTTTGCATGGCATGGCTCAAAGGATCAATACCAAGAGAAGAAAACTAAGTTTCAAAAACAACTCATAGAAACTGAGAGCGGAAGAAGAAACACAAGCTCTCTTTGCCATTTTGTGCAATTAGCTTTGACGCTACTCTCTCTCTCTCTCTCTCTCTCTCTCTCTCTCGTGTCTGATGAGCTGGTTTTAGAAAGAAGTGGTTTCATCGGTCAAGGTCGTGCTCGGTGAAAAATTCAAAGTCTTCGGTCATGAAATTTGGAGACTCTTACCATTTTCCAAGCAAACAGTTTCAATTCTCTCGCAATCATGGCATTCAATTCCTCGCAACTTGCCAAGGAAGAAGAGAAACGAGGGAGTAGGCCGCGAAGATTGATTACTTCTTTTGAATAAGACATTGAAAATATGAGTTGTCAAGCATACATCACAGTACCTTCCTGGAGTACCAGTGCTCGGATCTTATCTCGATAGACTATTAGATTTATGCTTATCCAACGCTGTGCGACTCGTACTTTTGGAGGACAGTATGGAAGATACTTGTGATAAAGTATTTCACACCGCTTGTCTACGAGGTTTATATGCTATTCACATACGTATGTTCTCCCTTCACTTGTTTTTTGATTGGATCTTCTGACGTAACATTGGGATCACATTCTATTTCATTTATTTTGTTTTTGCGGCACCCTATTTGTCAAATTTTTCTCGCAAAATAAACACAACCCTAATTTTGTCGGTTTCGGAATTTTCGAAGTCTAATCTTCTTGGGAGCGCAAATAATTGACCGCAGTGGATGCAACAAGAAGAACGCGTACCTCTCTCTCTCTCTCTTGACTTCTAAATCGAGTCCCGTTACAATCGTCGTGGTGTCACAATCGTAATTCCCCCTGTTATTTTGGGCATTCTTTTTATCGGTCGAAGTCAACAGTCAGAGGTCAACGGTCAGCGCTAATTGGTTTCAAAGCCGCGTGCCTTCCCGCACCGAATCACAACCCCCCTCTCTCTCTCTCCGAAGGAACTGGAACACTCCGACGAGCTTTCCGATGGTAGCGCCGCCGCGTTTCGTTGTCGTCGTCGTCGTCCTCCTCCTCCCACTCCTCGCGCTCGCCGCCTCCGTCCACGGCGCCGACCCTCTGTACGGCTCCTGCGGGAGCAACAACTTCACCGCCAACGGCACCTACGCGGCCAGCCTCAGCTCCCTCCTCGCCTCCGTCGTCGCCGCCGCCGCGAACGCCTCGAACGCCAACGCCGCCGTCGCCGACTACGGCTTCTACAACCTCTCCGCCGGCCGGAGCCCTGACGCCGCCAACGCCATCGCACTCTGCCGGGGCGACGTCGCGGCCGCCGACTGCCGGAGCTGCCTGAACGACTCCGCCGCCGAGATCGTTCGCCAATGCCCGGTGCAGAAGGAGGCGGTCCTCTGGTACGACTACTGTATGCTCCGGTACTCAAACCGATCCATTTTCGGGACCATGGAGAGTTTTCCTGCCTTCTACATGTGGAACCTCAACAATGTCACCGGCAACGTCGATCAGTTCAATCAGGTTCGAAAACGGAAAAGTTAATTCTTACATGCTTGTGATCGACATCATTCATTTAGAAAACATTTGCATGAATCAGTTGTTGTTCCTGGTTAAAACATTGCATTGCATTTCATTTGTTTCCATGAAAGCAGAGGGCGTGCTTCTTGAATTCTTGAACTTTATGTTTCCTGTAAGCCATTGGAATTGGCAAATAGCTTTTCAGGGTAGGATGAGCTCACCGGAGCATTTGGTTTTAGGTATCATTCTTGGGTAGCAGCTGACAATTCATATTGCATTGAAGATTGAGTAGGATTTTAGAGTTCGGGTCGTGAGAATGTACTGAGTCTTGTTTTCTTGTCCTGACAGTAGTAGCTTATAGTTTTGGATTTATTATCTAGGTTTTGAGAAATCTGATGGATGGTTTGAGAGACCGAGCTGCGAGTGGCAATTCGATGAGGAAATTTGCCGTTGGAAATGCGACGGCTCCAAACTTCCAAACTCTGTATGGACTTGTGCAGTGCACTCCAGACTTGTCGCAGCAACAATGCTATGATTGTTTGGTGAACATTATTGGACAAATTCCACAGTGTTGTAATCAGAAACAAGGAGGGAGGGTTATTATTCCCAGTTGCAATTTCAGGTTTGAAGTAGGCCGCTTTTTTGATCCTTCGGCTTATGAGTCGCCACCATCACCACCATTGGCACCACAGTCGCCAGTTTCTCCTACACCTACTCCAACGAATAACACATCCTCTAAAGGTACTTCCTTTTAATGTACAGTTACCTATGCCAGAGCATTCTATTTGTGTTTTCAATTGTCTGTAGGACAAACATGATAATAATTGTGAGCAAGTTTAACTTCATTGAGCTCCTCCTAGAAACAAGAGACTAGGGGTTGTAAGTCTGCTTCCCCTCCTTCCCCTGCTCCATCTCCCTGAGTATGGTTGCATTAAGTGGATTTTAAAGCATGATGTAATTCAACTTTTGATTTGGAGTGTAATAAGTTCCTGAGACACTTATGTTTCCTCTCGAATGAGATATAAGCATTAAATAACTAGCAGACAAGAAATTAACTTTTCGGTTAATACCACAGACTGCTTTGAATGTGCAAACCCTCATAAAAACTATTTTCGGTTATTGGGTCTACACACTGTCTACCATGAGTTTCTTGTCTAACATAAGAGCTCTTCCTTTTTCAGGAAAGGAAACTAACTCAGGTCGTATTGCCCTCATTATCACAATCCCAGCTGTTGGATTATCTCTTTTAATTGCTGGAATATTATGCATCTGTTTGAGGTCAAGAAGATTAAAGAAAAAATTTGAACGTAAGTTCTAATTACTTTCGCGTGACTGATTTTCATAAAATACTGGGTGAATATGTGAAACAGATTAGCAGCCAATAGGTTCAGTCTTGATGTGCAAAAGCTAGTAACTTTCCAGGAATTCAGAGGTCGGTGATTTCTGACTAAACGAGGACAGATTCAATGTGGGCTATAGATATCAAAGTTCCCCGATTGCTCTGGAAAACCTTTTATTTGCTACCATCACCCAGAGGACAAATTTTTCTTTGAATGGATCAACTGTTAAATAAAAATGATTTACTATTAACTGTTAAATCAGCGTACTGATAATGTCGAATTAGACAATAACCAACTTTGGATTTTCCACTTTGTAGCTTTACCTGTAGATGAAATCAGAACTGCAGAATCCCTGCAGTACGACTTGAATACCATCAGAGAGGCAACAAATGACTTCTCTGATGCAAATAAGTTGGGACAAGGTGGATTTGGCACGGTTTACAAGGTAATCACTGCAAATTGTTTATTCCTAAAATAACTAGAGAATTTTAAACATTCACATGTATATGGCTGCCTTTCGCATTCTTTTTCAGGGAACATTGGCCAATGGAAAAGTTATAGCAGTAAAAAGGTTGTCTGTAGATTTGGCACAAGGTGGTCAAGAATTTAAGAACGAGGTCCTCTTGGTTGCAAGGCTTCAACACCGGAATTTGGTCAGGCTCTTAGGTTTTTGCCTGGAGGGGAGAGAAAGGCTTCTTATATATGAATTCGTACCAAACTCAAGCCTGGATCACTTTATATATGGTATGATCATGCCATTTTGTTACCAGCATCATCCGATTCAAGAGTAATTGAAGTGCATGTTCTTACCAATCTGCATTTAGAAAGTCACCTCGCATTAGTCACATGCACTATAACCTTTCATCAATATGCTATGCAGATCCTGTTAGGCGTAGGCAGCTGGATTGGGAAAGGCGTCAAAAGATAATAGGAGGCATTGCTCGTGGGCTTCTTTATCTTCATGAGGATTCTCAACTTCGAATCATTCATCGGGATCTTAAAGCAAGCAATATTTTGCTTGACGCGGAGATGAACCCTAAAATTTCAGATTTTGGTACAGCAAGGCTATTTGTGGTGGATCAAACTCAAGACGCCACAAGCAGGGTTGTTGGCACTTAGTCAGTAAAAGATAGCAGAGTATCTTAAGATAAATCTGGTTATATTTCCCGTGCTCTTCTCCATATAATCTGAATAGCTAGCAAATTTAAAGGCACAACATATTAAATGGAATTGTGTTGAAAGTTCTCATTATTCCTGTGATGCAGTGGGTACATGGCTCCAGAGTATGCAATGCATGGATTGTTCTCAGTCAAGTCAGATGTCTTTAGTTTTGGGGTGTTGCTACTCGAGATTATTAGTGGTCAAAAAAGTAGCCGCTTCTGCAACGGGGATACCACAGAGGACCTTCTTAGCTATGTAAGAAAATATCTTCAAATCACTCTCCTTCCCCCAAAGAATCACCCGAAAGGAGTGGTGGACCCGAACTTGAATGAGTCGAGCAACTATTTTTACCATCCGAGTTTGTGTTTGTGATTCATTGCAGGCATGGAGGAGTTGGAGGGAAGGGACCCCCTCAAATCTCACAGATCCTAATTTGGCTGATGGTTTGAGGACCGAAATGGTGAGGTGCATTCATGTTGGATTGCTGTGTGTTCAAGAAATTGAGGCCGAGAGACCAACCATGGGTGCAGTGGTTTTGATGCTCAATAGTTACTCCACCACCATGCCAGTACCATCACGACCTGCATTCATTATGCACAGTATCCCTGAATCTGACACAGCGTCGCGGGGGACGGCAACTCATTCGGATCAATCCGGAAACAGACAAATCCAACAATCTGTGAACGAGGCTTCCATCACCAAGTTATATCCTCGATGATCACAGATTGGAGCCTAAACATGTGTGCTTCTTCTGTTCCATTGTGTTAAATTCATTTTCTTTATGTATATGAAACTTCCCACGAGTCAACTACGTGGTGATATCATGTATCTTAAGTTATGCTCTACCTTTAGACTGTCCGAACCTAGAAGGGGACTGGATGGAACGACAGGCAATGTGTTATATCACTACATAATTTGATATTTGCATATTTTCATGTGTTGAATGGGTCGAGTCATCCTGTAATATGGATATTGGAATTACTGGCTATACATGGTATCTACTCTGAAAAAAGTTACTTCAATTGAATATTATACTAATAGAAAGATATTTGGAAGTTACTATGCATTATAGAAATGTTGTTAGTCACATTTGGATGTTGAATTTAGATATATCTATAGTTAGTTTCTTATGAGAGAACTACTGATTCTCATGAATAATTACTGTACTTTCCCCACATTAAATACTTTTGACTCATTGGAGAAATTACTAGCTACTGAATTGTTTAAACTTACTTTTGTATGTGTGAAGTTACTATCGACAATGGGAAGTAGCTACTACTGACATGTCATATATAAAGTTGGTAGATGAGTAGGACAAAGTTGGTGATTTCATATAATTCAATAAAAGTTGGTAAGTTATTCGGAATCATTCGTTATTTAAGCCCTCTTATCAATGTCGATAAGTGGTTCAAATAAGAGTTGGCCACCTAAAATTAATTTGTAATTTCAAAGCTAGTAAGAAATTGGTCAATTATTTAAAAAGTTGGTAATTTAGAGTTTGACCAAATAAATATAGGTGAGCATCACAAATAAGAGTTGGTAACCTAAAATTAATGGGAAATTTTATTGAAGAAAAATCAGTATTTCACTTAGGGTGTGTTTGTTTCAATGCAAGTGTCTTTCAGAAATTAATTCTCTTAACTTTTACTCATTTGGTTCGCCGAAAATAACTAGTTAACCGAAAACACTTTCCGATTAACGAAAATTTTCATGTTTAAAGTTAGGAAAGTGAATTTCCAAATTTAAAAAGGTGAAAATACTTTCCAAAATTGCCCTTCCCTCTCCTGAATCGACCGGTCCCTCTCTCTCTTCTCTCTCTGTGCTCGCGCCATGGCCGCAGATCTCTCTCTTCTCTCTATGCTTGCACCATGGTGGTTGCGCATTTTTCGAGTGCAGCAAGCATCAAAGCCATGGACGCGGTGCCTCCGATATCGTCCTTCGAAGCTGCACCCGAAGCCTCGCCGTCATCGCCTCCTGCCTCCGGCGCTCAGCCTTGCCTCAGCGGCCGCGCGCAACCTAGTCCCCGAGCCGCGACCATAGTTGACACCCTCAAAATTTCGTTCTTAGAACCCTAATGTTTTGGCCAAGAGTGCTGGCTTCTGTGGATTCCCTGGTGTTAGGTAGCTGGTTTTCGATGGAACCATGAAAACGCGGGTGATTGTACTAGCAATAGTGATTTGTCCTTACAAAATCAGGAGCATGGTTGGTTTCCATCCTGTTCTATGTATGCAGATGAGGTTCGACGTCTATTAGTTGCTTTAGATGAAGTTACATATACCAGTTGTTGGGTTTTTCTTTCCTTTTTCAATTCTCTATTGAGCTCAATTTCCGATATATCTGTCGAATTCAAGAACCATGGAATTGAAGAAAGGGTTCTTTTGGCCTAAGAAGAAGGGAAGAAAACACAGACGAAGAAGAAGAGAGGAGGGAGAGCAATGATGTGACGGGAGCAAGGTCACTCAGATAAGGCCGTGAGATTAAAATCATTTTCCACGTGAGATCCAAATACCAAGAAATATTTTCGGTCACATATTACCAAACAAAAACAAACTAATCATTTTCCTGAAAAATGATTTCCCGAAAAGTATTTTCCTTCGTCATGGAGTTTTTCCCTAAACAAACGCATCCTTAGATTAAGATCGGTTAATTTGTAAACTAGTTGGTAGCTTTAATGCTTTGCTAAGATATGCTAGTACTCGTTGATAATTTATTGGCACTATCAGCGATTTGTAAATAATAGATGATCAAATGAATACCGGTAATCTAATATAAGTGTTAGTGACTTAACCCGAACAAACAATTTATCGGTCATTTTTCATTTGTTAAACAATATTTGAAATTTACTTTATTTGTTTCATTTTTGGAAAAATATTTTCCTTATTTTCCGGCGTTTGAATCGCTTAGAAAAATGAGTCAACGAAAAATATTTTCCTCGTCAGTAGGAAATGTTTTCCTACCAAAATTTTAATTTAGGAAAATTATTTCCTCTCTAAAAAATCGAAAATCATTTTTCAAATAATGGCAGGTGGGTTTTTTCTCTACAAATTTGACTTATAGGTATTTCTTTATATGTCCAATTTCTTCCTGCCTAATCTACTATTTTCTCAAGTCAAGATAGAATTTTGTGACATACGAAATAAATTATTAAACTTTTTTTTTCTACTTTTGAAACAAATTTTAAGAATAAAGCTATGTACCTTTTTTTTTTTATAAACTTTTCTCATGTGTGCAATCCATCCCATACAAACATTCTAGTTGATTATCTGTTCATGAAATTGATTTTTTTTTTAGTTTTTTAAATATGAATAATTCCATGTCCCGCCAAACTTCTATATGTCAGTCGCCCGTTGACCTTTGTCCTCCTTGTCCCTCGCACGACAAGCCTGCGGTTTCCTTGAACTTTCTTCTCCTTGTTCCGACCGTTTCATGTCCAAATGCAGGACAGTTCCGTAGTTTAGCATCTGGGTCGTCGCCTGCCGCAACTCCGAGCCTGCTCACATCCCGCCGTACAAAACGAGATCTTGCTCGCTACTTGGGCGACACCCATCTACGCCCTCTTGCTCTGTTCGTAGTGTGGATGGCGATTCATCTGAGAAAGCTCGCTGCTTTGGGTGCTCCCCACCTTCTTTTGAAGACGAAGCGCCCGGAAAAATTGAATCTTTTGGCTGCGTTCGCTATGGGAAGCGCTCGGAGCGTGTCCACATGTGCAGCTGATGCAAGTGCCCCCAGGTTGGTCTCAGTCGAGTGTAATGCGGCTCACCTGTTCGACGAAATGCGGCTCTGAGTAGAGTTACATTTGAAAAGAAGATCAAGTCCTGGCAATTTGTTTTAGTGATATTGGGCTTTGAGCTCTAATGCCATGTTAGCTAATGTTTGGCTGATTGATTCTGAGAAGTTTGGAAGTTTTGGTTGATATAGAATGACCCGAGGACGTTTGACGATATGTCATCTAATGTCTTGGCAAAGCGGATGCATGACGTGCGCCAACGATGCATGAAATAGTGGTCATCGCCCACTGTATATGAGGAAGGGATGCGGAAGGAGAATGGGAAAATTGAAACTTTCTACGTAGGATCTTATTGTTTATGTTACTCTAAAGTTTAAGCTAAAAATGTTGGAGCATGTGTTTTATATATTAACACCTCTTAAAAGCCATTAAGCTTGATTTTCATTCTTGTACTGTGTCTGATACTAAGTGCACCTTAGCATTTGATGTGGAATATGAAGTATGTTGGCAGATGTAGGACTAGCACAGTCTCTTTCTAGTGTGATAAGACACTGAGCCTACTTTTGCAATCCCCTGAATGAAAGGTTAGAGGGTAGTGATGGGACAAGTTACCAGGAATTTCAGAGATGGCCAAACGGAGGTGGAACTTTCCATGAGTCTGCTTGCATTGATCCTACTGCACTCATTGAAGTGGGTGCTGTCGTACATCCAAAAGCAGTGCTGTGTGCACATGTACGTGTGGGATCAGGAACAGTTATTGGACCTGATGTTACAGTTGGCCAGTCAACGAAGATTGGGTAACATTTACTTCCTTCTCTATATTGGATTACTGCTTGGCTGTATATTGCATCTGTCTGGATTCAAGTACTTGCCCGTTCGTATGACTGTATGTATTTCTGTTTATACTTGGCTTGGCTAGACCTTTAGGTTGAGGTTGGTATGTTGTCTGGATGCTGTGTATTGCAATGGATGCCTATGCTTCCCTCTACATAATGGTTAGGTGTGTTTTTTGAGGTGGCTCTTTGCAATTAGGTCAACTACGTTGAAGAAATGTTGTTTGAATTTTTTTTATGATGTATAATAGCATCCTTCTGGTTGAACTGTGAAGAATCAATTGTCGTTACTTGATAATCACATCTTTAACAGGTACAATGTTTCACTGGGTAATTGCACTGTTGGTGGATCATGCATAATCCACAATGGAGTATGCGTTGGTCAAGATGGTAGGCTGGACAATTTTTCTCCTTTATTGGCTTTTCTCATCAATATTTTGAGTGTTTTCGATTCTTGTTAAAATGGCTCTGTCATTTTTGCTTAACTTTTCATTGATAGTGTCTCAGCCTATTTTATCATAAAATCAGTGTGCTAATTTGACATGACCAATATTCTAAACATCTTGTTATCTCTGGGCTTATGTTGGTAATCGTTACATGCTTCCTTTGTGATGACATGATAGCGTAACTTTTGCATTGGCTTGTATGGATGCTACTATTGCTGAACAAACGTCTGTTTGCAAACTTGCTGCCGGCTGCTATGTGGTATTATAAACATTTTTCTAAGATATACCTTGTTTGATCCCATAAATAAGGTCTTGCATCTAAGATTTTCAACCTAAGTTTCTTCTAACATAGTGAGTGGACACAACTTGCTCTTCTTGACATAAGGGTTACTGGTTGTCATTTTTTTTCACTTCCCTGAAGTTTGGTGTCATTTTGTTAGCAGGATTTGGATTTCTTGTGGATGAGTCTGGAAACATGTTGAAGAAACCTCAAGTTTGTCTTGCACTTTTGTTTATGATGAGTTTGATTAGTTCTTGTTTCTTGCCTATAATATATTTAATCTTGTCCAGCCATGGTTATTTGGTCCAATCTAGGTTTCTGCATAACTGTTCAGTGAGCAAACTGGAGGACCAAGGCCCAATTCCTGTTTGGAATCTTGGGATTGTTCCAGCCGGTGCATCGAGTACAACGACATGTGATCTGTTTTTCTTCTCCTTTTCCATTGACAGATGCTGAATGCTAGGATAGGGGATAATGTGGAGATTGGTGCAAATACATGTATTGATAGAGGCAGGTGTGTTGCACTCCAAATGAACTGTTGAGATATCATGATTCCAAGAAAATCCATTTTGCCAGTATAAGATTTAAGACTGATCATGCGAACTATATACATGTGTAGTTGGAGAGACACGGTCATTGGGGATTGGTCAAAGATAGATAATTTAGTTCAGGTGGGTTTTTTTTTTCTGACTACAATGTTTCCATAAAACTGGTTGATTTATGATATGAACTTTTTGTGGCTTTTCAGATTGGTCACAATGCAGTTATTGGGAAAAGTTGCATACTCTGTGGCCAAGTTGGAATTGCTGGTTCAGCAACGTATGCTGTTTTCACTGACAAGTTTTATAATCTTGGAAATTGTGAACGACTTTTCTGCATTTTTCTCAAGTCACAACTCATTTAAGTTTATATTCTGATTAATTTTTTGTTTTGGAGAAGCTGAGTTATTAATTTGCAGTCATAAGTACGACTTTTGACTTCTTCCTCGTCTCAGTTTAGGAGATTATGTGACTCTAGGTGGAAGGGCAGCTGTTCGCGATCATGTATCTATTACATCAAAGGTATCCACTTTTTATAATTTTCTGGTGAAGTAATATTGCTAAATGACTTCATTGTGATAATGTGTAAATTGTAATGATCTAAGCAGGTGCTTTTGCTTTTGATCTTTCTTATGACAGAAAAATTGCCATCACATTAATGTGATTGAATCATGTGATGTTCGTTGAACACCATATCCTCTAGTATTTCAATCATTGCAAACTTCAAATTTGTCATGTCTTGGCCAATGTTTAACAATGGGTTGCAACTGGTTGGTTAAATTTGTTTGACCAAACACTATGCTCAGTTCTGGTCCTGTTAACCCCCTAGAATTACCTTACCATTCTGATTGGTTCGAAACTTAAAAGGACGGATATTAGTTAGAGTTGAAATTGGATTGTGTACGATATCCATTTTCATGTAGGTGTAATCATAGGTTCTAAGTTATTGCCATTGAGTTGCTTATTATGCAACTTTTGCTGAGGTTGATTTGCAGTAAACTCTAATATCCCAGTATTGGATCACATAAATGAATCACTGCAGTATCTTGTTTCTTGTAACAACTTAATCAAGTCAACGTAGTTAGCCTGTGTATGTGTAAAGAGCCTCAGTCACAATCAAATATGATTTGAAAATGCAGGTGCGTCTAGCTGCAAACAGCTGTGTCACCAAGGACATAAAAGAGCCTGGGGATTATGGTGGCTTCCCGGCTGTAAGGACCTATCACCTGATACTACTTTTGCAGTTTTCAATTTACTGATGTTATACTGAGTATTACCAGGATCAAGAGCTTGTTGGTAGTGTCAGCTGACCAATATTTAATTTGTTGTATCGGCTGCTTTTGCAGGTGCCAATAGGTATCTGGAGAAGACAAGTTGTTGCCCGCAGTTGGTCTTGAAGGAGAGGTGTTCCACGGAGTTTGCTAATGATATAAGATTCCAGTCATTTTAACATTGTCCTTCCTATGTTAAAATATCATGCGAAGGTTGGCTCTGCTCTGCCCCACAGCCAGCCCAAAGAGGAAGGTGTTATAGGAGCATTGTTTAGAATATTGTTTTGTTAGGAACATATTCTTTCTTTTTGGCGAACAGCAGTCAGGTATGAAACTTCCCGATTGTAGGTCCGCAGGTCCCGCTGGTTGCTTTAGTGCTCAATCAAGTTTTCAAGCTCTAGTGGGCCATGCTTATCTTTATTGGTTGCTTGTTGCACAGAAAAGTCTCCACTAATATTATCCTGATAGTCTTGAAAAGAATTTGAAGTGGCCTGTGACCCCACAAGTAGACATGCATACCGTCTAGAGACTCGGCACAATTTTGCTTCATATTACGTTCTCAATTACAATCGACACTCGTTCCTCACTTTAGAACTAGCAATATACGACGGCCCTTGCAGTACCTTTTTTTTGGGCATATCTTACAAGTTTTTCTAATAGTCTTTCAGTGGGGCATAAGTTTTCAAAAGCATCAGACCTTTCTAAATTAGAAAGGCTATTTGAGTTATCAAGCTTATTGTTCTCCTCTTCTTCCTCCCAAAAAAAGAGGAATAGTGAAAACTGGTTCCAAAGAATGGTGAAAGTAAAGGTTTGGGGCCTTTGAAATTGCTATTGCTGTTGGGCAAATGATGTGAAGGGTACACATTTAACGATTCTTAAGTATTGAAGACGAGTTGGTGGACTCTTGCTCTTGAAGAGCTCTTGGTTGTGGTGCTTCTCCTTGCAGGCACACTTTATGGCATGATAAACGTGAATCCCAAAAAGTGAGACCTTGAGCTCGTGTGTGACCCTAATTAGTATACTTTGGGAGGTTGTGATTGAGTGATGTGACAACTTTGTTAACTTTTTTGCACAACACTGCTCGAGTATTGCTGCAATATGCAACAAAAGTAGATTCCTTTGTGAGGGGGGGGGGGGGGGGGATGTGGACCCCTTTCTGTCTTCGTTGTATTCCGTTCGGATACGTCGCTTCGAGAGTCTGCTCAAGTGGCCTTTTTATCTGGTCCTGGCAAAGTAGAGCCTTTCCTTTTCTTTCTTTTTTCTGAGTAGAGAAAAAGCTTTAACTTTTACTATGCTCTTTAAAGTTTTCTCCATACCCTTTCTCCTGATCAATTACGCGTTAAGGAGAAAGGGTTCTGGCTTCTAGAGGCTATCAATTTTGTGCACATGGGTGTAGGAACATCTAAATCTTGAACACATGGATGTGGACTCTTGCTGTAGTATATCTGTTTCTAATCAGCAAATTTCAAAACCATGAAATAAAATTTATTTCCAGAGTCTCGACTATGCTAATATGCGACAGAGAACAAATGAATCCGACACCAGGATGGGCAGTGCCGGTTTGAGCGGACGACTTGAAAATTTTTCTAGCCATATACCAAATTTGAAGCCTGAAATACCGAAATTCCTGTTAAAAACTCCAGTGTCCTTGTCACAATGTACCATATTATAAAGCCTACATGCTAATCCCAATCTAATGGCTAAACTCTTCAGAGCTATTGGAGTTGTTTATACATGCGGCATCCTGTTCTGGTCCTACTAGAAAGAGTAAAGCCAGAGTTCCGGCAATGAAGATATATCAATCTTCATGCAACAGTGAAGTGCGCACACACAAATTATCTGGTAAAATCTAAACAATAAGTTGATCTAAATGATAGCCTAGAAGTCTCACCTACCGCGGTTCTGGTTCAGCAGAGCCACTATCAGTCGCAGACCACAACGATGTTATCTTGCCATTAGACTGGTCCACTTTGCTGGTAGATTGATCTGAGTTCAGGACACAAGGTGCCGGTTTGTTCTTCTTACTTGGGAAGAAGAATGAAGGTCTTTGAGGCGCTGGGATGCTAATAGACTCGCTGTTTAACATGAGAACGACTGAATCCATGGTGGGTCGGTCTTCTGTGTCGTCCTGCACGCAGAGCAAGCCGATGTGCATGCATCTGATCACTTCGTTCACAGAGTAAGCATTACTTAAAGCTTGGTCCGCTACTTCCGACGGTGTTTTGTTGCTCCAGTGCTTCCAGACCTAGAAGATTAGTTAATATTAATTAATTTCGTTCAAATTACAGTTGTACTTCTATTATAGTGATGTTAGCCGAAAAAAGAATGCCCTATTAAGATACTCACATAGCCTAGCAGGCCCTCCTCGCAGTCCGATGCGAAGAATTGGCTGTTCTTTTTGCCAGTTATAATCTCTAGCATTAACACACCGTAGCTGAAGACGTCGGATTTTGCTGAGAAGTGTCCGAACATTAGATACTCAGGAGACATGTAGCCACTGCATTGAGCACAATATATGTTAACACATCAATGAGAGGATAACCTACAAATTTTCAGTATGGATATAAAATGCTTGAACAAATTAGGACGAATGACCTTCAATGCTAATGGCACACTCTTCTTTTTTAATAACGAGTCAGATTAGCAGACGTTGAACTTACTACGTTCCAACGATTCTATTTGTGCTTGCTTGAGTCTGATCGGTGTTGAAGATCCGGGCCATACCAAAATCTGAGATTTTTGGGTTCATGTCAGCATCTAGCAGAATGTTGCTGGCTTTGAGATCACGATGAATAATTCGAAGCCGAGAATCTTCATGAAGGTATAGCAGTCCACGCGCCACTCCTACCATGATCTTGTAACGTGCTGACCAATCCAGTTGTCCACTAAGCTCGGGATCTGTACATCAGTCAAAATAATCTGTAAGGTGTATCAACTCGTACTTGCATAATGCTCATGCCCAGATCATCACATATAGTTGCTTTCATCAACTTTTGATCAGTGTTCTCATTATGATGTGATTCATTGCTTTCCATATCTACTTCTTAACTAATGTTCGATGTTTAAAGTTGCATTCGTCGATGCAGAAAAGAAATGAAGAAAACAACTTAGCAGAATAACAACAGAATGTTTGTTTGCATTACGTTGTCCTGCTATCACTAATACCTATGGTTTTTCATTTAGCCAGAATAATATTTGCTTCTCATTTTCTCTGAGTGAAATAAATCATTTAGACTGAAATGCTGGTGTGTTGACTTGGTGAAAAGGAGATAAAAGAGAGGCAAACCAAATAACAAGTGATCGAGGCTCCCGTTGGGCACGTATTCATAGACTAGTATTGTTTCATCTCTTTCCAAGGAGAATCCCAGTAGCCTCACTAGGTTTCTGTGTTGAAGCTTGGCTACTAATTCAACCTCGGTCTTGAATTCTTCGACTCCCTGTCCAGAGCCCCTAGATAGCCTCTTTGCTGCAATTTCTTGACCATTGGGTAGAGTACCCTGATAACAGAAGACATCAAAACTCGAAATTTGCCCAAAACAGTCCCATCTTATTGCTTCTTCACTTTGTTATACTTTTTTACTACTATGAGATTAGAAGGGCATCAAGATAGGAGAACTAGTTGCATAATCTCGGAGTTTTTACTATTTAACTTATGTGGATGAGAAAAATGCTCTGGATCTTTGAGAACCTTCATTGTAAACCACAATATGATACTACATTATGATTATATTTAAGAATTAGCAAGCATCAGCTTCTTGATAAGTCAAAAGATGAATGATCTGATTGGGCATCTTAATTACCTTGTAAACGGGGCCAAATCCACCTTCCCCTAACTTGTTGTTGTTTGAGAACTTATTTGTGGCGGCTTCGATTGTTCGCAGATCAAATTGCAGGGAATTGAGTTCAGAAATTTGCTTCGTTGAGTTACCAATCGGATCTTCTTCTATAGAACTTTCGTTCTCCCTTCTTAAAACTCTTCTTCTTCTTCCTCGTAGTAAAACTATCGTGCATAAAAGTAGTGTCGATCCTACGGCTCCCGTGAGGATTGCAGCAGATATTTTCAATGGAAAGTGCACTTTCCCTGCATTTGTTGCCGGAGTTAATAGTTTCATTTACATACATGAAAGTATGGCTCATTCTAGTCATGAAAACTTCATGTTCCAGCACATACAAGAGACAAGATATTCCCCAACTCCATTCAAAAGCTGAAGCAGACAGTTGAAATGACTGTACTTAACTGAAACGAGCGTTGAATAATCCAACTGTAAAGATTTTAGCTGTGGTAGAATTGAAAAGAAAAAAATTCTTTTGCTGGCCGAAAAACTCTAATAACTCCTCGAAGAGCAAAGACACAGCTTAAGCGGACAACATAAATTCTGTCGTAATCTTAAAAGTAGTAACAAGCATGATGATGAACTTTTGAAAAATCAACCACGAGGTTCTACCTTACCTTTTGAGCTGCTCCCATAAAACGGGTAAATCTCGAACCTGACAAAGCAACTCGGAAGCAACACTCGGCCCCCGATTTTCCCCTTTGGTAGGCTTAAGAGGCTTGATGTGGCGTTGCGAAGGCACTTCCAACAATCGTTTTTGGAAAGATAAGGCACACACTGTGCGAACGTGTACAATGTTTTCTCCTGATCAAACTTGGCGCCACGATGGCCATACATCCTAGCAGGATGCTGAGCAGCCTCTCTAGCCGCATGATCCGCCGTCTCGTTCAGTAGCTTCATGAATTCATCTGGCTGTTCTATGTTCTCTTCATTGTATCCACCCAACAGAGGTTCCAGCTCCATCTTCCTGGTGAAATTTGTGTCAGAGTAGCGCAACATGCACTGATCGTACCACAGGAAGGAGACTTTCGTCATCCGGCATTTCTGGGTTATCTCAAGCGCGGCAATCTTGACACAGTCCGCGCACTCTTTCCTCGAGACATCGCCTCTGCACATGAAGCTGCCGTAGACGGCCTCGCTCGAGCTGCCATCGATCGAAGTGAAGTTGAACCCGTTACCAGCGTCGGCACCTGCGTCTCTGACGAGAACATCGAGAACGCGATTGAGGTTGGCGTGGTAGGTGCTATTGGGAGAGAAGGTGCTTGAGTTTGAGCAGTAATGGCTGCTTATGGTGAGGGTGGATTCAGCAGCTTTGATGGTGAAAAAGCTGAGCATGAAAGGAAGTAGAAAACGTATGATTGGCATCCTTTTCTCTCTCTCTCTCTCTCTCTCTCTCTCTCTCTCTCTCTCTCTCTTGTTGTGCGTGTGGGTTATGATTAACAGGTGCGGTTTGTTCTTTGCATTCAATTCCGAGGCCACAACAGGGATGTTTAAATATAGCAAAGGAGTAAGAGTCTATGTGACTCTGTACATCATCCACCTTCAATCGCGGATTCTGAAAAAGTTAAAAAAAAAGTTAGTCCCGCGGGAGCCGTGGTTAAGTGTGTTTGTGGAGGACTATGACTTGGGCTTTGTCGTTTGCCTATTTCTTTCCGAAAAGCTTTGTTTCTTGAAAGCCATGCTTGATGCTATTACTCGGATAGAAACCAAGGGGGTCCCTTCCCCACTTAGGGAGGCGAAAATGACATAACCAGCTTGGCTTGAAATGTACAAATTGCCATCGGTATCAATCCCACTTCGGATTCTGTATTTCTTAAACCACCCCTTTGCATGGCAAGATAAAATGTTACATGTCTCTACCCACCACCACCCGCCGCCGCCAACAATTGCCCCACCGTTCTCTACTGCCCGTCCCCTCCCACCGCTTTCAAACCCCTCCGCCCCCTCTCTCTCTCTCTCTCTCTCTCTCCCTCCCAGCTGATTCTATCCGTTCGACCACCGTGGATATTGGCTGTGTTTGAAAACACTTTTGGGGAAAGTCTTTAGGTTCAAAATGCAAATTGTGTTTGGTAAGTTGTAACTTAAAAGTCCCTTGCAAAGCAACTTTGGGTAAAATAGTGTTTGGAAAAATTATACTTGCAAAGTTCTTCTTTTATTTTTTATTAAAGAAAAGTTAAAACCCTTTGCCAGAGCCGGCGAAGGGTAGGCAGCCGCCGGCGACCCAGATCTGGCGCCGGGCGACCGTTGTCTGAGGCCAAACGAGCTCGGGCAGCCCCGGTGATCGCCGGCGAGGGCCGCCTGGGCTCGAGCGACCCTCGACGAGGGTCGCGAAACCCAGGGGAGGGCCGCTGGCGACCCAGATTTGAGGCCGCGCCGCCCGGCGCCGGATTTGGGTCACCGACGGCCCTCGAAGGTCGTTTAGATCGCGCGACCTCAGGCGGCCCTCGCCTGGGTTGCCGGATCTGGGTCGCGTAGCCCCTTGCGGCGGTCGTGCGGCCCCTTGCAGCGGTCGTGCGAGCCCAGGCGACGGTCGCTGGGTTGCGCGACCACACCGGCCCCCCTCCGGTGGTCACTGTCCCCTCACAGCTACGCCGGCCGAGGTGCAAGCGAAGAAGATGATGAACAGTAGCAGACAAGGCTAAATCCGGAAAATAAAAAATTAGACGAGGTTAGTTTTGGAAGAAATTTTTTGTCACTTACCGGCACTGTAGCATGCCGAAAATACTGAAATGCCCAAGGCAACTCCTAGGGTGCCTTGGGCTTTTGGCCTTTTGAAGGCCGACTTTGGCTCAATGGGTCTTCAAAAAACAATTACCAAACACCAAAATTTAGCTCAAGGGACTTTGGATGCCCAAAGTCCCTTGGCAAAGTGGTTCCCAAACGGAGCCACCCTTGTCTCAATGCTGCGCGTGACCTCAATCTAAGGTTGCGAGTCACCATAGATGACCTCGATTGAGGTCGTTCATGGACCTGGATCTGAGGCTGTCCATGGCCTTGAAGAAGCCTGTTACCTTCACCCGAGGTGGTCGAAGGCCATACGAAGGCAAGTGCATCGAGGTCATTGACACCTGGGATTAGGTTTTGGATATGAAACGTGTAACGGTCACTAATGTCAAGTACAAATTGGTGTCTAGAGCCAAAACTTAGGGTTACACGAGTGATTTTAGAATAAAGGAGTTGGGTATTGATGTGAAGAGCAAGGATGATTTTGAGTATCTTTCAAAAAATATTATCGGACAAGAAGGTTAGGAAAATTTCTACTTGAGTTATTTTATTATATCCCATCAGTAATACATATAAGGGTCTTGTTATCAAGTGTCCTCGGGACATTAGGTAAGCATGCTTAAGTAGGAATAGTTCAAATTTTAACATAGTTAGGACACATAACACGAAAGGAATAGTGCACTAAAAAATTGTGATCTTTCCTTAATTACTTTCTTTACAAGTGCACTTGTTAACATAATCCTTGATAATTCAAAATGTCAACTAAGTGTCAATACTTGTATATTTTGGAGAATCAAGTATTTCACAATAAATAAGATGAGAATTACGCGATCCGCAAGAATTGAAAAGAAAAACTTTGTAAAAGTATACTCCTAAATAACTCTTTTTTCTTGACCAAAAAGAAAACCAACCTCTTTTTTTTTATCTATCCACAAGCCAATATCAAAGTTGAGTTGCCTTTTTCTTTACGTCGCGCTTTAATGTCATGGAAAAGCCAGTGCTTCAAATATTCCGGCATTCACATTTAACTATTGAACTCAACGCATTCTCCGGTGACCTATTACCAGCCAACAAAGTTCAAACCCTATTCATGCTAGGGTGATGAACTCTCTGCAGTCAGCTCTTTATTTCGTATAGGTTAAAAGTTATGTTGAATAATTTCCAAGGGTGATGAGCTCTCTAACTTTGCAATACCGGTTTTAGAAACCGTGGGGTTGTTTAAGGCTACGTTTGTTTGACGGAAAACGAATGATTCGGAAGATATTTTCCTAAAAATGGGTATCTATATCACTTGAAATAATTATTCAATTAAAATTTTTCATTATTGATAAAAATTTATGTCTAAATAGTTTTATGAACGATGAAAATATTTTTCGTTTATTATATTTTGCAAGCGATACAAACGATCATTTTTAGGAAAATATTTTTTAAATCGTTCATTTTCCGCAAAAGAAACGCACTCTAAGAGTTAAGATATTGAAGGTCGCTTTCATTTTCACCAATTAAAGAACATATACTGAATCATATGCATTATTCTCTTCTAAAAAAAGGCACAACAACTACTATATCCACGACAAGTGTCTTTCAAAATCACCGACAATGCATCATTCCGTGGTAATGAAAAGCATAAAATGTGCTACATGGGAAAAGAGAAACAACTATGCATTATTCTCTTCGTAGTATTAACCATTGTTTAATATGGTCCTTCCGTTGAAGATTTACGAAATTTATTGATGGGGCTGTGAAGGTTACTGACTTGTCATTTTTTTGTTCAATTTGGTACTTGAACTTTATTTGTTTGTTTAATTTCGTCTTTAAACTATTATATTTTGATTCTTTCTCTAATGGCCTTCACTCGAGCATGGTGAGAGTCTTCATATATTCTTAGAGACAAACCTTGATGACTCTTATTTAGGACTAGTACTTTTTGACACAACCCCTCAATAAGAAATCACACTACACGTGTTAATGTGCTTCTATCACACTTAATCATGATAAGTAATTAACTTGTCATGTAGAACCACTTACCCCTTTATAACGCGCTTGGTCTCGTTTATTTAAACTAAATTAAATGTTCCTTATATTTATGACATGTTTAGACACATTCAAGATTAATACTTACGACATGTAAACACAAGTAATTAATCACTTTTAAGTATAAGAATTTATATGTTAAATGGTATGTGTTGTGTATCCATTTAGTTAACGTGTTATTTTGGGTTATAATGTTGTGGGATGATTAATAAACATTTTATTTGAGAGAGAGAGAGAGAGAGAGAGAGAGAGAGAGAGAGAGAGAGAGAGAGAGAGCAGTTCATGGACAAAAATTGAACAGATAAGCAAAGTATGGGGACGAATTTGAATAAGATGATGATAAGTCACAAACTAATAATATATTCCGCCCATATTAGCAGAGTCTGTTAATAATTTTAACGGAAGGACCACATACAAAAATTGAACAGATAAGCAAAGTATGGGGACGAATTTGAATAAAATGATGATAAGTCACAAACTAATAATATATTCCGTCCATGTAAGCAGAGTCTGCTAATAATTTTAACGGAAGGACCACATTGACTATTTTTGCTACAACATTAAACAAAAAAAAATGTTTAGAAATGACTTCGAACAATGAAAAAATTTAAGGATTATTGGTGTCGTTACTTTTATTGACAAGAAATGCTCTAAAAAAAAAGAAAGTCGCAAATAGACTACCTTTTTGGAAAATGGTCTTTAATGGGCGGCTTAAGGTTGTGGAAAATTATCCCAAAAGTTTTAATTCTATTATATGGTGGCCAATTCAGTTTTACACTTGTCAATTTTACCAATTTAGTCTTAAACATTTTAACGATTTACCGGTATAATCATTTTGGTCAATTGTGGCCGGGATATTCTTATATGGATGTTCAGTTAGCGCCGACTATCCAACATGATACAGGCGACATTGACTAGAGGTGAGTATGGTTCCGGTGGGCGGTTCCCATCTTGGAACCAAGAACAATTTTCGTATTTTTTTTTAATTTTCTGAATTTTCTAGCTTTTTTCCTTTTGGCCAATTTTCCGATAACTGACGTGGGCAATTATCCCGGAAATTTTGAATTCAAGGCCGTCTCAATTTTTTCATCTCTCAAATTGTCATGTGTCCCAAGCAACCCAAATGACAACATGTGAACACAAACAGTGACTCACCTTCGTCCAAAAGACATGTAAACACAAACATGAAAACGGGAAACACATGAAAACGAGAAAAACGAATGACGGCGTGGAACGGGAAACACACGCATGGGCATCGCCTACGACCGAGGTCAAACTGGGTCTCTACACACAATTCATTGGAAACTTACTGATGGTTGGCGTGTGGCTTTTGCACGGAAACAATCGACAAACCCAATTCAACAAAGCGTTCGTGTTGATTGTATAACCTTTGAACCGGTTCGACGGTCCATCTTATCTCCTAATCTTATCTTGAACGAATCTCTCTAGAGACCATGCTATTGCACAACTCAAGTCCCCTAAAGCTGACTTCTACCTCTAATTGAACCCCCAACCGCGACCAGGCGCGTGAGTTTTTTGCCCAAATTGGCTGACCTTCGAACCCGCTATTAGGATACACGTGTGAGTTGTGTTAGAGAAATCTCATATCAAATAATTGGTGTAGTGTACAGCAGTTAATATATTTTAGTTAGCTCATAACTCATTGGCTTAAATTTTTGAGTGCAGGCGGGTCCAACTGGATATGTTAACAGGCTCGGACTTGGGCTCCCTCTTCGTGATCTGCCCGGGCAAAAGGTATCAAGTTTCTACTATTGCGGTCCTAACAAATTAGTATCAAAGCCGTGTTTGGTGAATGAAGTTAGGCATAATTTTCAAGCAGTAGGCATTGGTTTAACAATGCAGTTCATGACTTCATATGATGCAGATAAATATACCTGAATTAAGGGGGAGCTCACACATGTGATGGGGAGATTGTTAAGATGCACGTGAGAGTTGTACTAGAGAAATCACATATAAGATAATTAGTGTGGTGTAGAGAAGTTAATATATCTTAGTTGGCCCATAACTCATTGACTTATGCATTTGAGTAAAGGTCAGTCCAACTAGATATGTTAACAGACTCGGACTTGGACTCTCTCTTCATGATCTCCCCTGATGTTTTTTTAGCTCGGATCTTGGATCTGAGAACGGATCGTTTAGGGAAGCCAAATGGGTATGCATAGATTTGGCCAGTTACACCCAATTACTCACACAGCCAATTTCTCACGAAATAATCTCTCAATTTTATAGAAGAATTAACAAATCATGTCACAAGATTATTTGGCTCGAACACTAATTCTTCTAGGATGTAATTCACGAGTGAAAGACTTTCACTGGACATGAATTCCCAAAGACCCACTTTGCCACTTTCATCAACAACGACGCCCCTTAAAAACTCCATATGTGAACACACGCACACGCACACGCACCCATGCACACGCACACGCACACGCACACATGCATGCGCGTGCGCACACACACACACAAGTGATATGTGCACTGAAAGTTCTAAAATTTTTCACAAAATTGCAATTGAACCTTGAAACTTGAAAAAAGTGCAATCAAATCCTAAAATTTGTCAAATTGGTTCAATTAAATCATTATGTTAACTCCATCCAATTTGTCTCATGAAAAATAATGATGTAGCTTTTTTTTTATTAGTATTTTCTCTATCCTACGTGATAATGATGTGGCTAAAATGACATCGTTTTGATCCAAATCTACACACACACACAAGTGATATGTGCACTAAAAGTTCAAAATTTTTTCATGAAATTGCAATTGAACCTTGAAACTTGAAAAAAGTGCAATCAAATCCTAACATTTGTCAAATTAGTTCAATTGAGTCACTATGTTAACTCCGTCCAATTTGTCTCACGAAAAATAATGATGTAGCTTTTTTTTATTAGTATTTTCTCTATCCTACGTGATAATGATGTGGCTAAAATGACATCGTTTTGATCCAAATCTAATTTTTAATAAAACATATTTAGTAAATTAAATTTGAAAAATAAGCTAAATATTTTTAAAAAAAATAGAGAAGCGACAAACCAAGCGGGGAGGGCCCGACGACTCCCCCTGGCAATCCCCCACCCTCGCCAGCCATTCCCAGCAATGTTGCGATAGCGTCGGCAAGGGTCCTCCCCACCTAGTTTGTCCCCTTTTTTATTTTTTATAATTAGCTTATTTTTCAAATTTAATTTAAATAAATTTTTTATTAAAAATTAAATTTGGACCAAAATAACATCGTTTTAACCATGCCATCGCTACGTAGGATAGAGAAAATAATAAAAGAAAGCTACGTCAGCATTTTTTGTTAGCCAAATTCGACATAATTCATGAAAGAACTTGAGTTAATCAATTTGATAAATTTTAAAATTTAATTACACTTTTTGCAAGTTCGACAACTCAATTGCACTTTTCGTAATAACTTTTAGAACTTTGGATGTACTTTTATATATATATACATAAAAGGGAAAAAAGGTTCAGAGGCCGAAGTCAACATGGAATAGGAAATCCTTGTTCAGAACCCAAATTCGATCAATCTAAGTCAAAGTTGGACTTTCCGTTTCTTTTTTCCTTTTATTTCTTGACCGATTTGCTTCATTTTTATAATTGGTTGGCCAGCATCCCTGTCACATCAAGTTGATATCAAGACAAATCAAGAAATCCTTCTCCGCCGGTCCTAAACTGACTACATTTGTTTAGTTATACTACTTTAGCTAACACGAGTACTAATTCTTCCTGTACTTTTAGCTACTAAAGCAGTTGACACAAGTTTACTGAATTGTCTTCTATGGATGTTCTCACTCAAATCAAATTGCGAATGTCATCAAACGTCAAGTTTGTTGACCTAGAGGAATTATTAACAGTAGTAAGAGTAGTGTTCTAACCATCACTTAATGAGGATAATAGAATCAAAGTACGTATCTCATCTTCAAAGTTAATCTCAACTGAACTTAATTGACTAATAATCACATTAAGTTCATTAATATGATCAGTAACTGACGCACCTTGATTTATCTTCAAATTAAACAGACATCGCATCAAGTAGACCTTATTAATCGTAGTGGGCTTCTCATACATATATTCCTCAATCTACATCTTCCAAAAATCAAAATCTTTCCCATCAAATTTATCGATTCCCACTTTTCCTTCTTCTTGCTGTCGATTTGCTTCAAATCAGTCAAGCATAGCTCTAATACTAATTGTTGCGGAAGCAAACGATTGAACAATAAAATAGACAAAATAAAAAAAATAAATCGAGTACCAGATTTACGTGGTTCGGTGGAGGTGACCTATATCCATGGGAAGAGCAGTATAGAATCCCACTATAGATCAAGCAATGCTATGGAGATTGCGACTATAATCAAGTCACTCAAACGTTCGCAGTATTTCTCAACCCCAATAACTCACACAGTGTTTAGCTTATAAATTTCTCACGAAATAATCTCTCCATCACACAAAGAAATTAACATCTTACCACAAGAGTATTTGGCATGAACATTAATACTTCTTGGATGTAATTCACAAGTGAAAAACTTTCACTAGACAAACAACAAGAGGATACAAACTTTTTCTTTTGAAACTACTGTTTGCCTTCGATAAAGAAATGTCAAAGACATAACATGTAGGGAAAACAATACTAATAGTTCTTAATTTTGGCTCAATACGCAATGTCATATTTGGACTTTTTATTTGTTCAATATGGTTTTTAAACTATTCCAAAATGCTTAATCTAGTTTTTAAATTTTCAATTTGTTCAATATAGTTTTTCAACTATTCTTAAGTGTTCAATGTCATCTTTCGGTACTATTCATAAGTTTTCAATTCATGACCTCTCTATTTAATTTCATAATTATCTTACAAGTTTGTCTAATAGTCTTGTAGTTAGACCTTTCTAACTTAGAAATGCTATTTTACTTATCAACCTTGCCGCTCTCTTTTCCTCTTCCTCTCGTAGAAGAAGAGGCATTGGGAAATTCAATTTAGAAGAATGGTGAAAGTAAAGATTTGGAGCCTTGTAAATTGCTATTTGTTATAATATGTTTTGACTTTGAGCCTATGAAAGAAACCCAATCCAAGTATTTTCTTGATTTGAATGCGTCTCCAAATTCGAGTAGGTTTCCTAAAAAGAAGTTTTCTATTTTAAATCAAATTCTCTTCTATGAATAAGAAGTGAGTTTTCTTTGTAATGAGTATCCATGATGTTATCTCTTCGTGAATTAGACTATGAAACAATTCGAGATCATTGGTAAGATTTGTGAATTCATTTATGAGATTGTGAAATTGTATTGCGAGGAATTATGAGGGCTAAACGCTGTGTGGGATTATCAAGCGTGACTGGGGCTATGAAAACTTCGAGTGCTTTGAGTGTCTCGAGTGGGTAGTTGTAATCTCTTTTCTAAGTGGAATTCCGTGTTGCTTTCTCCGTGGACATAAGCCACATCGACTGAAGACGGTGTTTATTTTATTATTAGATGGCTTGCTTTTCGCAACACTATTGTTGTTTGGAAAGTGATGGTAAGGTTACACATTTAACAGTTCTTAAGTACCGAAGACAGGTCCCAGAACACACTCTTGAAAAGCTCTTGGTTGTGGTGCTTCTCCTCCATGGTACAGTTTATTGCATGGCTATCGGGAATCCTGAATACTGAGACTTTGAGTTCATGCGTGACCCTAAGTAGTAAACTTTATAAGGTTGTGATTGAGCGATATAACAGCTTTAGGCTGCGCATGACAATTTGCCGAACAGTGTTTGATTCTGTTCTTTTGTTCTCAGAATCAGTTTGAGAACAGAAATGCGTTTGTTTAATTTTTTGATTATGGGCACAATTTTGTCAAAAATTGTTCCCAGAATCAGTTTTGGAGCAAAATCAAGAATAAAAAAAAAGTAGCTTCTTGATTCTAGGAATAATTTTGAGAATCAATTTTTTTTTCTTCTGCCTTTTCTTGGTTTTTAATTTAGCTTCTAATGTCCGGCCCGAGGACCGCCCTCGTCGGATCTGACGAGAATAAAATATTTTAATAAAAAATATTATTAATAAAAAATATTTTACCGGCCTAAAAAATATTTTACCGGCCATGGCCGGCGACCAGGCCATGGCCATAAAAAAGAAAAAAATATATTTTTAATAAAAATATTTTAATAAAATAATTATTAATAAAAAAAATATTTTACCTGCCATGGCCGGTGACCAGGCCATGGCAAAAAAAGAAAAAATATATATTTTTAATAAAAAAATTATTAATAAAAAAATATTTTACCGGCCATGGCCAGCGACCAGGCCATGGCAAAAAAAAATAAAAATGTATATTTTTAATAAAAAAAATTTAATAAAAAAATTTATTAATAAAAAAATATTTTACAGGCCATGGCCGGCGATCAGGCCATGGCAAAAAAAAAGAAAAAAATATATTTTTAATAAAAATATTATTAATAAAAAAAATATTTTACCAACCATGGCCGGCAACTAGGCCATGGCCAAAAAAAATAAAAATATATATTTTTAATAAAAAAAAATATTTTACCAGCCATGGCCGGCGACCAGGCCATGGCAGGAAAAAATAAAAATGTATATTTTTAATAAAAAAAATTATTAATAAAAAAAATATTTTACCGGCCATGGCCAAAAAATATATATATATATATTTTTAATAAAAAAAATATATATATATTTTTAATAAAAAATATTATTAATAAAAAAAAAATTTTACCGGTCATGGCCGGATACCAGGCCATGGCAAAAAAAAAGAAAAAATACTTTTAATAAAAATATTATTAATAAAAAAATATTTTATCGATCATGGCCGGCGAGCAGGCTATGACCAAGAAGGACGAAAAGAAAAAAAGAAAAGAAAAAAAAGAAAGAAATATTAAAATATTTAAAAATATTATTAATAAAAAGAAATTTTGTGGCGTTACCAAACGCATTTTACGTTCTTTTTCTATTCCAGGGATGGAATTTTGGGCCGTTAACAAACGCCTTAAAATGCTCGGAATCAATTCCAGGCACAAAATCAAAAAGAATCATTTACGAGCGAATGCTTAAGCACAAAATCGTTGTCATGCGCAGCCTTAGTAACAATATTGCACGACAATGCTTGAGCATTGCTGCAATACGTAACAAATGTCGGTATTCTTGTAGAGGCTATCAATTTTTTGTATGAACTCTTGTTGTAATGTATCTGTTTTTAATTAGCAAATTTCGAAATCATGGATAAACTTTGATTTTCAGAGTCTCGACTGTGCTAATACGTAACAAAGAACTGAAGAAGAAATGAATCAGACACCAGAATAGGCAGCGCCATTCTGTGGGTATGACTCGAAAATTTTTCTAGCCACATACGATATGGAAAAACCAAGTTCCTGTTATAACTCGAGTCTCCTTGTCACAATTGTACCATATTATAAAGTCTAAATGTTAATCACAATCTAATTGCCTAATTCTTCTGAGCAAATGTAATTGCTCATTCCTGTGCCATTCTGTTATTCCCCCTACTAGAAAAAATAAGCCGGAATCCTGGCAATGAAGATATATCGATTTTCATACAGCTATAAAGTGTACCCACACGATTTATACGGTAAAATCTAAACAGAATTGATCTGAACGATAGCCTCAAAATCTTGGCTACATGGACCTCGATCAACAGAACCACTGTCACTCGCAAACCACGACGGCGTTATCTTGCTATTAGATTGGTCAACTTTGCTGGTAGATTGATCTGAGTTAAGAACACAAGGTGCCAGTTTGTACTTCTTACTTGGGAAGAAGAATGAAGGTCTTTGAGGAACTGGGATGCTAATAGACTCGCCGTTTAACATGAGAATAACTGCATCCATGGTAGGTCGGTCTTCCATGTTGTCTTGCACGCACAGCAGGCCAATGTGCATGCATCTGATCACTTCGTTCATGGGGTAAGCACTACTTAAAGCTGGTTCCACCACTTCCGACAGCGTTCTGTTAGTCCAGTGCTTCCAAACCTAAAAAATTAGTTATATCAGTTAATTTTGTTCAAATTACTGTTTTACTCCTATTAAAAGTGATGTTTGCCAAAAAAAAAAAGTGCTGTAGTAAGATACTCACGTAGCCTAGCAGGCCCTCATCAGAGTCCAGCGCGAAGAATTGGCTGTTCTTTTTGCCAGTTATAATCTCTAGCATTAACACACCATAGCTGAAGACGTCAGATTTTACCGAGAAGTGTCCAAACATCAGATACTCAGGAGACATGTAGCCACTGCATGGAGAACAAACACAGAAATGAGAGGACAACCTAGAAAGTTTCACTATGGATATAAACTACTCGAAACAAATTAGAACGAGTCAGCCTTTTTTGCTTGTCAAGAAAATGCCCCAAGTTCAATGCTAATGGCACCCTGTTCGCTTCCAACAAGTCAGATTACAGATGTTGAACTTACTATGTCCCTACGATTCTATTCGTACTTGCTTGAGTCTGATCAGTACCAAAGATCCGGGCCATGCCAAAATCTGAGATTTTTGGGTTCATGTCAGCATCTAGCAGAATGTTGCTGGCTTTGAGATCACGGTGAATAATTCGAAGCCTAGAATCTTCATGAAGGTACAGCAGTCCACGCGCCACCCCTAATATTACCTTGTAACGTGCTGACCAACCCAGCTGTCCACTGAGCTCCGGATCTACACATCAGTAAAAAAATAACCTGTAAGTTGCATCAACTCTTACTTGCGTAATGCTCATGCCCAGATCATCACATAGAGTTGTTTTTGTCAACTTTGGATCAGTGTTCCATTATCACATGATTCGTTTCTTTTCATATCTACTTCTTTACTAATGTTTGATCTTTGAAGTTGTATGTAGAAATGAAATGATGGAGATATCTAGGCAGAATAATAACAGGATGTGGTTTCTATTCCGTTGTCCTGCTATCACTAATATCTCTGTTTTGTCTTCATTTAGCCCGAATTATATTTGCTTCTCATTCTCTGAGTGAAGTATATAATTTAGACTGCAATGCTGGCGTATTAAGTTGGTGAAAACGAGATAAAAGAGAGGCAAACCAAATAACAAGCGATCGAGGCTCCTGTTGGGCACGTTTTCATAGATTAGTATTGTTTCATCTCTTTCCATGGAGAATCCCAGTAGCTTCACTAGGTTTCTGTGTTGAAGCTTGGCTACTAGTTCAACCTCAGTTTTGAATTCCGTGACTCCTTGTCCAGAGCTCCTAGATAGCCTCTTTGCTGCAATTTCTTGGCCACCGGGTAGTGTACCCTGATAACAGAACAGACATACAAATTCAAAATCTTCCCAAAGCAGACGCATCTTATTGTATTACGATTTTTCACTAACATGAGATTAAAAGGGCAATGAAATAGGAGAACCAGATGCATAATCTCAGAGTATTTCGTATTTCACTAATGTGGATGAGAAAGATGGTATGGAGCTTCTAGAGGCTTCACTGTAAATCACAATATTATACTACATTATGATCATATATGAAAATTGGCAAGTATCGGCTTCTTGATAACTCAAAGGTGAATGATCTGATTAAACAATTTTATTACCTTGTAAACCGGGCCAAATCCACCTTCCCCTAACTTGTTGTCGTTCGAGAACTTATTTGTGGCGGCTTCTATTGTTTGCAGATCAAATTGCAGGGAATGGAGTTCAGAAATTTGCCTCCTAACTGGCAGTTAAATAGTGCAGATATCTTTAGACTCTAGTGAAATGGAATCTATTAAATCGTATGCATGCAATAGCATTGTTTCGTCAAGTTACCAATCGAATCTTCTTCGATACGACTTTCACCGTTCCTTCTTAGAACTCTTCTTCTTCTTCTTCCCCTTAAAAGATGCCACACTATTTTGTAAAATAGTAGCGTTGATCCTATGGTTGCGGTGAGGATTGCAGCAAATATTATCATTGGAAGGTGCACTTCCCCTGCATTTGTAATCGGAGTGAATAGTTTTATTGATAGACATGATGGTTTGGTTCCTACTAGTCAGAAAAATTTCATCTTCCAGCACATACATAAGAACGAGTCATTGCCAACACGATTCGAAAGCTGTTTTAGACAGTTAAATTGACTGTAATTAACTAAAACGAGCTGTGAGTAATCTAATATGTAGAGGCTTTAATTGTAGTCGAATCGAAAAAATAAAAATCTGTTGCTGCCTTAATAATATCTCAAAAAAGCAGACAAGACAAAATCTTTTGTAATCTTAGAAAAGTAACAAATATGGTGAACGTTTGAAAAATCAACTATGAGGCTCTACCTTACCTTTTGAGCTGCTCCAGAATCTGTGTTTTTTTTTCTCCGGAGTATACTTGGCGTCGCGATAGCCATACTTCCTAGGAGGATGCTGAGCAGCCTTTCTTGCTGCATGAACCATCGTCCTGTTCAGTAGCTTCATGAAGTCATCCAGCTTTTCTATGTTCTCTTCATTATATCTGTCCAACCAAGTTTTCGCCTCCATGGTCGAGGAAATTTTCGCGTCGGAGTAACACAACATGCACTGATGGTACCACAGGACGGAGAATTTGGTCATGTGGCACACACGGGTTATCTCGAGGCTCGCGTTCTTGACGCATTCTTCGCACTCTTTCTTTGAGACATCGTCTTTGCACATAAAGCCGCCATAGACGGCCTCGCTCGAGCTCACTTCGCTCGAATTGAAGAAGAACCTTTTATTGCCAGACGCATCAGAGACGAGATCATGGAGAACATGGTTGAGGTTGGTGTGGTAGGTGCTATTGGGAGTGAAGGTGCTTGAGTTGGAGCAGTAATGTCTGCTCGTGGTGAGGGTGGATGCAGCAGCTTTGATGGTGAAAAGGCTGAGCATGAAAGGAAGTAGAAAAAGAGTCATCGGCATCTCTCTCTCCCTTTCTCTTGTTGTGCGTGTGTTTGTTGTTTGTGGTGAACGAGTGGGATTTGTTCTTTCCATTCGATTGTCAGGCCACAACATGGATCTTTATATAGGGTAAAGGACCAAGAGTCTATTTGACTCGGTATATCATCCACTTTCAACCGCGGCTTCTCGAGAGAAAAACAGTCAAATGTCCCGCGTGAGCCGTCGCTGGGTGTGTTCATTCAAAGCCATGCTTGTAGCAATGATCAATGATGAGAAACCAGGGGGCCCGTTCTCCCTTCGGGGGGAAACATTGATATAACCAGCATGGTCTTTATTGTCTTTTGCTTATATATTGTACTTTATAAGCAGCTTGATCTATATTGTAGTTTGCTTATATTAAAAAAAAAATACTAATTAACATTGGGAATTTGACACCATAAATGTCATAACTTTTGTACAGAGAGCCATAACTTTTTTTATCGATCGCTTAAGTACCATAACTTATGTACGGCGCTTACTTGAATGACATAACTTTTTTTTTCAATCACTTGAGTACCCTATAACTTTTCAATCGATCACTTGAGTATCTTAACTTTTTCAAAATGTTCACCACAAGTATCATGCCATGTCAGATTTCTAGTACTTGGATGAACATTTTAAAAAAGTTATCAAGTGATCAATTGAAAGTTATAGAACTCAAGCGAATGTTAATTAGATTAATGCATCAAAAGTTCAAAGATGACAATGAACAAAATATAATCTAGATATAACATTGAACAATATGCAAAAAATTAAGAATTATTTACGTAGTTACCTTTATTTTATAGTCAAGAACTCAAGAGGGTTGTCTCAACTTTTTTCCCCTCTCGATACGTATCCCAATCACCCCAAATGCTTTAGTTACGTGTTTCTCTTCAAGAATAAACTGTTTTAATGAATGCATTCACTAGAATAACAAATTATATACGCTGAGGATATTTTCAATCGGATTTTACTAGCATAACAGTCTTTGAATTACTGTGAGAGTAATAACATATTGTGAGTCATAAATTATTAAAAGAGTGGACTTCACAATAGTTTTTAATTATTTTTTATGGTCCAGCTATTAATCTCACGGTAAATTAATGACTATCACTTAATTATTTCTCTTTTCAATTTTTCACACGATGTGCATATTGTACAAAAATCCAAAAGTATATCATAGTGGGCCCACCATTCACCATGAGTTTCTAATGCCACGGCCACTTGCCTCCGTCCAAGAGACGACACGCAAACACAAGCAGGACGACGAGAAAATTGAATGACGGCGTGGAGCGCGAAACACGTGCGTGCCCAACGTCAACGAACGCGATCAAATTGGGTCTACACATAAGTCCATGGAAACTTAGTAACGGTGGGCGTGTGGAATTGCGCAGGCACGATCGACATCCCAATCAACGACAGCGTCCGTCTGGAATTTTAACCTTCAAACCGCTTCGAGGGCCGGTCTTGTCTCCCGATACGATCTCGAACGAGTTGCCTCGAGAATCTCTCGATAGACCATGTTGATGCACAACTCGGTCCCGGAAGATGACTTTTTCGCCTCTGATTGAACCTGTGACCGCGAACACAGGTTAGGTCGTGCGGATCTCTAACTTGAATCGGCCCTCCGATGCGTAAGCTAGTGCTCGATGGAGGATAGAAATGTAAGGACTTTAGATCAGGGTCAAAAGTTCCGAACCAGTTTCTCAGCCTCCAAAATGGTTCGTGGATTCAGCCAACGCCTGTTCCTTAATCAGCCTTCTGGAAGCGTTTGGTTTAATAAAGAATTGCACGCAGGGGCTGGTCAATTAGTGCCTTAATCTTAGTTAGTTGTTTGATAGTACGACTCAAGATGACACGGCTAGTGCAAAGGCCAACATCTCTTCCAATGAGAATAGCATTTCTTGGTATTGAGTATGTCTTGAATTTTTTTATGGGCTTGTACCAACATTAGAGCTTGAGAGCAGTGTAAATATTATTTTTCTCGAATTATTAGGTTAATAAGTTAAGACAAAAAAAATCTTATTTTTTGAATCACTTTTTTGTAATCCTTGAATTTTTGTGGTGGATTTTGCTTCTCTTCTTCCCGTGATTTTTCCTGTAAGGGTTTTTCACGTAAATCTGTGTGTTCTTTATTCTTCTCGGCTTTAATTTCGTTATAGTTTCCGCATCAATCGTAACACTCGGCATCCTCAAGAGTCTTACGCAAGTAATCATAGGACTTGCTTTCCTGCCTATTCCTGCGCAAGCCCTGCACCGACGGCCTGATTAATAGTTGCCGAGTAGATGTGGAGGGGCTTCGTGGTGTCCGGCTTTGCCAAAATAGGTACATGATTAAATATGCTTTCAATTCGTCGCAGGCTTGCTCTTGCTGTCTCCCCCACGGGAACCCAACACCACCTGGCAGCAACTTGAAAAAGGGAGAGACACTTCTACACTAATTCAAGAACGCTCTTTGTAAAAGACCTCCAATCAATCACAGAATTCAACGTTCTTTGCAAATTTATCTTTATCTTTACATTTTTGCAATATAAATGGCTGGCCGCAATTGTCTCTGGTTTTCGTACCTTCAAATTTATTGTCATTTACTTTCCTGTCCAAATATAACAAATGACCTTTCATATCATATGTTGATTTACACATCGATATATCGAAAGATATTTTATTATATATATGTATATATATATCGAAAGATATTTCATTATCGATTAAATTATGATGAAACATCTATATAATCCGTCGAATCAATTTCGGCGAAATACAACCTTAATTGGGATCATTAGAGAGGGAGAGGGACCGTGGGATGGAGGGCGTACGCATCGAAGTTGCTGGTGGTTGACAACAAGAGAGGTGAATGGCAACTAGTGTCAGGTACAAATTGGCGTCAAAAGCCAGCACTTAAGGTGCACATAAGTGATTTTAGAAAAAGAGGGAGTCAAGTGGAGTTGATGTGAAAAATAAGGCCAATTTTGTGTATTTTTCAAAAGAAAAAGTTATAGGACAAGTAGGTTAGGAATTTTCTACTTGAGTTATCCCATTAGATGGTAAACCATGTCTACTTAGGAATAATTGAACTTTCAAGATAATGATAAAACATATCATAATAAAAACAGTGGGCAAAATTATCCAAAAAGTTATAAACCTATTGCACTTTTGCTAATTCAGTCCTAAATCTTTTAATTGAGCCAATTACGTTCTAAACATTTTCACGTTTTACCAAATGATTCCATTTGACCAATTTTGACCGGAAATCACTGACATGACGCCAACCGTGTTATGTAGCACGGCCGGCGTACGACCAGCACTAACGTGGACAATTTTAAATAATATTTTAATATTTTTTGAATTATTTATTTATTTTCTTTTTCTTTTTTTCTTTTTTCTTTTCTTTTTCTTTTTCGTTTTCTTTTCTTTGTGTTTTTTAAAATCTCTAGCCGATCACCTTGCTGGCCAACCCTCGCCTGGGTTGGGCAAGGGCTAGCGACCCTAGCTGGTCACGAGTGAGGGTGAGGAGGCCCTCGCCTCGATTTGGGCAAGGGCCCGAAGCCCTCACCTATGGCCATCAAGGCCGTCCAAGGACCTTGTATGCCAGAGGTTTAAAATACCAAAGATAAGAAAATAAAATAAAAAAAAGAAAAGAAAATAGAAAAGACAAAAAAGAAAAAATAATAAAATAAAAAATTCAAAAAATATTAAAATATTATTAAAAATTGTCCAAGTTAGCGTTGGTCATGCCAAGTAGGACAATTGGCGTCCACGTCAGCGAATTCCGACCAAAATAGGCCGAATGGACAAAATTGAAAAACGTGAAAATGTTTAAGACTCAATTCAAATATTTAAAATGTTTAGGATTGAATTGGCAAAAGTACAATAAGTTTATGACTTTATGATAATTTTCCCAAAAAAAGTACACCGAAAATTGTAAACTTTCCTTAATTGCTTGTCAACAAGTGCACCCGTTAACAAAATCCTTAGCAATAGAAAAAGAAAGTACATTATGTCTAATGAATACTACATTAGTTCTAAATGTCAATATCTGTATATTTTGGAAGATTTTCTATATTTCACATTGAATAAAACACAAATTGTGTCATCCGCAAGAATTGAAATTAGCAAACCCTAAAAAATAAAAGGTTAAAACTACCAAAAATCCAAAACTGGTACACCTATGACAAATTTACCTCAAACTAATTTTATGACCACTAAAATTTTCAAACTAGTACACTTGTGACAAATTTACATTCCGTTAGTTACCATTAAATTGGATTAATAAATGGTATACCTGTGACAATCGGAGGGTGAAACCCCAAATTAATACATTCGTCAACTGTCACGTGTCATCAAATGTAGTAATTTGACAGTAAAATTTAATGAAAATTAAATATGAATAAATTTATTACAGGAGTATCAGTTTCGAGTTTTTCGGGGTATTAACCCAAAATAAACTCCTAAACAAACTCATTTTTTTCCACAATAAAATGTTCCAGCATTCACATTTATCGGCCAACAAAGATCAAGTAAGGGTCTCCTGTTATCTGTGGTAAAGTCTTCATCTATTTCCTTGATCATTACGTAAAGATGGATTTAGAGGCGACTAGGTCAATGTGGAAGGAAAACTTGACTTCTTGTTCTACCGATCATACCTCGGAAAGCAGCTTTTGTCAATCACGTCGTCCTTCATTGTATTCACATACGATAAGTACTGGTAACTTAAAAGTTATGTTGAATAATTTCCGAGGGAGATGAACTTTGTAACTTTGCTTTACCGATTTTAATGACCGAGATGTCGTCTAGGAGTCATGGTATTGATGGTCACTTCCATTCTACATTTTAAAGAATGCCTCTTCTACATTTCCACAAGTTTCTTTCAAAAAGTCACAGATAAAGCATCATTCCATTGAAAAAGACAAAACACTTTGCAAATGCAAGGAACCTGCCAACGTCAAATCAACCTAAAAAAGAAAAGCAAAGACTTTTGCAAAAGCTAATGACATGTTTATGTTTATGGGCCTAATTCAAAAAAATAAAAATCAATTTTAGATCGAGTCACAATTCTGATCTCAATATTTTTTTTTATTTCGTTAAAAAGCATAAATTTTAAGTCGAGTAACAATTTTGATCCTCACTTTTTTCTGTATCATAAAAAAATCATCAACTTTCACTTAAATCTCAAATCTGGCACCCCTTGACTTAGAACCATTGATTATCCAACTTGACTGTTTCACCTCAGCAATAAATCCACGTGGCTTGTTGACTGGATTAAAAGCACTATTCATTATCTTCTTTTCTGAGCCATAACTTGAAGAATAACGGTGAAACTGTTCATCCCCTTCTCCTTCACTTTACTGGGAAGTAAAAAAGATTTCCAGATTGAATCTTTCTAGCCAGACTTCGTCATTTTATCGTATTATGAAGTTGTAGACCATCACCCGTCGACAGACGCCACGGATGAGATATGCCAAGCTCAAAACCATAACCTTTTTTTCTCAAACAAGGGTGATTTCAGACAGAAAGTCAACGGGGGGGCTCAATTTGGGATAAGGGTGAAAGTTGGTGATTTTTTATGAGACAAAAAAAAATTGGGGTCAGAATTGTCACTCAACCTCAAGTTGGTGTTTTTTTACGAGACAAAAAAGGTTGGGGCCACGTAACTCGACCTAAAGTTTGTACTTTTTTACGAGTCGAAAAAAGTTACGGTCAGAATTGTCATTCGATTTGTTTTGTTTTTGGAGTTAGCCCCATGTTTATGAACATTTGTTCACGTCATCCAAACTATTTTTTTTTCCAACTCGTTTATTAACTTTTGAAGTTTTATTTAATGTGATCCTTCCGTAAAGATTTAATGAAATTCATTGACGAGTCCGTTAAAGTTCCGCGTTGCCATTTTTTTTTGTTCAATTTCATACTTGAAACTTATTTGTTTGTTCAATTTCTTCTCTAAAATATTAAATTTTGGTTCTTCTGTTTAACAGCCTTCACTTTCTCGAGTCATCAAATATTCTTCAAGATAAACCTTGACGACTCTTATCTGGGATTAGTATTTTCTGACAAACTCCTCGACAAGACATCACGCTACACGAGGTAATTTGTCTGTATAAAACCTAATCGTGATGAATAATAAACATGTCATGTATGGATTGACCCTTTTACCTGTTTATAACGTGCTAGGTCTCGTTTAGTTAAACAATTTAAAATGTTCCTTATATTTACATGACATGTTTAGATACATTTAGAATTAATACTTACAACGTGTAAACACAAGTAATAATTTTTTTATATAAGAACTCATATCCGAAATGGTATGTGTTGTGGAATCCATTTAATTAACTTTTACGTTTTGGTTATAATGTTGTGACATAATTAATAGATAATTTGTGTCGGAATTAAATCCAAATTTGACATAGCTCGCTTGAGAGAAAGAATAAGAAAGCAGTTCATGAACTAAAATTGAACAAATAAACAAAGTAGGAAGACAAAATTGAATAAAAATGGTTATGAGTCATAAACAACTCGATGTTCCATCCACGTTAGCAGAGTCTGTTAGTAATTTTTATGGAAAGACTACATTGAACCACTTTGTAGACAACATGAAACAAAAAAATTTCCATAAATGACATTGAACACCGAGAAAAATTTAAAGATTATTGATGCCATTACCTTAATTGACAAGAAATGCTTTCAAATATAAGAAAGTGGCAGATAGACTACCTTTTTGGCAAATGGTCTATAATGAGCGGCTCACCACGGAGATTTGGAATTCGAGAGGTCATCTGAACTTTTTCCCCTCTCAAATTGTCATGTGTCCCAATCAACCCATATGCTTTGTTACATGTTAGAGCCAAAAGTCTTTTCTCAATGGTAAATTATTTAGAAGTAATCTGCGAAAATTATAAAATATATATGGGTGACACTGCCAGCACAAAATATTCTTTATACAAAAAGTCACGAAATGAAAAGTCTCATCTACTCAGGGAATGAATCTGTTCACCAAAATCACAAACTGGATACGAGTCAACGCCTTATTTCATACGTGTAATGATATTTTTGCATAGCCGGTGCACCGAGTAAAAAGTCCGAAATATATAATAGTGGGCCCACCATTGCCCCATTAGTTCCAACGTAGCAGCGACTCGCCTCCGTCCAAAAGACAGCATGTAAACACAAACAGGAAGACGAGAAAACAAATGACGGCGTGGTGCGCGAAACACATGCATGGGCCACACCAAAGACCGAGGTCGAGCAGGGTCTAAACGTACTTTGATTTGGAAATTTAGTGATGGTGGTGGGCCTGAAGCCTTGCGCACAAAGGCAATCGACATCCCCAATTCAACAAAGCGTTTTGTCTTGCTTTTAACATTTTGAAAGGGTTCGAGGGCCAACCTTATCTCCTAAAATGATCTTGAGCAAGTCGACAAGAGAATCTCTCAGTAGACCCTGTTGACGCGCAACGAGAAGTCTCCAGAGATGACTTTTACCTTTGATTGAACCTGCAACCGCGAACAGTAATCACCTCCAGCATTGAGGATTAGGGATCTAGTCGAAGTCGGACGACGAAGCGAAATGTTTCGGTCCGTGTGAGGTTTTTTGAGCTCGGATCTTGGATCTGAGAACAGGGTTGTGAAGGGAAGCCAAAATTGGAACCAGCGCGTCTCTGATTTGGTAGAGTATTTTATGAAGTAATCTAACAAAAGTTACTTAACAGTTGATGACTCAAAATTGGTTGGTGAAGTAATATAACAAAAGTTGATAAGTTACTCTAATTTGGGTTGCTAATTTTATTTAAGAGTTATAATCGAAGTGTTAGTAATTTATACAAATATAAATTGGTATGTTAGTACAAGTATTTTCAAATTATCAAAGAAAGTTAATAATTTCATAATAATGCCAGTAATTTGCTAAGAAATTACTTGGAGAAAAGTTAACGATAGATTTTTTATCAACTATTCTTGACACTTCCTAGTACTTGATAAAATATACTAGTTTTGGAAAATACTCCTTATTATAATAACAGAATAAAAAAAAATTAATTGGAGATTCCATGCCTCCTCTAATAAGAAACGACCCAAGCTTGTCTGGGTACCAAAAGAAAATTTGAGACTACTCTTTCTTGCTGGGAATAAAGAAAAAGAGCAGTTGGTAAGGAAAGCACTTCTCTGAATGGTTGCTACGTAAGATATATATATATATATATATATATATATATATATATATATATATATATATATATATATTGGTGTAAATATGTGTATATCATTAATCAGATGAGGTACGAAGGCTTAGGGAAAACCCTTAACATTTCAAAAGAGACTAATTATACGAGAAGATGATGGAAGGAAGCCTCCATACAGTAGCCAATAAAACATTTGCCTAGAAAGGCTTACATTGTTCGTAGACTGACGCCCTACCTCTTACAACCTTTTGAATCATAGTCAATAGAAGATGAGCTTCAATCGACTTGTTTTGAAACCGTCTGCGGTTTTGTTCCATCCATATGTAATAGATAGTTGCTAAGAAAGACAGTTTGAGGAGTCTCGCCTCCAAGTTTTTGCCTTTGGTGGTCCCGATCATCCATTGAAGTTCTAGATTCCAACCTTCTGCAGAACACCAAATTCCATGTTGTGCCAGGATACTACGCCATACACTACCTTTCCAAGTGCACTCAAATAATAAATGGTTTCTGTTTTCTATACCGGTCATACAAATATTACACTTAGTATCAATTGAAGACAACCATCGTGATAGGGCTACTGCTATCGGTAGCCTATCTCTACAAAGAAGCCAGCCGATAAAATTATGTTTGCTAATACCTCTGGTCCAAATTAATTGATCCCATTCCACGGTCGGTCCCTCCTGTCTGAATTCCTTGTGTATCTCTTTGCAACAATATGTTTGCCTCGAGATAATAGGTGTTAGAGCAAGTCTTACCTTAAGAATACATTGCCAACTCCAAGTTTTCTCGAGATAATATGTTGCCTTGAGGTAATAAGTTGCTATGTAAGATATATTATGGAATATTTGCATTAGCGTTTTCTCTTTCTCAGAACGTTGAGATGAGAAATATATTTAATGAGATGGGAGAGAAATCTTTGCATCAAAGGGTTTTGCGAAGAACTTGCGACAGGATTCAACATTGACGTGGCAATAGATGACAACGTTTCTTGAAAAGTCAGTAAAAGTTTCAAGAAGCATGAAGAGCTTCAATCTTACAAACCTCTCAGGTAACTTAAAATTTCAAGTTGTTATCAACTAAAATTCATGCTTTGTTTTACCTGGAAATTATAGGAATTTGAATGATACAAAGCAGAAACTCAATGAAAATAAAAATTGGAGTGATATATTTTATGTGATTTGATTCGTAATATGGGGATTCTATGGTTCAAGATGCACATTTGCACCAATAGATGTTTATAATTAGTTTGCTGAGTATTCCATTTGTATTTGACAATTTGTACCTCCATTTTATGCTTTTGTCTAATTCAGACTTTATTTACCTTGATTTGTCTAGTTGTATAATTTTACATAGCTAATTATGCCAAAATATCATTTAAGGAAAAAAAGTCTGATGCAACTCAGTGGGTCCAAAGATGGAGCTTTATAAAATAAAAGAGAATGTTTCATATCTTCTTTAGAAAAAAAAAATTCAAATGGTTGGACGACTAATCAAGGATTAATTTTATTCTCTCTGATCATGTCATGTGCTGCAAAGTGAGATTTTTTTAAAGAGAAAATATTGCTAGGCTCTAGGTTATGCATATTATTAGCATGGTTTTCTTTCTTTAAATGCTCTGTTAAGATGAGGTTATCCGAAAGAATCGTTCTGGATGTCCTGTTTTATTTCTAACAAAAAGGAAATGATCAAAGTACGTGCATAACAAAGAAGAAATGAGTTTATTGCAGGGATTTGTACAAAGCGAGATTGATAGCAAATCTACAAATATCATGATGCAATTAAAGAAGGATCTCAAGTGAGAATTTCTTAAAAAGAAAGGTTTCTTCTGAACATGCATGTTTGGGTAAGATAACCAAAATTTCATGTTTATCCTCCAAAAAAGAAAGGTTTCTTCTGAACATGAGCTAAATTGCATATTCTTTACGTGATTCTCTTTTCACTACTAACGCTTTTGATTATGACAATATGGGGGAGAGAACATAAATATGCATATGTGCTGATTAGGGAAAATTATCAAAACAGTCATAAACCTATTATAATTATGCCAATTCAGTCCTAAACCTTTTGCATTTCTACCAATTTAGTCCATCTGATCAATTTTGGCTGGCCAGCACTGACGTGGACGTCGACCGTCCGGCCGACATTGACGTGGCAATTTTTATTTTCTTTTAAAAAAAATTTCGAAACATTTTTTTATTTTTTTCCCTTTTTTTTATTTTTTATTTTTTGCTTTCCTTCTTCCCTTGGCTGGTTGCCGGACCGGCCAGGGGCTAGGGTCGGCGAGGTCACCTCGCCGGCCACTTGTCTGGCGAGGTCGGCCATGGCCCTCGCCGTGGCGAGGGCTAGGTCTCCTAGCCAAGGCCAGATCTGGGCAAGATCTAGCGAGGTCGAGCCTCGCCATGGCCGTGGGCGAGGTCGGCCATGGCGAGGCTCAACCTTGCCGTCGACCTCGCCAAATTAGGGCGAGGTCAAGCTCGCCCTCGCCATGGCCAACCTTGCCCACGATGGCGAGGTCGTCGTCCTCGCCATGGCTGGGCGAGCTCACCCTAGCCAGTGTCGATGAGGTCAAGCCTCAACATGGCCGACCTCGCCCACGGCCATGGCGAGGCTCAACCTTACCAAATCTAGGTGAGATCGAGCTTGCCCAAATCTGGCCATGGCTGAGCGACCTTGCCATCGCGAGGTCGGCCATGGAGAGGGCGACAACCTCGCCTAGCGACGGCAAGGTGAGCTCGCCCTCGCCCGCGATGGCGAGGTCGTCGTCCTTGCCATGGCTGGGTGAGCTCACCCCTCTCGCCAGACTAGTGGCAGGCAAGGTGACCTCGTCGGCCCTAGCCCCTGGCCGGTTCGGCCGGCCAGGGGAAGAAGGAAAGCCAAAAAAAAAAAAAAGTAAAAAAGGGCAAAAAAATTCGAAATTTTTTTTTAAAAAATAAAAATTACCACGTTAGCGTCGGCCGGAGGCGCAGCGTCCACGTCAGCGCCGGCCGGCCAAAATTGACTGGATGGACTGAATTGATATAAATGCAAAAGATTTATGATTGACCCAAAAAAAGATTTAAGACTGAATTGGCACAATTGCAACAGATTAAGGACCGTTTTGGTCATTTTCGCTATCGGTTATGTTTCCATGATTATTTGGTGTAAAATATTGAGCTCTGATTATATTTCCATAATTGTTGTGCTCAATTTATTTCGTTCAAATGAGAAAAATTTCATTCCTATTTAAAAATTCATCTAACTAAATAATGTTATCTCTTGTTTTATATTCATTTTGAATATTCTAAAATTTGGAGCTTGACTTATGTGTTTGCATGCCCTAATTTGAATTCGTACTTTTTACGGGATAAGCAGATTTATTTTACTTTTCACACACACGAAGTCGGAATTGGCCTCATGAAATTCAAAGCAGATTGGTCGGTCAATTTGAATCAACAAGGCCAAAGTCGGAATTGGCCTGAAAAAATGTTTTTGGATTGAGTCCTCAAAGTAAATTGCATAATTACTCATAGTGGGAGGGCATAAATTGCATAATTACTCATAGTGGGAGGGCTTTTTTTTATAAAAAATTTAAAAAAGGTTGTAAAGCGCGTCTTGAGCTAGGTGTTGCCAATTTTGGCACCATTTGGAGCTCGTTTACTATTTTTCCCGAATATTTGAAGATTTGGGTCGAAATAGGGCAGAATCCAGAGTGGTCGGGTTTAATTGAATATACTGTATTAATTGGGCCATATTTAGGAAAAGTGATTTAAATGAAAGTTGAACTATACATCATAAGCTTAAATTAGAAATGGAATTACTCAAATCGGAGTTCGTTAAGGCCTTCAATTGGGTTAAAACTTAATATATTGGAACATGAGAAAATAGAGAAATTTCCCTTTTGGTCAACTAATTGATTTTGTAATTTCTAAGGCTAATTAGTCTAATTGCGTACTTAATTTACCTTGTTTATGATTGAATGATGATTTCTTGTTCTTAATTTTAATTAGCGAAGCATGATTCATTGGCAGGTAGTTTAGGAAAGGGGATTAGACCTTAATTAGGTGCTAATGACTTAGCCTACTGCTTTTTGAAATGCAAGTGGGCGTTGATAATTACTTAGCATTAATTAATTAACCCCCTAGTTGATTACGAGATTGATGGCAATCGAATGGCATGATTAACGTCAAACTACCAAACCAAACTCGAAATTCTTGATTCATGGTTGATTAGGTGGAATTGTTAATTGCTCAAGGTGAGTGATTGCACGTTCCGACGGTGGATATAATTGCTGAGGGCGTCCGGTGGCCGGAAGCCAGGAGGTGGCGGTCCAAGTTGGTTGGTAGCATTAGGTTTATTAGCCTAGCTTAGAACTATCTAGGCTAGTTTAGCTAATAAACGCAGGAGTTAGTAATCAAACAACTTAGCATTTGGTTAATATGGGTTAGTTAGAATAAAAACCAATTTAGACTTAGGATCATTCTCTTAATGAATGATTAGCTTAGTCTTCCTTCATAAAATGAGTAGAATTTAGGCTCACTTTAATCTAGGATTAGAATTTGTCTCTAGCATCAAGCTAAGAGGGTTTCATGTCCCAAGGCTTAGAAGATGTAATATTCTTTGCTCGACTAGTATCGGGTTTTCATTTCTGCACTTTTACTTCAAGCTTCAATAATTTGGTGTTTAATTCCCGCAATTTCGATAAATTGGTTGTTCTTTTCTTTTAGAATGGTTAGGATAACCCTTAGGATCATAATAAACCCAATGCATGAACACTTAGTGACATCAAAAGACCTTTAGGGCTCATAATTGATAACAAAGAATGCTTGATCATTTAGATGAACAATCTCACTAAATTAGAGATACTGAAAGGGTGCTAATTAGATCATTAACATAATCAAGTCCCTGAACCTAGTTCTCTCTAATTGTGTAGAAAGTGAGACAAACTTAGGTGTCTCGCTTGGTTTCTAGTTGACTCCGAAAGACTAGTGGCGACGTCTCACGTAGAATTCTTTAGGCTCAATCAAAACTTAAAATGAACCCAACGTCGCACGAAATATGGGCTTGGGAGAGCCCACATCTAATCAAGGGCCATTAGCCGGTCTTTGAGATTCTTCTTTCCTTTCCCCCCGGAAGAGGGAAAAACGGAATAATGGGTCGGGACACCACTTAATAAAATATACTAGTATGGAAAAAGATATTTATCTTATAAACGGAAAAATGGAATTCTGCTGTTAGAAGAGCTATCCTTTCTATTGTCTTGAAGGGAAAAAAAAGAGATAAACCATAATAAACTAAAGAGTTGAGAGAAATATGCTTCTGTAACATTCATAATTAAAGACAGAAGAATGAGTTATCTACTTTATTCTTCGATTTGTTGCAATCTAAATAGTTGCGATTGCTCTCACAGAGAATGGACTTCAACACACCCTGTAATTTGGAGCTTAAAAATCTTGTCCCTTTTAAAAGAGAGCTTGCATTCTTTGAATGATACTTGGTATTGACCTCTTGGCTCATGAATTGTACATTGATCAGTGGATTTCGAGTGTGCTCCATGATCTTTTCCCACTCTCTATCGAGGAGCCACATCAGTAATATAGCCGCTGATAACTGAACATTGCGGCATTATCTTGCTGGATCGATTCGAATTTCGATCTTGACATTGCTGTTTGTGCGTCACACTTGGGATGAAGAATGTAGGTTGCTCAGGCATGGGAAGGCTAACAGAATTAGCGCTACTAAGCATAAGAACAACTGTATCCATGGTAGGTCGGGCTTCTTTGTCATTCTGAACGCAGAGCAAGCCAATGTGAATACATCGGATCACTTCATTTGCCGAGTAAGATTCACTGAATGTCGGATCCACGATTTCCAATGGTGCTCCAATTCTCCAGTGTTCCCAAACCTAGAACATATGTTGGGATTGTCATTAATTTACAAAAAACAAATGAAATTGTAGGATCAAACTGTACTCACATAGTCGAGAAGGCCTGCATTGTCATCTGATATGTAAGAATACTGATTCTTCTTGCCAGTTATGATCTCGAGCATTAGCACACCGAAACTGAACACGTCCGATTTTACTGAGAATTGCCCGTACATGGCATATTCAGGAGACATGTAGCCACTGGGAACCAATTCAAAGAGGAAGACATAGTCGTGATTCTTGTGAATGAGCATAGTTCGCTTAAAGATCAAGATGTTGAGGCTCAATATAATCTATGCATTAGAAAATCCAATTGAAGTCCAAATCTGTTAGCATAATTATTGCAAATTATCCAGTGGGGGGTTCCTACCACGAGCCGAAGTAATATGAAATTGGACTTACTAAGTTCCGACGATTCTGTTTGTACTTCCTTGAGTCTGCTCAGCACCAAAAATCCTAGCCATACCAAAGTCCGAGATTTTCGGGTTCATATTGTCATCGAGCAAAATGTTGCTAGCTTTGAGGTCACGATGGATAATTCGGAGCCGAGAATCTTCATGAAGGTAAAGAAGACCACGTGCCACCCCAACCATGATCTTATGGCGTGCTGACCAATCCAACTGTATGCTTTGCTGAGGGTCTGTGTGAGCCAAAATTTGTAAATTTTAGAGTCAGAAGAAGCCCAACTCCATGTCTGAATCTAATTGACAAGTAATCGTCCCATTTCATTTTCTTTTGAAACCGTCATCAAATTGTATGAAGAATGTCCCAAGACATAACTATTGAATTTTTGCGTAAACCTGGGACATTTTTTTAGATGGTGACTGGAATTGGAAAGAAAGAACTAAGCTGTGAGGAATGGAATCTTTTTTAAAGAAGATGAAGAGAGAGGCGTGAACCAAAGAGCAACTGGTCGAGGCTTCCGTTGGGCACGTATTCATAGACTAGTATCGTTTCTTCTCTTTCCATGGCATATCCTAGTAGCCTCACTAGGTTTCGGTGCTGAAGCTTGGCTACCAATTCGACTTCGTTTTTGAATTCCTGCACGCCTTGCTTCGAGCTTTGAGACAACCTTTTTGCCGCAATTTTCCTACCACAAGGGAGCGTACCCTACAAAGGACAGAATATGAACGAAAATGTCATGCTAAGGCAGAACATGCATAGAGATTGAATCTCTAGGTAGTGCTTCATATCATATCTCTATGTTAAAAACTTCTTACCCTATAAACTGGACCGAATCCGCCTTCCCCTAATTTGTTGTGATCTGAGAAGTAAGCTGTGGCAGCTTTAATTCCGCCCACATCAAATTGCAGGGAATATAGTTCCGAAATTTCGCTACCAACTGTGTAGCAATAAGCCATCAACTTCACAATTCGAATAAACTATAGACTAATGCTAGCAAAGTAGATCTATGACATTTTTCATGGGAAAGTTGCATAGGAAGTCCTAAACCTTTTGTACGGAATGCAATTGAGTCTTAAATCTTTCAATTGATTCAATCGATTTCTAAACCCTCTTCCAAAAGTGCAATCTAATTTTTTTGTATGAATAGTAGCTGAAATGAGCTACGTGTTACTCAAAAAGTGCTTGTGTGGCATCTTTAAGTTGTACTTTTCCACATAATTTCATAACTTAATTTTATTTTCTAATAAGGGCTAAGGATTTAATTGGAGCAATTAAAGATTTAGACTCGATTGCACTTTTAATAAAGGTTTAAGACTTGATTAAATGAATTGAAAGGCTTCGGACTTCATTGCATTCCATACATAACGTTTACGATTAGTGGTGCAATTTTCCCCATTTCTCACCAATCGGATCTTCGTCGACATTGTTTCTCTTGTTCCTTTCTCTTTTGAGGGCAAACCAGAGCGGGACGCAAAGTAGCACGACCGCCAAAGTAGCAGAAGTGATCCCGATAATTAATCTTGATGAAGAATGCCTCTTCTTTTCGACTGTAATTCAATTAGTTGAATGCTTCATTAGTATAATGGCATTACGTTCAGCATCTGGCAAATATATGGCACCGGCAATTAAATATTTTACGTGCCACCATACTTGGTCAAATCAGTAAATTGAAACGCGTTAGAACTGGTGGAACAAAAAATGCTGAGTTCATTACCGAAGTAGAACGGGTTTATCTCGAACCTGGCGAAGCAACTCGGAAGCAAGATTCTGCCCCCGATTTTCCCGGTTTGATTTGCCAGGAGAATCGAAGTCACATTCTGCAGGCAATCCTCGCAGAGAGCCGCCGACAGATCAGGCCTGCACTGGGCAAACGTATATAGAGTAGCGCGGCTTAATTCTTTGAAGGGGACCTCTTTGGAAGCATACTTCTTATCGAATCTTTTAGCGGCCCGAGTCCTCAGTTGCTTCATTGTTTTTTCCAACAGCTTCATGAACTTGGCGGGCTCGTGCACATTCCGCGGATTATAACTTCGCAGAATAGGCACTTTGTCCGTGGCTAGAAAGAAGTGACGGTAAGAATACTGCAACATACACTCGTCGTACCAGAGGATGGACGCTTTGACCATAGGACATTTCTCTTTGATACTGACACTAGCAGCTTTCACACATTCCATGCACACTTCCTTGGGGACATCTCCCCTGCATAGGAATCGGCCATACACAGCGTCGGCGTCGCTTGGATCCCCCGTGCTCGTGTTCGTGTTGAAGAATCCGTTGCTCGAGTTGGTGTGAGAGGGGAGTGACTCGAGGAGAAGGTTGAGGTTCGCCTCGTAGGTGCTATTCATAGTGTAATTGCTCGAATTCGAGCAGTAATGCTCGCTGATAGTAATGGTTGATTCGGTTCGGAGGGTGAGAAAGCTAAGCATGAAAATGAGGATTGCAAAAAGCTTTGTCATATTTTTTTTGGAGGGACCTGGCTGAAAGTGGCAGCTCTTTCCCTTTGATTTCAGCACCATGCATATAGTGAAGAATGAGAGCTTTAAGGGGACAATAGGGAAAATAATTAGTCAACCCAACGTCGCGCTGGGAAATCTTATATAGACTACCTATTTGGCAAATTGTCTTTAACGAGCGGTTCACACGGAGATTTGGAATTCGAGAGTTCATCTCAACTTTTTCCTCTCTCAAATTGTCATGTGTCCGATCAACCCATGCTTCGTTACATTATTAAAGCCAAAAGTCTTTTCTCAAAATTAAATTGTTTACAAGTAAAATGCGAAAATAATAAGACATGCGTGGGTGACACTGTTAGCACAAAATATATTTTACACAAAAAGTTAGGAAATTGTATCTGTTCACTAAAATCACAAAACTGTAATGCCTTATTTTGTTTGTGCAACATATTTTCACATTTTACACGGTCGGCGCACCGTGTAAAAAGTCCAAAATATATATTGGTGGGCCCACTGGTCACCATAAGTTCCAATTTTGCAGCGGCTCGCCTCCGTCCAACACGTGAACACGAACGGGAAAACGAGAAAATAAATGACGGCGTGGAGCGCGAAACACATGCATGGGCAACACCGACGGCCGAGTTCAAACTGGGTCTAGACGTAATTCATTGGAAATTTGGTTTTGGTGGTGGGCCTGAAGCCTTGCACGGAGACATTGGACATCCCCAATTCAACAAAGCTTTTTGCCTTTGATTTTAACCTTTGAAACTGTTCCTGGCCGACCTTCATCACTCAAAATGATAGTGTTCGCGATTGCCTAAAGTTTTCGCACTTTCCTATTTCTTGCCATTTATTTTTTTGTCCAAATTCAACGGATGACGCTTCATATCTTTAGTAGATTCACACATTGATCCATATATATTCGAAAGATATCTCATCGTCAATTAAATTCCAGCGAAACATCATTTTGAATATATCGAAAGATATTTAGTCGTCGATTCAATTCCAGCGAAACACATCCTTAATTGGGATCATTAGAGAGGGAGAGGGAGAGGGAGTGTGAGAGGGAGGGTGTACGCATCAAAGATTGCCGGTGGTTGACAACAGCCGAGGTGGATATCCTCACTGTGGCAGTCGACAACATCAATCGGGTACAGTTTCAACATTTCCTAACTAGAACACTCTTGGAAACGCCATCCAGTTCTGTCTCTCTAGCCTCTACTGTTTGTTTATTCAACCTAGATACTGCCATAATTCTGTCTTTGTACAACATGTTTTCGTTGAATGTAACATCATCAGTTCTTATCAATATTTTATTTTGTTTATCCTAGAACCGATAGCCAAAATAATTAGAACCATATCTAATAAAAAAACATTTTTTTAGCTTTTGCATCAAGCTTATCTCTATTTTCAGAATCTACGTGGATACACGAAACACAACAAAAAGCTTTCAAATGCGAGAGATTTCCCTTTCTCCAACTCCATTCTTCTTTTGGTAGCTTGAAATCAAGTGCAATTAAAGGTCCTCTGTTAATCAGATATGTTGTCATGTTAATTGCATCCGCCTATAACATCTTGGGTAATCATGCATGCTTCCTCATACTTCTTGCAAGCTCATTTAGAGTTTTGTTCATCCTTTCAACAACTCCGTTTTGCTACGGTTTGTTGGGAACAGTGCTCTAATTCCATTATTTGCATAAAATCGCTGGAACTCTTTGCTACCATACTCACCACCATTATTGAACCTTAGACATTCAATCTTTAGGCCAGTCTCATTCTCCACTTCAACTTTCCATCTCTTCAAAATAGCAAACACATTAGATTTATTTTTCAGAAAATAAACCCATACCTTCCTGGTGGAATTGTTAATAAACGTGACATAGTAGTGTGTGCCTCCAAGGGAAAGCATAGGAGCTAGCCCCCACACATTTGTATGCACCAACTCTAATTTTCCTTTCTTTGATTCTCTCCCAATCTTTGAAAAACTGACACATTTCTCCTTGCCCAAAACACAATCTTCACATAGACCAATATATATGGACTTCAGACCAAGTAGTTTTCCTTAGATGATAACAACTTCATCCCCTTTTCACTCATGTGTCTAAGCCTGTAGTGCCACAATTTGGAATCTGCTTTCAATTCAGCAACTGTTGCGGTTTCTCTATTGCTTTCGGTCATGTACAACGTTCCTGACTTTGTTCCCTGTGCTATAGCTAAAGCACCTCTAACTATTTTCCAAGAGTTGTTCCCAAAAATAGTTTTGAATCTTGTGTTGTCTAATTGACTTATAGAAATTAGATTTCTCTTAAGTCTTAGAATATATCTAACATCATACAACTTCCATTGATACCCGTTAGTAGTTTTGTTGTGAACATCACCCTTCTTTATAATATCCAAAGGTTCATCATCAGCAAAATAAACATTTCCAAACTTTCCAGTAACAAAATTATGCATTAATTTTTTGCATGAAGGAGAGTGAAACGACACACCTGCTTCTAGAATCCAAGACTCAATTGGATTGTCAATACTTAAAATTAAAGCATCATTATCAAGCATCTTTTCAAGAGTTGCATTCACGGATTTCTCTGTTGCGAAATTCAAATCGGCATTAGTATAAAAATTACAAACAATACAGAATCGCAAATAAACGAAATAGCAATAACAAAGTTGAAATCGATACAAATGAATACCGAGGCCTGTGTTTGACACAGTTTCCTTAAAACAGATTCGTTCCCTTCAGGACACGTCCAAGGTTTCGTGAACGTCTGTCTCCTAGGATACAACGGTTGACGGCTAAGAAGTAATCAGCACTTCAAAGCTTCCGGCGAACTCGAACAAATTGCGGAACTGAACACTATCGAAAACCGTGCAAATGCAGAGAATGTGAAACAGAGGAAGAATGATTTCGATAAAATAGAACGCAGGGGAGAGCATTTCGGGAATAATAACGGCCGATTAAATCTGTCGTTACAAAATCAATACGAATAACGGACGATTAAATCTGCCGTTATAAAATCAATACGCATGGGAATAACGGCTAATTAAATCTGCCACATGTTATGAAATTCGTAATAGTTTGAGTTGAAAAATTAAATCAGAAGGCAAAATTGGGCTCGTCGCGAGGCCCACTTTTCGATCCTGCAATCGTGTATGCGGGATGCGCGCTCGCGCCCAAGTTTCAGCTTGTCGGGCGTCGGATTTGCACCCCCCCTGCGCCTGCGCGCGAGGCAGAGAGTTTGTGTTATGATAGTTACCACTTCAAATAAGTGTAACTGTATATAAAGCACTCAATAGCCTTCTTTCTTTTCCGATGTGGGACTAGTGTTTTTCCACTTCCCACTTCCAACACAAGGGTATTCTTTGAGCATCAATTTCTCATTCATTCACCCATCAATTTATCCCATATTTCCAACAATTCCCCACATGAATGAAAATTGTTTTAGTTTTAACTCTGTGATAGTGTTCAACAATTGAAACCTGCATAGGATAGGTAGGTGTTACCCTTTGAACCTTTCCTTGTGAAAGTATATTTACTTTACTAGTTGTCCAGTAGACACGATGTCCTTGAACTGTCCAGCTTTCTTATGTAAATGAACCATACACTTCACGCAGGAATCATCTAAACGTTTGTTCAGTTCTTATAGTTATGTTCGTTTTGGCCATGAACATCAACCTGGTTCTGCAAGAGTTTCTAAAGAATTTAGCCCTAATAATTCTCCTTTGAAGCGGCCCCACTTTTCTCTCACATAGGTGATTACTTAATTTTGAGTAATTTGTTTACTCCACTTAAGAATCATTAAAGCAAAATGCTATCCTTTCCTTTACAATATCACTGATATTTTATATAGGAATGGTTTTAGGGATAACCGCCACAATGACATCACTAAGTTTATATAATTAGGTTGTCCCTTTGAACCTAGATCTTGGGATCTCTAGTCAACTAGGTTGGGTTTCCTTTATACAAACTTATTCTTTCATGGGCTTCAGTCCCATTCCTCTTGTCAATTTCTCAACTAACTCTCTGTTTAACCCTTTGGTTAGTGGATCCGCAATATTATCCCTTGACTTTACATAGTCAATAGAGATAATTCCTGTTGAGAGTAGTTGTTTAATGGTATTATGTCTACGACGTATATGTCTAGACTTACCATTATACATATTACTCTGTGCTCTTCCAATCGCAGATTGACTATCACAATGTATACTTATTGGTGGCACAGGTTTTTGCCATTTTGGAATATCCTCTAAGAAATGGCGTAGCCATTCAGCCTCTTCACCGTATTTATCTAAAGCTATAAATTCAGATTCCATTGTGGATCTGGCTATAACAGTTTGTTTACAGGATTTTCAAGATACGGCTGCTCCTGCTAGTGTGAATACATATCCACTAGTAGATTTTGAGCCTTTTATATAAGATATCTAATTCGCATCACTATATCCTTCCAGAACAGCTAGGTATCTAGTATAATGCAAGTCATAATTTTGAGTATATCGTAAGTACCTAAATACTCTCACTATTGCTTTCCAGTGGTCAGCACTCGGATTGCTTGTATATTTACTCAATTTACTAACCGTATAGGCAATGTCTGGTCTAGTACAACTCATTAAGTACATTAGATTTCCAATAACTCTAGAGTACTCTACTTGAGAAATACCCTCTCCTCTATTCTTGGATAGATGAAGTCTATTGTCTAATGGTGTTCTAGCAATACCAGAATCATTCATGTTGAATTTTTTAAGAATCTTGTCCACATAGTGTGACTAGTTTAAAATAAGACATTCTGATGTTCTTGTGATTTTAATTCCTAAAATCATATCAGTAGGACCCATATCTTTCATGTCAAATCTTGAATTCAATATACACTTGGTAGATTTGATCATTTTATCATCACTACCAATAATTAGTATGTCATCTACGTAAAGACACAAAATGACATAGCCATTTGTTGTCACTTTAATGTAGACACATTTATCACATTCATTGATCTTAAAACCATTGGTAATCATTGTATTATCAAACTTTTCATGCCACTGCTTTGGTGCTTGTTTTAGGCCATACAATGATTTCACCAATTTACAGACTTTCCTTTCTTGTCCTGGAACTATAAAACCCTCAGGTTGTTCCATGTAGATTTCTTCATCCAAATCACCATTTAGGAAAGCTGTTTTTACATCCATTTGATGTATTTCTAGATTTCGCAATGCTGCAATTGCAAGTATCATCCTAATGGAAGTTATTCTCGTCACAGGAGAATAAGTATCGAAGTAATCTAAGCCTTCTCGTTGATTGTATCCTTTGATCACAAGTCTGGCTTTATACTTATTAATAGAGCCATCTGCTTTCATTTTCTTTTTAAAAATCCATTTGGACTTTAAAGGCTTACAGCCAGGAGGAAGATTCACTAGCTCCCAAGTATGATTCTGCAAAATAGAATCAACTTCACTTTTTATTGCTTCTTTCCATAGAGGTCCCTCAGAAGAATTCACATCTTCTGCATAATTTAATGGTTCCTTTTCTAACAAATAAGTTAGAAAATCATTTCCAAAAGATTTTTCCACTCTTGCTCTTTTGCTACGTCTTGGTTCTAGTTCATGATCTGAGTCATGAATTTCATGAGCCGAATCGTGACTTTCTTCATTCATAGTTTCATTCTTTCGTTTAGATGAACTTGATCCATTATTGGATTTACAAGGAAATACATTTTCAAAGAATAATGCATTCCTAGATTCCATGATCGTATTCTTGTGTATATCTGGAATTTTAGATTCATGCACAAGAAATCGATATGCATTACTGTTATGTGCATAGCCTATAAAGATATAGTCCACCGTTTTAGGACCTATCTTTGTCTTCTTTGGTGTTGGAACAGCCACTTTTGCAAGACACCCCCACACTCGTAAGTGTTTGTAGGATGGTCTTCTACCTTTCCATAACTCATAAGGGGTTTTATCATCTTTCTTTCGAGGTACCTTATTTAAAAGGTAATTGCTTGACAATATAGCTTCTCCCCACATATTTTGAGGCAAACCTGAATTTAGTAATATCGCGTTCATCATTTCTTTCAATGTGCGATTTTTACGTTTAGCAACACCATTTGATTGAGGAGAGTAAGGCGCAGTTATTTCATGTATAATTCCGTGTTGTGCACAGAATTCACCAATTGGTACTTCGTACTCGCCACCTCTATCACTTCTCAATCTTTTAATTCTCTTATTAAGTTGATTTTCAACTTCATTCTTATAGAGAATAAATTTCTCTAGGGCTTCATCTTTGCTTTTAAGTAAATACACATAGCAGTATTTAGTGTTATCATCGATAAAGGTAATAAAATATTTATTACCACCTCTCGTTTGTACGAATTTCAAATCGCAAACATCACTATGAATTAATTCAAGGGGTTCGGTGTTTCTTTCAATTGTTTGAAATGATGATCTCGTTAATTTTGCCTCAACACAAATTTCACATTTATGTTTTGAATCAATTTGAAATGAAGGTATATGTTCTAAGTTAATTAATTTACGCAATGTATCATAATTAACGTGTCCTAGTCTACCATGCCATAAATTGGAAGACTCAAGCAAATAAACGGAAGACTTATTATCTTTATTGATAATTGTCATTACATTGAGCTTAAAAAGCCCATCAGTTACATATCCCTTCCCCACATACATTCCGGATTTAGACAAAATAACTTTATCTGACTCAAATACCATACGAAATCCATGCTTGTTCAACAGAGACCCAGAAATCAGGTTCTTTCGGATTTCTGGCACATAAAGAACATTGTTTAGAGTTAGCTCTTTTCCTGAGGTCATCTTCAGCAACACCTTCCCTTGGCCTTCAACAGAAGAGGCAGAGTTTCCCATAAAAACCTTTTCCCCATTAATTGGTTCAAGATTTGTGAACAGGTCCTTATTGGAGCATATGTGCCTAGTAGCACCAGTGTCAATCCACCATTCCTTCGGATTGGACCCAACTAAGTTTACTTCAGAAATCATTGCAGAAAGGTTTATGTTTGACATGTCTTGAGCAATGCCATTCACCATATTTGCCTCATAATTCTTCTTCTTCGGAAGTCTGCAATCCACAGATCTATGCCCCATTTTGCCACAATTGAAGCATTTTCCTTGAAACTTGTTCTTGGAAACTCCTCCTTTTGGTCCTAACTTTGGCTTGGCAATCTTCTTGTTCTTGTGGCCTTGTCTAAGCTCCACAACATTTGCCTTAGCTGTAGTAGGATTGAACCCTTTGCATTCAGATCCTCTATTGTCTTCTTTAATTCGAAGTCTAACAATCATCTCTTCCAGGTTCATTTCCTTTCGCTTATGCTTGAGATAGTTCTTGAAATCCTTCCACCCAGGAGGTAGCTTTTCAATAATAGCAGCCACTTGGAAGGTTTCACTCAAGATCATTCCTTCAGCCTAAATTTCAAGCAAGATCACTTGAATTTCTTGCACTTGACTGATCACAGTCTTAAAGTCCACCATCTTATAATCAAGGAATCGACCGACAACAAATTTCTTTGCTCCGGCATCCTCTATTTTATATTTTCGGTCCAAGGCTTCCCATAACTCCTTTGCCGTCTTTTTTTCACAATAGACATTGTACAGTGAATCATGTAAGCCATTCATGACATAGTTCCTACACAGGAAGTCAGAGTGCTTCCATGCTTCAACAGCGTTGAAGGCTTGCTTATCCGTTTCTCCATCGGATAACTTAGGAGCTTCCTCAGTCAAGAATCTCGCAAGATTCAAGGTTGTTAAATAAAACAGCATCTTTTGCTGCCACCTTTTAAAGTTCGATCCGTCGAACTTTTCAGGTTTCTCACCATGGTGGACAGAAACCGCCGAAGGAACAGAGGATGAGCTAGGTAGTTGGACAGCTGAGGCATTGGCAGAGTCTTTGGTGATGTTGTCAGCAGCCACATCCACAAGTTCGTTTCCAGTAGCCATTTGAATTTTAAAACCACGAATCTGTTTTAAGATTGTTGCGAAATTCAAATCGGCATTAGTATAAAAATTACAAACAATACAGAATCGCAAATAAACGAAATAGCAATAACAAAGTTGGAATCGATACAAATGAATACCGAGGCCTGTGTTTAACACAGTTTCCTTAAAACAGATTCGTTCCCTTCAGGACGCGTCCGAGGTTTCGTGAACGTCTGTCTCCCAGGATACAACGGTTGACGGCTAAGAAGTAATCAGCACTTCAAAGCTTCCGGCGAACTCGAACAAATTGCGGAACTGAACACTATCGAAAACCGTGCAAATGCAGAGAATGTGAAACAGAGGAAGAATGATTTCGATAAAATAGAACGCAGGGGAGAGCATTTCGGGAATAATAACGGCTGATTAAATTTGTCGTTACAAAATCAATACGAATAACGGACGATTAAATCTGCCGTTATAAAATCAATACGCATGGGAATAACGGCTGATTAAATCTGCCGCACGTTATGAAATTCGTAACAGTTTGAGTTGAAAAATTAAATCAGAAGGCAAAATTGGGCTCGTCGCGAGGCCCACTTTTCGGTCCTGCAATCGTGTACGCGGGATGCGCGCTCAAGTTTCAGCTTGTCGGGCGTCGGATTTGCACCCCCCCTGCGCCTGCGCGCAAGGCAGAGAGTTTGTGCTATGATAGTTACCACTTTAAATAAGTGTAACTGTATATAAAGCACTACATAGCCTTCTTTCTTTTCCGATGTGGGACTAGTGTTTTTCCACTTCCCATTTCCAATTCACCTATCAATTTATCCCATATTTCCAACATTCTCTTCCTCTTGATTTCAATCTCGATACTGAAATTTCTTCTTTGGTGCTTTACAATCTTGTCTCAAATGGCCATTCTTTTCGCAATTCCAATAGATTATTTCACCACGTGGTCTTGATTTGCTTCTCCCTCTAGACTTCGATCTACCAAGGTATTGGTTCTGCCTTTATTGATTGCTTCTCTCCAGCCTTCGGTATTTAAGGCAGCACTCGAAAATTCACCCGACCCTCTTCTGCAAATATCCTTGCTAAGAATCAAATCTCGGATTTGTTGAAGCTTAAACTTTTTCTTACCAAACAAGCTGCTTACTGCTGTCACAATTGTAGTCCAACTGTCAAGTAGAGAAGATAATAAAATTAAATCTTTTACCTTGTTATTGAATTTGATAACCACCGAACTCAACTGGGTCGTGATCACATTGAATTCGTTGATGTGATATGTCACAAAAGCTCCTTTGTCCACTTTCAGATTGAAAAGATAACGCATTAAATATACCTTGTTTGATGCATACGGCTTCTCGTACATGATGGACAACACCTTCATCAAATCCACCGTTGTTGACTCATTGACGATGTTGAAGGCAACGTTCCATGACAATGCGAGATGAATCACGCCCAGAGTTTGCCGATCTAAAAATTCCCACTTTGCTTGTTTCATCGAATTTGGTTTCTCTTTGGGATAATGACACAAATAGTCCTTGAACTTTGGCCCAATGTGCAGTTTGGTCCCTGAACTTTTAATTTGTTCAATGTCGTCCCTAAACTTCAACCTAATGTTCAATGTGGTTCCTAAACTTTTGGTACATATTTAATTTAGTCCCTAAACTTCATGAAAATGTTCAATGTAGTCCTACCATTAATTCAAGTCCATGGACTACATTGAACATTTTCATGTAGTTCGGGGACTAAATTGAACATGTACCAAAAGTTTAGGGACCACATTGAATATTAGGTTAAAGTTTAGGGACGATATTGAATATTAAGCTAAAGTTCAGGGATTATATCGAACAAATTAAAAGTTTAGAGATCAAATTGCACATTGGGCCAAAGTTCAGGGACTATTTGTGTCATTTTCCCTTTCTCTTTCGACAAAGGCTGATGCAAGTTCTTCTAATACAACAAATCCTCGATTAACATCTTCCAAAAACCAAAATCCTTACCATCAATTTGATCGATCTTCACCTTCCCTTCGTCTATCTTCGTTGCTCCCACTTTTTCACCAAACTGGGCTTTGATACCATTTGTTAGGAACGCAAACCTTTAAAGAGAAAAAATAGAGAAGAAAATAAGCAAATTTTTTCGTGGAAAACAATTTTCAAAATCAATAGGGAAAAGCCACGGTGTCGCACTAAGCAATCTTTCGACTATCAGTCCAGTATCAGCGTTACAAGCTTCAAAAGATATGGCCCCAATATATAACAAGAGTCTAGGGCATATATAGTTATGATGGAAATTACATGTATACTATTAGTAGGAGTAAAAGCTCTATTTTCCGCTTCAAAATGAAAATTACATATATGCCACTAGTAGTAAAATGTTCTGCACTTGAATATTACTTTTCTTGATCATACTCCACAAATCCATCATAGTGGCCACCATGGCAAGGTCTAGTGGGTGGTCAAACAAGGGCGGACAAACACCGCTGGAGGTCTAGGCGGAGTGAGAAAAGAGCACCGGAGAAGACGATGAACAATGCCACTTGTTTCTTTTTTTTTTGAAATCTTTTGTGATGTGGCTTTCACTTGGTGCCACATCAATGCCACGTCGTCATTTTAACTACACTTTTTAAGAAAACCCTAACGGAAGTTAAATGTGTCACTTGGGTAAAAGTTTAGGGTTTTTGGCATCACAAAATAAGTTTGAGATAAATGTGTCACAGCAGATAAAATTTAGCGTTTTTAATGGTTTTTCTCTAAAAAAATGTCCAGAAATGACATTAATTAATGAGAAAAAATTTAAGGACTATTGGTGTCGTTACCTTTATTGACAAAAAAATGCTCTCAAGAATAAGAAAGGGGCAGATAGACCACCTTTTTGGCAAATGGTCTTTAATGAGTGGCTCACGAAGATTTGGAATGCGAGACGTCATCACAACTTTTTCCTCTCTCAAATTGTCATGTGTCCCAATCAATCCAAAAGTCTTTCCTCAAAAGTAAATTATTTAGACATAAACCGCGAAAATAAGAAGATATATGTGGGTGACACTGCTAGCACAAAATATTTTTTACACAAAGTGAGGAAAAAAAAACTCTCTACTCATGAAACGAATCTGTCCACCAACATATCAACTGTATATACTTCAATGCCTTATTTTGTTTGCGTAATGATATTTTTACATAATCGGTGTACCGAAACAAAAGTCCAAAAAATATATTGGTGGGCCCACCATTCACCACAACTTCCAATTTAGCGGCGACTCGCCGCCATCCAAAAGACAACATGTAAACACAAACAAGAAAACAAGAAAACAAGAAAATAAAAGACAGCGTGGAGTGCGAAACACATGTACGGGCATGATCCATTGGAAATTTGGTGACGGTGGGCTTGAAGCCTTGCACAAACTGTATACGCGTCGGCACCTTATTTTGTTTTGCGAAAGCAAGCGACTGAACAATAAAATAGACAGAACAAGAGAATAAATCAAGCACCAGATTTACGTAATTCGATTGGGAGACTTATGTCCATGGGGAGAGCAGGAAACAATTATACTATACATCAAGCGATATAACGGAGATTATAACCATACTCGAGTCCTTCAAACACTCTCGGTGTTTCCTAGCCTCCAATTACACTCAATAACTCACGCAATGTTTAGTCCCATATTTACTCACGAAATAATCTCTTAATCTCACAAAAGAATTAACATATCTTACCACAAGATTTAATTGATTTCAACACTTATATCTTAGCATGCTATTCTACAAAGAAAGATCCTCGTACGAAGAAGCACTCTCTCTGAAGGCATTCATCAACAACTTGCGCCCTTTGAAGACTCCATAATGTGAATATATATATAAATAGCAGAAAAGGAAGAAAAAAGGTTCAGAGGCCGAAGTCAACATGGAACAAGAAATTCATGTTTACATGTTTAGAACACAAATTCGGTCATTCCAAGTCCAAGCTGGACTTTCCTCTTTTTTTTTCTTGACCGATTTGCTTCCCTTTTATATTTGCTTGGCCAACATCTCTTTTCACATCAATTTGTTATCAAGTCAAATTAGGAAATCCTTCTCCAACATGAAATATTCGTACGTCCACAAATAACAATTTTATCTCGGGTCAGGTTTCGTTCGCACTCAAACGCGAAACATATTTTAACATTTTGTTCGTATAACGGTATTTTTACATAGCCGATGCACCGAATGAAAAGTCCACAATATATATTGGTGGGCCCACCATTCACCATAAGTTCCAATTTAGCAGCGACTCCCCTCTGTCCAAAAGACAACATGTAAACACGAACGGGAAAATGAGAAACTAAATGACGGCGTGGAGCGCCAAACACGTGCGCATGTGCATCACCAACGATTGAGGTCAAAAAACGTAATCCATTGGAAATTTAGTGATGGTGGTGGGCCTGAAGCCTTGCACTGGGACAATCGTGATCCCAATTCAACAAAGCGTGTGTCTTGATTCTAACCTTTATAACGGTTCGAGGGTCGACCTTATCTCCTAAAATGATCATGAACGAGTCGACAAGAGAATCTCACAGTAGACCATGTTGACGCATAACTAAGTCTCCAGAGATGACTTATACCTCTGATTGAACCTCCAATCACGAACAGTAATCACCTCCAGCATTGAGAATTAGAGATCTAATTGAAGTTGGATGACGAATCGAAATGTTCCGGTCCGTGTGAGGTTTTTTGAACTCGGATCTTGAATCTGAGAATAGGGTCGTAAAGGGAAGCCAAATAGGTATGCATAGATTCTGCCGAATCTGGGAGATTTGGATTCGGTTCCTTTCAAAAGTCACCGACGAAGCATCATTCCACGGAAAAAGAGAAACAACTGTGCAAATGCAAGGGACCTGCCAACATCAAATCAACCCAAAAAAGAAAAGAAAAAAAGAAATAAGGAAGATATTTGCTGTAACATCCTCAATTTCAATTCCTGAGAAATGGCTATAGTTTAAGTTTGGTAGTTTTTCAATTTGAACCAATTTTTACTCTTGTTCTGGAAAATCCAATTTTGGATCCTTTGTACTCCTTCGTTTGTTATTTTTGTGGAGACTTTTGTGATCCGAATTTCTAAACACTTCCTTCTTGAAAGTTTCTCCAAACATCTTGAAGTTTTACATACTTTAATTTTAGAATTTTTGGACTTGATATGAGTAGTACGACAGCCTAATTTTTGGACCGTGTAAAACTACCAAGAATGGGTATTTCGGTGATGTTCACACTTTTTTTATTTTCTACAAGCTTTTCTGGGCCGATTTTGGAAAAGTTTCATTCACAAAAATTGTTAAGAACTTCTTTTTCTATAAAATATATAAATTTGGGAATTTTTCGAGATCATTTGGATTCTGGAAAGAACTTACTTTGAGAAACAAGAATTATGTTCCAGCGAATTGTTTTTAGTCTGTTTTTGAGCTATAAAAAGTTGTGCGTACAGAAAGATTCAGATTTCGTGTTCTTCATGAAAAATGTTTGTTAAGGCCTTGTTTATGACATATTCAAATTTGAGAATTTTTGAAGTCCATTTACTATGTTTTCAAGTCCAATTTCGTGAACAGTGCAAAACTGTCCGATTTGGTCAGATTTCAAAGATTCATCATTTTTTATATAAGAATGTTGGAATCTCAACTTGATGTCTTTTGGTGATATTTGAGGACATTCCCGCGCCGAACCTCGGGTTGAATGAGATTATTATACGTGTTTTGTCGCGGAAAACCCTCGGAAATCATGGAATTGATTATGATGCGGGTTTGCGGCTTAAATGTCGATTAGTTGTTATTGTGCAACCCGGTGGTGCTGAGTTATTGTAAGCCGAACCGACATTTCTAGAAGGCCAAAATAGGCTCTGTGTTTGTTTTGTTGGGAAGAAACGAGAAGAGAAGGCTTTGACATGGTCAAAGCTTCTCCTTCAAGCTTCCTTTATTAAGGTTCACCATGACTAGTATTAATTGGCCCTTGACTTAGAAGCCCCATTCATGATGACAAGCCTTAATTAGTTGGACTTTGGAGGCACCATCATCATGACATGCATTAATGGCCATGTATCTTCTTGAGCAAGTTGGAAAGCAACTTGATGAGCAAGTTTGGGTTGTCTATAAATAGACTTAGTTCCCTTTCTTCTCACGCCAAACACCACAGCCATCTCCTTCTCTCCTTCGCTTTCTCGCTTTCTTCGTTTGGTTGTTTCACGCCCAAGAAAGAGAGACCCACCGAATCTTCCCTTCTTTGTTTGGCCAAACAAGAAAGCTCACGCCCAAGAACAGATCGATATCCCACCTTCCACGAGCTCAAGACACGTGACGAAGATCAGTCGAGATTCACCGAGACTCCCGTGTTCTTTTCTAGTTCTTGTTTTATACCGTTGAGTAAATAAACTTCCTAATAACGAGAAATAAAGTTGTGATGCGTTGTGACATGGTTTGCTTGGACCGTTTCTCGGTCGTTTGGTTGGTTGTAGTTGGTTCATTATCTTGATTTGACCATGTTTCATGTTTCATGTTTGTCTTGAGATAGAACCGAGATTTGGCTAGTAAAGTGCACATGTTATAGCCATGCGCGATGTTCTTTTGTATGAACTTTGCTATTGATCTGCCATTGATGCGAGTGCGGTAAGAGCCGACTTATGTTAATGGCGATCCCCTCGTCCTCGCTTGATATTAGTAGGTTTACTTGCTGAGTCTCCCCGACTCATCCCCCGTTGTTTCCTTTTCAGGTCCGAAGAATGGCGTCTCCCCCGACTCGGTTCGGCAACCCTGTGGAAATGAGAGCCGAAGTGCTCACCGTGATAGATGCCCAAGAAGGCCGAGCCTACCGCCGGATCACGATGTATGTGATAGTCGATGAGGGCCTAACGGACTTGGTGCCTCACCCGTACGTAGCATGGCATGGCTACACTGACGGAGAATGGGTTGGACCCCTACATGGGTTCAATGGACCTTTTTACGGCGCGGGCAGGCTGGCTCCGAGGCATGCCACGGGTGGGGTGTAGATTGACCTTGCGGACGGGAAGCGGGGAGGAGATGTGGATGGAGTTAGAAGCGAGAAGATGAAGTAGAGGGGATAGGATCACCTAAGCCGAGTTTTGCTATTCACAGTCGGCTAGGAACGGATAAGCCTCTAGAATATGCGTGTGAAATATGTGATGTTTGCCATGGCCCGAAGGGCTTGTTAAAATATGTTTACATGCACTGTAAATATAAGGTTTGCTCATGATGCTGCTTGTCTAAATTCCACTGTTGTTCTGAATGTGATTGTCCCGAAATTATGCTTCCGCTTGTGTGTAAAGAAAGATAACAATGAACGGGACGTCACGTTAATGACCCCGAGGTGGGAGCGTTACATTTGCAAAAGCTAATGACATGAGTAGCATTGAACTTTTGCTCATAGTTTTGTGTCATCTGAACTATTTTTTTCAAAGGTCGTTAACGTGGTCTTTCCATTAAAGATTTAACGAAATCCATTGACAATTTCGTATTAAAATTTTATTTGTTTGTTCGATTTCATCTCTAAACTGTTATGTTTTGGTTCCTCTCTCTAACAGTCGTCACTTGAGCATGGTGAGACACGATATTCTTCAAGATAAACCTTGATGACTCTTATATAGGATTAGTATTTTTCGACACAACCCCTCGACAAGACGTCACACTACATGTGGCAATGTCTTTGTATACAACCTAATCATGATGAATAATAAACATGTCAAGTATAAATTGACCTTTTTACCCATTTATAACGTGCTTGTTCTCATTTACTTAAACAATCTAAAATGTACCTTTTATTTACATGACATGTTTAGATACATTTAGAATTGATACTTACAACATGTAAACATAAGTAATCATTTTTATATATAAGAACTCATATTTAAAATGGTATGCATTGTGTAATCCATTTAATTAACTTTTATGCTTTGGTTATAATTGTTGTGACATAATTAATAAACAATTTGATCGAAATTAAATCCAATTTTGACACAGCGCACTTGAGAGAGAGAGAGAGAGAGAGAGAGAGAGAGAGAGAGAGAGAGAGAGAGAGAGAGAGAATAAGAAAGCAATTCATGGGCTAAAATTGAACAAATAAGCAAAGTACGGGGATGAAAATGAACAAAAATAATGATAAGTCATAAACTAACGAAATATTTTGTCCACCTCAGCAAAATTTATCGATAGTTTTAACATAAGGATCACATTGAACCAATAGACAACATTAAGCAAAAAAAATGTCTAGAAATTACATTTAACAATGAGCAAAAATTTAAGGATTATTGGTGTTATTACCTTTATTGATAAGAAATGCTCTAAAAAATAAGAAAGTGGCAAACAGACTACCTTTTTGGCAAATAGTCTTTAATGAGCGGCTTAAGGAGATTTGGAATTCGAGAGGTGGTCTTAATTTTCTCCCCTCTCAAATTGTCATCTGTCTCAATCAACCCAAATGCTTTAGTTACATGGTAGAGCCAAAAAGTCTTTCCTCATGAAATAATTATTTAGAAGTAAACTGCGAAAATTATAAGATTTATATGGTAAATTGCTAGCATAATATATTTTTTTATGCAAAGAGTCAGGAAATGAAAACTCTCATCTACTCATGAAATGAATCTGTTCACCAAAATCACAAACTGTATACGCGTCGGCACCTTATTTTGTGTTGCGGAAGCAAGCGACTGAACAATAAAATAGACAGAACAAGATAATAAATCGAGCGCCAAATTTACATGGTTCGGTTGAGAGACTTACGTCCATGGGGAGAGCAGGACACAATTATATTATAGATCAAGCGATATAACGGAGATTATAATCACGCTCAAGTCATTCAAACACTCTCGGTATTTCATAGCCTCTAATTACACCCAATAACTCACGCAATATTTAGTTCCAAATTACTCACGAAATAATATTTTAATCTCACAAAGGAATTAACATATCTTACCACAAAATTTAATTGATTTCAACACTTATATCTTGCATGCTATTCTACGAAGAAAGATCCTCGTACGAAGAAGCACTCTCTCTGAAGGCATTCATCGACAACTTGCGCCCTTTGAAGACTCCATAATGTGAATATATAAATAGCAGAAAAGGAAGAAAAAAGGTTCAGAGGCCGGAGTCAACATGGAATAAGAGATCCATGTTTACATGTTTAGAACCCAAATTCGGTCAATCCAAGTCCAAGCTGGACTTTCCTTTTATTTGTTCTTGACCGATTTGCTTCCCTTTTATATTTGCTTGGCCAACATCTCTTTTCACATCAATTTGATATCAAGACAAATCAGGAAATCCTTCTCCAATATGAAATATTCGTACGTCCACAAATAACAATTTTATCTCGGGTAAGGTTTCGTTCGTACTCAAACGTGAAACATATTTTAACATTTTGTTTGTATAACGGTATTTTTACATTATGGGTGCGCCGAATGAAAAGTCCAAAATATATATTGGTGGGCCCACGATTCACCATAAGTTCCAATTTAGCGGCGGCTCCCCTCCGTCTAAAAGACAACACACGTAAACACGAACGGGAAAACGAGAAAGTAAATGACGGCGGCGAGCGCGAAACACATGCATGCATGGGCATCACCAAACGACCGAGGTCAAAAAACGTAATCCATTGGAAATTTAGTGATGGTGGTGGGCCTGACGCCTTGCACTGGGACAATCGTGATCCAATTCAACAAAGCGTGTGTCTTGATTCTAACCTTTATAACGGTTCAAGGGTCTACGTTATCTCCTAAAATGATCATAAACGAGTCGACAAGAAAATCTCTCAGTAGACCATGTTGACGCATAACTAAGTCACCAGAGATGACTTATACCTCTGATTGAACCTCCAACCACGAACAGTAATCACCTCCAGCATTGATGAATAGAGATCCAGTTGAAGTCGGGCGACGAAGCGAAATGTTTCGGTCCGTGTGAGGTTTTTTTAGTTCGGATCTTGGATCAGAGAACAGGGTCGTAAAGGGAAGCCAAATGGGTATGCATAGAGTTTGCCGAATTTGGGAGATCTGGATTCGGTTTCGAGAACGGGACAACACTTTTGTTGGCGTTTAGAAGACGAAATTGGAACGTCGGTTGATAAGAGTTCGAGCATTTTACGGGGTGCTTGTGGCTGCTGGATTTGGCAATGGTGAGAGTAGGACATAAAGCGAGGTTCCTTTTCGTCTAGCAGCCACATGACCTCAATGGATGTCACCTCAGAATTTTCCGTCACTAGAATTGAGCGGAGCTAAAGTTGGTCATTCGTGGCACTATTAGACAATTTTTAGGGCTTTAACTATTTGGAATTTTAGGATTTAAATGCACTTTCTCGATAAATTGTAGGATTTCTTGCGCATTTGTCCAAATAAATAAACGTTAGTAACAACTTAATAAGAGTTGGTAACCCAATAGTACGTGGTAGCTTAATGGGAGCAAAGTTAGTAAGTCACATTAATTCAAATTGATAATCTCTAAAAAGAGTTAGTAAATTTAAGTTGTTTGTTAATCAAGATAAATAAAGTTAATTACTCAACAAAAATGGTAAATTAAAGATAAAACCATATTAATGTTGGTAAGCTAGGAGTTGGCGACTAAAAATTAGTTGATAACGTAATCTATCAAAAGTTGGTAGGTAATTCTAATTTAGGTTGGCAATTTAATATAAGAGTTACAAATTTGAAGTGTTAGTAAGCTATACAAATAAAAATTGGTATGTCAGTACTAGTTAGGTTCTTCCAAACTGCCAAAGAAAGTTAGATAATTTCATAATAATGTCAGTAAATTCCTAACAAGTTATTTGGAAAAAAGAGTTGTCGATCAACTTTTTTAATCGACAGTTCTTGACACTTGCTAGTACTTAATAAAATTTACTAGTATGGAACAAAAAAATCCTTATTTTAATTACGAATAACAGAATTATGCTTTTACAAGTGCAATCCTTTCAATTGTCTCGAATAAATAAAGGAAGATAAACCATACCAAACTAAAGAGTTGATAGAAGTATGCTTCTCTAACATTCACAGTTTAAGACAGAAGAATGAGTCCTCTACTTTATTCTTCGAATGTTACTGTCTAAATAGTCCCGGTTGCTCTCATTGAGGATGGACTTCCACACACTATGTAATTTCTAGCTTAAAGATCTTGTTCCTTGCAAAAGAGAGTTTGTATTCTTTGTATGATATGCGTTTCTGACCTCTTGGCTCATGAATTGCACATTGATCAGTAAATTTCGAGGATGCTGCATGACCTTTTCCCTTTCTATCGAGGAGCGACATCAGTTAGACAACTGGTAATCACCGAACATTGTGGCATTGTCTTGCTGCTATTGAGCTTCTCGCTTGATTGATTTGAGTTTCGATCTCGAGATTGTTGCTTGTGCTTCACACTTGGGATGAAGAACTTAGGCTGCTCGGGCATGGGGAGGCTAACGGAATCTGCACTACTGAGCATAAGAACAATTGTATCCATAGCAGGTCGGGCTTCTCTATTGTTCTGAATGCAAAGCAAGCCACCGTGAATACATCTGATCACTTCGCTTGCAGAGATAGATTTATTTAGTGCCGGATCCACAATTTCCAAAGCTGCTCCGATTCTCCAGTGTTCCCAAACCTAGAACATATGTTGTTACCGTCATTAATTTACCAAAAGTGAATGATATCGCAAGATCAAATTGTACTCACATAGTCTAGAACGCCCGCATCGTGATCTGATATGTAAGAATACTGACTCGTTTTGCCAGTTATGATCTCTAGCATGAGCACACCGAAGCTGAACACATCGGATTTTACTGAAAATTGTCCATACATTGCGTATTCAGGAGACATGTAGCCACTGTAAAGCAGTTCAAAGAGGAAGACATAGTTGTGATTCTCGTGAATGAGAATAGTTTCCTTAAGGATCAAGACGTTAAGGCACAACATACTCTATGCATTAGGAAATCTAATTGAAGGCCGAATCTGTTAGCATAATTATTGCATATTATCTGGCGGGGTGTTCCTATTATGAACCAAAGTAATATGAATGTGAACTTACTATGTCCCGATGAATCTGTTTGTACTTCCTTGAGTCTGCTCAGCATAAAAAATCCTAGCCATACCAAAGTCCGAGATTTTCGGGTTCATATCATCATCGAGAAGGATGTCACTAGCTTTGAGGTCACGATGGATAATTCGGAGCCGAGAATCTTCATGAAGGTAAAGAAGACCACGTCCCACCCCAACCATGATCTTGTGGCGGGCACACCAATCCAACTGTATGCTTTGCCGAGGGTCTGTGTTGGCCAGATTTTGTAAATGTTTGTGTCAGAAGAAGCTCTACTTCATGTATGAATCTAATTGACAAGTGGTCATTGTAACATGTAATTTTCTTTTGAAACCTTCATCAACTCGTTTAAAGAATGTCCCAAGACGTAACTACTAAAGTTTTGCTTAAATCCGGGACATGTTTCTAGATGGTGACTAAGATTGTAAAAAAGGAACAAAACTGAGTGGACCGAAGTAATTTTTTAAGAAGATGAAGAGCGAGATGCGAACCGAAGAGCAACTGGTCGAGGCTTCCATTAGGCACGTACTCGTAGACCAGTATCGTTTCTTCTCTTTCCATGGCAAATCCTAATAGCCTCACTAGGTTTCTGTGCTGAAGCTTGGCTGCCAATTCGACTTTGTTTTTGAATTCCTGCACGCCTTGTTTTGAGCTTTGAGACAACCGTTTTGCTGCAATTTTTCTTCCACAAGGAAGTGTTCCCTACATAATACAGAACATGAATGAAAATGTCAAGACGGAACATGAATAGAGATTCTCTCCAGGTAGTGCTATATGTCATATCTCTATGTTAAAACTTTTACCATGTAAACTGGACCAAACCCACCTTCCCCTAATTTGTTGTGATTCGAGAAGTAAGCTGTGGCAGCTTCAATTGCGCACACTTCAAATTGCAGGCAATGTAGTTCCGAAATTTCACTCCCTAGTGTGTAGCAGTAAGCCATCAACTTTTCGATACGAATAAACTGTAAGTGAAAAGACTGATGCAAGCGGTGTAGATCTTTGACATTTCTTACCAATAGGATCTTCGTCATGGTTTCTCTTGTTCTTTTTTCTTTTGAGGGTAAAGCAGAGAGCAACGCAAGGTAGCACGACCGCCAAAGTTGCAGAGGTTATCCCAACTACTAATCTTGATGTAGAATGCCTTTTCTTTTCTACTGTGTTTCATTAGTTGAAGCCTTCATTAGTATATTGGCATTACCTTTAGCATCTACCAAATATATGGTATGGGCAATTAATGTTTTACGTGCCACCAAACATGGTCAAAACAGTAAAGAGAAACGAGTTATAACTAGTAAAAAAAATTGAGTTCATTACCTTTAGAGAGGTTTTCGTAGAACGGGTACATCTCGAATCTGACGAAGCAACATGGGGGCAAGACTCTGCCCCCGATTTTCCTGGTTTGGATTGTCAGGAGTTTCGAAGTTGCATTCTGGAGGCAATCCTCGCAGTTAGCTGCCGAGATATCAGGCCTGCACTGGACAAATGTACATAGAGGAGTGCGGCTTGACTTGAGGTCGGCCTCTTTGTAAGCATACTTCTTGTGATGTCGTTCAGCGGCTGCAGTTACCAACTGGTCCATTGTTTTGCTCAATAGCTTCATGAACTCGGCGAGCTCTTTCACATTCTCCGCATTATACTCATTCAGAAGAGGTGCTTTGTCCGTGGCTGAAAAGAAGTCATGGTCCGAATACCGTAACATGCACTCGTCGAACCAGAGGATAGACACTTTGGCCATAGGACAAATCTCTTTGATACTGACACTGGCATTTGTCACACATTCCACGCACACATCCATGGGGACATCTCCCCTGCACAGGAAGCTGCCGTACACAGCATCGGTGTCGCTTGGCTTCCCTTTGCTCTTGTTGAAGAATCCATCGCTCGAGTTGGCGTGAGAGGGAAGGGACGTGTGACATTCCGAATTTCGACCTATTTTTGGGATTTATAAAACGTGTATTTCGTCAGTGTGCTATAGTAAAATTTCACCCGGAACTGATCACTCTTGGGTTATTTTTTAAATTAGAGATTTCGCTAGAATCGCACTCGATCGAATTTTGCCGTTATTTAGAGCCCGAACTTTGATGTCGAATTTCTTGGAGTTTCGTGACGAATTTAATTGGACGGTGTCGATATTATTGTGGCCAGCGTCGATATTGCCCGGAATTGGTGAAAAGTGAAATTTGGATCGGGTGCGGATTTAGACTAGTAGACCTCACTCATAGTGTGTTTTAGTTAGCATTTTGGCCTTTTCCCAATTTATAAATTAGGGTTTTTCGTGGACCGTCGGATCGATTTTGGATTTGAACGTGGGCCGTTGGATTGCACTCAAGTGCAATGTTTGACTCTCTCTCTCTCTGCCGCGTCCCCCTACGCGCGCGTCCCTTCCCCCTAGCTATGCACGTCCCCTCCCCCATTCCCCCCATGCAGACTCTCTCTCTTTCTCCTCCTTTTCTTTTCTTCTTCTTCTTCTTCTTCTTCTTTTCCTTCGCGGTTGCTTCTGCTTTCTTCTGCTCGCTCAACCAGCCGACCACCACTCGCCGCCCGCCTTGTGCCGCTGCTCGCTCGACCAGCCACCACCTCAGCCGTCACCGCCATCCAGCCACTGGACGCCGTCGCCAGCCAGCATGGCCGCGTGCCAGCTCGTCTGCCGTCGCCTCGAGACCGCCCGTCGCCGGTCCGCCCAAGCCACCAGCAAGTTCTGCCCTCCGTCCGGACCAGTCGCCTCCGCCGTGCGCCGACGTCGCTGCGCGTCCAACCGCCGTATGTCGCTCGCAGGGCCGCCGTCCGACTGCCGCTCTTGCCCCCGGCCGCTCGCCAGCTCCCCGCAGTCGCCGCTCGCCTGGCTATCGCCGGCCACTTGCCCTGCTCACCTAGCTCGCTGCCCCGGCCGTGGCTGAGCAGCCCAGCCGCTGCCCTTGCTCGTGGCCGAGTCGCCCAACTCACCTGGCCACTGCCCAGGCCATGGCCGAGCTCGCCCAGTCGCTCGCCCAGCCGTGCCCGAGCCGTCCCAGCCGCTTGCCCGCTTGCTTGCTCGCTCGTCCGGCTTTTCGCCCATCGCCCGGCCGAGTGCCCCGCAGTGGCCGAGCGCCTCACCCGTGGCCAAGGGCCGCGCCCGGCCGTGGCCAAGCGCCTTGCCGGCTGCTGTGCTCGTGCCGCGCCGAGCTCGACGCCGCTCGGACAGGCCTTTGCTGGCTTTTGCTTGGCCCCCTTAGCTTTGGACCTAGGTAAGTGACTTCCTAATCCATACTTAGTACTTTGGGTATTATTAGACTTGTTTAGAGATTGATTAGTGTCGGATCAGTGGCTAAGTTAGGGATGGAGTTGTGATTAGAATGTGGTAGGTTGTGGACTATATTGTGGTGATTGTGTGGCTTAATTAGTGGCTGAATTATGGTGGGTTCAATGGCTGGTTTGTCGTGGCGTTTGTGAGTGAAATTGATGTTCGAATGTGGCCGACTTGAATGTCGGCTTGATCGGAGGGCTGTCAACCTGAGGCGTGGTTACGCGGGTCGAGAGAAATGTCATGAGGCATGGTTACGCGGGACTAAACTCGGATTGATCGGAGGGCTGCCAACTTGAGGCGTGGTTTCGCGGGTGTGGCTAGAAAGGCAAGAAATGACCAGAGGCGTGGTTACGCGGGTCGAGAGAAATGTCCTGAGGCGTGGTTACGCGGGACTAAGCCTGGATTGATCGGAGGGCTGCCAACTTGAGGCGTGATTACGCGGGTGTGGCTAGAAAGGCAAGAAATGACCTGAGGCGTGGTTACGCGGGTCGAGAGAAATGTCCTGAGGCGTGATTATGCGGGACTAAGCCCAGATTGATCGGAGGGCTGGGCCTGAGGCACGTTGACGCGGGCTGTGAGAATGGACCTGAGGCGTGCTGACGCGGGTCATGGATAGTTGGTTGGACACACATGCGAAATGTGTTTGGTTAAATTGAGTGAATGTATGTGTATATGGCGCTCGAGTGTTTATGTTATGTTCTTGAGCTATTATTGCACTATAGTGTTTGACTAACGTGCAGAGGTGACGTGTGTTGTGAGGCGAGGTAAGTGTGTTTTATGAATTCAATTATGTTGTTGGGACTTGTCTGGGTACACATTGGCCTAGGTGGGGTTTGAGTCGTCTGTTTATTGAGATTTATTCTCATTGCTGTAATGCCAACCATTTCAGATCCCCGCCCTTGAGCATGCCGCCAGCTAGGCGTTTTGGGGTCCCTATGCATACGGTGCATGAGGAGACCGAGTATCCAGTAGGTCCCAATCAGACTTATATTAGGCACCTCACTACATTCCAGGTAGATGTAGGCTTAGAGGATTTGCAACGCCACACTTACTTGGCCTGGTTTCATCGTGTCGGATTGGAGATTACTAGGCCAATATGTGGTTTTGAGGGGCTACAGCATGATAGTGAGGATGCGGTGAATTGGGAGCCCTAGGACAAGTATGCTCTCGATGGCGAGGTGACGGACCCCGACAATCCACCGGAGAACCCTAGCCCCGAGCCCGTACCAAAACCCGTAGCACCTGCGAACCTCGAGCTCGAGGAAGAATTTGAAGAACCAGAGCCCGAGCCCGAACCCGAGGAGGAGCCTATGGAGTCCGAGCACGAGGATGAGCTGATCGAAATCAACTCTAACACGGAGTCGGAGTCTTCATGGTTCGATTCAGATTAGGCACCGTAGGAGCATTTGAGTGCCGGGTTTAGAAGCTTTTTGGTAGAGCCCCTTTTTGTGCAGCTAGCTAGCCTATTCTACCACTGGTCCCTTTTTTATGATGATGGTGGATGTAACCCTAGGAGCCTAGTGTCTGACTGATTTCCATTGTTATGAAATTATTGTTTTATGCTATCCCTCTGTCTTTGTCTTTTGTCTGGGTTGTTTAAGATTTCGCTTCTGCTTGCGTATGACGTTGGGTGTTTCGTTTGGATCGGCGACGAGTCCTGGAACGTCGCGTTCAATACGACCGTCAAAGGGGTGTCACGAACCCGTTGGGGTTCGGGGCGTGACAGGACGCAAGGAGAAGGTTGAGGTTGGCTTCGTAGGTGCTTTCCGAACTGAAAGTGCTCGAATTCGAACAGTGATGCCTGCTGGTTTTAATGGTCGATTTGGTTCTGATGGTGAGAAAGCTAAGCATAAAAATGAGAATTGCAAAATGCTTTGTCATATTGTTTTTTCTGGGACTTGGATGAAAGTGAAAGTTCTTTCCCTTTCAATTCAGCACCATGGAGTACAATGTATCTTGGTATACATTCACGAATGAGACAGATTGGAATATGATTAGTCAACCCAGTACATAATGGGGGGTCAAGATTAATGGTCTCCGATATATTAATTCTTTGGCTATTTTATACTTCAGGTTTGCAGTCGAGTAAGATAACTTCGACGTTCTCTAATTCTATTGGGTATAGCCATGTAGGAAGTTTCCTTGAAAACACTGACATAAAAATTGGACGGTGGGATTATTTCTATTGTTATGCGAAGTGCATTGACTAAAATCACCAAAAAATTAAAAGAATAAGAAGTCGTCTGCCGTGAACGCCGAAAGTATAGGATAAATTATGTCTTATACCAACAGGCGTCTTTTAAGGTTAGCTCCGGTTTCACATATATTTATAATCTAGGGGAATCTCCTTCGATTCGGTGGGGTGATCCGGTTTATTCTCGACCCTTTTCTCAGTCCTAGAAGCCTGCTGTCCAGTAGGCACATCACGTCGGAGCCCTTTCTGGGTTTTGTGATCACTCCCTATCCTCGTTGGAAGTCATTGTAATTTTCCTGAATATATCTAGTTGATAATAACAGATTTAACACTACCTATAAGTGATTAACATGTGTTATTGAGGTTCCCGGCGAGAGAGCCACCACCAGGTAGGATGCCAGATTGAAGGCGGTTTACACCCATCGGGTGCGCTCAGGAGAACCCACCTTGGGAACCCCGGTTGAAACCCTTGTTCTAGGCAAGCTGACCACACCGGAGCCGATGACAGTGTCCGCCACCCCAAGGCCAAGCTCCTAATGCACTGCATTCTAAATACTCTCTCTCTCTCTAACATCGGGTAGTTAGAGAGACTATATGAATGAGAACATGAATCTTGCTCGCGGCTTCCAAAGGAGTAGTTAGTCCCGTGGTGCACGGATTTCTTTATAGTCTACATGCATGGACGACCGGTGGGTCATTCATTATTCAAGTAAAGTTGAACTGGATCTATTCTTTAAACGAAGCGTTCGTTAGAATGCATTAGTTTATATTCTTTGTAGTATTCAATAGCCTTCAGCATATTCTTCCCAGCACACTTTCTTTGACATCACTCTTCTCCAGCTTACTTGCGTATATTTAACTTAATGGATAAGATGGGAACGAAATTGCACGCATATCAACAGGATTGAATCAACGGTTTGACATGAATGAGCCTGTCAAATCTTTGTGAAATGACCCCTCGATCAAAATACTTAAGATGGATGGTATTAAGGAGATAACGTCATGCTAGCCCAATCTAAAAAATTCTGACATCATAATAAATAAATCTATAGTAAAAGTACATGAGAGTTGGGGAATGAAGCATATGAGTTATGCGGGTCGGTTACAACTAATCAAATCGGTCCTTATATCTATATACACGTACTGGATGTAAATGTTTCTTCTTCCGAAGCAAACTATCTATGAGATTGAGAAGAAGATTCGCCACTTCCTATGGGTTGGGTCTTCAACAAACCGTGGATCGCACAAAGTTGCATGGCGTGTAGTATGCTCACCCAAAAAGGAAGGAGGTTAGGATTGCCTGATTTGAACCTATGGAACAAAGTGTTATTAGGGCGCACAATGTGGAATCTTATCATTCATCCATCTTCTTCACTTTGGAGCTCCTGGGTCCACAGTACAAAATGCAGAGGAACCCCATTTTTGCAGATGGACATGAAGGGTAGTATGGCCTAGAGTTGGCGATGTCTCCTCAAACTACGTCATGTCCTAACCCCAGTCATGTCTAATCTAAGATATTGCTGCCATGATGTCTTGGATGAACTTAGACACGAGAGTCCAGCTGTGGAGTGGTATAACTTAATATGGAGTAACGGCGTTAGCAAACACAATTTTATTGGTTGGCTAGTATGTAGGGATAGGCTTCCGACAGTAGAGATCATATCACGGTGGATGACCTCAGTCGATGTTCAATGTACCTTCTGTAGGGCAAGTATAGAGAACACGACTCACCTTTTCTTCCAATGCGAATGGACAGGTAGCATCTGGCGCAATATTCTTGCGCAACATGGGATCAGGCGTAATGTATGGGGATGGAATGAGGAGCTTCAATGGATGGTTAGAGCAACAAGAGGCAAAGATTTGACAGCGAAACTCCTCAATGTATCTTTCCTAGCGACTGTATATTGCACTTGGATGGAGCGCAACCATAGGCGGTTTCAAAACAATCCAATTGACATTCAGATTATTTTGGCGAAGGTGCGGAAAAATGTAAGAGGTAGAGCTTCGCTATACCAAAAAATCAAACCTTCGCAAGCTAATTTTGCTTTAGCTACTTTATGGAGACTTCCTACCTCCATATTCTCGAATTATTAGTACTAGTTGTAATACCGGGGAATGCCCCTAAGCTGCTGTACATCATCCGTTATATACTACTTACATTTTACACCAAAAAAAAAAAGTACATGAACATTGCATGCGAAAGGTGCAAATTTGGTGTATTGGGGAAAAAGGGCTATCATATGGAACAGCGGCAGATGAGCAAGTAGGGTTACCTCCTTAAGAAGGGCATGATCAAGTGCAAATTATCCCGCTAATTGAATCCAGATCGTCGGAAATGGACTAAATTTCTTCGATTGGGAATTAACAAAGATTTGGCTCGCAAAACATGCATTGACAAATTTAGTAGCCTTTTTTGGCCTCCATTTAGTTGACTTTTGGGTCGGAGAAATGGATAATATCAATAGCACTATGAAGTAGATAGTGTTAGTTTATAAAGTGACGGTCACTTTCGATGTGTTTGTCAGCTCATGAAATACATCGTTTTGAGCAATTGAGAGTGGCGTTATCAAAATTTTAATCCTCTCCTTCCACGCTAAAACTTGCATTAATAAATTTATTTCACACTACATCACGAGATGAGAGAATTTTCAAGAAAGAAACAAGAACTAATTTGAGATGTCGCTTTGATAATGTTAACTCAAAACATGCATGAGGCGCACATAAAAGAAACTCTCAATTTTTCATTTCTAAATCTATAACTAAATGGGAGCTGCTTTATAAAAGAGAACAACACGAATTAAATATTATAAAATTCTAAAGAAACTCGGATACGAGATAATTAGAAAACTATTCAAGAAAATAAAGAAAATCTCTAAGAATATTATCTCAAATCTAGTCGGATAACTAATGAAAAGAAAATAATAAGACATAACTAAATAAAATTTTAAATTAAGTTGATTTTAGAAAGAAAATGTCGAATAATATAATCATAAAAATGTCGGATAATGCAATAAAATATGTTCCATTCGTCACCACATCTTTGAAATTACTGAGATCCTCTTTCTTCGAGAAAACTTTCCAACCAAACTATGCAATTGATGAATCTTCAAATTTTTCAGTAATCGCAAAATCAAGTTTCATCTTCAAACCAACTTCCTCTTGAAATCCTGGCTTTCCTTCTTCAACTTCAACTATTCCATGAGAAACCTCATCCGATTTTGACTCTAGATTAACTTGAGAAAGCTTACACCCGAAATCTTCTTCTTGTTTTCATGAAAAACATCATCAACCGGAAACTAAGTCTCCGAATTCGAAATCACTATCTTTTCAAATGGAAAATGGGAACTCGTAAACAATATACTAATCTTGAAATGCAAAGCCATCAACTTTTGATTGCTGCCTTCAATAACATGTGGCACATGCATGGATTCGCTTGACCCACTAGCTTCCTTCTGTGGGTTACAGAAATGCATTCTCTCCATTATTGTATCAGTAAGAACTTAAAAAGTGTTTTATGCTAGAATAAAAGCAGAGAAACTCCGCGTGCCTTCAACATTCAATGAAAGATGGTCCGACCGTGTGGACCAATTTCAAAAGAGAAACTTCTCTTTTGATCTCTAGAGTGTTTTATATGGTTGTTCCGGGAATGGAAGCTTATAGACACAATTTCATGTCTTACTCATCAAATCTGACCATTTACTTTAGAAAGTTTGATATGGATAATTTGGATGTGATATTTTTTTTGTCAAATCCGAAGCTTCCCTGAAAACAAAAGATTGCCAAGGTAGTAGCACCAAACATCCTAGCCATATCAAGAGTCTTGAGATTTTCGTGTTTCATCTCATTATCGAGCAGAATGCTGCTGGATTAAGCCAAGAATCTTCGTGGAGGTAAAGAAGACCGCATGCCACCCCGACCATGGTCTTGTGACTTGCCGACCAGTCCATTGTCAACCTTGTTGAGGGTCTGCTTTGCCAGAATTCATGAATAGCTCCAAGTCAGTAGAGGTTGATGCTTCAAGTTTGTAACTAGCAAGAAATTGGTCATTGCGACGAGTATTTTTCTTTTAAAACTACATACTACTCTCAATGAGGTTCTACTTTTATTATTATAGAAATCATAAGTTACAATATATTTAAACGGAACTATCGTAACATTTATAAAGACCAAAAAGTAAAAAAGTAATAAATATATCGCATATTTCTTGATGATTTAGATAATGTATTGAAATGCAAATATAATTTAAAATCTAGACAATGTGTAACTATGGAAACTTATGAATAGTACCGAAGGATGACATTGAACATTTAGGAATAGTTGAGGGACTAGATCGAGTAAATTAAAAGTTTAGAGATTAAATTGAATATTCACAAATAGTTCAAATACTACATTGAACAAATTAAAAGATTAAGGATGACATTGAACATTCGGTCAAAGTTTAGAGACTATTAGTATCATTCTCCCACCTTTTGCTTAAACGTCATACACAATTCTGCTTGGTTATTAAGGATTGGAAAGAAAGAGCGAAGCAGAGAAGAATGGAATCATATTAAAGAAGATAAGAACGACGCATTTCAAATAGCAAGTGGTTGAGGCTTCCATTAGGCACGTAGTTGTAGACTAATAATGTTACTTCTCTTTCCAGGCAAAACCCTAATATCCTGACTAGGTTCTATGTGAAGCTTGGCTATCAGTTCAAATTCATTTTTGGATTCTCGAGCGCCTTGTCTGGAGCTTCGAGATGGCCTCTTTGCCGCAAGAATTTGTCCACAGATTGTTCTTTTCCGGAGTATCTAATTCATTTGCAGAAATTCTGAATCGATATTAATGGTGATCTTGGCCCATAGTCTAATTTACATCTGGTATTTTCCTATAAGAGTTCGTAAATTCTAAATGTCAGTAAGTTAAGCAAATAAAAATTAGTATTTTAGTATAAGTTGTTATTTTCAAACTGTCAAAGAAAGTTTATAGTTTCATAAAAATGTCGGCAAATTTCTAGCAAGTTACCTGGAAAAAAAGTTATCAATCCATTTTTTTTATCAACAATTCTTGACCCTTACTATCACTTAATAAAATTTACTAGTATGGAAAAGAATCTTTATTTAATATGCGGAACAATAGTATTCTGCTGTTGCAAAGAGCTATCCATTCCATTGTCTTGAAGAATAATATAAGATAAACGGTAATAAACTAAAGAGTTGAGAGAAATATGCTTCTCTAACATTCATAATTAAAGACAGAACAATGAGTTATCTACTTTATTCTTCGATTTGTTGCTATCTAAATAGTTACACTCTAATTTGGAGCTTAAAAATCTTGTTCCTTCCAAGAGAGAGCTTGCGTTCTTTGAATGATACTTGGTGTTGACCTCTTGGCTCAGGAATTGTACATTGATCAGTGGATTTCGAGTGTGCTCCATGATCTTTTCCCACTCTCTATCGAGGAGCCACATCAGTAAGACAGCCGCTGGTCACTGAACATTGCGGCGTTGTCTTGCTGCTATCGAGCTTCTCGCTAGATCGATTTGAGTTTCGATCTTGAGATTGTTGTTTGTGCTTCACACTTGTGATGGAGAATGAAGGTTCCTCGGGCACGGGAAGGCTAATGGAATCAGCACTACTAAGCATAAGAACAACTGTATCCATGGCAGGTCGGGCTTCTTTGTCGTTCTGAACGCAAAGCAAGCCAATGTGAATACATCGGATCACTTCGCTTTCCGAGCAAGATTCACTGACTGTTCGATCCACAATTTCCAACGGTGCTCCGATTCTCCAGTGTTCCCAAACCTAGAAAATATGTTGGTACTGTCATTAATTTACCAAAAATGAATGAAATTGTCGGATCAAACTGTACTCACGTAGTCGAGAAGGCCTGCGCCGTGATCTGATATGTAAGAATCCTGATTCTTCTTGCCCGTTATGATCTCAAGCATTAGCACACCAAAGCTGAACACGTCAGATTTTACTGAAAATTGTCCGTACATGGCATATTCAGGAGACATGTAGCCGCTGCGAAGTAGTTCAAAGAGGAAGACATAGTCGTGATTATCATGAATGAGCATAGTTCGCTTAAACATCAAGATGTTAAGGCTCAATATATTCTATGCATTAAAAAATCCAATTAAAGGCCGAATCTGTTAGCGTAATTATCGCAAATTATCCGGTGGGTTATTCCTACCATGAACCGAAGTAATATGAAATTGAACTTACTAAGTTCCGACGATTCTGTTTGTACTTCCTTGAGTCTGCTCAGCACCAAAAATCCTAGCCATACCAAAGTCTGAGATTTTCGGGTTCAGATTGTCATCAAGCAAAATGTTGCTAGCTTTGAGGTCACGATGGATAATTCGGAGCCGAGAATCTTCATGAAGGTAAAGAAGACCACGCGCCACCCCAATCAGGATCCTGTTGCGGGCCGACCAATCCAATTGTATGCTTTGCTGAGGGTCTGTGTAGGCCAGAATTTGCAAATGTTGTGTCAGAAGGAGCACTACACATGTCTGAACGTTATTGGCAGGTGGTCATTGTAACATGTAATTTTGTTTGAAATCATCATCAATGTGTTTAAAAAATGTTCCAAGACATACTACTCTACTACTGCTTAAATCTTGGATATATTTCTAGATCGTGACCAGGATTGGAACGAGACAACTAAACTGAGTGGAATGGAGTCACTTTTAAAGATGAAGAGAGAGGAGCGCACTGAAAAGCAACTGGTCGAGGCTTCCATTGGGAACATATTCATAGACTAGTATCGTTTCTTCTCTTTCCATGGCAAATCCTAATAGCCTCACTAAATTTCTGTGCTGAAGCTTGGCTACCAATTCGACTTCGTTTTTGAATTCCTGTAAGCCTTGTTTCGAGCTTTGAGACAACCTTTTTGCTGCGATATTTCTCCCACAAGGAAGTGTACCCTACAAAAGACAGAATATGAAAGAAATTCTCATGTTAAGACAGAATATGAATAGAGATTGAGTCTCTAGGTAGTGCTTTATGTCATATCTCTATGTTAAAAACTTCTTACCCGGTAAACTGGACCGAACCCGCCTTCGCCTAATTTATTGTAATTAGAGAAGTAAGCTGTGGCGTCTTCAATTGTGCCCACATCAAATTGCAGGGAATGTAGTTCCGTCATTTCGCTCTCAACTGTGTAGCAGTAAGCCATCAACTCTTCGATCCGAATAAACTATAAATGAAAAGACTAACGCAAGCAGTGTACACCTACACATTTCTCACCAATAGGATCTTCTTCGACATGGTTTCTCTTGTTCCTTTTTCTTTTGAGGGTAAAGCAGAGCACGATGCAAAGTAGCACAACTGCCAAAGTTGCAGAAGCGATCCCAACAACTAATCTTGATGAAGAATGCCTTTTCTTTTCGACTGTAATTTAATTAGTTGAAGGCTTCATTAGTATAATGGCATTACGTTTAGCAACTAGCAAGTATATGGTAAAGGCAATTGAGAACGGTAAAAACAGTAAAGAGAAAGGCACTATAACTAGTTAAAAAAAAGGGTCGAGTTTCTTACCTTTCGGGACGTTCAAGAGGTTTGTAGCGTTTTCATAGAACGGATACATCTCAAACCTGACGAAGCAACTCGGAAGCAAGAATCTGCCCCCGATTTTCCCGGTTTGATTTGTCAGGAGAATCGAAGTCACATTCTGCAGGCAATCCTTGCAGGGAGCCACCAAGAGATCAGGCCTGCACTGGGCAAATGTATATAGAATAGTGCCCGTTGAGTTTTCTAAGGCCTCTTTGTGAGCATACCTCTTATCGGATCGTTCAGTGGCGGTAGTTATCAACTGGTCCATTGTTTTGTTCAATAGCTCCATGAGCTCGGCGGGCTCTTTCACATTCTCTGGATTATACCCGCCCAGAAGAGGTGCTTTATCTGTGGCTGAAAAGAAGTTACGGTCCGAATACCGCAACACGCACTGGTCAAACCAGAGGATGGACTCTTTGGCCATAGGACACTTCTCTTTGATCCTGACACTAGCATCTGTCGCACATTCCATGCACACATCCTTAGTGACATCTCCCCTGCATAGGAAGCTACCGTATACGGCGTCGGCATTGCTTGGCTTCCCTTCGCTCGTGTTGAAGAATCCGTTGCTCGAGTTGGCGAGAGAGGGAAGGGACTGGAGGAGAAGGTTGATGTTTGCCTCGTAGGTGCTATTCCGAGTGAAAGTGCTTGAATTCGAGCAGTAATGCTCGCTGATAGTAACGATTGATTCGGTTTCTAGGGTGAGAAAGCTAAGCATAAAAATGAGGATTGCAAAAAGCTTTGTCATATTGTTTTTCTGGGGCTTGGCTGAAAGTGAAAGTTCTTTCCCTTTCATTTCAGCACCATGCTGTACAATGTACCTTGATATATTATTGGGGTCAAGATTAATGGTCTCCGATATATTAATTCTATGGTTATTTTATACTTCTGGTTGTTAGATAGCATCGAAATTCTCCATTAGGTATAGCCATGTCGGAAGTTTCCTTGAAAACACTAATACAAAAATTGGACGTTGGGATTATTTTTGTTGTTCTGCAAAGGGCATTGAATGCTTAAAATATAGGATAAATTTTGTCTTACATGCATGGACAACTAGCGGGTCATTTGCTATTCCAGTAAAGTTGAATTGGATGTATTCTTTAAACGATACGTTCGTTAACAAGCATTAGTTTATATCATTTGTAATAAATCAATAGCCCTGAGTATATTTTTCCCAGCACACCTTCTTTGACATCACTCTCCTCCAGCACACTCGCATATATTTAACTTGATGGACAAAATGGGAACGAAATTGCACACATAACAACAGCATTGAATCAACGGTTTGACATGAATGAGCCCGTCAAGTCTGTGTGAAATGACCCATCGATCAAGATACTTAAAATGAAAGTACATGAACATTGCATGCGAAAAGTGCAAATTTGGTGTATTGAGGTAAAAAGGGCTCTCATTTGGAAAATGGCCAGATAAGCAAGTAAGGTTACCTCCTTAAGAAGGGCATCATCAAGTGCAAAACCAAAAACTTACCTAAACCCTGGAAAACTAACTGTACATGGAAGAATCAATTTATTGGATCCGAATGTCCTCAATCTCAACAAGAGGGATCTCTTGGATGAGGTACCAATAGTCGTCATTGAGTTTTGAGTATCCATCTTTCAGAAAACTGACTTTAGTGTAGATGCACACATCAATTCATTGGATCCGAACCCGATCAATTTCGATGCTAGGGATCTCTTGGATAAGCAGCCAATAGTTGCCAAGGAGTTTTGAGCATTGATCTTTCAGAATCTCGCATCCATGTATCTCCGGATCGTCGGAAATGGATTAAATTACTTCGATTGGGAATTCATAAAAGATTTGGCTCGTAAAACATGCATTGACAAATTTAGTAGCCTTTTTTGGTATCTGTTTAATTGACTTTTGCTCTGGGCTCTTGGCAGCAGCAACTATTATTTCATACTTTTACCCGGCAAAAAGGCTTGGTCGGAGAAACGGAAAATATCGATAGCCTTTTGAAGATGAGGGTGACAGTTTATTAAGTGATAGTCTTTTTCGATGTGTTTTTCGGCTCATAAGAGACATCGTACGAGCAATCGAGAGTGGCACTATCAACGATCTGTTATCCTAGCTGATGTTTGAGAAATATGCAAGCGAAGCCACAAATGTTTGGAAGTTAGCATCCTCTAAAGCTCAATGCTCCCCTTCCGTGCTAAAACGCGAATCAACAATTTGCTTCTTACTGCACCATAAGATAAGAAAATTTTCAAGAAAGAAACAATTTCTTTTTTTGGGATTATCAACCAAATATATATCTACCAAATATAGGGATATCAGTTTTGGAAGATTTGGAATCTTATCTTTAGAAGTTAGAAAGTTTTCTATTTTATTTATTTCTTTTCTTGCTAGTAAATCTTCTAGAATGTACTCTTGGGTATTTATATACCCCAACTAAGGTTAGTAGAAATACAGAACGATTTCTTTCTCAACACAGTATCAAGAGCCATCTAGGGCTAACGCCCCATTCAACCCTAGCTTTCTTCTTCTTCTTCTTCTTCTTCTTCTTCTTCTTCTTCTTCTTCTTTTTTCATATGGTCAATATGGCCTTGGAGAATCCCCTGTGACATCCTGAAAATTGTCCATTTGGGATTTATGAAATGCTTGATTTTATGAACGTACTCGTAGTTAGTTCTCGCCCGGAACTGATCATTCCTGAGATACTAACCATTAGGGAAAGGCTAATCATGAATTTAAATTCGTCCAACTAAAGAAAATTCGATCATGAATTGATTTTCGACCATAAAATCGTCGATGTGACATTTTGAGCCACTGTTGGCCGATCCAATGATAACCAGGGGTCAGTTCGCCACTATCATAGTAGTGGATCGCAGGTGATTCCGCGGGACCACGAAATGAATTGACGAATGATCCTGAACCTATACCAAACGATCGTGCCCCTCGGATCTAGCGGTCGATCCTCGCGATTTAAATGACAACCGAAGTCGTCACGAACCGAATGAACTTGCACGTGACTCGATTTATTATCAGTCACGGGTCGAATACGTAAATTTCCCCAAAAAGCCGCCCGTTAGTCCGAGAAACGCTCGAGTTACGTTTAATAAAATTTAATTATTTATTTGAGCCCAATTTGGACATCGAAAAATTAGGAAGTCACAACGGGGCGTTAGGACGACGTTGTGGTGGGAACGTACAGCTTCGGATTTGCCCGAATCCTTCAGGAAAATTCAATTTCGACGAGAGATGAGGAAAGTGACCGTTTTACCCTTAGGAATTTGTTAAGGGCAAGTTTTAATAGGGAAGGGCATTTTGGTAATTTTGCCCTAACTTTTGAGTTGGACAATTTTGCCCTTGGAATTTTATGAAATTCCCAAAATTGCCCTTGGATATTTTTGGGAAAGATTCGATTTCGGCCGTCGGTTTCAAGATAAGATCGAATCCGAGCCATCGATTCGGATTGTGAGAGAGGGGCATGATCGTCATTTTGGCCTCTAAATTATTGGTTTGACCATTAAAAGACCAAGACCAATCTCTCTCTCCTGATTCTCTCTCTCTCATCTCACGGCTCCCTCCCCTCCCTCACCGTGAGCTCTCTCTCTCTCCCCTCTCCCTTGGCCATGACACACGGCAAGGAGGCCTTCGCCGTCCGCGCCACCGCTAAGCCTCGCCGCCGCTCGCCGCCGTCCCCGCTGATCGCCGCCGCTTTCCACTCTAGCCACGTTAGTCTAGAGTTTGGTAAGTCGCCCCCTAAACCCTATTTAGGATATCGGGTATTAACGGACTAGTTTAGACGCGGTTTAGTCGGTTTTAGGGGTTGATGGAAGTGATTATAGATGGATTAGAGGAGAGCTTGATCCCTTGTTGTGTTCATGGATGTTCATGTGTCTGTTGGATGATAGTTTGGACATGGTGGAATGAGTTTTGGTGGTTGAAATTCGGTAGAAATCAATTAGGGTTTGAATCCTTGAGGTTTGGTGTGATTCTCGGATTCGCGGTTACTGTATCCGTCGGGTTTGCTATTTTTGTGGAGAATTGTGTAGGCAGAATTTGAGGAAGTTTTCTTCATGAAGTTGCTTCCAACATCTTGAAGTATAACATATTTTAAATTTGGAATTTTTGGAGGCCATTTGGGTCGCACGAAAACCCATTTTCAAACCGTATTAAAACTGCCCGGAACACTGTTCATCCCGACCTTCTTGTCTGGTTGAATTTTTATAAAATTTTCCAGATCTATTTTCAATAAACTTCCTTCACAAAGGTTGTTGGCGACTTTCTTATCTATGACATATAAAAATTTCAAAGCTTTTCAAGATGATTTGTATGTTGAAAGAAATGTATTTTGAGGACAAAACAGTTTGTTAGAGCGAACTGATTTTGGTCTGATTTCGAGGGACAAAAAGGCATGATTATAGATTGAACCGGATTTCGTGTTCTCCGTAAGAAATGTTTATTAAGATGTTTTTTTATGATATATCCAAAATTTAGAATTTTTGGAGTTCGTTTACTATTTATTGTGATGGGATTTCGGTTACTGTGTAAACTGCCCAGATTTACCCTGATTCTATGGATGTTCATTTTTATGAGCGGAATTGTGGGGGTGTCGAGGTTGAATAGTTGCTGCCCTTGTGACTGGAATTGATGCTTGAATGTGTGTTATATGAGTTGATTTGAGGATGAAATGAGGATGTTTCGATGCTGGAGTGAGACTAAATAGAGTGTCGAATGTTGTGGGATGGAATTGACGAGCTTAGGGCTCGAGTTAAGGACAAATGGTGTCGGTTTGGTGTGTGGTAGTGTGGCTGGATTGTGGTGTTTAATATGGTTGGAAATGAGCTTGGAAATATCGAATTTATGTCTATGAACGTGGTTGTGTTTGTGGGCCCGTGAGTGGCCTTGTGTGTTTATTGTACCGTGATTTGATGGATTGAAATGTGCTTGTTATGTGCACGCTCAGGTCGAATTGAATTGATTGTCAATTGACCGTGTTGGATGCTTATTGAGCATGAGAAATGCATGGTTTGATGCGTGTACGGGCCAAGTGTGAATGGCCAATATGTTGGCATGTGAGTGTTGAGCATGTGAATGAGTAAGAAATGGTATGTGGTGTGGCATGCGTAATTGTGGAAATCCCTGAGGCGGTACCATTACGCGGGAAATTGTGCCGTCCTGAGGCGTGTACTTTAACGCGGGACGATACCCGGTATTACCGAAAGACTACCAACCTGAGGCGTGTACTTCAACGCAGGTTGTACCGTAGGTGGTAGGTGTTGAGCTTGAGGCGTGTACTGTAACGCGGGCAAGAGACATGGTCTGAGGCGTGTACTGTAACGCGGGTCACTGGCGAGAGTTGTAGAAAAGATGTGATGAGGTTGGAACAAATGCACGAAATATGATTATAACATGCATGTGAGTGAAATCGTGCTGTTATGCCTAACGTGCAGGTTGCATGCTGGAAAGGCCTAGATAAGCAGAATTGTCTGCTTGCGATGCTATGGTTGAATGTGATTGTGTGTTGTGATTGTCTGGAGGTACGTGATAGCCTAGGTGGGGTTTAGGGTGTGTGCTTATTGAGATGTGATCTCATGGTTGTTTCGACCAACATTTTCAGAACCCCGGCCTGAGCAATGAATCTTCCTCCGCCGCCGCAGTGTTTTGGGATACAGATGCACACCGACCATGACGTGGTAGAGTGCCCAACAGACGAGTCAGAGGTTCAGAGGGAATCAGATTTGGAGTGGACGCCAAGCAGAGGGCGTAGGGGCTAGTGTAGGGGTTGGGAATAGGCTTTTTGAAGCATACCATTTTTGGTGATAGGTATACCCAGGCTGCTGATCTTTTTGAACGTCTGTGATTTATAGAGTAAAAGTTCGGTGTGCTCATGTATATTATGGTGTGTAAATTGTGGATATTGTATAAGTTTGAATCAATAATAGATGTGGTTAATCTCCTCTGCTTACCCCAGTTATTATTGTCCGGGTATTGATTATGGCTTTCGCTGATTGATAAATCTCTGATAAGTTTAATTGGGTCGGCGATTTTCCGGGACGTCGCTTTATTCGACCAGAGAAGTGTGTTGCGTGCTCGATGGGGTTCGGGCCGTGACATCCCCCACCACCACCACCACCATAACCGCCATTACAAACCCATCTTCTACACTTCTTCCACTCGGATCTGCTCATCACTTTCTTTCTCTACGTCTCACGGCATCCAATTACTTGCTATGGAAAGCATAGGTTATCCCATTTCTCAAGGGACAAAACCTCTACGGTCATGTCGATGGAACCAAACCGTGTCCCTCTGATGCGGCTGAAGCAGCTCTCTAGCAAGAACAGGACACTTCCATCATGAGTCTTCTAATTGCGTCTCTCTCAGAATCAGTTTTACCTCTCATTATTGATAAATCAACCAGTAAAGCCATTTGGGATGCTCTCAATGCCTCTTTTGGCTTAGGTTCCGCTACATGTATGCTCTCTCTTCATCTCAGTCTCCAACGTCTACGACAAAAACAGGACGAATCAGTTATTGATTTCCTCCAGCGTGCTAAATCCATTGCCGATGAGATGAGTGCTATAGGCAAGCCTCTTGAACCGGAGGCTTTCAATGTCCACATCTTCCGTGATCTCCGATTTGATCTCTGAGACATTGTTCCTACATCACTTGGCTGTTCTAAACCAATCTCATTTACAGATCTTCAAGGTCTTCTCCTTAGTCACGAGAGTATTAATGCTTTCCAAAAGTTGCAGATATCTGAGCCTTCCTCTCAAGCTAATTCTACTACAGCCAACTTTGCTCAACGAAATGCCATCACCCATCCTGGTTTCTCTTTCTCTAGCCGTGGTCAGTCCAAAGGTCGTGGGGGTCATGGTGATCGCTTTGGCCGTGGTCGTGGTGCCCGTGGTGCTCAACAAGGTCAGTTATGGTGTTCCATCTATCAACATACAAATCACACTGCTGCTACATGCTACATCGCCCTCTAGGTATGCCTTATTACCCGCCCCCTATACATACCCCTTCAAATACTTCATCTTATCGACCCTCTTATTCTTCCAATGCCAACTTGAGCCATGCCTTTCCCCCTCTTTTACCTACACCTACCAACACTGTACCTTGGTACCCTGATACTGGTGCCTCCCATCATGTCACACCTGATATACAATCCCTCTCTTCCTACGAAGCCTATAATGGATTGGATCAACTATATGTAGGCAATGGTAAGGGTCTTCAAATCACTAAAATTGGTACTTCTTCTATTTCCTCTTCTATTTCAAATCTTTTGCACCAAATTTATTTGGTTTTATCCTCTTAAAGTAAAGTTAAATGTTTACTCTGTTTTTCATACATTCCAAGCTCTTGTTAAACGTCGATTTTCATGAAAAATAAAAGCCGTTCAAATGGACTGGGGTGGGGAATTTCGTGCATTCCCCTCCTTTTTCTCAAAAATTGGTATTGCTTATCGCATCTCTGCCCCTCATACTCATGAACAGCAAGGGGCGATTGAGCGTCATCATAGGCATATAGTTGAAACCGATTTAACATTATTAGTTCATGGCTCCGTCCCTCACCAATACTGGAACTACGCATTTGAAACGGCGGTCTGCCTTATCAATCGGATGCCGTCCAAGGTCACTAATCGCATCTCCCCCTTTCAAATGGTTTACAATTACCCTCCAAATTATTCCTTCTTAAAAATCTTTGGGTGTCGTTGTTTCTCATATTTAAGTCCGTATAATGCCCATAAGATGGATTTTCGCTCTGTTCCTTGTATTTTCTCGAGATATAGTTCATCTCACACAGGGTATCACTGCCTTAACCCTGGCACTAATCATTTATACATTGCTCGACATGTTCGTTTCGATGAAACTTGTTTTCCCTTTGAAACTCCTTCCATTCTTGGTCAATCACCTACTTTATCACTTCCTACACCTGTCCTGGTAACAGGGCTTCAGCCCCTATTGGTGTTCCTCCACCTACCAATATAGTGAGATCACAGATTCCTGCATCGACTCCCATAATGTCGTCTAATACCGATTCATTCATCTCCCCTACCCTAAGAACCATAACTCTCCATGAACTTTATCACTCCCCTTCCTCATCATCCTCTCCGCCTCTGCCGCCCCCACCTAGGCCACAATGCACCCACATCATGCAACTTCGCTCTCGTCCTCCTCAAATTAATATTGCCACCACCCCTCTCACCGAACCAATCTCATTCATCCAAGCCAACAAATTCCCTGAGTGGCATGCAGCTATGACCGATGAATTTAATGCCTTGTTAAAAAATGGTACGTGGTCTTTGGTGCCTCGCACTTCCTCCATGAACCCCATTGGGTGTAAGTAGGTTTATAGAGTTAAGCGCAAAGCGGATGGCAATCTTGAGTGCTACAAAGATCGTCTGGTCGCTAAAGGTTTTCATCAGCAACATGGCTTGGATTATACATAAATCTTCAGTCTAGTTGTGAAAATTACCACTATTCGCTCAATATTATCTCTAGCTGTCTCTCAAGGGTGGCAAGTGCAATAATTGGATGTGCACAACGCTTTCTTACATAGGGTTCTTTCTGAAGAGGTGTACATGGAACAACCACCTAGGTTTCAAGACCCAACTCGTCATGATTATGTTTGCAAGTTGCATCATTCTCTATATGGTCTCAAGCAGGCCCTGAGAGCCTGGTTTCAACGACTCTCACAGTTTTTACTTCATTTGGGATTCTCAACATCACAAACAGATCCCTCATATTTATCTATCGAAGAGGCACTAATGTCATTTATTTTTTGATCTATATTGATGATATTCTGGTTACAGGTAATGTATCTTCTATATCAGTGCAATATTAGAGAAATTATCTGCAGAGTTCTCCATTAAGGATCTCGGCCCGCTCCACTTCTTCCTTGGGATAGAGGCTGTCCCTCACTCTAACGAGTTGCTTCTCTCTCAAGGACGTTATATTGATGATCTTCTTCACAGGGCTAGGATGTATGAGTGCAAGCTTGTCCAAACTCCTATGGCCACGACTATAAATCATCTGCGAAAGGGGGTGCTCTGATGTCTGATCGTGCTCTGTATCGGTCTATAGTTGGTGCCTTGCAATATGTGACATTGACAAAACCAGATCTCTCCTTTGATGTTAATAAAGTTTATCAATTCATGCATGCACCTATTGAAGACCACTGGCAAATGGTGAAACGCATATTGCGCTATCTCAAACAGACAAGGTTGTTTGGTTTGCTTCTTTCCCGATCCATTGATAATCGCTTGGAAGCTTTTTCCAATGTGGATTGGGTTGGTAGCTTTGACGACAGGAAGGCAACTGGAGGGTATGCTATTTTTCTTGGTCCTAATTTGATATCTTGGAGCTCCAGAAAACAATGAACCGTAGCGTACTCTTCCACAGAGTTCGAGTATAAAGCTCTTGCCGATGCTGCAGCTGAACTCATTTAGCTTGAGTCACTATTTCAAAAGCTTGGGTTCCCTCTTCAAGGTCCTCCCATCCTTTGGTGCGATAATATTGAGGCCACTTATCTGTCTGCAAATCCGGTTTTCCATGCTTGTACCAAACATGTTGAATTGACTTCCACTTTGTTCGTAATCGCGTCACCAAACTACAACTCAATGTGCAATTTATCTCCACAGATGACCAACTAGCTGATGCTCTCACCAAAGTCCTTTCTAAAGCACGTTTTGCATTTTTACGAGACAAGTTGAAGATTCGCAGTCTCGACTCTTCCACTTGAGGGGGTGTATCAACCAAATATATATCTACCAAATATAGGGCTATTAGTTTTGGAAGATTTGGAATCTTATCTTTAGAAGTTAGAAAGTTTTCTATTTTATTTATTTCTTTTCTTGCTAGTAAATATTCTAGAATGTGCTCTTGGGTATTTATATACCCCAATTAAGGTTAATGGAAATACACAACGATTTCTGTCTCAACAAGGATGTAGCTCTGTTAATGTTAACTCGAAAACTGCACAAAGCGTAACACGCACAAAGCGCACATAAAAGAGGGATGATTACCCAATCAATTCTAAACCTATTGTATGGACGCCAATTCTGATGCACTTAGATTGGCGAGCTTGGAATGGGCTGAAATTGGAGTCGTTTAGATGGGTTTCAGGCTTTTGGGTTTTAGGCAGTTTTCATTATTTTAATGTTATTTTAATGGCGTTTTCGTAATTTTCGCGTTTTCTATTGTGATTAGGTTTAACACCATATAAAATGGTGTTTAGGGTTTCGTTTTAAAGAGAATTTGGATTTTTGATAATCACACCTGAGAGAACGAATTATTTCTCTATTAAATATTCTTGTTCAGTCAATTTTCTATCGCGATTCGGCATCATTTGGTATCAGAGCACAGGTTGCTTGAATTAATGGTCGAACAGAATCGCATTGGTCATGGACGACGGGCTCGTGGTGGCCGGGGGCGTAGAGTCGTTTCTGAAGCAGACGAACAACCGAGTCTAAGAGATCTATGAGACGTAGAAATTGAACAACAGAGAAGACGAATCTAGGATTTGGAGCGACAACTTGCGGAGGCGAGATTGGACATTCAATCCGAAGGAGCGGAATCTAAGGATCCATCCGATGATAAAGGGGAGGACATCAACCCTTTCGGGGTTCTGAACCAGGAACGGAATCGAGGAGTACGACCTAAAAATCAGCCCTTTTCTCATAATTTTGGGATGAAGATCGAGATTCATGAATTTCATGGTAAGGCTCATCCTGATGAATTTGTTGACTGGTTACATACAGTAGAGAGAATCTTTGATATTAAGGATCTGAATGAAGAGCATAAAGTTAAATTAGTGGCTATTAGGCTATGAAAACATGCCTCGATATGGTGGGAGTATGTAAAAAGGTAGCGTGCTAGAGAGGGGAAATCAAAAGTGAATCGCTGGGATAAGATGAAGAAATTGTTGCAAAAGAAATTTTTACCTACTCATTATAGACAGGAGGCGTTTATTGAGTATCACAACGTTAAGTAGGGAGATTTAATGGTCGACCAGTATACCGAGGAGTTTGATCGATTGCGGATGCGTTGTGATGTGACTGAGGAAGACGAGCAAACAATTGCTCGATATTTGGCGGGGCTGCAGTATGAAATTTCTGATGTTGTCCAATTACAGTAATATTGGACCTATGAGGATGTGTGCAGGCTGGTCTTGAAGGTGGAAGGTCAGTGTAAAAGGAAGGACGTGAGTTCCAAATTTCAGAATCGATGGTCAGGCAAAGAATCCCGAGGAAAAGCGGGAACATCTGCAACCAATTCGACATCAGCCGCAATTAAGGTTGCGAGTTCTAAACCTGCATCCAAGAAGGGGCAGAGTAGTGTTGGAACTAGCAGGGGAGGAGCTGTAGCCAAGCGATATTTCAAGTGTCAAGGACTCGGGCATTTTGCTGCTGATTGTCCTAACCGACAAATTGTGACGCTTGTTGATAATCCAGTCTTTGATGAAGGTTAAATCTATGATGAATCTGAAGGCGAACAAGAGGATGCAGAGGCGGAACAAGAAGGGATTGTCTATGCTGATTCTGGTGAGTCCTTAGTTGTTAGAAGAATCTTAAATGTTGCTGTGGCGGACGATGAATCGTGGCTTAGACATAATATTTTTCATACTAAGTACACTAGTGGAGGTAAACTATGCAGCATGATAATAGATAGGGGAAGCTGCGAGAATGTGGTGTCCACTATTATGGTGGAGAAGTTGGGGCTGAAAACAGAATATCATCCTCAATCATGCAAGCTATCGTGGCTTAGGAAAGGGAACGAGGTGAAGGTGAGCACGAGGTGTCTTATGCAATTTTCGATTGGGAAAAATTACATTGATGAAGTGTGGTGTGATGTGGTCCCAATGGATGCTTGTCATATTCTATTGGGAAGGCCGTGGCAGTTTGACAGAAAGACAGCATGATGGTTTCAGAAATACCTACACCTTCAAGAAGGATGGCCGGACTATTACCCTAGGTCCTTCAGATTTGAGAAAGGATGTGAAGAATAATCTGCTGTCCAGATCGGAATTTCAAGAAGAAACAGTGAACGCGCTTGAGCTTTTTGCCATTTTGGTGATGGAGCGGAATTCTGACAATCCCAAAATTCCTACCCATGTTCTGCCCTTGCTTGAGGAGTTTGCTGATGTCGTACCGGAAGAGATGCCACCTGGGTTGCCGCCCATGAGAGACGTTCAGCATTGTATTGGTTTCATCCCGAGAACTGTTATTCCCCATAAGGCAGCTTACAGAATGAGTCCTAAGGAACATGAGAAACTGCAGAGACAAGTGAAATAGCTGTTAGAGAAAGGCGCAATCCGAGAGAGCATGAGTCCCTGTGCAGTGTCGGCCTTGTTGGTTCCTAAGAAAGATGGGTCGTGGAGGATGTGCATAGATAGCAGAGCTGTCAACAAAATCACAATCAAGTATCGATTTCCTATCCCACGATTTGATGATTTGATTGATCAGTTACATGGGGCGACTATCTTTTCGAAGATAGACTTAAGAAGTGGTTATCATCAGATTAGGATGCGACCTGGAGATGAGTGGAAGATGGCGTTTAAGACTAGAGATGGTCTATATGAGTGGATGGTGATGCCCTTCGGGTTGTCTAACGCGCCGAGCAATTTTATGAGGCTGATGAATCAGGTTTTTCGTCCTTTTATTGGTCAATTTGTTGTCGTTTATTTTGATGATATTTTGGTTTTTAGTACTTCGATTGAGCAACACTTGCAGCACTTGAGAAAAGTATTTGAGACCTTGAGAGGGCAAAAATTGTATGCCAATACCAAGAAGTGTCACTTTTTAACTGATCATGTGACCTTTTTGGGTTATATTGTGTCGAAGGAAGGCATTCAGATGGATCCAGTTAAGGTCGAAGCCATTACGAATTGGGAGGTTTCGAAAAATATTCATGAGGTACGCAGCTTTCATGGACAAGCGTCCTTTTATAGGAGGTTTATTCGGGATTTCAGCACTATTATTGCGCCTCTTACGGATTGTCCAAAAGGAGGTAGATTTGTATGGACTAAAGAGGCAGACGCTGCGTTTCAGTTGTTGAAGGAAAAGGTGACTGAAGCCCCAGTTTTAGTGCTTCCAGATTTTGGTGAGGTTTTTGAGGTGCATTATGATGCCTCAGGCGTTGGTATTGGGGGCGTCCTGAGCCAGAAAAATAAACCTGTGGCGTTCTACAGTGAGAAGTCGAATGAAGTGAAGAGAAGATATTCGACTTATGACAAGAAGTTTTACGCCATAGTGAGGAGCTTGGAGCATTGGAGGCACTGTCTTATCTCGAAAGAATTTATTTTGTATTCTAATCATGAAGCCTTGAAGTACATTAATAAGTAGCATAAGCTGAATGCTAGGCATGCAAAGTGGGTGGAGTTTCTTCAGGTTTTCAGTTTTGCCATTAAACATACGGCAGGGGCGCTGAATAAAGTAGTAGATGCATTAAGCAGAAGATATTCTTTGCTGTCTATGATGCAGGTGAGAGTTTTGGGCTTTGATTCTTTTAAGGATTTGTATGTTGATGATCCTTTTTTTTGGGATATTTGGAGCAAGTGCAAAATAGGGCCCTTTCAACAGTTTCTAGTTGTGGAGGGTTTTCTTTTCAAAGGCAACAGGCTGTGCATCCCTCAGTGCTCTTTGAGGGAATCCATTATTACTGAGAGCCATGCAAGAGGTCTAGCTGGGCACTTTGGAGTGGATAAAATGATGGCCTTGCTATGTGAGCATTTTTATTGGCCCCGAATGAAGCGTGACGTGACTCGATTTGTAGAGAGGTGTAGAGTATGTCATGTGGCAAAAACCAGAGGTACTAATGCTAGTTTATATATGCCTCTACCTATACCCGATGCTCCCTGGGATGATGTTAGCCTTGATTTCGTCTTGGGATTGCCAAGAACACAGCGGAATAAGGACTCCATAATGGTGGTTGTCGACAGATTTTCGAAGATGGCTCACTTAATTCCCTGTAAAAAGACCTTTGATGCTTCACAGGTTGCTCGATTATTTTTGCAAGAGATTGTTAAGTTACATGGAGTCCCCAGGTCCATAACTTCAGATCGTGATGTGAAGTTTGTGAGTCACTTTTGGTGCACTCTTTGGAGGCACATGGGAACCATATTGCAGTTTAGTTCCTCTCACCACCCCCAGACTGATGGGCAGACCGAAGTTGTCAACCGAAGCTTAGGGAACTTGCTGCGAAGTTTGGTTGGAGATAGCCCGCGGCAATGGGACTTGGTGTTACCTCAGGCTGAATTTGCCTACAATAGGTCACAAAATCGAACTACAGGCAAGAGTCCTTTTGAGATAGTCTATGGAGGTAATCCAATTACTCCTTTGGATCTCACACCATTGCCAGTTCACAAGCAGTTCAGTTTAGATGCAGATGAGCATGCCAAGCAGATCAAAGAGCTACATTCATAGGTCCATAATCAGATCAACAAGCAAAACATGAAGTATAAGCAGCGAGTGGATAGGTGCAGGAAAAGAGTCGTTTTCAAAGATGGTGATCTAGTGTGGATTCACCTTAGAAAAGAGCGTTTTCCAACTAGCATGTTTGGCAAATTGCAACCTAGAGCTGAAGGACCATTCAAAGTTCTTGAGCGAATTAATGACAATGCTTATAAGATCGAGTTGCCGGGTGAGTACAATGTATCCGGGACTTTTAATGTAGCGGATTTGTCACCTTACCATGCAGATGGGGAAGAACTTGAGGAGATTGATATCAATGAAGACGAAAATGAAGCAGATTCAAGGGCGAATCTTTTTCCTAGCAGGGGAGGATGAAGCACTTAGATTGGCGAGCTTGGAATGGGCTGAAATTTGGAGTCGTTTAGATGGGTTTTCAGACTTTTGGGTTTTAGGCAATTTTCGTTATTTTAACGTTATTTTAATGGCGTTTTCGTAATTTTCGCGTTTCCTATTGTGATTAGGTTTAACACCATATAAAAGGGTGTTTAGGGTTTCGTTTTAAAGAGAATTTGGATTTTTTATAATCACACCTGAGAGAATGAATTGTTTCTCTATCAAATATTCTTGTTCAGTCAATTTTCTATCGCGATTCAGCATCAAATTCGGTCTTAAAATTTTGCCAACATAGTTCTAAATTTTTGCATGAAATTCCAACATATGTCTTTCCAGCCAATTGCAGCTAGAAATCGCTAACGTGACCCACGTCAACCCACATCAACTCGCCACATAGGATGGCTGGCGATGACTAGACACTATGTCAGCCATTTCCTGCAATAATTGGGCAAAAAGATTATCTTGAAATTTCGCTCGAAAGTTTAGGACTACGTTGGCAATATTAGATTTCTGAATCGAGCTACTAATGATATTGATTCATACTCTAATTTAGATTTGGTATTTTCCTATAAGAGTTCATAAATTTTAAATGTCGGTAAGTTAAGCAAATAAAAATTAGTATTTTAGTACAAGTATTTTCAAACTGTCAAAGAAAGTTGATAGCTTCCTAAAATGTCGGCAAATTTCTAACAATTTACCTGGAAAAAAACTTATCGATCCATTTTTCCATCAACAATTCTTGATGCTTACTATTACTTAATAAAATTTACTAGTATGGAAAAAAAATCCTTAGATTATATGTGGAACAATAGAATTCTGCTGTTACAAGAGCTATCCTTGCTATTTTCTTGAAGAAGAAAAAAAGATAAACGGCAATAAACTAAAGAGTAGAGAGAAATATGCTTCTCTAACACCTATAGTTAAAGATAGAAGAATGAGTTCTCTACTTTATTCTTCGATTTGTTGCTATTTAAATAGTTCCGGTTGCTCTCATAGAGAATGGACTTCAACGCACTCTGTAATTTGGAGCTTAAAATCTTGTTCCTTGCAAACGAGAGCTTGCATTCTTTGTCTGATACTTGGTGTTGACCTCTTGGCGCATGAATTGTACATTGATCTGTGGATTTCGAGTGTGCTCCATGATCTTTTCCCGCTCTCTATCGAGGTACCACATCAGTAAGACAGCCGCTGGTCACTGAACATTGCGGCATTATCTTGCTGCTATTGAGCTGCTTGCTGGATCGATTCGAGTTTCCATCTTGAGAATGTTGTTTGGGTTTCACATTTGGGACAGAGAATGTAGGTTGCTCAGGCACAGGGAGGCTAATGGAATCAGCACTACTAAGCATAAGAACAACCGTATCCATGGCAGGTCGGGCTTCTCTGTCGTTCTGAACGCAGAGCAAGCCAATGTGAAAACATCTGATCACTTCGTTTGCCAGGTAAGATTCACCGACCATCGGATCCACAATCTCCAATGGTGCTCCAGTTCTCCAATGTTCCCAAACCTAGAACATATGTTGGTACTGTCATTAATTTACCAAAAATGAATGAAAATGCAGGATCAAACTGTACTCACGTAGTCGAGAAGGCCGGAGTCATCATCTGATATGTGAGAATTCTGATTCATCTTGCCAGTAATGATCTCAAGCATTAACACACCGAAGCTGAACACGTCGGATTTTACTGAAAATTGTCCATACATGGCGTATTCAGGAGACATGTAGCCACTGCAAAACAGTTCAAGGAGGAAGACAAAGCCATGATTCTCATGAATGAGCATAGTTTGCTTAAACATCAAGATGTTAATGCTCAATATAATCCATGCATTAGAAAATCCAATTAAATTCCGAATCTGTTAGCATAATTATTGCAAATTATCCAATGGGTTGTTCCTACCACGAGCCGAAGTAATATGAAATTGGACTTACTAAGTTCCGACAATTCTGTTTGTTCTTCCTTGAGTCTGCTCAGCACCAAAAATCCTAGCCATACCAAAGTCTGAGATTTTCGGGTTCATATTGTCATCGAGCAGAATGTTGCTAGCTTTGAGGTCACGATGGATAATTCGGAGCCGAGAATCTTCATGAAGGTAAAGAAGACCGCGTGCCACCCCAACCATGATCTTGTGGCGTGCTGACCAATCCAACTGTATGCTTTGCTGAGGGTCTGTGTTGGCCAGAATTTGTAAATTTTAGAGTCAGAAGAGGCCCTACTGCATGTCTGAATCTAATTGACAAGTCATTGTCCGACCTAAATTTCTTTGAAACCGACATCTAATTGTATGAATAATGTCCCAAGACATAATTTTCGATGGTGACTAGAATTGGGAAGAAAGAACTAAACTGAGAGGAAAGGAATCGTTTTCAAAGAAGATGAAGAGAGAGGCGCGAACCGAAGAGCAACTGGTCGAGGCTGCCGTTGGGCACGAATTCATAGACTAGTATCGTTTCTTCTCTTTCCATGGCAAATCCTAATAGCCTCACTAGATTTCTGTGCTGCAGCTTGGCTACCAATTCGACTTCATTTTTGAATTCCTGCTCGCCTTGTTTCGAACTTTGCGACAACCTTTTTGCTGCAATTTTCCTACCACAAGGGAGTGTACCCTACAAAATACAGAATATGAACGAAAATGTCATGTTAAGGCAGAACATGCACCCAGATTGAATCTCTAGGTTATGCTTCATGTCTTATCTCTATGTTAAAAACTTCTTACCTTATAAACTGGACCGAATCCGCCTTCCCCTAATTTGTTGTGATCTGAGAAGTAAGCTGTGGCGGCTTCAATTGTGCCCACATCAAATTGTAGGGAATGCAGTTCCGAAATTTCGCTTCCAACTGTGTAGTGATAAGCCATCAACTTTGCGATACGAATAAACTGTAAATGGAAAGACTAATGCAAGCAAAGTAGATCTGTGATGTTTCTCACGGGAAAATTGCATAGGAAGTCTTAAACCTTCTGTACATAATGCAGTTAAATCTTAGACCATTCAATTTACTCAATTAATTTCTAAACCCTCTTCCAAAGTGCAATTAAGTCATTTCTATGAATAGTACCTAAAATGAGCTCTGTGTTACTCCAAAGAAGTGCTTGCGTGGCACATTAAATTGCACTTTTCCACATAACTTTAAACCTTAATTATATTTTCTAATAAATGTTAAGGACCTGATTGGAGCAAATAAAGGTTTAAGACTTGATTAAGTGAATTGAAAGGCTTCAAAATTCATTGCATTCGGTACATAAAGTTTAGGACTTGTGGTGCAATTTTCCCCATTTCTCACCATTCGGATCTTCTTCGACATCGTTTCTCTTGTTCCTTTCTCTTTTGAGGGCAAACCAGAGCGCGACGCCAAGTAGCACGACCGCCGAAGTTGCAGAAGTGATCCCAATAACTAATCTTGATGAAGAATGCCTATTCTTTTCGACTGTAATTCAATTAGTTGAATGCTTCATTAGTATAATCGCATTACGTTCAGCATCTGGCAAATATATGGCACCGACAACTAAATATTTTACGTGCCACCAAACGTGATCAAATCAGCAAATTGAAACGCGTTATAATTAGTGAAACAAAAACGTTGAGTTCATTACCTGTGTAGAAAGGGTATATTTCGAACCTGGCGAAGCAAGTTGGAAGCAAGATTCTGCCCCCGATTTTGCCGGTTTCATTTGTCAGGAGAATCGAAATCACATTCTGCAGGCAATCCTCGCAGAGAGCCGCCGAGAGATCAGGCCTGCACTGGGCAAATGTATGAAGAGCAGTGCCGCTTACTTCTTTGAAGGAGGCGTCTCTGGAAGCATACTTCTTATCGGATCTTTTAGCGGCCGGAGTAATCAAGCGGTCCATTGTTTTGTTCAATAGCTTCATGAACTCGGTGGGTTCTTCCATATTCTCCTCATTATACCCGCCCAGAAGAGGCACTTTGTCCGTGGCCGAAAAGAAGTTACGGTCTGAATACTGCAACATGCACTGGTCGAACCAGAGGATGGATTCTTTGACCATAGGACATTTCGCTTTGATACTGACACTAGCATTTCTCACGCATTCCATGCACACTTCCTTGGTGACATCTCCCCTGCATAGGAAGCTGCCATACACAGCGTTGGCGTCGCTTGGCTTCCCTGTGCTCGTGTTGAAGTATCCATTGCTCGAGTTGGCGTGTGAGGGAAGGGACGCGAGGAGAAGGTTGAGGTTCGCCTCGTAGGTGCTGTTCAGAGTGAAAGTGGTGGAATTCGAGCAGTAATGCTCGCTGATAGTAACGATTGATTCGGTTTCGAGGGTGAGAAAGCTAAGCAGGAAAATGAGGATTGCAATAAGCTTTGTCATAGTTTTCTTTGAGGGACTTGGCTACAAGTGGCAGTTCTGTCCCTTTCATGTCAGCACCATGTAGTGCGCAATGTACCTTGATATATAGCGAAGAATGAGAAAGATAAAGCTTTAAGGAGGAAAAGAAAAGGAAAATGGATAGTCAACTCTGTATATTATAGGGTGTCCAGATTAGATAACTTCGACATTCTCTATTGGGTACGGCTTCGCGGATGATTCCTTGAAACACTAATATTAAAATTGGACGGTGGGATTATCTTTATTTTTATGCAAAGTGCATTGACAAAATCACCAAAATAAAAGTATAAGAAGTCACTTACTGTGAATACTCAGCGTCCGGGATAAATTCCGCCTTACACCGATAAGGAAAGGTGACTCGCTTGACGGGCAAGTCCAATGAATGTTTAAGGTACCGACTTTAGCATCGGCCGGCCATTCTGGACTACAAACTCGGTTGCGTAGCTATATATTCATGGGTGCAAATCAGACCATTCATCGGAGATCTGGCCGACTCCGCGGGACCAGATTCTGCATCAACACTAGTAAGCTTATGTGGGAGGACTCTACTGGCCAAGTAACAAGAAGTTGAGACCGTGTGAATGAGAACTTGAATCATGATTGCGGCTTCGGAGAGTAGTTAGCGCCGTGGTGCATGGATTTCTTTATGCGCATGCACGACTCGCGTGTCATTTGTTATATAAGGAAACTCGAAACGGATGTGTCCTTTGCAGAAAACAATGGATAGAATGCACATTGTATTATTTGTAATATCCTTATGCATATCCTTTACAGCACACCTCTTTTGACATGTCTCTCCTCCGGCACACTTACATATATTTAACTAAATGATGGGAAAGCAATTCCACACATGACAAGAGGACTAAATCAATGGTTCGACATGAATGAGCCCGTCAAGTCTTTGTGAAATAACCCTTGATCGAAATACTTAAGTAAGGTCGCCTCCTTATTAAATCCGAATTGTCGGAAGATCATGTAGCTTGCTTCGATCGTGAAATAATAAAGATTTTGGCTCGCGAAACATGCATTAACGAAATTGGTAGCCTTTGGCCCTCCATTAAGTTGACTCTTGGTATGGGGTCTTCGCAGCAACAACTATTATTTCACACCGTTCGCCGGTTGAAAAGGCTTGTAGGTCGGAGAAACGGGAAATATCAGTAGCGCCTTTCAACGAGATAGTGTTAGTTTACAATATGACAGTCATTTTCAATGTCTTTGTCCGCTCATGAAATATGTCGTTCTAGCAACTGAGAGTGGCGTTATTATGAAAGTCCGGTATCCTAGCCGACGTTTGAGAAAATACAAGCGAAGCTACAAAAATGTCGGGAGCATTAACAATTTTGTTCTTACTGCACCATGAGATAAGAGAACTTTCAAGAAGGAAACAAAATTTTTCGGTGAGATGTCGCTCTGATAATGTTAACTCGCCATATATGTGAAGCGTGATGTGCGCGAAGCACATAAAAGCAACTCTAAAATTTTCATTATCAATATATGATTAAATGTAAGCCGCTTTATAAAAGAGAATAACACGAATATAAATAGTCTAAAGTCCTAAAGAAACTCTGATAAGAGATGATTAGATAAATATTCAAAAAAATAAAGAAATCTCTAAGAGTATTATCTAAATTCTGATCGGATAACTAGTGAAAAGAGGGAAAAGTGCCAAAAAAGTCCTAAACCTTTTGCATTAGTGCCAATTTAGTCCTAAACCTTTTTTTGGTGCCAATTCAGTCCTAAACCTTTTGCATTGGTGCCAGTTTAGTCCTCAACCTTTTTTTGGTGCCAATTAAGTCCTAAACCTTTTAAATTGGTGTCAATTTAGTCCTAAACCTTTTGTTTTTGTGCCAATTTAGTTCTTCTGGTCAATTTTGACCGGAATTTGCCAACGTGGACGCCTGCCGGCCGGCGGCCGGTCACCGGCGCCGACGTGGACAACTTTAATAATATTTTTATTTTTTTTGAATTTTTATTTTTTTTCCTTTTTTTTCTTTTTTTTTCCACTTTTTTTTTGGGTCCCCCCTCCTTCCTCTGGCCGGTCGCCGGTCCAATGACCGGCCAGAGGCCAGAGGCTGGCGAGCTCGACCTCGCCGACCACTGGCGAGGGCGGCGGCCTCGCCCGGCGAGGGCTCGAGCCTCGCCATGGTCGGGCGAGGCCCGACCTTGCCGGATCGCGGCGAGGTCGTTGGGCGAGGCTCGACCTCGCCGGATCCGGCGAGGTCGTTGGGCGAGGCTCGACCTCGCCGGATCCGGCGAGGTCGGGCCTCACCCGACCATGGCGAGGTTCGCCCTCGCCGCGGCCTCCGGCGAGGGCTCGAGCCTCGCCATGGTCGGGCGAGGCTCGACCTCGCCGGATTTGGCGAGGTCGAGCCTCACCCGACCAAGGCGAGGCTAGCCCTCGCCGGGCGAGGCCGCCGCCGTCGCCAGTGGCCGGCGAGGTCAGGCTCGCCGGCCTCTGGCCTCTGGCCGGTCGCCGGACGGGCGATCGGCCAGAGGAAAGGGGGGGACAAAAAAAAAGTGGAAAAAAAAAGAAAAAAAAGGAAAAAAAAATAAAAATATTATTAAAGTTGTCCACATCGGCGCCGATGACCGGCAGGCATCCACGTAGGCAAATTCCGATCAAAATTGACCGGAAGGACTAAATTGACACAAAAACAAAAGGTTTAAGACTGAATTGGCACCAATTTAAAAGGTTTAGGACTTAATTTGCACCAAAAACAGGTTTAGGACTAAATTGGCACCAATGCAAAAGGTTTAGGACTGAATTGGCACCAAAAAAAGGTTTAGGACTAAATTGGCACTAATGCAAAAGGTTTAGGACTTTTTTGGCACTTTTCCCAGTGAAAAGAAAATACAATTACACAAGTTTCCAAGATAAGTATCCAAGTTCCGCAAATTACGCTAACCAAAGAAATAAAATCAAACGATCAAACCCTAAATCAATCCAATGACATATAAAAAAAACTCTTGAGATGCCCTCCATCATTTTCCTTTTATTTGAAAAAACTCGACCTCGAGTTCTAAAATGGCGGATAATGCAATAGTGTGTTCCAAATTACTAAAAAAAAATTAATAAACTTATTTTATTTGTGCTAATTCAGTCTTGAACCTTTCAAATACGAAAGTCCTGTCCTAAACCTTTTCACGATTTGTCAATTGAGTGCTAAAATTAACGTGTAAGTTAAACAGAGAAAAGTTGATAACTCCATCACATAAAACGAAGGTAATTTCGACTAAGAAAATGAGAGTTCATTGCATAGTACATACTGCTTGAAGACTTAATTAAGGAAAAGTGCTAATTTGATAAAAACAAGTTAGTAAATTGAAACGTTGATGAGGATAATATTTGGTAAATCAATAGAATAGTTGATAGATTAATTAGAAAAAAATCCAAAAAGAAGGTAGTTTCAACTAAGAAAATGAGAGTTCATTGCATTCTTTGTATGATATTGACCTCTTGGCTGATGAATCATTCATTGATCAGTGGATTCCGAGTGCTCCATGATCTTTTCCCTTTCTCTATCTAGGACTTACATCAGTAAGATAGCCGCTATTCACTAGACATTGCAGCATCATCCTGCTGCTATTAAGCTTCTCGGTGAATCGGTTCAAGTTTAGATCTTGAGATTGTTGTTTGTGATTCACACTCGGGATGAAGGATATAGGTTGCTCAGGAACGGGGAGGCTAACGGAATCAGCACTACTAAGCATAAGAACAACTGTATGCATAGCAGGTCGGGCTTCTTTGTCATTTTGAACCAAAGCAAGCCAATGTGAATGCATCTGATCACTTCGTTTGAAGAGTAAGATTTACTCATCGTTGGATCCACGATTTCCAATGGTGCTCCGATTCTCCAGTGTTCCCAAACCTTGAACATATGTTGGCCATGTCATTAATTTGCCAAAACTGAATGAAATTGCAGGATCAAACTGTACTCACATGGTCAAGAAGGCCTGCATAGTGATCTGATATATGAGAATATTGATTCTTCTTGCCATTTATGATCTCTAGCAGTAGCACACCAAAGCTGACCACGTCAGATTTTACCGAAAATTGTCCATACATTGCGTATTCAGGAGACATGTAGCCACTGCGAAGCAGTTCAAAGAGGAAGACATAGTCATGATTATTGTGAATGAGCGTAGATCACATAAAGATCAAGATGTTAAGGCACAATACACTCTATGCATTAGAAAATCCAATTAAAAGCCGACTCTGTTTCCATAATATTGCAAATTATCCAGTGGGTTGTTCCTATCATGAACAGATGTAATGTGAATTTGAACTTACTAAGTTCCAACAATTCTGTTTGTACTTTCTTGAGTATGCTCAGCACCAAAAATCCAAGCCATCCCAAAGTCCGTGATTTTCGGGCTCATATCATCATCAAGCAGAATGTTGCTAGCTTTGAGGTCGCGATGGATAATTCGGAGCCTAGAATCTTCAGAAGACCGCGCGCCACCCCAACCATGATCTTGTGGCGCGCTGACCAATCCAACTGTCTGCTTTGCTAAGGGTCTGTTTTGGCCAGAATTTGTAAATGTTTGAGTCAGAGAAGCCTATTTCATGACTGAATCTATTGACAAGTCGCATGTAATTTTCTTTTTTCGAAACCATCAACTTGTATGAAGAATGTCCAAGAGATAAGTACTAAACATTTGCTCAAACCTAGGACATATTTCTAGATGGTGACTAGGGTTGGAATGAGTTAACTAAACTGAGTGGAATGGAATCATGTTTAAAGAAGAAGAAGAGCAGCGAGTCCCCCAACTAAACGCGGGCTTAGATTCCGGCATCGGCAAGCGTATGCATGAGAACTTGAATCCTGATGGCAGCTTGGGAGAGTAGGTAGTGCCGCGGCGCATGGATTTCTTTTAATATGCAGGGACGACAAGCGTGTCATTTGTTATTTAAGTAATGTTGAATCGGATCTCTTCTTTAATGGAAACGTTGGTAGAATGCATTATTCTATTATCTGTAAATATCGGTGCCTTTAAGCATGTTCTTCCCAGCACACTCTTTTTGACATCTCTCTCCTCCGGCACGCTTATATATATGAAAAGAAAATCCACACGTAACACGAGGATTGAATCTATGGTTTGGCGTGAATGAACCCGTTAAATCTTTGCGAAATAACTCCCCATCAAAATACTTAAGTAAAGTCACACCACCTTAAGAGCGGCGTGATCAAGTGCAAAATATTCTGCTAATTGAATCCGAATCTTCGGAAATGGATTAGTTCACTTCGATTGGGAGTTAATAAAGATTTGGCTCGCAAAACATGCATTGACGAAATTTGTAGCCTTTAGCCCTCCATTTAGTTGGCTCTTGCTATAGGGACTTTGCAACTGTTGAACAAAATCCCTAATGAGTTTTGAGGAATGACAAAACAATCTATTACTGACCAGAATTACACTTAAGTTATTTGATGCAGGTAAATGTTAAGTCATAAGACTTAGTCGATGAAAGGACTTTGTCATTAGACTCAAAATTACCATCAGATTCAATGAGTGTTATTTTTGGCATGTTTATGCAGGATAATCAAATTATTACTTTAAGATATCCAAATTGGTAATCACAAGATCGTTCCTCAAATACGAAGAACTACACTTATGGAAACCTTAATTTGATTGTATGGGCGATCAAATCACTCGGAGATAATGGTTCTTCTTCTAACGGTTATGTATCCTATTTTGGGAAGAATCTCCAACGGATTGATTTGGAGATCAATTCTCTGAAGACTGTCCAACAGATAGATTGGAAGTAGAAGTGTATAAAAGTAGTGCAAACGTCGTACAAGAAACAAGAACCAGAATCAAGAATTCCAAAGTTTGAATAGAGCTTCGATCTTACACACTTGTGATTACTGTTTTCCACGTTGTGTTTTTAGAAAGAAAATTACTTGAGTGAAGAGTGTACGTGATAGTGTTATCTATCATCTGAGAAGTACAGCTCTTGTAATCTTATGGTGATTCAATAGTGAAATACAGCCAACAGGCTACCAGCGTGGAGAGTCGATGTAGGCTCAATAAAGCCGAACCACTATAAAAATCCGTGTGCAGTATTCTCTATCTCTCAAGTTTTATTTATTATTGTTGACATTATACTGTACACATATCTGTCAAACAAGTTCGTCAGAACATCGTCTTAATCACGAGACACAATCATCTGACAATAATTTATATACAAGTTTATTATACGAATCCATCTGATACTGATCATATAAGTTGTTGACCTAGACTATATTCATTCTGCACGTTTAAATCATACAATTTTGGTAAAATCACCTATTCACCCCCCTTAGGTGATAGTACTAGCCCTAACAATTGGTATCAGAGCCTAGTGGTCATTTTTTCTTGAAGTGTTATTTTACTTATGAGCTAACGATTCTTGATGGCAAGTAATGCTGAGTCAGGTCACAACAACAGACCGCCTTACTTCAATGGAATTGAATACAGTGTCTGGAAAAACAAGATGAAGACATTCATCTTGGAATAGACCAAGACATATGGGATATCGTCGAACATGGAATCATTCCAAACGAAACAAAATCCCCAGAAACTTCAAAAGGGCAAAATGAGACACCTTCTTTTGAAGGAGTTAGAGAGCAAATTAGACCTCAAGCTTTACCTCTCTCGGCCAAGGAAATTTCCAGAAGAATCCATCTGGATGCAAAGATCAGAACGGCCATATACAATGGTATAGCAAGTGTTGAATACAAACGAATTGCAAATCTCAAAACTGCCAAAGAAATTTGGGATCGTCTCAAACTTGTCCATGAAGGAATAGAAAGGGTCAAGGAGACAAATCTCAACATTCTCCTTGGACAGTACGAGTCATTCACTCAGAAATCAAATGAAACAATCTCTGAGATGCAAAGCAGATTCACTGAGATAGTAAATGGGCTTGAATTCCAAAACAATCCCATCTCAGAACCTATGAAGGTGAACAAGCTGCTGAGAGCTCTTTCAAAAGAATGGAACAACATTAAAGTTTCTATTCGAGAAACTCAGGGGATCAGACCACTCATAGTAGATGAACTTATCGGAACTCTTCAATCCTATGAAACTAAAAAGTTCTTAGAAATTGAAGAACCCAAAGGTAAAAAGGTCCATTGCTTTAAAAGTTAACATTGATTCTAATGACACAGATATAGATTCGGATGAAGATGAAGATGAAGAGTTAGCTTTAATGGTCAAGAAACTAAGAAAGATGGCAAAGAAGGTAAAGTTGAATAAATCAAAGAAGCAATTCAAGAATTCTGAGCCATCAAAAGCCAAGAAGCTAAATTTTCAGAAGAGATCCAATGCCGAAAATGAAGAAAACAAAGATGTGATATGTTTCCACTGCAAAAAGAACGGACACATAAAGCCCAAATGTCTCCTTCTCAAGAAGAACAAAGGAAAATATAAAAGATATAAGAAGGCTTTTAAAGCTGAAACATGAAGTGATTCAGAGGATGAAGAAAGCGAACAAAAGTTTGCCAATATTTGTCTGATAGCAAAATCAGACTCAGAATCAAGTTCTGATGAAGAAAATGAGGTAAGTAATTCAAATATTCCTGAAGCAGTTGCAAATTATATTGATGAATTAATCTCTGTTAATAAAACTGCCTTCAAAAAGATTTCTATATTGAAGAAGGAAATTGTGTCTCTATGAAATACGACTTAAAACAAGGAAATTGATGAATCAATCGAATGTTTAAAAAAGGAAAATAATCTTTTAAAACAGCAAGATATTTCCCAAAAGGATAAGATTAATTTCTTGCAAAAGGAATTTAATCTTATCAAGAAAAATAAAAATTTTCTTAAAAAGGAAAATGATTCACTAAAATATTTCTAAGGAAAGTATTGATCGCATCTCTAATGAAAAAGAACTTTTGAAAAATGATATTTCTAATATAACTAAGAAATTCTCAATGGGTTCTAAAAATCTTCATCATATTTTGTCAATTCAAATTCCTTATTACAATAAATCAAGTCTGGGTTTTGATAAAAATACTGAATTGAAAAATACTTTTCCGAATGTCAAAGAAAGACTAAAGAAAAGACCCTCTAAATTTGATTATACAAATCACTTTCAAAAGCAGTTTGTAAAATTCAATGGTCAAACTTCACAAAAATGTATAAATTGCGGTGATTCAAATCACTTTAAGAGTGACTGTCCAAAGGTTTGGAGACCTATTCAGAGAGATATTATGAGAATGACTGATCCTAACCAAAATGGACTCAAGAAAATATGGGTATCAAAGGAAAAGTGAGTTACTTATCTTTTGCAGGTAGCAAAGAAAAGAAAGAACAAGTGGTACCTTGACAGTGGTTGCTCAAGACACATGATCGAAGATCCTCTAAAATTCATTAAGTTAGAAAGAATTAAAGGAGGAAGTGTATCCTTTGGAGGCAACAACAAAGGAAAAATAATTGGCAAAGGAACTGTCAGAATCGACAATCTCATCATCAATGAAGTCTCACTTGTTAAAGGTTTGAATTTCAATTTAATTAGCATTAGTCAATTATGTGATATTGGTTACAGAATTACTTTCCAAGAAAACAAATGCTCTGGGATAAGTAAAGACAACGAGCAATCATTTACGGGTCGAAGACATGGAAACATCTACCTACTAGACACAAAGTCTGATGACTTGCAATGTCTCATTTCCATAAAAGAAGAATCTGATCAGTGGCACAGGAAGCTCGGACACGTCAGTGTCAAATTAATTTCCAAAATAGCTTTCAAGAAACTTGTCAAAGGATTGCTAGAACGAAATTTTAAAAGCACAGAATTATGTTCAACTTGCTCCAAAGGTAAGCAGGTAAGAAGTTCGTTTAAATCAATAAATTATGTAAGCACTAACCGAGCCTTGCAGTTGCTTCATATGGACATTTTCGGACCTACTCAAACTCTAAGTCTTGGAGGTAAGAAATACTGTTTAGTTATTGTAGACGATTATTCAAGATATACTTGGGTATTCTTGTTGGCTCACAAAAGTGAAACATTTGAATATTTCTCAAAATTTGCCAAAAAGGTACAAAATGAAAAGGGTTATACTATTTCGAGCATTAAATCTAATCATGGAAGAGAATTTGAAAATCAAAATTTTACTTACTTCTGTGATGAAAATGGTATTCAATATATTTTTTCCTCACCTTATACTCCTGGACAAAATGCAGTAGTTGAAAGAAAGAATAGAATTTTCCAAGAAATGGCTAGATCTCTTCTATTTGAAAACAAAACTCCAGTACACTTTTGGGCTGAAGCTGTTTCAACAGCTTGTTATATTTCAAATAGAATTTTTCCAAGACAAATTCTTGAAAAGACCCCTTAAGAATTGTTCAAAGGTAAAATACCCAATGTTTCATACTTTCGGATTTTTGGATATAAATGTTTTATTCTTAAAAATCCTAATGATCGTGTTGGTAAGTTTGATCAAAAGTCAGATGAAGGAATATTTCTTGGATACTCAACAACAAGCAAAGCCTACAGAGTATATAATAAAAATACTCAAACAGTGGAAGAATCATTAAATGTCAAGTTTGAAGACACAATTCAGACTCAACAAGATGATTCTGATATTGAAAACCCAGCATCCGAAGAACCGGACATAGCATCTGATGAATTGACAGCAAGTGAAAATGATCAGATTCAAAGATCTGATGAAGCTTAAGAATCATCAAACTAACAAGACAATGAAAAATCATCAAATCTCAATGATGAAAACGATGGAAGACTTAATAGAAACTGAAAGCAAAAATCCAGTCATCCCAAGGATCTTATCATTGAAAATTTAGATGATAGAATCAAAACCAGAGCAAAAGCAAAATAAGTCATAAATACAATGGCTCTCATTTCTGAAGTTGAACCAAAGAATGTTGAAGATGCATTGAAAGATGAAAGCTGGATTGAAGCTATGCAAGAGAAGTTGTTACAATTCCAGATCAATCAAGTATGGGAACTTGTTCTAGACCCAAAAATCATTCAGTTATTGGAACAAAATGGGTATTTCGAAATAAACTGAATGATTAAGGAAAAGTCTTCAGAAACAAAGCAAGACTTATGGCCAAAGGATATTCACAAGAGGAAGGAATAGATTACGATGAAACCTATGCTCCCGTGGCCAGGTTAGAAGTAATAAGAATTTTACTGGCTTATGCTTGTTTCTGTGATTTTAAACTGTTTCAGATAGACGTAAAGAGCGCATTCTTAAATGGCTACATCAAAGAGGAGGTATATGTAGAACAACCTCCAGGTTTTGAAGATCCCCAAAGGTCTGATCAAGTATATACTCTCAAGAAAGCATTATATGGTCTCAAACAAGCACCACATGCTTGGTACGAAAGACTGAGCAGCTTTCTGGAACAAAATGGTTTCACAAAAGGTAATGTAGACACTACACTATTCATCAAAAGAAAAGGTAAAGATATTTTAATTGTTCAAATCTATGTAGACGATATCATTTTTGGTTCTACAGATGAAAAATTGTGTAAGAATTTCTCTAAAATGATGCAAAGTGAATTTGAAATGAGTATGATGGGTGAATTAACTTTCTTCCTTGGATTACAGATCAAACAAACCAAAAATGGCACCTTTCTTTGTCAAGAAAAGTATGCCAGAGAAATTACGAAAAAGTTTGGTTTGTTAAATTGCAAAAAGACTGATACTCTAATGTCATATTCCATTAAATTAGACAAGGATGAAAAAGGAAAATCAGTAGATAAAAAAGTATGTAGAAGCGTGATTGGTTCTCTCTTATATTTAACTACTTCACCATCAGATATTCTGTTCAGTGTTTATTTGTGTGCAAGATTTCAATCAGAACCAAAAGAATCTCATCTTACTGCAGTCAAAAGAATTATCAAATATGTTAGCACAAATCTTACACTTGGGTTGTAGTATCCTAAAGGATCAAACTTCACTCTTATTGGATATTCCGATGCTGATTATGCTGGTTGCAAAATAGACAAGAAAAGCACCTCAGGAACGTGTCAATTATTAAGACACATGCTTGTTTCATGGTATTCAAAGAAGCAACAAACTGTAGCTCTTTCAACAGCAGAAGCAGAATATGTCTCACTTGGTAGTTGCTGTGCTCAAATCCTTTGGATGAAACAACAACTGAAAGACTTTAATGTCAAAGACTCAACTGTGGAGATCAAGTGTGACAATACAAGTGCCATCAATCTGACCAAAAATCCTATTCTACATTCCAGAGCTAAGCATATTGATATTAAGCACCATTTTATCCGTGATCATGTTTTAAAAGGAGATATAATTGTTCAATTTATCGACACTAAACAGCAATTAGCTGACATCTTTATAAAACCTTTAGAGAAGAAAAGTTTTGAGCTTATTAGAGATAAATTAAATATCATTAACCCACTTTATTGAGATATGCAGAACAAACTCTCATTGCATCTGATGACTATTTGTTCAAGCATATATTTGAAGTGTCTGATTTTAGCGCGCAACTCATCTTATAAAAGGTATGTATATCTCATATATTTTAAATATCGTAATTGTTTGAATATCTCATATATTAGTTGCCTTGATTGATATCGTTTGAAGATTATAATTCCAAAATTTTCGGAATATAATTTCCGAAATTTCCATAACTGTCAATTGACAGTTTCCAAAAAGGTTTTATAAAATCGATATATAGTAGTCCTCGATTTAAAACCTTTTTATCTTCTCTCTCACTCTCACACTCTTTCTTCGAACACTCATTCCACTCTCTGAAACCCTAAAGATCTCCAAAAACACGATTTACCCTAAAAGATCTCATCTTTCACTTCGACAACTTAAAAATTTATTCAATGGCATCGAAATCGACCACTGAATCAAAGAAAGGAATCAAGGGTTCCAGACGATCAAACAGAATCACAGGAATGTTCACCAAAGCAGACAAAGAAGGAGAAGCAGAGAAAATTGATATCTCTGACTCGGGCTCAGAGCAAGAGTCTTCTGCAGGTAACAAATCTCCACGTATACCTGTTCAAGAACGTGATCGTTTTGTTATGTCAAGACAACTGGTAAAAACCCTTAAAGTACTTCGAGAAAATCAGAGTAACCAAAGTACGGTAAATGCCATATGTAAAACCTTAGGTTTTCTGTCTGAGCGTGAAGTTGTAGAGGAATATGAGAAGGGTATAAGGCTTCGAAGATCGCCTGTTGCTGAAAAGGGGATAGTTCTGAGAGAATCCTCTAATGAATAGGAAACCCCTGTGACTGTAAAGAAAGGAGTTCCTCGAAAAAGAAAAGAGAAAGTAGGAGAACTTTCGAATGTTGAAAGAGAAGAATTCGTTGGTGAAGAGGAACGGCAGACTTTGGAGAAAAGCAAAAACATTGATAGTAGGAAGGAGGATAATGATGAAAAACTGTTTGCTGAGTTTTAGCCCATTTCTGGAATTCCTGCTGATGACAAGAAAAGTGATAGCCTGTTTAGAAACAAAACTCATCAAGTTGCTTACAACTCTCTTCTGACAAGAGGAATAATGAACAATAGAATTGTAAACTTCAGCTTCTTTGAAAATTTCAATATCAAAATTCAGCGTCTGATTGAACATCTTGAATTTCAAAGAATATGCTCTCTCCCTCACAAAGTCTACCCAGAACTTACGGCTTACTTTTATTCAAATCTGTCATTCATTTCTCCTTCTGAAATTGAGTTCTCTGTTTTTCAACAAGATTACAAGTTATCAACCTTTGATCTCGCTGCCATTCTGGGAGTAAAACATACAGAATTCTCTCTTATTCATATTACTTCAAATTTGGCATATCAATCTCTGTCTGGTGACTCTTCTTTCATCATAGGCTCCACATCTCATGTATCTTACTCTCTTTTTCCTCTAAATTCAATTGTCCTGCACAAAATCATTATCAATTGTCTTAGACCCAAAGGTTCTTCCAAAACTGATGTCTCTCGTTATGAAGCCAAGTTGATTTGGGCAATTCAAACTTCCTTTCCTATTTCTCTATCACATATGATTCTCCCTCAAATGTATAGAACAGTTAAGAAGAGTAAAGGTCAACTCTCTTATGGAGCTTTGATCACCGCCATCTTTGAGTATTTGAAAATTTCTATTCCAACAAAACTCAAAGGTAAACATCTTCAAACTATGACCGTTGGAGAACTCATGATGACTAAAATGGGATACAAATTTGATGGTGAAAATTGGAAGGATAAGAGGGGCAAGATTATTCCTGCAGAAGTGATGAGTGCACAACACAAGGGCTCTGTCAATATTTTTCATGATTTTGATGAGGAGGAATCAATTGAACCCTTAGTAAGAAAGAGAAAAGTGCAGCCGACAGTCTCTAAAACTGACAGACCAGCCAAAAGAACTCAAGCCGTGGCCAGTGATTCTAATGAAATGCAGATTTCTAATGACCAATCTGCTGAACAGTCTCAAGCTGATGAAAGAAGCCTTGAGGAGTCAAGGTTTATACAATGGCTAATTATTCAAGATGCCAAGTACAAAGCCCGTGCAGACAGACATGCTGCCACTAAGCTTGAAATTCAGAGACTGCAAGAAGAGGAAGACCACTTGATGAATTCACTTAGTGACATCATCAACAAAGTAGTCATGGCAAATCAACAAGAGACAATGGCCACTGTTGAGAAAGATGCTGAGAAAGAACCCTCTAAGAGACAAAGGGAGTTTGAACATGATCATGAAGCTGAAATGCATGAGGAGTTTGAAGAAGAAGAAAATGCTCAATACGATAACATGCGGGAGGAGTTTGAAGAAGAAAATACTCCAGATGTTGAGGACAATGATCACGATTAGAATGCAAAAGACGCAGCTCCTTCAGTAGCAACTTCTGCAGACTTTCCTCTTGAAGGTAATAACTGTGAAAATATTCCATCTGAAACCCCACCAAGAGGCAAAAGGAAGGAAGCAGTATCTATTGATGCTCAGAACACTCATACTCCTTCTGGATACAACATCTCATCTTCCATGTCCGACCATGCAGCCATTACTGATCTAAGATGGAGACAAGCCGCAGTTCAGAATGAAGTTCGGGAACTTCGCAATGAACTCAAAGACGGAATTCAGGAAATCAAGGACTTGATGGCAGCTAGATTCAACAATTTAAAGGCTCAAGTTAGAACTGATATACAAATTGCAAGTATTAACACTGCTGGCCAGATTTATCAGCTCTCCTCACACATTAAGCAATGATTAAACCAAATTTCTAGTTTCCATCTTGTTCAAGTACCTTTCGTATTTGCACCATTTGGAACTTCATCATCTGAACCTGCCGGACCCTCAGCCCCTCCAGAAAATCAACAAAATTGATCTCATTTATTTCCAACTTATCATTTCTAAGCTCTTTGTTGATCTCACTTATGTGTTTGACTTTATGTGAACTTTGCAATGGTTGTTTGACTCTTGGTTATTATGTGAACTTTGTCTATCAACTTTGCATACTGCTCTCTTATCACATTAATTATGATGTTTATCCATTCTGCTGATGTCAAAAAGGGGGAGAAATATTATAAAGAATGGATGTGAATGGATGTGAATGCAAGTGATATGAATATGAAGTATGGGAGTGGCAGAATATGAACTGCTATATTTCAGAGCTTAACAATGTTTTATATGCTTCGAAAGTTATATCATCTAAATAGACTATATTTTGTTTACATCACATATAGATAGTTTTGTCATCATAAAAAAGGGGGAGATTGTTGAGCAAAATCCCTAATGAGTTTTGAGAAATGACAAAACAATCTATTACTGACCAGAATTACACTTAAGTTATTTGATGCAGGTAAATGCTGAGTCATAAAACTTAGTCGATGAAAGGACTTTGTCATCAGACTCAAAATTACCGTCAAATTCAATGAGTGTTATTTTTTGCATGTTTATGCAGGATAATTAAATTGATACTTTAAGATATCCAAATTGGTAATCACAATATCGTTCCTCAAATACGAAGAACTACACTTATGGAAACCTTGATTTGATTGTATGGGCGATCAAATCACTCGGAGATAATGATTCTTCTTCTAATGGCTATGCATCCTATTTCGGGAAGAATCTCCAACGGATTGATTTGGAGATCAATCCTCTGAAGACTGTCCAACGGATAGATTAGAAGTAGAGGAGTATAAAAGGAGTGCAAACGTCGTATAAGAAACAAGAACCAGAATCAAGAATTCCAAAATTTGAATAGAGCTTCGATCTTACACACTTGTTATTACTGTTTTCCACGTTGTGTTTTTAGAAAGAAAATTACTTGAGTGAAAAGTGTACGTGATAGTGTTATCTATCATCTGAGAAGCACAACTCTTGTAATCTTCTGGTGATTCAATAGTGAAATACAGCCAACGGGCTGCCAGCGTGGAGAGTGGACGTAGGGTCAATAAAGCCGAACCACTATAAAGATCTGTGTGCAGTATTCTCTATCTCTAAACTTTTATTTATTATTGCTGACATTATACTGTACACATATCTGTCAAACAAGTTCATCAGAACATCATCTTAATCATCAGACGCAATCATCTAACAACAATTTATATACAAGTTTATTATACGAATCCATCTGATACTGATCATATAAGTTGTTGACCTAGACTATATTCATTCCGCACGTTTAAATCATACAATTTTGGTAAAATCACCTATTCACCCCCCTCTAGGTGATAGCACTAGCCCTAACAGCAACAACTATTATTTCAAACTTATAGCTGGCAAGAAGGCTTGGTCGGAGAAACGGAAAGATATTAATACCACCTTGAACAAGATAGTGCTAGTTTATAAAGTGATGTTTAATTTGAATGTTGAGAATATGTCTTGAGTTTGAACATGGAAACTCGATCCAAGTAAAAATTCTAAATCTAAATAGGACTTGTGGTTCGGTGCCCAAAAAAGCAACAAATTATTGACATACTTTCCACATTGAAGTTGGATTCCTAATTTGAGTGGGTTTCTTGGATTAAGTCATTTGAAAGGAGTTCCCTATCTTGGATCCTCCTATCTTGGATCCAGATATTATATATATAAGGTGGGTTTTGGTTTAAGCACCGGAGCAAAACTAGACGAGCTTTTGGTTGTAACAATTAATTGTGCGACGTGCTTGTGAATTGCATCCTAAAGAAATTGTAGGCATTTTCAAACCAATAAATCTAATGGTAAGATTTATAAAATTGCTTTATAATATTGAGAAATTGTTTCACGAATAATAATGAGCCTAAATACTGTGTGAGTTATTAAGCGTAATTTGAATTTCAGAGACACTAAAAGTGACTCGAGTAATAATATATTCTTTGGTGTATTGCTTACTATATAGTAAAATCCTGTGCTGCTCTTTCATAGGTCCACCAATCGACCTATGTAAATCTGGTGTCTAATTTATTTTCTTGTTCTTTTTGCTTTATTGTTCAGTAGCTTGTTTTTCAAAATATTCAATGTGTTTGTGAGCAATTAAGAGCGACATAATAAAGGAAAATTGTTATCCTAGCCGATGTTTAATGCAAGCGAAGCTACAAAAAAATCGGTAGTATCCTCTAAAGCCTAATAGTCAACCTCTATGCTAAAACACACGTTAACAATTTGATTCTTACTGCACCATGTTATAAAAGAATTTCCAAGAAAGAAACAAAGTCTCCTTTTTCAAATGTCTTTATGTTAATGCTAACTCGCAAAACGTATAAAGATAGAAAAAATTACCAAAAAAGTCCTAAACATTTTGCAGTTGTGCAACTTTAGTCCTAAACATTTTGTATTTATATCAATTCAATCCATCCAATCAATTTTGGCTCGCCAGCACTGACGTAGACGTCGGCCAGTGCCAACTGTTTGGCCAACACAGACATCAACAATTTTTTACAACATTTTATTTTTTTATTTTTTCCTTTCTTTTTTTCTTTTCCTTTTCTTTTTTTCCCCACAGTGGCCAGCAAGGCTAGCTTTACCCAGATCTAGGTGAGGCTACCTCGCCCATGGCCCCTAAGCCTTGCCTAGATCCAAGCAAGGTCGAGCGAGGGCTATGACCCTCACCAACCACTATGGAGGAAAAAAAGGAAAGAAGGAAGAAAAGAAAAAAGAAAAGGAAAAGGAAAAATAAAATAAAATAAATATATTATTAAAAATTGTCCATGTCAACATCGGTCGGACGACCGGCTTCCACGTTAATGCCAATCAATCAAAATTGGCTAGATAGACTAAATTGGCACAAACGCAAAAGGTTTACAACTGAATTGACAAAAAAAAAGGTTTATGACTAAATCGGTACAATTACAATAGATTTAGGACATTTTTGGTAATTTTCCCTATAAAGATAACACGCACAATGTGCACATAAAAGAAACTCTTTAATTTTCATTGCCAATAAATAATCAAATGTAAGTTTGTAACAAGCATGAAAATGGTTGTTGTGATGGTTAATTTTCTGTCGAAACTACTTCCGATTTCTATAAAGAATGCTGAAGGCATAACATCTAAACTTTTGCTTAAAACTTCAAACATAATTCCAATTTGTTATTTAGGATTGGCAAGGAGGAACAAAGCAGAGAAGTATGGCATCATCTTAAAGAAGATAATAGCTAGTGGTCGAGGCTTCCATTAGGCACGTAGTTGGAGACTAATATTGTTTCTTCTCTTTCCATGGAAAACCCTTATAGGCTTGCTAGGTTCTATGTTGAAGCTCGGCTATTAATTGAACTTCGTCTTTGAATTCTTGTACGCCTTGTCTGGAGCTTCAAGATAGTCTCTTACTGCAATAGTCCATCGACAAGGAAGTGTGCCATTCGACAAAGTGCAGAAACAAGAGTAATAGAGAAAATTACCAAAAAAGTCATAAACCTATTACATTTGTGTCAATTTAGTCCCAAACTTTTCAATTTGGCCGTTTTAACCCTCAATTTTTAACAATTTGCCAATGTAGTTAATCTGGTCAATTTTGGCCGGAAATTGATGACATTAACACTGGCCGTTTATGTGACACGGCTAATGCTAACGTGAAATTGTTATAATTTTTTTTTCTAAGTATTTTTTTCAATTTTTTTCCTTTCCTTTTTTAGTTTTAGGGATAATACCACAAAAAACCCCCAAACTGGTATATTTATGACAAATTTACTCCAAACTAAGTTTTGGCCGACCAAAAATCCCAAACTCTTATACTTGTGACAAATTTACCCTCTGTTATTTTCCGTTAAATTTTATTGTCAAATTGCTGAGTTTGATTATACGTGGCAGTTGATAAGTGTATTAGTTTAGGGTTTTACCCCACAGTTTGTCATAGATTTATCAGTTTATGGTTCTTTCATGATTTTAATCCAATTTAATGGAGGGTATATTTGTCACAAGTGTACCAGTTTGGGGTTTTTAGTGGTCAAAAAATTAGTTTGAGATAAATTTATCACAAGTGTACTAGTTTGGGATTTTTTGTGGTATTAACCCTTAGTTTTAATGTTAAGGGCAGGCAAGGGGCCGTCGGCCACTAGGCGAGGGCTTGCGTCCCTCACTCAGAGTTAGAAGAGGGCCGCGACCCTTGCCTATGGCTAGCGAGGGTTCATTGGCCCTCGTCTAGTGACCTGCTGGGGTCATCGGGTCTTGGCCGATGGCTAGCGGCCCCATGCCGGCCTTAAAAATATAAACAAAAAAGACAAAAATTAATAAAAATTCAAAAATTTTCCACATCAGTGTCGACTATGTAACGTAGGACAGTCAATATCCACGTCATCAATTTCCGGCCAAAATTGGCCAGATAGATTATATTGGCAAACTATTAAAAGATTTAGGACTGAATTGACACAACATCAATAGGTTTAGGACTTTTTTGGTTATTTTCCTAGAGCAAATATTGTCAAAACAATGAGAATAACCTTGATAAATCTGTATCTTGAAAGACAACATTAACGGCACATTATTGTTCTGTTTTGGATTATCTAATTCATTTGCAGAAATTCTGAATTGATGTTAAGGGTGATCGTGGAGCGTACTCTAATTTAGATTGGTAATTTCATATAAAAATTCGTAAATAGGAAGTGTTAATAAGCTATGCATATAAAAATTGGTATGTTCAAGTCAAATTGATAGTTTCACCAAAATATATAATTAATTTCTAACAAGATACCTGGAAAAAAAGTTATCAATATTTTTTGGCACTTACTAGCACTTAATAAAATTTACTAGTATAGAATGAAAATATCCTTATTTTGACTATGTAACGATAAAATTTTGCGCTTACAAGAGCTATCCTTTCTATTGTCTTGAAAAATAAAAGAAGATAAACCATAACAAACCAAAGAGTTTGGTGCTATCTAAATAGTTCCTGTTGCTCTCAGAGGGAGACTGGACTTCCACATAGTTTGCAATTTGGAGCATAAAATCTTGTTCCTTGCAAAAGAGAGCTTGCATACTTTGTATGATACTTGGTTTTGACGTACACTGATCAGTGGATTCCGAGTGTGCTCCATGATCTTTTCCCTTTCTTTATCAAAGAGACACATCGGTAAGACAGCCGCTGATCACTGGACATTGCGGCATTGTCTTGCAGCTATTTAGCATCTCGCTGGATCGATCTGAGTTTTGATCTTGAGATGGTTGTTTGTGCGTCACACTTGGGATGAATCCAGGTTGCTCGGGCACTGGGAGGCTAACGGAATCGGCACTACTAAGCATAAGAACAACTGTATCCATAGTAGGTCGGGCTTCATTGTCATTCTGGACGCAGAGCAAGCCAATGTGAATACATCTGATCACTTCGTTTGCTGAGTTAGATCCACTCAATGTCGGATCCACAATTTGCGCCAATGCTCCGATTCTCCAGTGTTCCCAAATCTAGAAATTATGTTTGTACTGTCACCAATTTAACAAAAATTGAATGAGATTACATGATCGAATTGTACTCACATAGTCTAGAAGGCCCGCATAGTGATCTGATACATAAGAATACCGATTCTTCTTGCCAGTTATGATCTCTAGCATCAGCACACCAAAGCTAAACACGTCGGATTTTACTGAGAATTGTCCATACATGACATATTCAGGAGACATGTAGCCACTGCGAATCAATTCAAAGAGACAGAGTCGTGATTCTCGTGAATGAGCATAGTTTGCTTAAAGATCAAGATGTTAAGGCACAAGATACTCTATGCAATAGAAAACCCAATTAAAGGACGAATCTAGTAGCATAATTATTGCAAATTATCTGGTGGGTTGTCCCAAAGTAATGTGATTTTGAACTTACAAAGTTCCAACGATTCTGTTTGTTCTTCCTTGAGTTTGCTGAGTACCAAAAATCCTAGCCATACCAAAGTCTGAGATTTTTGGGTTCATATCATCATCAAGTAGAATGTTGCTAGCTTTGAGATCGCGATGGATAATTCGGAGCCGAGAATCTTCATGAAGATAAAGAAGACCGCGCGCCACCCCAACCATGATCTTGTGGCGTGCTGACCAATCCAACTGTCTGTTTTGCTGAGGGTCTGTGTTGGCCAGAATTTGTATATTTTAGAGTCAAAGAATCTCTACTTCATGTCTGAATCTAATTGACAAGTGGTCATTGTCACATGTAATTTTCTCTTGAAACCATCATCAACTTGTTTGAAGAATGTCCCAAGGCATAACTACTAAACTTTTGCTTAATGTTTGGACATATTTCTAGATCATGACTAGGATTAGAAAGAAAGATGTAAACAGAGTGGAACGGAATCATTTTCAAAGAAGATGAAGAGCGAGGCACCAACCGAAGAGCAATTGGTCGAGGCTTCCATTGGGCATGTGTTCATAGACTAGTATCGTTTCTTCTCTTTCCACGGAAAAACCTAATAGCCTCACTAGGTTTCTGTGCTGAAGCTTGGCTACCAATTCGACTTCGTTTTTGAATTCCTCCACGCCTTGTTTCGAGCTTTGAGACAACCTTTTTGCTGCAATTGTCTTCCCACAAGGAAGTATACCCTACAAAAGACAGAATATGAATGAAAATGTCTTGTTGAGACGGAAGATGAATAGAGATTAAATCCCTAAGTAGCGCTTTATGTCACATCTCTGTGTTGAAGCTTCGCACCCTGTAAACTGGTCCGAACCCGCCTTCCCCTAATTTGTTGTGATTCGAGAAGTAAGCTGTGGCGGCTTCAATCACATCAAATTGCAGGGAACGTAGTTCTGAAATTTCGCTTCCAACTGTGTAGCAATAAGCCATCAATTTTGTGAAACGAATAAACTGGGAATGGAAAGACTAGTTGAAGCATTGTAGATCTATGACGTTTCTCACGGGAAAATTGCAAACGAAGTCTTAAACATCATGTACGGAATGCAATTGAGTATTAAATATTTTAATTGGTTGCATCAATTTCTAAACCTTCTTTCAAAAGTGCAATCAAGTTATTTCTATGAATAGTACCTAGAATTAACTCTCAAAAAGTGCTTCTATGGCATCCATAAATTGCACTTTTCCACACAATTTTAGGAAATAATTGTATTTTCTGACAAAAGTTAAGGACTTAATTGGAGCAATTAAAAGGTTTAAAACTCGATTGTACTTTTTCATAAAGGTTTAAGACTTGATTAAATGAATCAAAAGGCTTTGAACCTCCTTGCGTTCCGTACATAAAGTTTAGGACTTGTGGTGCAAATTTCCGTATTTCTCACCAATCGGATCTTCTTCGACATTGTTTCTCTTGTTCCTTTCTCTTTTGAGGGTAAACCAGAGAATGATGCAAAGTAGCACGACCGCCGAAGTTGCAGAAGTGATCCCGATAACTAATCTTGATGAAGAATGACTTTTCTTTTCGACTGCAATTTGATTAGTTGAAGGCTTCATTAGTATAGTGGCAATTTCCTTTAGCATCTACCGGATATATGGTACAGGCAATTAAATATTCGACGTGCCACCGAACATGGTGGAAACAGTACAGAGAAAAGCATTATAACCAGTTTAAAAAAAAAACCGTTGTGTTCATTACCTGTGTAGAACAGGTATATCTCGAACCTGGCGAAGCAAGTAGGAAGCAAGATTCTGCCCCCAATTTTCCCGGTTTCATTTGTCAGGAGAATGGAAATCACGTTCTGCAGGCAATCCTCGCAGTCAGCCGCCGATAGATCAGGCCTGCACTGGGCAAATGTATAGAGAGTAGTGTCTCCTAATTTTTTGAAGGTAGCCTCTTTGGACGCATACTTCTTATCGGATCTTTTAGCGGCCCTAGTAATCAACTGCTTCATTGTTTTGCTCAATAGCTTCATGAACTCGGTGGGTTCTTCCATATTCTCCCTATTATACCCGCCCAGAAGAGGCGCTTCGTCCGCGGCTGAAAGGGAGTTAAGGTCCGAATACTGCAACATGCACTTGTCGAACCAGAGGACGGATTCTTTGACCATAGAACATTTTGCTTTGATACTGACACTAGCATTTCTCACGCATTCCATGCACACTTCCGTGGTGACATCTCCCCTGCATAGGAAGCTGCCATACACAGCGTCCGCGTCGCTTGGCTTCCCTGTGCTCATGTTGAAGAATCCTTTGCTCGAGTTGGTATGAGAGGGAAGGGACTCAAGGAGAAGGTTGAGGTTCCCCCCGTAGGTGCTATTCAGAGCGAAAGTGCTCGAATTCGAGCAGTGATGCTCGCTGATCGTATTGGTTGATTCAGTTCGGAGGGTGGGAAACCTAAGCATGAAGATGAGGATTGCAAAAAGCTTTGTCATATTTTTTTGTTGGGGACTTGGCTGAAAGGGGCTGTTCTTTCCCTGAAAATGTATCTTGATATATAGACAAGAATCGGAAAGATCAGGATTTAAAGGGAAAAAAAAAGAATGGGAAATGATTAGTCAACCCTTTATATTATAAGGTGTCAAGATTAATGATCTCCGATTTCTAAATTCTTTGGTTATTCTATACTCCAGGTTTTCCATTCGAGTTAGATAACTTCGACTGTCGTTGTCATGTACAGCAATGTAGGATGATTCCTGGGAACACCAACACAAAAATTGGACGGTGGGATTATCATTATTGTTATGCAAAGTGCATTGACTAAAATCACCAAAACAAAAAGTGGGGACAAGCGTACAAAAAATCATAAATTTTGTCAAGGAAGTGCAGTCGAACTCTAAAATTATCATGGAAGTGCAATCAAATCTTCAAACTTTTAGATAATACAATCAAGTCTTAAAATTTTTAGATAATACAATTAAGTCATAAAATTTATCAATTTAATACAATAAAGTCCCTCCGAAAACTCTATCTGATTTGACTTTTATTATTATTTAATCTCTCCTACGTGATTATTAATGTTAACTCAAGTGTGCACGAATGTCCAAAACGCCTTCGTTTTCCCCCAAATGTTATTTTTTCCCTCAAACCTTTGTTAAACCTTAAACCTTAATGAAGTGAGATTAAAATAAAAAAATGATAAAAAATAAGAAATAAAAAGTGAAAAAGGCTCAACTAGTGCTCTAGGGGGGCAACGGCAATTAACTGGCAAGGCCCGGCAACTGGCAAGGGCCTACGAGCCCCACCCAAATCAAGGCGAGGGCTTGCAGGCTCTCCCCATGTCATCCAGTGACGGCGATGGTGGTGCCACCACCATGTGATGCAAATATCCACAAATTTTTTTGTGTCACCAAAAATTCTAAATTTGCCTACTGTGAAACAATACCCTCAACTTTTTTTGTGCGATGAAAAAACCCAAACTTATACATGTGAAACATAGATACCCTCTATTAAAGTTCTATCCAAGGTATATTTGTCACACTAATATAAGTTCGGCGGTTTTATGACATAAAAAAAGTTTGGGATATTTATGTCACAGTGGGCATAGTTTAGGGTTTTTTGTGGTATTAACTCTACTATAAATAGAGAGTTTTGGGGATTAATCTAGAAACCTAGGAAAATGGATCATGTTTTTGCCAAAAACACATATCTAAATAATATGATTTACATAAGCATATGTAGTACTATTACATAGTGTGGGAATGATCGAAGTGAGTGCTGTTGATGTTTTCAGTTGGAGGCTCTATGAGTCTATAGTACCATTACTTTAACATATATCGAATGTATATACAGGCAAATGATACATCTCATATATAATAGCAAAGATACACGCGTGTTGCACGTGAATGTAAGTTGCATTAATTTCGAGTCAAAGTGAGGAATTGCATGGTTTTCTAAGTTTTAAGGTGTGTCCTTCATCTTCAGCAAGAAAAGGAACTTATATATGTGAGAAATTTATTCTGCATCGTTGTAGCTGCTTAATTATTACTAACCATAATGACTAAACTCGTTGAGCTCTTTTAACTCAAAAATAATATTAGCCAATATCAATTTTATAAGTTAATTTTTTCCATAAAAAACTATGTCTTTTTTACCATTCCATCTTATATGCTTACATGAATCTTCGTTCATGCCCAAAAAAGGGAAAATTGTCCAAAAAGTTCTAAATTTATTGCGTTTTTGTCAATTCAGTTCTAAACATTTTAATTATGCTAATTGAGTCATATACATTTTTCATGTTTTGCCAATTGAATCCATTAGGCCAATTTTGGTCAGAAATCATTGACGTGGACGCCGACGTCCTACGTGGTACGTCCGGCGCTGACGTAGATAATTTTTAACAATGCTTTAATATTTTATATTTTTCGTTTCTTTTTTCTTTTCTTTTCTTTTCTTTCTTTTTCTTTCTCTTTTTTTTTGGGGTTAAGGCTAGCAAGGGTCCGCCAACCACCAGCCACTGGGCGAGGGCCTGCAAGCCATCATTGGCTGTGGGCGAGGTCCGCTAAGCCCTAGCGAGGGCTCACGGCCCTTGCTAATAGCTGGGCGACAGCCGCGAGCCCTCGCCGGCTGCCAGCGAGGGTAGCGAACCCTGGCCCACTAGCCGACAGGGTTAGCTGGGCCTTGGTCGGTGGCCGGTAGCCCCATACTGGCCTTAATCATAAAAAAAAGATTAAAAAAATTAAGGAAGGAAAAAGAAAATAAAAGAAAAAAGAAAATATAAATATAAAAAATTCAAAAATATTAAAATATTATTTAAAATTGTCAATATTAGCGACGGCCGTGCCACGTAGGATGATCGACACCATCCACATTCGCGATTGCAGGTCAAAATTGGCCGGATGAACTCAAGTTACAGACAATTGACCATGGTCATGACATCAAATATATTAGTAATGTTTTTGTAGCAATAGTCTTTCTTCTTTCGTAAACAATATGTTTTGCCTCAAGTTAGAGACAACTGACCATAGTGTAGGCAAGACATATATGGAGAGATTTTTCTTCGATAGTGAACGTTGAATTTTTCATTGTGTCAAATTCAATGTTCAAAGTCAGCTTAAATTACATCAGGAATACCTCAAAAAGATTTCCACACTTAGAGTATTATATAGTATGGTGAAGTATATATTCAGAGATTAGTCCTGCAGGTTGTCGGGGCTTCACTGATAGATTAGTCCTATAGAAAAGGAGGTGTCTGATATAATGCGACAGAATTCCCTTTATTTAATTATTGCCGTGTTGGTCGACTCACTTTAACTCCGACGAAAAGATAAGAAGGTAGATTACGTGGATCTTCTTAGATTGGCTCTAAACTGTGGGCGGAATTGGTAGCTGGAGTTCTAGAAGGTTGTCCTTTGCTGCAAGGCTATAGCCGATAAGTTATGTCCTTCACAATACCTTTCCTTTTCTGTGCGGAGTTCTCTATACATGCCTAAGAAGTTGTGAAGAAGATTTAGAGCTGCCGTAATTCCTTCTTGCGGTCTGGATATGATGGCAAAGCCACTGGTGTGGGTTAATTTGGAATAAGGCTGTTGCTATGAAACTTGTAAAAGAATAAGTGGTGCTCCAGTGGAGGATAAGATTAGAGAAGCTCATTTGAAATGGTTTAGAGAATAAGTTCAGGTGCTCTAGTTAGATGATGTGATCAAGAAATGGAGGCTTGGGGCCAAGTGGTTTGGATGAATAATTTCGTATATACGTTGAATAAATATCTTATCTAACAAGTGACCATAAGGATTTGTTCCAAAGTATGCTCCATGGAGTGCTGTTCTATGTAGGAATAACTTAAGATTGGCGGTGGAATCTGGATTATCTTTGTTCGAATATAATGCGTTCGGGAGTTTCGACCACGGTGGGCTCAAAACGATTTATATATAATTGATGAATTAATGGGATAAGGCTTAATTATTGATTGTTGTGCTATATTAGAAGACACAGGCATAACATCCATACTCGCGTGAATATATGATGCATTGTTTCTATATCATATGCATAATCTTAAGCTATGGGATAATGCTTGGGAAGGGTTTTTTCAGTTCTGTTAACGTGTTAAATCCTTAAATATGTCCTAAATCCTTAAATTAACAATGAAAAATATTGGTCACTCAACTCTTTACTAATCGTATCCGATCAAAAAAAAAAAAACTCTTTACTAATCGTCACAGGACTAATTGCATGAACAAGTTCGATCTTATATGTGAAACAAAATATGTGGGTTGGGAGACATCATACACAACATCAGGCATCATCATTGCTCTGGCCAAGACATGATAGCCCAAAAAAATAGTAATAAAAAGATAAAAAAATAAAAAATAAAAACCCTGGGGAGGAGTGTTCTGATTCAAATTGCTAAAGTTCTGTATCGCTTTAACAAGGGATTAAAATAAGCTTCATATACACGCACGCTTACATCACGTAAATGGCTTGAACTTTTAGATTGTGAATTATCCAAATGCCAGAGCATTGTAAGAGATAGGAACTGGAGCTATAAGTATCCGACGTGGTTTAAGCAAAGGTTACTTTTCCTTCATAAACTAAAGGGCCCGGGAAAGGCGAGCAACACTACAGCCTCTTTTAGTCGGTTCTATACCCGCTATGATAATTTCAATTTAAGCTATAGTCATGCGCCCCACCCTTGATCTAAAACTCCAAGATTGGTGTTCCGTCACCCAACTCTCACCTGGGCGCGTGCTAGCGGTCTGAAAATATTTCCGCATGTCATAACTAAGCCATGTAACCGAGCCGTTTGAAGATGTGCTCACAAAGTGAATCAAACTCGTGACCTTATAAAAATGCGTCCCCTTTACCGCTAAGCAAACCACTTCAATGGTTAAGAACGAGTTGGTTAATGCAGGTTTTGTACTTATATGTAGTTTAACATAGTATATGATAACTGAGTGGACAATCCCATAGAGTTGCTGGAGTAGTTAGGTGCAATTTCAGCCATACAGTTGGTGCGAGTTCCAACCCTCTGAGACAATGATTTGATCTTCACTTGAGTGGTGGGGAGGAGTCCACCTTATGCTCACCGGAGAAGATTACGCGTCACGGATTCCCCTTATGGTTATTAAAAAGAAAAGATAAGTTAGTCAACAAGTAGCAAGATAAAATAATAAGAATGGAAGATTAAAAAAATGAAAAAGAGAGAGAGATCCAAATGGAGATGATGAACGAGAATGACCTGGAGGAGGTAAGTCCATGAAATTCAGAAAAGGAGTTTGTTGTAGGCTATAACTAGTGAAGGTTCGACCATATTTTCTTTTATAAATGATTGAGGACACTTCATATCAAATTTGTCAATTCAAGCAACAGTTTTAAAGACACTTTTGACGGGTCCACGACCAAGGACCGGCGCTTCGGCGCACCATTCCAAAGTATGCCCTGAACAAGCCACGAAAGAACGTACAGAAAAAGCTTAGGAGAAATTATAGAACTCATTATGAGACCGAACTCAATTTTACTCTCTGTACTATGTTTCCGACACACTTCGTCTCCCAAAATTTAATAGATTTACAAACGTTGCTTTACGTGTGTGGACACACCAGAATAAGTCTTTGAGGACTTAGGACTGACTAGTAACAAAGTATTTAACCACCTTCTTGATTAAGGAACTCTATTAGATATGGAAAAATGCGTCTCTTTGGTGGTAGGATCTGCCACGATTCTTTGATTCGTGGGAAGAAGAAAAGACCAACATTTTCACCACCGACATTGGAAAACATCCCTACCTTTAATTGAGAAAGGATAATATAACATGACATAATATAATATAATATAATATAATATAACAGAAAAAATATTGCCTATAAGCTACAAGAATATACTCGTGCAAATTCCGGTATCGCCTTTTCACCACAGTCATTTCAACCATTCCTGCCCCTTTTAATCGAGAAGAGGATAATATTATGGGACCGAATAGAGGAAGTTGGAGGATAATGCATAGTGACTTGTATGAGCTTTAAGGTGAGATAGTGACAACATTCGCTGTGGATATGTTGGAAGCATCTGTTCGAGAGTTTGATTTGTGGCACATGCATTTGGGGCATGTCAGCAAGAGAAACCTAAAGGTCCTAAGTGAAAGGAATTGGCTATGTGATTATATTGCTGATGAACTGAATGTATGCACGTGCTATAACTTAGATAAATGATGAAAAGTATAGTTCAATATGACTATCAAAGAAACTATGAGAAGTATAGACTTAATACACTTGGATATTCGCAGGTTGTTGCAATTTCCTTCTAGGAAGAGTGCTAGATTTATGCTAACAGTTGTTGATGACTACTCGAAGAAGACATGGGTGTTTATACTAGGGTACAAGTTTGATACTGTTATTAGAATTAGGTAGTTAAGAGCTTTGATTGAAAATGAGACTGATAAAACGATCAAGCATGTATAGACGGATAATAGCTTGGAGTTTTGCTTGAAGCTCTTAAACGAATTCTACACGAAAAAAGGCATATTGAGACATCGCACTAGTGCTAGTGAACCACAATAGGTTGCAGAGTTGATGAGCAGAACATTACTAGAGATAGCCCATAAAATTCTATCGAATGCTGGTACGGTTAGAAGGTTCATAGCTGATGTACTTAGTACGGTGAGTTACCTGGTGAATAGGTCCCCATTGACTACAATTGGATATCGGACTCTTGAAGAAATGTGGTCATGTAACATTGTTGATTATACTATTTTTAGAATATTTGATTGCTAGTGTTATGGTCGAGTGAGTGATGGTAAGGTCGATGCGAGAACAAGAAAGTACATGTTCCTAGGATATGCACAAGGTGAGCGAGGCTATAAGTTGTGGTACCCGGAATTAAATTCACCCGTTGTCAGCAAAAAAGTTACTTTGAACGAGTCTTAGGAGTGCTTGTGATAGTGTTTATACAAATCTGGATGGTGTTCAACTCAAGGTGGAGTTACAACCAGAAACTTCTGAGATAACAAATGCTAGCGCAATAATCGACACAAATGGTGCTTGTAGCGAGCTGGAGCCTGTAAAGTCAACAGTTGCAAGATGCATATTCGATTTCCTAACATATATGGTGGCAACAATGGTTTTTCTTTATCTGTAGTGAAAGAGGTTATGTCGGAAAATCCTTATGAAGCAGTTAAAAGTACATGTAGAGTTGATGTTCTCATAAGGTTCACAGTCATGGAGAAACTCAAGCGTAGGTTGGACTCAAAAGATATCCATGGCGGTTGAGCCTATTGGAGCTGTGGGAGAGTAGAAGTGAAATTCATATTTTAGCCAAGGTGGAAATTATTAGAATATGTTCCGAGTTTGACCCCGAAGCAAAAATATGAATTTCAGAAATAAATAAATAAAAAGGAGAAAAAGGAAATATGTAGGAAATTTACTTTCCTTTTGTGCTCCTGATTGTCGGCCACGCAAATATGAAAGGAAAGCAAATCGGCCACGGAAAGAAATTAAAAAAAAAAAAGGAAAGTCAACGTGGACTTGAGTTTGACCAAATTGCCTTATTTCCCTTTCAGATTGACTTGGCCATGTGAGCGTCTTTTTCTTGGGCATACATATATATAATATTGTATCGTGGGATTTTAAGGCACACCGTTGTGGATGAAAGGTAGCGTGGCCTTCGTGCCGTCTATGTCCATAGAAAGAGAGAAAAGTCTTGAAGCGCCGTTCTCAATGATTAATTGATGTGGGTTTCTCTTTGTGATTTTCTGGGTGGAATTATATCAACGATTCAATTGTTGAAGCTGATTAGATCTTGTGGTAAGATTTGCTAATTCTTTCGTAAGGTTGAGATATTATTTCGAGAGGAATTGTGGACTAAATACTGTGTGGATTATTGAATGTAATTAAAACTTGAAAAATACTAATAGTGTTTGAATGACTCAAGTGTGATTATAATCTCTTTTGTATTACTTGATCTATAGTGGAATTCGTTATTGTTCTTCCCATATATATGAGTCACTACAACTGAATCACGTAAATTTAGTGTCCAATTAATTTTCTTATTATGTCAATTTTATTATTCAATCGCTTACTTTCACAACACATACAGTTGATGCGAGTTCGAACCCCCCGAGACAATGATCCGATCTCACTTGAGTGGTGGGGAGGAGGCGACCTTAAACTCACCGGAGAAGTTTACCCGTCCCGGATTCTCCTTTGTGGTTATTAAAAAGAAAAAGATAAGTGAGTCAACAAGTAGCAAGACAAAATGATAAGAATGGAGGATTAAAAAAAAAGAAAAATAAAAAGAGAGAGATCCAAATGGAGATGATGAACGAGAATGACATGGAGGAGGTAAGTCCATGAAATTCAGAAAAGGAGTTTGTTGTAGGCTAACTAGTGAAGGTTCAACCACATTTTCTTTTATAAATAAATCCATTTGAAATGTGGCAACTGAAATGATTGACTGACACATCACATCAAATTTGTCGGTTCATGCAACAGTTTTAGAGACACTTTCGATGGGTCCACGACCAAGGACGGGCGCTTCGGCGCACCATTCCAAAGTGTGCCCTGAACGAGCCAAGAATGGACGTACATAAAAAGCTTAGGAGAAATTATGGAAGTCATTACGTGGCCAATTCTATTTTGATCTCTATTCAATGTTTCCGACAAACTTCGTCTCCCAAAGTTTAATAGATTTGCAAACGTTGCTTTACGTGTGTGAACACACCAGGATAAGTCTTTGAGGACTTAGGACTGACTAGCAACAATGTATTTGACCACCTTCTTGATTAAGGAACTCTATTAGATATGGAAAAATGCGTCTCTTTGATTCGTAAGAATGAAGAAACGACCCACCCGTTCACCACCGACATTGGAAAACATCCCTACCTTTAATTGAGAAAGGACAATATAATATAATAGAAAAAATATTACCTATAAGCTACAAGAATTGACTCATGACTATTTCAGAACCAGAATGAAAAAAGACAATTAGCATTTCGCTTATGATTTTGTAGAAGAGTGTTGCTATGCTAACGGTACTGTTATTCCTTGTGAACAACAGTGCCTTTTTTTTACCACAATATGCTACTAAGGATTAATTGACAACAGGAAGTGGCACTCAATTGATTGATTTTACTTCGATGTGGCACTTAAGTGAGCCAAAATATAATTATGACACTTAAATGAGCACCATACGAAAGTTATGACACTCTTGTTGTTCTTATACCTATATATGTCCGATCTTACATGTGAAAGAAAACATCTAGGTTGGGAGACATTATACACAACACCGGGCATCATCATAGCTATAGTCATGAGATGATAGCCAAAAAAAAATTAAAAAAAGAAGGAAAAAAATTTGAGGAGTGTTGATATGATTCAAATTATTAGAGGGAAAAATTATAAAAAAAGTCTTAAACCTGTAGCAATTGCACCAATTCAGTTCTAACTTTTATTTTGTCAATTGAGTCCTAAACTATTTGTATTTATGCCAATTAAGTCCATCCGGCCAAATTTTGACCGACTGGCACTATGTACGTGGACGTCGGCCTTCCTATGTAGCACGGCCAGTGCTGACATAGTTCTAATAATATTTTAATATTTTATCAAAATTTTTATTTTTTTTTTCTTTTCCTTTTTTTCTTTCTTTCTCTTTTTTTCTTTCCTTCTTCATCTGGCCAATCGCCGGACCTCGACAACTAGCCACTGGCGAGGCTTGCCCTCACCATCGTTGGGCAAGGGCGAGCCTTGCTCAGACATGGCCTCGAGCCTCGTCGGCGAGAGGAAGAAGGAAAAAAAGAGAAAGAGAAAAAAAGACAAGAAAAAAGAAATAATAAAAAATCAAAAAGTATTAAAATATTATTAAAAATTATTCACATCAGCGTCAATTGTGCCACGTAGGATGGCCATCGTCAATGTCACGTAGATTCCTTTCGCAATTCTTTAAAAAAAGAAAAAAGATAAGTGAGTGGACAATTACTAACGAGACAACATGATAACAACGAAAGACTGAAAAAAGTAAAAAGGAGATGATTAAAACATTAACGAGGTTAGCCAATGAAATTCTAGAAAGAGTTTTTTATAGGCAATAATGTAACTAGTGAAGGGTCAACCGCATTTTTCGGCGCGCCTAACACTTTCCACGAGTCGTAAACGTAATTTTTTTTTATTTATGAATCGATGTGAAGTATCACAATTAAATAATCAACAACACTTTGTCAATTCAAGCAACGAATTATAGCATTCCAAATACTGTTTCTTGCAAGTTTGCCCTGAAAAAGCCAAGAAGGTCGTACATAATAAAGTTTGGGGAAATTATAAAACTCATCCTCGTACTATCACCAAAAGTTGATTACGATGCCATGCTATATAAAAAGTTACTCCTTAATTTCCTCGAAGTTCTTTACGGAGGCCTTGTTTCTCCCTCCATTAGAAGTAGAGGAAGAAAATTTGTCCAACAGGCCTAATCTTTGCGAATCATAATCCTTAAAGGAAATTAAGGAAATAAATAAAAGTAGACGAAGAAGATTAGTCCTACAAGTTGACGGGTCTTAATTGATAATCGAGATTAGTTTACTTGAATTGCGAATCGAAATAAAGACTTGGTTCCCCGGCTTTGTTTATAACAATAAAAACTCGCTTACGGAGAAAAAACATAATGATATCCCTTTTTCTATGATTGTCACGATCCTATAGCGCTGAAGTGAATGAAACATAAGCACACGTTATATACCAAACCCTCAAATTTCTTAGCTGAGTGTAAGTTATGATCAAGAGATGAAAGCTTGGGACCAAAGGGTTATTTGTTGCAAAGCATGCTTCTTGGAGTGTTGCTCCATGTTGGAATAACTTTGGTGGTTGGAATCTGGGTACATTTTGTTCTTGTTCGAAATAATCGCGGAAAAATAAATACAGAACACAAGGATTTACGTGATTCGATCACAAAGTGATCTACGTCCACGGACGAGGCAAAACAATATTCCACTATAATCAAAGAGAGTACAATTTCTAGAAGTCGAAAAACGACTTAACAAAACCTCACAGCTCACAGATCTCTCTCAAAACGAAAATCTCTCTTAATCAATGAAAAAACCTAGCCGCAGTATAAATAGGGCTCCCCAAAAAATTTCCTCAGGGGCTAAGCCCCCGAACCCCCCGAGACATTTGTACGCTTGCTCCAACTTAGGCGGACCGCCATAGAAATTTGTTCACTTGCTCCAGGTTAGGCCTATCGGCCCAACCCTTCGCGTCACGAACTAAATCTCAATTTTTTCTCCACTTTTGGGTTGCACAAAAAATATGTCGGGTTGGGTGATGAACCGGACCGAGTACATAAAATTCAAGACATATTTAACAGCTCTAATAGAATGCTTTCGGGAGTTTTGACTAATAATGGGTTCAAAGGCAGTTTATATATAACTGATTACTTAATGATATAAGGTTTGATTTGGGATTGTTGTGCTAAATTAGCAGACGAGGCATAGCAACCATATACCTCAGGAAGATAGATGATGCATTTTTTTCTATATGCATTCTGTTAGTGTTTACATGTCCCAAAAACTTATATAGAAAAAATAAAAACACCATTTGTTTCGCTGGAATTCTTCTTGTTACGAATATGTTTCACCGAAATTCATTCTTCAGCTTTTAATTAAGGAAACAGGGTTCTGCGCAACTTTAGACAGAAAATATCATAGGCACAAGCTAAAGAAATCACCACCTTCAAATTGGAACTGCATTGTACAAATTTAAACCGTGCCGAAATTTAATCAATGACAAGGTTTGGAAAGTACAAACTAATTTAGTAACCAGGCGTAATCATACTCTATCAGAATTTAATCAACGACACAACATGAAAATGTAAAAACATTATGCTGGAATTTAATCAACAACGTAGCACTTACGATAAAGATACACGCCAGAATTTAATCGACGACAAGAATCGAAAAACTACAACTAGGAAATTTAAAGTACTATACAGGAAAGCTAAAGATAATTGAAAAATAACATTGAGTTTGAGTTGCTTTGTATGCGGGGGGGCGTCTCTAATGGACGACTAGCAGTATTTATAATGGTTTTGAAATAACTGCCTTATGACGGTTTTCAGTGGTTGCATTTCTTCAAGTAACTCCCGTTAATAGCCTTCATGCTCCTATATCTCCACAAGTCTCGCACCCGTGTTCTCAAATGGTTGCCCTTGTCGTATGTGAACTACTCCATGATCTTTTTCTTGTATCGACGGTTGTCGCACTATCCTCTTTCCAAGTGATAATTGTTCCCTCCAAAATGTGTCCTTGACCCAATTGTTTTGCCGATTTTAAGTTTCAAAATGGCGTCTCAATTTTCCTCCAAAAATCATTCACCGCTGATACTCATCATCGGCTATCAACTATCCGTCATCGTATTTCTATATTTGGAAATGTGACATTGATGATTACCATTATTGATCAACACATGTTAATCTTTATGTATGTCGATAAGTTGGCATATGTGCAGTGGTGCTCATTTGCTGTGCACGTGATTGTCCATATTCACGTGTTGTTCGCGTGCTTGTTCTCATACGCATTCTAGGCATGTACTTATCGATGATTAGATTATTTTTTGTGTCAACATATGCCTCATTTTTACAAGTGTTAAAAGAACTTTTAATTATTTTAAAATAGTACCTCGATCACACAAGTTTTTCTTTTGCAGGTAATCCCGACATGCGTGTTGTCTCTCTAACGCTTCGTACTCTACGCACACCGGCCAGCTCATGATACCTAGTAGCATTTGGATATGTTGTGTTGATCGCCTATGATCTACAAATCATTGTCATTATGGATCATATCTTTTGAATTATCATCCTCTTGATTGCTATTTATCTTGGGAAAACGTATATACGCAGAAATATTTCATTTTTACGCTTTCCTCCATCTCTTTCTTTAAGCCCTAGTCTTCTCTTTTGGTCTTAAACCCTAGGTTTCCTCTCTGTTTTTCGCTTCGTCATTATTCATGGCACCCAATCCTCCTCAGTACTCTTCCACGGATTATATTGCCAATTCCAACGGCTTAAAGAGAGATGAGCACTCCAATAATTGTTGTTTTCGTCTTCTGAAACTGATCGAAAAATACCCTGCACGTCTTGTTCTTGGCCCCCGTCTTCAAAGTCATCTTCGAATTTCAGCCTCCCTTAAACCCTGTTTTCCTCAACGGCATGGGGAACTGATTCATATTCAGAGGTCTTCTATCATGGATATCTACACTACCGACCCCTTTCGATGCTGAGGTTTCCCTTCTTCGAATATAACTTGCTTGGAAAAGGACTGGGATCGAGACTACTCTACAACTTAGCAGTCTTATTTGTGACTTAGACTTGAACTTTTAGGTGCTACTATCAGTTTTTAGTCTCCATCAACTAACTGCTTCTTTTTCCCTTGGGGCCCCATGTTGATCCCTCTTATAGACACTTACCCTATAGTTAGTTTTCTCCCCAATTACGTACCTGTAAATGATATAGACTCTCTTGAATCTCTTATAGCCTACCGATTTCACCGACAATGTCCTTGCTTACGGTAAGTTTTTCGATAGGTTTTACCGAATATCTGGTCCGATCGCTGCTAATGAGCTCTTGGCTTTCCTTCTTTTCTGGCTTTCCAGGTATATCTTTTTCAATCCATCTCTCAAAGTATCTAAGGATTTCTTGCTTATCACTTCTAGTCTCGCAGAAGTTATGTCAATCACCATAGGTCCACTTATTCTTGCTACATTGTCTCGAGGCTTTACCCATGCTTCTTTAGCGATGTGGTTCAAAGAAAATGGTACCGTGTTTGGTCCGTTTTGGCTTCTTCAATCCTAGATGGCTTTGTATTTACCATCCCTTTCCAGTGATGAGCCTTGTGTTTTGCCATGTCACAATCAACCCCAGTTTCTAACATCATGTGTCTTATTTCTTAGGGTACTGACTGTTGAGTCGCTCTTCTTTGCATGTGCCGAAAGATGTTTCCTCTTTCAAATATTAACTTCAGCTACTTTTGGAAATTGACTTGGGGATTTCAAATTCTTCCCTTATGCTTCCAGCGAACATTTTTATTTACAAGATTTTTCCTTTGAAGAAGAGTCTTTCAACTTCTGGATTTGTGTGCTTACTCCAATTGACCTTCTCTTGAGATTGTCGAAGAAATGGAGATTCTATCACGAATTTAAAGTATATTCCCCTAAATATTGTGCTAGGCAATTTAGCTTGACGCAAGTCGTGCCCATGCCAATTCAGTATTCTTTTGAGTTTCCTTTCATGAATAAGAAAAAATATAAACTGTCAGAGAATGGCCCTTTCCATTGTAGGTTTGAAATACCGATATAATACGTGCTTGGTATTTCCATGATATTGATGTATTTAATCCTAATCCTGTCTATACTTCCGAATGGACTACGTGGTGGATCTCTTTTGCCTTTGAGAGTCCTTCCTTATGAAGATGCCCTTAAGTCTGCCCTGAACTGAATAAAATCATGTACTTCTCACTCGAAATCGACAGAACCAATAGAAAGGGGAAGAAGATCATCGATTCTGAACATTCAACAGGGCCCTCCGTTCAAACAGAACCGCAGCTTGTTGTTTACCAAGAGATCCTTCTGGACAATATTCAGACTCGCCAATAGGTGAAGAAACTGTGAGGGTTCAAACCCGAACTTCTAAATCACGTGCGCTAGAGAATATCAAAGGGAAGGCTGTAAAAGGTGACACTTTTGATTTTCATTTTTGACCTATCTCTATGTCTCTTTTCTGATGTATACTTGTCCTTGACAGATACTTCTCTAGTGACTAGGGTCAACCTTCCTTTATTCTCGATTGGCTGAGCTTCAAGTTTCTCAAAAAAAAGAGAAGGTAGATATCGACATGCTCCTGACCAGGAAGAGGAAGAGAACTCTCATAACACATGGACTCTCGAGTCCATTTCCTGCCTGTCTACTTCTGATACAATTGGGGCTTCGGATATTTCCCCTTGTTCGGAAAATCAAGTTCTTTTTGTTGATGATTTTTCTACTAGTGATGGCGATGACGGATTTGCTAGAGCAAGCTGTAATTTCCGCCCTTCTTCCTTAGTAACGTATGGTGAGTTCTCCCAACACATCAGTGAGCATTCATTTGACATGACACTGACACGACAAGAAATTGATCTATGTGTACGCCCCTCGATAGAGATAATCAGAATTCATCAAGTGCACCCACTGGCATACCTCAGTGACCTTTGTTGACCAAGCTAAATAAGCTTACCTTTTGACTCCATCAGGTGTTACGGAGGCTCCATTGTCGATTCCATCATCTACTCTGAATCAATATGTCGATTTGGGATCCTCTTCTGGTGAACCAAATAGAGGCATTGGCTCCGCTGCTTTAGCCACCTGCAATTTTCCATCGAGTTCTAATCTTGCCGAGAATCCATCTAGCACTCCTTTACCATCTTCTCCTTTGATGCAGCAAACACATCAAACTGGTAATGAGGGTTCTTCGAATTCTCTTGTCAAAGCCTGACACATGTTGGAAGAAGCCTCTCAAGTCTTAGCTGTCAAACCTAATGACTTAACTTCTGGAATTTCAACCCCGTGTGAAGCTATCATCGAAAGTATAAGAATCAACTTGCTGGAGTTCCTCGATCTCTCAACCGATGGCTTTGCAATGATCATGAACAATGGGCCAATTTTCGACAGTCTCACTACTGGGCGAATTGTGTGAAGATAGTATTAGCTCTACCTTGCCTCGTGAATTCAAAGAAAAGTGTGAGGACTTCTCAAAGGGGCTTTCCACTAGAGTAGAAATTTATCAACGCAACCATGAAATGATCATCTCCTTGACCGTTTCACAGGAAAATCATGCAGACTCCAGCCATTCTATTGAGTAAGCCATTCAAAACATGAGGACTAGCAAAGCTACTTTAACTGATCTCGATGAGGAGGAAACACTCCTTTAACAATAGCTGGCTGAAATCGAAAGGAAACCGTATGATGTACATCATCGACAACAACTTAAACATGCCTAAAGGGTCTAAGCAGAAGGAGTTTTGGGCCGACATACTACCTTTCTCAAAGAACTGAAGAAGGATGAATACCGCCTATCGGTGATGAGGCTGAAAGACAATAAACGGAATAGAGAAATTGATCGGACATCAAATTAATGTGGCTCGGTCGATAGGACCTACTCTATAGTGAGAGCAAACATGATTCCACTATAGATCAAGCGATACAATAAAGAATACAATCATACTCGAGTTATTCAAACACTCTCAATATTTATCGGCCCCAAATATACACAATAACTCGCACAATGTTTAGCCCTTGTAATTCCTCACTAAACAATATCTCAATCTCACAAAGGACTTCCCAAAATCTTAACACAAGATTTTCACAACTTCAAATGCTTGAGACGTAATCCACGATCATGCCACACAAATAATTGTCACAGCCAGAAACTCCTTTTGGATGCAATTAATGAAAAGAGACTCACTTCTTATATAAAAAAGATTTAGACCCAAAATAGAAATTTTTTTGAAAAACCTATTCAATTTAGGAAGACACTCAGAATAGGAGACCATAACTAGAAAACTTCCTCAAACTAAAAAATCTTCCTAGATCGGGTTTCGTTGATGGGCTCAAACTCGAAACATATTCTTACATAACAATAACGGAAGAAATAAGATTTCTCAATAGATATAAAAGTGTTTCTCCTTTCAAATGTTCCCTTTCTAAGAACCATTATCGTAGGTCTAAGTTACGTAATAAATAATTTTTTATAGCATGGAAATTGCAAATGAAATTGATTAAATTCAAGCATAAGCAAATACAGGGATGGAGCCGGTACATCTAGCCAGTGGAGTTAATCATGTAGAAGCATTATGTTATAAAGTTCTTAACACAGGTGATCATTGAGTGGGTTCGACCTAGGCCCAAAAATCGGACCTAATGTGTTGCCCAACTCACATTAAACATAAATAGCGTCTACCAGGCCGGACCGGGCTCAGGAGCATTACTCAAGCACACCCATTTAACTTCATGGTCTGAGCTGGCCGCCCTGTTGATCACCTGTGGTTCCTAGGTGCATTTGGAGACGCAGCTCCATGGGCCGTGGAGCATTAGCAGAAGAAAAGAGCATGCGCGAACAAAAAGAACCATGTAGCAGAATTTGAGTGTAGTGGGATGATGCATGCAGTGACAGAATCCTTCATTTCTCTAATATTCCGAAGTTGTCATATTTGTGTCTGTCGAGAGGATGAGCCAAGAAATCGTCAACACTTGCTTCTGAAACTCCCCGAGATTAGACAGGGACAGGATGCCACGCCTCCTTGTATTAGGGCAAAACGGACATGGACATGAGTTTGGTACCGATATCTCCTCTCCCGTCTCATACATTTTGTGACAGTTTAGCAGGATGTGTTTAGTCCATGCAGCGTTTTTCTCATACTGGTATGTGAGGCACACAGATTTATATTTGCAAAGCAAGAGTAGGTGGTCATGGGTGGGAGGGAGGGAGGGAGGGAGGGGGGGAGAGAGATGTTATGGTAGTGGCGTAGAGGATCATGCAATTGGCAAACTGACCATCAATTGCATTATCGAAGTGATTTCGGCAATGGAATTTGGTTTCTGCAATATTAGGCAACATATAAAGTGTGTGTACATTTATATAGATACATACATACATATATGTAAATCATATCTCAACATGCAAGCCCTCGCCAAGTTACCGACAAGGGTGTGGAGGCTCTCGCCGACCATTGTTGAGGCCTCAGCGACCTTTGCCGGCCCTTCTGTGAAGATGAACGATGGAAAAAAAAACATAAAAAAAGTAAAAAAATAAAAAAAATTACATATAATATTTTAAAAAAATTTTAAAAACACTGAAAAATCATCTACATTAGCGCCAGTCATGCCACATAGGATAGCCAACGGTCATGTCATAATTTTCCGGCCAAAATTGGCCAAAAGGGTTATATTGAAAAATCATCAAAAAGTTTAAGACTAAAATTAGCCAAATCGAAAAATTTAGAACTCAATTGGTCGCCATACAATAAGTTTAAGACTTTTGGACAATTTGCCCAAGTATTTGCATTTTCTGTCATGCACTTAATCCATACACACTTGTTTATTCCATAGTCCATGCTCTCGGTTGTCGTGCCTTGGTACCATTTACGTGATTTTGAGCTGAACCACATGGACCAAGCACATTATTATCTGTTATCAGTATATCATGGATATTATAATTAGAATATAATAGATGAAACTTGTGAAGTTATGGACCGTGCCGGAATCCTCTGGACAAGATCCAAGCCCTTACCAATGAATGACAAGCAGTTGAGATAGGTGCTTGGATAAATGACTCGTTAACAATGCACCACCTCCTCATGGGCCTAAAGGAGGAGAATTCTAATTCTTACAGACGCCTTAAATTTATCGACTTTTATATAAACTTATCATATTTTATTTGTCTGACTTGGTCGAATTTTCTCTCATGAAATTATTCACTTATTTTGGTGTACCAACTATAATAAACAATGTCATGTCAGCATTTTCCGTCATCAAGCGGAGTTAATAGAGGTCATTGCTTGCACTAATTGGACAAGTTTTAAGAATTGAGTAACTATTTATAAAATTAAAACTTGATTACATTTTCTCAATAAGTTTTAGGATTTCGGGAGCACTTGTCCTAGCAAATATATGTTAGTAACAAAATCAAAAATCAAAAAAGATATGGTAACCTAATACTTTTTAGTAGCTTAATGGGAGAAGATAGTAAGTCACACTAATTCATATTGGTAATTTCTCAAAAGAGTTACTACATATAAGTGGTTACTAACCACGTCAAATGAAAGTATATAACTCAATAAAGATTGTCAACTAAAGAAAAACCAAACAAATATTGATAAGCTAATTCAAATGAAAGTTGACGACCCAAAATTAGTTGGTAATATAATCTAACAAAAGTTGGTATTTGACTCTAATTTAGGTTTGTAATTTCATGTAAGGGTTACTAAATTCGAAGTGTAAGTGATCTAAGAAAAAATAATTGCTGTGTTAGTACAAATCTGTCAAAAAAAGCTGATAAATTTTTAGGATTGTCAGTAAATTTATAATAAGGTACCTAGAAAAGCAATTAAAGGTTAGTTTTTTTTTTTCAACAGTTCTTGACACTAAATAGATCTTAATAAAAGTTACTAGTACGGGAAACATAAGTCCTTTTTGGTACAGAACACTAGAATTTTGTCTTTGCTAGAGCTATCCTTTCTATTGTCACAAGAATATAAGAAGATAAACCATTGCAAACTAAAGTGTTCAGAGAAATATGCTTCTCTAACATTCTCAATTAAAGAGGGGGAGCTCTCTAATTTATTCTTCAATTAGTTACTACAGATAGTTCCAGTTGCTCTCATGAATAATGGACTTCCACAAACTTGTAATTTGGAGCTTAAAATCTTGTTCCTAGGAAAAGAGAGCTTGCATTCTTTTTATAATGCTTGGTTTTGACCTCTTGGCACCAGAATTGGACATTGATCAGTTGATTTCGAGTGTGCACCATGATCTTTTCTCTTTCTCTATCGAGGAGCTACATCAGCAAGACAGCTGCTCATCACTGAACATTGCTATCTTGCTGCCATTGAGCTTCTCGCTGGATTGATTCGAGTTTAGGTCTTGAGATTGTTGTTCTAGCTTCATACTTGAGATGTCGAATGTAGGTTGCTTGGGCATGGCGAGGCTAACGAAATCCGCTCTACTAAGCATAAAAACAACTTGTTCCATGGTAGGTCGGGCTTCATCGTTGTTCTGAACGCAGAGCAAGCCAATGTGAATACATCTGATCACTTCGTGTGCAGAGTAAGATTCACTCAGTATCGGATCCACAATTTCCAACAGTGCCCCAGTTCTCCAGTGTTGCCAAACCTAGAACATTTGTTGTTCCCGTCATTAATTAACCCAAAATGAATGAAATTGCAGAGTTAAATTCTACTCACATAGTCTAGAAGGCCTACATCACGATTTGATAAGTAAGAACACCAACTCTTCTTGCCAGTTATGATCTCTAGCATTAGCACACCAAAGCTGAACACGTCGGATTTTACTGAAAATTGTCCATATATTGCATACTCAGGAGGCATGTAGCCACTACAAAGCAGTTCAAAGAGAAAGACATCGTCATGATTCTCGGGAATTAGCATAGTTTGCTTACAGATCAAGATGTTAATGCACAATACACTCTATGCATTAGAAAATCTAATTAAAGGCTGAATGTGTTAGTATTATTATTGCAAAATATCTGGTGGGTCTTCTACCATGAATGGAAGTAATATGAATTTGAACGTACAAAGTTCCGATGATTCTGTCCGTACTTCCGTGAGTCTGCTCAGTACCAAAAATTGTAGCCATACCGAAGTCCGAGATTTTCGGGTTCATATCATCATCGAGCAGAATGTTGCTAGCTTTGAGGTCTCGATGGATAATTCGGGGCCAAGAATCATCATGAAGGTAATGTAGACCACGCGCTACCCCAACCATGATCTTGTGGCGGGTCGACCAATCCAACTGTCTGCTTTGCTGAGGGTCTGTGTTGGCCAGAATTTGTAAATGTTTCACTCAGAAGAAGCTCAACTACATATCTAAATCTAATTGACAAGTGGTCATTGGCACATTTAATTTCTTTGGAAACCATCATTAACTTGCGTGAAGAATGTCCCAAGACCTAACTAGTAAACTTTTGCTTAAACCACGGACACATTTTTAGATGGTGCTTAGGATTGAAAGGAAAGAATTAAACAGAGTGGAATGGAAACAATTGTAAAGAAGACGAAGGACGAGGCGCAAACCGAAGAGCAACTGGTCAAGGCTTCCATTGGGCAGGTATTCGTAGATTAGGATCATTTCTTCTCTTTCCATGGAAAATCCTAATAGCTTCACTAGGTTTCTGTGCTGAAGCTTGGCTATCAATTCGACTTCGTTTTTGAATTCCCGCAAGCCTTGTTTTGAGCTTCCAGACAACCTTTTTGCTGCAATTTTGCTTCCACATGGAAAAGTACCCTACAAAAGACAGAATATGAACTGAGTCTCCAGGTAGATGAATAGAGATTGAGTCTCTAGGTAGATGTGAAAGCTTCTTACCCTGTAAACAGGAACGAACCCACCTTGACCCAATATGTTGTGATCTGAGAAGTGATCTGTGGCGACTTCAATTGCGCACAAATCAAATTGCGGGGTATGTAGTGGCGGAATTTCAATCCCCACTGAGTAGCAGAAGGCCATCAACTTTTCAATACGAATATACTGTAAATGAAAAGACTAATGCAAGCAGTGTAGATCTACGATATTTCTCACCAATTGGAACGTCTTTGATATGGTTTCTCTTGTTACGTTCTCTTTTAAGGGTAAAGAGCACGACGCTAAGTAGCACGACCGCTGAAGTTGCAGAAGTGAGCCCGACAACTAATCTTGATGAAGAATGCCTTTTCTTTTCGACTGTAACATAATTAGTTGAAGGCTTCATTAGTATAGTGCAATCACCTTTTAGCATCTACTAACTACATGGTACAGGCTAAACATTCTACGTGCCATGCAACGTGGTCAAAACAGTAAAGAAAGCACGTTATAACTAGTAAAAAATAAAACGTACCTTTCGAGAAGTGTTCGTAAAACGGGTACATCTCGTACCTGACGAAGCAACTCGGAAGCAAGATTCTGCCCCCAACTTTCCCGGTTTGGATGGTCAGGAGACTTGAAGTTGCATTCTGCAGACAATCGTCGCAGCTAGCCGCCAAGATATCAGGCCTGCACTGGACAAACGTATATAGAGTAGTGCCCCTTGGTTTGAAGAAGGCCTCTTTGTAAGCATACTTCTTATCTGGTCGTTCAGCCGCGGAGGTAATCAACTGGTCCGTTGTTTTGCTCAATAGCTTCATGAACTCCGCAGGCTCTTTCACATTCTCCCCATTATACTCATACAGAAGAGGTGCCTTGTCCGTGGCTGAAAAGAAGTTACGGTCGGAATACCGTAACATGCACTTGTCGAACCAGAGGATGGACACTTTGGCCATAGGACAGATCTCTTTGATCCTGGCACTAGCATTTGTCACACATTCTATACAAACATCCTCGGTGACGTCTCCCCTGCATAGAAAGCTGCCATACACAGCGTTGGCATCGCTTGACTTCCCTTCACTCTCATTGAAATATCCGCCGCTCAATTCAGCGCGAGAAGAGAGGGAGTGAAGGAGAAGGTTGAGGTTGGCCTCGTAGGTGCTTTTTGGAGTGAAAGTGCTTGAATTCGAGCAGTAATGCCTGCTGATTGTAATGATCGAATCGGTTTCGAGGGTGAGAAAGCTAAGCATGAAAATGAGGATCGCAGATGGCTTTGCCATATTATCTTTAGGGGTCTTGGCTGAAAGCGGCAGTTCTTTCCCTTTCATTTCAGCACCAAGCAGTACGATGTATCTTGATATATATAGCGAAGAATGAGAAATATCAAGATTTAAGGGAAAAAAAAGAATGGAAAATGTTTAGTCAACCTTGTGTATCGTAGGGTTTCAAGATTAACGATCTCCGATATCTTAATTCTTTGGTGATTTTTATTCTTCAAATTTCTAGTCAAGATAGATAACTTTGACGTTCTCTGTTGGGTATAGCCATATACAATGACTTGAAACGCTGCTATGAAAGATGGACGGTGGGATTATATTTACTTGTTTCGCATAGAGCATAGACTGAAATTATTAAATTTGAAAGTATGAGAAGTCACTAGCTGGGAATATTCAAATTACACAATAGCTTATTCCAAGAGGCGTTTTTCAGTAGTTAGCTCCGGTTTCACGTATGTAATCCAGGGAAACTCTCTCCGGTCCGATGGGATGACCTAGTTCATTCCCGTCCTTGAAATTCAAAAGAAACTCACTTAAATATGATGCTCACTTTAGGATCACAATTTTTCATACAATCACCTAAGTGTCACTACTTGAAAAAAATAACTCACTTAAGTTACCCCATCGACATAACTCCAGCGAGAATTCTATGTGGCAATAGTTTAATAACATCATATTACTGGTATTTTGAGGAGATTCAAGTCCAAAGTGGCAAAGTGAAGGAAAAAAAACAAACAACATTGCAGTATTGACGGCAGACTCAATAGCTTCTTCCCATTACTTACATTATATTTGGGTATAAAATAGGGCAAAGCACAACAAGACAACGGCACTAGTAGCATTAGATAGATTTTTCTTTCATTTTTGTCGTTGAAATTATCTTCTTTAAATGGTTGATCAAAGATTTCAGAACTTTGAATTCCTACTTCCATTGATTCAACATCGTCCAACTCCTCTGTCAGTACAGGTGGAGGTTGATGTTCTTCTCTAAGTAGCTCTATGATCACCCCCGCTACTCGAACTGAAATTTTACAGCAATCCATTTGGAATATCCACTAATGAAGTCTTATCTAAACCCGGGGCATCCATGGAACCTTCTCCTTGGATCCAATCTCGTCCGAGCTCTCTAATTGGAGTTCTGAGCCTAGAGTAACAATAATATTACCCTTCATCTTGGGCAAGAGCCCAACTTTCTTGAGACATTTGTGAGTTGCTTCTCCTGTTCTTGCTCTCCATTGCAAATTTCAAAAGCAACTTCTCATTAACCTACACTGTTTTATTTGCAAACGAAAATGGGATCTAGGGTTCTTGATTGAAACCTAATTTAGCTGCAATTCATTAATTTGGGGTAAGGAGGGGGCACAAACGAGGATGTTCTATACGCTTTCAATCAAATCATTTCCACGCAAGCCACATGAAGGCTTAATATTAATTAATACCACGTTCTAAAGTAAGTGCCCTACTAGCAATAGCACTGTCCTTTTCCTCAATTTAATATGTCCACTCAAAACACTTAAATTAATAAGTAGAAGGAGATCACATGTGTACAAAAAACGTCTAAATTCCATCAACAAGCAATATGTGACACTTCAACATTAATACTAGTAAACTATGTCGGAAGAATTTACTAGCCAAGAAAGAAGAAATTGAGACTACACGCATAGAACTTGAATCTTGATTGCGGTTTTAGAGAGAAGCGTGTCATCGATATTTTGACAACGGAGGAGGGAGACTTGAACATCAACATTAGGAAACTACGTAGGACTTTACTGGCCAAGCAAGAAAAAATTTAGACAAAAATGCATGAGAACTTGAATCTCGATTGCTGCTGTCATGCCGTGGTGCGTGGATATCTCTACTCGCATGGACCATTAGAGCGTCAGTTGTGATTTTATTTGTGATAATCAATATTGTTGGGGAAAAATCAAGCAATCGGGAAGAAAAAATATCACGCCCCGTACCCCACGAAGCATGAGCATCCCGCTTATAGGTCGAAATAGTAGCGCGACGCTCCCAGGTTACGGCACCGACCCAAAAACCCAAATCAGAGAAAACACGCCACATGCAGAAACGACGTATAAATAATATATATATATACACCCAGACAATTTAAAAGCAACCACGAGTGGCAAGAGAAAACAAATTACGATTGATTAAACCCCCATATACATTATCCATCTATAAACAAAAAGGTACATCAAAAGGCCACGAACAAAAAGGGATCGGTGACCTAGGGGTGTCAAACTAACTACCGGAGGGGTACGGTCAAAAAGTGTCGACCCTCACTCCTATGCTGATATCTAACCTACGGTACCCAGTCAGGATCGGAACCCGACGACTCCGAAAAACTCTCGAGTCGCTCTTGATCCTCCTCAGAACTCATGGCCTCCAACTCTATCTCTGGCTCAGGGTCTTGTTCTTCGTACTCGTCTACGTCCATAGGCTCAGGGGCTTCTGCGTCCACCTGCTCTGGAGCTGGATCGACTATCTCCGGCTCAAAAGCTAATCCACCAAGCTCCTCGTGCTCTTCCTCTTCTTCCACAATCTCGTACTCAACCTCAGAATCAGGATTGCCCTCCATATCAACATCTACTATATCACCGTCTGGACATTGAATATCTAGCAGACCCTCTCCCACAAACGGGACGTCGGCGGACCTAATGGGACCGAACTCTACTCCAAAACGATCCCGGAAACACCAGGCTAGGTACTCGTGAGTCTCAAAGTGAGCTAAGCCTACATCTACCCATACTAAAGCATAGTGTCTATAGTACTTATCCCCGTTCCCCACGGGGTGCACGGTCAGCGTACGCTCTATATGGTGGGGAATCCCAAAGTGTAACGGTGCATCGTCGAAGTTCATGGCGGGAGATCTGAAAAGTCGGTTTTACCACAACCGTGAGAAAACTCAGCAGGTAAAAATCACTAATCCTAAACTAGGCTAATGTGCACCTCCAGAGGGTAAATAAAACACATAAATAGATAAATAAACCAGTATAACAATCAATATAAGCTCACCCGGGCCCACAGCCCAATTCACTACTCTGCCCTGCAGGTTAGACTTTTGATATCAATATTAAACATATTCACTTAAATCGACCCGAAGGCCACGACCCGAAGGCCACAATTTATCTCGACCCGAAGGCCCGACCCGAAGGCCACAATTTCTCCCGACCCGAAGGCCCGACCCGAAGGCCACAATTTCTCCCGACCCGAAGGCCCGACCCGAAGGCCACAATTTCTCCCGACCCGAAGGCCCGACCCGAAGGCCCGACCCGAAGGCCACAATTTATCTCGACCCGAAGGCCCGACCCGAAGGCCACTATTTCAATCACTTCAAACATGTACATCAATGCGTCCAATATTGATCAATCAACGTCACGAGAGATGAATACAAGCCAAGGCACTCAAGGTTAATCGCCCACACTAATATACCAAGCATACTCATTCTCGACTTAGACGCATTCAACTCATCCTCAAGACAATCAATTTACTTCCGTTCTCACCCAATCCACTCGACATTGATTCGCACCTTTATTACAATTCAATGTAACGCACCTAAGGCCCGCCTTGGGTAAATCAAACTTAGTCCTCATTCTCATTGGTACGGGGTCACAAGATAGGATTTATATAAGTCCTAAGTAACCTCTAAAAATGCCTAATTCCTTGCCATCAACCAATGACTCAACTAAGTATTCAACTTGGATAAATTGCACAAATTCGGTACTCAATGAACAGTACCAGGGGAGGACACATTTTGCCCACTAAACCACAATTAAACACCCTCATTAGGCTCTAATCTTAAACCCCAATCACCCAACAACCAAATACACTTACTTAAGCTTCAAATAAGCCTAAATAATCCCCAAAATGTCCACTTCCAAGTCATTAGTACTTGAACTTAATTAGTGCCACACTTAGACAATTTTACACAATTTCGGAGCCCCATGAACAGTACCAGGAAAAATTCACATTTAGGTACTAAACCACCTTTAAACCATCTCATTAGGGCCTAATCACTTACCCTAAACATCCAACCACCAAATACACCTAATTAAGCCTCAATTGAGCCTAATTAACACCTTAATTATTTAATTCCAAGCCTTGAATCATTGAATTCAATTTGTGCAAAACTTAGACAAATATGCACATTTTCAGTGCTTTGTGAACAGTACCAGAACAAGGGCTGTTTTGGGCCTTAATCCACCATTAAATTATCTCATTAGGCACTAATTAGGTCCCCTAATCACCCCACACAACATTAGGCATATCTAGACCATGATTAGGCTTAATTAACCCCCTAATTACCCTCTAAAATGCACAAATAAACTAATTAAGGGTTTAGGGGTTTATACTCGCCTAAAATCGACTCGAGGCGACGAGAGCGGGCGGTCGATTACCGACACGCGGTGAGAATCGACGGCGGCGCTCCGGGGGCAAGCCGGCGGTCACGGCGGCGCCGGTGTGATTCACGGTCACACACCCAGCCGAACGGGGAGGCTGGCCGGGCGTACGAGGCGAGGATGGTGGAGAGAGAGACGGTGAGGTGAGGTGGTCGACGAGGGCGGCGCACGGCGGTGGACGGCGGCGCGGTGCCGGCGAGGTGAAGACCGGCGGTGTCTCTCTCTCTCTCTCGCCCGGAGCACTGCGTGGGGCGGACAATGCAGAGGGTGGGGCTGGTCGACGGAGGCTCGGGCGGTACTGTGGGTGCCGCATGGCGGCCGGAGGTCGCAGCCTCCGGCGGCGGGCTGTTCCGGCGTGAATGTGGCCGGCGGAGCGTAATGACCGAGGAGCGGCGTGAAGAGGACGATCGAAGCTGCTCGGGAGAGAGAGAACGTGAGCCGAGAGGACGGAGGAGAGAGAAGAAGCGAGGTCAAAAGTGGTCAAACTTGGGTGAGTGGAGTCCAAGTGTCAACAATCCAAGGGTTTGGACAATTTGCCCTTGAATCCAATGGCTTAGGTTCACTCCTCTCCAATAATTCAAGGGTAAAATGGACAAATGCCCCTAACCAAGGCTGACCAGGTCTGGTTTGGTCTACTTAACCTTAGTTAGTCCCCAAATTTTATCCAAATTTCGGAATAAATTAAAATGGCCTAGGGGCATTTTCGTAATTTTCCGATCCCGGACCGAAATTTCAATTTTTGTCCATACCGGTCCTATATGTTCATGGGAGACTTAATACGGTGTCGGATTCGCGAAATTCACTTTCTACGCCTTCGAAAATCGCCTGCGAAGTCCCGGGAATAAAATAATATTATTTTTTCCAATTTTTGCCGAAATTCCCGTTTTTGTCCAAAACCACTCTAAATGTACGTGGCCACTCCAAAATGACCTTGGTCGCGAAAAATAACCTCAAACGGCCTCCGAATCCTGCCCCGGTGCCCACGGGGGCAAAACCGTAATTTTCCCAATTTTTGTCGAAATTCCTATTTTCAGCCGTTCTTGTCCCAAACTTACTTGGCCACTATAAAATGACGTCCGTCCTACAAAATAGTCATAATTACCCTTGAAATTTTGATATCGGAGTTCGGCTCAATATCGCGATCAAAATAGCTCGTTTTGAAATCTTAGGATCTCTCACTAACGGGTGGCTATTTAGGTGTTACGCGTATCGACCTAAGACTGTCCGAGTCTCGATAGTCTCAAATCTCGAGAGAAGGTGAGAGATTATCACTAGTACCGGGGGTCGCGATCGTTCGGATATAATTTGGGATTTGTTTGTCAGGCGTACTTTCGGTCGTGCGGAATCACCCGCGATCCAATCGTACGTTACTAACTATATCAAATCCATTATCTTCCTAAGATCAGCCCATATTGGCTCAAGATATTCCCTCGACGTTTCTCGAAATCAGTGTCCAATCGCGATCGTCTTTCTCGGTCCACGTACCTGTTCCTATTTAGCCTTTCCCATTTGGTTAGTATCCCGTGATTGATCAAGTCCGGGCGAGACTCACTAAAATCACACGAGAATTAATATACGCTTTACTGGTTCCGATAACGGGTCAAAATTCAGGATGTTACAAAAAATATAATCGGATTTTGAGGCGTGATAACACTCTCTTTAAGTAATTATTTGCCCCACAACATTACTAATGATTAGTGGCAAAAATCATCCAGCATACAATAAAGTCCTAACGAAAACTCTCGAAATGAAATAATTAGAAACGATGGCTATAGTTTTGAAAGATAATTTTTTCCATAAAAATTTTTAGGATTAATATCACGAAAAACCATGAACTAATTTTTTGACTACCAAAAACTCTAAATTGGTACATTTGTAATAAATTAAGTGTGCAGTTTATTATTTAGTTTTTCGTAATATTAACCCAAAAACAAAAAATGGATCTCGCTAAAACTGCACCCGTAGAAGGTGTCGTAAAGTCCAACCCATTTAGCCCACCACCTTCGCTTGTAAAATTAGAAGCCATCCACACTTTTATATTTGCCAACATATTCCCGGACAAGGCACTCTCAACAAATACTCTCAATGATATTCTTTGCAGCACACTTTATATCACATCTCTCTCTGTCTCTCTGTCTCTCTCTCTCTCTCTCTCTCATCCTCAACCAATGGTTTGACATGAATGAACCCGTCAAGTTTTTATCAACTAATTCGATGCCCCATCAAAAAATGCTGACATCTTATTGAATCGCAGTAAAAGAAGATAAAAATTGCTTGCGAAAACAAAAGGAAAGATTTGTTGAGGAAAAATGGCTCACAGACATTTATTTCAGACTAGAAGAAATACTAACTTCATGAAACTAATCAGAAAATACAATCAAACCGCTCATACGAGCTTGAACTTCCTAAGCTTCGACGATTCTGTTTGTACTTGAGTCTGATCAGCATCAAATATCCTAGCCATACCAAAATTCTGAGATTTTCGGGGATTCGAAGCCGAGTTTCTTCGTGGAGGTAAAGAAGGCTGCACGCAACAGTTGATGTTTGTTTGTAAAACAAATAAATAAGGCTCTTTCCTTGTCCCACATAGGAAAGAAAGGAAAATTTTGATTTATTTATAAGTTAAAGTATTATCTTTTATTGTAAATAGAGAAAATGGGTGAATGTACTAGACCCTACAATACCCGCGTGCAGGTATCCGGACAAAACTATCCATTTTAGTACATGAAAATGTGTGTTAAAAATTGATAGTTTTCATGCTCAAAGAGTTGTGTCCGAATTGCAACTTTTCGGATATGAACGGTTCTGTCCGAATGGCGGTTTTCAGACACGAAGGGTTATGTCCAAATTGCAATTTTTCGAACATGAATGGGTGTATCCGTATTGGCAATTAGACACCAAGAGATGTGTTCTATTTGCTTATATATATTGGACAATTTTGTTCAATTAATCGTATGAACATAACTCTCTTCATTTTCGTCTTCCTTAAGAGAAAAAAACGAAATAGCCATTTTCTCAATTGTTTCACATAGAGTTTTAGGAGATTTACTGGAATTGCTATCCAATATTCTTACCGTGACTTTGTTGTATCTTGAAGGGAATTTGCCCAGTAACCTATAACAACTTCGTTGGGCAAATTGATCCTAAAATAGAGTGATTACACGCCTCAAAGTCCAACTACATTCCGATTCCATTTCCTCCAAATTTTTTTCAATAGCAACCCCAACGTGCTAACCAGGCTATTGTCGACGTTGTCGATGGTCTGCTTTGCTAGAAATCAAAAATCCGTCCAACTCAATAGAAGTTAAAGCTTGAAGCCGGAAACTAGCACGAAAATGATCTTTATGACGTTTAATTTTCTGTTGAAATTACTAACAGCTTCTATAAAGAATTTCGAAGACATAACATCTAACTTTCTGCTTAAACGTTAAGCATAATTCTAGTTGTTTATCAAGGATTGGAAAGAAAGAGCGCAGCACGGAAGTATGGAAGCATTTCAAAGAAGATAAGAGCGAGGCAACCCGAATAGCAAGTGGTCGAGGGTTCCATCAGGCACGTAGTTGGAGATTAATATCGCTTCCTTCTCTTTCCCTGGAAAATACTAATTAGCTTCACTAGGTTTCTATGTTGAAGCTTGGCTATTAATTCAACTTTCTTTTTGAATTCTTGTACGCCTTGTCTGGAGCTTCTAGATAGTTTCTTTGCCGCGATACTTTGACCACTAGGCAGAGTACCCTTCAACAAAGAGAAGATATAGGACCAAAAATTTTCAGGACAATGAGAACAACCTTTATAAATCCGTATTGTGAAAGGCAACATTCATACCACTATCTCGCTCTTTTTCAGAGTATCTAATTCATTAGCAGAAATTCCAAAGTGATGTTAATGTTGATCTTGGTCCATAACGCATGAGAAAACTGTTGACAGAGAACATCACACATATCTACTTGATGATTTACCGGTTTTTTTTTTAATTTCTAGCAGCAAATATGTTTTTGATTATTCATGACTTCCCGATTTTATGGAACAGCAATAAGTCTTACGTTGTAAATGCGACCCAACCCGCCTTCCCCTAATTTATTGTGATCTGAAAAGAAAGTTGTGGCAATCTCAGTTGTACCCACATCAAGTTGCAAGGAATGTGGTTTGGAAATTTCACTCCTGACTGTACAGGAGTTAAAGTAACAAGCGTCAACTTATCCGAAACTGTTGGTGTTTGATCTATCTAGCAAGAATGCAGGTAGAAAGCTTCACGGCAATGAAACAAGTTCATGAACTTCTTTAGCGTATAATAACGATTTTGAAAGTATTGGTGGAGCGCAAAATGGGATATAGTTTTTGGTTGGTCTTGCACTCACACCTCCAATCATCCTTGACTTTATTTATAGACCATTATAAGTGGTTTAGTGACCAAAATTTTTGCCATATTGTAGAGATAATATCAGAATTCTATTCAAAATTTTTGTTTCTTCGACAAGTATCTACTTCTCATGTATTTACAGCCACTTACTTTGATACTAGAAACATGTCTGTGCAATGCGACCTTCTTCTTCTGCATAGTTTCTCTCACTCCTATTCCTTCTTTTGAGAATGAAACCGACCGCGAGGCAATGCCAGAGTTGTAGGAATGATCGAAGCAAGTGTTCTTGATGAAGGTTGCCTTTTCTTTCCAAATGCAGTTTTCGGTTGGAGGCTTAACGTCTGTAGCACCATGACGTTGAACATGTATAAATATACGGCACCCAGGCAAATAAGACATTTTATATGTACAAGTGAAGATACAAGTGCGTTGCACCTGAATGGAAGTTTTTCTCTGTATCCATGAACTTCAGAAAATTTTTAGTCAAAGAACATGGTTTTCAAAGGTTTAAGGCATGTCCTTCATCTCCAGCAAGAAACGGAACTTATACATATGAGAAATTTATTCAGCACCCGAAATTTAATGGTTGTGCATTTGTTTAATTTTAGGAAAAAGTGGAAATCCATCTTAACGAAAATATCGTTTCATTAAGAAACACCATCTGAATTACTGTTAAAGCAAATATAGGAATGTGTCTATTCAAATTTACTTTGTAGATTAGAGGCAGTGTCTAATGTGTCTATTCACACTATTTCACTAACAGATGCAACTTCATAAAAAAGACACAATCTACTAATTAGTTGATGCAAACTAATTAAATAATAGAAGACATCAATATATCTGAGAGGCATAAATTGATTAGAAACAGTGTCTTTCCGGAATATGGCATCTATCTATAGGGCAATATAACTTAGGAAATGAGAAAATTTCTATAGATCCTTACAGTGGGACTTTTCTCAAAACACCCTCGTCGCTGGTCACAAAAAGCAACTTCTGGTGACCACAAAGACGGTCGTGTGAACATTTCCTGTAGTTGGACGGGTTTCCGTTTCCTTAAAAAATCATTTTCCCGTTAAGCCGTCAAAAGAGGCGGGAAATTGATAAAGAAATTGGGACAGAAGATAGAGCTAGGGTTTCAAAAGAAAAGTTGAAGGCATAATCCAATTGGCATGGAGGAAGAGAACTGCAGATTTGAAGGAGATTCCAATTGTTCCACCCCATGTGAGCTCTCCATTGAAACCTAGCTCAAGAACTCACTCTAAACTTCGATTGCTTCAACAAGGATTGACGGGATCCCTCTTCTCTTCTTTCAAAATTGATATAGGGTTTCAAGGATATTTAGGGTTTAATGTGGCATTCATGTTAGGGGTGAACATGGTTATAAGGTAGAATCGAGAATCAAAAAATCATACCCGTGGGAACCAGACCAGTTCTAGGTTGCAGAGTATGCAGGGAAGGTTCCAGCTTCAAAAAATTGGGGAACCGGTTCCAACGGGTAGATTTTATGTTTCAGGTTCTGGAAACTGGAACCTAGAACAATCTTTGTGTTTTTCTTGTTCTGTCATTGTACAATTTTGCAATATTCCATGGCATCCGACGATAAGTGTATAATCTTCCATTTCTTGCAATATCAATGATTGAGAATTTTACTTTGTTAATATTTTATATTTTTCGTATGTCTAAATATAAATCTATCTCATAATGGAAATCCAATTTTTTTATACATTAAGAAGAGAGCAATCTATTTTTATGATCTCTTTTCTATATGATATTATTTTCTGAGTTTTTATGATATACATATAGGAAAAAGGCGTAGTATATGTTTCAATAAAATAAAGCATAACTAACTCAACAACGTATTTGTGTTATAATCCACTCTCTTGATTCCTTCATGGTAATATGTGTTCATAAATTGATTTTTAGAAATTAAACTAATTGTATGAAACTTTAAAAATTAATAATGTTATCAAGATTGAAATAGTAAAATCATTTGAAATAGACATACTCAACTAAGATCCCTTTTTTTTTTTTGGTCGGATGGATCCCTTTAAAATCGTTGGATTAAAATAGTAAAATCAAATTAGACCTTTTGTACATATGTTGATTTTTTTACCTAAATAATGCAAATGATTTTAAGTTGAATTCTTTCTATGCAATAGTATGTCTTTACTAATATGTTCTTGTTGTATTCCTATCTGGTTCTACATTCCCATATTATAAAAACAAAATCTTCATAGAGGCTTATGTTGTTTGTGCATACTAAATTTCTAAATTTCACTTTTACCTTAATGCAAAATCTACAAAGAGGCTTATATTGATACTAGTATTTATTGCAAGAACTTTTTTTCGTCATAGATGTCAATTATTGAAGCCACACCATGTAGTAAAATCATTCATTTTCAATTACATCCAATATACTAGTATTGATATTGTAACAGTAGGCTTTCTTCATTTCTAAACAATATGTTGTGCCTCATGGTAGAGACAATTGAGTACAGTGGAGGCAAGATATATCAAGAGAATTTTCTTGGACATTAAGCTGTTAAAAACCCAATTCCGATAGTAGAGATCTTATATCTTTTATAAAGAAATTCGAATAATTTTTAATGTTTAATATTTTCAAATGCAACGTGCATATTCGTCAGCTTAAATTTAAACCTGAATACCTTGAAAATATTTCCAGACTTCGCTTATTATATAGGATAGTGAAGTATATATTTGAAAATTTCAAGTTTCATGTTTTTTAAAGAATATTATAATGGACAAATATCTTGCTATGGGACTATCATCAAAAATGCATTTTATGTTGATGTATGGTGAAAGCATGATTTTCTGCGCATGGTTGTATGTGACAAGATCTTTTTAGCAAGGCCAATGAAAGTGAGAGACTCGTCTGATGTTAATAAAGTAGAACCCTCCGTCCACATAATATATAGTACTGCGGACTTGAATGAAATCGATGCAAATAACGCAATAAATAACAACATTTACTAATAACACAATCATTGAACGAGATCAAACTTTAAGTATATTATATAGAAGATAGGAAACATAAGTTGCTCAATTATCTCGGCGTTGTAATATTTGAAAACAAGCAAGAAAGCGTGTTGAAAAAGTGCTATAGGGATGCAATGCGTTCCCATTGTAGGAATTATGGATGGACAAGAAGGAATTCAGGAGATGGAATGATATATAACAGATTAGCTCTTCGGGTTAGGTAATCTTGGCAGTTAGGAGTTATTTTTTTCTAAGAGGGAGAGGTGTTTTGGGGGATGAAGATTGCCATGGCTTCAAAAGCTATAAGTGAAACGTTAGTTCTAATTTTACCTTTTCATATGCTTGGGATTTCATTTAGAAAAGAAAATGTTTCATACTAGTGGATTCGGGTCCATAATCATGGGTTCCGATGTACGAAAACCTATAGTACATACCAATGAGGCCCTACATATTATTATTACACAAAAGAGAAATCAATTCTAGACATTGATACAATTATATCTGTTTTTCATAAATAAACTTGGGATTTGTGACTCCAGGTAAGATCGGTTTCGAATCATAAGATCCTTTTCCATCGGATAGGAAGAGATGTGCTATTTAAAAAATGGACTAAATGAGTGTGCATGGAGGAGAAGCTTCGATCGAAATCTCAAGATGGTGCATGTTTTGAGACATGAAAAAGATATCTTAAAAAAAAGAAAAAAAAATGAATCGATTATGTCCAAGAAAGACCCTCTTTTAAAAAGTGCATCTTAAAAAAAGAAAAAAAGATTAATCGGGTATGTCCAAGAAAGACCCTCTTTTAAAATTTGGATTTTTTTTGGTCGAATATAATTTGGATTTCAAAGGGTGCAAGTTATGCTCCTTTTGGAATTGTATATTATTACTTAATAAATGATTTTGTTCTTTTGCCAAAATCGAGGAACGCTAGCTATTTGAACAAAGCGGAAGACAGCAAAATTTGAAACATTAATTATCTGATAGTGGGGAAGTAGCTAAGAGATGTACCTGTCCGAAAAGTTAAGTCAAAGAATGTATGGATTACAAAATTCGACGATATAAAATAATTCTCCGGCAAGTAGCGTCAATCATGCGTGCCACAAGTTATAAGTTCGAGAAGAAAAGCATGTACAAAATCAGAAAGTTAGAAGAATCACCCGAAACTTGGCATTCATTATTTCACATTTTCACACACTCTCCCACGTTATATGTGAGGATTCTCTTTCCTTTTTTCGTATATTTTATCACCCTTGCAACATTAGCAGTCTATTAACAATGAGACCATAGCTCTACTGCTTTCACGGAAATAATCTATTTGAACTTTGAAGACAGTTGAGAAATTACTTTAAATTGATTGAATTACTGGGTATTTGAAAAAATGAGAAAGTATATACTATAGCAATAATTATGTAGACGTGACATGGTGGTATATCTGATGCAAGACATCCGTGATAGAAGATCTCCCCTTTCTCTCTCCTCTTAATTACGTCCACCGAAAGATGATTACGATACCATGCCATTAGAAGAATTAATCCTTCATTTCCTGGAAGTTCTTTGGGGAGGTCTTCTTTCTCCCTATTATGATATTCGCGATTGAAATTAAGGAAGTAGAGGAAGAAAATTAGTCCGACAGGTCTAATCTTTGTGGGTCCTAATCCTTTATGGAAATTAAGCAAATAAATCGAAGTAGACAAAGAAGATTAGTCCGACAGGTTGCCAGGTCTTCACTAATTATCAAGATTGTTTTATTTCAATTGGGAATGAATGAAAAGATTTGATTTCCCTGCTTTGTTTATATCAATGAAAGCTCGCTTGCTTACGGAGCAAAAAACAGAAAGATGTCCCTTTTGTGTATGATTTTAATGGATCCGATAGTGCTTACAATAATAATACCCAAGCAAAATAAATAGAATAAGAAAATATAGCGGATTTACGTGGTTCTATTGGAGTGATCTGTGTTCACAAGGAGAATAGCACGGAAATTCACTATAGATAACATATATAACAATCACACTAGAGTCACTCAAGCACTATTAGTGTTTCCCAACCCTAATTATAGCCAGTAACTTACACAGTGTTTAGCATAACAATTCCCCACAAAATAATTTTTCAAACTCACAAAATAATTCACAAATCTTACCAGATTGGCTTCAACGCTCTCAGATTACTTCAAGGTGTAGTTCACTAAAAATCAGCCTCTTTGATGAAGAAGACTCACTTCTTATACAGAAAAGAAATGTATCTAACATGACAGGTGTGATTTTTTTCTTGTTATTTTCAAATTTTGTAACGCCCTTAAAAACAATTGTAGTATACTAATAATGAGACATCGCTCTACTACTTTCACGGAAAAAACCTATTTTAACTCTCATAACAGTTCAAAAATTACTTAAAACTAACTGAATTACACAAATTAGTATAAATATAAAAAAAAAAATATAGCAATATACATATATATGATATGGTATATCTTATGCAAGACATGCGTGAAAGAAGATCTCCCCTTTCTCTCTCCTCTTAGTCTGTGAATCCTTGTCAACCGAACGTTGATTACGATACCATACTATGAAAAGAATCAATCTTTAATTTCCTAGAAGTTCTTCAAGGAGGTCTTCTTTCTCCCTATATTATGATATTCGCGTTTGAAATTAAGGAAGCAGAGGAAGAAAATTAGTCTGACTGGCCCAATCTTTGCTGATCCTAATTTTTTTTAAGGAAATTAAAGAATGATAAAAGTGGACGAAGAAAATTAGTCCTACTGTTGTTGGGGTCTTCGTTGATAATCAAGATTGTTTTACTTCAACTGGGAATGAATGAAAAGATTTGATTCCCCTGCTATGTTTATATCAATGAAAGCTCACTTGCTTATGGAGCAAAAAACATAAAGATATCTCTTTTATGTCTGATTTTCATGGATTGTGTTGCGCTTACAATAATAAGACCTTGGCAAAATAAATAGAATAAGAAAATATATTGGACATCAGACTAACGTGGTTCGGTCAGAGTGATCTATGTCCACGAAAAAAACAGCACTAAATTCCACTATAGATCAAGCAATAATAATGGAGATTACAATCACACCCAACCACTCTTAGTGTTTCCCAGCCCCAATTACATCTAGTAATTTATATAGTGTTTAGCCCCATAATTCCTTACAAAATAATCTCTCAATCTCACAAAATAATTCACAAATCTTACTGCATTGGCTTTAGCGCTCTCAAATTACTTCAAGGTGTATTTCACAAAAAATCAGCCTTTTTTATACTCTTCATGAAGAAGACCTAGTTCTTATATAGAAAAGAAATGGATCTAAAATAGGAATACCCCTTTTTAGGAAACCTATTCCAACTACAAAATATAATCAATTTAGAAAACCTATTTGAATTACAAAAGTTTCATTTTCGTACTCAAACTCGAGAAATATTTTCAATACATTATACGAATCATAATTGTGTATTCGATGTTGACACCTATTTCAATTTGCCCAAACTTAATTGCACAAAATTTAGAAGTTAATTTTCTTTAATTCCTAAAACAAAAAAAATATTTCTATTTTAATGCATTGCATATAGAAATTAGGTACATTTTATATTAATAGGGTCTATTAAAATGTTTTAAAAAAATTTTCAAAAAAAAATTTGAAAAAAAAAAAATTCGAGTCGGGGCCGAGCCGACCTGGCCCTTTTCTTTTTCTTTTTTTTCTTCCTCCACGCACGACCCGGCCCTTTTCCTTTTCTTTTTTTCTCCCCGCACGGACTAGGCCTAGCCCGGCCCGGCCCAACCCCTTCCTTCCTTCTTCCCCTCCGCCGGTTGTCGCTCTCCTTCCCCTGTTCTCCTCTGTTGCTAACGCAGAGCGGCGAGCGGCGGAGCAGCCCCGCCCCGTCCCTATCTGGCTAGAGCAGGGCCGAGGAAGCATGCTAACGGGACTGGCATTAATAGCCAGTCCCGTCCTCCCCGATTTCCCGGCCTCCCTCTCCTCCTTTTTCCTCTACCACTCCTCACAGAATCGACCCCCCCTCTGCATCGGCCTAAATGGCCGCGAAAGTCGCGGGCCAGAGTAGGCTGGTGCAGGCCATCGTCATGCAGACGTAACGGAGCAGGGGGGCACCGTCGTTCGCCTATAAAAACCGGAGAGAGAGACTGAGGTGAGGGTCGGCCGTTTTGAGAGACAAAGAGAAAAACAGAGAACAAAGAGAGAAGAGAGAGAATAGAAAGAGAGAGAGAGCATACTGAGAGTCCGTCGGCCGCGAGAAGGAATCCAGCAGCGTCGCCGTCGCCCCCAGATCGGCCGGAGACCCCCCCAGACGCGCCGTCGACCGGTGAGCCTCTCCCGGCCCCGACCGCCCCTGTTTTGCCCTGTTTTGGTGTCCGATTTGGCCGAGACTCGCGCCGGCCGTTTCGCGCAAATCCCAGCTCATACCGTCGTCCCCCACAGGTCCTACGTCGTCGCCGAAGGTAAGAACAGGTCTCCGGAGGACGGCGAGGCCTCGGAACAGGCCGAAATGCCCCTGTTTTAGTCCTGCACTCCAACTGTTTGATGAAATGCCCAATAAGGGCCCGTTTTGTTTGAGCTCCGGTCGGCTATGCCGAGGCTGACCGGAGAATTGGTTGACCCTGGGGAAGCTCTGGGATGGCCACTAGAAGCCGGGTGAGGTCAAAGTGTCACGCCCCGCACCCTACGAGCGCACGATCGTCCCTCGATGGTCGATCATTGAATGCGACGTCCCAGGCACGTCGCCGACTCAATCCAAACATCAGAGATTAGGCACGCGCGGAAACAAATAGAAACAACCCAAACAATTAATAATGACAAGGGGTAGCAGTAGCACGAAACAATAACTGTAATTCCTACTCTTGGCAGATACATACGACGCTCACAAAAAGACAATCCCAAGCTAGGCCACAACAACAGAATCACATTCCTCAAAAGAGACAATAGTTCACAAACTTAACTCCTCTACAAAAAGGGGAACTCAAAATACCGGGTACTTAACCCGTCCTCAATCTCCGAGATACCCTTGCAGCGTCTCCAATCACTCATGGTCGCGGATCTGAAATGGTTATATAATAACCGTGAGAACGAGTCTCAATAAGCAACCCCCTATACCCCACATAGGCCAATGCGTACCCAGACAAGTCGTACATGTAATTTACCCCATAACATATAGAATTCGCATCATTATACTTACCTTGCCATCAAGCTCATGTAAACTCTGCACGTTAGTTGTCACGTGATAATGCAATAATAGTAATTAAATAACACATCACAATCGCTCAAATACCAACCACACTTGCACTCAATCAATCCAACTAATTCAACCAGCCAATTCAATCACACGCTCAACCAACCAATTCAATCACACGCTCAACCAGCTAATTCAATCACACTCAATTCGCATGCATGGCCGAACATCTTTCTCACGACCCGCGCCACTGCGCCTCAGGTCCATTCTCATTGCCCGCGCCACTGCGCCTCAGGCCCATTTGGCACACCGGCCATTCATGCTTTCACACGGACCGCCGTCAACACGTCCCAAGTCTGTAGCCCTCCGATCAATCCGGGCTCAATTTCCAATGACCGACGTAAACACATCCCGGTCCAACACACCTTCAACGGGCCACCGTCAACACGTCTCAAGCTCGCATCCATTTGGCACACCGGCCATTCATGCCTTCACACGGACCGCCGTCAACACGTCCCAAGTCCGTAGCCCTCCGATCAATCCGGTCTTAATTCTAATGACCAACGTAAACACGTCCCGGTCAAACAGACCTTTAACGGGCCACCGTCAACACGTCTCAAGCCCGCATCCATTTGGCACACCGGCCATTCATGCCTTCACACGGACCGCCGTCAACACGTCCCAAGTCCGTAGCCCTCTGATCAATCCGGGCTTATAATCGACAGGCATACACACGCCATTCAATTCAATCAATTTCACGCCAATTGCACCCAACGATCCACATTCACAATTCAATTCAATTCACGGCACGCCACACCAACCCACAAACTCGATATTCAATCGGCCACATACGAACATCCAAATCATGCATATAATCTCATCCAATCCAACTAACACAATTATATAACAATATAATTAAATTAAACCATGCCCTAACCGTTCTAAACCCTAAACAAGTCCATAAAGTACCCAAAGTACTAGATAGGGTTTAGGAAGTCACTTACTTGGTTTTGGCCCGGAGAAAATCGGCTCGGGCCTAAAATGGCCCGGGTGAACAGTGTTGGACTAGGCACGGGCGCGGGCTAACGGGCGCGCTGGCCGGCCAACACGGGCACAGTGGCCGGACGGCGTGCCTGGCGCACGGGCGCGGTGGCCGAACGGCATGCCCGGGGCGCACGGCTGAGCGGAATGGGGGACGGGCCCGGGCGACGGGCCGGCTGAACGGGCGAGGCGCCGGGTGCACGGGCGAGGGGCCGAGTGGGACGGGCCAGGGGCTGAGCGGCGGGCGAGTGGCCTGGTCGCGCGGTGAAGGGTTGGCCACGGCCTGGGCAGCTGGCCCGGGCGACGACGGCGACGGCTGGGGCGCGGCGACCACGACCAGGACGACGGCGGCGACTGCTGGCGGGGTTGGGTGGCGTCGGTTGACCGGCTGGAGTGACGGCGAGCGGCGGCGAGCGGCGGAAAGCGAAGGGGGAGCTGGAGGGGAGTCGCGGCGGCGACAGGGGCGTCGGACGACGGCGACCGCGGAGCTCAGGCATCGGGGCGGTGCCGAAGAGTTGACTGGACGTCTGGACGGCGGTTGGGACTCGTCGGACGTGGCAGCAAGCGGCGGCGAGCCGAGCTTGCGCGCCTGGGAGGAGAAGAAGACCGAGTCGGGGCGAAGCTGCTGGGCGACGAGACGGCGCGACGACGACGCGAGGAGGACGGCGGCTCAGCAGCTGGTGGGGTGGCGTCGGGTGGAGGCGGAGGGACGGCGAGCGGCGGTCGGGCGAGCGGAACAGAAGCAGTAGCAGAACCAGTCGGCCAAGGATGAAGAAGGAAGGAGAAGAAGAAAGGAGAGAGAAGGAAAGGAGAGAGAAGGAGAGAGAGGAGAGAGAGAAGGTCTGACAGGAGGGGGAAAAAAATGCGCGTGAAGGGACACTTGCATGGGGGCCAACGTGCGCGGCAGTGGGGGAGGAGAGAGAGAAAGAGGAAAAAGGTCAACGCACTCGATTACAATTTAACGGACACGATTTGAATTCGAAAATGATCCAACGGTCCACAAAAATCCTAATTAATAATATAAAAAAAAGAGCCAAAAGAAAAAAATCCAAAACACACTACGAGGGAGGTCTACTAATCTAAATTCGCACCCGGTCAAAAATCCACTTTTCACATATCCCGGGTAATCTCGAGGCTGGCCACAATAATATCGACACCGTCCAATTAAATTCGTCCCGGAACTCCCAGAAATTCGACACCAAAATTTTGGGCTCTAAATAACGGCAAAATTCGATCGAATCCGATTCTAGCGAAATCTCAAATTTAAAAACAATAACCGGGAGTGATCAGTTCCCGGGCGAGATTTTACTATAAGCACACTGACGAATTACACGTTTTATAAATCCCAACTATGGGCCGAAATTCGGAATGTCACACAAAGTATGACATGGGTCCGCTGGCCAAGCTCCGACCGACGTTTGGGCTCAAACGAGACCCGGTCAGAGCTCGGCCGGGGACTCCCCCGGCCGGCCATCCGTCGACCCATCGCCCCCAGTCTCTTCAGCCTCAAGAGCTGATGAGACTGAGGCCAAAGGCCGAGCAAAACAGCAGGCAAATCGCCGGATTTCTGCCCGGCCGATGGCCTCCCGAGATTAAAGGCTCGGATTTTGGCCTGAACCGGCTGGCGGCCCAACCGGACCGGTTCGCTCGCCCAATAGGGCCGGTTCGACCCGGTCGAACCGGGCCCTATTTTGGCATTTTCCACCGGACCGGGCCCTAACCGGTCCCGATCCGGCTCGGGACCCGGGTCAACGACCCGGGTTGACCCCTGACCCGGTTCGGATCTGGAGATCCGACCAGGGTCAACGCGATGGGTCAGTTCCAACCGATCCGGATCCGCCGACCCGACCCGATTTTTAATATTATATTACTATTTTATTTTATTGTAAAAAAAATTTAAATTTTCTTTTTCTTTTTCTTCGGTATTTACTTCTTTTTTTTAAAAAAAAATTTAAATTTTTTTTTAAAATTATGTGATATATCATATCCGAATGTCTTAATTTATTGTTGTATTATTATGCATGTTGTTATAATTTTATAAATTGTCATGTTTAAATTAGATAAGCCTATAGGGTTACGCAGTAGTAGTTTGCATGTCATTTTTTACTACCGTTTTGTTATTATTATGCATGATTTTAATTAAAATACAATTGCATAAATTGTTGTGTTTTGAATGTCATCTGACTTAGTTAGAATTAGAACCTAAGGCTGCATATTTATTTTGACTGCTGATCGTTTATGATTATGCACTCGCTTGATCACCTCACATGTTAGGAGAAAGGTCCTAAAATCAATTCAAATTGCTTGACAAATGTTTTCAGAAATGAACAGGGTAAAAAGGTACCGAAAGGGCATTAGTTATCCAACTAGTGTAATCAAGTCCCCGAACTCAGTTAATCTCTAGTTCGCAGGAATAGGGTGATTCTCCCATCATCTTATTTGGGTTTCTAATCGACCCACCCCAAATCGATTAGTGGCGACTCCTTGGTATAAATCACTTGCATGTTAAATACTTAAACCCTAAGTCGCGATATGATATGGGCTTGGGAGAGCCCGAGTTAAGTCCCGACCCTAAACTTAGCACGCACCAGGCAAAACCCCATTTTTTGCACATGTTGTCAAAAAAAATCGGGAGATCGGTCGTGACATTCGATAAGAAGAACACGTACAGTATTAGAAAGTTAAAGAATCACTAAAAACTTGAAACTCATTATATTATATATTTTACACATTCACACACTCTCCCACATGACAGATATGACTTTTTTCTGGTCTTTTTCAAATTTTTTTACACCCTTGCAAACATTTGTAGTCTACAAACAATGAGACGTCACTCTACTACTTTCACGGAAAGAGCATGTTTGAACTTTCTTAAGTGTTCAAAATTAGTTAAAATTGATTGAATTACAGAAATTAGAAAAATATATATATAAATATATATAGAAATAATTACATATTCATTGATATGGTATATTGAATGCAAGATATGCGTGAAATAATATCTCCCCTTTCTCTCTCCTCTTAGGCTGTGAATCCTTGTCAACCGAAAGTTGATTATGATACCATGCTATAAGAAGAATTACTCCTTAATTTCTTGGAAGTTCTTTAAGGAGGTCTTCTTTCTTCCTCTACTTCGTGGAGGCTTATGTTGTTTGTGCATACTAAATTTTTAACTTCATTTTTTACCTTAATGCAGTAACTTATAAATTGTTCTTATTTATTGCATACAACTTTTTTTCGTTATAGATGTCAATTATGAAAGCCACACTATATAGCACAATCAATTATTTTTAATTAAATCCTGATACCTTAAAAGGATTTCCAATCTTAGCTTACTGTAGAATGGTGAATAATATATTAGAAAATTTCCAGTTAAATTTTTCTTACAAATATTGTAATAGATATGTAATATGCTATAGGACTATCATGAAACCTGCATTTTATTGATCATTACTTAAGCCAATCGTACCAATATTACCCAAATGCCCATTGTCTTATCTCTGAGCTTAGGAGGCAAGGCACTTTCTAATATAATTTATAAATTATCAATGCAAAGAGTATGGAAAAGTCGATTCATTTAACACACATGATTCTATCGGATCAAAACACATCTTCTCCTGATCGTGCTGCATGATATGATATAACTCAATGGTAATTATATTTCAAAAACATGGAATTTTGAAATATCACCATATTGAGTACATAATTACTTGTAATACTTTGTTATATGGTAGACTATACCACAATGAAATTTGCATAATCTGAGTCTTTGCTATATCTTGACATATGGTGAAAGCCCACTAAGTTTGAGAGAGTTGTCTTATTGAAGTAAAGTACGACCCTACGTTCACATCATATATAGTACTATGGAGTTGAATGGAATCGATGCAGAAAATAATATTTGTCTATAACACATTTGTTCAATGAGATCAGTTTCATGTGTACTATAAAGAAGAAATAAAGCATGAGAATAAGTTGATAAAAAGAAGCAATGTACAGGTTGATAATAAGAAATCAATAATCTTGGCGATGCAAAATAATTGAACAATATAATTAAGTGCATGGAAAGCAAAATGAACATGATAGTAATATATAGCAAAAAAGGGGAAAATTCCATTGCTTTTTTTTCTCGACAAATCACATTGTGTAAGTAATTGAATTTTCTCGAAAATACAAGTTGTGCTCATTTGGAATTGCTTATTTACAATCAATGATGGCTTTTTCTTTTGCCGGAATCAAGGAACAAAAGCTATCTGAGAATACAAAAAAGCAAACAAAGAGGGAGGCGGGAGAATTTGAAATATTGAAAGTAACAAGAGATGTAGCTGTAGAAAAAGTTAAGTGAAAGAATGTCCCGCCCCGCACTCCTCGGCGCGCCACATCCCTCGCAAAGGTCGATTCGTGTGCGACGTCCCAGGACGCGTCGCCGACCCAACACCCAACACAGAGATTTAAAGCACATGCGGAAGTAATTAAAACCACCCGTACATTAAAATACACCTGACCAAGGATAGCCACACAACAACCAGCACGGATAAATATACACGTGTTTTGACATCGGGAGACATATATAATATTCATATACAGCCCACACTCAAAAATCAAAAGCGGGTACGTGGCTCGGCGATCAAACACTATATCTAGCCGGGGCTCCTCCCAAAACGTTTCAATACGCCTGCCATCCTCAAGGCTGGGGTTCTGAAAAAGTGGGTTTCAACAACAGTGAGAATAAATCTCAGCGAGTAATTCCCTAAACCTAAATTAGGCTAAAGTGCACCTCCTGACGAGTACTAAATCAACACACCAAGCAAATGATAATTGACTTAGGCCCTCGGGCCCAAATCCAACACTCACCTTGCCCTGCAGGTTAGGCACTTACAGATCAAGCATAAAACATAGGACCCAGTCGCAGCACATGTACACATCATTTGGTCACAACGCATGTCATGCTTATGCTCGTGCTCATACGCGTGCTCACGCCTCATCAATGCATTTTCGCACGCTTGCACTCTAGCATACTTGCCATTTATCAATTTCTCCTCCGACCCGCGTTAAACGCATCAGGTCCGACCCGCGTAAAACGCATCAGGTCTATCACTATCCAACACTTCCTGGCCCGCGTAAACGCATCAGGCCCAGTGTCTCTAGCCCGCGTAAACGCATCAGGCGCAACACCGATCTCCATATACGGACCGAACCCGCGTAAACGCATCAGGTTGGCCGTCTTCCGGCAATCCGGGCATCGTCCCGCGTTAAACGCCTCAGGACGGGTTCACTACCCCGCGTAAAACGCATCAGGGTTTATTGTGATCACACATTCACAAGCACCAATTTTTCATCTGAACCCCGCGTTAAACGCATCAGGGCATTTTAGGTGATCACAATGCACATGTCACTCGAGCACACTTGTAAATGCACATGCCGTGCCAATGCTCGTGATGCAAACTCATGGCCATAAACTTCACACTCGGGCATTCACTTGCACCGCACCACTTACTCAAATCATGATGCAATCATGCGCATTTGCACCACGCATATTCAATTTCATAAATCAACATGCCCAATCAACATATTAGCATGACCATGAAAGCAATTCAAAGCACTCTTGCACGGCACATAAATCACACAATTGAGTCAACATCAATTCACGCACTCGAGGCCCGGTAAGAGACTCCATTCTTAGTCACACTAGGCACGTGACACGGCACCACAAAATTGATCACAACCCAGTACAAATCAGCCACTTAGCCCGCCAACCTAAACATTCCCGATAATCACACAATTAACCTCCAAATTGATCGCTCATAGACCAATCCAAACCCGGTATGGACAGCCACCAAACAAATCGTCCTAGGCCAACAAATGTTCTCGAAACACTCCATTTGACTCCCCAAAATATCACTCAAATCAGCCACCATGAAGACCAAATGAGGCGCGCACTAAAATCCACATTTTAAACCCGAAACTTCCCAAACTTGGGCTAATCCGACCCAAATCTGTCCGGCCAATACTCGGCGCTTCTCAGGCTACTAAACCTCCATTCATTCATCACACTAACCCCATAGAACAGCCACCAAAACAGCCGCCATAACAGGCACCGTTTAGATCACAAGTTTCTCCCGCCAAATTCACAATTTGTACCCGAACCAAGGCGTCGACGCTCAGCCACTATCCAGCACACCACAAACCACTAAACCTCGATTAGAACATCATGCTAACCCACCGAATGCGCCACAACATCAGCCCTTAACAGCCTCCACAAACTAACCCCCAAATTGATCGCGCCTTGTCCGATTCAAACCCGATATGGACAACCACCAACAGGTCGCTCTAGGCCACTAATTATCCTCAAAACGCTCCATTTAACTCCCCAAAATAACATCCAAATCCGTCACCACGTGGACCAAACTAGGCGCGCTCTATAATCCCCAATTGAACCCGAATTAATCCGAACTCGGGCCGATTCAATCCAAATCTGTCCAGCCCATATATCACGCCTCTCGGGTTACTAATTCTCCATTAGTTCATCATACTAATCCACCAAATCGACCACAATCACAACCCCTAATCACCTCCACAATTTAACCCCTAAATCACCCTAATTAAACCCTAAATCCCGTCTAGAAATGTAAATTAGCCTAATTAGGGTTTAGGGTCAAACTCACCGGGTGTCCTAAGCTTGAAACGGCCAAACACGCGATGAAAAGGGGCTGGGCAGCGGCGGTCCCTTGCCGGAACAGTAACGGCGGCGGCGGCTCCGGCGAACGACGCGAACAAAGGCGACGAACTAGACGATTCCGCGGCTTAGGGAGGGGAAGGGACACGGCCAGAGAGTGTGGGACGGCTGGGCGAGGCTGGGTGCGACGGTGGTGGCGGCGGAACAGCTCCGGCGGCGGCGGCGAGGGCGTCCAGAACAGGGGAGGCGTCAGGGAGGAAGAAGAACAGGAGAGGGGAGAGATGGCTATGGGTGGAAGGACTGCCGGCTGAGGAGAGAGGGACGGCGGCCCACGGCGACCTCGCGGCGTCGACGAGGCGGCGCGGCGAGCTGCTGTTCGCGCGCCTCGCGGGCAGGTCGGCGACGGCGCGACGGCTGGCGGGAGGGCGGCGACGAGCTGGTCCGGTGAGTTGGGGCGAACGGCGACGGGCAAGCAAGGAAAAGAAATGAAGCGCAGCGGCGTCGGGCAAAGCGAGCGAGAACGAAGGCGAACCGGAACCAAAGCGAGTTCGGGGAAGGAAGAAGGAAGAAGAAGAAGAGAAAGAAAAAGAAAGAAAGAAAAGAAAAGAAGAGAGAGAGAGAGCAGGTGGGAGTTGGTGAGCTGAGGGGACGTTGGCAGACGTGCGCGGAGGAGAGAGAGAAGGAGAGAGAGAGAGGGAGAGAGAGAGAATAAAAGGAAATATTTGAACATTCAAATATTAATCGCGATCCGATGGCCCAATTTAAAAACCGAAAGTGGTCTACGGGTCCAAAATAAGCCTCGCACATAAAAAGGGACAAAGGCCAAATTAATTAGACCAAATCATAACGAGGGAGGTCTACCAGTCCAAATTCGCACGTGGTCAAAAACTCTCATTTTTCCATCATTCCTGACAATCTCAACGTTGACTACCATAATATTGACACCGTCCAATTTATTTTGTCCCGAAACTCCCGGAAATCGACTGCCAAGTTCGGGATCCAAATAACGGCCAAATTTGATCGAGTGCGATTCTAGCGAAATCTCTAATTTAAAATGATAACCGGGAGTGATCAGTTCCCGGGCGAGATTTTACTATAAGCACACTGACAAATTACGCGTTTTATAAATCCCAAAAATGGGCCGAAATTCGGGATGTCACAAAGAATGTATCATTTTTACAATACAACAATACTAAACAATTGTACATATTCGAGAAGAAAAGCACACACAAAATCAGAAAGTTGAGAGAATCACTAGAAACTTGACATTCATTATTTCGCATTTTCACACACTATCCCACGTTACGTATGAGACCTGGTATTACTTTTGGAGAAAGAATCTGTTCAAACTTTCATAAATGTTGACAAAAGAGATTGAATTGTCGATACTCTCGAAGAATAAAAAAAGTATATAACACAATAATTATTACATACAATATGACCTGGTATGCTCGATGCAAGACATGCGTGATAGATTATCTCCCCTTTCTCTCTCCTCTTAGGCAATGTGTCCTTGTCAACTAAAAGTTGATTACAATACTATGTATAAGAATAATTAATCTCCAATTTTCTGGAAGTTCTTTAAGGAGGTCTTCTTTCTCCCCCTCTTTGAAATTAAGGAAGTAGCATAAGAAAATTAGGCCAACAGTCCTAATCTTTGCAGATCCTAATCCTTTAAAGAATTTAGCGGAATAAATCAATGTAGACGAAGAAGATTAGTCATTCAGGTTGTCGGGTCTCCACCGATAAACTAGATTAGTTTACTAGGAACACAAAGTTCCCATAATCCAATGGCTTGACTTTTTTAGATTGTAAATTTTCAAAATGGCAAGATATTGCGTGAAAGAGGAGCTAGAACTATAAGCTAGGTAAATTCCCACATTGTTCAAACATGGGAATATTAATTTTTTTGTAAAGTTAAAAGGATAGGAAAAGACGATCAGTACAGTAACCCCTTTAGGTAAATTCCCACGTCGTAACTATGTGATGCAACTGAGCCATTTGGAGGTTTTCTCATGACGTGCATCAAACTTTTGACCTCCTAGAAATATATCCGATTTACCACTATGCCAACACTTTGGTAGTTGAGCACGGGTTGGTTATTGCAGGCTTTGTACCCTTTTTTTTTTTTGCTAAATTTGCAGGCTTTGTACCTACATGCAGTTTAAGAATGTTCCATTTTCGTCCTTGTACATGCAGTTATTTTTCAACGAATACGTAATATTTTCATGGCATTTGTATAAGAAATCTTATGAAAATGTCAATTTGGGACAAATTATTGATTTGTCATTCTTACGTTTACATGTGTGCACAATCTAAATTACGACCCCATTAAGATTAATTCCATCATACGCAAATAATTCCACATTTACATTTGTCAGTATAAATCCACATAGAAGTATCTCGGGCTACTTTAAAAGAAAAATATCATTTTTAACGATTAAATATAACTTTAACTCGCTATTATATAGCTAAAATATTTTCAGAAAAGTGATAAGAGACCTTCACATTTTAGTCTTACTACCAGCAACTCAACATCATAATGACCGTAAAAACTTGCATACGATGGCACTTCTCTTAATAAGACTTTCAATCATATTGGGAAAACTTGTACAATTTAGAAATTTCCAATTAAAAATTGGATTTAATTTGACATTCTCTTAAGACTTTTGATTAAGATGTGAAGTTAAGTATAACTGGAACAAAGTACAAGGACCAAAATTTTTAATATTCCTAAAACTACGCGGATCAAAAGTGTAACTTTTTAAAAAATTTGTACATATAGGGGCCAATGTCGATTTGCCAATGTTGACTTAGCATATTTCGTCCACGTTTTGGCGGAATATTGATATTATATCCCGAAACTATTGCCGGAGATTATTTGGGGGACTACATTATAACGAAGTATAGTAAATGGACCAAAACTGAATTTGTCTAATAGTATGGGGACAATTCTTGTAAATTTACTAAGGTTTACTAGATTTTGCAATCATCACTTTACGTGCATGGGCAGACTAGAATAATTAGGCTTTGTGAGAACATAGGACTGACTGGTTACAATCTACCGACCACGCTCCAGATTTAGGAACTCTATTATACATCGAAAAAGTTCGATTCTTTGATTTGTGGTATGAACAGAAGACCAACCAATTCACTGATGGCGTGCATAACGAACTCTATTATCATCTAATGCAGGGACGAAGCCAGAATATCGAGTCAATGGGGTCAATCATCTAGAAGCACTATGTCATGAAGTTCTCAATTTAGAACAAAGAAAGTGTTAGAATATAAATATTAAACCACACCTTCATCTAATAGCTTAAGCTTTTAGAACAGTTGGCTGTGGTCTCACATAATATAACGTAGTATCAAAATAGAAGGTCATGAGTTCAAATCTTTCCAAGCCTCATTTGTCATCTCCCCAATTAAATATATCCACGCTTAGTACTAGTCAAAAAGACCAGACTAAGCGTGAGGGGGAGTGTCAGAGTAATTAAATATTAAACAACGCATTCATCTAACAGCTTAGGCTTTTAGAATAATTGGCAATGGTCCAATAAAATCTCACATGGTATCAGAGCTAAAGGTCCTGAGTTCGAATCTTTCTAGGCCCCATTTGCTTTGTTTCCCCAGTTAAATATGTCCACACTTAGTACTAGGCAAAAAGACCAAACTAAGCGTCAGGCGGAGTGTTAGAATATAAATATTAAACCAGACCTTCATCTAACAGTTTAAGTTTTTAGAACTGTTGACAGTGGTCCCACAAAATCATAGAAAGAAAATAAACTTTAGTATTTTTGGTTGATTTAAGTTCAAGGAAAGGTCCATGGAGTGATCAAACTACTTATAACATTCATTAGAACACAAACCTTAGTATTAGTGCTCAATCTCATCAATCGGTTAGATAGCTAGAATTAAACAAAAAGAATCACCACAAGGTTGGGGGACCGTCAAAATAAGTTTGAGTAACTCCTCTAAGTAGCTCAAAATTCTTATATAGGCAAGCGCAACGTACTTCAAATTCGAAATGTCTTAGAAACAATTGCACTAGCATCGCATAAGTACATGCACGGTCCAAGTGCTCGGAAAGGACTTTCGATTTGAATTTATCATAAATGTAATCAAGCCTTTCATAGAGAAGAAAATGAGACAATGTTTCCGATAATATTGAGTTTCATCTAAAACTAATAACGTACCCAAGTGAAGTTCATGTGAGTAAACTTGCATATACGCACACACTTTTATTATGAATAAACTGAGTATAGCCGTCTTGACCGGAGAACATGGCAGATAAGACAATGATGCAACTCATAGAGAATTCCTATGAAATCTGAAGCTATGCATAAAAAGGTAAATAAATCTGGTCATTTAAGGAAAGGAAAAATTTCAATTAAGGACCCCAAGTGGGGTCAAATTCTCAAAAGAGGGCCCAAAGTGAACATAGTGTCAAATAAGGGCCTGAAGTGCCCAATCAGTCTCAAATAAGGACCCGAAGTGCTCAAAAAGTCTCAAATAAGGGCCTGGGTCGCCGGCCGGCCAAAATACCCGTCGGCCGGCGAGAATGTTACTATTCCGGCACCGGAACAGTAAAATTTTTATTTTTTTTTTATTTTTTCCTTTCTGTTTTTCCTTTTCTGTTTTTTTTCTTTTCCTTTTCCTTTTCTTTTTTTTTTCTTCTCTTCCTCCGCCGGCCATAGCCGGGGCCGGCGGAGGTCGCCGGCCTCAGGCGAGGCCGCCCTCGTCGGCGTCGGGCGAGGGCCGTCCTCGCCTGGGCTGGGCGAGGTCGGCCTCGCCAGTTGCCGGCGAGGTCGAGCCTCGCCAGATCTGGCAAGGGCTCGGCCCCGTCGGCCGCCGGGCGAGGACCGCCCTCGCCCAGCCCAAGTGAGGGCCGCCCTCGCCCAGCGCCGGCGAGGGCTCGGCCCCGCCGGCCGCCTGGCGAGGCTCGACCTCGCCGGCGTCGGCGAGGTCGGCCTTGCCGGTTGCGAGGCGAGACCGGCCTCGCTCGGACGCCGGCGAGGTCGAGCCTCACCCAGATCTGGCGAGGCTCGACCTCGCCGGCATTGGGCGAGGCCGGCCTTGCCGTTGCAGACGAGACCGGCCTCGCCCGAGGCCGGCAAGGTCGAGCCTCACCAGCGGGCCTGGGGCCGAGTCCTCGCCCGGATCTGGCGAGGCCGACCTCGCCCAAAGATAGGCGAGGGCGGCCCTCGCCCCGACGCCGGGCGAGGCGGCCCTCGCCCGGACGCCGACGAGGCGGCCTCGCCCGGAGGCCGACGACCTCTGCCGGCCCCGGCTATGGCCGGCGGAGGAAGAGAAGAAAAAAAAAAGAAAAGGAAAAGAAAAAAAACAGAAAAGGAAAAAATAATAAAAAAATAAAAAAGTTACTATTCCGGTGCCGGAATAGTAACATTCTTGCCGGCCGGCGGGTATTTTGGCCGGCCGGCGACCCAGGCCCTTATTTGAGACTTTTTGAGCACTTCGGGGCCTTATTTGAGACTGATTGGGCACTTCAGGCCCTTATTTGATACTATGTTCACTTTGGGCCCTCTTTTGAGAATTTGACCCCACTTGAAGTCCTTAATTGAAATTTTCCCTTTAAGGAAACAACAAGTGGACACAAACATTTGCTATAAAACAGCCCAAAATTAGAAAAGAACCCTTGAAGCCCAATGATGGATTTTGAGGCTGAAAACGGGCTCGAATTAGCTTAGGTGGAGAGCTCTGAATTGATATTATGGATCGAATAACCCAGCCCATAGATTAACAAATGCATCCATTCTATTTCAAGACAGAAGAACTCCTGATATATTCAATCTTGTGCCTTCATACTCTGCAGACGAAAAGAGGAAGCAACTGGAACAAAACATTAGAAACTACAAGGAAGTACAAATTAGGGGGCACATGTCAATTGCATTCTACATTACCTTTACAATTCACAGGCATATAAAAACAATTCCCTAATTATAAACTTCAGAGTAATGCTTCGCGAGCGCTTTCCTCTTCCGGGAAGCATGGTGTAGCTTGATCTTCTTCTTCTTCTTCTTGCCTGAAATTTTCCCATCAGAACCAAGAGGCACAACACCTTCGAAGTTCAGCCCATGATGTTTGCTCTTCTTACCCCACGTTTTGTATCGAACCCGAGTTGCTAGACTCACCTTCAACTTGGCCGTCGCGTTCGCCACCGCACGACCAACGTCACTCCAGATCCGCAAATCCTTTGCCGCCGCGTCGTGTCTCACACGAAGAGTGTTGTCCTTCCCTTGGAAGAACGAAGTTATCACGTCGTCGGCAATCGCATCTTGCCCGAAAAAGAACGACATGAGGATGTCGTCGTAGTAGACTCCGGAGTCCTTATTCGGATTCTGAATGTCGAGCTCGTAGGTCAACGAAGTCGAGCCGTTCTGAATGTTGTTCGAGGTCGGAACGGAGAGGTTCACCACCGTGAAGGAAGGGTGATTGGGACGTAGACTCAGCCATATGCAAAATGCGAGGATGGCCAAGAGAGAGAAGATTTGAAGCAGCCATACATAGAAGCTCCTTGCGTCAGAAGTGCAGATTTCTTGGGTAAAATCAGAGAAAGGCCATGCCATTTTTGGTTGAGGAAGACGATTATGTTACTGAGAGTAATAGATCTGTGAGAGAAAAAAGGAGGTGAACAGGATGAAGTGCCAGCATAATATTTCTGTGGAATCTCATTGTATGCCTAAGGTATAAGCCAAGTTCATAGAGATTAAAGTATTAGTGGAACATATGCTTTTCTTCTCAAGGATGATGATGCTTTTCCTCTTTAGGAGCTTGTTGGGTCAGCATGATAGAGTTTTTTTTTTTTCCTTCAAAGTTAGCACATCATAAATATGATGGGCTAATTCCAAAAAAAAAAAAATTTACCTTGAGTGACAATTTTGGCTCAATTTTTTTTTGTCTCAATAAAAATTACTAACTTTTACTCAAATCACAAATATGATCCCATTAACCAAAGTTTGAGATCTTGTAGATTCTTACAAGCACTTTGGCAAGGCACAGGTTTAGAATTTCTTTCACTATATTTCCCAACAAAATCCATTTATTAATGTCCATCACTAGAACCCGATATATTAAATGAGATCAATTGAATGTCAATTCGACGTAGACTTCAAAGTTTTAAGGGGAGGGCTTGGGCTTATTTTAGAAAAAAGGTTCTGCTCGTGAGCTTGGCAAATCTTGTCTATGGTGTCTCTCAACAGGTGGTGGTCCACAATTTCATATTACGACAAAACGGTGGAGGCTGATCGAAGAGATTCAATCTTGAGATCTCTTTGACTTGCTGGTGAAGTAAAATAGACCTTAAACAACTTCACCGTTATTTTTCAAACTGTGGCTTAGAAAAAAAGATAATGAATAGTGCTTAAAATCTAGCTTGTAAATGACGTGGATTTATTACTGAGGTAAAATAGTCATGTTAGACAATTAACGATTCCAAGTCAACGGGACCAGATTTGGGAATTAAGTGAAAGTTGGTAATTTTTATAAAACAAAAAAAGTTCGGATCAGAATTGTCAGTCAAGCTAAAGTTGATGCTTTTTTTTTTAATTAGGCCTAAATATGATGCCACATTGCAACTTTCCAGAATGGATTATGTAAAGGATTTATCAAGTTCACTGTCAATGTAAAAAATTCTTCACATATTCACGGTTGAATGGTGAACATATGAAAATGATTTGATTGAAAAACTAACCCCGAATACACATGTCGCTCATTCAACGTTGAATTTTTACACAGATAGTGGATCTAACAATAATTTTTATATAAAAGTCATAGCACTTTTAGCTTGCAATTAAGAGAGTTCACCACATGAATTTTAAGTCTTGAGGTTGCAAATCATTCGATTATTACTCATACCTTACATTATAACTTTGTAAGCACTTTTTCTTCGAGCATCTACAAGCTTACAAGAAGAGCTCAACTATGTTGTGCTGTTCTCTAATGTTGTTTGCCACTTAATCTTTCTTTTCCTAATTTTCCTAACTTTTTCTCTTTTCACCACCTTCGCGGTGGAAGTGATGAATTCCATAACTATGCGATCATCCCCCGGCTGATTTTATAATTTATCTTTCAAAGGACGATTATACTATTATGTTTTGAAAACATGGATTTTTTCTTCGTGCCGGTAGAATTCTGAAAGAATTTTGTATGTATCAAAAGAACTCTTCCTAAGAAAAGTTGCTTGTCCCTTGATTTCCAGATAATTTGTTGGTAATTACAACAAATTATACACTTCTATTATTTTATTTTTTTGATAACCGAGGTGTCCGCGCGGCCGGCGAGCTAGAGCTCAAACCAGCGGTGATGCCCAACTAGTCCTCGAGGGGGGCTAGCGCAGTATACACTTCTATTATTTGTATTAACTTTTGTTTGTTTTTCTTACCAACGTTTTAAATTTATCAACTGGTGTATCAATTTATTAATCTTTATTTAAGTGGCTTACCAGTTTTTTTTATTGAATTATTAACTAATTTTATGTTTTTAATTCTCATTTTAATTACTCACAGACTTATTTTTGTCTTTTTTTTTTATCAAATTTTCTTATTATTTACTGACTTTTATTTGTTTCCCTTGGCACTTAAATTCATCAACTCTATTACTAATTTGGGTTAATACAACCAAAAAACCCAAACTAATAAATTCATGCCACATTTACCCCAAGTTAATTTTCTTGTCACAAAAAATCTCAAATTAATACTCATGTGCCACATTTATCCCAAACCTAATTCGTGTCATAAAAAATCTCAAATTGGTACACTCATGACAAATTTACCTTCCAGTACCTTCTGTCCAATATCCTCGTTGCAAACTACAACAACAAATGTTGATAAATTTATGAAAGTGTCATAAGTTACCAACTAATTACTTGAAAATGAAGTAACGGTCATTTTTTTACCATCAGTTTTTTTGGCATTTACCAACATTTATTGAAATTTCTCAGCACGAAAAAATCTGATTATTTTGGCACCAAACAATTGAGTCTTGCTCTTACTAAAGATAATATGTCCAAATCTGATACTTGGAATAAGATGTCACCTTTTAGGTTGAGAAATACTTATGTGATTCTCCTTAATCTTCTGTGAGAATAACAGTCTGTTTTGAGCCATAAAAAATAACTAAAAAATAATTAAAAATTCTTATGGCATCCATTCTTTCAAGAATTTGTAGCTCACGACATGTTGTTATTCTAACAGTAGCCCAAAACCTATTATGCTAGCAAAACCCCATTAAGTTTTACCATTATATAACAATGGATACTATATGAGATGCATACATCTGCAAGACATTTGTGACCAAAATCTAATGCATATCATCGTACTTCCTACAATACCAAAATAATTTTTCTCGACAGATCAGTAACATTGTCCTATTAAATAGTTACAAGACAAATTCCTTCACAGATTCACGAAAAGAAATAATACACAAATTGTACTTATACTTCTTAATCAGAAAAACTAAATTACAAAGTTACTAATGAATTATCAACTGAGGCAGGAAATCCAATCATCACTTCGGAAAAAAGGCTAACAAGAACCAAATCAAGTAAAATAAACCGGACATCTCTTGTCCTTGGAAATAGGCAAGATGGACCCATCCGCGCCCACAGCGACCGGACAGCTGGCGTGCATCCGATGGGTCTTGCTCGTCCACGTCGATACCTTGAATCGGATGGCCGACGTTAGGTCCAGCCGGAACGTCACGCTGCCCGCCGCACGATCGCTCAAGAACTCCATCCAGTGCTGACTGGTCACGGTCAACGTGGCCCCACTCAACACGTCGGCAACGGTCGTCGTGGTCTTGGGCTCCTGATCCAGCGTAGCCAGCAACGACTTCGACCCGATCTTTTGATCCCTGTAGAAAACCGACCCGTCCATCGCGTCGTAGTAGATCGCGATGTGCTGGTTCGAGTTCCGGAGCGTGACGTTGAACGCTATCTGCGCGTTCTCGAACCCGTTCTCCTGGCTCAGGCCCGGGACCGAGAAGTCGTGGATGTGGAACCGGGGCCGGTGCGGGCGGAGGCTCAGCCACAGGATGAACGTGATGATGCCTAAGATGAGGAGGAGGCTCAAGAAGATGGAGCATACGAGCTTGGAGACCCGGGTGGCGAGGCTCTCCTTGACGCGGTGCACGTAGTAGCGCGTCGTGTGGTGGCGCTTCATGGGCTTTGTTGGTGTGGTGGCGGAGTGAATCGGTACCCGGGTAGGGCTCCACATTGTCTCCTTTTGTTTCTTTCTTTCGTCGCCTGAGGTAGAGAGAGCAGCGATCGAAAAATTAAAGGCCAGTGAGACGAGGCGGCGATCGGAGTTGAGTGTTGATGAATGTGTAGCGAATGGTGGAAGAGAATTTATGGAGGGGTTTTTGATAGGAGAAAGAAAGGAATAAGAGTACGGTATCAAATGTTGAGCATGTTATCTACGACACAAAGGATCGATACTGTAGTTGTGTAGGTGAGCAAGCAAGGCAGATACTACTTCTGAGCTTTGTGCTGTACACTTTATCGTTGTCTGCAGCAACCAATAATAAACAAAAGGGTGCATTTACCATTACGATTCGAACCAGCCATGGGCACATAAACCTTTATCCTTTTTCACGTGAGTTGATACCTATGTTCTACTTTATGGCCATGTCTAAGTCACACACACACGCGCACACGCACACACACACACACACACACACACGCACATATATATATATATATATATATATATATATATGAGAATTTCTAATTTGCTTGTATTACTCATCATATGGTGCAAAATAAACATACAAAATAATGCTTAACATAGAAGATAAGTGAAAATATATCAATTATATCCAACTGATTATAAGAGTGAAACCAAAAATTATGCTAGCTTAATCAAGTATAAGAAATAAACCAAATATTATACTAACTAAAAAGCAAAAAGCAAATCTTTAGTAAATCTTCAGTAAATCTTCCCGTCAATTTGGCGCATGAAGGTCACAAATACCCGGCTTGCTTGGAAAAAATGTCAGCTAGTTGAAGATAAGCGGGTACCAATGCCCCAAGCTGTACATGTTCTCGAAAAAAGTGGCAATTAATCTTGATATGCTTTGTTCGTTAGTGAAATAATAAACATCTTGACAAACCAATTATTTCACTCAAAGCATATCAAGATTTAATTTGAACCAGAGCTACTCCTTCGATATCAGAGAGCTCATCTAACGGCTTCCCAATGCTACTCCTTCGATTCCTGCATGAACTGGGACAGTATGTGGACCGAATCATATAATTCAGGACAAGTAATGATGAGATAAAGTAAACATCCTTTAATCAACGATAACGACTTGGGTCTCCCAAGGCAGGTCCAATGGTTGTAGCTAATTGGCGTGGTAGCTCCATCGGGGAAGTAGCCAGTTTAGCTACCAGCATGCCACATTCGGATAAGATATCAAGAACATATTTCCTTGGCACAACCCTAAAGTCGTTTGCGTCACTTCAATTTTTAAAAATACTTCAATTTTCCGAGGTCCTTGATATGAAAACACTCATCAATGTACCATCTGAGCCATGCACACTATTATGAATTATTGCCTGCCAAGATGAGATTGCTAAACTACACTAACACGGTAAAAAAGTATTGCCATGAGAATAGGTGAACTACGAGTAATCGGCTAATGATTGATCAAAACCATATCCTCTCTATGCATCAGAAAATTTTGAAAACCGGTTTCAAGATACCTGTCAAAGACCATATAAGGACTTCCATAGAAGATATACACTATTTCAACTCGTCGTGAAACTTAATGGAAACTTGTATAAACTTCCTCATTCAAATTGCCGTGTATAAATGCATTGTTGAATTTAATGCAACTGCCAATTACGATCCTATATAACGACAAGAAGCCACTGTAGAGTGACTAGTTCAGCCACTGGCATGAAGGTTTTATGGAAGTCAAGCCCTCTACTTGAATGAATTTCTTCTTGACAAAATGAGCTTTACATCACTCAATACGAAAAATCGGCTTGACACTTTGTGAACCTACCTATATCCTGTGGTTTCTTACCCTCCAACAAAGTGGCTAGAGTCCAAGTCCAAATTATCTTTGTGTGCGTTATTTTTGCCGTCGTCACTTCTCTCCACAAAGGATCTGTAATTGCCTCTCTGTAATTCTTGGGCTCTGTATCAGAATCAACAACAGCTAAAAAAGCATTGTGAGGCTCAGTAAATTGTTCATAAATATAAATTTCTCGATTGGAAAGGTCGTAGCTGAAGAAATCAACAAAGTGAACTGAGAAGTTGGAGTCTTCAGTTGGACTGTATGGCAGACATAATCTCATAGATGAGCTGATTGCCATCTCTGTCGTGGAGGGTGAGTTGGGACTAAAATTCGGTGATTGGACTGCATAACGGGAAGCTCTCTCTACTGCTCACTGGTCTGCTCGCCAAGCTGTCACAACCTTGCCCCATTGTTTGCCCTTTTTCTTCATGAACTGGGCTTGGCATGATTCCTTCCTCCACCGAAGTTAATTTGGCCCATCATCAAAGGGCCCCAACTCGCGAATTGGTGTAAAAAGAGGAAGAGAGGTTTGGTCATCATGCACAGGTTGCCGAGAAAATGAGAAATAATAATAATTCTTCAGTTTCCACATCAAAAATTTTCCAACCCTTCGCGCGGTTTGGATATCCCGAAAATATACATTTTCTTGTCCTTTCTTGAAATTTCTCACTACCCTTTGACAGTTTGTGAGCATAGCACAATGCACTAAAAACTCACAAAATGAATATACCGGAGGTTTCCCAAACAAAAGCTTGAAAGGCGTTTTCCAGATAATATTGGAGTCGGAGTATAATTGATGAAATAAGCAACCGTCAATATGCATTCTCCCCAAACCGAATTGGTAAATTTTCTTGAAAACGAAGTGCCCATGCTACATTGAGAATGTGTCGGTGTTTTCTTTCAATCCGCCCTTTTTGTTGTAGCGTATAGGTGCATGAGATCTTATGCATGACTCCACTTTTTGGGAAAAAAAAATCCTTCGTGGAATTAAAAACAAATTCAGGCCATTATCACTCCGGACCATTTTAATTACCTGACCAAATTGGATACGATAGAAATTGATAAAGATTTTTGTATGTCTTTTATTTTTCCTTCATCTAAAACACCTAAATTGCTTGACCATAAACATCAACGATAGCTAAAGAAAAATGTTCACCCAAGAGATTCCATATTTGAACGCCCCTAAACATCAGAATGCTAAAAATAAATAATTCCACCGACTTTGTCATTACTTAAAGGAAATTAGGTACATTGTTGTTGCACCACAACATACAAAACAAATCAGGCCCTTTTCTTATTCATCTCAACATCGGTGAATGAGTGCCCATGCGTCCAATATAATAAACCCCTTTCTTGAAGATTACCCACTCCAATTGATCTGTTCGAGGCTAGGTCCTCATGACAATTGAGAAGAAACGAATGATACTAAGCATTGAAAATTCAAACTCAATTTTTTAGAGAAATAAGATTTCACTTAAAATTTGGAACATATAGCACATAGCGCAAAACAAAATCGAGACCAAAATAAGCGTTGCCTTTTTTATGGCGTGAGTCACATTTCCATCAAGAGCTCATATAGGATATGCATCCGTGATGTTTCACCATTGATTTAGAAGCAAGAGCCACCATGTCATATATTTAGTGGCATCACTATCAATAATCCAATCTGTGGAAAGATCATTGGGCCAATAGACCTCATCTAAGAGTCCATCATTCGAAGGGGTGGTTTCATCGCCGCAGACTGACCAAATACTAATATTGATCGCTGCTCATTGTTTTCGTTGTCCCAATCCCTGCAGACATCCCGGATTGCTATCACATTAATTTTGGGCTATGACAGTGCAAGAACTACCACTGCTAGTTAGTGCTGAGTGTACAGCCTCTGTGGGAGCATTCCACCTTTCCGCCTTGCCTCAGTATCCCAATTCGGAGGATATCCAATCAACTCTCGCTAATCACTCTTCTATTGCCCGACCTTCCCACAATAGTCACGTTTGGGTTTCTTGAACGGTGCCTTCCTAGGGCCTGCTCTTCCAGTCCAGAAACCAGCACTCTTGATCTTCTCTTCCCTCCCCCGGGGCAATTGATTGTTGGTATTCCTCTTGCGTGATCATAGACTTAACATTATCGAGGGATGGCAGTAGCTCAATGTTGAGAGTTTGAGAATGAACATAAGTCTTAGTGTTTAGGCCCATATGAAACTAGTGGATCTTGTCCACCTCATTCTTCTTCGCATACTTCATGGCTACAACAGAGGTACATGGACGACATCATAGTCATCAAGGTCATCCCCTAAGACCTCCCTTGTAATATATATCTCACTTAATCATCTTTGTGACTGATTATTTGCTGATCTCGAACAATTAATGTTTTAGGTCAAGCACTAGTGATCTTGGAACCACCCAACAATGGTAATTGTGGAGAGAGAGAGAGAGAGAGAGAGAGAGAGAGAGAGAGAGAGAGAGAGAGAGAGAGAGAGATTTTCTTTTCCTAGTTTGCACGATCACTAACTACATGTACGTGTGACAAAAACCGAGTGAAGACACGATGTTAATCTAGATGGTTAGAGGTGTAAGACTATGTAGAACCGCCGTTAACTGTTCTAAAAGCTTAAGCTGTTAGATGAAAGTGTGATTTAATATTTAAATATTCTATCACTCCCCTTCACGTTTAGTCTGGTATTTTTTGCTAGTACTAAGCGTGGACATACTTAATTAGGGAGGCAAATGGAACCTAAAAAAGATTCGAACTCAGGACCTCTAGCTCTGATATCATGTGAGATTATGTGGGACCACCGCCAACCGTTCTAAAAGCTTAAGCTGTTAGATTAAAGCGTGATTTAATATTTAAATATTCTATCACGAAGGCCACCTAACTTCATGCTTATTAAGAGAAACAACTTAAAGTGTTTCGATAAAATCTTATGTCAGTCTTCCATAAAAATATAGACCTGAAACTCTCGAGGACGACGACACAGAGAGGAAGGGGGGTGTCGGATGCAAAAGAAGAGAGAAAGAGAGGCGAACCTGTGGTAGGAAGGAGAGAGAGCAACAGATTCGAGAGAGGAGAAGCGAAGATGAGAATAGTGACACGTCAGGAGTCAATGGTTGGCAATGGTCTCGCACACGGCGGCTCCCACGTTGATGGCGGCATAGTGGCTTCTCAAAAGAACATAGTGGTCGAGAGTGGTAGTGGGTGAAGGTGAGGATGCCCTCTTTCAAGTTCAATTGTTACACATGATTGGCTGGCCCAACTCGATTTTGTGAGTTTGACCCATTGTCCAAGAGAGGCAACACAAGCTAGCGAATTGGGTGGCTAAGGCACAACGAAAAAAACGTACTCCCCCCGATTGGTTGTATTATCCTCCGAAACCTATGTTGGATATTCCCCCCTCCCCCAATAGGCTGTATTATCCCCGAAACCTATGTTGGATATTTTAGTGTTTGATGTAAATAAATTTTCGTAGAGTTAAAGAAATCTCCAATATTATTGACCAAAAAAAAAAAATTTGTTAGACACTATGGCTTTTTTATGGTGGAGCCAACATAAGGCCTATCCAACTTCTTTTGTCAAAGAAAGATACATGTAGCCTTCACTGCCAGTGGCCAGCAACCTCTGCCAACCATCGCTGATGCCCAGCAACCAGCGAAGGGGAGGAAACAAGAAAAAAGGAAAAAAAATCAGAAAATACATAAAAAATGGAAAATCGTCCACGTCAACACTAGTCGTGACATGTAGGACAGCCGTTGCTGACTGGATCGCCACATAAACGATTTCCTATCAAAATTAACCAGAAGAACTACATTGGCAAATCGTCAAAAGGTTTATGACTATGATGACAAATCGTTTAGGACTAAATTAGCCAAATTGAAAAGTATAAAATTTAATTGGCCGCCATACAATAAATTTAAAACTTTTTAGATAATTTTCCTTATCTATCTAGAAAGAGAAAGCAATAATCATCACGATGATAGTAAACCAAGATCAAGATGGAAGTTTAACACTCCTACCTATCTAGAAAGAGAAAACGATAAGTATCACAACTAAAGATTCCAATCATGGCTATCACTCACCTTTGTGAAACTGCATCCTATCTCATATCGATTAGTCACTTTAATCTGACAAAAGAAAAGCGATTATAATTACTTAGATACACATGATATTTTCTCAAACTAACAAGAAAAGATATCTCCAATCATAATCCAAGTGTATATATAAATATTCCTCATACTTCGATGGCTTGGCCGGACCGTAAGTGGCCAGAGTCGCCGGACCGCTTGTGAACCGTACTAGTTAGCCAAAGAAATACATTAATAAAGAAACTTAGCACTTCATTCAATGTCATCGTCGACGTTAACTTATACCGATGTATTAACATACATAGTACACGTAATTCTCCGTGCTCTGAACTCCAAACTCGAAGTCCAGCTGCATTTGCGAGGGAAAACTTGCAAAGCTAAGCAAAACCCTGCTTTAACCTACACAACTAGACAAAAAGGCCAGTCGTGAGTTAGTTTAGAATCTACAAATCAATGCAAACTTGAAATTCGCAACTTTCTCTAACTATAATTAATGCGTAATAGAATAATCTATCGCGTACGTAGTTGAGAGATCTGTGAGATTGAGCCAGCTTTCATTTTCTATTTGCTTTGTTGTTTATTATTTTTTTATGTTCTAAGGAGTAAGAACGTTTTCCAAGCCAATTGAGAAATTCTAAGACCATGAGGGTGCTGGCAGAATAAGAACCCTAGTCCGGCGCTTCAGGTGTTGACTCTCTTAAAGTAATATCAGAAAACTCTTCACTCATATGGTCAAAACACACATCCTTCCGTGCCCATATTGATCGATCATCCCTTGTATAAGGAGACCATTGGTTCGAGTCCGGGCCGTTTTCAAAGAATCATGATTCGGCTTCCGGTTTCAAAGCCAAAAAAAAGCTTTGACTAGGTAAGTTTCAGATTTTTTATCGATAATCAACCCACCTTGAAACCGATCACCTGTACGAAAAATAGTGTAATATTTAAAATTTCCTTCAGGTCCTTACTTATAAAAAGTTATAACATTTTCCACTTTTCCACCCAAAGTTTCATATTTCCATTATCTCACCTTTTTTCAAACGTAGTTTTAGTTCGCCAACACTTTGAACGAAGTCACGCTAGTTAGTCCTAAATACAGGTAGGCAATATTCAATCACATAGGCAAATTTGAGCATGTGAATGCAATACATCTCTTAAAGGAAACACGCGTAGTTCATAGCTTTTCCTAGGGGCATTAATATCCCTGGCCTTTTTGAGTATCTGAAAAGATGTTCTTTGAGGCATAGACTTGTTTCAATTGGTTGAGACTGTGATTCAAGCTTGAAACCTATCATATTAAGCGTTTCGCTACTAAATCAGTCTTTGGACGATGAATATATATTCCTTTTCTAGTAATAAGATAATTTTCTAGCTGTAAAATGAATGATTTGCAGCTCTAAATTACTCCCTTGAGCTACGCTGTTCCTGCTAAATATGGATTTGACAATCGCAACACGGCAACACGGCAACTTCTGTTTTGAGCAAATCGCTTTGAGTATTGACCCGTCAATCAAAAGCTAGGCTTATCATCTTTTCCCGCGTTGCAAGAACTATGAGTTAGACTTTGAGTCCTCTTAATATTCATCAATCTGGTATGGATTTACATTAAATGTAATTGTATCGTCGGGCAATATGTAACTTGATAATTTCTTATAATATACTACAACGATGCGTTAATTCTCTTCTAAACATACAACTTTCAGGAACATTTATCAGATCTCGAAAGGATTATGCATTGTTCTAAGGGTGAGGTTTAGCTGCTGCCGGACACGTGTCGTCCACTGAGCGCTCTTTCCATCGCCTACATGTACATTACTAGGAAATTCACACCCATCAAAATTGAAATTTACACCCATTGATCTAATACATTGAAGGGTCACTGGGTAATTATGGCATCGCGTCTTCGACAGAAAACTCTCATTCATGCATGCACATGCAGGTTGGCCATGTGCTTGTAGCTTGCTTATTTTCCACTCGCATGGACTCGAGGAAGTTCACATTAATGATTTTGAAGAAATCAATTAAGAAAACCGCGAATCCCGATATTAATCGTTCACATCGCACAGGTTTCTCAAGAACCCCCAGTTTATCATGGTCTAGAGAGCACCCGCATCTGCATCAAACAAAGTGCGCACAATCTCTATAAATATACAAAGAGAGATAGAGAGAGAGGGAGAAGACACAAGAAGATCCTGCGAGTTGGAGAGAACGCAGAATACTTCGTAGGATACTCAAATCCAGCTATGGCAATCTTGGCTCTTCGGGTCGTGGCGAGGGCGACCTTGATGAGCATGGTGGTGGCGGTGGCGGCGGCGCAGCTGCAGGTGCATTTCTATAAGGACTCGTGCCCTCAAGCCGAGCTGGTGGTGAAGAGTATAATGCAGCAGCGCTTCAACGCCGACCCGTCTCTCCCCGCGGGTTTGCTTCGTCTGCAGTTTCACGACTGCTTTGTCCGGGTAAACTCCCCCCTCTCTCTCTCTCTCTCTCTCACATTTATTTTCCTTACATTTTCTCTCTTATTTTCTTTCTATGATATCTTTTGACACTTCGTGTAGAGTTAATTTCGTTGTTATTACAATTACTGGGATGAATTTTCTCATAGTAATGCTCAAATTGCCTTCCAAAAAATTCAATCTCTAATCCAATAATAATGATATTCTCGCTCTCTTCTTATTCATCGTCCTTTCCTACCATTAGCATGGATTTCTGATTTTTTTTTTTGGGTGTAATTTCTGATTATTATTCCGCCTTATAATGTTTTTGCTTCTATAGATTATATTAAAAACTTGTTAGCTACACATATATATCAAGAAAGGGGAAAATAACAGAAGCCCCCAATTTATACTTTATACAATATGATGCCAGCAAATTTTGTCCTTTCTACTATTACCCTAAACTCTTGGGAATGCTGTCCTAGATAAAACAATTGACTAGGTACAATTCTCCCATTAAATTATGCACATACATTTCCATCTTAGCACATGGGCTTGAACATCCAACTCATCATCTAGTAAGCATCCAATGCCGTACTAAACATCTCTAGACATTTTTAACATTTTTCTAATATACTAATGTTTCATCCTTTTGTGTTACCACGATTAGGGTTGCGATGCCTCGGTCCTCATTGACAGTAGCGACAACAACGTGGCCGAGAAAGATGCACCTCCTAATTTGACCCTAAGAGGGTTCGAGGTCATCGACGTGATAAAAGCCGAGCTGGAGAAGGAATGCAAGGGAATTGTTTCTTGTGCGGATATATTGGCCCTAGCCACCCGAGACGGCGTTGCCCTAACCGGGGGGTCGGCCTACGCTCTTCCCACCGGACGAAGGGACGGGTTGGTCTCGAACATCAGCGACGTTAATATTCCCGGCCCGTCCTTCTCCGTTGCTGCGGCCACTAGTGCGTTCCAAACGATCAACCTCACCCTAGAAGATCTTGTTACTTTATTAGGTAAAGCAATGTTCACTTGCTCGAATTTTCATTCTATAGATAGGAACACGTTACCAAAAGAGATTAAACAGAAAACAAGACATGCTTATTGATGAAAAGATGATATCTATGGTCAGGGGCACATGCAATGGGATTTTGCCACTGCGGTTTCTTTGTGGACCGGCTCTACAACTTCATAGGTTCCGGTCAAGCCGACCCGGATATCGACCCGCAATTCCTTGGTGTCCTGAGGCAAAAATGTCCAAGACCCGACAACAGTGTCCCGTTCAATCTCAGTACCGACCCCATAATAGTCATGACGCCATCTTCCAGTACACCTTTCAAGCTCGACCCTTCGTTCTACAAAGGGGTCCTTCAGGAACAGGCGGTTCTTCAGCTGGATCAAGAGCTCGCGTTCACCGACCTCACACGCCGGATTGCAGCGGATTACATCAGCCGGCCCAACATGTTCCGGCGGAAATTCGCCAAGGCGATGCTCAAGCTGACGAACGTGGGTGTCTTGACTGGGCAACAGGGAGAGATTAGAGCAAACTGTAGGAGATTCAATCAACCAAATCATTGACTGAAATGTTCTATCGTTTGCAAAATGATAGTGTTGTAAATGCTTTTCTTTCAAAGACATGGAATGATGAATCATTACTGCTTATTGGTTATATAGTGTGCTGGTGTGACATCAACTTTTCATCTACTTAGTGTACTTTTTCAATCATTCCTTAATGTATAGTACAACTAAATTAATCAAGCCATAATATTAAAGCAAATAGGATAGCTGATTGGATTGTTAAAGCCCAAATCATCCATAATGTTAAACATGGCCCATATTAGTAGAGACACAAATGTGGTAGCTAATTAGATTATTAAGACCCGAAGTCCCACGGAGTGTATTCTCAAACCTCTTCTGAATTAATATAAGTGCTTTTTATGAAAAAAAAAAGTACATTATGACTATATATAGAATTTTTTTTTTCTTCACGTATCAAAATTTAACAAAATCATAGATATTAGCATAGATTAATTTACTTCATAGTATAAATGAAAGGACCCCTGATAGAAAAACATGCCGTTCTATTTCGCACGGATTTGTCAGGGAAGGCAGTTGTCTCCACGTGAACTCTCTAGAAAACTAGGAAAGTTGTGCAAGTTCCAAACTTGTCAGTACCGAAAAGGCCTTTCTACACATTCATTGGTTTCCTAAACTAGGATAGTTTTTAGGGGTTGTTTCCATCTTTTTGACTGCTTAATTTTTGCAACGAGAAAATGACACGTACTTTCGTTCACTGTGCATCAACTTTTAGTTTTTTCAATATAATTTATGATCTTTAATTTAATATTCAATGTAGTCCATAAAATTTTAATTCAAAGACAACATTAAATATTTTCATATAGTTCAAGAATTAAATTGAATATGTACCAAAAGTTCAGAGACCACATTATGGACTACATTGAACATTGACTAAAGTTCAGAGATTACATTGAATAAATTAAAAATTCATAAACCAAATTAAGTTAAGGGACTGTTTGTGTCATTATCCCTTTTGCAATTTACCACTCAAATTTTAGAAATCGATTGCAAGGTGTCCATTAACGATATTTAGTTATTTAGGGCGCGAATGATAACCATTATGTTCTTGCAAATAAATTTTGCAAGAAATAGATTTTTCTATATTTATTCCCTGAATAAGTTTTTGAGCAGAAAATAGTGTTTGATAACGGCACGAACTTTATATTCCCGAAACAGAAATTCATTTAATAATGTTGATGTAGAATTCATACATCGACCGGTGGCAGCCGGTGGGTGTGAGCGATGAAGGCAAGCTTTGAAAAGAATTGTCATTTCTTTTCCTATTCCAGAAAGAGAAGAAAGTAGAAAATTTATAGTTCTCGTTTCTATTCCAAACCTATTTATGGGCTAAACATTTGTCTCGAAAATAGAAAAATGAATTGCACTGCTCAATGGATTTTTGTTCCAAACCTGTTCCTGGGAACAAGAAAAATAGAGAAATAGAAAAACAAAATTATTATCATTCGTGCCCCTAGTTTCATCTCATTTTCTACATTTATTTTTCATACTTGCAGTCATTAAAGGAAAGGAGGGATTTTTTCTATAAAATTGTAGATACATTTTTACACCTGAAAACTCATGTGCATTGCACATGCTAGTAGAAAATAACGGATAGTTAACGGCTGTAACAAAAAATTGGAAGTCTTGTCGGAGTTTTGTGTAATTTAAGAAAAAAATACAAAGGGGTTAATGTGTAATTTACTTTAGCTCCTCGAGTGATGATTGGCAAGTTTATAATATTCTGTGCCTCAACCTGGAATTCAGTCCTCATGCCAAATTGCAATTAAAAACGAGCATAGAGGATGAGTTGGAGTAGAATTTGGACCTCCATAGCCCTGGGCAAAGCCTACTTCACGAAAGGCTTTTTGTCTGTCATGCTTTTGCCAAAAGCATCTTGTTGGTTCCCCTTTGACGAAGGAATTGCGGACGGCTTATTAAAAGACCTCACGTCTCAAAACACGGGACCGACACGTCGGAACCGAGCCGTCAAAAAACCAAGCACGCTCAATGGTAACGAGACATCACTAAAATTCCGACTAATCGGTGGTCGCAATGGTGCCTCCACTAACTAGAAGACCATGCATACATTGATTCTCAAATCGATTTGACCAATGTCGATTGTAAGATCCTTGTAGAGCGGTACCTGTGAACTACAACCCCATACCCCATATATAAGACGAAATATTCACTTGCCGGCCAATCTCACTCTTCTTTAGCAATTAAGCTTCTCAATTTCCCTCTCGCAAGCACCAATTAAGCATCGGAGAGCCAATTCGGGCACAAAACCCATACATCTTAACCCGAGTTCCGAGGTGCAGATTGATCCCTGAGTTGCCCATCAACACCCTTAATTAAAAGCCAAAACGCTATGATAAAAGCAGCAGCAACTGTCCCGATTGATTGCTGAACCAAAACACTTTCCGAACACACAAGTCTAGATTCCTAAGTGTATAAGATATCTCTAGATATTTATTAAGGCGATTATGACTTCAGAATAAGACAGTCTAGAAAACATATGTACCAGTACCTATGAATAATTTAAAGGGTCTTGTGAAAGTGGGTATTTTCAGGATGTTCTTTCAAAGCAATTATACGAATTTGTTTCCATCTTGGCATATCCAAAATGTCAAAAATGAGAAATTAAAAATATTTTTCGAGGTTCGTCGGTGGCGCTCTTTCATTTTCATTGTCCCTTTATTATTTTTATCTTGAGATTTAAGCTAGCGTTACAACATAATTTCTATTGAAATTGATGAGTTAGTCTCACAATTATTTAAAAAGATTTAATGTCTAAACAACTCACCGACTAAGCATCACGACAACTTTAATTTTAGGCGTATTCAGAAATTTGTTGATTGATTTGGAGAATTGATCGGCTGAAATGGCAATCTTAGAAAGTTTTCATTGAGTGCTCCAAGTCCGCAAGGGCATATGATTACTTTAATCACCGGTTTTGCAAGTAATGTGTGTCCTCATTCCCAGTCGCTCTCAATCATCCCCATCTCGACAAGAAACAGATCATTCCTCTCCCGAACACTCCTCGTGGCACTTCTTAATTATTTTTATAATTCATGATGTATGACCATCGCTACAAGATTAATGGAGTTTCTAGTGATACTGATAGCTCCGCGAACATTAGCTTCCCTAGAGACCCATCTTCTTCATTTTAAAATTATTAGTTGCTCGTGATATGTACATTGCACACATTAAGCACATTTCGTCCACACACTTGGAAGTCCAGTTGGTGGGATGCTTTCACATTCCGGATGTACCTTTCGTAATGTGATTGCCCAATATCAATACTAATAATACTAAGCATCGATGTGGAAAACGAGGGAAAAATTGTTAAAAAAATTTAAAACTTATTATACGGCGGCAAATTCAATTATAAACTTTTCAATTTGGTCAATTTAGTCATAAATTTTTTTTACGATTTGCCAGTTTAGTCCCTCCGATTAATATTGGCCGAAAATTGTTAACGTGGTGATCCAGTCACCGCTAGCCGTCCTTTGCGACATGGTTAGTGCTGATGTGGACGATTTTTGCAACTTTTTTAATTTTCTAAATTTTTTATTTTGTTTTCCTTTTTTCCTTTCTATTCTTTTTTTTTTATTTTTTTCCCTCTTTCCTCCACTGGTCGCCAGAGCCTCACGATGGCCAATAGAGGGAAGTAGGAAAAGAAAACGGCAAAAAAAAAAGAAAAGAAAAGGAAAAAGGAAAACATTTTGAAAAAATAAAAAAAATAATTCACATCAGTGCCGATTGTGCCACCTAGGACGATCGGCATCCACGTCAGCGATTTTTTATCAAAATTGAATTGAATGATGAAATTGATAGATTGTCAAAATATTTAAGACTAAATTGGCCAAATTGAAAAGTTTATAACTAAATTCGCTGTTGTACAATATATTTAGGATTTTTTTAACAATAATCCCAAAAAATGAATGCCTAGACAAGAAACCAATATCCAATATGAATAACATGAATGCCCAAAGATGTAGATACATGAGCCCGTATCATAATTGAATAAAATGAACTAGACTAAATTCATCAGATAAAATCCTTTAAAAAAGAAAGGGTTAATACCACGAAAAACCCTAAACTGGTACACTTATGACACATTTACCCCAAACTATTTTTTTGACCATAAAAAACCCCAAACTGGTACACCTGTGACAATTTTACCCCGAACTATTTTTTTGACCATCAAAAACCCCAAACTGGTACATCTGTGACAATTTTACCCTGAACTGACCAAAAAAAACCCCAAACTGGTACATATATGATAATTTACCATGAATTAAAATTTTAATATTATTTTTTATTTTTTTCAAATATTTTTTTTTTCCTTTTATTTTTTTTTCTTTATCTTCAACCTCTGGCCGGTCGCTGGTCCGGCGACCGGCCAGAGGCGGAAGCCGGGCGAGGGCCGCCCTTGCGGCGCCGGGCGAGGGCCGCCCTCGCCGACGCCGGCGAGGGCCGCCCTCGCCGGCGTCGGGTGAAGGTCTGTCCTCGCCCGCCCAGCAAGGGCGAGGGCCGCCTCGCCCGCCTTTGGGCGAGGCGGCCCTCGCCTAGGCGGGCGAGGATGGCCCTCGCTCGAGTCGGGCGAGGGCGGCCCTCGCCGGCGCCGGGCGAGGACGGCCCGCCCGACGCCGGCGAGGGCCGCCCTCGCTAGATCCGGGCGAGGGTCGCCCTTGCCGAGTCGAGCAAGGGCGGCCCTCGCCAGCGGCTGCCGAGGGCGACCCTCGCCGGACCGGCGACCGGCCAGAGGTTGAAGTGAAGAAAAAAAAAAGAAAAGAAAAGAAAAGAAAAAAGAAAAAATTCAAAAAAATTCAAAAAAATAAAAAATTATATTAAAAATTAATTGGGGTAAAATTGTCACATGTGTACTAGTTTGGGATTTTTTGCGGTATGTTCGGGGTAAAATTGTCACATGTGTACCAGTTTGGGGTTTTTTGTGGTATGTTCGGGGTAAAATTATCACATGTGTACCAGTTTGGGGTTTTTTATGGTCAAAAAAATAGTTTGGGGTAAATGTGTCACAAGTGTACCAGTTTATGGTTTTTCGTGGTATTAACCCAAAAAGAAATGGAAAAAGTTACCAAAAACCTTAAAATATACCAATTGTAACACATTTGCCCTAAATTTTTTTCTATGACACAAAAAATCCCAACCTATGTGACACATTTACCCTCTATCAAAATTCTATCAATGAAAATCGTTAAAGATCTACCTACATGGATGCCAAAAGGAAAATGATATTGACATAACGCCCACAGAACTTATATAAAATAAAACGACATTATTTTGACTAAAACGTCATTTGACAGAACATTAATAGAGAGTAAATATGTCACATAAATATACATTTAGGATTTTTTTTGTCACAAAAAAAAATTCAAGGTAGACATGTCAAAATGAACATAGTTTGAGATTTTTGATATCACAATAAAAAATTCGAAAGTAAATGTGTTACAATGAATATAATTTAGATTTTTCAGTAGCCTTTTCCCAAAAAGCGAAGGAATGAACAGATATAAAGTGTATGCACGTGTTGACTATTTAATGGATGAGAAGACTACCACACAACATAGAAATGGATTTGAGGTTACACATCCACGTGGCCGCATCTTGATGGTACGTGTGAAATATGTTTAATTTTACTAACTTAGTATTGATTAAGTACTCCAGTTAATATTAGCTTCGGTGGTGGGATCTGCACTGACCAGATTGTCGGAGAAGAAGACATGCATATAGGTCTCAAAAACAAGTATGCAGACACCAACTCATGTATCTGTATCACATACTGATTCACGTCGATGATAATGGGGAGATAATGTGAGTGATGTGGATTGCACCTATACTTAATCACCATACTAGATCAATGATCATTAATAATAATAATAATAATAATAATAATAATATCCTAGATCAATGATCATTATTCTCTATTTTGCTTTTTTTATTATACAATGATATGTCAATCCCAAGAACAAATACAATCAATATTATCATAAATACAATAAGATAAAACCATCATAAACTCATAAGTCAATCCGAGGCAAAGAAGCTATCATGAGAATATCAAACAGAACAAATTTAAAAAAATCAATTGGGAATCTCCCCTGTTAGCTGTCACGAGCCTTGAGTAGAAGCATTTTCAAATAATATGCTTTCGCAATAACACTGTATAACCTTACAAATCAGGAAAAAAAACTTAGTCTAATATCAAACAGAGACATATAAATAGATAGGGATATGATCCTTGAACTTTTAATTTGTTCAATGTAGTCCATGTACTACTGGTAAATGTTAATTATAGTCCCTAGACTATATGAAAATGTCAAATGTCGTCATTCCGTTAATTCAAGTTAATGGAATCTGCTAATGTAGCTTCTAATTCGTTAAGTTTGAACAGTGGACAATAAGAAAAAGTACCAATGGGTAATCCAAATATGATTTTTATCTCAAATCAAGATATAATAATCCACGTCATCAAATAACAATAGACATATTAACGCGCAAATAGATAAAAAGATAAATATGTTGACTCATCATTTTTAAAAATTCTACTAGCATATAATAATCTACGTCATCAAATAATGTCTGATTTGTCGTTTGAGCAAGCTGAAGGACTACATTAAATATTCACCAATAATTCAAGGACCGCATTGAATAAATCAAAAGTTTGGGAACGACTTTGCACACCATTGACCATTTATGTCATCTACCCAATCAGATATATCATCGAAAAGCAAGAGATAAGCTACCCTAGAAAATTGCTCGGTGCAAATTGCCCCACAATAGATACAAAGAAGGGAATGATTCCCCAACGATAGTGGTCCAAATCTTGATGTTGAGAGATGGCGATGCAAATCTGCTGGATTGGCCTAACCATACAACACAGTCAACTCTTGAGGAGGGATGCCTGCGATCAATCTCGATCATTGTTCTTTGTCTTACCTTGATTCGCACTTATCCTGGAAACAAGCTAGTGGATCGTAATAGATCTATCATCAAGAACATGCCAAAGTCTTTGAGATTCTAGCCAGAAAAATCCACCGTATTTAACAAAGATACATGTATTTTGAGATTAATTGTGCCATGAAATCCGTAGACCAATCATTAATCTTCTAGGTAATTACAATTAATCTCTTTGGTAGATATAAACGCACACTTTATTTTCTTCACAAAGAGGGCGGTAAGACCTATATCTATTGCCCATGTCATACACAAGGGAGCATAGTAAGTTTACCTCTATAAAATCATGCAAAGCAAGTATTTAGTTTGTCCATGAATATTGGAAATGTTATTTCAGGTGTAATGTGAAAATCTCCTAATGCATGCAACCGACATCTAATCTTTACACAAATTGTTTTCTTTGTAATCACACACACACACACGAAGGAGTAAAGGATTTAATGTGGTTCAATCAACCAAGGAGAGGACCCTCTACATCCACAATGGGAAACCCCCAATTTCTCATATCACCTTGGGGGGATTTTATTATCTTTAAATAAGATAGAATACATCTCTAGAAATAAACATGAATATCTATTGAACATACAAATACAGTTATTATTTCATTCTTTCCAACTAAATTTGGACTCTACTGACTAGTGTCCTTATCTTTCCAACACTCCCCCTCTATGCTAGGGTGAAGATGTCATCAGAGGTCATCTTGGTCATCACACACTAAAAAGCTTTGGTGGAAAGCGCCTTAGTAAATATGTCAGCCAATTGATCTTCACTTCTGATGTACGAAGTCTCAATTATCTTGCCTTTAACTTTTTCACAGGTATAGTGACAGTCGACCTCTATGCGCTTGGTCCTTTCAGGAAAGACTGGATTTGAAGTAATATGAATTGTTGCTTGATTATCGCAGAACAATTTTGTAGGAGTTTGAAGCTTATTAAGACCCATATCCTACGACAATAAATGAAGCCAGACTTATTCACACGTGGTTGAAATCATGGCTCTGTACTCAGCTTCTGCACTTGATCTAGTTACCACACTTTGCTTTTTCCTATTCCAAGTGACTAGGTTTCCTCCTACAAAGGTGCAGAACCCCGTCGTTGATCTTCTATCAGTGGGATTTCCAATACAATCTACAGCAACATAACCTTCAATCTTTCTGTGACCATGCTTCTTCAGAAGAATTCTAGGTCTAGGGCATGACTTTACATATCGCAATATACGGTCGGCCAATTCCATATGACCTTTAGTAGGATTATGCGTGAATTGACTAACATAACTAACAACATATGTGATATCAGGTCTTGTAATAATCAAATAAATCAACCGATCCACCAATCGTTTGAACATTCCATTGTCTTTGAGGGGAGTGGTGTTGGTGGCAAACTTACTGCCATAATTTATAGGTGATTCTACAAGTTTAGCTCCAAATTTCCTAGTTTCCTTCAACAAGTCTACTATATACTTTCTTCAGGAGAGAAATAGTCCTTTGCTTGAATTAGCAATTTCAATTTCAAGAAAGTAACGTAACCTTCTCAAGTCTTTGATATTAAACTTTTTATTCAAGTATTTTTTAAGAATTTCAATCTCTTGTCACTAGTGATGACAATGTCATCAACATAAACCAAAACGACCACAAATTCTTTGGAGTTGTTCTTAACAAAGACAGAATGATCTGACTCGCTAGTTTTGAATCCAAAATTTACAAGAGCAATACTGAGCTTGCTATACCAAACTCGTGGAGATTGCTTGAGACCATAAATTGCTTTATTTATTTTGCACACAAATCCGTGTCCTTCCAAGGAATCTTTTGGGGGAAGGTCAATGTACACTTCTTCTTCAAGGTTGCCTTGAAAGAATGCATCTTAACATCCATTTGACAAAGTGACCATCTGTAATTAAGTGCAACCGACATGAGAACTCTAAGATTATCTTTTCTTTTCCTTATCTCTTCTTTTCTTTTTTTTCTTTTTCCCTCCATTGACCATCGCCAGGCCTCGTCGATGGCCGGCAACCTCTATCAACCTTATGCGAGGGCCGCCCTCCCCTAGGCTAGCGAGGGGCGCCCTTACCACCTGATCCGGCGAGAACGGCCCTCGCCAGCCTAGGCTCGGGTGTCCCTTGCCTGAGGTCAGTGACCTCCACCGGTCATTAACAAGGCCCGGTGATGGATGAAAGAGGTAAAAAAGAAAAAAGAAAAGAAAAGAAAAGGAAAGGAAAAACAAGTAAAAAGTAAAGAAGGAAAAGAGAAGAAAAGAAAAAATAATAATAAAAAATAATAAAAATTCGAAAAAATATTTATTACAAATTATCCACGTCAACACTGATCGTGCCACGTAGGATGTCTGGCGTCCACGTCAGCAATTTCCGATCAAAATTAGTTAGATGGAGTCAATTGGTGAAACGTGAAAATATTTAGAACTCAATTTGTACAATTAAAATATTTAAGAATAAATTGCCAAAAGTGCAATAAGTTTAAGAATTTTTTGGACAATTTTCCCCTTTGTTCTTTGCAACCTTGCATTATATTTGATTTTTTTAATAATTGTTCTAAAACTTTTTGTCTATACTTCACTATCGAATTTCTTAAGGAAATAAAGAATAAACATTTGGTTTCTTACCCAATAATTTGTACTTGCACCGTCCTCAATCTCCCATCATGTGCCATGCACCAAGTTTCTCTACTACATATGCATATTACCTGTCATTCTCTTGGTCATATTATATGATATGTCACTCACGATCTGTCATTCTATTACACACGAAGATACATCTACATCTATATTTCTTGAGGCTAAATGATCATATAGATTTATTTAAGATCGAGGCAACATGTTGCTAGACGCTCATATGCTAATGGGTCCGATCTCTAATTGAAAAATTGAAAGATATGCAGGAATTTTCCATTTATTTGATGCATGCAATGCTTTATGGTTATTCTATATTATCTATTTTCCTTTTTTGGGTTTATGTAGGGTTAGCTAGCTTGTTATCTTTTGTCAATTCCATTTGTCTTTATGCCATTATAACCAAAACCTCCCTCCACTCTTGCGACAACAGTATTAATAAGACGGGAATACAATCTTCATGTGCTCTCGCACATGGCAGGGAATGGCGTGCCAATTACTTGTGAGATTTTTCTTCTGCAAATCGCCCACGAATTAAATTTTTGCTTCTATATAAGCATTTTAATTATATGTGTGTTAATGTGCTGGATAGACCTAATTACATTGTAAAAACCGAGTGAAATTTTGCGCACCTTTGTAAGAGGTCCATTGCATGTTTCGTTATTCTCTTTTACATGATTGGTATGATTTGATGAAATAAGTCTAGATGAAATGTGCTCTTGATGTGCTCTTAACGTAGCTAATGTCTCGAGGGGACGAGCCTAATCCCTTGATCACTGGGCCACCCATCTTTTAAAGTGTGCATGGTTTCCCATTAATTATTCACACATTAAGGCAAAGAACTTCCTTGTATGATGGTTTGGAGAAATTTGTACACTTCATGTCATCTGATAATGGACTTGCCAAGTTGGTGTGCATGACGGATATATTGGACTAAATAACTCAAAAAAGTCTAAAGTGATCGACTACTTGGTTTCCTTGTCAACCTCACAAAGAAAGCAACACCTCGTTCTCCTTCATCTCTATGATTTTTCCAGGCACATGGTGTTGAATTAATCAAGCAGTGTAATCATATGTTCTCTGGTAATTTGTGCTTGATACTCATTGTCAATGGTAACTTCCGACAAATTTATAGGCGTAAGGTGCGCGGGAGCGCAGGTGTATTTTTTTTTTTTATGTGTTTTAAAGGGAGGACGAAGGGTTAGACCGATGTTCTCAGGGGCAACGACGGGCCTCTGGCTAGTTTGCGCTCGGTGAAATGTTAAGTAGCTTGTACTAAAGTTTGTAAATTATCTTCCTTTCACCCACCTAACCTCAAAATTTTAAACAATTTTTTTTTTATCTAGCTCGCTTCTTTTTCGCCAAATGGCATCTGGATTGCTTTAGAAATATCTGCTTACTCTAGAAAGTCAAAATTAGAATAATCCATCATCTGGAAGATAGAATCTTCTTCATATGCAAACTATGCAAGTACGTCATCATGAGTCTCTATTTCAATATTACATGGAGAAAAGTCATCAAATCATTTGTCTGTCAAATAGTGCAGAGTTGGTACTTCTGCAGAATACTGTAGGCAATAGAGTATAATAATTATTAATTAATGCATAATACAATGGAACATTAGAATTTAGAATTACAGTTGTGGTTATCAATTACAGCGCCTGTGGTGTACATTAATTTTTCTCAAGAGTTTGACGAGAGGAATTATGTCTTTGGTCCTGGATAGAATAGCCTTTTTATGCAAAATAAATATCTTTTGCAAAATAATTTTCAAAAGAAATCTATCCCAAAACTATTTTTCAGACTCGGTTTCTCACTGATTACTCATCCTAGTCACTTTTACTTCTCTCTTAAAATTGTTAAAATAATTTCTGATATTTTGCACAATCTTTAATTCTTTAGGATTAATCTATCATGAATAATTAAAGTTTAAATACAACATGCATGCAATCAAACAACCAAGTTTTCATTTATAGGTTTGTTACAACACAGTATAATTTTATACATCTTCACTATCAACTTTTGTTTGATGAACATAACTTCATAATTAATCTAATTTTTAAATTATCATTTACCTAGAAATAAAATGGATTAATATAAATTCACTCCCGGTAATTGTTTTTCTTATCCATTTGTCAATTCAGAAGTAATGAAGAAATAATTACCCACTTCAGATCGGAAAATTTCATATATAAAATAAAATAAATTAATAGTTTTATATTTTAAAATAAATCAATTTATTGTACGATACTTTTGTATTCATATACAACATAGGCTATATAGTCTAAAATTGTATTTCAGAAGTTTTTTTTATCTATATCTTTAATTTAAACTCCATGAGAGATTAAACTTGTCGAGTAACAAATCAATGAGTCAAAACTTTGTTGCTGGTTGCATGCAACTTAATTTCAAATTTAATTGTCTATGATAAATTAATTCTAAAATGATAACGATTGTGCAAAATGTTACAAATTATTATAATAATTTCAAGAGAAATTTTGAAGTGACTGTGATGAAGAGGGCAATGATGGCTGTGCAATTTTAGGGATGATTGGCAATGAAAAGTAGTTTGGAAAATGGTCTATCTTAGTAATTACTTTTCCAAAAGAATCCATTTTGTAATTAATGTGAAACACGACGTTTAATTGGGAAAAACAATAAAAATGATATGATGATGCTCGAATTGTTGTCGCTACCACCTCCATAATAAGAGTGCTGCTAAATGGATCGCTTTTTTGCGATTCAAGAGCAGTAATCGAATCATTTCTTGAGAGAGAAGCAAATTATACTTGAAAAAGTTAAATAATTGTTTTTGGTCGAAAAAGAGTTAAATAATTGAATAATTGAGAAATGTGCATTCACTTGGATATAGGATTGAACTTTCAAAATTATTAGTCTCATGGGATTAAGATCTTAGTTGACTTATTTCGTCCCTCTAGATTATGACATGACTACCATACAAAAAATACATTATATCATCAAAAAAAAAAACCTATTAGAAGTTGAGATTCATTTTTTTTTTTATTGTCTCGGTAAGAAAAAGTTTCGGAAGTGGGGAGGTTACTTACTCTAAGATCAGGGCATGCCAAAGGGACTTATAAGGCTGCGTTTGATTTGGCTTTTGAGGAAAGTTTTTGGGAAAACGTAAAGGCTTTTAAGTTAAAAAGTTTTTGAAATACAAGTAGAGTTTGGTAAATTGTAATTTAAAAGTGCATTAAGAAACAACTTTGGTTTAAATAGTGTTTGGAAAAATCACAATTTGCAAAGCAATTATACTTTTAAAAAAATAAAAACTCAAAACCTATGAGAACTCAGCGGCCGGCAGCCACATTTGGTCTCACTGGAGGCTCGGAGGTGGCTTTAGCCCTCACCGGTAACGTCGCGTGAGGTATTTTGGAATTATGAAAGTTTAGCGAGGGCAAAGTCGAAAGAAATATGTGTGTGTGTATATTCTGGAAAAGCTCAAAGCACCTTCAGACTAGCCTTGAGCTAAAGGCCTTTGAAAATGTAGTTGCATCATCCCAAAGCTGTCCAAAAAATTGCTAAACATATTTGCTTTGCCCAAGAGACTTTAGAGCCCAAAGCCCCTTGGGGAAGCAGTTCCCAAACGGAGCCTAAATGGACTTACAGATCGCCTATCAATAGAGGCCGTTGAAGTGGGAGCGGAAACTTGCCAATGCAAAGTGCCCAACCCTAGTTGATCGAGCCCCCCCTCCACATCGAGATTCACTTTTAGATAATGGGCATTATGAGAATTCGCATACCTGTTCTCTATAAGTATTTGTTGCCGTTTTCAAAATTCTCAATGGGATCCGAATTGTTATCATGTAGTAGAGATGAGCAAAAGCAATCGCCTGGACCGTACTGGCTGATTCTGGGCCGTTCCTAGGGCCATCGGTCCGGTTCCTGATTCTAGGTATACAACCATCCACCTGGATCGATTTTTTTAATTTTTTTATTTCTTAAAAATTTGTAAAAAGAAAACCCTAATCTATGTCTCATTTCACAAAGGAAGGCCTTTCAAGGCTGGAGCGACTATGTTTACTTATGCACGTGAGTAAGATGACAAGAACAAATCAAAACACAATAATAGTTGCTCATTCCAACCAAATTTTACCACAAACTGGAAAAATTTCTATAAAACCTATAACCTTACATGTAACTTACTAACTATAGAAATACCATATTATTACTTTCATCTTGAACATTAACGACAAATGAAAGAAAAACTGAATATGAGACCGGTTCTATTGGCCCAACCGGAAACCGGATCGAACCGCTCAAAAACCGATCACCCCTAATTAAAAGACGACCCGATAAGGCAATATAATTAATGAAATCCGATGAGCAAATTTTGGCTGCAAATTAGAGCCATTAAAGAGAAGTTCAAAACTGTAAGGGGCTAAAGAAGGCAATCAAATCCAAATTATCCCAAATTGACAAATCAAGTAGGCAAAAAATAAGGACTTTATGGAATGACCAACTCCCAAAAGCAAATATCTCATTTTCCTCCAAATGAACATCATCTAAATCTCAGCTTGCCAACACGACACTCAACAGATCATATAATCATCCGCCGTGTGAAATGAAATTGGAACATCCTCTGACGTTTCTCCCCCTCTCTCTCTCTCTCTCTCTCTCTCTCTCTCTTTCCCTCTGATGTTTCTTCAGGCAGAAATTAACACATCACATCCTCTCTTCTTTTCCTAGTTTCTTCTCCATCACCTTCGCAGATCATTTGTCCTCTTCTTCTCTCGACAAGATCCCTGACGCCATGTTCTCACTTTTACTCCAGAATCTCTGAACATAAAAAAAGAAGTCGCTCCTTCATCTTACACCCTCTGTTTCTCTGCTTTCTCTCTCTCTCTCTCTCTCTCTCCTCGACAAACATTAACCTCGGTGTATGTGCGGCTGACAAAAGAAAAAAGGAATTTTCATATTCATATTTCGAGCAATTTAACAAGCGGGTATGCATCGGGTCAATGAGAACTGCTTGGTTCCGTGTTGTCACCAGAGCTTCTGCTGAAGAACAGGGGAGGGGCACATGGAAAAGCAGGGGAAGAATCACGACAAGAATTAGAGGGTCGACTTCTTTTTCGTGATTGTCAAGGTTGGCACGCCCTTCTTCCTCTCCTTCTCCTTCCTCCTCCTCTGCTTTTTCGTTTTCTTCCTTCGCGATTTGAATCGATATCGACGGTTGACGAGGGAAAAGCAAGTCTTCGTTAGGAGAGCTTCCCTTTCCCCTTTTTTTGTCCTTGTTTTTCTTCCCTTTTGTTTTCGGGTGTTTCCTTCATCACTCACGAGACTTTGTTTCTTTGCGTACTTTGTTTATTCATGCAGTCGTTGTTTTTCTCGGGAAAATCGCAAACTGATTTTTTCTTTTTCCCTTTTATAATATTCTGAGCGTTCCTTCTTCCAATCAGGTGGTCGATAGCTGTTCGGTCGCTTGCCCCATCCGTTGCGTCATTCATTTTTTTTTTAACATTTTCTTGCTCTCGATGCGTTGCATACACTCTCTCTCTCTCTCTCTCATGGGGTTTTAGACTTTTTCTTGGAGAGTGACGGAAATGGCGGAAAATCCAAAGTTGGTGAGAATTCTTGGCTCTCTGGGTGTTGTTGAATTCTCGCGTTTTGTTGTGAAAAATCACGCCTTTCGCTTGACGCACAACTGTTATATTGAGCTGAAACCTTGGTTTCCTCGTCCAGATTGTTTCGGTTTCGTCTGATGAGAAAGTTTCGAGCAAGTTGTTCTGATGAGAATTCTCTTGTTCCCGCTCTGTTTCTCTCTCGCTTTCTCTCTCTAGGAACTCGAGAGTAGTGGGCCGGAGGAGAAGATGGGAACCCAGAAAATCTCGGTGTCGGATCACATGAACGGATTGCAAGCCGAAAAGTCCGATGACTTGGTCATCGACATGGAAAGTTTCTCGCATCTCGTTCCTTCTCCTTGCAAGGACATCAATTCCAGAGTCACTGTAAGTCTCTCTCTCTCTCTCTCTCTCTCTCTCTCTCTCTCTCTCAGTGTTTTTTTTTTCTGGAGCTGTTCTTTTCGGAAAAAAAAAGAAAATTTTCACCTGGTAATGTTTCAAAGTTTAATTCGTGTTCTTGTAAATGTATGTGGGGTTGTTAGAAGTGAAGTGAGCAGAATTAGCTTTTGTTGCCTTCCTTGATGTTGCTTGAGCTTGTACATTGTTTGTCCAGCATGTACATTGTACAGAACAAAGTAAATACATGCACTGCGAGAATTCGAATGTTCTGATATGACGAATCACTAAAATTGGGCGAATCCAAGAATTATGACACAGCATGTTCTTAGAATTACCCTGAGCAGCGAATTCGTTTGTGGTAAAAGAAGCAGAAATTGTCTGCTACTTTTGGGAAAATTTGAAATGTGGATGGTGAATTTCAAGATATTTTCTTCGAGATAGCGTTTCGATTTTGGTTTTGATCCAAATTAGGTGACTGTTTTCTGCAATTTTCCTGATAAATCTGCACTGTACTGATTGCTAATTTCCTTTTCCGGGTTCTCGAACAAATGTTTATCCGGAGAAGTTGCAGAGAAGCCTTTCTCGAAAAGGGTCACAGCGAGTGAGCGAGGACAAGGTCATCTCCAACGCAAGTGCCGCAGATAAGAACGAGAGCCAACCAGGGATTGTTCTGGCAACATCCTCGCCCAGAGGCACGCCCAGAGGTACCATTCCTTCTCCATATAAGCAATGTGTGTGTCCTTGCATGATTTCGCCATCAGTGATTCCATTGTCATCGTTGCATTTATGTCAGCGACAAATTGGAATTTCTTAGATGTGCGCGAGCTGCCCATTGCGCCGCTTGTTGTCATCGAATGCTCCAAAGGAAGGAAAAAAATAAAGTTGCTTTCTCTTTCTTAAGGGAAATTATTGTAATTGTGCTTCACATAATGCCTGGAAATTGGTGTAAGTTTGAAGAGTGAGTGATATAGGTCAGTTGGCCCATCTGGGCCATTTGGTCCACAATTTGATAGAGACAGAATGATGCAGATGAATAATAATAGTACCCAACAGAGTGCTAAATCTCCAGGTTTTTTATATTTGACCAACAAGCTGTATCCAGCTTGATGGGGATGACTCACTCTGCTTTGAAATTTCATATTAACTCAAACATTTAATCATCGACTAGATTATGAATTGATCATTGAAACCTGATCTTTTTCAGCGGTTGATTAGTTAGATTGAGAAAATATGCTGCCTCTGCTGGGTTAATCAAGTACGGTCCAATCAAACCGCGAATTAATCTTTTTATCTTGAGAAAGTTTTGATTTTTTCATCCAATTTTCTGAGGATTTGGTAGAATATGGAGCCTATCATTGTCATGGGTTCGGTTTAATTATCAAGCATAGTTGGTGGGAAAGTAAAAATGGGGCTCTGTATTTGGCAGAAGCATCTAACTGCAGGTCAACTCGAGGGAATAGCAAGTGGTGAATTTGGTTGGCAAAATTATGAAGAGTTCATGAAAATGTCTCACTGGCATCTATGGTTGTTGATTTGCAGCTTCACTTCTAGGGTCCAACTCGATGGACGCAGCTACGATGGCTGCTCTTGGGACGACCGATCACGCCAGTAAACTGCAGAACCACCATCAGATCACTGTCACCTCCGGAAGCATCGGGAGTGCTAACGAGAGCAGGTTCACTATCCGAAGAAATAGTTTCCGGCGATCTTCTCCGTCATGGATTCTCGATCCAAAGAGAATCCTTTTCATTTTCGCTACTCTGTAAGTTTACAATCCGTCGTCATTTTCAAAGTGTTGTCTGCTGCAAATTATTGTTAATAACATAAGTGGCACTTGTAAAAGTCCCAATTGCAATGCGGGATATTGATCTGAACAATTTTTGTGACAGGTCGAGCATGGGAACGATTTTGTTAATCTATTTCACCCTTTCGATTAGCAAATCGAGCCCGGATGGCGGTGATTTTGACTTGCCGCAGTAATCCCGGGATTGTCTTTACAACAGAGACTAGATTTAGCATTTACGCTTTGGAGTTTGGACTTTGGATTCGCAGCACAGAGCTACCTGATGGTGAGGTCATTTTCTGGGATCTTTTGGCACTCTCTTCTTGATGCGGAAGTTCAACCAGCAAAAGCCAACCAAAATCAATGAAGAAACTTAAAGAGAAAGGGAGGGAAAAAAGAAAATCTTGGGTGGATGAGAAATGATTGGTTTGGGAAAAATGAAGAAGAAAAGGAGAGGAAAAAGCTGAATCCATTCCATTGTCATTGATTTGGCTGGACCAGAGAAATCTTCATGGTTGGCCTTTTAGAGGATTTTTTATAGGTGATGACACGCTGCGAAGTGACAAAGAGGAGAAATCTTCTATTTTATAAGTTAGAGAGAGATCAAAGGCATATGGTTGAGTGCTCTGTTTTTGTTAGCATCTGGTGTCTCTTTACGAGCAATTGGATATTTCAGAAAGTCACTTTTTTTCTTTGTGAATATGTCTTCTCTAATATAGATTTTGTTCCTTTTTTAAGTACCTGGCTTGAGAATGAACCTTTTTGCGCGTGCATGCACATTCAAGCATGTGTAGGAGCAAATGTCTCTGCCTTTTTTCAGAGAACATTAGTCTAAACAGAGCGTGTTGGGGTAAGTACAGCAGGGAAGAGGAATGTAGGAGGGCCCTGTTATGATCGTACTGCCCAGGACTGAACAGGAAAAGGGAGAAACCAAAATCACTTTTTGCACGAAAAGCTGGTCGATCATAATGACCTTGCTTAAGAATTTCGATGGATAGGTTGTTGGTACATACAATAGAGAGGATTATTTCTATACTACTTCGTCAACCCACCAATTCCTAAATCGAAAACTTTTAAACCCAATGCAGCCAACATAACTTGCACAGTTGGGTCAAGAAGAAATGTGAAAAGAACAAGAGACAGTTCGCTCACAACTGGCTTTTCTTCAATTTTGGGAATCACACAGCTTCTGTGATTACAAAAAGTTGCCAAGACTTTTATGATTTATCAGAGTTGGTTCAGATTCTAACATCCTCACAACCTCTCTAGCAGTCATAACCCCAGCAAACAATTATTGCTTGTTTGTATGGCCAGCTTTCCACTTCATGTGATTTATGACAGAACCGGTCATGCAACAAAGTTCATGCAAAGGACAGCCATTAAAGCATATCTCTAAAAGGAAAATGCACAACTACTCCGGCAAGTAGCAGTAATTGCCTCGGCACCATCTTCATGCCAAGAAGGAATCGGTCATGCTCATTAAGAGCAGGAGATAACGGACAGCAGCACCCTAGATAGCATGATATAGAAGAGAGTAGAGTAGACCTAGAAAAGGAAAGCTAAGTAGTACTAATAGGCGAAACCTTAAATCGGAAATATGATGGGAAATGATTGCAAATAGCATCTCTCTGTCCGTTGGATTCTAGGACCAGCATTAGGACCAGAAGTCAGAAGAATCGTCTTCCCGATAACATTTGGAACAAGAAACAATACCAACAATGCATTTAATTCATCTAACAGCAGATTGCCATATGATTTTAATGATATTGCCTCATTTCTTCAAGAAATGAAAGACATATTATTAACGCTATTCACAAACATACAACTTGCATCCATGAGCGTACGAGGATGCTTAAATACTCTGTAGGTAGGTATTATTAGTTATTGTTCTACAGCAACAAGATGACGACCTCAGCAGGAGCATTGGCGACGCTTTTTCTCCCCTAGCAACTATGTGGTTATATTGAAAGAAAAACATATGGGAACAATCATGATGCTTGGGCATAATTGTTGGTGAAATTCACATAAATTGATAGCATACAGTCAGATCACTCTGTGCTTTGAAAGCAAACCTTTGCTCGGATATGGAAACGAAAGCTCAAGCAGAAAAGGACTCATTTTGGTGCAGTACACAGCCTCAGCATCCCATTTGGTACATGAGGACTTGGAAGTTGACTTCCTTTTCTTTAATATCGCTTTGAGATTCTTGGCATCGAACATCTTTGCTTCCTGTCATGGTATAGCCTCAAAACAACAGCTGCGGTTTCTTCAATTGCTTTTCCCGTCACCTCTTCAAGAAAGAACAACAAAATACTTCAGATTGATACAGAGGTGTAAGGTTTTCAGATACGTCAAAGACTTCATTGAGACTTAATTTATCAATCTTCTTACAACGTAGGCGAAATAGTCACATTTTTTGCCCCGAAATAGTGAGACCTAATAGTAGCAACAGGGAATGAAAAACCAAACAAGCAGACGAAAGACATCCTCACCAATGACAGGCCAAACTGGATTTTGGGAAAAAATCTTCCCAGCAAACTCCAGTTCTTCTCTGACATAGTCCATCTCTGAATAATTACTCCGAGTATCCTCACTGAAGCCCAAGCTCTTAGCTCTGGCTTTTCTTATCGTTTGCAAGACAACAGGATTGATCGTGACACCAAATACCTTCTCTGGGTCTACTTCAAACAGAGTCTTCGGCAACTCTACACCCATGACAATAGGCACGTTTGCCACTTTGTAACCTTTTTGAGCCAAATAAATGGATAACGGCGTCTTTCCAGTTCGAGAAACGCCAGCAAGGATGATATCTGCCTTGTGCAAGTTTTGCGGCAATGCACCGTCATCTTGCTTTATCGTAAACTCGATCGCTTCAATTCTTCGAAAATAGTCGTCTGTGAGAGGGAAGCTCCTCCCAGGCGCACCACGGGGAAGGCCAGAAGGAGAGACACCTAAATGAGAAGCAATGGCCTCAGTGATTGGGCCAAGGACATCGGTGGATGGTACGCCCCAAAGCGTGCAGGCTTGTCTTGCAGATTCAGCCATCTCAGGGTCAGCAAGGGTGTAAACAAGCATTGCACCTTCTTTTGCTGCTTGCTTCACAATATCCAGCAGCCTCTCCACATCATCTATCTAAATATGGATGTCAAAGAATAAAAATCAGGAGATGCAATAGCTAACTCGCTGAAATATGTATGATGTCGATAAATTGACAACCAACTACATGATGGACTTATCATCAACCATACAAGGTTTCAAACAAGGGAAGAGGCTGCTTCCCATCACCAATTAACCTTAGAAACAATGGTATTCCAGGAATTCTCATCCTAGGAATCAGTAGGGCAAGCAGTGACAGGACATTGCTGCGATTGAAGCCAGGGCCTTTCGTCCCTTCTTGAGGAGACAAATGGTGCCGCCACCATGCCACCAACTCAGTTGGCAAAGGGAAACTCATTTAGCCAGGTCCAGGGAGAGCAGAAAAAGAAAAAAGAAACGAAACAAAACCACAACTACGTCTCATTTACAAAGATCCAACCAATCCCGATACAATTTGTGCAACTTCTCTTTGCTCACCACGACACAACAACCCCGAGGCGCCAACTAATGGGTATCAGCACTCACCATCAGAAAACCAATTCGTCAGACTGCCATTTACATGATTTCCTCAAAGATGTGAAACTCCACTTAAAACTTTCCAGCCGGATTAGAGGAAAACCTTAATGCTTTTGAGCGACTGCAAGCTTGCAGCAACTATCAAGCAAACAAGTGAAGCTCCAGCACCAAATAAACTATGCATTGAACATGATGGTTTCTACATGGGCATGAATTCCTCACCATGGACTAAACGAAGCTACTCCATTTCGTCAATGAAAACACAACAATGCACGTTGCCCCATCATCTAATAATAAGCGATTTACAGTATATGACCCATAAAGAAGTGAACTTTATGTAAGGAAAAGGTGAGGACAAATTACCCCAGAAAACAAATGGGTGTTTACAGAACACCCACGATCCACCAAGCAATGCTCGAACTGGCCCAACGCGGCGTTGACGGAGTGCTCCGCCGTCCACCCCGTCCCGTCCGAGACCACGTATATCTGCTTCGCCGCCGTCGCCATCAGCTCCACGTGATCGTCGCCGTAGCTCCCGGTCGAACCCTCCGCGTCGCCCGAGAGCCCGTCGAGCAGCGCCGCCTGGGGGCCCGGACGCTCCGTCGCCGTCGCCTGGGGCTTCTGGGCCGGCCGGTCCAGCTTCCGGCCGGACCGGATCGCGCGGGCCCTGGACCACCGGTTCAGCTGGGCGCTGCCCTTGAGCTTGCGGGCTGCGGACGGGTCGGAGTCCGGCTCCGTCCCGGCTCCGGGCTGGGCGGCCGAGGCGGGCGGCGGCGTTGGGCGGTGGCCCGGGAGGTTCACGGCGGCGGCGGCGGCGGCGGCGGCGGACATCTTAGTATTTGCCGGTGGATTTTTCTCTCCTTTTTTATTCTTTTTTCAGGTATTGATCGACTGATGAAGATATTTAAATGAGTGATTTTCTCTACATTGGTGGCACAGTGCAGCGGGAGGTAGGACGAGGACCCGTCAATCAAGGAGAGCAAGAAAAAAAAAATGTAGGGTCTGATTTGTTTCGAAAAAAAATAAGTGATTTAAAAATTATTTTTTTTCAGAAAATGATCGGATGCAACGCTTGAAATAATCAGTTAAGAAATATTTTTATTATCAATAATAATTTATATTTAAATCATAAAAAATATTTATCGGAACTAGATCGAATCGGCTCAAAAACAGTAGTTCCTATGAGGACTGGTCCCATTCCCGATTCCAATTTACTGAAATCGGTGAGTATTGGTCCGGTTCCCGGTTCCAAGCGTGGAACCGGCCACTCAGACCGGTATATATAAAAGTTTAGCTCATTTTTAGTGAAGGTGAGTTTTTCTCACTCGTTTTTTGCCATTTACCATATAGTCCTACTCGTGTCTCACGATCCTCAAAATAAAAAAAATAAAAAAAAAACCCTAGCCTCATCTGGTGATGCCTTGAACTCTGTCGCTGCGCAGACTCGCAATCACCTCGCCTACGGGCTCCCTCACATCTCGCATTAGGCTCTCGCTCTTGCCTCGTTGAGTTGTGAATCTATAAGAATTGGAAATCAGTTCCATAGATCCATCCAGAAATTGGACTGTGCGGTGCGATCCGATTACCGCGTAGATCTATGAAACGAATGGGTAGTTCTCGATTCTAAAAATTAGAATCGATTCTTAGTGAGCAGCTTCCGATTCCAAAATAAGAATCGCCTATCCTAACTATGCTCATCTGTACTTTCAAGTGACAGAAACCATATTGCACAAATTGTAAAAGTTTCGGTGTCCTTCTTCCGTACATGATCTGAAAATTCAATTTGAAGGCCACATTTGGGTGGACTGCAGGCCTAGTAGAAGCCCATGCCCAATTGAATCTTTTCAACGTTTAATTGGACAAACTACTGATGGCCCAAAGAAAACTGATGGTGGAGTTTTTTTTGGAAAAATTTAAAATAATATGTGTAATCGTTTTGGGACACAATCTATATCTATCACCAATGATGACAGATTTGGAATTTGTAAAAAACAAAATAAAATGCAAATTCTTTAAATTCCTATACACACCGCGATACCAATGTGGCCGGAGATTTAGAAGGTAACACAAGTGTGACATAAATACTTATCACCTAGAGAACTAATCGACCTCAAGTCACTGGGCATGTAATAGGATAAATGCTGACCACTTGTGGAATTTACCCGACGATGCAAAGCCTATCATTCAACACGCAACCGTATCCAGCAAAGAGATACAGAGTTAACATAAGACTCTAATCCAAGAGTTCAACTATGAAATTCATTGATCAATACACTCTAACTTCTTGAGTGAAGCAAGCATAACTTCTTCTAGAAGACTCCAGATAGCATGAAACACGATGCATTAGAAACTAGATACATAGGGCTTTCCATCGATATTATAAGACGATATTGGAGAACGAAATCATCATCAAATCTTAAAAGAAAAACACTTTCAAAATTCTATCAGAAATTTATTTTTATTATTGTGCAATCACTTAAGTGACTATATGGTAATCGATCAATCACTTAATCACATATATAATTTTGATTTTTCTTTCAAGATCCAAACTTAAGCGAAAGATATCTTGAAGTGACTATGTATAAGTGTGTTGTTCAAGAGAATCGAACCCCAGATCTGATACTCTCCGACCCCATCCCCCAATCTCTTTACCAGCGGGGCCACACGCCTGTTGGCGTGTCTGAGTACTTATTAATCATTTTTGGTGATATATTTAGATAATGTTTTGACAATAGAATCTTTCTTTTCTAAGGCATTTCCAATTGTTTCATTTAAAATGGACCTGTTTTTCTTGGAAATTTTTGGCATGTGAATCATGAAGGTTTTGAATATACTCTCCTTAAATAAAATAAAAGAAACAAAAGTTTGCATTGTACCATCCAATAAATAAAAAAAAGTTGAAAACAAGCTACATGTTAAATTGCAAAAACCCTAGTTCCCTGTACAATAGATTAATGATACGTAGACAGAAATTGGATTCTCAAACCAATATCAAACTTATGCTAAAAAACTATAAGCAAATTATCCTCTAGCTCCCTAAATTTTCTTGAACTTCCAAATCTACATGTACAAATCCTTCCATGTATTTTCTTTTTTTTCCTTTTCTCTTCGAGTACCTTTCCTTTTTATACTTTCTTAATATTCACTAGCTAATAAGCTAGTCAATTCATAAAGGACAGCATCCAGACACAAAAATTTCATCAGCTTTTAAACGAGAAATCTGGGAAGCCCGACCTTAAGACCCAGTGTTTGTACATCTTCTTGGACCTGTCGCCTAAATTCTCTAAAGCTGAAGCTCCGGTAGACGGGAGGACAGTTGCAGCTCTCGATCACGGTGTCGTACGACGGGCAGAGGAAATACGCGGTCGAGTACCGCTCCCATTTCGAGTTGGTCGCCACCCGGTGCTGCACGCTCTTGTACACATCATTGCTCCATGCCTGAAACGCGAGCGTGCGGAGATGCTAATTCATCAAGAAGCATGCAACCATGACCCCCCCCAACAAGAAATCAATCAACAGCGTCGTATTCAACTGGAAAAAGGGTTTACCGACACAAGCCATACAGTAAGCATGTCCTAATCAAAATCACTACAACCCAACTCACAGGGTCCTACCGACGTGACGACGTTCTTGGTGGAGAGATCCTGTTTCGAATGACCTAAGTTCGCATTCGCAGTGTTTTTCAACGATACAGCAGTCAAAAGTGCTAATGATTGATAGCGAGAACAAGAAAAGACACACATGAACCTGAAACAAGTCGCCGATGTTGATGATGAGAGCATCTGAATTAGGTTTAACAGCGATCCACTCCCCATCTTTAACCAATTGCAGACCCCCCACCTCGTCTTGATGCAGGATCGTGAGGAAGTCGCTGTCGGTGTGTGGCATCAGTCCGAACACGTCGGGTGAGATTGGACATGGTGGGTATCTGTTCATCCTCAGATAGCAAGTGCTTGGCAGGCAATTCTCCATGAAGAAGGTGGATTTGTGGCCCAGTTCTTCTGCTAAGATCTCGGCTAATCTCTGTGCTAGGTTCGATACAGTCCCAGCAAATTTTTCCATTGTCGAGCTGGTGACAAAGAATCATGACCCCAGAAGAAAATTTAACATGTAAGTACAAAAGACGAGCAATGCTAGTACAACGGGGGAAATGATCAGACATGAACGAGCTCAAAAGTTTAGGCTGTTAAATGCAAACAGTCCGATAGCAGCGTTAACATTATGTTTTATAGAGAAAAGAAATTGGAGCGGCTTGATCATTCCAAGAATTCACCATTTTGGTCTTAGAAAATTCATGCTTGCATGCCCTACTTTATGCAACATCAAGTGATGTCATGTTAAAGTAGGACAGCTATGTGACCTAATTGACTATTATCCTGAGAAAATGGACAAAACATAAAGGAAGAGCTGATAATTAAGAATTACTAATGGAAATAAAAACCGCCATCCATAGGTGGTGCTAACAAACTACTATAGAAAAAAGTGTACTGAGGGTATTAAACCTTGTGTACGGGATGTAATCAAGTCCGAAATCTTTTAATCGAATCAATTAAGTCTGAAGCCTTTTTAACAAAGTACGATGAAGTCCTTTGGTGAACAGTGGCTAAAATAGTCTACGTGTCACTCAAATATGGGCTAACGGTATTGTTAAATTGCAATTTTCAACGTGAGTTTTAGGCCTGGACTTAAGTGACTTAATTGAAAAGTTTAGGATGCAATTGCACTTTTTGGTAAAGATTTAGGACTTGATTGAACCAACCAAAAGGTTATGGCCTCGATTGCATTTTGCACGTAAGGTTTAGGACTTGTAGTGAAATTTCCTCTACTAACCTGTATCCAAATATGACTCATTCATGAAATGATGAATGGACTAATTGGGCATTTGCATAAACCTGGCAATTAAACAAGTTGAATTGGGTTTGTGCTTGGGTCAATACGGATTTGAGTTGTAAGTCGGATCGTGTTAAACAGGTCATGATTTGATTGACCGTCGTACATAGGGGTGTTTCAGAAAACCAGCTAAACCGGCATGACCGAATAGGTTCCAAGGTGGGTATTAAGGCTCACAAGATACGTTCCCAAATCCGAATATTTGAAACTGATGAGGTACAAGGTAGATTGCACGATGTATGACATTAAATTCAACCAGTACACATAATCAGTAAATAAATGATGATAGAAGAAGCTGTAATATTCAGTACTTATACGTGGAAAAAAAATACTAAGTTGTTATGGAATGTACATTTAAATCAAGGAAAATCTAGAATTCTAAGAGCTGACAATTCTGTTTAGTAGACTGCAATTCCGCTTTAATCAATTTTAGCTTCGCCTACCTCGATGAAAAACCAACTGTTCTCATAAGCAACCTATTTCTAATCAATAAAACGTACATAAGCTTTTGAATCTACACAACATGTGATAATCAATTATCAGGACTATCCGAAGAAAGGTGAGGTGCATTTGGAGGCCACGTCATGTCTGAGTACGAGCATGGCAGAATGCCAGCTCATCTTTACTTGCGAAGATCACATGACGAGGTGACAAGAGGCCATGCATGCAAAAAAATTTATATCACGTACATTCTTTATGATGTGCCAGCAGTGTCTAATGCATGTCTTGGGGTCTACAAATAATAGAAAACTTGGCCATATTATCTTTCTCTCCAATAGCTTTTCATTGGGCAAATTACTCTCTCTTTCTAGTTCAAGGGCTGCGCTGCAATGACACGCATAACCCTGAAAAACAAAGTGTATTGGAAGTGGATTTCGATATGCGTTAAGCTTATATTGCTTAATGACCTAACTTATCTCTCCAAAATTAGCATGATAGTGTGATGGTACAGTAAGAGAGACCCTAACATTTGTGTTCGATTTGAGCTGTGGTCAATGATATCATTTCCTAATGTTTAGAATGACTACGTGTATGTTTATGACAAAAACCCTCATTTTTTTTCGGTAAGGTAAGACGTTAAAAAAAAAAAAAACCCTCATTTTTTGTACTCGCTCTGCCTATGAAATTTTATCTTTTCAGTGTTGCCTACTGATTCATAGTTTTTACTCATATTTACTTATCTTTGAAAAAAAATAAAAATTTACCCATGTTGCATATGGTAACGATTAAGAGCAAGATAACTCATATTGATCGGATTGACCAATTTCTTGTTTGACGATTCTATTGATGTAAAAGTAATCACACACTCTAGAGAATACCCAGCTACTTTGCGGCCCTAATCCTAGTGGGTTCAGTAAAATAATGTTAACCTTCCTAGATGTTATCTCAACAGTCGTGCTAAAATGCAAAGGCAAGTAGATAAGATCTAGAAATGAAAGAGTTTCAAGAAAGGGAAACCTTAACATTTAAGAACTTTGTGCGCAAAAATCCTTTAAGAAAAGTACGGTGATTAATTGGTTGTGATTATTACCTGAGAGTGCTGTTGCAGCCTCTTGTGCCGGAGATGATATCACTCAAAGGGACGTGGAAAGCCTCGGACCACGACAACTGCCGCAAGCACGTCGCCGAAGGAGTCCCCCACCGATAGCTCCCAGCCGAGAAATTCAAGTACTTGTCCTCCCTTGTCTTCTTCTCGAACGGCTCTCGGAACACCTTGATCTGCTCCTCCCTCATTTTCTCCAAGATCTCTCGTGAAATCCCATGGTTCAGCACCTGGAAGAACCCCCACTCCCGTGAGGCCCTCGCGATCTCCAACTTGCACCCGCGTCTCTCCTCCTCACCAAGGCTCAGCCGGCCGAGGTCGATCACCGGGAGGTCGCGCTCCTCGACGGCGGCGACGGGCGCGGTCGGGGCTTTGTTGGGTAACTTCTTGAAGAGGGTTTTGTAGGTTTCTTGAAATGGCGGGTCTGATGAGTCCATGGTTAGAGGCTGGAAAACAAAGGCAGATGGATGTCTGAGGCTAGATACACAAGGGACATGAAGAGGGTGATTTCTTGTTTTTTTTCTCTTTTGTTCTGGGACTTTCTCTTGTGGGATTGAGACAGAGAGAAACAGATTGGAACACCGCGTAAATGTTGTCGTCGATGAAAACATTATGAGGAATTCCTTTTTTCTTCTCACGTTTTACTTGGACTCTTAAGACAAAGTTGATCGATCGTGTGTCTTTTCTCGGTCGATGTATTGAAGATACCTATAAGCCCCTTGTTTTTCTTGCTTCTCAAAGCTACATCTTTGTACATGCAGGTCATAATTAAAATATAGATAAATGTTATGAGGAGGCAGATTTATGTCATGGAAGAGACAGTGAGTTAACAATTTCTAGACCGGAATAAGAAGATTCATGATACTTCTCAAATATCGTCACAAACTTTGGACCATATGGAATATCGGTATTAGCTTAGGCTAGTGATAACCATTACACCCTGGCATCAGTTATCTTCGAATTCTAGTTTCAGTCGTCATCATCAATTGCACATTGTGGGGTAAATCCATTTCATACCATGTGCGGTTAATGTAATTGAAAAGCCAATAGTATGTGGAGTTATATTGGAGAATGAGATGTAGTAGAGGATCAGATAATTCTTGGGTTACCAATCTTTGGGTCCACCTATAAAATATTGACATGGAATGATTGGGAAAAAAGGGTTTGAAGGTCCTGATATCATTTCATTGTGAGGAGTCCCTCCATTCAAAATGTGACACGTGTTTGACTAAATAAGAAATCTGTAAGAAACCCTAATCTCAAGTCGACAATCTCCTCTGTATAAAGACACTTGTTAACTTCTAATTAAATAGAGGGTCTCGACAATCTAGGTGCCATCTAACTTTTCTGCCCAGGAGAGAGAGTTGGTAACAAACATGGACATTCAAACATAGAGCATAGAAACCATTCAAAATGTGATACGTGTCTGACTAAACAAGAAATTTGTAAAAACCCTAACCTCAAATCGGCAATCTCCTCTATACAAAGACACATTTTAACTTCTAATCAGATAGAGGGTCTCGACAATCTAGGTGCCATTGGACTTTTTGCTCGGTAGAGAGAGTTGATAACACAGATGGAGGTTCAAACAAAGAGCATAGAAAGGCACCACTCAAAACGGGCATATGCTCATCTTAAAGGCTGTCTTACATGTTTTGCTTCTCATGCCAGGTTCAACTTTCAAGTGAAGAATAACTCTAAAAGTAAGGGGGAGTATGTTTCCCCACCTAAACTTCATTTGATAGACTAAATCGCACTCTCCCAATTCAAGAAAGTGCACCAAATATTTCACTTAAATGCACCGTCACACATTCATTGTGACCAATATAATAATTGTCTTTTCCATGTCGACGGAGGCCGACATTGAACGGGCCTATGATATGATATATTTTAAATTTCAGAATCGTGACAGAAGCTTCAGCACAGCACAGATGATGCACGCTGGCCCATCACATTTATCTCCAATTTTTCCTTTTTTGGTCGAAATTTTATTTATCTCCAATTTCACCATTGGCTTTTGGTTGGCAATCCCTTCGTTGTTCAACCCCACCAGCTGACCGTACATCACGATACAGGTTCATCAACTCCAATTTATCCGATTTCTGTCACTTTCCCAACATTAAATTTCAGAAACGCTGCATAGATCACTTTTCCGCAGGGGTCAAAAGGGGCCAAGAACCCTTTCAATTATTGAGCATGATTAGAAGGTCCTCGGACAGCCTTTCACTGATAATGACCACCCACTCAAGTTGGTTGCTGATTTTGTTTGTTCAATGAATGGAGAAATTTAAAAGGAAAATTATGAAAAGGTGATGCCGATCTTATGGTGTTTGTCGAAACTACTTGTACCCTTTTGGGCCCTCAATGTCTAAAAAGTTTTCTGCGTAATTTATGCACTAAAATATAATATTATCATCTATTAATTAAATATTCTCATTTGTGATCACATTTCAAGAAAATTATGAGAATGAAGAGACCTTTTAGATGTGTGATAATACCTTATCAACATGCAATCTGATTTAAATATTACATCAAAAACTTTATTGTGGATTAGATATGCAAAATAGTTCAAATAGATTAGTCCTCTCGATCAGATTTATAGACTGGCTCCAAACTTGTTGGGCTAGGATTTACCATCATCAAGGGTTTAAGAAGGATAATACTCCTTTAGTATTCCAGGTTTTCCCTTCTTTTAGTTAAGAATATGCGTGAGTTTGAATAGATCGAATCGATAAAGCTCGTCAAACTCGTCATATCAACTGACTTTTTTTTTGGCTCAGAAGTCATATGAATAGACTTGTGATCATATCATGTATGGAATATCACAGTGTCCTATTATATTTCATTGATTGAATATATGTCCTGTATTTTTCTCTTAATCTTGCCTTTGTCCAACTCATTACACCCAACCCTCTTGCACTCTCCTCACCATATCTTTTTCAACCCCCCAATCTTATTTTGAGTCCATCCATGATGTAGATTGAAAAGGGTACAGAAATCAAAACCCAGACCTCCTAATTAATTAAAAAAATGCAAATTATAAAAGAAGAATGAAAAATAGGAAACAGCTATTCCTTTAAAATGAAAGGTTAATATGTTGACACATGCAGACCTCAAATGTGTAATTATCTGAAGTAATTTTCACGGAACCTGCAAATGCCTGACCTCATTGGTCATGCAATCGCAGTCAAATTAAATTAAATCAATTCTTGTGTCTTAATATATTTGTCGAAAGTCCCCGAGGGAACATATCATACCAAGAGTATTTAAAAGATAGAGACATATATAAAAATAATAACATGCAAAATATTGTCCATAGCTTTAAATATTTCGTTCGACCACATCTTGAAATTAGAATGCCATGCACTTTTTCAGGTTGACCTAAAAGTTCTGGAAAAGCAATCAAAGGTGGAATCCAAGCAGCGCACATGTTTTGTGATGAATAAAATAATAAGCTAGTACTGTATCAGCAAGAACTATATGGTATGCCCAACAAATTAAACGATGAAGAAATATTTGTGTTGATTTCTCTTACATGGCTCAGATTCTCGACCAAGTTAACGACCTTCACCATGGCTTGCCTCCTTTTACCTTCAGCTCTGCGATAACCCAGAAGTAAATAGATAAACAAAAAGCTTTTCTCAGTTGAAGATTATTCTGTGCCTATCGATAATGCCAAGTATATATGAGAAAAGCTGAAGATAGTAACCTGCATGCCGATGCACGGAGACGTCAACTTCTCTCTCTGCTTGTAGTTTGCTCGCTCAAGTAAAGAAAATGAAGAGAAGGAACACTCGCATACTTGTAAAGAAAGAATGCGTGCTTCTTATATAGGACTGACTTGCAAGTTGAGGAGAGAGAGGTGGGGGGGGGGGGATGGGGGGGTGGGGGGTATGTATATAGTCCTCTAAGTTTGGAAGTGAAAGAGATTTTATAATGGAGTGAGCGACTATGCTTGTAAGGAAAAGTTCATATATATATTTGGAGCATGTGAGCCCACTCCATCGTAATCATCAGATCATATGAGCTTTCCATGAGATCCACACTAATCAATGACTGATATGGAAGGGACTAATAAGTACCGGATGCATCAACACTTGCTCGCTCATGAGAAGAACACGCTTCTTCGAAATCCACCAGAGAAAATGTTTCCCCAAGGCACTACTTTTTGCCATGCTTATTCAAGCCCGTGTTAAGAAAAGGGAGACTAAATCTTAGCTTTCCATTTATGGATAGAGATTGTGATATTGACAAAAAGAGGATGAGAGAGAAGTGAACAACTTGGAGGAATGAGAACCAAGTGAATTTGGAAGTTGAAAGGGCCAATCAATTCAATGTTAGGTGTAGTACTAAGAGCGTGGAGAAAAAATGGATTTGATCCATTAGAACAAGCCAATAACATACTAACAGCAAGTGGGATTATATGCTGGATTTGACAAAGAAAAAGAGTCTCTCTTCTGGTTTTTTTTTTTTTCATTAGAATAGGTTGTTTCTAACCCGCTTATCATCATCCGCAAAATATGGCGGTGTCAAATTAATGCCCAATACCTCATTTTAGGTAAATCACTCAAAGGAAGCCCTTCTCTGATCTCATCAATAAATTTAGTTGGATCCATCTTTTGTCAAAGTATTTAAACCACTATATTATGAGCCATCTCAATAAAATAACTACTTCATTCTCACCAAAAATTAAGAACTAATGGAGTTATATTAGACTTGTCAAAGAGAATAAATTCACACACACACACACACACACACACACACACACACACACACACACACACACACACACACACACACACACACACACACACACACATATATATAGATATATAGATATGGTGGGAGTTGAGATAGAAATCTGATGCCTCATCTTGAAGAGATTACCTTAAGGGAGCCTACCCCTAAGCCCATCAAGATGTTTGACAGGATCAACTTCCCCTAAACCATCGATTTATAAGTCAATTAGTTACATTACATGTGCTACTTCATCTCCAGTAAATCATCATATGTGAGATTCTTTTAATGTCGCACTAACACATGCTCATAATCATATTTTGACTCAAGGAAAGGTGTTCGGCATGACCGTGAAAGCATAAGCTAAATCTCAATGAACGGGGGCTACAACAACAATTTCTAGTTTGACCTATGGAATATGTCATTAGGGTTTGATCCCTCCCATTTCATCTTGACTAGTTCATAACTTCTCTTCTTTTATCACTTAAATTTTATACCATTGTATCTTTCACCATCATTTCTCAGTCAAACTCATTTAATAGACGGTTTCACACTCACCATCAACAAGCATGAAATCTGGCCAGCAGGAACGTATCAGATGTAGTGTTGGTTCGGGTGAGACTTGGATGAATGAGCACCAATTGAAGGATAAAGGATGTCAACTCATCAATGAAGAGTGTATTCTCTCTCTCTCTCTCTCTCTCTCTCTCTCTCTCTCTCTCTCTCTCTCTCTCTCTCTGTGCAAGTGTGGTTGTCTGAAACAGGGCACATGATTGGTGCTGGACCCGACCCGACCGTGGAGCCGTAACCTCTAAGTCCATGTCGGCACGTACGTGGCAGCATCGAATGTCACATGCATGTCGAAATGGTGAGGATTTTCACGTCGACATGATATTGAAGAAATTTTCGTGGGAGGGGAGAAAAGAAATGACAAAATAGGGTGCGAATGGGCATGCATATGCATGTGCAGGGCTTTAAATGATGAAAGGCATGGAGGTGCACCAACACAGACACACATGTATCTTCTGTGCCAAAAAAGCTGCACTTGTACTGTCCTTGAAAGCAACTATAGGTTGCCAAGCTGTAGGCCCAAAATATCTATATAATTACTTGTCCTGAAACGACAATATCTGTTAATTATGTTAAGAGAAAAATATGTAATCTTAAAAGTGTTAAAGTATACGAGTGAGGATATTAGGCTAAAGAAGTCTAATATCGGGATGTGGTGCAATGCGAGTGGATTTATTTATTATAATTGATTCGTAACTCAATGACTTAAGTTTTTAAGTGAACGTGGATCCAATTGATCATATTGATAAATTCGGATTTGGGCTCCCTCTTGGTGATTTTTCCAGTTGAAAGTATTTCATTTCTGTTGGACGTCCCAACAAGTTGTATCAAACCCGATGGTTTGGATAGGCCGACCTACGGACCGGCATGTGGTGGATATCTCAAGAAAAAAATCTTGGATGTGACTCCCTAATCTAGGTGGCGAATGACGTCCCCCGACTTCCCACTAAACTTAGTTAGGCTGAGGAGATTGAAGTAGAGTCTAAAGGCAGATGTTGTTGCTCTCACCAATCATTTGCCAAAAACTTAGCTAGGTCGAGGTGGGAATTTGAGTTAAGATAATGTTGGAGCTTAACGATAACTAGATTGAGGAGGAGCGGGCCTAACATAACTGGCTCATATGTGAGGGGTAGATTTGTTAAGGTAGACGTGTGCAGGTGTTAGGTGAAAGAAGTCTCACATCCGGGATATGGTTTAAAAATGAATTGATATATCCTAATCGATTTGGTATGCAAATGAATTGTTTTAATTTTTTTAGTGAAGATGAGTCCAACTTGATATACTGACGGACTCCGATTAGGGCTTCCTTTTGGTAATTTTGTCTGGCGAGGGTATTGTGATATGTAAAGTGAAAGAAAGAGCTAAGAAATTTATGTGATTCGGCCACTTTTTCGTGTCCACGGGTGAAGGAGGAGAAGAAGTAAATAGTCAAATTCGAAGTACAACGAAAAAGGATAGAAAACTCTCAACCCCAGCCCCCGAAATATATCTGGCCTCTCTTACACACTTTGATATTGCAAAGCGATATTCATACTAAATCCAAAAGGATAAAAAAAAAATGAACAATCGAACCGGCCTTACCCTCCGCTTTCACCTCATACCATCGTGAAAAATTTTCAATCAGGGTTGTTAGAGAAATCCCTAAATATCAATCCCTAATTATCTCTAGCACGGGTCATTTTAAAATTTATCTGATCGGGTCAGTAGTCGGGTCATATTCATGTCACAATCAACGAATTGATGATTGATCCCACAGTCAATTGCACAACATGGAGTTTTATTATGCAGTTGATTAGTAGAAAATCAATGATTGAGGTTTCTTTGTGGTGAAATGCAATATAGTCAGGCTTAATTCCATTTTAATTGGTGGAATGTAAAATAATGGCGTCGCCCACACACATCCCTTGTTCTACATCCATATTGACAAGATAGCACTAGCAAAATCAGTGAAGCAAACAGCTTTGGAGACTCCTTTAGTTCAACTTGTCTAATTTGTGATTTTCTTCTCCTTTTTTGGGTTACGTTATTTTCGTTGTGATAATGCAGATGCTCAATCACTAGACACATTTCGCATGTAGGCTTTGATATTGTTAGATTGTTCGATTCAAAATATTAAACTGATAAATGGAAAGAAATCACATGCATATGAAAAGCATATAAACCTGTACACGAGCGATGTGCAATACGTTAACATATATTTTTTTAACATGAATCTCTTACTAAAATTATACATTATGCGGCATTAGTATCTTCACTATTACGACGTGAGGAAATTGTCCAATTAGTCCTAAACCTATTGTACGGATGCCAATTCAGTTTTAAGCTTTCTAAGTTTGCCAATTTAGTCATAAGCCTTTGCACAAAATTCTAAAGTAGTCCTTCCGGCCAATTTTTGCCGAAAATCATTGATGTGGCGGTGCACCACGTAGGAAGATTAGCGACGACTGGATAGCCATATCAGCAATTTTAGGAAAAAATTGGCTGGAAGGACTATCTTAGAATATCGTGCAAAAGATTAGGACAAAATTGACAAAATTGAAAAGTTTAAAACTAAAGTGGTATCCATACAATAGATTTAATACTGGTTCAATAATTTTCCCATTTAAAAGTGGGTTGTCCCAAAAGAGAATAAGGACTTCACTTCAGTGTTATTGGCTTCATTCCATATAACCATACAATATGATCTACCTTTTGAATGAAGATTCCATGACCCGGGTTCACAGTATTTTCACTGTTTTGCACGTTAAGTTTTTCGCGCTGTGAAAGCTGCCTTCACGATGAATCATTTCAATCCTCTGATGAATCGATGCCCACCACACGAATCTCTTTGGGGAAGTGTCTGCATTCGAATCTTGATTCACCACACGTTTGCAATTGATATGGTGTGTCTAAACGATGCCTATGTTCCCTTTGGATGTATTTGTGCATTGGAAGATCGAAGTGGGCATCCCTAGACCATGCGGTTAATGACTTTTATATGAATTATAGACTGTGTTAGTATATTTGAAAATGGTTTGTTAATAATGTTAAGATGCATGTTTGAGTTGTGTTAAGGAAAAAGTCGCACATACAAAAATTGGTATGATGAATAATTAATATATTCTAATTGGCTTATAACTTTTTTTAGAAACTTACATTTGCTCCCTTCCCTTTTAAATTACACATATCTTTCACTTATCCGCATTTCTAATAGAAAGATTAAGACATAAGATGGAGAAAGAATTTGATATATCTATTATATAATTGATGTGACATAAATTGGTCTGTCACATTATTCGCGTGATATGCATATCAACTAATTTTACGTATAAATGTTAAAAGAGAAACGATCAGATAACAACACTATCCCTCTTAAAAAGGAGACGGTGCCTTCTCTACCTTCCATTTTCCTGAGGAAATCGGTTAAATTGTTTATCCGGTTTCTTTGAGAAATTTGGAAGGAAAATCTCACTTATTTTGATTTCCATTAATGCCAAGGTACGATTCCTTATATGTGAATATAATAAAATAAAATAAGGAAATAATAAACTTGAAGAAAACTCTCAAAACACCCCCGACAATACAAAGATCATGATTAGTACCTACTCACGACTACCAATTGAGCGACTATGACCGTGAGATCAATTCGAGTGGCCATGACCTTGAGCTTCATGACTCAAAACTCAAACGGCCATAACCACTCGCTCCAAGCTCGAAATGCAAGCTCAAAGCTCTACCAGTCATGGCAGCCTTGAGCTTCGCGATTCGAAAAGATCTAGCGGACATGACCATTGTGAGTGGTTACAGTGTCTTCTAGCTTGAACTTGACCCTCCCCCCCCCTCTCTCTCTCAATTTGTTTTCTTTTACGTTGCTTATTTGATACCTATTTGGTGTCACATAATGATGTTGAGCGAATCATAGTACAACATGTGTATTCCAACGTCTATGTTAGTAATATTGCAATCCACGTCAATAAAAGTAACTGGCAAGAAAAAAGAAGAAGGTATAACGGAAGGACAAACAAAGGACGTCTTTAACATAAAAAAGATAGAGGGATGATTTTGAGTTTCGAACAAAAATAGATAGACAAATGGTGACATTATCCCTATAAAATGATAAAATCTTCGTTCCGCACTTTCTCAAAGTTAGTTACCATGCGAATTTATGTGGAAATGACAGTGTCACGTTATCGGGAGCATGTTTTATTTTGAAATTGTCTAGATTTGTCCTAGTTTGTCTTGGTGTGCAGTTGAATGGCGTTGGTTTTCTCTTGTATTTTTGTGAAAATGAATAAATGTTACTTTGACCGAAAATAAAATTAGGTTGCCCACCGGTCACAAATTGCAACTTGTGGTCAACATAGCACGGTTAGAAATTCAAATTTAATATAACTGCACCATCCTCTTAGCATGACTCATTTTAAAATCTCACTCCGATTGGCTTGTTTCCTCACATGACACTGTCGCATCATATATTCTATGTCTTTCTCCTTAATTTCAAGGCTACTCATCCCGTTGCCCAAGCCTCAAAGTAAGTCTCTTTGGTATATTTTTCTGACACCAAATTCAATTGTGAAAAAGGACGTTGTAGCTTTTATAAGATGTCTGGCAACCACCTCTATACAATAACTTTTAGAAAGCCGACACACCCAGTTGTAAAGGTGTTGCGGGTTTAAAATAGGTGTTACCAAACTCACACAAGACAATTCACACCACAACTCCATCAAAGCGCAGCCCATCTAGGTACAGTTTAACCAGAACTAATAGCCTAATACCAAGCGGACGCTAAGTCAACTCTCCAACCGCTAGTAAGTGATTTATAAACTCTAAGCTTGGATTGCTCTCCTCTTGCTCAAACACCTGAAACTTGGTGTAACTCTAGTGTCGTAAAAAGATCAACTAGAGATAAAACAATGCTTAGATAATGACCCATATGAAACAATGCTTAGATAATGACCCATATGATTATATCTTCTCACTAATCCACCCCTCTCTCTCTCTCTCTCTCTCTCTCTCTCTCTCTCTCTCTCTCTCTCTCTCTCTACCTGCTCTCAGACCTTCAATAGAAAAATATGGAAAGGCGGAGAAGATAGAGATGGATGTTAAGGTTTTTGGACAATGATTTTGACGTGATGAAGTGTAAAATGTGAAGGATAGATGTCGCGATCCGGTGACTAAGACAGCATACTTGAAGTGATAACGTGAAAATGGACTAGTGAAACATGAACTAAATAGTTTGAAAAGATACGGAGATGACTAAATAAACAAGAAAGAGTTTGTTCGTTTGATTAAGTGACTATGGCAAGAACAATGAATGGAGTTTCATAACTGAATTTATCGACAGGTAGTTGGCTTAGTGGTGCAGGGCTTACTTCCAAGTGATTTGAAATGCCCCTGACCATGGGTCCGAAACCTCTCGGTCGATTCTCGACTTTGAGAAGCCTTGGTTCGTTTGGGACGTCAGTTCGATCATGGCACGATGTAGGGTCACCCCGGTTCTACTCCCAATAGCACCGTCGTGGGGCACAAGCGACGGGCTTAGTGACGGTCGCTTCTTCTCACCTTTTCATTAGTTAAAAAGTAGTTTTAAAGTAATCACCACCTCCGAATTTCATTTAATCGATAGCCAAGAATAGTAAATATTTTCGGAGTTGCTTCTCATATCCTTATATCAACAGCATAGTAAAATCCAACCCTTCAACTTTAAAAACTTCTATTTTCAAATACCCAGAAGCAAATTTAATTAGTGCTTGGTTTATGTTAAACTACTTAAATATCATATCACACGCCTTCAAGCTGATATTTTAAACTTTTAAAACTGTTGGTTGTTGTTCCACAAATTACACAATTTCAAATGATATAATATGTCCTTTTTTCCCTCAATACAGATATAGACTTACCAAAGGCTACGTTTTTGCATGATCTGAGAGGGGACAATGAGAGAGGATTTCAATTAATCTTGTTCATATGGTGTGTGTGTGTGTGTGTATATGTCCCCAAGATCAATATACAAAAGCATGTGATGTATCTGTCCGGAGGTAGCACAGCCTTCTGGTTGTAACATGGCAAAGTTTGAGCTGTCCCATATTGTACCTCTCGTCCTACAACGTTTCTCCATTAAAATTGCACCACCTAAGACCCTTATATGACTTATATGCAATTGTAAAATGAATATATATATATATATATATATATATATATATATTGTGATTTCTTAACCAAAATTCTACATGGAAAAATATTTATATATGTAATGTGCATGTATTATTTCACACAATAATTTGATGAAAGAATATCCTTCCCTCATGAAGTATATGACAGCGCATCTTGTTAACTCTTATAATTTATTGTGCTTCTAGTAAGTCACAGGAAAAAAATGATATCATTGTTTAAGGGAATTAAAGAATTTTATTTATTTCATAGTTCAACAACGCGCTATGTGCATACGTGAAATTTGATGATCATTTACGAGAAGAAAATTCGTAGTTACCAAATGAAAATAGGCAGTAAGAGATGTATTGAATTATAATTATGGCCTTATTTTTTACAATTTTATTAGGCAATGCAGGGATAATTTGAAAGATCCAATAAGTAAAATAAATCCTATCTTCTGAATTATTGCATTAGATACATCAAGGCCCCTAGTCTATAACTTGCTGGACTACCTTAGAGGAAGAGAAATAAGTGAAACGGTAAATTTGTGAGGGATAGATTTGTCATTTAGATAGATGGATATGAATTAGGCAAGTTTTAGTTATTCGGGGCGTGGAAATAGCGGACCCTTAAAGCTTTCCTATATTATCAAGCAAAAATTCTTACTAGAGTCTATGGTATCACATTGTAGCATCACAAGATATCTTGTGTGTCCCCTATGTTTTTTTTTTTTGGCTCAATAAAAGGGTTCACATAATTTTGTATCTCCTATAATATATAATACAACAATTCGATTAACTTTCTGATTACCTGTCCATATGTGTTGTATACTAAGAAAATTTGGATGTTAAAGAACTTGTAGAAAATCTATATTTTACAAATATAGTTGAGTTGAGTGTGTTATGAATTTTGTATGGACTTATGTTAGAAATATTAAGACTGATCGACAAAATTGATTCATTTTGTGCTAGATCTAGCCTTTCGAAACTTCTGGCAAATGTTATTCATTTTTTATCTCGAATCGCATATGTATTTCGAAATAGATATTTCATGATGCAATTTTTATCACGAACATTACGGTAAACCTTATAATGGCCATAATGATCAATTATTGTTAATGGTACTGAAAGTCCAACCAATTGTAGGTCTGCATAGATTGAAATGCTTTCTTCTATCTTAATCATAGAATGCAAACATTTGTGCATGTTGAATTGTAAGCAAAGAGTGGGACCCAAAAAAGCGTGGTTTTTCCTCTCTAGGATTTTCTCCACTCTCTCTAATCTTTACACATCGTTCTTCTTCAACTTCCATGGAGGAGAGGGTTCAAGCTAGATCTCTCTCTCCCCTCCATTTTTTTCCTTTGGCTAATTTGGTTTGCTATTCTATTTTTTTTTTTGCTTTCCTCTCGTTTTACGAAGTTTTTCTCTTCTGATCTAATCTAGATTTGGAAGCTTCTCTCCCGTTTTAGGGAGGTTTCTATCCCAATCTAATCTAGATTTAGGAATTTTTGCATGTATGATTTCAGGGTTTCGGTTCTCTCGAGTTCCGTTGGTGTACAAGTACAGTTTCAAATGAGATTGGAGGAGTTTTATAAAGGTTTCGCTCTCACATGTATCAGATCTCTGTTCGTTCAATATTGTTACTATGAACGGCAATGGTAGCCGAAATGCAAAACCATAACAATAGAATGAGATCTTGGTGTGTGCTCATTACTAAAGATATATTCAGTGATTGGCCGCCGATTCTGATTTGAAAAAGTCACATATTTGCTCTTTGAGCGAGCGATCCCTAACCTCGTTCCGGCAATTCATCTTGTTATCCGTAACTTATTTTGTATTGAAGTTGTCTAAAATTTAACTTGGTTTGTAGTTTTTTTTTTTTTACTTGTCTTATTTCTAACTCTCCTCACTCTCTGATTTTTGTTTTGCCTCTTGTAGAGCGCAGAAGTCAAATTCCGCCCATGTGATATATCCCCACTCTCCATTCCTTTTACCAGCAGGATCGTATGCCTATTGGTAATTTAGCTTGCAGTTAGATTGCATTGTTCTTCTTTTATATTTCCGCGAAAATGAATGACACATTATTTTGGCAAAAAAAATTATAGGAGAGAGAGAAAAGATGGCATTAGATTTTTCTGAACATAGTCCTGTAAATGGACAATGAACATGGGCAATAAAGATGTACGCTGGAACATTCATCAGTGTGGTCACATTAAGATGTCCCTCTCAAGATTAGCAAGGTGCTGGGATGTCGATTGATTGCCAAAATAATTTTTTTGGTTCAAGTTGGTGTGCCGTGTGACGACTCGATTGGTCAAAGTCGAGTGGTGGGATGGGGGTTTGCGGGTCATGTCGTTGTTGACCCGTTTTCAATTTGAATTTTGTGATCTTCTGTCGGCGGCAGCAATCATTATGGTGACCCTAAGATCCGACCTTTTCAATTTTAATTTTGTGGGTTCTACGTGTTAACACGTGGAAGTATCACGCCCCATTATTCATGCTCCCTGTTGATGTGATGGAAAAGATGGGTCATATCTGACACATGTTCTGGTTTCCAACAAAATACTAAAATTCAATCAACCCAAATTAGAAACTTATACAAACAACTGGCATACCCTATTACAATATCATCATTCACATATATTTCTTTTACAAACATAAATAAATGTGTCAAAAGTCGTAAAACTTATCGTGAAGATATAATTAAATTTTAATTTTTTTTAAAAAGTGCGACTGAATTCTAAAACTTGTTAACTTAATATGATCAAGTCATTTTGCTAATTTCATTCAACTTGATTGACGGAAAATGTTGATGTAGCTTTTCTTTTATTACTTTTTTCAAGATACGTAGTGCCCACCAAGCATCTCTTAAAAAACATGAAAATGAAAATAATTAAAAAGGGAAAAAAAAGAAAAGAAAAGAAAAGATCAAAACTTCGGGTCTTCCTCTATCGCTTTCTTTTATTAATGTAGAACCTACAAAGACTTACGGTTCATCTCCCTTCGTTCTCTAATTTCGATGTTCGGAAGCTCAACGAGACTCTAGTGGTCATGGTTGCAAGCTTTAAGCTTGGAAGCCGGCATAGCCATGGTCAGGAGCTAGACAAAGCTCGAGCGATCATGGCTATGAGCATGAAGACGGCTATGATTTAATCTCCGCGACCTCGTATCTAGGGTCGTGATTGGTGCGAGGCCGGAGGAGTCATGGGTGGTGGTGAAGAAATCATGATTGGTGTGAGGTCGAATCTAGCGATTTTGCATTGGATGATAAAGTGAAAGAATTTTCAAAAGCTAATGTTGTCTTAGAAATTTAGAATCATGTCTTCATTGGTCTTGAAACCTCAAAGTCAATTTTTTTTTTTCAAATTTAGGCTCTGTTTATTTTGTGAAAAATGAAAGTTTTGAAAAACATTTTTCGAAAATCAATTGCTTATATCAATTCCAAAATGAATGAACAAAAAATATTTCTTTAATTAAAGTATTGTCTCTTATTGCTTGACAACATGTCCTAAATGTTGCTTTTTTTCATGTGATTTCCTCCTACCTATCAAATTAAGCTTTTGAGTTGGACTTTCTAACATAGCATCAGAGCTAGTGCTAACCTTTTCGCGAATGTGCGTCGACTCCCATTAGTCAAATTCCATGTGCTGCTCGTAATCCGGCTTGCATAGAGAGGGGGTGTTGAAGCATTGTCCCACATGCTTGATAATTGGTCCTAAATGCTCTTTAAATTCATGTTGTCTCTTTCCATCTCTTAAATTAAGTTTTTGAGTTAGACTTTCTAACAGTTCATGAAAACTGTTTAGACATAAATTGTTATCAATGATGAATTATTTTTTCATTAGCTAATTATTTGAAGAGATACAAATGATCGTTTTTCAAACAATATTTTCCAAATCATTTATATTCCGCGAAACAAATAGAGCCTTCAATTGCAACCAAGTGTTAGTGCCGGTGGCTTCAATCGCGTCTTTGCATCGATTCCTTGAGATCATTCACATTGGATTGAGTGCGTCAATGGCGAATGAATTGGATTATCTTTAATATTTTTCTAATGTGGTGCTTGGTGGTCGCCACATCAGTGCCACATGTTCGGTATTTGCTGTATATAAATTGGACGGAATTAATAAAATAACTTGAATGCATCAACTTGACAAAATTTTTGGACTTGACTGTACTTTTCGAAAGTTTTGGCACTCAATTGTAGTTTTGCGACAAGTTTTAGGATTTCCGATACACTTAACTCTTCATAATATGAATAGCTTATTCCTTTTCATTTTCCAAACAATCTCAATCCTATACGTGAAACCATGTGTCTTTGTAGCATATTTTAAATTTGGCTCGTGAAATTCCCTCACTTGTCGTTGTGGTATCCTCATCCCCTCACATCATTACCTAGTTCAGTATGAGCCACACGAGCCACCACATACGTCGCTAGCCCTCCCGTGCATTGGGGTCGGCCATCCCCCGTCCTCCACCCTCTCTCGGAAGGTGGCACCGTAGCATCGCCGCCTCAAATCCAAAGTTGTCAACCTCAGGTGGCCCCATATATGGTTTGTCCAAGGCCATCATTCATGTAGCCATCGCGGGCCTTTATGGCCGAAATTGCCTCATTGGAATCGATCATAGCTTCAAGTCTTGACCTCAATAAACTTTAAGGACACAAATTTGACCCCCATAAGAATTAGGAGGCCCAAATTTAGAAAAGAGGTTCCAATGAAGAAATTTCATATGTTTTCTAATAATTAGTCGAGAAAAAACATGGAATGGTGTTTCCTTTCATTTATCTACTTTTTCAAATTACCATTGGTTTGTCTATTAGTATTACTCCATCGGATTGAATCGTCCATACAATTGAATGAGAGATGGATTGCTGAAAGATTGTCTATTCGCTTGCATCGAAAATGATGTGCTCAGTGCCATAAACGTCGAAACGATTATGCTGACAGTTTCAAGACACGAAAACATAATTACGACATTTGTAAAGGGTCCAATGATACCCCTTTATCTTTTCAAAAAATTATACAGTTATTCTTTTAGTCTCTTGACTTGTACAACTCGTGTTGAAACCTTCATATGCTTGTTGCAATTTTGATTTTTGTAGGCTTTTGTGTCTCCATTTCACACCATTCGGTGGCTTAACACAAAAAAAAAAATTCTTCAATCATTACTAATAAAGCTAGTGATATTAACCATAAAAGACTTACAAAAATTTGAGGGTGATCGGTTCCCAGTTCTATCCCGAATCTGATCCGGTCCAATGGAATTAGTCACTTATTTAACATGAAGATGAAATTAAAAAAATAAATAGGGCGAGAGATTTCGCCTCTTCTCCGACAAAAAGAAAAAGGTCCAACCAATCAATCAAATAAATCTTCTATGCTTTTTTTCGGCTAATTTCAGCTAACATGATCAAAGGAATAAATTCCTCCATACTACATAAAATGGGGCAACAAATGTGGCAATGATCGAAGAGGGAAGCAAAGGAGATTGTCTCCATTTTATTTTGGTAACAAATTGGCGAGGAAATCTAATTGTGAGGAAAAGAGCATACAGAGAAGGATATTCTCTTTGGAACATAATGGGAAAGGTTAGTCAATAGGGGAGCAATAAAAGTAAAATATGAATAGTAAGAAAGAGGGCGAGAGATTCAAGCACTAATGAGAGTGAAGCAAATCAGTGAGACTGTTCACGTCGCTCTCTTCTTCTTAATTTTTTGAAGAAATAAATAAATAAAGATATATAGTCGGTCCGATCTAATCGGTCCAATTCCTCCGTGTAATTGGGAACTGGATCAACTGGACATTGGATTCACTTTTAGGAACCACGAACTAGACCAACACTTTCGAAAACTAGATCAACCGACCGGTTCGGTCTGGTTCAGGCGGTTCCTAGTCTAGTCGGTCTGCCTTGCGCATCCCTACATAAATTTGTATCGTGTACTAGCAATGGCCATCACCATTTTCCATTTTTCCAAAAAATGAAAAAAATTAAATTTGTACTTAAAATCTTGTCTATGAACAATATGAAAACCTGACAAAAAAATAATATGAAAAGTAGAATTTGTTAAGCAAAGAAGAATAAGGACTAAATCCGGACGCTCATAAAAGTATGAGGATGAAAAATGTAATTTTTATCAAGAGGCATGTACAAATACGTGTCAAGTGTTGATAGCTAACGGTGATTCGATATGTCTTGGCAAAATTTGGATGAATATATGCTAGGTTTTAAATTATCTCTAGGGAACAATAAAAGATTTTAGATTTATTCTTCCTATTTTCTAGAAATTTCGTGTCTTTTATGAGATTGCTCTTGAAAATTTATGCCAAATCGAAAGAAATATTGCTCAAAAAACTGGTCGGAGAGATGAGATACGCACACTAAAAGTTTTCTCTTCTCAAATTTCTTGAAATACGGCAAATAACATGAGACATGCAAAGTGTAGGGATAAAGGGAAAATCCTCTCGCATTAATATGGGTGATCAATTTTGGGGTGAGCAAATTTTAAGCCAAGAATTTGGAACCCACCCTCGAAGTTCCCAATTATTGAAACTAGAAATTGAACCGGTTAATTCTGAAACCAGACTAACCAGTTATAGTTTGGTTCTGGGGTCGACTTGGGAACCGACTTACTTTTTTTTCCATTCCATCTTTCTTACGGCGAAAACATGACATTTTGATGTCTTTCACATATCTTGGAGACCTTAATGGAAAATGAGAAATTTGGTTATCAAACCGACTCATAATCAATCATACACGAAAACCGATTTGGAAACGGGCTGAGAATCGGTTCTACCCGAAAAATAGGCCTTATAAGGTCGAATTCGGGGTAGATCCGATCGGTTCATAGCATAGAACCGGAACAACGAACCGGTCAAGATCGGTTTTCCGAATTTTTTACTCGGGAGAGAACCGGTTTCTGTGTGAACCCGGTCCGAAACCGGTCGGGTAAGGGCAGTACCGTTATCGGGCCGGACCGGCCGGATTGCTCACCCCTAAAGACTAAGGTTGGTGCGGGCGAAATTACGAGCTTCTCCCCGCGCCACCGATTGCCAGAAAAGCGCCACCGCACCGCACGGCGAGCTCTCTGAACTTCGCCGCCGCCCGCTCTCCGATGCGACGCTGAAGCTCGAACATGGCGCATTCTCCTGTAAGCTGCCCTTCTTCTTCTTCTTCTTCGAGAATTTCGGTTAACACTTTGTTGTCTCCGATGTTGTCGTTCTCCCGCGACAGATTGGTCACTTGGTCCCGCTCTCCAAAACCCTCGAAGAGAACACGTCGACGCTCAGAATTCCTCTGTCCGAAGGCCCCAACGTCGTCGGCCGCAACGCCGTCTCTCTTCCGGACAAGCGGCTCAGCCGCAAGCACGTCACACTGACCGCCTCCGCCGACGGCTCCGCTTCACTGCTCGTGGTAATTTTCACTCTCCTTTCAGCTTCCCTTTCGCGGCGCCTGAAACGAAAACGTGGGTTGCTTTTGGAAAGTCCCAAGTGGGGAAAGGGCGATTGGTGAATCGGAGGATTTGGTTTTTTTTGGAATGGAAATGCGGCTGATATTTGAATTGGATGAATTCGTTGTAGGAGGGGACGAATCCTGTCGTTGTTAATGCTGGGAATGAGAGGGTGAGGGTGGGAAGTGGAGAGAAGGTGGACATTGGTCCTGGTTGTGTCATAGAGTTGATTCCTGGACATCACTTTTTCAAGTATGAAGTCTTGAGTGGTGATCCAAGTGGGTCTTCAGATGGTGGAAAGAATAATGATGTGCGTGCAAGTGAGGATCGCGGTCGAAAGAGGACGCGAAAAGATGTTCAAGATCAGTCTTTTATGCGGGACTCTCAATCTCAGGTGCGCGTTGTTTATTTCTGTTTGTGAAGGCATAAAAATCAAGACTTTCTAGCTAGGTACCGTCTCTGTGATGTTATTTCTCCCAAGTGCATGCGATGTCTTGCGTGTCCTTCCACAAGGAGTGGTTTTTTCATCATCAAAATGTCGTAGACATAGTTGTTTCTGGTTCGTGAAGGAGACATTACTGGGTTTATAAGCTTGAAGTGTTCTATATGTTGGCAGGCAAACAGGGGACACAGTGATGTGGAGGCGATTCGTAACTTTCGTGTTCCGGAAGAACTGTCGCCGTGCACCTTTCGGCTTCTACGTGTGCAAGGTCTCCCGGCATGGGCAAATACATCCTGTGTTTCCATAGAAGATGTAATAGAGGTAAATATTTTGACTGTAAACTCTCATTGTGCATAACACTCTTATTCTTCTCATGGTCATGTAAAGAGCCCCAGTTTCTGTTTGCATATAGATAAACATAAATTCAGGAATTATGTATCATCCATCTGATAATAATTGTGGATCAAGCTATCTTTTGTGATGAGGACTGTTTCATCATCGATTAAGAGCAAATTGCTGCTATGGCGATTAAGCTGGCAGTCTTGTCAGCTTTCCTCAACTATTTTTTGCTCCCCATAGCTTCATAATTCCTACATGCTGGTGTTATGTAGCATTTTACATAGCAGTCTTAGCTGTTGGACATAGTCTGATACCTTGCTTGATTAACCTTTTTGTACACAGGGTGACATTGTTGTTGCTATCCTTTCAAATTACATGGTGGACATTGATTGGTTGATTCCTGGTCAGTTCATTTTTATTATGAAAAAATATCCATCTGCAGTTGATATTTCTGTGTTACCTCTTTTAGTCGTCCATTATCTATTATTCAAGTTTTCAACGCTTGCAATGCATGGGGAAGGTGTTTCTGATGCATAATGAGCTGTGAATTGCATTTAGGTATTTAGACACAAAAGAACTTTGATATTTGTGCTAGCTTGAAATGATGGCATCTCTAAATTTTCTCTCATTGTTCTTTTCTGGATGTAGCTTGTCCAATACTGGCAAAAGTTCCTCGTGTGTTGGTTATCCATGGGGAGGGTGACGGTACATTGGATCATATGAAGGTAAGTCGGCTGTAAATATAATTGCTTTATTTTGTGTTTCAGTTCTTCCAAACTGGCACTCTCTTGATCTCATCATTTTTCTAGAGAAAGAAACCAGCAAATTGGGTTCTACACAAACCTGCACTTCCCATTTCTTATGGCACGCACCATTCTAAGGCCATGCTTCTTGTCTATCCTACGGGAGTGAGGATCATTGTACATACCGCCAATTTGATCTTTGTTGACTGGAACAATAAAAGCCAAGCATTGTGGATGCAAGACTTTCCTTGGAAGGACCCAAGTAATGCTGGCAATGGGTGTGGATTCGAAGATGATTTGGTGGATTATCTCAGTGCACTAAAGGTATGACAAATCACAATGGCAATCCATCTGACTTGTTTTCTTTTGATGGTGTGCCGTTCTCAACCTAAAGATTGACTCCAATATTGCAATGGTCAATTGGATTAACTGTAGGGAAAATTAAGTACACAACCCTAAAAAGTATTGTAATTTCAACTTGCAGGCTTGATGCTAAAGAAAGTTTCTATGACGTTGCAACATGAAAAATTGTTAGTTTTATCCATTCAAACACACGCGCAATGGTTTAAGTTTCTAGTCTACTTGACGAAAGAAATCTAACTTTAGGATGTTATTGTAGTCTAATAAGGAAATTTAGGAACACTGAAGAACTTTGAATGTTACCTTCTGGCGGGCAATATTCACTCGTTTCTCCTCAAGTTCCTTTGACTTGATTTGGCCTTATTATCGTTATAAATCAATTTGGGAGTGCTTCTCGTGGAGCATGTAGGAGATCTCGCACTCACCTATTCATTTCGATGATTCAATTGATTTCTTGCCTATTGTATTAGAAGTTCTAGATCTCGATTCTGTCATTTAAATTTTAGGGTTTAGTCAATATGATCTTGTTTCCTCTCCAAACCCATTTTCTCGTTTCCTTCGATTACAGTTACTCTCATTGCGGAATGCTGCAGATATCCTCTGCTTTCATTGGTGCAGTGCTGTTACTGCATATAATATTTACTGACACTTGCCTTTATCTTATTGCTTCGTGGGACTGATCACAGTGGCCTGACTTCAACATAAATGTACCAGCTGTTGGCAATTTCACCATTAATCCTTCTTTCTTCAGGAAGTTCGACTATAGAGATTCAGTGGTATGTTCTCTATTGTTTGCAGGCAGCCTTTATGCCATAGTTGAGGTTGTTTTTTCTTTTCTGCTACGGGGTTTTTTTTTTTTTTTTTTGGGGGGGGGGGGGGGGGGGGGAGGATTTCTTGCCAACTTGTCATCCATTTACTAATGAATGGGAGAGATGGATTATGAGTTCCAGGTTAGATTAATTGCATCAGTACCTGGATACCACACGGGTTCCAACCTGAAAAAATGGGGTCACATGAAGCTGCGCAGCATCCTGCAAGAGTGTACTTTTGACAAGGATTTTCAGAAGTCTCCTCTCGTTTATCAGGTAAGGTTTGATTTGTAGTTCTTGACTTGTGGAAGGTTCAAAAGTTATCTGCATTCTGCTACACATGCATGAGCGCACATCTCAAACAAACATGCGTTCATGCATACAAGAAAGATGTACATGCCCAATTGCGGATTAAGTGAATGCTACTATTGCGCCCCTCTGTTTACGTATTCTGCATCATCACATATAATGCGTTTATTAAGCTTATCCCAAATACTGTCCCACTATTTTTCTTTTTGGCTTATTCAGTTTTCCTCCCTTGGGTCTTTAGACGAAAAGTGGATGGCTGAGCTGGCATCTTCAATGTCATCAGGCTTCTCAGAAGATAAAGTGCCTCTTGGCTTAGGTGATCCACTGATCATATGGCCCACAGTGGAAGATGTTCGATGCTCCTTAGAGGTACTATCAAGTAGTACATTTCCTTGCTTAAATTATTACACTCATCTATTCTATGTTTATGGCATGGTGTTTAAGATATTTACTTTGCTATTGCTTTAGAAGTTTCATGACCTTCTCCACACAGTTGGATATAGTTTTATTTTTCCTTGAGGTCACTTAATATTTAACTAGAGTCCTCTATATTTAATGTTGGGATGAGCCTTTTTTATTAAAAGCATCCTATGTAGGCTACTGTGTGTAGTTTGATTGACATCAGAGATGGTTCATCATCATGATTTAGTACTGGACATTTAATCCAGCTCATAGTTCAAATGGTAAGATTTTTTTTTCCTTTTGTTTTCCGGTGAGTGAGGTTGGAGCTTGCCCTTTTCCCATCGAGTATGCTAAAGGCAATTAGGACCTTCTGTCTTCATTATATTTCTCTACCTATTGCTGACTCCCTCTGAGATACTATCTTATTTTGATTACCTTGTTTATTTTGACCTAGGGTTATGCAGCTGGAAATGCCATACCAAGCCCACTAAAGAATGTGGAGAAGGAATTTTTGAAGAAGTATTGGGCAAAATGGAAGGCTAGCCATACTGGTCGCTGGTAAGAATAAGATTCATTTTGTTGATTTGGTTGATTATTACTTAGCTTTCTTGCAACACCCTGTGTGAGATTTGCTTACATTACTTGTTTTAATTTGATATCTGTAGCCTATGTTATACTGTAAAATTGGAATTATGTGAATGCTCAGGTAAAAAGTGCCACTAATACTCCTATCTACTGAACCGCGAAATGGACTGCAGCTAGTCTATGGAGAGAGGGAGTCTTGTTTTTCTGTTTATTCTAAGAAAGGACTATTCGTTTCCTGCTAATACAATCTCTCATTTTTTCAGTCGTGCAATGCCACACATAAAGACATTTGCACGCTATAAGGGGCAGAAACTCGCGTAAGCATCGTTTCCTTTGTGAATACTTTATGTTCTTAATGCTTCTTTCTAAGGATGCTGCCAATACTTGCAAACTGAATTTCTGAACATTCTTAACTTGAGCAGTTGGTTGCTGTTAACTTCAGCAAATCTCAGCAAAGCAGCCTGGGGAGCACTTCAGAAAAAAAATTCTCAATTGATGATTCGGTCTTATGAGGTATATGATGATAAACTTCATTTGATGATAAATAATCCCAACAGTATAACGACACTTCTGTTTTCAACCTAGTGACATAAGTCAGATACTGAAAATCTCCTCAGAATATCCAATGCTCTGGCAGTGTGACACCCCATTTTATTTCGCTATTTATAGGTTGTTGGAGTTCAGGTAGCCATAAGTGTTTCTTTCACATCCTAATAGAGCAAAAGTTTCGTGTCTTATTTACAGTTGGGAGTGCTATTTTTACCATCTTCCATCAAAAGACGAGGTAGAAAATTTTCTTGCACAAACAATGGGGTTTCTTCAGAGGTAAAAGCTAAATCCTTCTCTTGTTTGTATAGTCTTTTTCTTTACACCCCCCTTTTTAGGGATTGTATTATCATAAGGGAGGATGCAGCAGAATGTAGTTCTTTGTATTTCTGACTTTTACTGAAGGGAAATGGAAACAGCTCTTTCATATATTCTCTTTTTTTCCCCAGTTTAAGGATGTAGCTGCATCATCTAAAAATTCTGAAGTACGTAGAGCCAAGCTGGTGACCCTGGCATGGCAGAGATCCCAGGATAAAGATTCCTCACGCGATATAATTTCTTTGCCCGTGCCTTACGAGCTTCCTCCTCAATCATATTCTCAAGAAGGTAGCACAATGAACTTAAATAGTCTCTTGGTTTTTTCCCTCCCAAGGTTGCCATTGTCTAAGTTCTTTGAACATTGGATGCAGATGTGCCATGGTCATGGGATCGGAGGTACACAAAAAAAGATGTGTACGGTCAAGTGTGGCCACGGCAAGTTCAGTTGTATGCTTTTCAAGAGTCTTGACTTTCATGGACATTTCTCTCAAACCTTTCCAAGATGCTATGTCTATTTTATGTGTCGAGTATGATTCCACTGCACCGCTTTCTGATTCTAACAATTTGAAGTACCGGTTGGACAAGCGCAGTGGTTGGTTTCACTGTCTAGGAACTAACCTGTGGTAATGAACTTGGGTGGAACTGGCCATCTTAAGAAATCGAACTGTAAATTGGATGATTTCACTTTGGAACTGCTCTTGAGGTAAACGGTAACGGTTTGATTTATTCAAGTTGGTTTTCAAGTTGAACTGGTTCAGTAGCCTTCAGGAGAAATGTTTGCCTTGGAATGTGCAAGAAAAGGAAATCAATAGGAGTATGGTAACATGTTCATATCTTATTATACCATTTAGAAACAGATACCAGAAAATGCATAATTATGTGGTTAAATGCTCCACTTTCATATTTCTCGTTTTGTTAGTCTAGTGTAAATGAGATAAAGTCGGTTCGACCCCAAAAATTTACCCGACTTGCCTGCTGTTCCACCCCATTCGGCGAACCCATCCCTATCTGAATTTGATTTGATGAGAAGTCGGGTACTATAAATTTAAATTGACTAGATTTCAAATTGATCAATCTTGGGATGGGATGGACGTGGTTATTGCAAATTTACACCCGATCCGAATTTGAACAAAAGTGGGCCTCAACGAGGCTGGGGTTTAGATGACTGATAAGGAAGAGAAGTGATTCCAGATATAGTAATTTCAATGAGGTAATAAAACTTATACAGGAGGAACCGAGGGGGCTATAACATTCTAGTAAATGTACTTAAATGATAGCATTTGAGCAAATGATAATAAGAGTACGTAAGCTTAAAGAATGAAGGCAATGACCCATTACATGAAGCCGCATCAACATGTATCTTACGTACAGTCGATCAAATGCAGCCTATATTTTCAATTTTGATTATTACTATTAGCCAAAGAAAAGATAAAAAGAAAATAAAAGAAACAACTTATACAAAAAAAATATATTCCGTCATTAGCATTCTAAAATTAACTCATGAAATGTGTCACGCTGGGCCGTTGGACATTGAAGAGATCCTTCATGAGATGGAAACATCTTCAACTACACAAATGGTGGTGCCTCATGCAAATGGCTCGGAGACACTAAGATCATGACTCATAGTTATCGGAATTTCTTTCCATAAATGAGTTCATTCCACTTCTATCTCATTAACTCAATCTTGCGACTATAATAAGCATTGAGAGTGAGCTTCATCACAGAACATTTTCCCGCCTTTTCACTCGAAAATGTATGTTTTCTTTGAGCCCCAGGAAGGAAGTCCTTTCTGCATTCAAATTGGTTTCCATGATACAGTCCTCGAGATCAAAGTGAAGATCAAAAAACACCAAGGAATCCCCGTCCATAGACAAACTTTGGTTTTCAATGATGAGGCCCTTGATGATGAGCTCGATGTCGAGGGCTGCAACATCCACGATTGCTCCCGCATTAGGCTCGTTGTCGAGCCAAAGCCACCGCCATTCACTAAAATTGAATTACGGATAGGAACGCTGCCATCCAATATGCGGCTTCCCATAGAAGTTAATGTGAACGACCCTGTGAAACGCTTGAGAGAGGTTGTCCGGTCCCTGGAAGATGTCCCTCTTGAGCGGGTGACGCTGTATTCAAATGGAACTGAACTTGAAGATGATTGCCGGATATGCGACTACGAGCTTCAGGACAATTCCAGTGTTGATGTGCGGATCAAGCCTCTGAAGTTCATGGTGATGGTGTTGCCATGGAAAGCCAACCTTAAAGTTGCGGTGGAAGTGGAACAGTGGGACAAAGTAAAGGTTCTGAGGAAAGAGCTTGAGAAGCTGCAGCCGAGCCTGAAGTTCGATCTTCCATCGGAGGGGTATTTTTTCATACATAACCAGAGTGGGATGGATGAAGATGAGTCGTTCAAATGGCATGGCGTCGAGATGGGCGATACTATTGAGGTTTTCAGGGGGACGATTTCACGATGAGGCCTGGTTTTCGCATCCAATTAGCTGTTTCACTGGGAGATCTAGGGCATGATGACAATAAAGTTCTTAGTGTGAGTACAGGTTATAGGTCTAGTGACATGCAATCCCCTTTTACCTTTTATGTTGGCATTATCAGGTTTTCTAGATTCCATTGTTCTTTCTCCCTTTCCGTCTTTGTTGTCGTTATATCTCTCTTCTTATACAACTGTCTTAGAAAATCATATAATCTTGGGGCGTGATATTCTTATCTCATTTCAATTCTGTCTGCGATGATAAATGCGTGGTGACTCACATCCGCAGGTCAAGTCAATAAATTTGTGTTGAGAAATGGTGGAATTAAATAGTTTTTGGATTTGGATTTCCTAGTTTGTACACACGTTGCCTTCTTAAGTACGTGGCCTGATTGACAAGTTTTCAGTCGATCTTTCACTAGTTCTCCTCAGCTTCTAAATCCTTTTGGCCAAATTATTGCACCAGCCAAAGAAGCTTCAGTCGTAAAATTCACCCAAATGCAACATCTTCTCTGTGATTATCTACCAAATGAGGAATCTGACGGAAAAGCTTTGAAGCAAGAAAGATAGTTGCTATCTAGCATGTTATCTTCTCCGTAAAATTGGACAATCGTGTCCCAGGAGGCACTTCTTTCTAGCAAAAGATGATCAGTCCAATCTGAATCGAAATGATCCTTAGCTGATTGACTACGTTCTTTCCTTCTGCAAAATCTGGTCGGTGCTACTACTCTATATGCTCCTCCATGACCATCTATCCTAGAAAGCAAGCCATACCAAATCAACTGGCCGGGAATCAGTTTAAACATAGATCGATCCGGATCGAAGGGACTTATGTTTGACATATTTATTCTTGATCTTACTCAGCAAGAATGCTTTAGGTACTGTGAAACTTTGTTACATGATCTTATTTATAAGAACCATCTTTGGCAAATAAGTTTCTTCGATATTTCAAAGGAATTCCAGTCGTGTATTCTGTCATCACTTTGGAACAAACTCCAGGCAACTCGATCCCTGAAATTATTACTACTAAACCAAAAATAGGATTTCTCTGAGGAATAAATATGATGCTGTTGTTCAATGGCAGTAGGATTTCATTTAGTGCATAGTGAGAGCTGCGAGTGATGCAACCAAATACATTGCACAGTTAACTGGCGCGATATCCACGTGAATCATACCTAAGCAACCATTTACTATGGCAATCACCGGTCACTTGCAACAGATGCTATTAATCACTGGACTAGTTCAGAAGCTGTTCCTTCTCTCCAGGGCATTACACGGCTTAGTAGGAGGACCTCTCTCGATTCCTGCGTGATAGAGCAAAGCCCACAAGTGAGTCACAAACTCGCCTCCTCTAGTCAAATGCTCCGCATGGGCTTTCGCATTGTCCGAAGGTGCAACATATAACACCATTTCCGCCCAAAAGTCAGCCAGAATCCTCCAAATCATGTCCTTGTTATTTATATCATTTGCAAGCTGATTCCCGAGCCGAGCACCCTGGTTGATAACAGTTTCTCCACGCGCAGAAAGACCACTGCTGTTCTCCTTCATCGCCTTAACCCAGTCCTCCATTCTCTTGCAATTCAGAAAGAAGTCCCTGGCTTCGATGATTGCCCGATCGAACACGTACTCCACAACGTATGGGTGATCCGGCAGTAGCCATGGAGCAAAAGCAACCAAGTAAGCCACATACTTGGACAAGCTAGTTGCCACTAGGAAACTCCTCCTTGTTGCAGGCGAGTCTGATCTTCCAAGTGGCAGTTGGTGCTCACAGAAGCTAGTGGCGATGTGCCACACTATTATGACCTGAGTCTGTGTCTCAAGCCGACATGCCCACGACAGCTTCTTGGACTCATTGTTCATTCTCAGTGAGGCCTGTCCATTCTCCAATTTAGCACTGTAATTCGCCTTTAGAGTATGAAACACCGCTTGCTTGACTTCTTCAGGCAATTTGATCGGGGTGCTCTGTCTCTGGCCATCCCTAGTCTGATCAATGTAGACCGCCATCATCTTGTTGTTCAATAACCTGGAAGGCTTATAAGAGCATGACTCGAGGAATGAGTACTGATGAAGCTTTTGCTCCCAAGGCCTCATCAATTTGACCCGACATATTGCTCTGATTATCCTCTCAATCCACACATTTTCTTGCCATGACTTCTTCTGCACATACTTGCAGATCCATATCACTTTAGCCCATTCCGAGAAACCCACGAAGAAGAACTGCATAAGCTCCACCATGATGAACGAGATTATCATCACGCTGGTCACGACTACTTCGATGCTCAACCCATTCGGCATAGTGCCCAGTTGATAGTTATTGTCATGTCTCTTGTAATACGTCAAGATTGATGTCGTAGACCAAATGCTGAGAGTGACATAAATAAACTCCAGCAATTTGAAGAGCAACCGGCCAGGCTGGAATATGATACTGTACTTGGTGTAGAAGAAATCGAAAAGGAATGTGAGCTCGTCCTCGACAACTCGAAATGCTCGCTTGTAGCCGTCTTCTTTCGAGAGTAATCCATGGCGAATCAAGTTCCATGTCTTCTTGTGGGCCTCTTGGGGCAATGAGTAGCCAGCATATCTCAAACGGAGGAGCTTGAAGAGTGCAAAAGAGAGGCATTTGTCCTTGAGCTTCTTGTGGGGGTCTCCTTCTGAGCTTAAGAGCGTCCCTTCACACATCCACACCTGCGTGAATAGTTGAGTTTGAATATAAGTTTATTGCCAAGTTTACTGTCTAAATATGTGGTTATAATGTATATCATTCCTCTACCTACTGGTTTAAGCATTTTGATTGGACATATTAACGTGGCATCGGAGCACAGGTCAAGGGATCATATGTCGGTACTTTTTTTCTCAAACTCATTGATCGTAGTGGGTTCACAAGGTTCCCTTAAAACAAGAGCCATTTCTATTTCACAAATGACTAAGCCGAGTTGTACATGTGTAAGAGGTTGGGCAAGGATCATTAATTGTAATCCCACATCGCTTAAAATTCGTAGTTATAACGTGCCTCATTTGCATGTAGTTTCCCTCTATCTCGTGGCTTAAGTTTTGCATTGAACTTACTAACATGCCAAATGAAATCAAATGACCTAAGTATGATAAACGAACGATGCGTGCTGAGATAAAAAATCCAAAAATAATATGAGTTGAATGTAATCAGGATTGATAGGAGGAGATCCTCTCTCATTTGTGTTCTTATTCAGTGCGTCACCAAGCCCAACTATAGATCCAATTGAAGGGGGTTAGTTTTGAAATCTATCACTCAACACATAAATTATTGGTGCCTCAGTAATCCTAAACATAGATCCATGTGAAAAAGGCTAGTTTTCAAATTTATCACTCAATGCATGGTTAAGATTTGTTATGATATCGTGCATACTAGAAGACCGCATTAATATATTTCAACTTTGGGTTAATACCGCGAAAAACCCCAAACTGGTATGCCTGTGATAATTTTACCCCAAACTAATTTTTGACCATCAAAAACCCCAAACTGGTACACCTGTGATAAATTTACCCTCAGTTTATTTCCGTTAAATTTTACTATCAAATTGCTTTGTTAAATGATACATGGAAATTGACGGATGTATCAATTTTATGTTTTACCCTCCGTTTGTCACAGGCGTACCGGTTTATGATTTTTTGTGATATTAATTCAATTTAATGGAAATTAATGGATGGTAAATTTGTCACAAATGTACTAGTTCAAGATTTTTGGTGGTCAAAAAATTAGTTTGGGATAAATTTATCACAGGTGTACCAGTTTGAGGTTTTTCATGGTCAAAAAATTAATTTTGGATAAAATTATCATATATATATCAGTTTGAGATTTTTCGTGGTATTAACCCTTCAACTTTTAAATATCACAAGATGTCCAATCATGTTCTATCCCATCATCAATAATGCATACTATCATCATTTCCATTACTAGTCAAGATGATTTGTAGTTACTTTTTTTTTTTTCGCAAGAAGAAGATCATTATTAAATCAAAGGCTAGAAAAAAAATGAGAAAATGGCACAAATACTCCCTGAATTTTGGCCAAATGTGCAGTGGGATCCCTAAATTTTTAGTTTGTTCAATATGATCCCCGAACTTTAACCCAATGTGTAATATGGTCGCTGAACTTTTAATTTGTTTAATATCATTTTTGAACTTGTAGTACATGATCAAATTAGTCCTTAAACTATATGAAAATGTGCAGTGTGGTCCCTGAACTTTTAGTTTGTCCAATATGATCCATGAACTTTAATCCAATATCCAATGTGATCGCTAAACTTTTAATTTGCTCAATGTCATTTCCGAACTTTTTGTGCATGATCAAATTAGTCCTTAAACCAGTACATTGAATATTTTCATATAGTTCAGAGACTACATTAAAAATGTACCAAAAATTCAGAGACCAAATTAAACGAACTAAAAATTTATTAGACCACATTGAACATTAAGCTAAATTTCAGGAACTACATTAAATAAATTAAAAATTCAAAGATCAAATTATATATTGAGCCAATATTAATTGACTGTTTGTATTTTTTTTTTTTTTTTTGATAACCCAGGGAATCCCCCGCACGCCGATAGGGAGGTAAACCCCGGGGGCGAGTTAGCCACCACACACATACACCGGTTAAGTTACTCGCTATGTCCGGAATTCGAACACCCAATCCTCGATGGAGGAAAAGTGCACTTTCAGCCGCCACCTGCAAAGCGGGTGGTGACTGCTTGTATTATTATCTCCAAAAAAATCGAAAAACTCAAACCGTTAAAGATGTACCTTTTCAATGGTGATTAATTCATCTACGTTGTCCAATGGGGTCCGATGGTGCCGTGCCAGCGCACCCTCCTCCTTCCCTAGACACCTCTTGATAAATTGCTTAGCACGAACGAAGGTATTCACCGGTCTCTCCTCTTCACCCCTCACCAAATACGTATACCCTCTCATGCGAACCGGATCGACTTCACCACTTTCGTGCTCCACGCTCATATAATCAGCAACCACTTTTGTATACCTCTCCAAAGACTGGCGGCTCGCCGCCATCAAGGCCCGAGCCCTCTCGTCGGCCTTCAAGGTCAAGACGACGAGGAGGTACGGGGTCCCAAACCCCGTGTTGGACGTGTCGCGGAAGTACCAGTCTATCAAAAATAACAACCAAATCAATTTGATCATGATCTGCCAATTGTAGCTCTTCCACTGCTCGTTGTCCTCGAGACTGTATGCGGAGATAGAATCGGCGCTCCCGAGGATGATCATCAGGAACACTGCCCAGACAGGGAATAACTCGTTGCGGAACGGAGCTTCCTGCATGAGGCCTAGAGCGTAGGTGAGTACGTAGGTTGAGAGAGTGTAGGCCGTGAAAATGACGAGCCGGAACACGCCGCCGCTACAGCGGCGCCGGCATGAGCCGAAGGCGACGAGGAAGAGGAGCAAGAAGGCGGTGAAGATGACTAGGAGCTCGATCATCGCGAGCTTCCCCTTGGCAGTTTTCAGGAGCTGCCCGATGCCGTCCGTTGCTGGCGCCATCGCCATCTTTTGGGTCGTTTCCATCAAATTCCTCATGTTTGGTACTGATTAAGCTGCTTTTTCAGCTCCTAATTGGAGAAAGAAATGATGGAATTTCTCAGGGAGAGAGGGAGAGAGAGAGAGAGAGACAGAGAGTTACAAAGTTTTGATTGTGCTAGAGTACTGAAACCGTCTTCATGGACGTACATTATTAGAGAATCAGTGGCTTTTGGGAGGTTCAATATTTTCTAGGAAAGGAGAGAAGGGAAAAAACAAAAAAGAAAGGAAGTCGAAAATATCTCTGTCCTGTTCTTTGTGAACTTTTTGCAAGCACTAAAAAAATTCCGAACAGTGTGCCCTACCTATATACTAGTCAAATCAATCAATGGGGTCTAGTGCAGTCCACTTGGCACCCGTCGAGTATGCGGTGCGAGAAGATATTTTCTCAAGAAATGATTAAAGTCACTATAAAAATAACAGTATCTCCGTAATCATAAAAATTAAATAATAAATATTTATAAATTATTATAAAATTTATTTTTTTAAAAATTTGTGGCTCACACCTTACTTTCTTTTTACAGTGACCTAAAAATTATTATGCTAATAAAGGGTGACGCTATTTTTTTATCATATAGTATGCTCGAAAGTATATTTCAAAGTCGAAAATGAAAATTCAATTTAATTATCTAGCAAATCTTTATCAATATGGAAAAGAAAAATTAATCAAAATATGAAAAGGTTAATTTGTTAGAAGCATGATCAAAATTATATTTAGATCATATCTAAATACTAGCAAAAGATAAGCACATAAAGGGAAAAAAAAGGAAACTTCTTGCTGTTCTAATCCTACAATGAAGAAAGTAATTAATATCGATGGTAGATTCAATCTCATATCAAGTGGATTAAAATTTTAAAATATGCTTAAAACTTTCTTTTGAAAAAATCTTATATGAGTTTGAAAGTGAAGAAGGTGTAAATAAATTGTCAACCATCATCTTGAAATTCTTATTAAAACGTAACAAGCTCAAAAGAAAGCACAAATCAGCGATGTTTAACTTAAAATTGCCTAGAGAATTAGATTGAATTTTAATTTTCAACTTTGAAGTAAAGTTTCCCTCAAACTATTTGATAAAATAAGGAAAGTAATCGTATGTTTATAAGCCGTCAAAACTAGAAATTTCTAACATTCTATGTAAATTTTGTGATTAAAAATAAGAGATAATAAATTAAAATAAACATAATTTCGATAATAGGATGTAGGATAACATAATTTCTTGTTAGGTGAAATTTGATATTTATATTGTGAAGTTGATGAGATAAGAGAGAGAATAGAAATAAAACACAGCTTTGTGAGATAGCTCGATAAAAAGAGAAATGGATTAGCCTAATAAAAGAAGAAACAATAAATTGAAGAGAAAGGGACAGATGAGGGCATTTCGGTAAGTTCATAGGAGAAAAGGAGTGTCTTAGGGTGCGCATGAATACCATTCTCGCGTGCTAGGGAACTATTTCACGAACGAAATGACTTTTTTTTAGTGCTGCCGGAAACAATTTCGAGTGGACTAGTCGGGTATCGCTGGCATTGGTTTGGCCTAGCTCGCCGGCCGCGCGGACACTTCGGTTATCAAAAAAAAAAAAAAAAATTTATGAGTATTTGAAGGCGTTTGATAAACCGACCAAAATTTCTATTCCTAAAGTAGAAAAGAGCAATAAATGCGTTTGGTAACTACACAAAATTTCTGTTCCCAAATAATATTTTGAATTGTTTAATTTTTTTTTCTACCCATTTTCTTCTTTGGCCATGGCGGTCCACGGCGAGCCACGGCCCAGGAGTGGCGCGAGGGCGTCACGGCCCTCGGCCGCCGTAGGAGGCGAGGGTCGCCACTCGCCGCCGGGCGAGGCCGCCTCGCCGAGATGCGGGCGAGGCCGAGCCTCGCCGTCTCTAGGCGAGGCCGACCTTGCGTCGCGATCGACGGCGAGGCTCGGCCTCGCCGTCTGGGAGAGGCCGCCTCGCCCGGGCGAGGGTCCGGCCCTCGCCACTCGCCGCGAGGGCGACCTCGCTCGCGGGCGGCACCGGCGAGGGCCGTGGACGCCGGCCGCCTGGGCCGTGGGGCCGTCGCCGGCCCTGCCAGGAAGAACAACACAAAAATAAGAAAAAAAAAAAAGAAAAAAGAAAAAAACTGATTCTCAAAATTGTGCCGAGAAACAAGAAGCAACTTTTTTACTTCTTATTTCTCTTCCAAAGCATTTCTCGGCACAAATTTTGCAAAAATGTGCCCGGGAACAAAAAGTTTACTAAACGCATTTACGTTCCAAACTATTTCAGAACAAAAGAGCAGAATCTTCACTATTTTGGCACGCTACCAAATGGCCCTTAGTCAAAATTGGGGTGGAAATAGCGTCACCCGCTAATAAAACTCTATTTTCTCGTACATGCTATAATTTCTCTCAAGAATAAGTACAATGACCGAATTCTAGGGGTTTTTAGATATAGGAGGGGATGTACCAAGGAACCAACCTTGAAGCGCAGTGGTTGGTTTCACTATCTAGGAAGTAACCTGTGGTTGTGAACTTGAGTGGAGCCTCGGACATTTTAAGAAATCGTGCTGCAAATCGGGTGGTTTCACTTTGGAACTGGACTTGAACTAAATGATTTTGATTCATCAAGTTGGTTTTCAAGTTGAACAGGCTCAACAGCCTTATGGAGAAACGTGTGCCTTCGAATGTTGCAAGAAAATGAAATATATAGGAGTGTGGTAATGCATTCATAGCTTATTATACCACTCAGAAACAAGTACTATAAAATAGCGGTGTGCATCGGTCCCCGTCCAACCCGATAACCAGACCGGATCATATCGAACCGGCTTGTTCTTGGTAGGTTTCACTGGAATCGATTTGGTTCCTAATTCCCAATTTTTAGAATCGAGAATAACCGAACGTGTTCCTGATTTTTAGGAAGGAATCAGATCGATCAGATCGAACCGGACCAAATCTGTGGAACTTGTTAAAAGTGTGTCTCTCGAGTTTGAGCCATCCACAATACCCTATCTAAATTCACGGAGGTCATCTTGCTAATTTTGACGATTCGGCTGCACACGTTTTCATGTAAAAGAGATTTGTTTTCTTCTGTTGAAGACAAATGAGACCTCAATTTACTCTTTGACCAACGGGCATACGAGTCCTCAATTTCCTTAACGTGCAGGACTCTCGCAAGCGGCACATTTAACGAGGACGACTCCAAACGTTTGGCATCAAAAGATGCCTTCATTTGCAGTCCTGCACGCGCAGCGAGAACTACTGAGGAGGGGCCACGAGCTGCACAAGTTGGGGGAGACTTCTCTTCTCCATCACCGTGAAAGGGTGAGAAGCACCTGCAGACGAGGCAACGGTGAAAACCAAAAGAAACAAAGGAAGAAGAGAGTCCCATTTTTACAAGTATTTTAAAATAACTGACACAAGGTTAGAATTCTAGCTCTTCGAGAGTGATATCTCACTTCATACCGAAAAAAGAAAAAGAAAAGAGTGATATCTCACTTATGGCTCACCCCCCCGGAAGAAGGCCTTCGCCTTCCACCTACGCTAAGGCCCAAAGCCAATCCCGGGGAAAATCGAAATTCTTAATCAACGGAGGAATAATATAACCATTTTTTTTCAATAAGATAAAACTCTATTTATTTCGCGAAAAATAGATAATTTGGAAAAATATTTTCATAAAAATAATTATTTATGTTGTTTGAAATAATTAGCCAATGAAAGATGTTTTCGTTATTAACAACAATTTATCACTAAATATTTTTGTAAACTATAAAATATTTTTCGTTCATTCATTTTTATAAGCGATATAATGGACTATTTTTAGGAAAATATTTTTTAAATTATTCATTTTTCGTGAAACAAATATAGCTGAAGTGGAGGGGTCCCTTTGTTTGTTTTCTTTAGAAAGTCTCTCTAAGTTTGGTCATAAAGGAGAGACCCGTAAACACGTGAGATTTGTGCAAAAATTATTAGGTGTTTACGTGAGACTAAACACGGTGGGTATTGGATTTAATTCTAGGGCTAGGAAAAGCTCGAGTGTGTAAGCGATTGAAATACTGTAATTCTCTGATTATTTAGTGAATTATTTGTTGGATCTATTCGTAGATATAGGTGTCGATATTTGGACCAAACCATGTAAATTTCTGGTATCCATTATTGTTCTTCGTTTTATTGTATCTGGTAATTTTTCGTGCCCAATATAATTCCAAAGATCCAATCCGGTTTCCCAGCAAATCGGCGTAGAGTGTATTATTATTTTTATTCATTAAGGGAAAAAAGTACATATTATTTGTGGGTGTAATCTCTTCTTTTATTAGTAAGATCCTTTTGATTATTAATTTCATCCTACACTAAAGAAACTTTCAATATATTTAGAAATTTTTGAGAAAGAAAATAAAACATTTAAGAAAAAATAGCACCGTTGGTCCGGTCTAGTAATGTTCCAGGATGGATAGGGATGGTTTCCAGTTCCACATACTAGGAATTGACCCTGTCTAGTTCGATTTTTCAATTGTAGGATGGGAACTAACCCACCTAAAAATCGATTACCCCTACCAAATAATGCATTGTTTTGATATTATAAAATTTATTGTTGGATTTGAGCACGTTGGCTGTTGAGCTCTAGATTTGGCTGGAAGTCTTGAATTATGGCGGATGTCGGAAGAAGATTGAAGACAAAAGGAAATCAGCATGATTTATGGTGGGCTATCTTTGGGTATACCCTCCATCATTAAATGCTTTAAGGAAAAGAGGAGCTCTTGTTTGGGATTTTGTCGGAGAGCGTGAAGTTCTAACATTGTTAGAACGAGCAAAGACTTCATGGTCTTTGGCTTATTTAATGTTTGTGTTGGTTTTGTTGTTAATATTTTGTCCTTGGATAATAAGAGTGCGTTTGATAATCATTACGTTATCGAAAATAATTTTTGCTCAGAAATAATTTTTTTTATTATGTTCCCGGAAACAATTTCTAAGCATTTGAAGGCGTCTGATGACGGTCCAAAATTTCTATTCCTAAAATAGAAAAAGAACAAAAATGCGTTTGGTAACTACATAAATTTTTTTTATTAATAATATTTTTAAATATTTTAATATTTCTTTTTTCTTTTTTTCTTCTTCTCCTTCTTGGCCATGGCCGGTGAGGGCGAGGGCGGCCACCGCCTAGGCCAAGGTCGGCGAGGGCGTCGCGGCCCTCATCGGCGAGGGCGGCCCTCGCCCAAGCTGCGAACCTCGAGGGCGGCCCTCGTCGGCTCGGGCGAGGGTTGGAAATGGCCGGAGAGGGTCTAGCCCTCGCCCTCGTCGGCCCTGGCCTGTGGCTAGCCGCCGATCGCTGGCAACCCGGCCATGGCCAAGAAGAAGAATAGGAAAGAAGAAAAAGAAAAAAAAAATCTTTTTTATTTCTCATTCTTGTTTCCAGAATTAAAAACCAACTTTTTTTTGTTTCTTGATTCTATTCCAAAATTGATTTTGGGAACAAATTTGTGCAAATTTGTGCCCGAGAACAAAATATTTACTAAACGGATTTCTGTTCCAAAACTGATTCTGGAACAAAAGAATACAATTAGTTACTATTTGACCAGTTACCAAATGCACCCTAAGCGTGCGGGATGTTTTTCTTCATCGTGAGGTGAGTGTTGTATAGCAATTGAACCCATCAGAAAGCATTCAAAGAACAATTTGTCCCTCCAAATTGCGCACTCGTTTTAAATTTCCAAAAGTTGTCATTATCCTTTTTGGTTCCAACATGCATACTTTTGCGGTTAAATGCTCCACTTTCATATCTCTCATTTTGTTAGTCCAATGTAAGTGAGATAAGGTTGATTCGACTCAAAAAATTTGCTTGACTTGCCTATCGTTCCACCCCATTCGACAAATGCATCCCTGTTTGAATTTTATTCGATGAGGAGTCGGACACTATAAATTTGAACTAATTATGTCACATCCCGAAACCTACGAGGATGGGGGATGACACGGCTGTCATTCCACCCAAAGGACGCAGTTTCAAACCATTCAAAAGTCCCCACGACATCGCTCTCACTCTCATGGCTACTAACCAAAGAACCTGAAAAGATTGGAGAAAGAGAGGGGTGAGCAACTATAGCTTAGTAAGTAATGCGTATCTCTTCTAAGTAAATCAAGCAACCACTATGCATGTATACATAAAACCATACCAAAATTCCAAAAGTCAAACTCAAGATATAAAATACATATTGAGTCACATAAGAGTTGTTTCATTTTTGGACTGAAAAAATGTTTTTAGTAAATAACATATACAAACTATATATTATATTATTTTTTATATTTTTATCCGAAAATATAATCAATTTGTGGACCTAGGGGGTGAGGCCACCCCTAGTCCCCTTTTAGGTTTGTCACCATGTACGCAACCATCTTATCTAAAAGCCTAAACTATCACGTGGGAGGCGACTTCATGCATATTAGGCCAATTGAAAACCTGTAAATTAGTAACGTGGGATATTTTAATACCACATCTAGCATGAAAATCAGATAAAAAACGACACGTGAGATTGATGAAATGGGGGATACGATTAACGAAATGCACAAGAAACATGAATTTTTAAATCTGATCAAAACTTGACTCTGATATTATGTTGAAAATTCCAACTAATAAGCTTAATTTATCAGAGTATGATAGGAACTATATTTTAAATCTTAACTTATCGCGTCTCATTTAATGTATAGATGATGTGCATAAATGTCGTGATGGTCTAGAGTTCTTTTTTTATATCGAATTGCTTCTCACATTGGGATTTCTTTCTGTCTATGTTTTGAATCTATATTTTGTGTACTTTTGCCGTTTGCCATATGGAAAAAAGAGTAAGATTTGACCAAATGTTTCTATATTCGGACTGGTCGAAGAACTGGCTTAGCCTCCGGCTTTTGGGTCAGCCAACTCAACCGATACGACCGCCAAGTCAATAAATTGAACATTTAACAAACAAAATGTGTAACCTATGTTAAGTATGCTTATTTATTCAGTTAGATAGGAATGACCACTAAGCTGATTGGATAAATCTCTCTTCTACCTCAAAGAGATCATGGGGTAAATCTTCCTGTGCCTCACTCCTTAAATTTTTTACACATAAGTCTGAGCCATAGTCAAAGATCCGGTCAAATCGGTGACGGGTCCACCGGGGTGACTGGTTTCACCGGATTTGATCGGTTCTTGACCATCCAGGCCATTGACAAAACCGGACTAGACCACGGTCTAGTTCCTAGTCCATTCAATTAAACCGACTAGTTCGGTTCGGATTTGACTACACTAGATTTAACTAAAGCTGGGTGAAAGCATTACTACGGATGCCAATTCAGTCATAAACCTTTTAATTTGATCAATTTAGTTTTAAATTTAATAATTTGCCAATTTAGTCTTTTCGATCAATTTTGACCAGAAACCACTAACGTGGACACTGGTCGTCTTTCATGGCACAGCCGGCACTGACGTAGATGATAGTCGTCCTACGTGGCACGGATGCAGATGTGCCATGGTCATGGGCCGGAGGTACACAAAGAAAGATGTGTATGGTCAAGTGTGGCCGCAGCAAGTTCAATTGTATGCTTGTCAATAGTGCTGACTTTCATGTACATGTCTCTTGACCTTTCTTTTAACTTTTTATTTTTCCAATATAGGATACCGTGTCTATTTTATGTGCCGATTATGATTCCACCTCACTGCATTCTGATTCGAATGATTTGAAGTGCCGGTTAGGCAAGCGCAGTGGTTGGTTTCACTGTTTAGGAACTAACCTGTGGCTATGAACTTGAGTTGAGCCGGCTGTCTTAAGCAATTGTACTGTAAATCGAAATGTTTCACTTTGGAACTGATCTTGGAACTTTCACGGTTTGATTCGTTCAAGTTGGTTTTCAAGGTGAACTGGTTCAGTAGCCTACAGGAGAAATGGGTGCCTTCGTATGTGCAAGAAAAGGAAATCAACAAAGAGTAAGCTAACTTGTTCATAGCTTATTATACCATTTAGAAGCAGATACAAGAAAATGCATAATTATGTGGTCAAATGCTCCACTTTCATATTTCTCATTTTGTTAGTTCAGTGTAAATGAGGTATAGTTGATTCAACCCGAAAAATTTACTCGACTTGCCTACCGTTCCACCCTATTTGACGAACCCATCCCTATCCGAATTTGATTTGATGAGAAGTTGGCTACCATAAACTTGAATTGACTAGGTTTCAAATTGATCAATCTTAGGATGGACATTGTTATTGCAAATTTACACCCGATCCGAATTTGAAGAAAGTTGAGCCTCAACGAGGCTGGGTTTACTGTGACCGATAAGGAGGTGACGCGATTCCAGATATAGTAATTTCAATCATGTAATAAAACTTACATAGGATGGAACCGAAAGAAAAGGTCAAATCATTTGAGTAAATTATAATAAGATTTCGTATCTTAATTCCAAACAGATCTCAAGCTTAAAGAATGAAGGCACTGACCCATTACATGAAGTCGCATCAACATGTATCTTATATCCGGTCATTCAAATGCAGCCTATATTTTCAATTTTGATTATTACTATTAGCCAAAGAAAAGATAAAAAGAAAATAAAAGAAACAATTTATACAAAAAAAATATATTCCATCGTTAGCATTCTATGTTTAACTCATGAAATGTATCACACTGGGCCGTTGGACAATGAAGAGATCCTTCATGAGATGGAAACATCTTCAACTACACAAATGGTGGTGCCTCATGCAAATGGCTCGGAGACACTAAGATCATGACTCATAGTTATCGGATTTTCTTTCCATATATGAGTTCATTCCACTTCTATCTCATTAACTCAATCTTGCGACCATAATAAGCATTGAGAGTGAGCTTTCATCACAGAACATTTTCCCGCCTTTACTCTCGAAAATGGATGTTTTCTTTGAGCCCCTGGAAGGAAGTCCTTTCTGCATTCAAATTGGTTTCCATGATACAGTCCTGGAGATCAAAGTGAAGATCGAAAAACACCAAGGAATCCCCGTCTATAGACAAACTTTGGTTTTCAACGATGAGACCCTTGATGATGAGCTCGATGTCGAGGGCTGCAACATCCACGATCACTCCCGCATTAGGCTCGTTGTCGAGCCAGAGCCACTGCCGTTCACTAAAATTGAATTATGCATAGGAATGCTGCCATCCAATATGCGGCTCCCCATAGAAGTTAATGTGAACGACCCTGTGAAACGCTTGAGAGAGGTTGTCCGGTCCCTGGAAGATGTCCCTCTTGAGCGGGTGACGCTGTATGCAAATGGAACTGAACTTGAAGATGATTGCCGGATATGTGACTATGAGCTTCCCGACAATTCCAGTGTTGATGTGCGGATCAAGCCTCTGAAGTTCATGGTGATGGTGTTGCCATGGAAAGCCAACCTTAAAGTTGCGGTGGAAGTGGAACAGTGGGACAAAGTAAAGGTTCTGAGGAAAGAGCTTGAGAAGCTGCAGCCGAGCCTGAAGTTCGATCTTCCATCGGAGGGGTATTTTTGCATACATAACCAGAGTGGGATGGATGAAGATGAGTCGTTCAAATGGCACGGCGTCGAGATGGGCGATACTATTGAGGTTTTCAGGGGGACGATTTCACGATGAGGCCTTGTTTTCTCATCCAATTAGCTGTTTCACTGGGAGATCTAGGGCATGATGACAATAAAGTTCTTAGTGTGAGTACAGGTTATAGGTCGAGTGACATGCAATCCCCTTTTACCTTTTATGTTGGCATTATCAGGTTTTCTAGATTCCATTGTTCTTTCTCCCTTTTCCGTCTTTGTCGTCATTATCTCTCTCTTCTTATGTAAGTGTCGTTAGGAACACCATTATATCTTGGGCCATGATATTCTTATCTCATTTCAATTCTGTCAGTAATGATAAATGCATGGTGAAGCACATCCGCGGGTCAAGTCAATAAATTTGTGTTGAGAAATGGTGGAATTAAATCGTTTTTGGATTTGGATTTCCTAGTTTGTACACGCGTTGCCTCCTTCAGTACGTGCCCTGATTGACAAGTTTTCAGTCGATCTATCCTTTTGGCCAAACTATTGCACCAGCCAAAGAAGCTTCAGTTGTAAAAGTCACCCAAATGCAACATCTAGTCTGTGATTATCTACCGTATGAGCAATCTCGCGGAAAAGCTCTGACGCAAGAAAGATTGTTGCTATCTCCCATGTTATCTTCTCCGTAAAATTGGACAATCGTGTCCCAGGAGGCACTTCTTTCTTGCAGAAGATGATCAATCCAACCTGAATTGCTATGATTCTTAGAAATGATTGACTACGTTCTTTCCTTCTGCAAAATCTGGTCGGTGCTACTACTCTATATGCTCCTCCATGACCATCTATCCTAGAAAGCAAGCCATACCAAATCAACTGGCCGGGAATCAGTTTAAACATAGATCGATCCAGATCCAAGGGAATTGCTGTTTAACATAACTGTTCTCGATTTTAGTCACGGCAAGAATGCTATAAGTACTGTGAAACTTGGTTAATCTTGACTACAAGAACCATCTTCAGCAACGAAGTCTTTGATATTCCCAATGAATTCCAGTCATGCGTATATTGTCACCAATTTATAAAAAACTCTAGGTGAATCCATCCGTAGAATTATATTACTAGACCAAAGGCAGAATGTCTCTGAGGAATACACATGATGTAGATGTTCACTAGCAGTAGGATTACACTTGATGCATAGTGAGAGCTGCAAGCGATGTAATCAAATTCATTGCACATTGACTGGCTCGAGATCCGCCTGAATTGTTCATTAGCAACATTTATATCGAAATCACCGTTCACTTGCAACTGATGCTAGCATACACTGGATTAGTTCACAAGCTTTTGCTTCTCTCCAGTGCATTGCGCGGCTTAGTAGGATGATCTCTCTCGATCCCTGCGTGAGAGAGCAAGGCCCACAAGTGAGTTACAAACTCACCTCCTCTAGTCAAATGCTCTGCATGCGCTTTCACATCGTCTGAAGGGGCCACATACAACACCAGTTCCACCCAAAAGTCGGCCAGAATCCTCCAAATCATGTCCTCGCGTTCTATATCATTCACGAGCTGAATCCCGAGCCGAGCACCCCTGTTGATAACAGTTTCTTCATGCGCAGAACTACCTCTGCCCTTCCTCTCCATCTCCCTAACCCGGTCCTCCGTTTTGTTGCATCTCCCAAAGAACTCCCTGGCTTCGACAATCGCCTGATCGAACACGGACTCTGCAACGCAAGGGTGATCTGGCAGTAGCCGTGGAGCGAAAGCAACCAAGTAAGCCAAATACTTGGACAAGCTAGTTGCCACTAGGAAATTCCTCCTCGTTCCGGGCGAGTTTGATCTTACCGGCTGTTGGTGCTCACAGAAGCTAGTGGCGATGTGCCACACCATTATGACCTGAGTCTCTGTCTCAAGCTGACATGCCCATGACAGTTTCCCGAACACTTTTTTCACTCTCAGTGAGGCCTGTCCATTCTCCAATTTAGTACCGTAATTCAACTTCAAAGCATCAAACACCGCTTGCTTCACATCTTCAGGCAATTTAATCGGCGAGCTCTGTCTCTGGCCATCCCTAGTTTGATCGATGTAGACCGCCATCAACTTGTTGTTCAATAACCTGCAAGGCTTATAAGAGTACGACTTGAGGAATGAATACTGACGAAGCTTTTGCTCCCAAGGCTTCAGCAACTGGACCCAACATATCGCTCTGATCATCCTCTCAATCCACACATTTCCTTGCCATGATTTCTTCTGCACATACTTGCAGATCCATATAACTTTAGCCCATTCCGAGAACCATATGAAGAAGAACTGCATGAGCTCCACTATGATGAACAAGATTATCATCACCCTGGTCATAAGTATGTCGATTACCAACCCATTCGGCAAAGTGGCCGGTTTATTAATATCGCAGTGTTTCCTGTAATTCTTCAAGATTGATGTTGTGTACCAAATGCCGAGAGTGACATACACGAACTCCGCCAATTTGAGCAGCAACCGGCCGGGCTGGAATATGATACTGTACTTGGTGTACAAGAAATCGAAAAGGAACGTGAGCTCAACCTCGACAACTCGAAACGCTCGCTTGTAACCGTCTTCTTGCGAGAGCAATCCATCCCGAATCAACTTCCATGTATTATCGTGAGCCTTTTGGGGCAATGAGTAGCCAGCATATCTCAAACGGAGGAGCTTGAAAAGTGCAAAAGAGAGGCACGTGTCTTTGAGCTTGTCGTGGGGGTCTCCTCCTTGGCTTAAGAGCCTCCCTTCACACTTCCACACCTGAGTGAAGAGTGGAGCTTGCATATAAGTTTATGGCCAAGTTAAACTGTTTAAGTACGGGGTCCAGCACATGTCAAGAGTTTAGATCCCGGTATTTTCCTCTCAAAATCATCGCTCGTGATAGGTTCACAACAACAGGGTCACACAAAATAGGAGCCTTGTCCATTTCATAAATAAGTAAGTCGAGTGGTACGCATGTAAGGGGTCTGCTTACACTAGAAGAGGAGCGTGAATCGTGATCCCACATCCCTTAAATGTGTGGTTATAATATGCCTTATATGCATGTAGCGTCTCTCAATCTAATAGCATACGCTTTTGCGTTGAACTTACTAACATGCCAAATGAAATTAAATCACTTAGGTTACGTTTGGTGCCTCCTCAAGATAGGATAAAATGAGATATAGGATAGATATAGCCCAAATAAAATTATCTTATGGGGAAGGTGGGATAAAGGTGAATAGGATTTATAATATTCATAATATTAAAGTTATTTTTCTTGAATAACAAAATTATTAAATTAATAAAATTAAAATGAGATTTGAATATAAATAATATTTGAATTTTACTATAAAAAATTCAAAATAACAAAAAAATAACATTAATTTCGTTTTTACTTATTCTTATTTTTATTCATATATTCAAATTTCTTTCTATCTTATGATATAAATTTCATATATAAAAAAATACATTTAGTATTTATATTTGTTACATTTTAGGTATATTAGTGTAGTTTACTATTTAATAAAATTTTATTAGAGAACGATGGAAGGTGAAAAAAGAAATAAAAAAGAAAAGAATTAAAAAGAGAGAAAATAATAAAAAAATAAGCAAATAAAAATGAAGTAGGTAAGATTGTGGTGAGAGATTTTTATTATCTTCGTTTGTGCAGTTTTTAGGTTTATTTATATTGATATGATGTTCATAGTGAATAATAAATATGGTAAGATGTGAAAATATCCGGTTTTATCAGTGCAATTCACTAAACAATAAATAGGATATAGCAAATTCCTTGGATTTCGTACCATATCTTATCTAGTCTTATCCTAGCTAGAAATCCAGAGGACCAAACGCAGCCTAAGTGTAATTGAACGAAGCATGCGAAGATAAAGAACCCAAAAGTAATACGAGTCAAGAGTGATAAGGAATTGATAGAAAAAAATCCTTTGCGATCTATTTGTGTTTACTGCCTCAGTAATCCCAACCATAGATTCATGTGAAAGACGTTGGTTTTGAAATCTATCACTCAGCACAATAATGAAATTCGCCGCGACACTATGCATGCCAGATGATCTTCCTCCGATATTAATATATTTCAACTTGTAAACATCGCATGGTGTCTGATCTTAGTCTATCTTATGGTATCACATCATTAATCATGCATATTGCTATCATTTCTGTCGTACTTTGTCACAACTAATCGAAATGATTTTGTTTTTCTTTTGCGTCTTAGAAGAAGATGCTTATTAAATCGAAGTTTAGAGAATTTAAAACAAAAAATCGAACGATGAAAGATATACCTTCTCAACAGTGATTAATTCATCTTCTTTTTCCAATGGCATCCGGTAATGCGGTGCCGGTGGCAGCCCTGCTGCCGGCGCCGGCTCCTTCTTCCCTAGACACCACTTGATAAATCGCATAAGAACAAGGTTCTTCGCCCATCTCTCCTCTTCGCCCCTCACCACATATCTATACCCTCTCATGCTAACCGGATCAACTTCACCACGTGAAACACCCCCATTTTCGTGCTCCCTGCTCATGTAATCAGCAACTACTTTGGTGCTCCTCTCCAAAGACTGCCGGCTTGCCGCCATCAAGGCCCGAGACCTCTCGTCACACTTCAAGGCCCAGATGAAGAAGAGGCAAGCGAACAGGATAATCTTGTTGGATATGTCGTTGTTGTGCAAGCCTATCAACAAGCCCAACCAGATCGATTTGATCCCGAGCTGCCAATTATAGCTCTTCCACTTCTCGGTGTCCTCCAGACTGTATGCGGAGAGAGAATCTGCGCTCCCGAGGGCGATCATCAGGAACATTGCCCAGATGGGGAATAGTGGGTTGTGGAACGGAATACTGTACATGAGGCCTAGAGCGTAGGCGAGTACGTAGGACGAGAGAGTGTAGGCCGCGAAAATGACGAGCCGGAACTTGTCGCTGTTGCAACGGCGTCGGCATGAGCCGAAGATGACGAGGAAGAGGAGCAAGAAGGCGGTGGAGATGACCAGGAGCTCGATCTGCAAGAGCATCTGGAAGGGACTTGGCGGGGGCTTCATTTTGCCCCTCCTGGCCTTGCAGTTTGCGGTCGTCGCCGTCGTTTGCTTCGTTTCGATCAAATTCCTCATGTTTGCTACTGAATAGTTCGCTGGTTATTCAGCCTCCAATTGAAAAAAGAAACGATAGAACTTCCGAGAGAGAGAGACAAAGACAGACAGACAGACAGACAGACAGTTTGGGGACTAAATCTTAGTTCTTATAGAGCAGGGAGTTCGGGAACTATAATGAGAATGTCAATTTTTTCTTTTAATGATACTGGGCATTTGAATTTATCTCGAATAATCTTTACAATCGCATATATTAAATTATTCGATCCAATTGCATCAAGTAAGGTCCGATATCGCAAGGTTACTCCATTGGAAGATGCTATAACTTGAATGTATAATGTCCTGCCTCTAAACCAAGTACTTATTCAAATAGCTAAAAGTGGAGGTATTATCACTAAGGGGAGAATATTAAAATTAGATAGTCTATGAGGATTTAAAGTGCTCTCGTAGAAACAAAAGGATAATAAAATGGCGATCCCTGAACTTTTCTTTAATATTTAATATAATCTCATAATTTTATTGTTGTTCAATCTTGGTCTTGAACTTTCAAAGATGAAAAATCAATTTAATCCTTTCGTGAAAACTTATAAAAACATTAACTGACGTGGCAATAATGTATTTTTCATGCTAGCATCCACGTGACTTACATGTGGCTTCCACATGCATAATATATATATATAGTGATATAATCAAAAGTGATTTTCTTATTTAAAACTTGGGTTTCAATCCCTTCACCTGTGACTGTGAAAGGTCGTAATGAGTTAAAAAAACTGGTGTTCCTATAAAACATCCTTGCTTTTAGTCAAGGATATAAGACAAAACGTGATTGTTTAAACCTTCTTTTGTGAGGAGCTTAATTCTTACTCGAACTAACCATACATATATATTTATATAATGATTCTGGCCCAAAAAGAAAGGGAAAAAAGATTTGCTGACTTGAGAAAACAACGTGACAACACACACCATTATTTAGCCCAATAAAGACTAACATGGCAGTCCATGTAGAAAAAGACGTGAGGTGACGATTCATTTAACGAAAAGGCTAGAAAAGAGAGAAAGCAAAAACAAAACAAAACACACACACACACAAAAGGCCGCTTTACAAAGAGAGAAAGCAAAAAGTAAAACCTCCGTACTTCTTTATTTTCTCCCTTGTCGGAACAGAGAATATATGCAGCCTTTTGCTTTAGTTCGCTTTCTATAAGTAGGCAACGCTAAGATTATACTTATTCTACTGTTGGGTTAACACGGCAAGAAAACCCTAAATGGATATATTTATGATAAATTTATTTTTTTTTAATTTTCATTAAATTTAATTAATATCACGAAAAATTACAAACCGATACACTTATCAATTATCACGTGCCATCCGATTCAGTAAAATGATGGTAAAATTTAACGGAAACTAATAAAGGGCAAATTTGTTACAGGTGTACCAATTTGAAATTTTTTGTAGTCAAAAAATTAGTTTGAAGTAAATTTATCATAGGTGTACTAGTTTGGAGTTTTCCGAGATGGCAACCCTATATTGTTTGAATATGCTTCGAAGTTGAGCCTGAAGGGGAAAAATCTGAATTTCGAAAATAGATAAAATAAAAATAAAAGGGGCACGCAATATTTTTTTTTTGGGGGATATTAAGTCAGCAAAGGAAAGAGAAGAACTTTTACACTTATATTCCTATTTTGGTGTTGGACTCCGTGCTTGAGAAGGACTCGTACGAGGAATATCCTTTGATTTAAGAAAAAAAGGAATCCACAAAAAAAACCAAGAATTAAAAAAAATTAAAAAAAATATACCCCCCCCCCCCCCCCCCCCCCCCCCCCCCCTCCCCCCCCCCCGCCCCCGCCCCCCCCCCCCCCCCCCCCCCCCCCCCCCCCCCCCCCCCCCCCCCCCCCCCCCCCCCCCCCCCCCCCCCCCCCCCGGGGGGGGGGGGGGGGGGGGGGGGGGGGGGGGGGGGGGGGGGGGGGGGGGGGGGGGGGGGGGGGGGGGGGGGGGGGGGGGGGGGGTTGGGGGGGGGGGGGGGGGGGGGGGGGGAAAAAAAAAAAAAAAAAAAAAAAAAAAAAAAAAAAAAAAAAAAAAAAAAAAAAAAAAAAAAAAAAAAAAAAAAAAAAAAAAAAAAAAAAAAAAAAAAAAAAAAAAAAAAAAAAAAAAAAAAAAAAAAAAAAAAAAAAAAAAAAAAAAAAAAAAAAAAAAAAAAAAAAAAAAAAAAAAAAAAAAAAAAAAAAAAAAAAAAAAAAAAAAAAAAAAAAAAAAAAAAAAAAAAAAAAAAAAAAAAAAAAAATTATAAAAAAAAAAAAAAAAAAAAAAAAAAAAAAAAAAAAAAAAAAAAAAAAAAAAAAAAAAAAAAAAAAAAAAAAAAAAAAAAAAAAAAAAAAAAAAAAAAAAAAAAAAAAAAAAAAAAAAAAAAAAAAAAAAAAAAAAAAAAAAAAAAAAAAAACAAAAAAAAAAAAAATTTTTTTGTAACTCAATAAAAAAAAAAAAAAAAAAAAAAAAAAAAAAAAAAAAAAAAAAAAAAAGACCAGGATATTTTACATGTATATAAGTGTCTCCTCTTCGTTGGAGTCCAATGGTTGTCGCAGCGAGGCCGTTCATGTACAGAGAAAGAGAAAACCCCCGTTGTGACCGAGTGCTTAGTGTATTTTTCTTTGTGAAATTACATCATTAATTTTAGTGTTGAAGCCGATTAAATCTTGTAGTAAGATTTGTTAATTCCTTTGCGAGATTAATCCACCGGAAGAGCAACAAAGAATTTCCCTATAAATCAAGCAATATAACGGAAATTATAACCACACTCGAATTACTCAAACACTCTTAGTAATTTTTAGCCTCAATTACATTGAATAACTCATACAGTGTTTAGCCTCACAATTACGACCGAAATTATACTTCACGTTCTGTCTATTTTATTGTTCGAGCGCTTGCTTATGCAAAACTTAGATTGTTCTATATATTGGTATAAATGTGAATTTTTGTAAGAGAAATAAAATTCAGAAGATTATAACAAAATAATATTCACATCAATCATATTTGCGCTAAAGTCTGCATGAACTTATATTTGAAGTGAATCCGAACCCCTTCATGCATATTTGTCCTCCGATTAAAAGAATAAATGAGACATAAGATTTCATCATCTATTGAATCATGATATAAGTACATGAAATACTCCGAGCATGTAAAATAATATGAATTTGTAAGAAACATGAAAGCATAAAAATAGCTTTCCTCAATCTATTGATATCTTCATTTTGTACTATCGTCGTAGCGTTGAAAATGCTAGCAAGTTAATTGTCTAAAATCTTCTTAATAGTAAAATCGTTTCTGCTCCGCTCTATCTATAGAGAATTAGAATTGATTTCCTTCAAGATCAAATTGATTTCCTTTAAGATCATCTTCCAATTCCATATATTTAAGTTTACTTTTTTTTATTTATGGAAATTCTCCCTTTTTCTTGTTGTTAACTATTTTATGTCTATCTTTTCGTTTTAACAATAGTTGATGGATATCTTCTCATTCGTGACAATGCATCACAAAGAGAGTTGTTGTATATCTTGCAAATTTTGCAATATTCAATTTGTATCTTGCAAATAAAAATATACTATGATTTTTTTAATGATGTGTTCTTTTTTATTTAGTAAAAATTATTTTATTTGTTTTGTAATATTCATTATTTGTAAGAGAGGACCTATGATTCTTTAGCGATCCACTTTTTTTTTATTGATAGTCTAATGTCATTTATTTATCAAATAGAGGGTATCATATTACATAAATTTTTCATTGATCCTCTAACATCATATAATTATGAAATATGCACTATCATGTCATAGAGTACTTTTAAAGTAATTGCTTTCTTCAATAAATCTTTGTGTTAATTAGAAATTTACTTATAGATTTTTAATCTTCATTTGTACGTAAAATATGTGTTATCATCTTACTTAGATCATGTTAACATCATTTGTTTGTTAAATATGGACCATCCTATCATGTAATATTTTATCGATATATTAATATCAGTTTTTTCGAATTCGGCATAATGGTTTGTCAATTGTGTTTCCATAACGTTGTTTGACTTACTTTGTTCTTATCAATTGTCAAGTGGTATAGATGATACAAAATACTGAGGTTTGTTCTCATCAACTAAGAGCAGTTGATAATTACAGAATTAATCATATTTATTTGCTTGTTAAATATGCACAACCGTGTAATATAACCCTCTAAAATTGTATTATTCACGTTCTATAGACTTTTTGTAATAATGAATAACTTTTTTCTATTAATTTGCAATTAGTTGTTTTTATTTTTTAATATTTAATTGTTTGTAAAGCATGTAATATTATTTTTCTTACATGATGATGGATAATTCTTTTAGCCCTCTAATTCTATTTATTTGTCAAATATAGACTATCATGTCGTAAAAGATATTTCTATGCTGTTCAACTCTTGATAAGTTTCATTAAGCACAAATATGATTAATATTTATATCATTGATATGTTAAATATGGGATAGCAGGACATATAATCTTTTTTTATCTGATTATTTACCCATAATGGGTATCCATCGAGCTTTTAGCATGCATTTGAACATAATATAGACAACTAAATATTCTAAGGACAGAATAATCGCTATCATTCTGACGACACTTGACATCACAATCTATGGAGATTTTTTTTACTAGGTAACTCGTCATACAAAGCGCATTTGGTAGAAATCTCAGTTATACCAACACTAAAGAGCATTTTATGAGCATATTCCAATAATATTTTGATCATCAACTCTGCACTTGTTGAGGTTTAATAGCACTAGTACGGTGTTTCACTATGCTTTCTTCTATGCAAAAAATCATTAAAAAGCTCCAAACAAAACTCAATGTCAATGTCGCTTTGCACATGCTTGATCTTTGTTTATTTATTATTTTCATTTGTTCCGGGGGAAGTGAATGATTCTGAAAATATTTTCCTAAAAATAATCGTTTGTATAACTTATATAAATGAAAGAACAAAAAATATTTTCACCGTTCACGAAAATTATTAGACATAAATTATTGACGGTAACGAAAATAATTTTTAATTGATTAATTGTTCTTAACGTTGCAAAGGATGATTTTTAGGCTTCGTATCAAGAAACGCACACATCTAGACACGTCATTTCAAAATTGATGTTCATGTCCAAGCAAGCACTTAATAGAACTGAAATTAATACACAAGAAAAATATAGGGAGGTGTTAACTTGAATTACTTGAAAAGAGAAAATTGCAAATAGTAATTAGTAAAACAAATATATAATCTCTTTTTGTGTTTGACAAGGGAGTTTCCACACACTCGTGCGACGCGTGAGTGTTCTTCAATGGGCGGAGGGCGACACCTGTAGGCCACGAAAATGGCGCGCCCAGGATCACCATAATCAGAAACCGAAACACGATAATGGAGAAATTGTCGGTTCGCGTACCTGGTTTGGAATCCATCGGACTTGACGCGGAATTGGCGGCGGTTTACAAACACGAACTCAAGATCTTCTCCCCTATACCCTTCGTTAGAACACTGGCCTAATGAGATTGCCACTCACGAGAAGAAAGTTCTCTCTAGATCCGTATGTGAGTCAAATTGTGCATCATCAGGTTAGGGGAGGGACTTGAGCGCTATTTATAGAGTCTTCGACCACGGGCCCTCTCATTACGGGCCGGGCCATACTCGGCCCACACCCAACCCCATATTAGATCGATTAAGAATCCATATATCTTACCTTTATTAGACCAAACTAATTCAGTTAATTTCAATTAATGAAGCCCACATTAGGAAATTCTTACATTCTCCCACTTGGGCGATATTAATTGAAACAGAACTGTGTGCGCACCCTTATATTGGTCTAGAGATTATTCTTAATAGTCAATCCGATCCCATAAAGTCTCGAACACCGAATCATGGTGGTAACTGCATGTACTCACGCAGAGCCTTCCATGGTCACGAGTGCTTTCAACTTTACTGATATGGATTCAATATGGTAGTGTGTCAAATGGACAATACCTCAAAATGAGTGATACTTCATGTGTTATCCATTTTGTTAGTCCAAATTCTCTCTCCTTAAGTGTCACAAAACCTAGTGTGTCACCAGAGAATATCCTTTATGGTTCCAACGAACCTGCATATGTCTTACCTTGATAATTAACTATACTTTATGTGTAACAAGACATATCCTTAAGGCTAATACCAAGAATGCCCCATAGCCTGTACTCAAGGTTTACACAATGCCTCGAGATTTTCATCAAATATGTGTACTCAACTTGATAAATCTACATTCACAAATACCTCATTGAATCCAAAAGAGTTGATACATATTCAAATATTACAAAATGTAACAAAATCAGATACAAACTTCATAAGAGCAACATAAAACTAAACAGCTCACACTAATTAACAGTATCCCATGATACTCCTAAGCCCATGTTCATGACATGTCAATCAAATACACAAGGGCGAAGGCCTTTAGTTAGCGGATCTGCAATCATATCATCTGTTGAAATGTGCTCTACTGCAATGTCACCATTCTGAACTTTTTCCTTTATAGTCAAGTACTTGACCTCCATATGCTTAGACCCCTTGAGACCTCTATTGTTGTTAACAAACAACACTGCAGAGTTATTGTCACAATACAGCTGTATGGGCCTATCCACAAAATCAAATACGGTCAACTCCTTAATGAGGTTCCGGAGCCAAATTGCCTGAGTAGCGGCCGAAAAGCATGCTACAAACTCCGCTTGCATGGTAGAGGATGTCATTGATTTCTGTTTCTCACTTTTCCATGATACTCGCACCTCCCGCTAACTTAAAGATGTAACCTGTTGTCGACTTCTTTTCATCCTGACAGCCAGCAAAGTCTGAATCCGAATACCCAACTAGCTGTAAGTCCTGAACATGTTTGTAAATCAGCATATAATCTTTTGTCCTCTTTAAGTACCTCAAAACCTTCTTGGCAGCAACCCAATGATCGTGTCCTGGATTTGACTGATATCTGCCTAGAAGTCCTGTTGCAAAAGCAATATCTGGTCTAGTACATACTTGAGCATACATAATACTCCCAAGTGCATTAACATAAGGTACATTCTTCATTTGGGCTTTCTCAAAATCTGAATGAGGACATTGTGACAGACTCAACTTATCACCCTTACTGACAGGAGCAATTCCTGGCTTGCATTGTTGCATGTTGAATCTTTCTAAGATACGATCAACATATGCCTTCTGAGATAAGCCCAATAGTCGGCGAGAACGATTCCTATGAATCTCAATGCCAAGGACAAAAGACGCCTCACCAAGGTCTTTCATATCAAAGTTCTTTGATAACATCCGCTTTGTCTCATGCAGTAAACCAAGGTCACTGCTTGCAAGCAGAATATCATTAACATAGAGTATAAGGAAAATGAATTTCCTCCCACTGACCTTGCAGTATATACACTGATCTACTCTGTTCTCAACAAAACCAAATGAAGCGACAATACTATGAAACTTCAAGTACCATTGTCTAGAAGCTTGCTTGAGACCATAAATAGACTTTTTCAGTCTACATACAAGCGTACCTGAATCATCTGCCGCAAAACCTTCAGATTGCATCATATAGCTTCTTCATTAAGGTCTCCATTGAGAAAGGCAGTTTTAACATCCATCTGGTGTAACTCCATATCGAAATGAGCTACCAATGCCATGATCACTCTGAAAGAATCTTTCGAAGAGACTGGAGAAAAAGTTGCTTCATAGTCTACTCCTTCTCTCTGAGTGAAACCCTTGGCTACCAGTCTGGCTTTAAACTTCTCAATCTTTCCTTTGGAGTCCCTTTTAGTCTTATACACCCATTTGCAGCCAATGGGTCTATGACCTTCAGGTAATTCAACAAGTTCCCAAACTCCATTATGCTTCATAGACTGCATTTCATCTCTCATTGCATCCAACCACAGTTCCGACTGAGGACAAGAAACAGCTTCCGTATAAGTCACTGGATCAGCTACAGAACCAATATCGTAGTCTTGCTCTCCTATATAGACTAAATAGTCTGGTGGTATAGCTGATCGTCTCTCCCTAATGGATCTCCTTACTGGAGCAACAATAGCCTCATCCCGCACCTGAGAGCCTTGAGGAACTTCATTAGGAGCTGCCTCGACAACAGGGTCCTGAGCCTCAACAAGTTCAGTCTGTGGTGTGAGAGTCTCCACAATTATCTGTATGGGAGGAGATAAAGATACAACATTGCCCACCGTACTATTATCCTCGATAGTCTGTGAGCAGCTACTTTCTTCGGTCACATCAAACTCCAGAAACTTGGCTGTCTGTGATTCCACAATTCTTGTGCATCTATTGGGATTATAGAACCGATATCCCTTCGAATGATCAGGGCAAGATACAAAGTAACACCGAGTGGTTCTGGAGTCCAACTTACTTAATGTTGGATTGTATAACTTCACTTCTGCAGGACATCCCAAAACCTTAAGATGGTTTAAGCTAGGCTTACGTCCAGTCCATAACTCAAAAGGAGTCAATGGAACAGCTTTAATAAGTACACGATTCAAAATGTACAAAGCTGTTTTCAAAGCTTCACCCCACAGAAAACCAGGTAAATTTGTCCTACTAATCATACTCCTCACCATTTCCATAAGGGTGCGATTGCGCCTTTCGGCTACACCATTTTGCTCAGGACTCCCAGGCATAGTGAACTGAGCCACTATCCCAGAATCCTCTAAGTATTTGGCAAATGGCCCCTTAAACTGTCCGGCATCGCCATGCTTGCCATAATACTCTTCACCTCGGTCAGATCTAACAACCTTTGTGACCTTTCCCAACTGTTTCTCAACTTCAGTCCGAAAAATCTTGAACTTGTCAAGAGACTCAGACTTTTCTTTAATCAAGTACAGATAGCCATATCGAGAATAGTCATCAATAAATGTAATAAAATAAAAATTTCTACACAAGGTTGCCGTATAGGGTCCACTTATATCGGTGTGAATGACCTCCAACAGGTCAGAACTTCGGACTGCAGTTTTCTTCCTTATCTTGGTCATTTTACCTCTACAACAGTCTACGCATGTCTCTAAGTCATCTTTAAGAGCAGGCAGGATGTTAGTCTTTATCAGCCTTTCTACTCTATCTTTAGAGATATGACCAAGCCGTTTATGCCACAATGCATAAGACTGTTCCTTAAGTAGTGATCTCTTAGAAACAACCTTTTCAGCCGTATAAGCGACGTATATGTCATTGGGAGACAAACACAATCTGTACAATCCATTGGACATATAACAGCACCCAACCTTATTTGAATTAAGAAACAAAGAAATAACATTGTTCTTGATTTCAAAAGAGTAGCCATACATGTCCAAACACGATACGGAAACTAAGTTCCATCTAAAAGAAGGTACATAAAAAGTGTCTTTCAACATTAATCTAAAACCAGAGTCTAGAATCAAGATTACATCTCCCACAAACACAACATCAGCTTTCTCGTTATTTCCCACAGTGAGTTTTGACTCATCCTGATTTGGCTTCCTCCGGTTTATGAATCCCTGTATGGTAAACGCAACATGATTAGTTGCACCGCTATCGAGCCACCAAGAACTGGATGGTGCTTCTGATAAGTTGGATTCACAAACAAGTGCCAAAGAATCATTACCTGTAGGCTCACGTTTGGACAACCAAGTTTTAAACTTTCCACAGTCCTTCTTTATGTGACCTTTCTTCTTACAAAAGAAGCAGTGGCCACCATTCCTTTTGAAGGATGTTTTCTTTGGACCCATATTGTCAGATTGACCGGTAGTGTCATGAGTACCTTTATGAGTACGATTTCTGAACTTCTTATCCTTCCTTTTGTGGGAACTAGAAACATATAAGGCTAGATGCCCTTTTTCCTTCTTAAGTTTCTCTTCCTCTGCCACCACCCTTGCTATCAAGTCATTCACTGACCAAGTCTCATCTTGGGAATTGTAATTTGTCTTTATAATCCTAAAATTAGGTGGAAGGGTGTTCAGGGCTTGATGCACAATACAGGCATCAGGAATGGAAACATTAAGAGCTTGAAGCTTCGTCTTTAGGTCTACCATCCTAAGGACATAATCTCTAACCCCAGCAGTACCATCATACTTCATATTGAAGAGCTTTTGAAGAAGTGTACCAACCTCAGCATTAGATGAAATGCGGTTTCTAGCCTCTAAGGCTGTCATCATTTCCTTAGCAGTACAGTCAGCTGGCAAACCACTTTTTAAGTGTTCTTGAATGGATTTCTTCATCGTCAATAAGCAAATCCGATTGCTCTTTTCCCAGGCAGCATAGTCTGTTTTCTCAGCTTCAGTACTGGTGGCCATGATATCTGCCGGCTTATCCTTTGTAAGAGCAATGTGAACATCCGCCAGCTCCATTCCAAATAGAAAATCCTCTTTCCATTTCTTAAAGTTCAAACCAGTAAGGACCTCAATGAAAATGGAATTGCCGTTTACGGAAAAGGTGACTGGAAAACAAACAAACAATACAATCAGCATCATGTGAGTACTTATACAGAGAGTTACATATATCATCACATAATCACCTTTGGACAGAAAATATGACATGCAGTTGTACACTCTCCACATGACAGCGGCCATGAGAACTTATTCTAATCTTTCGTGAAATCACCACCTTTGGGTGTATGAACCACTAAGATCAGTCATTTCTCAAGCACATGCTATACATGTACCCCTCCATGAACTAATACAAGATCACCTCCTTTGGGAGTATAATCACGTAATAGATTAGGAGACATCCCACCACAATATGAGACCGATATTTCTCAAACCCAGTCAAGTATACCACTTTGGCGGTCACAACCCAACTGAATCCTTGAAAATCTCTCATACTAGGGATATGAGCTTTATGTATCACATTTACTATATGCATGTAATGCTAGACGTAAAGACAGGGGCGTATGTCTCTGAAATTACATGCCATGCTAATTATATTGTTCCATTCATTGATAGACAATGAATTACACCCTACACAGTCCTTATGTGGTGATATACATGTGAGCTACCATATGTATTTCCGAAACCATAGAGAAATACAAGAAAATACGCAAAAATACCCTAAAAATACGCGTATATAGGGTTTTATACGTATTTTCACATCTTTAAAAGCTTCAAACATGCAAAATAAATACACCACAATGTAGAGCATCTCGATACGAGCGCGTCGGTACCAAGATTGTCCAAAACGGACATCGAACGCGCCCGCACGCAACGCCGGAAGGAGCGGCGCGTGCGCTCGTGTTCAGCCGGTCAAACCGGTCTGAACAGACGGTCCGACCGGTTGACCGGTCCAACCGGTCAACGGTCCGACCGGTTGACCGGTCCAACCGGTCAACGGTCAACGAACCGGTCCAACTCGGTTGACCGGTCGGGTCGAAAACTAGGGTCGGGTCAGTATCCGGGTCGGGCCAGGATCCGGGCCGGGGTCAACGGCCGGGTCGGGACAGGATCCGGGTCGGGTCAACGGTCGGGTCGGGACCCGGGTCAAGCCGGATCCGCGCCTCGCTGACGTCATGCTGACGTCAGCATACGGTTACCGGCGGAAAGACGCGCCGAATGGGCACGGCCGCGCGTGACGGCGCATCCAGCCTCCTCCGGCGACGTGCCGCCCACCATTTTTTTTGGTCTCGACGAGTAGATTCTAAATATGTAATAAAATTTAACTTTCATCCGACAAAAAATTTCGAAACTGGGCAAAAACCTCTCGGACAAAACGAAAACGGTCCTAATCCGCATGTTTCAGTTCTAATCTATGGCAGGCTCTGATACCACATGTAGGCCACGAAAATGGTGCGCCCAGGATCACCATAATCAGAAACCGAAACACGATAATGGAGAAATTGTCGGTTCGCGTACCTAGTTTGGAATCCATCGGACTTGATGCGGAATTGGCGGCGGTTTACAAACACGAACTCAAGATCTTCTCCCCTATACCCTTCGTTAGAACACTGGCCTAATGAGATTGCCACTCACGAAAAGAAAGTTCTCTCTAGATCCGTATGTGAGTCAAATTGTACATCATCAGGTTAGGGGAGGAACTTGAGCGCTATTTATAGAGTCTTCGACCACGGGCCCTCTCATACGGGCCGGGCCATACTCGGCCCACACCAGCCAGTCCCATATTAGACTGATTAAGAATCCATATATCTTACCTTTATTAGACCAAACTAATTCAGTTAATTTCAATTAATGAAGCCCACATTAGGAAATTCTTACAACACCGCCCAAAATGAAGAAAGCAAGCCATATCAAATCAAGTGGCCTAGGAATCAGTTTAAACAGAGATCCATCCGGATAGAAGGGAAAAATAGTTTGACATATTTATTCCCAATCTTACTCGCAGCAAAATGTTATAAGTACTGTGAAATTTTGTGACATAATCTTATTTACAAGAACCATCTTCGGCAAAGAAGTTTCTTTGATATTTCAAGGAGTTCTAACATGTGTATTCTGCAATCACTTTTGAATAATCTCTAGGTGAATCCATCCCAGGGATTATTATTACCAAACCAAAAACATGATGTCTCTGAGAAATACATATGATGCAGCTGTTCAGTAGCAGTAGGATTACATTTAATGCATAGTGAGAGTCGCAAGTGATGCAACCAAATACATTGCACAATCAACTGGCGCGAGATCCACATGAATCATGCATAAGCAACCATTTATTATCGCAATCACCGGAAACTTGCAACTGATGCTATCAAACACCGGGATGATCTCTCTCGATCCCTGCGTGAGAGAGCAAAGCCCACAAGTGAGTTACAAACTCGCCTCCTTTAGTCAAATGCTCCGCATGTGCTTTCACATCGTTTGAAGGCGCCACATACAATACCAGTTCCACCCAAAAGTCGGCCAGAATCCTCCAAATCGTTTCCTCGCGTTCTATATCATTCACGAGCTGATACCCAAGCCGAGCACCCCTGTTGATAACAGTCTCTTCACGTGCAGAACTACCTCTGCCCTTCCTCTCCATCTTCGTAACCCTGTCATCCAAGCTGTTGCATCCTTGAAAGAAGTCCCTGGCTTCAATGATTGCCTGATCAAACACACACTCCGCAACGCAATGGTGATCAGGCAATAGCCGTGGAGTAAAAGCAACCAAGTAAGCCAGATACTTGGACAAGCTAGTTGCCACTAGGAAACTACTCCTCGTTGCATCTGAGTCTGATCTTCCTACCGGCAGTTGGTACTCACAGAAGCTCGTGGCGATGTGCCACACCATTATGACCTGAGTCTGCGTCTCAAGCTGACACGCCCACGACAGCTTTTGGGACTCATTGTTCAGTCTCAGTGAGGCCTGTCCATTCTTCAATTTAGTACCGCAATTCGACTTCAGAGCATCAAACACCGCTTGCTTCACTTTTTTGTGCAATCGGATTGGCTTGCTCTTTGTCTGGCCATCCCTAGTTTGATCAATGTAGCCCGCCATAAACGCGTTGTTCAATAAACTGAAAGGTTTATAGAAGTACCCCTCGAGGAATGAGTACTGATGAAGCATTCGCTTCCAAGGCCTCGGCAATGGGACCCCACATATCGTTCTGATCAGTTTCTCAAACCGCACATTCTCTTGCCATGACTTGTTCTGCACATACAGGCAGATCAATATCACTTGAGCCCATTCCGAGAAACTCACTAAGTAGAACTGTATGAGCTTCACAATGATGAATGAGATTATCATCAGGCTGGTCACGAGCATCTCGACACTCAACCCATTTGGCATAGTGGCGAGTCGACAGTTAATGTTAGTTCTCTTGTAATGCTTCAAGAACGATTTCGTATCCCAGATGCCTATGACGACAGACACTAACTCCGTCAATTTTTTCAGCAACCAGACAGGTCGTAATTTGATACTGTACCTGGTGTAGAAAAAATCGAAAAGGAACGTGAGCTCAACCTCGATGACTCGAAAGGCTCGCTTGTAACCGTTGTCTTGTGAGAGCAATATATGGCGAATCAACTTCCATGTATCCTCGTGAGCCTTTTGGGGCAATGAGTAGCCAGCACATCTCAAACGGAGGAGCTTGAAGAGTGCAAAAGAGAGGCATTTGTCTTTGAGCTTGTTGTTGGGGTCTCCTGGAGAGCGTAAGAGCCTCCCTTCACACTCCCACACCTGAGTAAAGAGTTGAGCTTGCATATAAGTTTATGGCCAAGTTAACTGTTCGAATACTTGGTTTTAATGTGTCTTATGATGTCCTGTCTTCCTCTACATAATGATTTAAACCTTTTGGTTGGACATACTAAAGTTCTATTAGCGCACAAGTCATGAGTTCAGAACCCGGCACTTCCTTCTTAAACTTATTACTCATCATGAATTTACTACAACTAGCTCACACAAATTAGGAGGTATGTCCATTTCACAAATAACCGAGTTGGGTCATACACTTGGAAGAGGTCCGCTTACACAGAAGGGGGAGCAGTAATTGTAATCCCACATCGCTTAAGTATGTGATTATAATGGGTCTCATACGAATTTAATCTCCGTCTATCTAATAGCTTAATCTTTTGCGTTGGACTTAGAAAATGCCAAATGAAATCAAATCACCTAAGTATAATGAATGAAGCATGCTGAGATAAAGAACCCAAAAAGTAATATGAATCAATAGTAATTGGGAGTTGACAGAAGGAGATCCTCTACCATCGTTTGTGTTCTTATTCAGTGCTTCAGTAATCCCAACTATAGATTCATGTGAAAGAGGTTACTTTTGAAATCTATCACTCAACCCATCAATAATTGAGATTCGTTGAGATATTTTTTAAAAGGCAGAGGATCTCCACAGAGGATGAAAGTCTTATCTCGATCTGTTGGCTGTTTGTTTGTAAACCAAATAAAATAATGCTTTTTCTTATCCCACATAGGAAAGTTTTGATTGTGTGGACTACTATATTAGTGTGAATGTCTTCCAATTTATTCAATTGAAGACGATGGACTGTGGACTAGATCTCATGATACCCGCGTGAGGGTGCTCTAATTTGGCGTCGCGCAGCACGTTTGTGCGCTTGCGGATGATAATTTGTACTAGTACTCATTTATTTTTTTTAATTTTGAATTTATTATTATAAAATAATGATTTTATCCTATTGAAATAGTATGACTGTTCGCAATAGAATTGCGGTTATTTTTTTATTAAATAATTTCGAAATTTATTATTTTGCCTAACGATTATTAGGCGTTCTTGCAACATTTGGAAGAATTGTGTTCCTTCGGACAAAACTACTTAACTTTTGGAAGGTTACGTCTTTTCGGACATAACTTCTTCATCTTTTGAAAGGTTGTATTTATTCAAAGATTATTTTTTCAGAATTTATAAAATTCGAAAAAAATTCGGAATAATAAATAATAATAATAAATATTTTATTTTATTTTATTATTATTTTAATCCGAATTTTATTTTTTAATATGTCTTTTGAGAAGGCATCTTTTGACAATGCAATTTTTCTCGAAAGGTTGTATTCGGTTCAAAAAGACTGCAGTATATATTCATATTTTTCAGTCTGTTTTCACTCACTTTCGATACTTTTTTCTTAAAACAATACAAACATCTTTTCCTATTATTTCCCTTGAGAGACCCTAGCGAAATACCAGAATTGCTATTTGGTATTCTCATTCGAGACTTTGTTGTATCCTTGAGGAATTTTGCCAGTAACCATTAATAATGTTGTGGGGTAAATAATTCATTAAAGATTGTGCTATCATGCTTCAAAATCTGATTCCATTTACTTCTCGTTCCGATTCACGTGTACATTTTCTCCGCCATGATCTATCGTGTGGTATCATGTCTTGTCTTGATCTCCCCATTTGAAACGCCTCCACTTCCGTGCTCCGCGCTCATATAATCAGCAACCACTTTTGCATTCCTCTCCAAAGAATGCAGGCTCGCCGCCATCATGGCCTGAGCTCTCTCCTCGTACTTCGCGGACAAGATGAGCCCGATGCACACGGTTGCGGTCACCGCGCTGGAACTATTGCGGACATAAAAGACTATCAACACGAGCATCCAAGCCGATTTGGTCCCGAACTGCCACCTATAGCTCTTCCAATGCTCGTTGTCCTCGAGACTGTGCGCAGAGACATCAGCGTCCCCGAGGATGAGCATCAGGAACATTGCCCAGATGGGGAATAATTAAGTCGTTGCGGAATGGAGCATCGTGCATGAAGCCTACAGCATAGGTGAGTAAGTAGGTTGAGACAGTCTCGGCTGCGAAAACGACATGCCGGAACTTGTCGTTGTTGCAGCTACGCCGCAACGAGCTGGAGAGGGTGAGGAAGACGAGCAAGAAGGTGGTGAAGATGACTAGGAACTCCATCATCAAGAGCGTCCCCATGGGAGTTTCCAGGAACTTCATATTGCCCATCGTGAAGCTGCAGTCTTCGATCGTTGCCGGCGCCATCGCCATCTTTGGGGGGTTCGTTTCCATCAAATTCCTCATGTTTGGCACTGATAACTTCGCTGGTTATTCAGCTTCTAATTGGAGAAATAAATGATAAAATTTCTGAGAGAGAGAGAGAGACAGATAGTTTTGGGACTAGATCTTAGTTCCTAGAGAGCAGGGATGCCAGGGACTAAAATGAGAACATCGATTTCTCCTTTTAATAACACGGGCATCTGAATTTGTCTCAGATAATTTTTCCAATTGACTCGGTCCATGTGCATCAAGTAAGGTCGACGGCAAACGTCTCTCATAAATAATATGGGTGATTCGTGAACTTTTCTTCAATGTTTAACGTGATCTCTTGCCTCTCTTTTTTTCACTTGAGGTCTTGAATTTATAAAAATCCAATCACTATGGTCTTTCCGTTAAAACTTGTAACACCGTTAGTTAATGTTGGTAATAATAGATTTTTCATGCCACCATCCACGTGGCTTACATGTGTCTTCCACGCACGTGCGTGTGTCTCGTTATTTTGGCCCAAAAAGAAAGGAGAAAATGATTTGCTGAGTTGAGAAAACGACATGACCGTACACATGAACATTTTAACCAATCTGTCCACATAAAAAAGTAAACAAAAAGAATATTTATGAATAAAAAAAATATTTATGGATGATACTGTACATTGAAAAAAGTTCATGATCCCACGTCGTTGCCTTAAAAGACAAAGCGAACAATATATTAAGATACTTACTCTACATCTAGGGAAAAGTGTCACAAAAGTTTTAAACTTATTATATTTGTGCTAATTTAGTCATAAACCTTTTAATTGTACCTATTTAGTCATTAATCTTTTGACCTAGAGCAAATTCAGTCATTCCAGTTAACTTTGACGGGATATTGCTGACGTGGATGCCTGCTGGTCTATGTGGCGTAGCCGATGCTGACGTGAATATTTTAATAACTTTCGAATTTTTTTCTTTTTTATTTTTTTCTTTCGTTTTTTCCTTTCTTTTTTTTCCTCCTCTTTTCGGTGGCCAACAAGGGTCATCCTCGCTGGGGGAGGGTGAACGCCGGCAAGACTGCCCTTGCCAGATCTGGCGTCGCCCGGCAAGGGTTAGCCTTGTCGAGCCTTGCCTAGGCTTGGGCAACCTCATCGGTCGTCGCCTGGGCAAGGGTTGGCCTCGCCAAACTCGCCTAGGCGATGCTCGGCCTTGCTCGATCTAGTAAAGGTGGCCTTGCCAGTGCTCGCCCTCGCACCCATGAGGCCGATCCTTGCTAGCCACCGGAGGAAAGAGGAGGGAAAAAAGAGAGAAAAAAAAAGAAAAATTTTAAAATATTATTAAAAAATTATCCACGTTAGTGCCAATTGTATCACATAGGCTGATCGACGTCCACATCAGTAATATTAGGTCAAAATTAGTTGGAAGGACTGAATTGGCTCTAAGTTAAAAGGTTTATTATTAAATTAGCATAATTAAAATGTTTAGGACTAAATTGATATCGATATAATAGATTTAAGACTTTCCTATCACTTTTCCCCTGCATCTAATGAAACATGGATAACACGTTGCTGGACACAGTAGAAAGCGAGGGAGCTCAAGAACTTTTTTCTCTGCTAAGAAAAGAATTTCCCTTTAAATTTGCTCACTTCGTCTCCCTAGAGATGAAAAAACACGAACGAGGCCGCTTACAAAGAAAGAAAGCAAAAACCTCCGTACTTATATTTGTCCCTTTGTCGGAGCAGAATATTTGCAGGCATTTTGCTTTAGTTTGCTTTCTAAGAAGACTAGCAACGGTAAGCTTATATTTCTTGTATTGTTCTAAATAGTGGTATCAATGTGACTTTTTGTAAGAGAAATAATATACAGAAAATTACAACAAAATAATATTTGCATCAATAAAATCTGTGCTGAAGTTTACATGAGCTTATATTTGAAGTGATTGCAAACCCTGCCATGCAGATTTATCCTCCGATTGAAAGAATAAATGAGATATAAGCTTGCAATATCTATTGAATCATGATACGAGAACATGAAACATTCCAAGCATGTAAAATAATATGAATTAGTAAGAAACATGAAAGCATAAATAAAAGCTTTCCTCAATTTATCGAAATCTTCATTTCGTGCGATCGTCTTGGTGTTGAAAAAGTTAACAAGTTAATTTGTCTATAATCTTCTTAAGAGTAAATCGCTTTAGCTCCTCGCTCCATATATAGAAAACTACAATTGATTTCTTGCAAGATCAAATTAATTTCCTTTAAGCTCATCTTCCAATTCCATATATTTCAATTTACTTTTTTTTATGGAAATTCTCCCTTTTCCTTATTGGTAACCATTTAATGTCTATCTTTTTGTTTCGTCAAGAGCTGATGGATATCTATCATTTGCGACAATGTATTGCAAAGAGAATTGTTGTTTATCATGCAAAAATTTGCAATATTTAATTTGTATTTAAAGAAATTCGCAATATTCCTTTTTAAAGATTGGGATTATTTGGACTAACATGCAAGTTTCCCATTAAAAGCTATCGCTCGAGGAAGTGGAAACAAAGTTATCTTATCTCATCTTTAGATTTTTCGAAGTGTAAACTTGATGAAGATGATGACCAATGATTATTTCGTTTCTTCGCCAATGATGTTTATCCATTGTTGAAAACATGACCAAACTCACATTATGGTCATTTATAAGACCTCTTGAATTTGTCACTGTGTACATATTGCAGATGATTCCAAAACATTCGACACTGGTAGTGCAGAGTATGATGAGTGGTCAAATTCATTTCTCAACTTAATGGATGGGATCAAAAGCCTTTTATTGAGAGTACGTGAGAAGCCATTTTTAATTACGGGGCACTCATTTGGCATACTTAACAAACCATTTCCGACGTTAAATATCATTTTGACAATGACTTTTTTCTTAGAGGAATTTGATTATTGATGTTGTTTACCGAGCTGCATGTCAATTTGATGATATTGAATGGTAGTGGATGTTTTCTAAATAAATGAATTTGGCTTGATTTGCTCGTGCAATTAATGCTTTCTCTATAATGATACTCTTTTGATATTGTCTCTTATGACATTTATTCAAATGACGATGATCCCGGTCAGTATGATCACGCTACTAATGCACTTAGTTTTGATATATTCCGCTAGTGATTGCAGATTGTAGCTTTAGAGCCCCATCTTCATAAGCGATCGCAACTTGTAGCCTTGGAATCTCCTTTGAAATGGTGAGTTTATGAATCTTTGTCTCCGCAAGTGGTCGCAACCTATGATCTCGAAGCCTGAAGCACTCCCGCACGGCGAGCTTTCATAGCTCAAAGCATCTTTACATGGTGAGCTTTAGTAGCCCAAAGTGACTCATTTCCATCAAGTTTGCGAATGCAACCACGGAATCTTCTCTGCACGGTGAACACAGCCCGGAGCACTTCATTGACGTGTCGAGCTTTCACAGCCCAAAGTCTTCTCCTTCACACGATGAGCTTTAGTAGCTCAAAGTGACCCAATTATGTTAGGTTTTCAAATGTAACCACAGGATTTTCTTTGCACGAAGAGCTTACGTAGCCGGAGCACTTCATCAACCTGGCAATTTTCAAAGCTCAGAGTCTTCTCCTTTACATAGCGAGCTCTAGTAGCCCAGAGTGATCCATTTCCCATACATTTTTAGCAAAGTAGCAGAATTATTTGAGTCTTTCCAATTGCCGACAATTCTAAAGATTTATCAATATTTATTTTGGTATGTTAGTAGTGTGTTAAAATGACTATTCAGTGATTTACCAACATCATATTGACTCAATTATACCATTGTATTAAACTTATCAAGTAGTTATATGAAGCCAATATGCTCAATTCACCAAGAATGATACTTACAAAACGAGGACACGGCAGAATGGAGGAAAGAAGAGAAAAGGGAAAGGAGAAGTAAAAGATACAGCATAAAGGAAAGGCATATTATAGAAGTTTTCTTTGCCAATAAAAGAATATTTCTTTTTAATTCGCTTTCACTTTGGTTTGTGTTGTCTCCAATTTTGAAATTTGAACTCAAACGAGTCAGCCAACATCCGAACACGAATTTAGTTCAATGGATAACTTTTCCAAATGAAGTCAAAGAGCACAATTTAATGCCCATTAAGCCAAATTAATTCAATTTCAATATCAATTTGGGCACAATTACGATAATTGAATAAATGAAGCTTAAAACGACGAGTTGGGACCGAAGGAGTCGGGCAGGTCAACCCGGTTGACCTGACTTGGTTCGGCCCAATGGGCCGAAGCCCAATTGAGAAGAAATAAGACAATTGAGAAGTCTAGGTCAACCCGTTTTGATCCTGTCACCTGGTTTGATCAAAGTTGACCCTAGTCAAACCAATCAACCCAAAAGTCAGCAAATTATAGCCCATAGGCCACATAGCCAGTCCCGTCTCTCCTTAATTACAAAAATGTCATATTCTCTCAATTACCAAAATTAAATTCCATGTCATCAATCATTAAGAATATCATTCTTAGCCATTCATTTCTTCTCTAATCAAGACCTTAGGATATGCCAGGTCACCTATCCATAATCCATGTGACTTAATTTGAGCCAATCATAATATTTCTTACTCATTAAGCAAAGAAATTCAACCATAGGATCATAAGGTGAGTTGTAGGGCTAGGATTAGTCCCAAAGGTCTGAATTTTGACTCTAATTCGGCCATCCTTATGAAAATATTCAGATTGAGAAAGCTCTCTAGAAAAATACACAAAAAAACTCTCTCTCTCTGCGGCCTCAATCAAATATGCACTCAAGTTCACTTCAACTTATATTTTAAGTGAATCCGAAACCATGTCATGTAGATTTATCCTCCGATTAAAAGAATAAATGAGATATAAGATTGCAATTTCCATTGAATCATGATACGAGAACATGAAATATTCCGGGCATATAAAATAATATGAACCAGTAAGAAACATGAAAGCACAAATAATAGCTTTCCTCAATTTATTGAAATCTTCATTTTGTGTGATCGTCTTGGTGTTGAAAAAGCTAGCAAGTTAATTTGTCTAGAATCTTCTTAAGAGTATAATTGGTTTCCCTCCTCTCTATATATAGAAAATTAGAATTAATTTCTTGCAAGATCGAATTAATTTCTTTTATGTTCATCTTCCAATTCCATATATTTCAATTTACTTTTTTATGGAAATTCTCCCTTTCCCTTATGGTAGCCATTTAATGTCTATCTTTTTCTGTTTTGACAAGAGTTGATGGATATCTCAAAATTTATGACAATGCATCACAAAGAGAATTGTTGTATATCTTGCAAAAATTTGCAAAATTTAATTTGTACTTTAAAGAAAGTCACAATATTTCTTTCCCAAGATTGGGATTGTTTGGACTAACATGCGAGTTTCACACTGAAAACCATCGCTCGAGGAAGTGAAAACGAAGTTACTTATCTCATCTTTAGGCTTCTTGACTTGTAGACTTGGTAAAGATGATGACCGATGATTATTTCGTTTCTTAGCCAATAATGCTTATCCATTGTTGAAACCATGACCAAACTCGCATTACAATCTTTTATAGGACCTCTTGGATTGGTCAATATGTACCTATTGTGAATGATCTCAAAACCTTCGACACTGATAGTGCGAAGTATGACGAGTGGTCAAATTCATTTCCAATGGATTGGATCAAAAGCCTTTTATTGAGATTATGGGAGAATCCCTTTTTCACTAAGGTGCTCTCGTCTGGCATATGTAATAAACCATTTTCACGAGTTTATCATTTTGACGATGACTTTGTTTTAGGGGATTTTGATGATTGATGATCTCAACCAAGCTAGATGTCAATTTCATGATATTTAATGGTAATTGATGTTTTCTAAGAAAATGAATTTGGGTTGATTTGCTCATGCAATCAATGCTTTTTCTATGATGATACTGTTTTGATATTGTATCTTTTGGCATTTATTCAAATGAAATGATCCCGCCCGGTATGCTCATGCTACTAGTGCACTTACTTTGATATATTCCACCGGAGATCGCAAATTGTAACTTGAGAGCCCCATCTCCGTAAGTGATCGCAACTTGTAGCATTGGAATCTCTTTCAAAATGGTGAGTTTATGAAATCCGAAACATCTTCATCTCCGCAAGCGATCACAACCTATATCCTCAAAGCCTGAATCATTCCCGTACGGCGAGCTTTCATAGCTCGGAGCATCTTCACATGGCGAGCTTTAGTAGCTTGGAGTGCCTCATTTCCGTCAAGTTTATGAACGCGAACGTGGAATCTTCTCTGCACGGTAAACTTATGCAGCGCAGAGCACTTCATCAACCTGTGGAGCTTTCACAACACAGGGTCTTCTCCTTCACAAATGACCTAAGTAGCTTGGAGTGGCCCATTTTCGTTAGGTTTGCGAACGCAATCGCGGAATCTTTTTTGCCTGGTGAGCTTACGGAACCCGATTATTTCATCAACCTGGCAAGTTTTCGCAGCTTAGAGTCTACTCCTTCACATAGCGAGCTTTTGTAGCCTAGAGTGATCCATTTCCCTGACATTTTTAGAAAAGTAGCACTATTATTTTATTCTTTCCAATAACGAACAATTCTAAAGATTTATCAATGATTATTTTGGTATGTTATTAGTGTGTTAAAATGACTAATATTTCTTTGAAGCTACCAACTTCTATTTGAGTCTTCCAATTTAGCGACTATTCTGTGATTTACCAACATCGTATTGACTCAATTATACCAACGTATTAAACTTATCAAATTAGTTTATATGAACCCAATATGCACGATTCACCAAAAACGATACTTACAAAACGAGGACATAGCTAAATGGACGATAAAAGAGAAAAAGGGAAAGAAAAAGTAAAAGACGCAGCATAAAGGAATGGCATATTAAAGAAGTTTTCTTTGCCAAGAAAAGAATATTTCTTTTTAATTCGCTTGTACTTTGGTTGTGTTGTCTCCAAGTACTTATGGACACCTAAATTTTTGCTGAGATGTCTAAAAAGACCTTTGATCCAGGGACCATAACAATTCAAGATTTCAATCCCAATTTCGAGATTTTGAGCTCAAATGGGTCGGCCAACGTCCGAACACGAATTTAGGGCTATGGATAACTTTTTACAATGAAGTCAAAGAGCACAATTAAAAGCCCATTAGGCCAAATTAATTCAATTTCAATATCAATTTGGGCACAATTACGATAATTGAAGAAATTGAGCTTAAAATGACAAATTGGGATCAATGGGGTCGAGCAGGTCAACCTGATCGACCTGACCTGGTTCGGCCCAATGGGCGGAACATATGGTAATAGCCAAGCTTATAAGGTAGTTTGAAAAGAAATTGGACAATTGGAAAGTCTCAGGTCAACCCGGTTTGATCAAGGTTGAACTAAGTCAGTCAAGTCAACCCCAAAGTCAACAAATTACAGCACATAGACCACATAGTCGGCCCCTTCCATCCTTAATTACAAAAATGACATATACTCTCAATTACCAACATTAAATTTCATGTCATCAATCCTTAAGAACATCAATTTTAACCAGTTATCTCCCCTCTAATCAAGACCTTAGGGTATGTCGTGTCTCCTATCCATGATCTATGTGAATTAATTTGAGCCAATCATATCATTTCTTACACATTAAGGAAAGAACTTCAACAATAGGGTCATAGGGTGAGTTTTTGGGTTAGGATTAGTCCCAAATTTGATTTTTTCCCTCCTAACCCCAAGGTCTGAATTTGGACTCTAATTCAACCATTCCTATAAAAAAAAATTCAAATTAAGAAACCTCTGTAGAAAAGTACACAAAAAACTCTCTCTCTCTCTCTCTCTCTCTCTCTCTCTCTCTCTCTCTCTCTCTCTCTCTCTCTCTCTCTCTCCGGTGTCTTCTCTCCGGCTCTCTCTCTCCAGTGTCTTTTCTCCGGCAAGATTATGGTTAGTTTTTTACCCAATTCCGACGACGACATGCCGGATTCTTCTTACAACTAGCTTCCTTGGCTCGTCCTTGACCTTGCCGTAATGGTTTCCATTTCCAATAGTCATCGGAATTAGCTCAATTCAGCCAATTCTCTTGAGCGCTTGGTGGTGATTCTAATTGAAGGTAGGAGCTCTAGTCTTACAACAATTGCAACGAATTATCTGAGGATACTTAAGTTGATCATAGTGTAAAATTGAAGTGTTATCTTCAATCTATGATCAATCCTAAGTTAAGATATGATGGAATTCGGTAAGATTAACAAGAAAATTGCTTATAGACTTAGGATCGTTTAGTAAAATCGAAAGTTGATTCTATGTTTAGATGACTCTAAAGCTTCAATTCCTTGCTATCATGACCTCCTCAAGTTGAATTTGACGTGATTCTAATTGATTGATTAATGATTCAAGTTAGATCTTCCCTGTTTAGGTGTTTTTGGTTCAATCATCCTTAGAAATTACGCCTAATTCAAGCTAATTGATCTTGAATAGCATCAATTCCTTTGTTGCCTCTAGTTAGCCAAAATTCTTTGATGTGGGTTAAATGATGATTTAAATGTCAATTAATCTAAAGTTGATGTACATTGCATACATATTGATATAGGAGCAATTTTTTTATAGTTTCATGATGATCCTTTGAGGTTTGTGATTCAATTGTGTGATGGACGTTCAAATTTGATTTTTGGATGCTTGAAAATGTGCTTGAATGTTCATACGGCTTTATTGAAGGTGTTCTAGGCTTGGATGAATGCATAGGATCATGAGTGGAACGTTTGAGTGATTTCTTAAAATTTGTAGTTCTGACCTTTAACTGTTCAATGATTTTTACGGAAAAATCAGTTTAGAATCTGGAAAAATTATCTTCTAATAAATTGTAGTTGAGATTCATAACTTTTTTTTTGGTCAAAAAGGTGAATATTATTGGAATTCAAGAGTTCTTAAACAAAAACCCCATAGAATGGGCATCTAAGCATAGCTAGTCCCAAAGAGGTTGGGGCTGGGCTATCTAGGATGGAGATAAAATATTCACGTGTTGGGCCTTAGCTAACCAATCCACAACTTGGTTAGCATCTCTTCCGTAATGGCCCAAAGAGATATTTTTAAACTGGGCCAACCGAGTCCGAACATCCATAATAAGCACTCGTACTTCCCGCGATACGTGAGCATCGATCTGCAAAGCTTCAATCAATACTGAACAATCTGACTTGACGATCACATGTTCTTCACTTCGTGACCCAAAGTACAACAAGGTTCAATCAAGGCAAGGGTTTCCACTTAAATTGATGAAGACGCTTTTTTGGCGAATCCATCCAACAGAACTCCTAATGCATCTCAAAGAACCCTAGAGATTGCTCCAGCAATGAACTACTCATCAATGTTGAATTTGAAGGAGCGACTCTTCGGTGGAAGCCAATATTGAGGTAAGTAAGTATTTTCAGTGTCAAATTTCAAACTTTGATGGTTCCACTTGTTGAAACTACTAATCATGGTTTGCGTTAAAGCAATTAGAGATTTTAGGTTTGGGGGCTGGCGTCAAAATACATAGTTGTTCGTGGCTTTCTAGACGAGCCAGAGAAAGGCTGCAATACTATCAAAGGTAAGTGTGTTACCTGGCTGTCTATGTAAGTTTTGTAGCCATTCCTTAATTCGCGTAAGGTTTTGAAATGATATTTAATATGAATTGCAAGATCTGTCTAGACAGAGTTAGTTCAAGGGAAGAGGAAAAAGAAATGTTCCGCCGTTTCTGCTTCTTGATTACAAAAGGGGCATCCTGGCTGAGGTAAAATCTTTCGCCTGTAAAGGTTCTCTCTGGTAGGGAGTGTCTTTTGCCACATGCTACATAAATCCGGTACCAATTTGTAAGATGGCTGAAAAGATGATGAAGCTTGCAAAGTGTTCTATCAATTTTCATTCTGTCAAACCAGGTTATGGGCCCCTTTCACAGAGTAAACTCCTGACTTGGTATCAGTCCACACTAATTTATCTTGTGTGGTGCGAGTCCTCAAAGGCATAGCTAAAATTTCACTTACTGTTTACTCATCAAAAAGCTTTCTAAGTGTTTGATCATCCCATCTTCCCTCCCCTCGTAAAATCAAGTTAGCAACTTTAGTTGGTTTTCTAAAGTTAGCTAGTCCTCCGATAATACCTCTCTTGAGCCATCTGTCCTCACGAATACTAATACTCCCTCCTATACCAACTGACCACATAACTGACTTTGAGATTGTTTCTCTACCCATCAAAATGCTTTGCCATCCTCAAGAGGGGCAAGGCCCCTTGTCAGTTTGCCAAAAAGATCTATTAGGAAAATAGATTCATTTCAGAATCTAGCGTCGTAAAGATGATTGGTTTTGAGATAATCTTCATGTTTGTTTACCAAGCATGGCTCTATTAAACGATAGCAAGTCTCTTAAACCCATTCCCCCTTTTATCTTTTCTGGTTTTAAGCACATCCAATCTTTTCCAATGAAAACCAGTTCTTGATTCACTGTTTTCTACCAAAAGCCAGCAATTTTCTTATTTATAAAACGACAAATCGAAACTGGAATTTTAAATATGGACATGGTGTATTAAGGAAGTGTTTGTACCACAGTTTTAATCAAAACTTCCTTTCCAACCTTCAATATTAGGTTTTCTTTCCACCCCCTCTGACTTCCTATTCGCCCTTGCTAAAAGCCACGTGAACATTTGTTTAAATTGATATAAAGTTCATAAAATTTTTAAGAACATTAAGGCCGGAAGTTTGAGTTCATAGAAACCGAAGATAACTAGAGTTAGATAGGAAAATTTTGTCTCCACGTCAACTGAATTTTTTTTGCAAATAATCAATAGTTGGAGTACTAGTTTACAAAAGTTCAAAACATGAAAGTTGTAGGAGAGGTCCTGAATTGCAAATTCCCAAAATTTCATTAATTTCTATCAATGATAAGTTGGTCGATTTGAATGAATAAAGTCAAATTCGGAATTTGGCCTACAAAACTAAAACAGATCGAGTCATAGTTAAATGCCTACAAAAGTACAAAAAATGGAAGTTGTTGAGCACATCTTGAGCTAGCTGTCTGTCAATTTTGGCACCATTTGACAGTCGTTTAATACTTTTTAGAATATTGAAAGAATCGGGTCGGAACATGGCATAATCCAAAGTAGTCGAGTTTAATTGATTTTTCTGTATTAATTGCGCAATAGTTACGAAAAATGATCTAAATCAAAGTTGAAGTAGACATCTTGACCTTTAATTGGCAGTTGGAATTATTAAATTTGGAACTCATTTAGGCTTTCAATTGGATTAAATCTTAGAGGGTCAGAAGCAGGGGTAAAACAGAAAAATTGATCTTTTTGTCAACTAATTGATTCCGTAGTTTATAAGACTAATTAGCCCAAATGCATGCTTAATTGACCTTGTTTGCATTTGAATTGATGATTGATTGCTCTTAATATTGATTAGTGATGCACGAACCTTTGGCAGGTAGCTTAGAAATGCGGATTAGACTTTAATTAGGCACTTCGTAACTTAGCCCACTGCTTGAGGAAATTGTAAGTAGAGATTAATAATCACTTAGCATTAATTTATTAACCCCTAGTTGATTATGAGATTGATGGGTAATCGAATTATATGATTGACATCAAATCCCCAAATTAAGCTCTATACTCTTGATAAATGGTGGATTGGGTGAACTTGCTAATGTTTGGATTAAGTGATTGCATAATGAATGGTATGATTAACATTGAAGACCGGCGGCCGCGAGCTCTAAATGGCGATCCATGGTGGTGGTCCAAGGTGGTGATTAGATTTAGGTTTGCTAGCTTAGCTCAGGGAACAATTAGGCTAGTGTAGTTAATAAACATAGGAATTAATAATTAAAATAGTCTAGATTTTAGTTAATGTAGCCTAGTTATACAATTAAAAGAATCAAATTAGACTAAGAATCACTTTCTCAATTAATTATTTGTTTAGCTTAAAATAGTACCATGATTCCTAATAAAATGACTAGAATTTAGGCTCGCTTTAATCTGGAATTAGGCTTAGTTTCTAGCATCAAGCTCATGTCCCAATGCTTATAACAAGGCGATGTAATAGTCTTTACCCAACTTGGTATTAGGTCAAACTCATGGGGGATCATGTTCCGGGGCTTAGAACAAAACCGTGTATATTCTTTCCCAACAAATATCAGGTTTTATTTTTCGTATTTTGCTTTAGGAGTTTTCAATACTTTGTGTTTACTTTCCGCACTGTCAATATATTGATTGTTCTTTTCCTTTTTAGCATAGTTAGGATGAGCCTTAAGATCATAATAAACTCCTAAAAAAGTTGCACGAACTCTTAGCGATATCAAATGACCTTTAGGAATCATAATTGGAAAATACCGTTTGATCACTTAGATGAATAATCTTGGCAAGTTAGAGGAACCGAAAGGGCACAAATAGAAATTGTTAGTGTAATTAAGTCGGGCGAGGTAAGGACTTGGGAGAGCCCGCACCTAATTGAAGGCCATTAGCCCGCTTTATGGGCATTATATTACCTGATCGTCCTTTTCCACGCCGACCGCGTCGGAAAAGAGGGTCGTGACAGTACTTGTATGATATTAATTTGATAAACCTGACTGTAATACTATGTTCAAAACCCCATCTACAAAGCCTACTTTATCAAAGTATGACGCAAAATATATTATAAGGCTCCGTTTGTTTCGCGAAAAATGTGATATTTCTAGAAAATATTTTTCACGAAGTCATTTTTCAGTAAAATGACAATATTTTTTGGTATTTGGCGAAGACCTGAAAATAAACTGGAAGTTTTTTTCCGTTATTTGGTAAGGAATTAGATTTTCCTAAATAAACATACATTATTTGGGCTCTAGTGACTTACGCATGGGTAACCAAGGAACCCTGCATGGGCACCGGGATCTCAAGCCTAGACCCCCAACTCCCGAGCACAAACCTGCATTGGTCTTGGGTCTATCGGAACTGAACTCGAGAACTCAGCGCCCGTGCCCAGCTCCCTCACACCCCGATCCTGGTCTACAGAGGACAGGATCAGGTCTTTGGCGCCCCGGCCTAGGTCCATCAAGGTCAAGTCCCAAACCCCAGCGCCTAGGATTGGGAACCCAACGCCCGGGCCTAGGTTAATCGAGGCCAGGCCTAAGACTCCAGTACCTGTGACCGCATCCGTGTCCATTGAGGCCAAGCCTCGAACCTCATGCTCGGGACCCGGTCCCCTACGCCGGAACCCGGGTCCATTGAGGTCAAGCCGGGGACCTTGGCGCCCTCGCCCGAGTCCATCGAGTATAGGCCCCGGGCCCGGCATCGATGGATCGAGGAGCAAGCGTAAGGGACTCGACCACGGTCACATGAGTCCTGGACCCGGTCTCGAAAGTTGAGGATCCGGGTATGGGCGCGGGGGTCTAGGGCTCGACCTTGACAGACGTGAGCATGGCCCCTAGGACTTGAGCTTGGCCTCAATAAATCTAGGCTTAGTGTCCTGGGCATGGGCACAAGCACCAATGCCCTGGGCTAGACCTTGATGGACCCAGGTGCGGCGGCCAAGGTCTCGAGTGCGACCTAGTCTCGAGCGCGACCTTGATGGACCTAGGCCGAGGTGCCGGGGTCCCTGGCCCAGCCTCGATGGTCTCGGGCTCAAGAACGAGCGTTAGGGTTCCCATGCCTAAATGTAGAGTTTCTGGTTCAAGTGTCAATATCTAATTATATTTTGAAAAATAATTTTTTATTTTTTAAAGAGAAGATCATTTTCCTAATTTTAAGTTTTGATAGGAAAACATTTTACGTTGACTCATTTTCCTAAGCGATCCAAACGCCGGAAAATAAGGAATACCTTTCAAGAAACAAACGGAGCCTAGAGATATAGCATCTCCTTTAATGTATAGAAAATTGACATATGATGATTGTAGAGTTCTTTTCTATATCAAATTCTTTTTTACTTTGGGATTTTCTCCATTTTGTGTTTTTAAATCTAAATCTTTACACTTTTCCGTTTGTCATGGAAAAAAAAGGGTAAGGTTTGACCAATCTTTTTATACTTGGACTGGTAAAAAAACTGGGGAAAATTTCAATTAAGGACCCCAAGTGGGGTCAAATTCTCAAAAGAAGGCCCAAAGTGAACATAGTGTTAAATAAAGCGCGAAGTACTAATCGTCTCAATAAGGACAAGTGCCCAAAAGTCTCAAATAAGGGCACTGGGTGCCGGTGACAAAATACCCCGCCACGGCGAGAATTTTTCTAGACCGAACGAGTAAAATTTTTGTTTTTCCTTTACTTTTTCTTTTCAGTTTTTTTCTTTTCCTTTTCCTTTTCTTTTTTTTTTCTTCTCTTCCTCCGCCGGCCATAGCCGGGGCGTGAGAGTCGCCGGCTCAGCCGAGGCCGCCTCGCCGGCGTCGGGCGAGACCGGCCTTGCTCGACGCGGCGAGGCTCGACCTTGCCGGCGTCGGGCGAGGCCGGCCTTGCCGTTGGGGCGAGACTCGCTCGGCGCCGGCGAGGCCGAGCCTCGCCGAGATCTGGCGAGGCTCGACCTCATCGGCGTCGGCGAGGCCGGCCTTTGGTGTGCGGCGAGCCGGCCTCGCCCGACGCCGGCAAGGTCGAGCCTCCGGGCCGGCGGGGCCGAGCCCTCGCCAGATCGGCGAGGCTTGACCTCGCCTCGGCAACGCGGAGGCGACCTCGCCCGGCCCGGGCGAGGCGGCCTCACCGAGGCCGGCGACCTCCGCGGCCCGGCTATGGCCGGCGGAGGAAGAGAAGAAAAAAGAAAAGGAAAAGGAAAAGAAAAAAAAACATCCTCCGGTTTTTGGGTTAAATAATTCAACCGGTCCTACCGCGAAGCCAATAAAATAAACATTTTAGAAACAAATTATGATATGGATTGAATAGTCCCGTCTACTGAGTTTGATAGATATAACCTCTTAGGTGCGTTTGGTCGTCAGTATTTGGTCATGATAGGATTGGATAGGATAGGATAGGAAATCTAGGGATTTTGACCATATCCTATTTGTTTGGTGAAATACGGATTTAAAGTCGAATATTCTCATATCCTATCTTATCCTGCGTTTGGTAGAAAGCTGCATATCAATATAAAGGACATATATACCCCTACGTGATGCTCATGAAATATTTCGATCTTATTACTATAAATATAACATTCTCATACACAAATAAACTTGAAAATATGACATTTTATTAGATTTTCAAATTTCTTTGCAAAAAAAATGAAAATAGAAACAAATGAGACAAGAAAATTGTCATATTCGCTTTCTTGAGCTTTTTGCAAACAAATCATTCCTTCTTCTTAGGCGGAGGCTTCACGCACCCGCACCCTTCTTCTTCTTATTAACACTAGGTGCAAAGCATCAAATACCGGGTTTACACATAACAACGTCGGAAGAACATCTTAAATGGGATAACAAAGATGGAACTCGAATATGAAATAAAAAAGCCATCTTTCGACATCAACGAAGCCGCAAGAGCGGAGAGACAAGCTCAAGTTACCAAACCTCAACTCCACCGAACCATAGCATCGCAAGCACAAAACAAACAATCGGAACGAGATGGTGGGTTCCTTCATCGTCCGCAATCGCGTTGTTTTTGAAATAGACAAAACCGAATCAATTGCAAGGAAGAAAGGCCACCGATTCCTTGCTCCACGAACTAGATACCATTCACGAACACGATGAACGCCATTGCCGTGACGGAGGGACAATACGAAGAGGGAGCAGCGCGCTAGAAGAAGAAGAAGAAGAAGCGACGAAGAGGTCGGAGCTTCTCGATGTCGTCGCAAGCTTCAACGATACAACCACCGATCTCCTCCTCGCGGTCCTTCCTCGATCTCGACCACCGCTGGGTGAAGAGTGCATGAATGAAGGGTAGGGTTTCTAAAATTTGCTTTTATACGACGGATAGGAGAAATCCTATCCGACTTATCCTACCCCTCCTCGGATTTTTATGTTATATCCGTCCATATCCGAATTATAGGCCCATCTACCAAACTCGGGTTAGATAACTTATCGATTTTATACGGGACCAAATCTTAGCTGATTGGATAAGCTTCTCTTCTACCTTTCAGGTCATGGGGTCGATCCTCCTGTCCTTAACCCCTAAATTTGTTACACCAAGTTTAAGCTATAGTCAAATATCTGGTTAAACCAATAATGGGTCGATCAGTTTGACTGGTTTCTCTGGATTTGACTAGGGGTGAGCAACACGGACCGATCAAACCAAGAATCACCCGTACCGAACTTAACCGACCGGTTATGGGCGATTTTCGGGGGCATAGGTCTAGTTCCTGGTTTCATAAAATTGGAATTGGTGATTTTCGATTGGGTTCCCAGTTCTTGTCGGAACTAGACTGCCCGGACCACACCGATTATTTTTTAATTATTTATATTTATTTCTCACGCATTCTCTCATCTTTCCCTGTTTGCCTCTCACGAGTCAATTCACGCCATGATGTGATGAAAAAAGTGCTGAATATATTTATTTTTTATCAAATCCTCGTTCACATGTTCCATACTAATGTTTGTTGCCATGGAAATCTAGTGCCACTTTTCTTCCAATGCAGAACTCTCCCAGGAAGTTTACCAAGTAGAGGACGAAGCACGTATATAGGAATGCTAACCAAAGCGCAGATTCCATGGTAAAAAAGGGTCAATCACCATCGAAAAACTTTCATGTCGGCGCCGATGCATAATTAAGTCAAGTTTTACTTGATGAAAAATGACAACACTTGTTCCATTGGATTGCCTAGGAGCTGGACTGAACCGGCCGATCAGGTCCTGTCCTTGTTCCAAAAACTGAGAACTGGTCCTTCTAATCCAGTTCTCGATTCCTGGTTGATATTGGACCAGACCGGGAACTGATCACCCCTAGATTTGACTAGAATTTGTTTTACCATCTAAGATATTAACAAGATCGGATCATACAACGGTCTTTCCCAATCCAACATGTTAAACTAATCAGTCTGATCTAGTTTGAAAATACTGAATTTAACTACAGGTAGGTGGGAAGTATTAGCACTACTTTTAGAGGTGGCAAAATGATTTCAGAACATATGTTTTGACTTGTATATTACTGTATTTGATTGAATTTTGTCATTTAGATTTTGTTTATGAAATAGGTTAAAATGGGTCTAACAATAAGGCCCAATTAGAATATGATCTCAACGGATTAATTGCGGGCCCCACAACTTTCCAAATGAAAGGTGACGGGGATATTAGTTAATTACCTGCGTACTTATCTTGAAGAATATTTTTTTTCCTGCAATAGTAAATGTAATTAAATAAAGTTTGAAAGTACGTTTCTTCTTGCTTGTCCCCACATCACCACCTTCGTCGATGCAGACATTAGGGCGCGAATAATAACAATTCTATTTTCCTTTTTTTCTATATTTTTATTCTCATAAACATATTTGAAACAGAAATCTATTTAGTAAAATAATTTCATTTTTTTATTTCTGGAATAAATTTAAGCCTGGAAATAGATTTAAAACAGAAATGAGAAGTTAAAATTTTTTACTTTTCTATTTCTGTTTCAGAAATAGAAATTACAATTCTTTTTTATTGCTCACCCTTGTTGCCCATTGCCGCCCACTGCCGCCCACTCGCCGCTGGCCGCACGCCGTCCTCCGCCGCCGCTTGCCGGCCATCCACCACCACCGCTCGCCACCACCGCTTGCCGCCCGCCCGCTACTGCCACTTGTCGACCGCCCACTGTTGCCGCTTGCTAGCCATCCACCGCCGCCGCCACTTGTCGGCTGCCTGCCATTGCCTGTCGCCACCGCCGCTCGCCAGCCGTTCGCCATTACCGCTGCTCATCGGTCAACGGGAATAGAAATTTTGCGTCGTTATCAAACGAATTTCTATTCCGAGAACATAAATTTTGTATCGTTATCAAACACTACTTTTTCTCAGAAACTCGTTCGAGAAAGAGAAATAGATTTTTTAATTTCTAGCCAGAAATAGGGCTGGGGAAGAGAAATGTTGTCATTCGTGTCCTAAAATTACCATACAAGAAATTTTCAGTCGAGGTGTACCATTTTGTCCCTCTCTCTCTCCACCTCCATTTTGGTCTTCGTATTGATATATAGCTGTTCTTTATTCAAATGGTTGAAAAAATTATCATCAGCATGCACTCCTTAGATGTTTACAATGGAAAGTGTATATTGTTTCACTTGAATGAAATAACCCACAAATTGGACCCGCTAGTGTAAGACTAGAGTGAGATCTACAAAAATTATCATTGTAGGTTGTGATTGTCACTGGCGCCATCGCCATCGCCGTCTTTTGGTTTGTTTCCATCAAATTCCTCGTGTTTGGTACTGATTAGTTCATCTGGTTATTCAGCTTCTAATCGGAGAAAGAAATGATGGAATTTTTCACTAACAGAGAGAAAGAGATGGAGTTTCAAAGTGTTGACTATGCTAGAGTATTAAAAACGTCTTCATGGATATAAACTATTAGAGAATCGGTGGCTTTTGGGATATTATGATTCAACTTCGCTGCGTTCTGATTCCACTTCGTATTTTTCCTGTTCTTTTTTAACTTTTTGTGAGTGCTACCGAAGAATAAGTACAAAGGACCGGGTTGTAGGGGTTTTGAATGATAATGAATTCTTCTAATTTACTGTTGGCTCAACAATAAAATAAGTCGAATAAGAGATTTTTTCCATTTTGCTTCCGGTTGGTATCTGAAATGGATAAACATTATACAGTGTGCGGACTGGTGCGTCGTTGAACAGCTTGTCACCGAACCGCCGTGTTCTTCTCGCTCTCGTCAGGGTCGAATCCTTTCCGACAATTCATGCAGCAGATACCAAATTGCAAATAGGATTCTATGTCAAAATATTTCCTTATTTCTCGAACATGCTCAAAAAATATGTGCCTTAAATTTGTGTCTCTTTGTTTTTAAGATTATTATTTGTTTCCATGAACTTCCGCTCCATCCTCGCACACCTTTACGCTATGTTTTCTTTTTCACGTACAATCAAACGGCTCAGTAAAGTTTCAAATGCGAAAAATATTGTCCATCCTCGCGCGACTTTACTGAGGAACCAACCTTGAAGCGCTGTGGTTGGTTTCACTTTCTAGGAACTAACCTGTAGCTATGAATTTGGGTTTAGCCATCCGTCTTAAAAAATCGTACCGTGAATCGGGTGTTTTCACTTGGGAACAGCTCTTGAACTGAACGGTTTGATTCATTCAAGTCGGTTTTCAAGTTGAGCTGCTTTAGTAGCCTTCAGGAGAAACGTGTGCCTTCGAATGTGCAAGAAAAGGTAATCCATAGGAGTATCGTGGCCTGTTCATAACTTATTATACCATTTAGAAACAAATACCGGAAAGTGCATGATTATATGATTTAATGCTCCACTTTCATGTTTCTCATTTGGTTAGTCCAGTGTAAGTGAGATAAAGTTGATTCGACTCGAAAAATTTGCTCGACTTGCCTACTGTCCCACATCATTCGACAAACCCATCCTATTCTAATTTGATTGGATGAGAAGTCAGCTAGTATAAACTTGAATTGACTAGATCTCAAATTGATCAATCTTAGGATGGACATGGTTATTGCTAATTTAGACCAGATCCAAATTTGAAGATATTTGAACCTCAACGAGGTTGGGTTTAAGATGACTGATAAGGAAGAGACGTGATTCCAGATATAGTAATTTCAATCGTGTAATAAAACTTACATAGGAGGGAACCGAAAGAAAAAGGTTATAACATTTGAGTAAATGATAATTAGAGTTCGTATCTTAATTCCAAATAGATCTCGAGCTTAACGAACGAAAGCAATGACCCATTACATGAAGCTGCATCGACATGTACGTCGATCTTACACCCGGTCCTCCAAACGTAGCCTATATTTTCAATTTCGATTATTTTTATTTGCCAAAGCAAAGTTTAAAGAAAAGAAAAGAAATAATTTATGCAAAAAAAAAAAATTCCGTCGTTAGCATTCTCTGTTTTACTCATGAAATGTATCACACGGGGCCGTTGGACATGGAAGAGATCCTTCATGCGATGGAAACATCTTCAACTGCACAAATGGTGGTGCCTCATAGTTATCGGATTTTCTTTCCATATATGAATTCATTCCACTTCTATCTCATTAACTCATTCTTGTGACCATAATAAGCATTAAGAGTGAGCTTCATCATAGAACATTTTCCTGCCTTTTCTCTCGAAAATGGATGTTTTCTTTGAGCCCCAGGAAGGAAGTCCTTTCTACATTCAAATTGGTTTCCATGATACAGTCCTGGAGATCAAAGAGAAGATCGAAAAACATCAAGGAATATCCGTCTGTAGACACACTTTGGTTTTCAACGATGAGGCCCTTGACGACGAGCTTGATGTCGAGGGCTACAACATCCACGACCGCTCCTGCATTAGGCTCGTTGTCGCACCGGAGCAACCGCCATCCACTAAAATTGAATTACGCATAGGAACACCACCATCCAGAATGCGGCTCCCCACAGAAGTTAAAGTGAATGACCCTGTGAAACGCTTGAGGGAGGTTGTCCGGTCCCTGGAAGATGTCCCTCTTGAGCGAGTGAAGCTGTATGCAAATGGAACTGAACTTGAAGATGATCACCGGATATGCGACTACCAGCTTCAGGACAATTCCAGTGTTGACGTGCGCATCAAGCCTCTGAAGTTCACGGTGATGGTATTACCGTGGAAAGCCAACCTCAAAGTTGCGGTGGAAGTGGAACAGTGGGAAAAAATAAAGGTTCTGAGGAAAGAGCTCGAGAAGCTGCGGCCAAGCCTGAAGTTTGATCTTTCATCGGAGGGGTATTTTTTCATACATAACCAGAGTGGGATGGACGAAGATAGGTCGTTCAAATGGCACGGCGTCGAGATGGGCGATACTATTGAGGGGGACGATTTCACGATGAGACCTGGTTTTCGCATCCAATTAGCGGTTTCACTCGGAGATCTATGGCATGATGACAATGAAGTACTCAGTGCGTGTACGCAGGTATAGGTCTAGGGACAAATGCAATCCCCTTTTACCTTTTATGTTGGCGTTATCAGGTTTTCCAGTTTCCATTTTACTTTCTCCCTTTTCCGTCTTTGTCGTCATTATTACTCTCTTCTTATAGAAGTGTCAGTAGGAACACCATTTAATCTTGGCGCGTGATATTCTTATCTCATTTCAATTCCATCTGCGATGAAAAATGCGTGGTGAATGACATTCCGCAGGTTGAGTCATTAAGTTTGTGTTGAGAAATGGTGTAATCAAATAGTATTCAGAATCAGATTGCCTAGTTTGTACACACGTTGCCCCCTTAAGTACGTGCCCTGATTGACAATTTTTTCGGTCGATCTTTCACTAGTTCTCCTCGGCTTCTGAATCCTTTTGGTCAAATTCTGTCGAGAAAACCTCCCAATATATTTTAAAGATTGACAAAACCTTCCATAATTTCAATTGAGTCCGGCAAAAATGTTTTCAGGTGATGAAGAAACGCTATTCAGACTCTGGTTATCTGAATATTACGTCTGAAGTTCCGATTTTTTTACTTCATGGAAATCAATTATGGTATGGATATCATTAGACTAATATGAAGACATCACCAAAGCTTGGACAGGAATATGGTCAAATTTGACATCTTAAGACTCTATGCGAAGTTTATTTAGACTAAGACAATATCAGACTCGGATAATATTATCTGATCGAAAATTTTATAATTGCAACGGCTAATGATTTGACTTGCATTTCTTGCTTGGAGTACGATGATTGATCCACAATCTAAAAGATTGTTTTGAACTCTTTTATAGCAAAACATCTTTAATTGATCGATTATATTGCTCTAGACAAGATGCCATTGCCAAATGAAGAACTTTACTTATGGAAACCCAGCTTTGGTTATAGGGGCGACTAAATCAAAGGGAGATTCTAATATCATCACTCAACGGCTACTCAATCTCCTTAAGCATTCGTATCCATCGGGATGATAGGAGAATGATTCTCTGAAGAATGTCCAATTGCTCGATTGGAAGTGGCGGAGTATATATAAGGAGATTCTGGTGCTGAAAAGAACAGGTGATCATGTGAAATTCCAAAGTCTAAGAGAGCTTCAACTTTAAACACTTGTCTTTCATTGCTATGAAAGTGTAATCCGTAGAGGTGTAAAGTAAAAAGAGAGTTGTTATGAGATTGAGAGACGAGTTACTCCGAGATAGAGAGACCTATCAAGATTGAGTGTTATCACTCTTGTTTGTAACCTCTTATTGATTCACTAGTGAAATCCAACTAGTAGGCTGTCTGCGTGAAGAGTGGACGTAGGTTCGTAATAAGCAGAACCATAACTCTAGTGTGTAATTTTTTCTATCCCTTAACTATTGATCATTATCTTTGATAACATATTGCACATAAGTGATTCTGACTATATCCGAGTTTTACTTCAGATTCTATATTTACAAGATATTTATCTGGATCATTTTAATTCCTCTTTATTTTGTCAAGATCAATTACGATCACCTATTCATCCCCTCTCTAAGTGATAGTACTAAACACCTCAAATTCTTGCACCAGCCAAAGAAGCTTGAGTTGTAAAATTCACCAAGATGCAACATCTACTCTGTGATTATCTACCAAACTAGCAATCTAGCGGAAAAGCTCTAAAGCAAGCAAGATAGTTGCTATATCGGAAGTTATACCCTCCGTAAAATTGAACCCTCATGTCCCAGAAGGCACTTCTTTCTTGCAGAAGATGATCGATCCAATTTGAATTGATATGATCCTTAGAGATGAATGACCACGTTCCTTCCTTCCGCAAACAATCTGACCGATGCTACGACAACTCTATATACTCGTCCATGACCATTTATCCTAGAAAGCAAGCCATACCAAATCAAGTGGCCCGGGAATAAGTTTAAACAGAGATCCATCCAGATCGAAGGGAATAAGACATTTATTCTCAATCTTACTCGCAGCAAAATGCTGTAAGTACTGTGAAACTTTGTCACATAATCTTATTTACAAGATCCATCTTCGGCAAAGAAGTTTCTTGGATATTTCAAGGAAATCCAACGTGTATTCTGCAATAACTTTGGAATAACCTCTAGGTGAATCCATCCCTGGGATTATTATTACTAAACCAAAAACAGGATCTCTCTGAGAAATACATATGATGCAGCTGTTCAGTAGCAGTAGGATTACATTTAATGCATAGTGAGAGTTGCAAGTGATGCAACCAAATACATTGCCCAATTAACTAGCGCGAGATCCACATGAATCATACATAAGCAGCCATTTATTATCACAATCACTGGTAACTTGCAACTGATGCTATTAAATGCAGGATTAGTTCAGAAGCTTTTGCTTCTCTTGAGTGCATTAGGTGGCTTAGTAGGATAATCTCTCTCGATCCCTGCGTGAGATAGCAAAGCCCACAAGTGAGTTAGAAACTCGCCTCCTCTAGTCAAATGCTCTGCATGCGCTTTCGCATCGTTTGAAGGCGCCACATACAACACCAGTTCCACCCAAAAGTCGGCCAGAATCCTCCAAATCATGTCCTCGCGTTTTATATCATTCACAAGCTGATTCCCAAGCCGAGCACCACGGTTGATAACAGTTTTTTCACGTGCAGAACTTCCACGGCCCTTCCTCTCCATCTTCGTAACCCTGTCATCCAAGCTGTTGCATCCTTGAAAGAAGTCCCTGGCTTCAATGATTGCCTGATCAAACACATACTCCGTAACGTAAGGGTGATCAGGCAATAGCCGTGGAGCAAAAGCAACCAAGTAAGCCAGATACTTGGACAAGCTGGTTGCCACTAGGAAGCTACTCCTCGTTGCATCTGAGTCTGATCTTCCTACCGGCAGTTGGTACTCACAGAAGCTAGTGGCGATGTGCCACACCATTATGACCTGAGTCTGCGTCTCAAGCTGACACGCCCACAACAGCTGTCGGGACTCATTGTTCACTCTCAGTGAAGTTTGTCCATTCTCCAATTTAGTACCGTAATTCCACTTCAGAGCATCAAACACCTCTTGCTTCACTTTTTCAGGCAACGGGATCGGTTTGCTCTGTTTCTGGCCATCCCTATCTTGATCAATGTAGGTCGCCATAATCACATTGTTCAATAACCTGGAAGATTTATAGAAGTACGACTCGAGGATTGAGTACTGATGAAGCTTTCGCTCCCAAGGCTTCAGCAACCGGACCCGACATATCGCTCCGATCATCCTCTCGATCCACGCATTATTTTGCCATGACCTTTTCTGCACATACTTGCAGATCCACGTCACTTTAGCCCATACCGAGAAACCCATGAAGAAGAACTGTGTGAGCTCCACGACGATGAACGAGATTATCATCACGCTGGTCACGAGTACGTCAACACTCAACACATTTGGCACTGTGGCGAGTGGACAGTTACTGTTAGGTCTCTTGTAATGCGTCAAGAGTGATGTCGTAGCCCAGATGCCCATGACAACGTACATAAACTCCATTAATTTGATCAGCAACCAGCCAGGCTGGAATATGATACTGTACTTGGTGTAGAAAAAATCGTAAAGGAACATGAGCTCAACCTCAACGACTCGAAATGCTCGCTTGTAGCCGTCTTCTTTCGAGAGCAATCCACGGCGAATCAAGTTCCATGTCTTCTTGTGAGCCTCTCGGGGCAATGAGTAGCCAGCATATCTCAAACGGAGGAGTTTGTAGAGTGCAAAAGAGAGGCATATGTCTTTGAGCTTGTTCTGGGGGTCTCCTTCTGAGCTTAAGAGCCTCCCTTCACACCCCCACACCTGAGAAAAGAGTTGAGCTTAAGGAATGAAGGACGCTGAGATAAAGAACCCAAAAGTAATATGAATCAAAAGTAATGGAGAGTTGGCAGAATGTGACACTCTACCTTCGTTTGCGTCCTTATTCGTGCCTCAGTAATCCCAACCGATAGATTCATGTTAAAGAGGTTACTTTGGAAATCTATCACTCAACTTTAGACCCAAAAAAAAAAAAAATCTATCACTCAACTCATCGATAATAGAGACTCGATGAGATACTTTGCAAGGTAGAGGACCCTCGTAGAAGATAAATGTCTTTATCTTTATCTATCCCGTGGTATCGTGTCTTATCTTGATTTATCCTGTGGTATCATGTCATTAATAGTGCATAGTTTCATCATTTTTATTGTAGTTTTTCACAACCCATCGAGATGATTTTGTTTTTTTTTTTTTGGTGAGAAGAAGATCCTTACTAAATCGAAGTTAAGAAAAATCTAAAAGATCGAATAATTGAAGATGTACCTGTTCAACTGTGATCAACTCGCCCACGTCACTGACCATGTATAGTGAACCTTTTCACAACTAATCAAGATGATTTTGCACATTTTTTTTTATTTTTTTAGCGTGAGAAGAAATTCCTTATTAAATCAAAAGTCAGAGATAAAAATAATCAGACGATTGTAGGTATACCTTTTCAATGGTGATCAATTTTTTTTTATCCAATGTCATCCGGTAGTTCGGTGCCTGCGCGGCCTCATGCTTCCATACCCACCTGTAGATAGCACGAGCAATTTCATACACCCAATTCTCCTCTTCCCACGTCACCAAATAAGTATACCCTCTCATGCGAACCGGATGAACTCCATGTGGAACGCCCCCATTTTCGTGCTCCACGCTCATATAATCAGCAACCACTTTTGTATTCCTCTGCAATGAATGCAGGCTCGCCGCCATCAGGGCCCGGGCCCTCTCGTCGGACTTCACGACCAAGACGATGAAGAGGCACTCGGCCGTGACCACCGCTTCGGACCTGCTGTGGAAGTACAAACTCATCAACAAGACCAACCAAATCAATTTGATCACGCGCTGCCAATTGTAGTTCTTCCACTGCTCGTTGTCCTCGAGACTATATGCAGAGATAGAATCAGCGCTCCCGAGGGCGAGCATCAGGAACATTGCCCAGACGGGGAATAATTCGCTGCGCAACGGAGCATCTTGCATGAGGCCGAGAGCATAGGTGATTACGTAGGTTGAGAGAGTGTAGGCCGTGAAAATGATGAGCCGGAGGTTCTTGTTGTTGGAGCGACGTCGCCATGAGCCGCAGGTGACTAGGAACAGGAGCAAGAACGCAGTGAAGATGACTAGGAGCTCGATCTGCAAGAGCATCCCCATGGGAGTTTTCAGGGACTTCATGTTGCCCTTCATGACATTGCAGTTTTCGATCATCGCCGGCGCCATCGCCGTCTTTAGGTTCGTTTCCATCAAATTCCTCATGTTAGTTACTGATTGCTTCGCTGGTTATTCAGCTTCTAATTGGAGAAACAAATGGTAGAATTTCCGAGAGAGAGAGAGAGAGAGAGAGAGAGAGAGAGAGAGCGCGAGACAGAGAGAGAGAGAGAGAGATTCAAAGTTCTGATTATGCTAGAGTACTGAAAACATCTTCATGGACATGAACTGGGAGGTCCAAGGGAAAGGAGAGAAGGAAAACACAAAGAAATGAAAATATTGCGACGGATTGCAATGCCAACCAAGCCAAGCAACTAAGATAAAGTTTGGGACTAAATCTTAGTTCTTATAGAGTAGGAATGCCAGGGACTAAAATGAGAATGTCAATTTTTTTTTCTTTTAATAAAACGGAGCATCCGAATTTGTGTCGGACAATCTTCACTATTGCAAGAATTAAACTGGCCGATCCATGTGCATCAGGTAAAGTCTGATGACAGACGTCTCTCACGAGGTTACTACATTGAAAGATGCTACGACTTGAATGAATAATGTCCCGCGTCTAAATGTACTTTCTTTTTTGTGAAAGTCTAAATTTACTTTAAATAGCTAAAGTAGAAGTGTTATCCTCGTTAAGACTTGAAGAAATCATTGAACAGGTTGTGATGTGTTCGAACGAAATAAATGTTAATGATGAATTTAAGTAGAAACAAGTTTATTTTGGGAGCTCATTCCGAATCACACATTTTTCTAAAATGTTATTGAGTTGGCTCTTGGATTCAATTTACTGAGTTGAGAATATTACAATTAGCTAGTCTATGAGGATTTAAAGTGCTTCCATAGAAACAAAAGAGTAATAATATGAGCGATTCCTAAACTTTTATTTGATGTTAAATGAAATCTCTGAACTTTTTATTTCATCAACTTGACAAGCTTTCGCAATCTAGAGTCTTCTCATTCTCACAGCGAGCTTCAGTAGCCCGAAGTAACCCATTTCCCTAACATTTTAGAAAAGTAGGAATATTATTTGATTCTTTTCAATAACCAACAATTCTAAAGATTTATCAATATTTTGGTATGTTATTAGCATGTTAGAATGACTAATATTTTTTTCTGAGACTACCAACTTCTTTTTGAGTCTTCCGATTTAGCGACTATTTAGTGATTTACCAATATTGTATTGACTCAATTATACCAACATATTACACTTATCAAATTTGTTTTATGAAACCACTGGGGTTTGCCCCCACTAGCCACCCCTTTTACTTGGGAAGGGGGAGATGGGGAATTCGAATCCCCACATTCTCAGGGGGTTAGGGGTGTGGACGTGTAGTTTCAGATGTGGGTTTCAACTCTCACGCCCTGCAAGAGGCAAGTCAAAAATTTGAGAGTGAGTTGAGAGTTAGAGTAGAACAAACCAAAAAAAAATAGTTTTATGAAGATGATATGCTTGATTCACTAAGAATGATACTTACAAAATGAGGACACGGCAAAATAGATGAAAAAAGAGAAAAGCAAAAAACAGTAAAAGATGCAGCATAAAGCAAGGGCATATTAAAGAAGTTTTCTTTGCCAAGAAAAGAATATTTCTTTTTTAATTCGCTTTCACTTTGGTTTGTGTTGTCTCCAAGTACTTTTGGACACCTAAATTTTCTCTGATAAGTCTAAAAAGACCTTTGATATAACAATTCAAGATTTCAAGCCCAATTTCAAGATTTTGAGCTCAAATGGGTCAGTCAACGTCCAGACACAAATTTAGGGCTATGGATAACTTTTCACCATGAAGTCAAAGAGCACAATTAAAAGCCCATTACAACAATTGAAGAAATTGAGCTTAAATTGACAAGTTGGGACCAACGGGGTCGGGCAGGTCAACCTGATTGACCCAACCTAGTTTGGCCCAATGGGCGGAACATACGGTAATATCGAAGCTTATAAGGTAGTTTGAAGAAAAAGAGGACAATTGGAAAGTTTTGGGTCAACACGGTTTGATCAAGGTTGACCCAAGTCAACCAAGTCAACCAAATCAACCCAAAAGTCAACAAATTATAGCATCTAGACCACATAGCCGGCCCCTTCCATCCTTAATTACAAAAATTGTTTTTTTTTTTTTGATAACTGAGGTGTCCGCGCGGCCGGCGAGCTAGGGCTCAAACCAGCGGTGATGCCCGACTAATCCTCGAGAGGGGCTAGTGCAGCATCCCACCGCCACGACCCCCCACTTAAATCACCGATGGGCGAGTTTGAACCTAGGACCTCTCGTGAAAGGAACTGAACGCAAACCAACGCGGCCACCGATGGGTGGGTTAATTACAAAAATTGTTTATTCTCTCAATTACCAAAATTAAATTTCATGTCATCAATCCTTAAGAACATTAATCTTAACCATTCATTTCCCCTCTAGTGAAGACTTTAGGATATGCCATCTCATCTATCCGTGATCCATGTGACTTAATTTGATCCAATCATATCATATCTTACCCATTAAGAAAAGAACTTCAAACATAGGATCATAAAGTGAGTTTTAGGGCCATTTTAGTCCCAAATTTGATTTTTTTCCCTCCTAACCCCTAGGTCCGAATTTTGACTCTAATTCAACCATTTCTATAAAAAAATTTCAAATTAAGAAAAATCTTTGGAAAAGTACACAAAAAACTCTCAAAAACTCTCTCTCTCTCTCTCTCTCTCTCTCTCTCTCTCTCTCTCTCTCTCTCTCTCTCTCATGGCGGCATCTTCTTTCCGATGAGATTCTGGTCGGTTTTCGACTCAATTCCGATGACGACACACCAAATTCTTCTTACGACTAGCTTCCTCAGCTCATCCTTGACGTTGCCTTGATGGTTGTCGTTTCCAATTGGCATCAAAATTATCTCAATTCGGCCAATTCTCTTGACCACTCGTCAGTGATTCTAATTGAATGTATGAGATCTAGTCTTATAACAATTCCAAATGATTATCCAAGGATACTTAAGTTGATCATAGTGTAAAATTGAAGTGTTATTTTCAATCTATGATCAATCCTAAGTTAGGATATGATGGAATTCATAAGATTAGCATGAAAATTGTTTATAGACTTAGGATCATTTAGTTAAATCAAAAGTCGATTGCATGTTTAGATGACTCTAGAGCTTCAATTCCTTGCTAATGTGACCTCCTCAAGTTGAAATTGACATGATTCTAGTTGATTAATTAATGATTCAAGTCAGATCTTCCCTGTTTAGGTGTTTTTTATTCAATCATCCTTAGAAATTACACCTAATTCAAGCTAATTGAACTTGAATAGCATCAATTCCCTTGTTGCCTCTAGTTAGCCGAAATTCGTAAGTATGGGTTAAATTATGATTTGAATGTCAATTAGTCTAAAGTGGATGTACATTGCATGCGTATTGATTTGGGAGCAATTTTAGATAGTTTCATGATAATCCTTTGAATTTTATATATCATTTGTGTGATGGATATTAAAATTTAATGTTTGGATATTTGAAGATGTGCTTGAATGTTCATACGTCTTTATTGAAGGAGTTCTAGGCTTAGATGGATGCATAGGATCATGAGTGGAATGTTTGAGTGATTTCTGAAAATTCATATTTCTGACCTTTAAGTGTTCAACGATTATTACGGAGAAATCAGTTTAGAATTTGGAAAAATTATCTTTTGATGAATTATAGCTGAAATTCATAGCTTTTTTTTTTTTGTCGAAAAGGTGAATATTGTTGAAATTCAAGCGTTCTTAAACAAAAAGCCCATGGAAGTGGCATGTAAACATAGCAAGTCCTAGAGAGGGTTGGGGCTGGGCTATCCAGGATGGAGATAAAGTATTTCTGCGTTGAGCCCTTGGTTAGCACCTCTTCCACAATGGGCCAAAGAGATATTTGTAGATTGGGCCAGCCGGCTTCAGACATCCACAATAAGCACTCCTTCTTCCCACGACACATGAGCATCGATCTGCGAAGCTTCAATCAATATTGAACAATCTGACTCGATCATATGTTCTTCGCTTCATGACACAAAGTACTTTAGGGTTCAATCAAGGCAAGGGTTTCCACTTGAATCACCGAAGGTGCTGAAATTTTTTTGGCGAATCCATTCAACAGAGCTTTTAATGCATCTCGAAGAACCCCACAGATTGCTCCAACAAGGAAACACAATGTTGATTTTGAAGGAGTTACTCTTGGGAGGAAACCTTTCCAGGAAAGTGAGTATTTTCAGTTTCAAACTTTGATGGTTCCACTTGTTGAAATTGCTAATCATGATTTGCGTTGAAGCAATTAGGGATTCTAGGTTTGGGAGTTTGCGTCAAAATATATAGTCGTTCCTGGCTTTCCAAATGAACCAGAGAAGGGCTGCAATTATTTGAAAGGTAAGTGTGTTACCTGGCTGTATGTATAGATTTTGTAGCCATTCCTCAATTCATGTAAGGTTTTGACATGAGATTTAATATGTACCGGAGGAACGGTCTAGGTAGAGTTAGTCCAAGGGCAGAGCAAAAAGATTTCTTTCGTAGTTTCTGCTTCTCGTTTACAAAAGGGGCATTTTGGCTAAGGTAAAATCTTTCGCCTATAAATGTTCTTTCTGGTAGGGAGCGCATTTTAACACAAGCTCCATAGAAAAATTTAACTTTAAGGGGGCCACACTAATTTATCTTGTGTGGTGCGAGTCCTCAAAGTCAGCAAAAATTTCACCTAGCGTTTACTCATCAAAAAGCTTTCTCAGTGTTCGATCATCCCATCTCCCCTCCTCTTGTAAAATCAGGTCAGCAACTTTAGTTGGTTCACTAAAGTTAGCTTGCCCTTTAATAATACCTCCCTTGAGCCATCTATCCTCACGAATACCAATACTCCCTCCTCTACCAACTGGCCACTAACTGACCCTGAGATTGTTAATCTACCCATCAAGATGCTTTGCCATCCCCAAGAGGGGTGAGACCCCTTGTCAACTTGCTAGAAAGATTTGTCAGGAAAATGGATTCCTTTCAGAATCTGGCATCGTAAAAATAATTGGTTTCGAGATAATCTCCATATTTGTTTACCAAGCATGGCTTTATTAAATGATAGCATGTCTCTTGAACCCATTTAGCATTTATCTTTTCTGGTTTTAAGCACATCCCATCTTTTAAGACTAGTTCTTGATTCACTGTTTTCCTACCAAAAGCCAGCAATTTTCTCTTCTATAAACTAACAGATCAAAACTAAAATTTTGAATATACACATGACGTACTGACGAAGTGCTTGTACCACAGTTTTAATCAAATCTTCCTTTCTAACCTTTGATATTAGGTTTTCCTTCTACTCCTCTAACTTCATTTTCACCCTTGCTAAAAGCCAAGCGAACATTTGTTTATATAAAGTTCATAAAATTTGAAGAACATTAAGGCTGGAAGTTTGCGTTCATAGAAACTGAAGATAACTAGAGTTAGATCTGAAAATTTTGTCTCTGCATTGACTCATTTTGTTTTGCAAATAATCAATAGTTGGAGTACTAGTTTACAAAAGTTCACAACATGGAAGTTGTAGGAGAGGTTCTGAACTGCAAATTCCCAAAATTTCATTAATTTTTATCAATGATAAGTTGGTCACTTTGAATGAATAAAGTCAAATTCGAAATTTGGCCAACAACACTAAAACAGACTGAGCCCTCGAGGTAAATTGCATAATTTCACATTGTTAAATGGCTATTTTACAAAAGTACAAAAAATGAAAGTTATTGAGCACGTCTTGAGCTAGTTGTCTGTCAATTTTGGCCTCATTTGGTGGTCATTTAGTATTTTTCAAAATATTGAAAGAGTCAGATCGAAACATGGCATAATCCAGAGTAGTCGGGTTTAATTGATTTTTCTATATTAATCACGCCAAAGTTAGGAAAAATGATCTAAATCAAAGTTGAAGTAGACATCTTAACCTTTAATTGGCAGTTATAATTATTAAATTTGGAATTCAATACGGCTTTCGATTGGATTAAAACTTAAATGGTCAGAATTAGGGGTAAAACAGAAAAATTAATCTTTTGATCAACTAATTGATTCCGTGGTTTATAAGGCTAATTAGCCTAAATGCATGCTTAATTGACCTTGTTTGCAAATGAATTGATGATTGATTGCTGATGCATGATCTTTCGGCATTTAGCTTAGGAATTGGGATTAGTCTTTAATTAGGCACTTCATAACTTAGCCCACCACTTGAGGAAATTGTAAGTGGGGATTAATAATCACTTAACATTAATTAATTAACCCATGGTTGATAATGAGGTTGATGGGTAATCGAATTATATGATTGACATCAAATCCCCAAATTAAGCTCGATACTCTTGATAAATGGTAGATTGGGTGAACTCGCCAATGTCTGGATTAGGTGATTGCATAAATGAATGGTATGATTAACATTGAATACTGGCGGCTGAGAGCTCTACATGGCGGTCCATGGTGGTGGTCCAAGGTGGTGACTAGATTTAGGTTTGCTAGCTTAGCTCGGTGAACTATTAGGCTAGACTTTAGTTAATGTTTATCAAAGTATGACGCGAAATATATTCTAATGCTCCATTTATTTCGCCAAAAATATTTTATAGGAAGTCATTTTTTAGGAAAATAAAACTATTTTTCAATATTTGGCTGAGACTTGAAAATAAACTGGAATTTTTTTTGGTTATTAGGTAAGATATTAGATTTTCCTAAATAAATATACATTATTCGGGTGCTAGGGACTTGCGCATGGGTAACCAATAAACCTTACACGGGCACTAGTCATGGGTCTATTGAAATTGAACTCGAGAACTCAGTGCTCATGCACAGCTACCCTGCAGAGGCTGGGGTCATGTCCCCGGCACCCCGGACTGGGTACATCGAGGCCGAGTCCTAGACCCCAACGCCCGGGCCTAGGTCAATCGAGGCTAGGCTCAAGACTCTAATGCCTGTGCCCATGCCCGGGTCCATCGAAGCTAGGCCCCGAACTCGACGCTCAAGACCCGATCCCCTGTGCTCAAACCCAAGTCCATTGAGGTTAGGCCTGGGACCTTGGCAACCATGCCCGAGTCCATCGAGGATAGGCCCCGTGCCCGACATCGATGGACTGTGGAGCAAGCGCAGGGAATGTGGGCGTGGGCGCGTGAGTCCTGGACCCAACCTCGATGGACCCAGGCTTGGAAGTTAGGGATCCGAGCATGGGTGTTATGGCGACTTCGATGGAACCAAGCATGATCCCTAGCAAGTTTGGCCTCAATATTACCAAGCCCAGCGTCTCGGGAATGGGCACAAGCATCGGCGTTCTAGGCCCAGCCTTAATGAATCCAGGCACGGCGGTCGGGACCTTGGGCGCGACCTAGATAGACCCAGACCAGAGTGCCGGGGTCCCTAGCACGAGAACAATCGTTAGGGTTCCCATGCCCAAATGCAAAGTTTATGGTTCAAGTGTCGACATCTAGTCATATTTTAGAAAATGATTTCGATTTTTTAAAGAGAAAATCATTTTCCTAGATTTAAGTTTTGGTAGAAAAATCTTTTCTGTTGACTCATTTTCCTAAGCGGTCCAAATGCCAAAAAATAAGGAAAATATTTTACTAAGAAATACTTTCCACAAAATAAATGGAGCCTAGAGATATAACATCTCATTTAATGCATAGATAATTCACATATATGTCATGATGGCCATAAAGTTCTTTTCTATATCATATACTTTTTTACGTTGGGATTTCTTCCGTTTTGTGATTTGAAATCTAAATCTTTACTCTTTTCCGTTTAACATTGTGAAAAAGTACGGTTTGACCAATCTTTTTATGCTTGGACCCGTCAAAGAACTGGCTTAGCATCCGGTTTTAGAGTCAACTAATTCAACCGGTCTGACCGCGAAGCCAATAAAATAAACATTTAACAAACAAATTATGATATGCATTGAATAGGCCCATCTACTCAGTTAGATAGATATAACCTCTTAGCTGATTGGATAAGCTTCTCTTCTACCTTTCAGGTCATGGGGTCGATCCTCCTGTCCTCACCCCTTAAATTTTTACATCAAGTTTGAGCTATATATCTAGTTAAACCGATGACGGGTCGATCAGGTTGACCAGTTTTGTAGGATTTGATTAGGTGAATCCGACCGAATCGAAAACCGCCCGGACCGAACCAAACCGGCCGCTTCTAGGCGGTTTCCAAAGGCACCAGTCCAATTCTCAAATCCATAAAATTGTAACTGATGATTTTCGGTCGAGCTCCCGATTTCAGTGGGGAAGTAAATCGTCCGAACTGAACCGATTATTCATTTATTTATTTATTTTTAGTTATCATGCATTCTCTCCTCTTTCCCTATTCGCCTCTCACAACTCAAGTCACGCCATGATTTGATGAAAAATGTGCTGAATATATATTTTTCATCAAATCCCCATTCACATGTTCCATACTAAAATTTGTTGCCATAGAGATCTAGTGCCACTTTTCGTCAAATGCAGAACTCTCCTAAGAAGTTTACCTAGCAGAGATGAAGCACGTATTTAGGAATGCTAACCAAAACGCAGATTCCCTGGTTGAAAAGGATCGATCACCACCGAAAAATCTTCATGTGGCCGACACATAATTAAATCAGGTTTTACTTGATAAAAAATGGCAACACCCATTCCGGTCCAGTCCTCGTTTCCAAAAACTGGGAACCCGTCCTTCTGATCCGATTCCTGATTCCTAGATGGGACTGAACCGGATCGGGAACCAATCACCCATAGAGTTGACTAGGTTGTTTTACTATCCAAGATATTAACAAGATTGGACCATACAACGGTCTTGTGCCCAGACCTGTCTTATTTAGTTTGAGCATACTGAATTTAACTACGGGTGGGTGGGAAGTGTTAGCGCTACTTTTAGAGGTGGCAAAATGATGTTAGAACATATGTTTTGACTCGTATATTACTGTATTTGATCGAATTTTGTCATTTAGATTTTGTTAATGAAATAGGTTAAAATGGGTCTAACAATGAGGCCCAACAAGAATATGATCTCAATGGGTTTGGATCTACCTCATTTATGATCTAGATTGATCAAAATGCAGAAAAAAAAAATAGTGATGCGATAGAAAAAGAAAGCAAAATTTAAAAAAGGAAAACAAAAGGAGAGTGGCAACACTTGCCGCCGCCGATACGAACGGCCACATCACAACAATCACAAGAGGCAGGCATTTTTTACGTCGATCGTGCTCTCCAGTGGTCGCAAGAGTACATGTGGATTTGGAACTATGACATTTCTTCTTTCTAAAATCTTTCGATTTTCAAATCTACTTATTCAAATTATTTTTTTCTTAATTTTTAGCTAAAACCATCCTCATTAGTTAATTGCTCCGTTATAATGTGGTGCTTTATTTAGATAATATAATATTACGAAGTTTAAATGTGTTATATGGTGTATATGGTGAATATGGGTTCAGGTTGAACATGGAACTACATAAAAGAAAAATAGATCTGAATACGTTATATCGCAAAAACCTATTAATCCATTTACAAGCAACTCAAATCCCACCGGGTCTAACCCATCCATTTGCCGCCTTTAGGCTCTAGCTACCGTCCCGACCTTCAGCACGCATCAGCAGTCTCTCTTATCGCCCATCTGTATATTTAAAACACCAAAAGCCGCACCCGCGCCAAAAAATTCCAAACCTCGATCCATCTTTCTCTCCTCTCCCCATCTGCTCCCTTTCGTACTACCAACCATTCATTGTTATTGCCATCACCAATTGCACAGCCAAGCTCCTCCGTGAACCTCAGGTTCAAGATCCACCACCGCCGTATATGTATGTATAGTCTACTACGGCAGCATTTCGCTCGATCTCAATTGAGGTTCTCGGAGAGAGAGAGAGAGAGAGAGAGAGAGAGAGAGGCGAAACAACAAAAATGGTGAAGATATTTGATGCAGCTGCTCGAACGATGAAGCCACGAAAATTTTGTATGCATTATTTCATAAACTAATGCAACTTGTTATTGTCCAAAAAGAAGTCATTGGCTACTTGGGTTAAATGTCATGGATGCTTCTCATTCATATGCGCACTAAAAGTCTCGCGCCGACGGGTTTCAATTCACCATCAAAACAAGGGAATTGGAATAATCCTTCAACGGAAATTATGTAGAGCCGGTCAAGGTCGACGCTTGATTCAACGGTTCGAATCTCGAGCAGGACAATCGGACGGCAACAAGCGAGTGGGGCACCCACTCAGAACAACCAACCACAAAAATAAAAAAATTGGCAAATATCACGTAAAACCTCAAATTATATCTATACATTTATTCTAAACTTTTTTCTATGACATAAAAAAATTCTAGATATGTACATATGTGACATATTTATCTTTCGTCAAAGTTTCATCAATGAGGACCGCTAAAAATATGCCTATATTGATACTGGAAAGCAAACATAGTTGAAGCCATTAAATACAAGTTTGCCGTTTTTTATGTCACAAGAAAAAATTCAGGACAAATGTGTCATAGTGAGCATAATTTTGAGTTTTTTTATGTCAAGTATCACAGTGAGTATAGTTTGAGGTTTTACGTGGCTTTTTTCCCACGAAAAAATAGGCCAAAGTCCAACATGGGAAATAATAAATAATTATTTCATATAACAGCTTTTAAAACGCGTGAGGTTAGGTCGCGGCAAGTAAAGGTTATGAGGAAAGAGCTCGAGAAGCTGCAGCCGAGCCTGAAGTTCGATCTTCCATCGGAGGGGTCTTTTTTCATACATAACCAGAGTGGGATGGATGAAGATAAGTCGTTCAAATGGCACAGCGTCGAGATGGGCGATCCTATTGAGGTTTTCAGGGGGACGATTTCACGATGAGACCTGGTTTTCGCATTCAATTAGCGGTTTCACTCGGAGATCTAGGGCATAATGACAATAAAGTTTTTAGTGTGAGCACAGGTTATAGGTCTAGTGACAAATGCAATCCCTTTTAACTTTTATGTTGGCGTTTTCAGGTTTTCTAGGTTCCATTTTGCTTTCTCCCTTTTCGTTCTTTGTCATCATTATTATTCTCTTCTTATATAAGTGTCGTTAGGAATAAAATTTTATCTTGGCGCCTGATATTCTTATCTCATCTCAATTCCGTCTGTGATGAAAAATGCATGGTGAATCACATTCCGCAGGTTGAGTCATTGATTTTGTGTTGAGAAAGGGTGTAATCAAATAGTTTTTGGATTCGGTTGGCCTAGTTTGTACACACGTTGCCTCTTTAAGTACGTGGCCTGATTGACGACAAGTTTTCAGTCCATCATTCACTAGTTCTCCTCATCTTCTGAATCATTTTCGCCAAATTCTTGCACCAGCCACAGAAGCTTCAGTTGTAAAAATCACCCAAATGCAACATCTACTCTGCGATGATCTACCAAATTAGCAATCTTGCGGAAAAGCTGTGAAGCAAGTAAGATAGTTGCTTCGTCGGATGTTATCCTCTCTGTAAAACTGAACCCTCGTGTCCCAGAAGGCACTTCTTTCTTGCAGAAGATGATCGATCCAATTTAACCGATATGATCCTTAGAGATGAATGACTCCGTTCCTTCCATCTGCAAACGATATGGTCGATGCTATGATCTAAGTAGCACCGACACCGATACCGACACACGACACGAACGACATACCGATATGTCATTTCTCAAAAAATGAAAACTCCGACACGTTGAGACATGTTGTATATTAAATTTATATGTTTATATATACATGATAAATTATCATTTTTATGATTATTGCAATTAAATTAATTTGATTCTAATCCACAAATAAATAAATAATAAAAAAAGAGTGCCGGACGAGTGTCGGCGTCCGACACATGTCTGACACGACATGGAGGCCCCCGGAGAGTGTCCGTGCTTCCTAGGCTATGACAACTCTATATACTCGTCCATGACCATTTATCCTAGAAAGCAAGCCATACCAAATCAAGTCGCCGGGGAATCAGTTTAAACAGAGATCCATCCAGATCGAAGGGAATAACCGTTTGACATATTTATTCTCGATCTTACTCGCAGCAGAATGCTATAAGTACTGTGAAACTTGGTCACATAATCTTATTTACAAGAAGCATCTTCGGCAAAGAAGTTTCTTGGATATTTCAAGAAATTCCAACGTGTGTATTCCACAATCACTTTGGAATAACCTCTAGGTGAATCCATCCCAGGGATTATTATTACCAAACCAAAAACATGATGTCTCTGAGAAATACAAATGATGCAGCTGTCCAGTAGCAGCAGGATTACATTTACTGCATAGCGAGAGTCGCAAGTGATGCAACCAAATGCATTGCACAGTCAACTGGCTCGAGATCCACATGAATCAGACAAAAGCAACCATTTATTATCACAATCACCGGTAACTTGCAACTGATGCTATCAAACACTGGAATCTCTCTTGATCCCTGCGTGAGAGAGCAAAGCCCACAAGTGAGTTACAAACTCGCCTCCTCTAGTCAATGCTCCGCATGTGCTTTCACATCGTCTGAAGGTGCCACATACAACATCAGTTCCACCCAGAAGTCGGCCAGAATCTTCCAGATCTTGTCCTTGTCATTTATCTTATCCACTAGCTGATTCCCGAGCGCAGCACCCCGTTTGATAACAGTTTCATCCTTTGAACTGTCCTTTATCTTTCTAATCCGGTCCTCCATTCCCTTGCATCCCTGAAAGAAGATTCTGGCTTCGATGATCGCCTGATCGAACGCATACTCCTCAACGTAAGGATGATCCGGCAATAGCCGAGGAGCAAAAGCAACCAAATAAGCCAGATACTTGGACAAGCTAGTCGCCACTAAGAAATTCCTCAGTCCAGCCGAGTCTGAACTTACTGACGAGTCTGATCTTACTGGCATTTGGTTCTCGCAAAAGCTAGTGGCGATGTGCCACACCATTATGACCTGAGTCTGTGTCTCAAGCTGACATGCCCACGACAGCTCCTCGGATGGATTGTTTACTCTCAGTGAGGCCTGTCCATTCTTCAAGTTAGTACTTTTAATCGACTTCAGAGCATGAAACACCACTTGCTTCACTTCTTTACTCAATTTGATCGGCCTGCTCTGTTTTTGGCCATCCCTAGTTTGATCAATGTAGGCTGCCATAAACGCGTTGTACAATAAGAAGCAAGGTTTATGGGAGTAAGACTAGAGGAATGTGTACTGACGCAGCTTTCGCTCCCAAGGCTTCAGCAACCGGACCCCACATATCGCTCTGATCATCCTCACAATCCACACTTTCTCTTGACATGACTTCATCTGCACATACATGCAGATGCATTTCACTTTAGCCCATTCCGAGAAACCCAAGAAGAAGAACTGCATGAACTCCATGATGATGAACGAGATTATCATCACGCTGGTCACGAGTACGTCGACACTCAACCCATTTGGCATAGTGGCGAGTCGACAGTTACTGTTTGGTCTCTTGTAATGCTTCAAGAGTGATGTCATAGCCCAGATGCCCGCGACGACGTAAATTAACTCCGTCAATTTGTTCAGCAACCAGGCAGACTGGAATATGATGCCGTACTTGGTGTAGAAAAAATCGAAAAGGAAGGTGAGCTCAACCTCAACAACTCGAAACACTCGCTCGTAACCGTCTTCTTGCGGGAGCAACATTTGGTGAATCAACTTCCATGTATTCTGGTGAGCCTGTGGGGGCAATGAGTAGCCAGCATATCTCAAACGGAGGAGCTTGAAGAGTGCAAAAGAGAGGCATATGCCCTTGAGCTTGTTGTGGGGGTCTCCTGATCTTAAGAGGCTCCCTTCACACGTCCACACCGGAGTAAAGAGTTGAGGTTGCATATAATTTTATGGCCAAGTTAACTTTCCGAATACTTGTTATAATGTGTCTTATCATGTGTAGCTTTCTGTTGGAAAAATATGCTCCTCCGAATTGTAGAAGAAAAGAAACTTCAACTTCAAATGGGATGAACAATGAAGTCAGACTTTGAGGCGTGATATCACTTTCTTTAAGGAATTATTTGCCCCACGAAGTTGCTAATGGTCACCGGCAAATTTCCTCCAGGATACAACAAAGTCTCGATTGAGAATACCGAATAGCAATTTCGGTATATCTCTAGGGTCTCTCTAAGAAAACAATTAGAAAGATGGCTGTATATCTCTTGGAAGAAATGGAAAAAATGGTTGTTGTTTGTAATGAACAAAAACGTTGAACTATTTATACGTTGAACAAACACAACCTTTCGAATGTAAAGAAATTATGTCCGAACAGACACAACCTTCCAAAGGTTGTAAGAGAGCCTAATTACCATTAGGCAGAAAATAAAAATTCGAAATTAAATTATTAAAAAATAACCGCCACTCTTTTGCGAACGGTCACACTGTTTCAATATGACTAAATAGTTATTTTATAATAATAAATTCGAAATTTAATAAATAAATAAAAATGATCGTTGACTAGTGCCAAATCTTGTCCACATGCGCACTCACATCCTTTCGATGTGGGACAAGGCACCTCATTGTTTGTTTTACAAACAAACTACCAACAATCCCCCACTTTGTTTGTAAAACAAAATTGAAATAAAACATTAAAAAATATACAGCCAAAATTTTCGTGAGATTAATATACATACATAAAGGTCTCTTTCGAGTTAAACCTTTACTTAGTGCAAGTATCTCAAAACTCTATCAAAGTGACAAATAGCTCAGCTTTAAACTTGTACTTTTAGATAATAGAATCGAACATACCACACATATAATAACCTCTTGTTTCAACGAGAAGTTCTATATTACTTAGCACTATTATGGCCCTGTGCTTGTACCTGTTTCATGAGCTCTCTAGAAAGCAACCCCAACTTTCGTAAGAAGCGGCACCACTTCTAAGCTCATATAGGTGAAGTATCTTTCATGTGTTTCTGTTACTAATAACACATTTGAACCATACTTCATTAAGAACTTAATTCAACCTACAAACGTAACAGACGATACTGACTTCTCATGTCAGGGCTCATGTCAGTATCAAACAATCACTTCAGTAACTTGTTTTTACCCATTAAACCTTGTAACTAGTGATGTTCTAGAAAAAGGTCGAGTTACCATTACTGGTGATTTAATTAAACGGTTTCAGCCCCGTTTCTTGTGAGGTCATATTTACCATGTCTCTTAGTAAAGCCTTTGTCAAGGAATCAGCTAGATTGTTGTTTGACCTCACGTAGACAATTGTTACGGTACCATCTTTAGTCAATTGTCTCACATACTCATGTCTTAGGCTGTTATGTCTAGACTTATCATTATAAGTGCTATTATAAGCTCTTGCCAAAATAGCCTAACTATCACAATGGATAGAAATATGAGGCATAGGACTAGGTCATAATTTGATATCCATCAACAAATTCCTAATCCATTCAACCTCTTTCTCAGTTGCTACTAAAGTAATGATTCAAATTCTGTAGGTGAGTGAGTTATACACATTTGTTTCTTGCTCGTCCAAGAAACAACACAGCCATCAAATGTGAAAATCCATCTAATAGTGGATTGTTTATCACCCACGCTTGTAATCTAATTAGTATCGGCGTATCCTCATAATACAACCGAATAATTATTATAGAATAATCCCAAATTTTTTGTTCTGTATAATAACAAAAAATTCGGGTGATAGCTTTCCAATGTTCTATACTTGGATTACAAATATATGTACTCAACTTGCACACGGAATAAGCAATATCAGGTCTAATACAATGCATCACATACATTAAAGACCTTATAACACTCGCATATTCAAGTTGTGCTACTGCTTTACCAGTATTATAATTTAATTTAATACTGAAAGCAAATGGAGTACTCATTTCTTTGAAACCAAGATGTTGAATTTTATTCAACATTTTTTTTTAATGTAAACACTTTGGCTCAAAGAATAACCCCCACTATGTTTTTAACTTTAATACCCAAGACAGTATCCACTTCACCCAAATCTTTCACTTTAAAAATGAAAGTCAGATACTTGTTAGTCTCAATGACTCCGGTCATATTGGTTAAAAAAAATAAGCATATCATTAATGTATAAGCACACTAAAATATCATGAAAGAAGAAAAGCAACTTGCGCATGCATTCCTTCTGTTCCAAGGCCTTAGTGTCCTTTGAATCAATAGTGCAAAAACATTTTGAAAATGGTTAGCAGAATAGAATCAGATGTCTTGTTGATGAAAGTCATGCATACATGTCTTGGAAGCTCAGCACAACTATGATTTGCTGCACCAGGAGACATCCAGAGACAGTAAGCCACCATAAGTACCTACAATCATCTTCATCTTCAACTCTGCTCCTCCCAAGTAATTGTTCGAATTTCTCATTCAAAACTTTCCAGTTTAAATCATAAAGCAGGCAACCTACCTCTTACAGGATGAAGAGTCTCATATGAGTAAGGCTAACATCAATTATAGCCATATGACCACCAACAGCACAAGCTGGGCAGTCTTAGGCACAAGATTAGCCAGACATCATCATCATGGCCCTCGTTTCTTCATGATATTAAATTTAAGGAAGCTCTCATATCATCCTTCTCAGGACCCCACTGTCAGTACCATTTTGTTACAAATGCAACTGGAACAACTCTGAGTGGAGCACCTTCACGTGGCTACCTTTGGCTAACACCCCTAGGATCGACTATGGAAGGATCAAAGCCAAGGCTCTTGCATGAAGTATTGCCCTTTGGAACACACTACACTCTCTACTTTTGGCACCACAGTGTTGAAGAAATGCAAACACATCACTGCCTACGACTATAAGTTTGTCCCTCAATAACGATAACTCACCATCTCAGCAAGAGCTTTCGATTGTGTGCATCCGAATTCATTAACAACAAAATAAAAATTATATATATGCGAATTCAGATCGCTGAGAGGAGAGTCACTGGAATTCTCCAATTTCTCAATCAAACAATTTCCTTGCTCAAATCAGGAACCCAGAGAGAGAATTGCCTACGAACCTACGACAACGACAACGAAGATGAACAACATGACCGATCATACATGTGTCGGGTCCTTGTACTCGGGCAAGTACTCGTTCAAATGCTCCAATCTCACGGACGCCCTCGCGCACGGCCCCTATGGCCTGCCCACGATGTATGAGTCCCTTCCGAAGTACTTGACGAGGAAGGAGTTCTCATTGCCGAGAGTCTGCCTCACGATGTCCAGCAACCCTTTGGCCAACTCCACACTCATCTTCGCCGCATTCCCGATCTCTGGCAGAATTCACATTTATGAAATTCAACATTAAAGTTTATCAAGTCTAACCTTTTCAATTGCTTCTGCACTTGGCTGGCCTCCCGACTAACAAATCTTCCCTTTCTTCATGCATACCCACGTCACAGGAAGGACAAAATCCATTGTGAATTTGCCTGACTCAACATTCTAGACTATTAGCTCTCTCATCTTCAGTCTCACACGTGTTCTCTTCTTTTTGTGCATCCCTGCCGCTCGCGTCTTCTTCTCCGTCGCAATATATGTCATCAAGATTATTTCGAGCAGCAAAATGTGTAGGAGCCACCGAATTGCACAGAGTGTTTAATTGACTCTGACTCCATTGTTGCAAAAATAATTCCTTAAAATTGTTGGAAAAATATGCTCCTCTGAATTGTAGAAGAAAAGAAACTTCAACTTCAAATGGGATGAACAATGAAGTCAGACTTTGAGGCGTGATATCACTTTCTTTAAGGAATTATTTGCCCCACGAAGTTGCTAATGGTCACCGGCAAATTTCCTCCAGGATACAACAAAGTCTCGATTGAGAATACCGAATAGCAATTTCGGTATATCTCCAGGGTCTCTCTAAGAAAACAATTAGAAAGATGGCTGTATATCTCTTGGAAGAAATGGAAAAAATGGTTGTTGTTTGTAATGAACAAAAACGTTGAAACATTTATACGTTGAACAAACACAACCTTTCGAATGTAAAGAAATTATGTCCGAACAGACACAACCTTCCAAAGGTTGTAAGAGAGCCTAATTACCATTAGGCAGAAAATAAAAATTCGAAATTAAATTATTAAAAAATAACCGCCACTCTTTTGCGAACGGTCACACTGTTCAATATGACTAAATAGTTATTTTATAATAATAAATTCGAAATTTAATAAATAAATAAAAATGATCGTTGACTAGTGCCAAATCTTGTCCACGTGCGCACTCACATCCTTTCGATGTGAAACAAGGCACCTCATTGTTTGTTTTACAAACAAACTACCAACACTTTCTTCCACCTAATGGTTTCAATCAGGACGTACAAATGTCTCACCAGAGTGCAGGTCAACAGTTTAGACCCTCACACTTTCTTCTTAAACTTATCACTTGTGAAGTTTTCAAAATAGCAGTTGTGTCTATTTCACAAATAACCCGAGTCGGGTTATACACGTGTAAGAGGTCGGCTTATACGGAAGGGGGATTAGTAATTGTAATCCCATGTGGCTTAAGTATGTGATTATAATGTTCCTCGTATGAATATAGTCTCTCTCTATTTAATAGCTTAAAGTTTTGCGTTAGAATGAAGCACTCTCTATTTAATAGCTTAAAGTTTTGCGTTAGAATGAAGCATGCTGATATAAAGAACCCAAGAGTAAATGAGTCCAAAGTAATCGGGAGTTGACAGAAGGAGATTTTCTACCCTCGTTCGTGTTCTTAATTCAGTGCCTCAGTAATCCCAACCATAGATTCTTGTAAAAGAGGTTACTTTTGAAATATATCACTCAAAGCATCAATAATTGAGATCCGTTGAGATACTCTGCAAGGCCGAGGACTTTCATAGAGGATGAATGCCTTATCTTAATCTATCTTGTGGTATCATGTCATTAATAATGCAGAGTGTCATAATTTCTATTGTACTTTTTCACAACTAATAGAAATGATTTTGTGTTTTTTTGTTTTGTTTGGTGAGAACAATATCCTTACTTAATCGAAGTTAAGAAAAATCTAAAAAATAATTGAATAATTGAAGATGTATCCTTTCAACGGTGATCAACTCGTCTACGCCATTGACTATGTATAGTGTTACTTTTTCACAACTAATCAAAGATGATTCTGCACTTATTTTTTTAAATTTTTATAGCGTGAGAAAAAAAATCCTTTCTAAATCAAAGTTCAGAAAAATAAAAATAATCGGACGATTGTAGGTATACCTTTTCAATGGTGATCAATTGGTCTTCATCCAATACCTTGGGTGGCTTCGGGTAGTGCGGTGCCTCCGCGGGTGGGGGGTTAAACCCTTTACGCCTCAGGATACGGTTAATCGCCAAACTCAAAATACTCCCCTCCTCCCCCCACACCAAATACGTATACCCTTTCATGCGAACCGGATCAACTTCACCACATGAAAGGCCCCCACTTTCGTGCTCCTTTCTCATATAATCAGCAACCACTTTTGCACTCCTCTCCAAAGAATGCCGGCTCGCAGCCATCAGGGCCCGAGCCCTCTCGTCGGACTTCTGGAGCAAGATGAGCGCGGGGAACACGGTTGCGGTAATCGCCGCCTTGGATTTGTTGTGGAAGGACGAGACTATCAACACGATCAGCCAAATCAATTTGATCTGGATCTGCCAATTGTACCTCCTCCACTGCTCGTTGTCCTCGAGACTGTATGCAGTGATAGAATCAGCACTCCCGAGGACGAGCATCAGGAACATTGCCCAGATGGGGAATAATTCGTTGCGGAACGGGGCATCGTTCATGAGGCCTAGAGCGTAGGTGAGTACGTAGGCTGAGAGAGTGTAGGCCGTGAAAACGACAAGCCGGAACATGCTGCTGTTGTAGAAACGCCGCCACGATCCGAAGGCGACGAGGAAGAGGAGCAGGAAGCCGGCGAAGATGACCAGAAGCTCAATCTGCAAGAGCATCCCCATGGGAGTTTCCAGGGACTTCATATTGGCCAACGTGATATTGCAGTTTCTGATTGTCGCCAGCGCCATTGCCGTCTTTAGGTTCGTTTCCGTCAAATTCCTCATGTTTGGTACTGATTAGTTCGCAACCAACTTCTAATTGGAGAAAGAGATGATAGAATTTCTTGAGAGAGAGAGAGAGATAGATAGTTTGGAGACTAAATCTTAGTTCTTATAGAGCAGGGATGCCAGAGACTAAAATGAGAATGTGAATTTTTTTTCTTTTAATAATATGGGGCATCCGAATTTGTCTAGGACAATCTTCACGATCGCAGGAATTAAATAGCTAAAAGTAGAAGTGTTATCCCCGTTAAGACATGAAGAAATCATTGAACGGGTTGTGATGTGTTAGAACGAAATAATGTCAATGATGAATCAATGTAGGAACAAGTTCATTTTGGGAGCTCATTGCTAATCGCACAGTTTTCTAAAATGTTATTGACTTAGCTCTTGGATTCAATTTACTGGGGTGAGAATTTTACAATTAGCTAGTCTATGAGGATTTAAAGTGCTTCCGTACAAACAAAAGGCTAATAATACGGGCGATCCCTAAATTTTTTGTTAAATGTGATCTTTAATTTTTTCTTTTGTTCAATTTAGTTCTTGAATTTTCAAAAACCCAATCAATGTAATTCTTCCGTTAAAACTTATGACACCGTTAGCTAACGTGACAACACTGGATTTTTCATGCTAGCGTCGACGAGGCTTATAAGCCCAAAAAGAAAGGAAAAAAAGTTATGCTGACTTGAGAAAACAGCACCACAGTACACATTATTATTTTAGCCCAATAAAGACCAACATGGGAGTCCACATAAAAAATAAAATACATGTGACGTGGTGATGTACTCAGCTGAAAGACTACAATAGTCGGATTTTTTAAAGTTCATACACTAAACTAAACCAAGAAAATATCCAGAAACCCTATTGAACATTGAAAAAAAGTTTAGGATCCTCACGTCATTACCCACAAAAAGAAAAAGAAAACCACATATTAAGATGCTAACTCTACCTCTACGTTACGCATAAATCACACTCTGAGAAACATCGATAACAAGTTGCCGGTCAAAGGACCCAAAGGAAAACAAGGGAGTGCAAGAACTTTTTTCTCTGCCAAGAAAAGAATTATCCTTCCTATTTGCTCCCTTCGTCTACCAAGAGAATAGATAAAAAAGGGGGGAAAGTCACAAACAAAACCTCACGCTATGTCTGCTGTGGTATATTTATTATGAACTTTTTTTTATGACATTAAAAATTTCAAATTATGCCCACTGTGACACATTTACCCTAAACTTTTTTTGTGACATAAATAATCTCAAACTTGTACCTATGTGACACATTTACTTTTGTCAATGTTCAGTTAGATGATTTTTCAACTAAAATAACGTCATTTTTAATTCACTTAAGCCAAGTGGGTGTCATGTGAATATGTTCACTAGAAGTCTTAAAACTTATTAAAAAAGTGCAATTGACTCCTAAAACTTGCAAAAAGTGCAATCAAATCCTAAAACTTGTTAAATTAGTTCAATCGAGTCCTAAAGTTAACACCGTCCAATTTTGCTAACAGAAAATGGTAACGTGACTTTTCTTTTATTTTTTCTATCCTACACGGCGATGACGTAGCTTTTTATTATTATTTTAATATTAATTTTATTTAAATTAAATTAAAAAATTAAGCTAAAATTAAATTTAAAAAAAAGTGGAGGAAGAGGACAGGCGTGGAGGGAGGGCTTGCCCTCCCTGCCATTGCCGCCCCACCATCGCCTGGAGTGGCCGACGAGGGTGGGTGGATGGCAGGCAGGGGTCACCGGGCCCCGGCCAGCGACCCTCGTCGACGGCAGGTGAGGGGTTGCTGCCCTCGCCCAGATCGGGCGAGGGAACGCGACCCTCCCCTAGATAGGGCGAGGGTCACCAGCCCTTGCCTAGACCTAGCTAAGGGCAGCCAGTGGCGGCCCTTAGCCAGACCTGAGGGAGGGCCGCGACCCTCACTCGATCTGGGGAGGGCCGCGACCCCGCCAGTTGCAGGCTCTCGCTTGCCGTCGGCGATGGTGGGGTGGCGATGGTGGGGAGGGCAATGCCTCCCTCCCCGCCTGTCCTCCCCCTCCTTTTTTTTAACCTTATTTTTAAATTTAATTTAAGTAAAATTAGTATTAAAAATCAAATTTGGACCAAAACGATGTCGTTTTAGTTTTATGTTTCACACTTTAACCACGTCATTGTCATGTAGGAAAGAGAAATTATTAAAATAAGCCACATCAGCGCCATATCGGCATTTTCCTTTTATAAATTTGATGTTATTAACTTTAGGACTCATTTGGATCAATTTGACAAGTTTTAGGGCTTGATTGTACTTTTTGCAGGTTTTAGGACTCAATTGTACTTTTGTGACCAGTTTTAGGACTTCTAGTGAACATATCCCAAAAATAAAATACATGTGACGTGGCGATGTACTCAACGGAAAGACTACAATAGTCGGATTTTTTAAAATTCATAAACTAAACCAAGAAAACATCCAAGAACCCTATTTAACATTGAAAAAAAGTTTAGGATCCTCACGTCATTACCCACAAAAAGGAAAAGAAAACAACATATTAAGATGCTAACTCTACCTCTACGTTACGCATAAATCACACTCTGAGAAATATCAATAACAAGTTACCGGTCAAAGGACCCAAATGAAAACAAGGGAGTGCAAGAACTTTTCTCTGCCAAGAAAAGAATTATCCTTCCGATTTGCTCCCTACGTCTCCCAAGAGATTAGAAAAAAAAAAAAAGAAAAAAAAAAGGGGAAAAAGTCACAAAAAAACCTCAAACTATGTTTGCTGTAACACATTTATTCTGAACTTTTTTTATGACATTAAAAATCTTAAATTATGCCCATTGTGAAGCATTTACCTTGAACTTTTTTTTGTAACATAAAAAATCCCAAACTTGTATCTATGTGACACATTTACCTTTATCAATATTCAGTTTAGATGATTTTTCAATTAAACAATGTCATTTTTAATTCACTTAAGCCAAGTGGGTGCCATGTAAATACTATTTGCTTTCTAGCGTTCATGTACGCAGATTTTTAACGATTCTCATTAACATAACTTTGACAGAGGATAAATGTACCACATAGGTACAAGTTTGGAATTTTTGTTGTCACAAAAAAAAGTTTGGGGTAAAAATGTCACAATAGGCATAATTTAGAGTTTTTTGTGGCTTTCGACCAAAAAAAAAAAAACACACACACAAGGCCGCTTACAAAGAAAGAAGGGAAAAAGTCACAAAACTCTCCAAATTATGCCAACTGTGACACATTTACCTTAAATTTTTTGTGACATCAAAAACCCTAAATTATGCCAATTGTGATACATTTACCCTTAACTTTTTCTTGTGACATAAAAAATCCCAAATTTGTATATATGCGACACATTTACCCTCTGTCAAAGTTCAGTTAGATGATTCTTCGGTCAAACAACGTCGTTTCTATTTCACTTAAGAGACATGCACATCATGTCAACACTGTTTGCTTTATGGCGTTCACGTAGGCAAATCTTTAACAATTCTCATTGAAAGAGCATTGACGGAGAGTAAATGTATCACACAGGTATAAATTTAAGATTTTTAGTATCACAGAAAAAAGTTTAGGGTAAATGTATCATAATTGACATAATTTAGGATTTTTGGTGGCTTTTACCCAAGAAAGAAAACAAAGATGTACATACTTCCTTATTTTTTCTCCCTTGCCGAAACATAATATTTGCAGGCCTTTTGCTTTACTTGGCTTTCTAAGTAGACTAGCAACACTAGATTATATTTCTTATATCATTCTCAATAGTGGTATCAACGTGAGTTTTGGAAGAGAAATAAAATAAGAAATTTATAAAACATTCACATCAATCAAATCTCAATTAAAGTTTACATTAACTTATATTTGAAGAGAATCCCAAATCGTCATGCAGATTTATCATTTAGTTAAAAGAATAAATGAGATATAATATTGAAATTTCTATTGAATCATAATACGAGAACATGAAATATTTCGAGCACGTAAAATAATATGAATCATTAAGAAACATGAAAGCATAAATAATAGCTTTCCTCAATTTATTGAAATCTTCTTTTCGTGCCCATGAATCTCGATGACCACAAATTGGAAATTGATCGGGTAAGGAACTTTAGAGTCTATGAATATTCAGACAATAAAAAAAGTAAAAAAAAAATAACATTGAGACAGTTATGAATTCCATAGAATTTTCTTTACTTGCTCGAACAACCCAAAATTCAATTATTTCGACTACATCAAATGATCTTTCAAATTGGTCAAGGTTCTCTAGTTTATGGCTGCTTCTTTATGGTACCAGTTGTTGCTTCATTGAATTTGCTTCATTAATAGGCTCACAATTCGACTTTGATCGTTATGGACTGGTACCAAGATCGAGTCCTAGACATACTATTGTTCCTCCTCAAGTGAGAAATGATTGATTACAAATATCTATGATCTATATTCTCTATAAAGGACCATAAATACCTTGCTTAAGTATCATTAGAAAATGCATTAACATAAACACGGCAGTAAGAAGAGGTAATACACAAATCGTCTTGGTGTTGAAAAAGCTAGCAAGTTAATTTGTCTAGAATCTTCTTAAGAGTAAAATCATTTTCGCTCCTCTTTATATAGAAAATTAGAAATGATTTCTTTCAAAATCGAATTAATTTCCTTTAAGCTCATCTTCCAATTCCGTATATTTCAATATACTTTTTTTATGGAAATTCTCCCTTTTGTTTATAGGTAACCATCCAACGCCTGTCTTTTAGTTTTGACAAGAGTTGATGGATATCTCAAATTTGCAATATTTAATTTGTACTTTACAGGAATTCGCAATATTTCTTTTCCAACATTGGGATTGTTTGGACTAATGTGCCAGTTTAACATTGAAAGCTGTCGCTCGAGGAAGTGGAAACAAAATTATCTTATCTCATCTTTAAGTTTCTTGACTTGTAAACTTGGTGAAGATGATAACTAATGATTACTCCGTTCATGACCAAGTCCACATTATGGTCCTTTATAGGACCTCTTGAATTGATCAATGTGTACTTATTGCGAATGATTCTCAAAGCCGTCAGTGCTAGTGGTGCAAAGTATGATAAGTGGTCAAATTCATTTCTCACATTAATAGACGGGATCAAAAGCTTTTTATTGAGAGTATGTGAGAAGCCTTTGTGAATTAGGAGCTCTCGTTTGTTATACTTAACAAACCCTTTTCATGAGTTAAGATCATTTTGGTAATGACTTTTTTTCTTAGGGGAATTGATGATTGATGATGTCTACCAAGCTGGATGTCAATTTCGTGATATTGAATGGTAATGGATGGTTTCCAAACAAATGAATTTAGCTGGATTTGCTCATGCAATTAATGCTTTTTCTATGATGATACTCTTTTGATATTGTCTCGTATGACATTTATTCAAATGACAATGATCACTCTGCATGCTTACGCTGCTGTGCACTTATTTGATATATTCCGCTAGTGATCGCAGATTGTAGCGTTAGAGCCCCATCTCCGCAAGTGATCACAACTTGTAACCTCCGAATCTATTTTAAAATGGTGAGTTAAAGAAATCCGGAACATCTTCATTTCCGCAAGCGGTCGCAATCGGTAACCTTGGAGCCCGAAGCATTCCCGTGCGGTGAGCTTTTGTAGCCTGCAGCATTTTCACATTACGAGCAATAGTAGCCCGAAGTGACTCATTTCCGTCAAGTTTGAAAATGCAACCACGTAATTTTCTCTACACGGCGAACTTATGCAACCCGGAGCACTTTATCGACTTGTCGAGCTATCGCACTCCAGGTTCTTCTCCTTTACATGGTGAGCTTTAGTAGCCCGGAGTGACCAATTTTCGTTCGGTTTGCAAATGCAACCGTGGAATTTTCTTTGCACGGTGAGCTTACGCAACCATCAATCCGGCGAGCTTTCGCAGCTCAGAGTCTTCTCATTCACACATCGAGCTTTAGTAGCCCGGATTGACCCATTTCCCAAACATTTTTAGAAAAGTACTAGTATTATTTGGTTCTCTACAATTACCAACAACTTTAAAGATTTTTTTTTTTTGTGTGAATGTAAGTATTATAAATCATATCAAGTACAACAGCTTAGGGGCATCCCTCAACATTACAAATAGTGCTAATAATTCAAAAGATGGAGGTAGGAAGTCTCCATATAGTAGCCAATACAAAATTTATCTGGGAAGGTCTAATTTTTTGGTAAAGCGAAGCTCTTCCTTTGACATTTTTACGTACCTTAGCCAAAATAATTTTAAAGATTTACCAATATTTATTTTAGGATGTTATTAGTGTGTTAAAATGACAAATATTTCTCTTAAACTACCAACTTCTATTTGAGTCTTCCAATTAGGCGACTATTCAGTGACTTACCAACATTGTATTAGTTTAATTATACCAACGTATTAAACCTAGCAAATTAGTTATATGAAGATGATATGTTCGATTCCCAAAGAATGATACTTATAAAATGAGGACACGGCAGAATGGAGTAAAAAAGCGAAAAGGGAAAAAAAGTAAAACACGCAGAATAAAGGGATGGCATATTAAAGAAGTTTTATTTGCCAATAAAAGAATATTTCTTTTTGATTCACTTTCCCTTTGGTCTGTGTTATCTCCAAGTACTTGTTGACATCTGAATTTTCGTCGACAAATCCAAAAGGACATATGATCCAAGGACCATAAGAATTCAAGATTTCGAGCCCAATTTCGAGATTTTGAGCTCAAAGAGGTTGGTCAACGTCCAAACACGAATTTAGGCTATGGATGACTTTTCACAATGAAGTCAAATAGCATAATTTAAAGCCTATTAAACCGAGCACGAGCACGGGAGTCCTAAGCCCGTCCTTGATGGACCCAGGTACAAGCGCCGAGGACCCGAGCCTGACCTTGATATTATCGGGCTTGGTGGTCCGAGCACGGGCACTAGTGTCCTAGCCCGACCTTGATGGACCCGAGCCCAAGAACGAGCGTTAAGATTCATGTGTCCATATGCACAGTTTCTGATTCAAGCACCCATACCTAGTCATATTTTGGAAAATGATTTTTAATTTTTTAAAAGGAAATCATTTTCCTAAATTTAAGTTTGGTAGGAAAATATTTTCTGTTGAATTATTTTCCTAAGCGATCAAAATGCCGGAAAATGATGAACATGTTTTCTTGATAAATGCTTTCCGCGAAACAAACGCAGCCTAAATCTTGAGATATAGAGTCTCATTTAATGTATAGATAAATCACATAAATGTCATGGTGGTTGTAGTGTTCTTTTCTATATCAAATTCTTTCTTTAGGATTTCTTCCATTTTGAGTCTAAGGTTCCGTTCATTTCACGAAAAATGTGTTGTTTTTGGAAAATCCTTTTCGGAAAGTCATTTTCCAAGAAAATGACAATATTTTCAAGTATCCGGCTTAAACCTGAAAATAAACTGGAAAAATATTTTCCGCCGTTCGATATGGAAAATCTGATTTGATTTTCTCCTTGCACTCCTTTCAATAATTTTTAATCTCTTATTTTATTTTTATTTTTGAAAAAATCAAAATTTTAATTTTTAATTATTTTAATTTTTAAATAATTTGTTATAATTCTTTTTTTTTTCTTTTCTCTTTTTTTTTCGTTTCTTTCTTCCTCTACCGGTTGTCGGTCACAGCAACTGGCCACACGCGAGGCTCGACCTCGCCCGCCTAAGGCTGACGAGCTCGAGCCTCATCTCACTAGCCTCGAGTGAGGTCTAGCCTAGCCTCGCCTCGTTGCATTGCCAAATTTGTCAAGGCCGAGCCAGCGAGGCAAGGCTAGGCTCCACCTCACTCGAGGTCGGTATGGCAAGGCGAGGCTCGTCGGCCTCGGGTGAGGTCAACCTCGCTGTATCTGGCAAGGGGAAGCCTCAGCCGACGCCAGCGAGGCTCGAGCATGTTGACCATGAGCGAGGCTTGAGGTCGCCAACCACAAGTGAGCTCATCCCTCGCCTGTGGCCGGTCACCGGCCATTGCCGTAGCCGGAGACCGGCAGAGAAACAAAGAAATGAAAGAAAAAACAAAAATAAAAGAAAAGAACAAAGAAAAGAAAAAGAAAAATATAATTAAAAAGAAAAAGAACGTAAAGGAATGTAGAGCGGAAAGAGAATGAAAAATGATTTCCACTCTTCAAAAAGAGGAAATCATATTTCCCACTTTTAAAAGTGTATTTTTCATTGAGGGAAAATGCTTTTCTTTACTAGTTTATTTTCCGTGCACCAAAAGCCAAAAAATTCGAAAAATATTTTTCTGCGAAATGAACAGGTTAAGCCTCTCTTCTACCTTTAAGATCATGGGGTTGATCCTCCGGTCTTCACCCCTTAACGTTTTTACACCAAGTTTGAGCCATAGTCAAATATCTGGTTAATTTGGTGACGGATTATATTACCATCCAATCTATTAACAAGATCGGACCACAAGACGGCCTTGTTCCCAATCGAACAGGTTAAACTGATCGGTCCTGTTTGGTTTGAGAACACCAGATTTAACTATGGGTGGGTGGAAGTGTTAGCACTACTACTTTTAGAGGTGCCAAAATGATTTTAGAACATATGTTTAGACTCGTATATTACTGTATTTGGTCAAATTTTGTCATTTATATCTTATTTATGAAATTGGTCAAAATGGGTCTAACAATAAGGCCCAACTAGAATATGATCTCAATGGGTTTGGATCTACCTTATTTATATATCGATCAAAATGTAGGAAAAAAAATAGTGCTGCGATTGAAAAAAGAACAAGAAATAAACAAGATTAAAAAAAACAAAGGAGAGTGGCGACGCTTGCCGCTACCTCCGCTTGGCGCCACCTCCGGCAGCTATCTAAACGGCCACATTGCAATAGTCACAGGAGATAGGCATCTTCGACGCCGATCGTGCTCTCCAGTGGTCGCTAGAGTACATGTAGATCTAGAACTATGACAATTCTTCTTTTTAAAATCTTCTGATTTTTTTTCTGCTAAAATCATCCTGAATTCTTACTTGCTCCTTTATAATGCTGTTTTATTTAGATATTGTATTATGAAGTTTAAATTTGTTATATGGTGAGTGTGGGTTTAGGTTGAATATGAAATTACGTAAAGAAAAATAGATCCGAATATGTTTTACCGTAAAAACCAATCGATCCATTTATGACCGACTCAAATCCCACCAGGCCTAACCCATACACATTCACCACCTCTAGGCTCTAGCCACCGTCCCAACCTTTGGCACGCATGGGCAGTCTCTCTTATCCGCCCATTTGTATATTTAACACCAAAAGTCACACCCCGCCAAAAAAATTCACAAACCTCGATCCATCTTTCTCTCCTCTCCCCATCTGCTCCCTTCCGTACTACCAACCATTCATCGTCATTGTTGTTAGAATATTTAAATAATAAACCATTCATTCATCTAATAACTTAAACTTTTATAGCAGTTAGCGGTTGTCCTATAAAATCTTTCAGGATATCAGGTACCGAGTTCAAATCTTTTCACGCCTCGTTTGCCTCTCCAGTTAAATATTCCTATGTACTGGGCAAAAATACCAGACTAAGCGTAAAGAGAAGTGTTAAAATATTTAAATAATAAATAATTATTTCATCTAACAGCTTTTAGAATAGTTTGCAATGGTCTTACAAATCTTTCAATTGCCATCACCAGAGAGAGAGAGAGAGAGAGGGTGAAGCAATGACGGTGGCGAAGATATTTGATGTAGCTGTTTGAACGATGAAGCCACGAAATTTTTTTATATATTATGAATAATCTAATGCAACTTTATTATTGTCCAAAAAAATCATTGGATACTTGGGTTAGATGTCATAGATGCTTCTCAAAACAAGAGGACTGGAATAATCCTTCCATGGAAATTATGTAGTGCCGGTCAAGGTCGTCGCTTGATTCAACGGTTGGAATCCTCGTGCAAGACAATCGGACGGCAACAAGTGAGTGGGGCCCACGCTCAGAACACACGGAAAAAACAAAGGCCAAAGTCCAAAGTGGGACTATCTATACGAAGCCGCGTGGAAATTTCCACCACCATCCCCCCAACCCCACGTACACGTGTCCCCATATCGACCTTTCACAGATTGATTTTTCTCCCGTTGACCCAGTCAACCCCGCTGCTCTATAAGAAACAAGGCCCACCAGCCCCTGCTTCTTCACCATCTCCTCTAGAGCCCTTCAGTCCCAAACATCTCCCTGAGGCAAAGAAGATCAGCTCTCGTTTCCAAAAACTAGGAACCGGTCCTTCTAATCCGGTTCCCGATTCCTAGATGGGACTGAACTGGATCGGAAACCAATCACCCCTAGATTTGACTAGGTTGTTTTACCATCCAAGATATTAACAAGATTGGACCATACAATGGTCTTGTGCCCAGACCGGTCCTATTTAGTTTCAGCATACTGAATTTAACTACCAGTGGGTGGGAAGTGTTAGCACTCCTTTTAGAGGTGGCAAAATGATGTTAGAACATATGTTTTGACTCATATATTACTGTATTTGATCAAATTTTGTCATTTAGATTTTGTTAATGAAATAGGTTAAAATGGGTCTAATAATAAGGCCCAACTAGAATATGATCTCTATGGGTTTGGATCTACCTTATTTATGATCTAGATTGATCAAAATGCAGAAAAAAAAAATAGTGATGCGATAGAAAAAGAAAGCGAAATTTAAAAAAAGAAAACAAAAGGAGAGTGCAACACTTGCCGCCACCTCCGGCGGTGATCCGAACGGCCACATTGCAACAATCACAAGAGGCAGGCATTTTCGACGTCAATCGTGCTCTCCCGTGGTCGCAAGAGTACATGTAGATTTGGAACTATGACATTTCTTCTTTCTAAAATCGTTCAATTTTCAAATCTACTTATTCAAATTGTTTTTATCTTAATTTTTTGCTAAAACCATCCTCATTAGTTAATTGCTCCTTTATAATGTGGTGCTTTATTTAGATAATATAATATTACGAAGTTTAAATGTGTTATATGGTGGATATGGGTTCGGGTTGAATATGGGACTACATAAAAGAAAAATAGATCCGAATACGTTATATCATAAAAATCTATTAACCCATTTACGACCGACTCAAATCCCATTGGGTCTAACCCATCCATTTGCCGCCTCTAGGCTCTCCCTACTCTTATTGCCCATCTGTATATTTAACACACCAAAAGCCGCACCAGCGCCAAAAAATTCCAAATCTCGATCCATCTTTCTCTCCTTTCCCCATCTGCTCCCTTTCGTACCACCAACCATTCATCATTGTTGCCATCACCAATCGCACAGCCAAGCTCTTCCGTGAACCTCAGGTTCAAGATCCACCACCGCCAATATTTGATGCAACTCTCGAACGATGAAGCCACAAAAATTTTGTATACATTATGAATAATCTAATGTAACTTGTTATTGTCCAAAAAGAAGTCATTGGCTACTTGGGTTAGATGTCATAGATGCTTCTCATTCATATGCGCACTAAAAGTCTCGCGCCGACGGGTTTCAATTCACCATCAAAACAAGGGAATTGGAATAATCCTTCCATGGAAATTTTGTAGAGCCGGTCAAGGTCGACACTTGATTCAACGGTTCGAATCTCGAGCAGGACAATCGGACGGCAACAAGCGAGTGGGGGCCCCACTCAGAACAACCAACCACAAAAAGAAAAAAATGACAAATACAACGTAAAACCTCAAACGATGTCGACACATTTATCTTAAACTTTTTCTGTAGCATAGAAAAATCCTAAACATATACATGTGTGACACATTTACCTTCCGTTAAAGTTTCATAAATGAAGACCGTTAAAAATTTGCCTATATTGATGCCGAAAAGCAAATATCGTTGACGCCATTAAATACAAGTTTGCCGTTTGTTATGTCACAGAAAAAAGTTTAGGGTAAATGTATCACAGTAAGCATAATTTAGAGTTTTTTATGTCAAGTGTCACAGTAAGCATAGTTTAAGGTTTTACGTGACTTTTTCCCACGAAAAAATAGGCCAAAGTCCAAAGTGGGAAATAATAAATAATTATTTCATCTAACAATTTTTAAAATAATCGGCAATGATCTTACAAATCTTTCAATTGCCATCACCACTTGCAGAGAGGGAGGTAGGGCGAAGCAATGACGATGGCGAAGATATTTGATGTAGCTATTCGAACGACTAAGCAACGAAAATTTTTTATATATTATGAATAATCTAATGCAAGTTATTATTGTCCAAAAAAAGTTATTGGCTACTTGGGTTAGTTGTCATGGATGCTTCTCAAAACAAGAGGATTGGAATAATCCTTCCGTGGAAATTATGTAGTGCCGGTCAAGGTCGTCGCTTGATTCAACGGTTGGAATCCTCGTGCAGGACAATCGGACGGCAACAAGAGAGTGGGGCCCCCGCTCAGAACACACGGAAAAAACAAAGGCCAAAGTCCAAAGTGGGACTGTATATCTACACGAAGCTGCGTGGAAATTTCCACCACCATCCCCCCGACCCCACGTACACGTGTCCCCATATCCACCTTTCACAGATTGATTTTCTCCCGTTGACCCAGTCAACCCCCGCTGCTCTATAAGAGACAAGGCCCACCAGCCCCTGCTTCTTCACCATCTCCTCTAGAGCTCTTCAATCCCAAACTTCTCCCTGAGGCAAGGAAGATCAGCTCTCTTCTGGCTCGAACAAGATTGAGGAACCTCAATCTTGTTCTTCCCTCAGTGTTCTTCGGGTAACGTTTCGCGATCTTCGCAGGGTTCTTTAGGCCTTTGATAAACGTATACTCCACACGATGTTCAACTTTAGTTACCGTCATCTGCCCATGCAGACACAGATCCACGTAAAAACCCTGAAGGGCAAGACCGTGATCATCGAAGTCGAGAGCTCTGCGACGGTCCACAACGTGAAGGTCCAAATACAGGACCGAGAAGGCATTCCCATGGATCAGCAGAAGCTGATCTTCGGGGGCAAGGAGCTCAAGAACGGCGTCCAGACGCTCGCCGAGTACGATGTTCACAACGAGTCCGTGCTCCACCTCGATCTCCGCCGAAAGGGCAAGAGAATAGGTATGTTGCGCTTTCTCGCTTTGGCTCGGCGGCTTCTGAGGTGAATATTTGGTAGTCTATGTAATTGCGTGTTGGTGAATTATTATTGATGTGGTCAACAGAATCAATTGGGCTTGCACATCATGAAATATGCTTATCCTGAGAGTTCGTTAATTGAAGAGGATGTGGACGACCTCGCTATTTTTCACATGTGGTGGACTCTATCTACTGCACAGCAAGCCAAATCTAAGACCAATGTAAGGATTCTTCGACTTTATGAAGTAACATATCTGTTTCTTTCCCATTTTGAGAGCTCTGTATGAGCCTAAACATGGCGAATGTATGAATGAGTTTGAAGAATAGTGTATTGTCTAGGGTGATGTTATATTTCCTTTTTTGTCGTTCGGTCAATTTGTCGGCTGAATCATCTGTAACCGAAACTACATGTTTAATTTGCATGCCCATTTTCATTGGTGGATGAGCAAGGGCTTTAAGCTTTAAATAGATTGTCGCGATGCAGGTGTGACTGATTAAACACGGCATGGTGGAGGTTGTCTTTCTATTAGTGGATCGGAGAAACAAAGGGACATCCACAGTTGAACTTTTGTCATAGGCCAGTCGAGTAGGACTCGCTTAAATCATTCTTTTGCGATTGATACACGCCTTCACCGACGAGCGAAGGAGAGAATATCAGTACATACAGCATTGCCCTTTTGCATTCTTTTCATGGTGCGATTAAATGACTCAACCTGCGTATTAATTATTCTTTCATTTGTCTCTTGCTAGATGTAACCGCAGACGAGGATGATACGGATATGAAATCCAAGATCTGATGGAAGATCGATACTCTCAAACCCTACCAGACAGTCAGCAATGCTAGCACTACTTAGTACCGATAATATAACTAGAACTTGCGTTGAGTTGGATGCAAGACCGACACTGCATCACTATGCAAACGTGCATCGAGACTTTCACGTTGGCAGGCCTTACATGTTGGAGTTACAGAGTTCCGTCGAACCATGAAGCCTTTGAAGGGAAAGGCCATTCATGTTCCTGATGCTTAAAATTGGAGTCACTTCACTTGAAAATAAGAAACATAAAACTCCTGCGCGAAAATCTTTTGATGTTGTGGAAATCAACAAGAAAAATGGTTTTTCAAGAGATAATTCTTGAAAGATGAATGGTTTTGCAAGAGATAGACCTTGCCACCAGGAAAGATGTCGATAAACACAGCCGTCGAATTTGACTTGCACTGTTGAAGAGGTGGAAGTCAAATTTATCTACAATAATTCAACTATATGGACAACTTCAAACTAGATTTCTCCCAAAATAATAATTAAAAAAAAAGAGGAACTTTGAATTAGATGGACAGGAGATGGTGAAGTTAGAATTTCAAATTACAGAGTTCCGTCGAACCATGAAGCCTTCGAAGGGGAAGGCCATTCATGTTCCTGATGCTTAAAATTGGCATGGGAGGCTTTTCTTCACTTCACTTGGAAAATAAGAAACACGAAACTCTTCCACGAAAATCTTTTTGATGTTGCGGAAAATCAACAAGAAAAATGGTTTTTCAACAGATAATTCTTGAAAGATGAATGGTTTTGCAAGAGGTAGTTCTTGCCACCAGGAAAGACGTCGACAAACACAGCCGTTGATTTGGACTTGCACTGCTGAAGAGGTGGAAGTCAAAATTGTCCACAATAATTCAACTATATGGACAAATTTCTCCCAAAATAATAATAATAATAAAAGGAACTTTGAATTAGATGGACAGGAGATGGTGAAGTTAGAATTTCAATTACAGCTCTTGGTATCCATTGGAATGAACTCTTTGGAAAGGAAATCTTGGAGGTCCACATCTTTTTAATTAGAAATGGTAAAGGGGTGGGTTGACAAGTCAGGTTTGAAAAATCTGACCAAAAAAATCAATCGGTTTGAAATTGGGTTATCTTGAATTTGAATATAGTTTTTGGCTTTGGGTGATCCCAGGTCTTTTTTTAATACATTTGAGTGGAATCCGGGTTGGACTCAATCAATTCTCAAGACATCTTCAGCTTCACTTCCTTTGATTTTGAATATATAGGGTTTAGGTTCTACTTGGATGGTATGGTACCAACTTAATTCTGGATCGTTTGGGTTTGGTTTTTTCTTCAATTGCTAGTTCAACGGCCAGAATCGAATATTAAGATATGTAAGGATTGTGTTTGGTTTGGCTTAATTTGTGTTTGGTTTACTTTGGCAATTGGGTTCGTGTCGATCGCTTCGAATTGGAAGATGGGGAATTTTACCCATGTATCGACCCCATCTCTTGTGTTCATTATATTGACCATTGGATGTGCACCACATGACAACTTCTGTACCATCAACAAAAAAAAAGCCCTAGTATCCCTCCCTCCCTCTCTTACCTCAGCCTACATCGACGTGCCTCCGGCGTCGTCACCCGCTCATCCCTGCCAGCTTTGGAAGCCGAATGCCAGCCTCCCTCTCCGTCGTCAGTCGACTCTACAAACCCATCACCCAAGGTCAAAGATTGCTTCGAACGTCAAAAAACGCACCTTCGACCATTGCCAACACCAATTGGCCTTGCATTAGGGCCGATTGGAGGTCCTCGACCACAGAACCACCTAGATCCGAGGTCGAGCGAGTTCTAGATCTGCTCCAATTCAACTAGAGTTATGACCAAAAAAGAAAAACTAGAGTTGAGCCTACAAAAGTTTTGGCAATTTAATCAAAGAAAAAGTTAGTAAGTCACACAAGAATGATTGGTAATTTCATAAAATAGTTATTAAATTTAAGACATTGATAAGAAAATTTAATAAAAATTGATAAAAGATAAGAGAAGTTGGTAATAAAAAAATATAAACATTGGGTAACTATCTCAAATAAGTAGTGGTAACGCAACTACTTAGTGATTTAACCAGAAAAAACTTGATAATCACTCTAATTAAAGTTAAAAGTTTCCACAAGGAGTTGGTAAATTTTATAAGTTGGTAAGCAAGACAAACGACAGTGGCAACTCAAAAGAAAAGTTGATAAGTTTAAGAATCGATAAATAAATGTTGGTAAGCAACTCAAAATTAATCGGTAACTTAATCGGAGAAAGTTTGTGAGTCATACAAAAGAAAGTTGGTAATTCATGTAATACTTATAAAATTTAAGCGCAGTAAATAAGTGACAAGAGAAAATGTGTGTTAAAAAAAAAGGCATGGTAAGATCAGTAAATAAGTGGTAAGAGAAGTTCTTTTGTCAAAGATCATGGAAATGGGCAGTTAAAAAAAACATAGACAGTCGTAACAAACTCAAATAATAGTTGGTGATTCAAAACTAATTTACAATATTAGAAAAGTTGGTAATCATTCTAATTATTGGGGTTAGTAATGTTAAGGGAAGAAAATACTCAGCAAATATTTAGGGAATATTTGTTATTCTATTACCTTTTGTATCTTATCTGTTAAGGGAAGAAAATATTTAGGGAATATTTGTTATTCCGTTACCTTGTGTATCTTATCTCTTAGAGTTCTTTATATACATTGTATTTGCAGCACAATAATGTACAGAAAAAAGAGGAATAAAATTTTCTTCTCTAAAACCTAATTCTTTACTGAGCCTCACAGCTTCCTCATGTATCTACTGCAATTGCACTAGCTTCCTTTACGTAGATAGAAAAGTTGGTGAAAATAATTAAACGTCATTTTCTTATAAGTTGGGGAGTTTGATTAAGTTGAGAATCTCCCATTCTTGATAGTTGCTACTTCTGAATGAACGGATCCATGAAGAGAGTATCCAATTGTCACAATGAGATAACACATAGTAGAAGCTAATGTAATCCCTCAAATTAACCCAATATTAAAACCATTATTAGGTTTTGCATCTTACAACTATAGTTGGGAAAAATTGTCGAAAGAGTCCAAACGTATTGTAGGGAGACTAATTCAGTCCTACACCTTTTAATTGTACCAATTTAGTCCTAAACCTTTTGACGATTTGCCAATGTAGTCCTTCCAGCCTAATATCCAAATAATAGGTTTAGGACTAAATTGGAAAACTTCAAAAGGTTTAGCACCAAATTGACATAATTGAAAAGTTAAGACTAAATTGGCACATCATCAAAAGGTTTACGACTAACTCGGCACAATGGAAAGGCTTAAAGGCTGAAGACTGAATTGGTCGCCGTACAATATGTTTATGCCTTTTTTTTCAATTATCCTGCTATAGTTAACACTAAGTCTATCTATATAGAGGCTGATCAAATCATATTATTAGTCATCTCCTAGCGAGGAAAACTAAACTGATAATCATAATGCGTACTTACTGAATGCGTCTGGCGTTTGGGTCGATGAGATTAAGTCGAACGTTTAGCGCCGAAAAGTTGTCGAGACACCGTGTAAAGTGAAAAGGCACAAACCGCTAAAAGTCAACCGGATCGAGCTGGAATTTTTATCTGTAAAGCATGCTTTAGGATCGATGATCATACAACAATGCAAAAACAAATTTGGTCTTTTGAATTGCTGGTCAAGATTGGTAGGAAGCCGTAGCTGTTGATCACAAAGTTCAGACGAATATAATAACATTTGCATTGCAGAAACATTTGCCATTATATACAATTCTATGCGATCCATTCAACCGATCAGGCTCTTTTTCCTTTTAATCCCACGTTATAAATCTGTCGCAGGTGGCTTCGTTAGAGTTCAAACACTGACAACCTCGTCATTAGTCGATAAACAAAGGAATGTAACTATCAATCCGCGTCATCTAATCTTAATTAATTGAAAAACATGTTTATCGCTGTTTGACTCTAGTGATTTATTTATCCTCAAATAAATGGAAAATAAATTAAAATACATAAGAAATGTGGGCCCCACAACTTTCCGTTTGAAAGGTGACTGGGACATTAGTTAATTGGCCGCGTACTTATCTTGAAGAATTTAGTAACTGCAATTAAAGAAAGTTTTTTTTTTTTGGGGTCGAAAATTAATTAATTAATTAAACAAAAAGTTTGAAAGTACGTTTTTTCTTGCTTGTCCCCACATCACCACCACCTCTGATCGATGCAGACTTTTACAACTACCGTACGAGAAATTTGTTCAATCGAGATGTACTGTTTTGTCCCATGTCTCTTTCCACCTCCATTTTGCCCTTTCTTCCATGTTCATGTATTCTTAATCCATTTTGCACTTGTTAGATGTTTATAATAGAAAGTGTACATTGTTTTACTCGAATGAAATAACCCACAAATTGGACCTACTAGTGATAAATGACATATTTGTCCCAAACTCATTTTCCTCCCACAAAAAAATCCAAATTGATAATTCAGGACACATTAACCCTCAAATCAATTCATCAAACATAAGACAACACTGACCCAGATTCAACCTCCATTACCATTATCCCATTAAAATGTATGCGTGTTAGCACAAGTAGCAAGCGACTACAAGACGAATCTAACATGGAGAATGATAGATAGGATGTGGAAAATCCTTGTGTGTCAACATATAAGCATTTTAATGGAGGTAGATTAAGGTCATGAGTACCGATTAGGGATTTTTTGTAAGTCTAAAATTTGTTGGGGGTAAATGGGTCATGAGATATCAGGTTGGAATTTTTTGTGAAACGAAAATTAGTTTAAAACAATTATATCTTATATCATATGATATAGAGTTGGTAATTTTAATGGTATTGACTCTAATTTAAATGCCAAGAGCAATAATCAGAGCATGACTCACAGACAAAAACCAGATGTTGCCTATCCTCTGTGACCCAATCCAATGCAAGAACCATCTATCCTTGTTGCCTATCCTATGTTAATAATCACTTTTAGTTCATCCAGTCCTTGAATAAATTTTAAAAGATTTCACGAATTGTATCCGGTGAAGGTTGTTCTGTGAATCTTTCTGCTGCAAGTGGGTGGAGATATGAAGAGCACACAGAATCTGCTTTCGATGGACATTGGAGCACAGGACACTGCACAGAGCATATTTGTCCGGATCCAGGAATTCTTTTTTCCACGTTCGCCTTATTAAATGCATGAATTCCCGCAAAAGGCCAAAGGAACAATTAATTAAAGCAGAATTCCTAAAAGCGAAAGATAAGTCCAACCAATTCAACTACCTATCAGACCTGACAAGACTCCAGGCAGTACCAGGAGCCACACACACAGCTTCTTACACCCAACTTCAACTACCAGTCTTCTCTCCTTCTTCTTCTTCACCATCCATTCTTTGCTCTGCATTTTCATTTCCATTTTCAATTTTTTTCTTGTCTCAGTTTCTGTTGTGGGAATATGATTTCTCCAAGGGGTGTTTCATCCATTATTAATAAGCACCAGTACTTAAGCGCCCCCAGATTGCCCCAACAGCAAGTGAAACTTCCCTCTCGGCTTCTCTTTCTTTTATGTAAATTCCAAGAACAGCGACAGATAAGGCCTTGAGATCTGCAAAGTCTACTTCACACTACTCACTGATGGCTGATTCTGAACATTCTTCTTCTGATGACACTTACGTGGACTCTAGAGGTAAACCGTTTTGACAAGTTAATTTGCCATGTCTCACTCGTTTCTTCTCCTGTTTATTTTGCATCAGCTTTTGACTCTAGATGTAATTGTCTTGATTCTTGCAGCAGACAGTTTTCAGCTTTCAGTTAAAAAGGCTAATCTTCTTTCTGGGTTTTCTGTCTTTTTCAAGATTTCTTGTAAAGCCACCATCAATATAAGTTCGTATGTCTATGAATGATTATGGTTAATTGACTATGACCCTGCATGTAATTAATGATCCCGCCTCTGTTGTTTTCTTCTTTCATCAATCAAATCAAAACACTTTTCTTCTTTCTGATCCTATTTCACAATTTCAAGTAAAGGTATTGGAATGGAATGAATCCCGTAATTTTTGGCGGGTTTCAACTTTATTTTCAGAGTTAATTATTCAGGAACGAGACAAGTTCATACCTTTAATCTTTCATCATGCAAGGGCCTTGTTCTGCTTCCAAGAATTTGTTTTATCCTGTATATATCGTCCTGTTTATCTTGTTGGTCTTGGGTTATTTTGTGCAGAAGAGACAAGCGAAGAATCAAAGCTAGAGTTCTCTGAAGATGAGGAGACCCTTATAATTAGAATGTATAATCTGGTTGGAGAAAGGTGAGACTCTGTTTTGTTGCTTCCTTTCTGCTTGTCTTTTACTGTTGATGATTTCCTCTTTTTTAGCAAAGATAAAAATTGCTGAGCCGAAATTGTATCATTCATGATCAGGTGGTCTCTGATTGCTGGCAGAATCCCAGGAAGGACGGCTGAGGAAATTGAGAAGTACTGGAATTCTAGATACTCAACAAGCCAATGAAAGTACTAAATCAAGATGACTGTCTTATTTAGAGTGACATGAATGCTTGGCTCAGAAAATTTTCTCTAAGATATGAAGATTTTCTCACTCTGGGTTCTGTACTTAAGACCCATTGAAGTTCTGGGCCATTTCATATGATCTTTAGGAATGGAGTTTCTCCCCCTCTTTTGGTCGGTTGATCTTTGTTTGGTGATCATGGTTGGGGTAAAGCCATTGGTTTTTTTTCAAGGTTCAATGTATTTGCAAGTGTAGGACCTAAAATTCTTGATGTATATTGTTCCCTCTAGTTACGGTGTACAAATGCGTCTGCCTTTAGTGTTGTCCCTGATGATTATGACATTGTTACTCCCTTTTTTACCACTAATGTGTGCCTAAAGTAAGGTGTGCCTTAAAGTTTGAGAATATACCGTAAGAATTTATCAAATCACTTTTTCTAGTATGCCCGTGATAGCGATACGATGAATGTTTAACCTTCCAGATCAACGCATATACATGCGTGAGTTTCCTTCAATCGTATTTCGAATTCTAACCTAATGAAAGGGGCTTCAGAGTATAAGTGCAAGGTTAGAATTCGAAATACGATTTACCAAGCCAAAAATATAAGCATGGGGAAAAAAATATTGACATTATACGGAAAAAAGTAGTTATCATGGCCTTTTTTTCTGACCTACGATCTCATCGGACGATAAGCTTATCAAAAAGAATTACAAACGTATCACCCATTAACGTTTAGAAGTTAGAATGCACTATATGGATGAAGTAACGTTAGGGAATCAAAGTCCAAATCGAGTAAAGCTGTGCAAGATGGCTCACAACATTGCTCTTTTATTCGCATGCCCGTCTACTATACAAGCATTACATCCATCAACGTAGTTATCATAATTGGAAGATAACATATTGGTTGGTTGAGCAATAATTAACTAATACAGATTGTTTTTTGTATGTATGAAGATGACAATCATGTCATTTTCCCAAGAAAATGACATCACCCAAGATTGGAGAAATTTGCTCCTTGACTTTCACTAAAAGATGGTTGAAATGGTACAAAGAGAAAGAAACATAAGACATGGGCAATCTTTCAGAAGATACCAATTTTTGACCTCAGATTAGACGTACCCAGCTCAAAAGCAAAACTAAATGAGAGTACTATATAGTATAAAGTCAAATAGAAAATTGCACTCATCATTATCTTTTAAGGTGCAGCACAGAAAATAATTCAACTGGTGTTACCATGCAAAAAGCCATTCACGGATACAACTAAAACAGCATGCTGACTCGCACATATTGACATCATCGTCACCGACCACCCCATGGGGAACAAGGGCGATCCCGCAGAGAACAAGGGCTTCACAGGTGCACGAGCAAGGTAACAGATGAGGACCTGAGGTCCTCACACTCGTTTTGTATATTTCTCAACTTTCCGAACATGCTAAGACCTGAGCTAGTCAAAAGCTTACGGCCCCAAAGACAAAACCCTAACGAATCATTCGCAAAATCTGAAATGAATAAACAATGATCCGTTCCACACAACTTCAAACAAACTGTATCCATCCTCCTCCACAACAATGCATGGCAAAGAATTCAGTGCAGGTTATTTAAGAATCTTTATCTGGGAAAGGGAAGATTGCTGCACGATAGAGTCATAAGCAGAAGGCAAGTGCAGAACTGGATGCTGCATACTGAATTTTCACAACCATAAGAAACTTTACTTGTTTAAAAGGAAAAAGAAAAGTAAAGAGCTAAATGCAGATCATTCCATTCAGGAAAGCCAGATATTGCAGATCCAACGAAAATCATACTTTACAGCCTCATTCACAAATTCTTGCAAGATCTCAATAAAGTAATGGTTAGAAGTCATGCAACAAATCCGCGCTACAGGTCATGACATCCCCAAGAGAAGATCAACATGGTTCTATTACACATTGCTTTGTTTATAAATCTTGGTGTCAAGTACTTGCTTGCCGCACATCGCACAAACCCCTGCAGTAAAAAGTGAACATTACGACTTGCATCAAAATACTTGGTCCAAGAGATTAAACTCTCCAAAACAGCATGAAAATTTGAAAAATACAATATTGCAAACGCAAAGCACCTTTTGTGTATGCACAGGTGTGACAGTACTTGCCATTTTGATGCACCTGCTGCTTACAAATAATGCACTTTGTATTTCCATAAGGAGTCCACCTGCAAGCAAGTACAATCTAAAATCAAGAAAACCCTAGAAAACTAACTCGAACTGACAGAGACTTCTCTGTGTTATCAGAAAATAAAATGGTTTTAACCAATCCAAAGAATCAGTTACATGCATGGAAGAACAAGACTAACTTCATCAAACTATAGAAGTACGATACTCTTTGCCCTAATATATACTCATCGGCACTACATAACGATGTACAATATCTGTTATAGGTGTGGAATCTATTTCCAGATTTCATGAATTTCAAGAAAACACCCCAGTACACATCAACCATCCACTGACTAGCCAAAATGAATAAATTAGCAATACTATAACTAAATCCAGCTCAGTCCTTTCGCCCCCAGGTAATTTGTCTCGTCAAAATCTGACTCACAAGGCAATAAAACCACTAAAATAGAAGTGCATTCCAGCAATCATTTACGGGACCCTTAGCAACTTGAACTTGACGTATCAAACAGAACTAGATAAAGCATCCATCCTGCCCTAACAGAAAAAAACTTTCTACAAACTGATGCATCCACAACAAACATATGCCCATTCCCATCAACGATAGTCAAGCAACGGCGACGAGTTACACAGAAAAAACAGAGAAAACAGTGATATCTAGAAATGCTTCAAAAGTTAAAACGTACATTCAGAGATTTCTTCTACTTAAACATCGGGGAAAAAGTGCTACCGGTTCACAAGACAATAAAGGCCAAAAACAATTACTCCAAGAGTTGGCTCCTGACCGACTAACACGACACAGTTCACCGAATTATGAACATCAAAAACGGCTTCGATGCCGACACTAACTTGGCTCCTTCTCTAAAAAATGCCGCTTTCCAGATGACATGTAATTCTCCAAAACGCCTATCATCGCAATTTACCTTAATCAGTAATCACAATTCGCGGCAAGACCCTATTGACCTTCAAACCCCGACCCCCCAAGACAGGAATCGATACCGCTAGAACCAGAACATCTCTCTGGAAAAAAAGCCCACCACCTAGCTACAATCTCGACAACCACAGCTAGTTCGCGACAGCGCAAAACGGCTGCTCCATGGAAATTCGTCTTCCAGAGAAAGGGACAGAGAGAGAAAGAGGGGGTAACCTGGACTTCTTGGAGAGGAGCTTGTTCTCGTTGATCTTGCGGCCGCCGCCCTCGGTGGTGTTGCTGGCTCCGTCCTTCCATTTGTCCGGCACTATCACCTTCGACAGCTTCTTCTCGCCTGAACCCAAATAATTCAGACACCCAATCAGACACGACCAACCGACAAGCACGAAACCCCATCGCCGGCCAAATCAGCAGCGCGCGATCGAGATCACGCTCCGCAACCCGCGTTCTCCTCGCGAGAGCGCGAACGAATCGATCGATCTAGGGAAGGAAGGAAGGAAGGAAGGAAGGAAGATCAGAAGCTTACACTTTTCGCACACCATCTCTGCTTCTTCTTCTTCTTCTTTCTCTCTCTCTCTCGTTCTCTCCCAAGGCAGAAATCTCCCCAAATTCGAAGCCCTAATTTCGAGTCCGGAGGAGATGTCAAAGGGGGCCGAATTGGGGGGATTTTTTGCTGTCTCCAGAATTCTTTGCGTTCGGTGTTTGCTTAACGCGCTCTTCCCAAATCACGATTGCTTAAAGAATCGGAAAAATGTCGTGGCAATTTTTGTACACCGTTGTGGTTTTCCTTGTAAATCAGTGTCCGTGTCTCTAATATTTACCCGAATTCAAAGCCAAATGAAACTTAATCATGTATCGTTGGTTTGGAAGATATTTTTCGACTTTGTGCGATTTATAGCGCGAAAATATACGACGAAATGTTGCAATCGCTAGAGAAAGTTCCATAGATATATACCCTGAACATATGACGATCTCCAAAACAACACCTTGAAGTGGGTTTTGTCTCAATTAAACTAAACACCCTTGAGTAGTGAAATGTGCCGCAATCAGTCCCCTCGACTAATCAGGGGCCAAATTTCTCGAGATAGTGTCTCATTTGACTTGTCTCATATCGAGTCTCACGATTCTTTTACAGACCTAAACACTTTTTCCAATTTTATTTATATAATTCAGGACACTTTCTCTCTATTAGGGCGCGATTCGATTTATTGTTGACCCCTTTGCCATTATAGAAGCCCACAGGGAGCCGCTTCTTGTCTTTACCCCCTCAACCATCAATCCCTCCCCGCCCTAATCGGATCAAGTCATTATAGACATACCAATTTTCGCGTAGTTCATCCCCGAATCATACATCTACTAGAGGGGTTCCCCTCCGATACCGTAATATGACAACCATGGACTAACTCAATCGAAGTAATGTTTACTTTAGCTCGTTCTATACCGAGCCTCATGATTTTGTCATTTGGCGTATAAGTAAGCATTTTTCCAGGAAGTGAATCATCCTGGTAATGCTTTTCTCCTAAGCTTGTTTAACATTGGAGTTTTAATGCTAGACGATGTCATGACGTCAAAAGGCACTCTTTTTATGAGTTGATTCTAATTTCGCATATATAATCAAAGAACGCTCTTCCCATGTTCAGTGCGCAATTCAGGTCATTCCTTTCCCTTAGCCATCCTGGAAGCTTGTTGAGTGTCGCTCCTTATCCAGGCCCTCTTGTCCTGGCGATCACTCCGCTATCTTCGTTGGACGGGATTGTTACGTTCCTCTTTTAGCGTAGTAATTGTGGGTACTTCAATTGGGTCAATGCTCCCATTAGCGATAATCATTACCGCCGAGCCATTTCTATCCTACTACAAAGGACTAGGGCTGCATAAGTTTGACTTGCACAAGAGCAGGAAGAAGAGAGAGACAGAGAAGCTTCTACTTGGGGGGACAGCTAATTTCGTGGCTCAATTTACCAACATTTTTTGCTTTGGCTTTTGTTATTTGTAAAATCAAACAGTTACATGTCCTCGGAGACCAACGTCTAGACCAAGGCTAATGCCACAAGGCCATCCAGTCACACGAATCATACCCCACTCGACTATACCCCGAACCTTATAAATCAAAACTCTTTGGTGAATCGGCATTTACGAAAGAAGGTTTTATTGCGCCGCATCTATTAATAGAATAGAAATCAACGAATAACGCAACTTACAAAACGAATTACACATATTACATGGGGAAAAATTTTGGATGGATCAAAATCCGTACTAGCTGTAGTAGATCTTGCCCAATCAATCCCAAGGGCTGAGCGAGCACTCCCAAGGCAAAGTAGGGAACCTCTTGTTGTCCTGGCAATAGTCATAGATGACGAGGTTCCGCTGAACCCAAGCGTAGTCCGTCTTCTGATCGTCGGACAAGTGCCAGGCGCTGTACTGGTCCCACCAGTTCTGGGTCGTGGTCGAGACGCAGGCCGGGTAGGGGTCCTCCCACCGGCACCCGTCGAAGCCGAAGTCGGTGTAGGTCGACACGAACGGCGCTTTGGTCCAGTTCGTCTTCTCGAGCCCGCCCCGCGTGGCCCAGTCGTCGGCGTTCCATATGCTGGAGAAGAGGTACATGGGCTTCTCGTTGGGGAAGAAGTTGTTGGCCTCCCCGTTGTTCTTGTACACCCTGATCGGCACTTTGTCCGCGAAGAACCTGCAGTAGAGCCCAATGATGAAGACAGAACCTTAAAAGGAGCGTGCGTGTTTCTCTTCTTCACAGAAACTGAGATATCAAGAACTCGATCGATGTCTAGCGAGAAAGAGAGAGAACTTACACAATCTGGTGGTTGTTCCAGAGGATGGAGTAAGTGTGGAAGTCCTCGGTCGGGTCGAACCAGAGCATGTGCCTCATCTCGCGCCCGCCCGTCCCGTTCTTGTACACATTGGTCTGGATCAGATATGGCTGTCCGCTCCGATTCCCCAAGAACTCGAAGTCCAGCTCGTCCCTCTCCGGCCCTGCCCCGTCATCCGAGCACATCTGCATCGTATGCGGATCGAATCGATCATGATCGCAATCACTTCTTCGAAATATTTAGCCTTTCTGATCTTAGCCGGTGCATTTTATGGTACTCGTCGGGAAGACGGGTTTTCAGGCATCGATCCGACGAGGAAAAAGAACATGACCCAGTAATCTTTTTCTTGAATTTTTTGGCTAAGAGCGAGTGCAAGTTTCCGAATTGTGGACACACTTATTGAGAATTGGGAGTTCTAAGGACTCACATAGTAAGCAGTGACCACTCCTGCAGAGTCACCTCCCACAAGCTTGAGCTTCATGCTGAACCAGCCGAATCGGTATCTCTGCTTTGTTTGAAACCCGCAACCTGTTCAAGATCAACACCTTTGCCATCACGACACGCGTTTTGCAGATTGCAGCGTACACCGTAGCCGATGAATAAATGCGAAAAGAGATTCGGGTTCGAGTCGGTTTCGCGCGGTACGTACCTGTTTCTTTGTCCAGCGACAAGTACCAGATCTGGCCATCTTCGGAGGTCTTGAAGTGCTCTTCCGACCACATTATGTTGAAGTTGTCGACGAAAGACCCATTGGACTGCGCCGCCGCATCGGATGAGCACGGCGCAGCCAGAAGAACGAGCGAGACGCAGACGAGGATCGATAACGGAGAAGCCATTTTCTCCATCTCTTGAGAATCTTGACTGAGAAGGTCTGAAAAGGCAGAGATGAAGGAAGCTTTCGATTCCTCTGTGCTGGATCTTTGTGAGAAGAGGAGATGTATATCGAAATGTTCACTGCTTTCGTTGGAAATAAAACCATTCTGAATCACCTCATGTGTATGACCTTTAAAACCATGCAAAGAAACCAAATAAAAATGGGAAACAAAAAAAGGAAGCATAATAGATTTATTCAGCACATAAGAAATATAATATTCCTGCTAAGTTCTGCTTGTCAATGACGTGTAATACAGTTCTATTTTCTAACTAAATCAATCCTAAACTTATTGAATGGCTGCCAATTCAGTCCTAAACTTCTCAATTATACCGCTACAGTCCTAAACCTTTCTGTGAAACTCCAACGTATTTGTTCTGGCCAACTTTGGCCTGAAATTACCGACATAACGTCCGGTTATCACCCGCCCATCTTACTTGGCACGACCCACTTTACTCGAACCAACGTCCAACGTGGATTGCCACGTCGGCGATTTCCGGCGGCAATTGACCGGAAGTACGGTATTGGAATCTTGCGCAAAGATTTAAGACTACGTTGACAAAATCGAAAAGTTTGTGACTAAATTATTGATTTACAGCTGAATTGGTAAGTTTCGAGGCGGGGACAAATGAAACCAACATGGGCATTCTAGGTATCGCGGTGGATAAATTAGAAATGTCCAAAAATTCGCAGATCTACGGCATTAAAATCCAGCTGCCAATCCAGTAGACCATCATTATTTCTCATCATGGGGCCAATCAAAAATGGGGAGGATGTCCGAGGCGGGGCCCACGTGTCCTCCTCACGTGATCCCCACTGATTGGCCGCACAATAATTCCGAGACTTCTCGGGACTTTGACAACTGGATTTTTTTTGGATGTGCTGGGAGAAGATGATGCTGACTGTCAGGGATGATCTTTGATTATAGAATTGCCCCACTTGAAGGGCCAAATTGCGAAAAAATAAAAACAAAATTTTTTTTTTGATTGAATTGAATTAGTGATTAGAGAATTGCAAATTGGCTTTTAAAAACAGGGTGCTAAAAGAAGGAATTCAAACCCAAGGGGGGTTAATTACATTAATTGTCTACTCTTTTGAGGATTCTGGAGATTGGTTGGTTCCCCTTTAGTGTGGCAAGACTGTGCTTTTTTTTCTTTTTTGGCTTTTGTTTATGTTAATCAAAGAGATTGAGCTTCTTGACCAAAGAGCTTTCGCGGTTATTAAGAAAGTTACCCCGACATGCTCGTCGCTTTAATCCGTAAAGAGCTCGACGCGTTTCTAACTTATTCAACGGCTAAAACTTATCCTATTCAGGGCTTTCGGCGTAATTACAGCCCGTAGGAGAGTAGGAAAATGGACCGGCGTCATTTAGCGAACTCGATGAATTTAATGAAACAGCGAAAGGTAAAAGCCTCGAAGACGAAATATCCTCCCCCACCAAGAGCAGTTTGTGTGGAACGAATTCGTGGGTCGATCGCAATCAAATATCACTAGACCAGTTTTGTACTGATGTCAGAGCCTCGAACGATTGCGACCGATTGAATCCACGGTCAATAGTGTATGCATCGATTGTTTTCGCCTAGAAAATATGCCATAAATAAGATGGAACCCACACATGTTGCAGGCTGCAGCTATGGCAACAACAGCTCAACTCATAATAGAGAACCAGTTGTACAAGGTGAGCCGAGTCAAATTATTGCAGCAAAAGAACATCTTTCCCCAGGGAGTATCCCCCTTCCAGACACTAGCACCACGTGCAGCGCGTGACCGAGCACGTGCCCCTCCATTATGTGTCGGTGAAGCGTGTTTCCAGTTTGAATATGGCGATACAGTTATGTCTAACAGTTTTATAAAATATTAAGGAAGCAACGGTCAAAGGACGACAGTTTGGCCGAGTGGTCTAAGGCGCCAGATTTAGGCTCTGGTCCGAAAGGGCGTGGGTTCAAATCCCACAGCTGTCAACTTTGTAAATTATACTTTTTCTCCATTCTATTTTCACTTCTCTATCCTTTTTTTGTTTTGTTTGGAAGCTCTTCTTTTTTGGCCAGATTTTGTGGAAAGATTAATCTCTATGAAATTATCGATTTTCCTTGCTCGCTTCGAAAGAGAGATGCAAAAGCCAAAACATGTGTTAATTTTTCTTCGAAAAATGCTATGATGTACTGAGAAATCTTACTAACGTTTACTTGCTAAGTGATGTGGTCAATTTCAATTGAGTTTTGAAACAAGAGAAAAGCCCCTACATAAAATGATTGGCTTCTTTTAATATTCAATAAAAGATTAACACATCGCTTGATAAATGTTGTAAATTGATCTTAATATCTTTAGCATGTTACTACCTTTTCGCAGGGACCAGGAGATTAGATATAGTCATAAAAAGGATGCTTGGCTGATAAATAACAGGGGTGAGCACTAGTCTAAGGTAGACCTTGGAATCGGACCGGACCAGCACTACACGATCCAATTTACGCGGGAAACAATTCAGCCCTTGGGTCCCAAAAATTGAGAATCGGCACTGTGCAGTTTGGTTCCAGGTTCAAGATGCTAAAACGGACTGGCCAACCTTGGACCGAACCCATTTTAATTATATTTGTTATTTGTTTTGTTTTCAAGTGATTAAAATTTAGAGCAATCTTTTATGAAACAAGGAATGAAGCTCAATAGTTCATGTTTTATGTTACTTGTTTCGAACTTTGTATTGCTTATTTTATTTTACTTGTTTATCTTTTTATGGGTTATTGCTTTTGGCAAGTAAAGATTTTTGCTATTGCTTTAGCTTTGGTTTTGCTAAACTAAGGGATGAGTTAGATAATACCCTATTGCTTTAGATTTATGTTTGATTCTTAATGGTATTTGACTTTTTGCCGTTTTATTTGTAAGTATCGTAGTTCTAAATATTGTGTTGATAGATATGCCATTTGAAAAAGTAAGTTTGTCCAGGAAATACAAAAAAATGAAGCCAAAAAAAAAGGATTGGCTGCTTCCCTAGATATCCTTGAAACTGGACCGGACCAGCAGGGTTAGTCCAAGGTCTGTTTTAGAGTCTACAGGGTCAATTCTAGATTCCAAAATCTAGGAACCAACCCTATGCGAGTAAGTTGGGCCGGGTTCCAGAGTTACCAACCATGAAACTTGAAATCAACTTTGAAACTGCTCACCTCTAATAAATAACTTATTTCTTAGTTTTCGACCCATTAGTCACTACGAATGCTCCTGAACAATTTAATGGGATGGGTCTATATATCTATCTTTTGACTTGAAATGAGAGCGGGTTTGAAAAAGGATTTTAAAGTGTTTAGGGTTGGGCCAAAAGGGTCTCTTCGATCCCCCCCCAAAAAAAAATGCCTATTTCAATTTTAAGAGGGTTACGATATCGTCCATCCATTATGTTCCATCCCCAAAATCATTGCTCTTCTCAGTACAGCTTCGAATTTCATAACAAAGGGAAAAAAGAAGGGTCCTTGATTTTTAGAGAATTATTGCAAATAAAAAGGGACATATTCTTTGCTTCCCCATGAAACAATCGATCAGGGGAAGCAAGTGATCTCCACTTTGGTGTCACACTTATCTTCTTCTCTCTCACCTATCCTTTTTGTCTGCCCTAGATCGAAAATAAGAATAAAAAATCATAAAAAGAGCTATTGGAAAAGGTAAAGACGAGGCTTAAATAAAAGGGAGAATATGTGAAAGATGCCAAAGAGGGCGGTGGTGGCTTCATTCTATGGCTATTTTTGGTGACGATTTGGGCATCTTTTGTGCCTCTCCTACTTTGCGTATAAAAGCAGCTGGGGTTCGGATTCTCCACCATGCAACCTGTTCATTTACACTCCTATCCCTCCCTCTTGCTAGGGTTTGTCCCTAATTTACTCCTAAGTAAAGGGGTCACATTCATGCAAACCTATTATTTCATCTTATATCAGAATCGAGGTTATATCCTGAATCAGTTTTCACCCACCTATGCAAAAGGCCTCTTGTTTATCTAATGAAGTTTTTGCCCATTTACGATATTCGCTTGCCTTGGGAGATCATAGCGAACAATGCTTTTTGCTGGCTACTCGATAATGTCCAACCAAAAGTAAAAATAAAAAGCAAAAAGCAAATTCCGACGCTGAAAAGTCCTAATCATCTAGTTGACTCCTATCTAATAGAACAAGACTTATATCGTGTTTCTAAATTACACACGCAAGTCCATGCATGAAGCCGCTAAGCTAATCTTATGAGAAACTATCAGTACTAGAGACTACTTATGATTCGACGACATGTCACGTACTACAAATCTCGATGTATTTTAACTAATATTGCCGGAATTTATCAATTTATTGTGAAGTTTCGATTCATGAAAAGAAACGGATAACTATTTCTCGAATATTGCAAAAGAGGGGATAAAAAATTTCAAACCAGATTTTGTCTTTCCCACTGTCTAATTGGGAGCTATATTGTCATGTTTACTCTTAGGTTATGATCGTCTTTTCAAAATGGGAGGTGTGCAAAAAGGGTATGTTTGGTCACCTAATTAAAGAGGCCTTGCTCATCTTTTTCATGCCTCTCTTTGATCCCTCACCCAAGCATAAGTAACTTTATGGACCTTCCCATTCCATATATAAGTTCTTCTGCACCCTCACAACCAGAGAGAGAGAGAGAGAGAGAGAGAGAGAGAGAGAGAGAGAGAGAGAGAGATGGAAGAACAGGTTGAAATAGTAGGGAGAGCGTTTGTGGATCACTACTACCATCTCTTTGACACAGACAGAGCCTCTCTCTCTTCTCTCTACCAGCCAACCTCGATGCTGACATTCGAGGGGCAGAGGGTCGTGGGAGTGCACGACATCACCGAGAAGCTCAGCCAGCTGCCCTTCGATCAGTGTCAGCACCTCATCAGCAGCATCGACTCGCAGCCCTATTCCACCAACGGCACCGCCGGCATTGTGGTGTTCGTCAGCGGCAGCTTGAGATTGCCCGGGGAGGAGCATCCGCTGAGGTTTAGTCAGGTCACGTCTCTCTCGCTCTCCTCTATGCTCACGCGCGTGCACATAGTCCGTGAATTGACGATGGACCTGTCTTGCTTCTGCAGATGTTCCATTTGATTCCGTCGCCAGCAGGGAGCTTTTTCGCGCAGAACGACATGTTTCGTCTGAACTACGGCTGAAATTACTGCAAATTTGGAAGTGTAACTTTTGTGAAACTAACACTGATAAAAAGGATGTCCATCTATTCATCTTTCTTTCTGAAATACAAAGAAAAATTTTATGGTAAGTTCATATCAGACTAATGGGCTTGATGCGGTCGACTGGCCCAACATATATGATGACCTAAGTACAAACCTTGCAGGTGCTGCGGAAATAATGTCTCGGGCTTATTGTACCCTAAAGTTTGGGCCAACCCAACAATCACTTGTTCTTGATACATTTTTTTTCTTCCTTTCTTCCTCTTTTTCCTGTTATTATTTGGTGTGGGAGTTTATTAGTTATTTGATTCAAAACCACATTGGTCCTTTTTTCGGGACCGCAAAAATCACGGAACAAGATTGATTTACAAAATTGGTTTGCTAAGCGATGTGGTTGTCTGTTATTGGGTGTTTAAAGTGGCTCGCTTGCGTAAATGTCTCTTGAAATCCGCCACGTCACTTAATAAATTAATTTTATAAATGACTCTTAATATGTCTAGCATTGTGATGGAACTCATACTTTCGGAGCCCGAGCACAAAGTCGGCTTTAGTTTTGCGACATATGAAATAACCATCGGGCCATAACCTTAAGACATACTTGACATGGTTGGCCTCTAATGTCGGAGAAAGGTAAGGAAAGAGCATGAAATCTTGGTCGATTCAGATAGGAGTAGAATTTGATCATAAGTATATGCCCGGGCCTTATATTTTTTTTTATAAGAGTAAGGGAATAGTTGAACCATAAGTTGCGGTGCTTAAACTTAAAGAAGTGCATGTTCATGGAGGAGAGGAGGCAGTAAGCCTCACTTTTGTCTAGGGTGTACCGACTATTAGTCATTGGACACGTTTTGTGTGAGTTCGATAAGGCTGTCGATTCGTGTTCAAGTGTCGAATTCCGGTTATAAGTTCATTCCAATTTTTTTGTAATTGCAAAATATGAACTCTAATTTTGTTGAATGTACCAAAAGTTCGATGTGCTTTGAATTTAGTTAAGTTCATTCTCTTAAATAAGGATTGTTAATTTCGACACGAGAAGACACAACTTGACACGTTTATTAGTGATGAACTCCAAAATTCTGAATTGAGACTAATTATTAAGACCGGTGTAATCGGATTTGGGATTTTGAGTGAGGCATCGATTGTAATATCCTATTTCAATTTCTTAGAGAAAATGTCCTCTCTATCTCCACGGGCATAGTCTTACAACCGAATCACATAAATCTTCTAATGTGCATGTTTTCGGGCTGTGTTCTTTTCTCTACTCCCTCCAACTAGGCTTATAATTCATGGAACTGGTTCCAAATATGAATATCGCCCATGTCGCATAAGTTTGTTCCTTGATTAAAACCCATAAATCGAAGATGTCTTTCTACAGTAAGAGCCACTAGATTAGCCATGCCATGAAAGTTGTGGAAAATGGTAGATTGATTAGAGTTTCCAACAGGTTATAGAATAGAAAATAGACCAATTGGGAATCCAGATGCGTGGCCACAGTTTGAGAGCTATTTCCAATCAATCTATTTTGAGGACACGAAAGCATGTGTCCCTCGTAAAAATGCAATGATTAATGGAGATGGGGTCGTTGTATTCGCCTCCATCATTAGGGTTTAGACATTCGTTGCTTGTCCAGCAATTAAATCCTTGATTGAACTTGTATAACACAGAATTTCTTGAGTCTAACTTCCACCTAAAGAAACAATTAACGAGAAAATTGACACTTAAACTAACCTCAGTTTGGGGAAAAGTACTCCACCCATGATTGATCATAGTTTTGAAAAATCTAATCTATCCCTTCATGCATGAAAACTTTGCCCAAGACAAAATCTAAACTATGATGTACGTAACACGCAACGTACTGGGGTAATATCATCCCCTTGATCAAAGGAATGCCCACCCCATCTGATGCCTACCACCTATAATCATATACCAATTCAGTCCTAAACTTTTTGATTTTGTCAATTTAGTACTAAATCTTTGCGCGGAATTCCAGTGTAGTCCTTCCGGTCAATTTTCGTCAAAAATTGCTGACATAGAGGCCTAATCATCGCCGACTATTCTACATAGCGCATGGCCATGTCGGCAATTTCCGACAAAAATTGACCAAATGGGCTACTTTGGAATTTCGCAAAGGTTTTGAATTGAATGGAAAAATTTGAAAAGTTTATAACCGAATTGATATTCGTATAATATGTTTATGACTGATTAGACATTCACTCGGAAAAAAAAAAAAGTACAATAACCATCACCTAACTTCGACGGGGCAAGCACTAGCCATCCTCAGAGATGACCACCAGCACAACCTCCGTCTTCTCTATTGAGTCACCCTTCCCAACCTGCGTCCCTTGACCACCACGTCTGCACCTTCTCCGACGCTCTCCGACGCTCTCCTCCATCTCTTTCTTCCTCACCACCTGCACACTCAACCCTCCGCTTGTATGCCTCGTCGTTGTGACCTCAAAGCAAGATCGATCAGAGATGATCGATATCGATTTAAGATCAACAAAACTAAACCAGTTAAAGGTTTCAAGAACCAACCCAGATCGAGACTCAATCTGAGGTTTATTGCCATCACTATCATCGACGTCGAAAAGAGAGAGAGATGTGTTCGGATTGGTGATTAGGCAAGTTGGTAGCGAACGACATTTGGATACATGAGACAGACATCGATCAGTGTTTTGGATGGACACGATATGAAAACATGGGAATGGCGATGGGCCTCCCCTTCTCCGATGACACACTTGATCGGAAAGTGACATTGACATGTTATATGAAGACCATGTAGGCAAATCAATTCTAGAGTATTTCATCAAGTTAACACAAGCGTCGAAAGAAATAGTATCACGGATATAGTATACACTAATGCCATTGCCAAATAGAATTGATGATTTAGTTCTACTCAATTCGAAGGCTTTTGTGCCCTACAGTTAAAAGGCAATTGTAGGGAATAGTAATCAATATTCGAAGGATTTATGTTATAAGTAGGGCAAAATCGTCTAAATAGTGCTAAATCTTTTAATTTTGCAAATTGAATTCTAAACATTTTCATGTTTTGCCAATTAGTCCATTAGACCAATTTTTACCTAAAATTGTTCACACTACGTGGCGCGATCAATACTGATGTAAATAATTTTCAATAATATTTTAATATTTGTTTGAATTATTTATCTGTTTATTTTTTTTCCTTTTTTTTTTCTTTCTTCCCTTCTTTCTCTAGCGGGTTGTCGAGACACAGCAACCGGCCAGAGGCTCACCCTCGTAAGTGGCTGGTGGGCGCGAGCTTTGCCAGAGGCCCGCAAGGTTCGCCCCCGCCAACCACTCACGAGGGCGATCCTTGCTCGCCCCTAGCATGGTTGAGGCCTCGCCATGGCTAGGCAAGGCTCAAACTCACCGGGGGCGGATGAGGCTTGCTCAAGGTCAACCTCGCTGGCCCTCACCTCTAGCCCTCAACTTTGGCCAGTCGTTAGCCATCACCAGGGCCCGGCGACCGGCTAGAGGAAGAAGGGAAGAAAAAAAAAGATAGAAAAGAAAAAGAAAATATTTAAAAAATTTTATTAAAAATTGTCCACGTAAGCGATTTTAGTCCAAAATTGGCTAAATGGACTCAATTGGTAAAACGTGAAAAGATTTATGACTTAATTGGCAAGATATAAAGTTTTAGGATTGAATTGGCAAAAGTGCAATAGATTTAGGATTTTTTGGATAATTTTCCCCTCTAAGTAGTTGCCTATCTATGTCCATATCCACATAAATGTTCAATCTAGTGGAATTCCTAGACAAGAAAGTATGGTTATCATATCGCCATCAGGGTCATTTGTCAATCGAAACTCCAACAGCAGATCCTACGTCATAAAGCCATCAACTTTCTTGACCTTTCGATACGAATAGGCGTCAATCTCCTTAGTCCGTCTTACCACCTTGCAAAGACTAGATCTATTTGGAATCGAGTTCATATAGATAACGCATGACAAATCATGAACAGGGCCATTTCGAAAATCACATACACAAAAGCATAATTGCAAAGGGTTTACCATGTGAGTTTTTTAATTTACGGTACGACCCTTCATCACAAATTGAGATCCCGAAAAATCCCGCATGTGGGTGTATTGAAATTATCCTCTAGGATCAACAGATCTGATACTTTGTGCAATTAATTAAATAGAAAATATCGGCCCCATGTTGACTGGCATCACATTGTATATGTTCTTGGTTACATTATTAGCCGATCGATTATGCAAGCAATGTTTTTCTTCCTTTTTGTATACTTCAATGGAGGTTGGAGAGAATGTGAAGATCCTTTCCACCACTTATTAACGTCAAGGTTGATTGTTGGGCGACCGAGAGATTGCCACATTGGGGGTAGTCAGCAAGATTTAGATTATGTTTCACCAAAAGAAGCAACACCTCCTCAACGTGCTAGCTACCATCTATGCCTATATAATCTAATATATAATGGAAAAAATCCGATACGACTAAGCATTTCTAAGCTACAAAAAGAGGAAAATTATTATCCTTTACACGACTAAGCGCACCATCGAGGAGTTGTAGAAGATCCCTCGAAGAAGTCGCAAGAACTTCAGTGCATTGGATCTTGAAATTCTATGCTCAGAAGCGTTGCACAAAAGAGAGAAATGACAAGTAAATTTTTATGTACTCTCGAAACATGTCATCTCTGTCCATACAGATCGATCATTATACGTGAGTGTTGCGAATTTCCTTACTAATTACATTTCAATATGGCAATCGACACAGATGGATGAACACCCGGTGCTCCTAAAGTATCTAAAAGTCTCTCCTTCGTCCATCCTTTGGTGCTCTATCGTTACAGAGCTAACAAAGCTATTTAAATAGCATATTCTAAACAAAATGTACATAATTACAATAGACAAAGTACACTAATTTACGAAATTCGCCGTGAGCAAGTTTTCTCGATCGCAAAGCCCTCTTTACTCTTACGCATACCATCAAACAACCAATGTAGGATCCGAAGTGAAGGCACGAACAACGCACACCCGTATTAACTAGTAGTTTTTTTTAACCAATAACAGAGAATTCAAATAGAAAATAATGAACTAATTTAAAGTATACATTTGATGTAGGATCCAAAAACAATGTATGCATCAACAGATATGCATGAATTTTTTTTTACCATGTAAAAGTATCTCAATCGCTTGTTTAAGAGGTTCATATGCTTTTTATTTACATGTGGTCTCTTTTCACTTATTAACTTAAGTTTTTGGGGTCTAACATTCTAACATGGTACCAAGGCCAAGTTCTATCCATGTTTATTTTGCGAGTGTAGCCCCCCACGCCTCAAATTCCATCCGTCATTCCTAATCTAGCTTGCACGTGAGATCGAGTGTTGAAATATCTCATATCGCTTGTTTAAGAAGTTTATATGTTCTTTATATACACTTATTCTCCCTTTTCCCGTTAAATTAGACTTTTGAGTTGAACATTCTAAGACACCAACCACAGAGCATGCAAGTAAATGAAAATGCACCAATTTTATTTATCTTGCCACTTTATATATCTCGCGCTCACAAGTGTAAATGATCTAAGGATCCTGTAACCTTCTGCCATGAGAGTTTAGACATAGAGAGTGAGTTGTTCCAAGTTTCATCCAAGTTCCACCTAAAACCTATCCGTCGGAACAGGCTACTCATTTTTGGGAACCTAGAATCTACCATGTTATAGGTTCTAGGGTTGGTTTCAAGGTTTATTTGGGAACCAGCCAAATTATTATTATTTTTTCATTTTTAGTTAAACAAAATAAAAATGAATGCAACAACAAAAACACGTATTGTTGGGTGAGGCAGTGGCATGACACTGAGAAACTGAGTTGGAGTCATTTTCATTTCAAGCTGCCTCTGTTTTTGGAGCGCCATGTACAGTTGCCTTCATTAGAGCGCTTCGTCTGTGTTCTGCTATGACGACTCCTACTAACATAAGAAATTATAATAAGTTGGTCCGAAACTATGGCAGGTAGCAACTTTTGAACCATCAATGAGCGGAGGTGTAACAAGGATAATGGCAAATAGAGGAGGCTGGGTAAGATGGACTATGTAAGCAGGCTCATTAGAGCTGTGTGGGTGGGTTGTGTGAAAAAACTTCAATTATATCACTAGATATCATCTTTATTTAAGTTCCCAACTTCAAAGTTGAGGGTCACTATTGATGACAAACGAAATCATGGGTCAAAACTAAACTCATGTGGGACTGTCCCAGACCCCTAACTCTGCACTACAAAGTACAAACCACAAATATAGATGGCATTTTTCTTTAGTAATCCAGGTCGAGCTTGGCACTATGTGATGCTCAAAGTTTTAGAGCCTGGACTATTCTTTCTTTTATTCATGTTGGGTCTGTATGAATTGAAGCAGGAAATCATTGGTAACTCTTGGTGAGATGCGTACGTTTTTGGAAATTTGATCAATATGTTAACGCAACTCGGATGGGTTGATGCCGCCTACTTCTCAATGTAACTCGGATGGGTTGATGCCGCCTACTTCTCAATGTAACTCTTAGCGAGTGTCTAGTGGAGCTGATTCTTTATATAAAATCAAATTGGGTCGCAGATGCTTGCTACCCTAGAGTAATGGCCTGAAGAAGCCTGCATCTCTTGGTTTAACTTTTCATTTCATCCCTTTCCTATTCTAAGGCTTTGTCCGTTCCCGATTCCCGATTATTAGTTCTTGGTTCCCGGTCTGGTTCCGAGAACCGGAGATTCCTAAAAATGTGGAATCGGGAACCGGATCGGGTCTAATCAGAATTTAAAATCGGTTCAGTTCTCGGTTCTACCATGAAGTCATGCTCACCTTTAGACGTAGCAATAAACAAGGCATACCAATATTCCAAAAGAATGGAAAATCCAAGTTGCATTCATATTAGCCACAATTCAATACACTCTTGTAATCATGTGGCAGGCACGAAAGAATTAAAAATGGCTGCCGAGACAGAGTATATCCTGTCATCAAATCTTTATAAAAATAGAATAGGCTTATATGGTTGGATATAAATATCTTTTGGTAAGCTCTCTCTTAATTTTTCTTTTCCCTGAAAATGAATTTTCAACTATGAATTTTCTGGAATTTGCTGTTGACATATGAAACTTCGAAGCTATAGGAGAAATGAAGTCTTATTCATCCACAGCAAAGTTCATGATAAGCAAAAGCTGGCAAGAAGACTCATCAAACAACAATGTCCTATCAACCTAGGAACAAATATAAAAACGTTTGACCCTCTCATTGATTTCTTTTAGAGGAAGAAAATTGAGGAATTCATGACAAATGGAGGATCAAAATTTATCAACTACTAATCATCTCTTAATTCTCTCTTTACCTTTTGCATGATTGATCGATCAAATTTGCATCGATCCTAAGTCGATTGCACTTATCGCAATTTGGATTGTGTTGATCATAGCTTGTTCAAGTTTTCGAATTATCTTAATTTGTATGCCCTCAAAATAATAGTCTCGTGATTGGTTGTCCGTGTTTCTTACTATTACCCTTTTCTTTTTATTCTTTCATTTGTTAGTCACTAAACCAATTTTACCTTATTGTCCACATATATTGAACATGAGTTCATTCAGTTATCCATAGATCATATATATTATGAATTTTTCTAACGAGAGAATCATATTGAAAACATAAAAAATATTCCGAAGTTATGGAAAAAATTGCTAAAGCACAAATGTTATATCATCTAAGCTCTTGCGGCCTCTAATCGGATAGTTTAAATATGTGGATATTCAAGGATATATATACTTATCGAAGAAATTATTTTCTATTCGCAACTTGACAACCAAGCTTTTTGGCAAACAAACTAAAAATCCCTTTTGTCATTCGTTGATTTGAACTCTAGCTTTCAAAATTTCCCCCGTTTTTTCATCTCACAAAAAAATTAAAGATTTCAAAATTTTCCCTTTTCCAAACTTAGCCAAGGTGTCATGGTGCGATCAAAATTGGCACATATGAATACCAAAAGAGCATATAATTATACCAAAAAAATTAAGAAAAAAAGAAAGGTGGTCCTGCTGGTAATTTGGCCGTAAATATAGACTATAAAATTCGTACACTTATATTAAAAAATGGACAAGAAAACATAAAATTGCAAACTACGATGGGTCGTTGACTGTTCCAAGATTCAGACAACTGAACAACATCGGCCTCCACAATTCATCGATGAATCTGTTGTCGGTTTGCGCGGTTTCCGAGGGAGTTCATTAAAGAGCTTAAAGTACCAATAAGAAAAATAATGATAATAATAATAATAAGAAAAAAATAAGAAATAGAAAAACAAATGAATCCTATCTTTTGTGCTAAAACAAAAAATCACTCGAGTCTAAAGACATTCCCATCATGGCAAAACAGATCAACTTCATTTACTAACTAAATTTCACATTTATAGAATATATGTTGATCTTCGTATGAAAATACACGAATATTGTATAATGTTTATAACGTCAACCATCAACTCCATATACCATCATAAAAACAAAGATCTTAACAATAAGTGACAAATGTCACTCATTAAAGACGAATAATAGAAACAACAAATATATCTTTTTAACGATTTGACCGTAAATAAAAATGCCTAGAAATTTCGAAGATGGGAGCACAATTATAATCAAAGTTCGATAAAAGCACTTAGGTTATTGTTTTGAAATTTTATTTAAGGATGAGTTTAGGATGTGATGATTACTCTTTTGTAATTTCGAGCACATACAAGCTAGCATTTTTATAACGACAACACAGTTTTCTAAAACAAGTGTCCCTCTCATTGATTAGGTAACCACTTACACCATACTAAGATTTTCCAACTTGATTTTTCATAAGACTTTGTGATTAACTATTTTGAAATTGAGACTTCCTTAAAAATTCCAGACATAATACTAATAAAAACAGTAACAACGATAATCCTCCAAGTTGAGTGAGAAATCAAGAATTTTTGTAGAAATACTCTCTCTCTCTCTCTCTCTCTCTCTCTCTCTCTCAAGGTCTCTCTGTCACCAAACATCAAGCAAGGCACCTCCATCTGTATTTTAATGTCTGACTGACCTTTTCATCAATTCCTTCCTTCTTCGCCTTCACAGCCTTCTTTCCTTCGCCCCTCGTTTGGGAAGGTTTTCATGCTCACCCACCTTGTCCTCCATTCCTCTTAGACCCTCTCTCTCTCTCTCTCTGTCCAATTTCTTTTCCCTTTTTATCTTTTGAAGGAGAGACAAGAAGATAAGGAAACATGATCCAATTTCTTCATTATCTTCTCAATCTTGCATAGGCTTGACATCATTCTTCTTCCTTGTTTTGTTGGTGGCCCTTTTCTGGGTTCAATCTCCGGTGCATGCTCGCCATGCGCTGTTGACTTTTACAGAGAGGCTGTGCATTATCCCTTTGGTTTTCCATGAAAGGACACTGAGTAAGAACGATGGAAAATGAAGCCTTTTGGCCATGGTCGAAGGAGTTGGAGACAGACTCGCCTCGTTGCTGAACCTTGGCCCGCTTATTTTAAGGTAAAGCTTTGTGTTGGTGTTCTATGCATTTTCATGAGTAAAGTTTCCTTTTCTTGTCCTCCTAAACATGGCATCTGAACGTTTTCCCAAATTACGTCCCTTGTGGGAGATTCAGTAATAATCTGAGTTAATGAAGTCGCTGGAACATTCGAGTAAAATAATTGCAGATATGCTAATTTCATCTTAACTGAATGTCTCTGTTTTTCTTTGCTTTTTTCTTTTTCCAATTCGGTGACAGGGAGAGTAACTGTCTGAGGTTGGTCAGAGATAAATTAATCTCAATTTCGCTCTCCATTTTCTTCCTTGCAACTGCTGCATTGGGGCTTGCTTTGCTTGTTGCGTCTCCAATGGCCACCAAGATGAAAGGAATCTACAAAGGCTTCAAATACATCTCCCAAATATTTGGTAAAAATTATCACATCTTTCGCTCACATGGGTTTTCCTTGTCTTGTTTTTTTTCCGGGTCCCTCTCTCAAAAAGCGACGTTTTTTTAGCTTATTATGTCGATAATGCAAGATTGTATTTTGTTTGGATTCTTCTGGCACTGCTTTCGTGGTGGTGATCTGCTTCTGTTCTGCTGCAGTCGTGAAGGAGAGGGATATGGAAATTGGGTACCCAACAGATGTTAAACACGTGGCACACATCGGATGGGATGGTCCATCTGGGAGTGGACCCAGTTGGGTGAGTAAGATGATAGATAGGTGAAGCAACATTCGTTTCGCTTTCCAGCTTCTGGGTCCTTTTCCATTCCTCTGTTGAGCAATTTTTTCGAAATAATAAGAGAGGAGAACGCTTTGCTCATCGTTTATTCTAAAAGAATTTCTTGGTTATGTTGATTGATTCTCGTTTATGCTGTTGTATTGATGCAGATGACTGAATTCAAGAGTGCTCCTGATTTTTCCACTTCCCTCGGTACCATTGGTGATCCTGGTGACTCCAGCTCTGTGGCTCGTTCCACATGGTCCTCTCAAGGTTTGTTCCTAGAAAATCCTGTTTTTTCTTGTCTTTACAAGTGACTCGTTCACTGAAAAGAAAAATTTGCAACACTGTGGAAAGTGGGAAATAATCGAAATCTCAAGAGCTTCATGCCGAGTTTTTCTCTTCTCTTGTGCGTATGTTTAAGTCTAGTTGATAGAGTCATGTGGAGGTTCATAAACAGACAAGTATGAGTAGGGCTGCTTTCTTTCACGGGTCAAATAGCTCAGCCAGATGGACTTTCAAGGGCCTGTTACTAATTTAGTTATGTTATGGGGAAAAAGTTCTCAAGATTCTTTGCCTCCGAGTGCAAGAGTTTGGCTCTTCTGTCACGAGAGCATACTTCCTTCATTGAGGGAATCTGCTTCCTCTTGGCCTTGGAAATGTCTCCTGATTTTGATGGTTCACATGGCTCCACCATGTGCTTGTAAATGGTAGTAAGTTAGCTTTGATACATTGGGTTTATCATGGAAGTCAAGTCATTTTTTGTTTGCCCTAAAATCATGGTGAAACCAAAGTATATGATATAGACATTTGTGTAGTTCAAGTAAGATTCTCCATAGGACACATCAGCGCAAGTACATTGAAACCGATCTTCTTGACTAAGGTCAATTGGCATCAGCTTTAAAATAAACTGCTCATGACTGCGTAGAATATGGCAATGAATTAACTACGATGCTGATCCGCTGATCTTTACATTACATGAGTAGCACTTTTGTGTACAACCCACCCTCTTGGATAGCAGCACCATCAACATGACTAGCAGCTGCGAACTACTCGTTTGCTTTTGACTTCCCACTTCATGTATAACTTTTGTATCTCAAAGATTACGTTGGAAGCAGAAGTCATTCTGCGTGTATGTAATCACCCAACTGCTAGACGCTAAAATTTTCTCATCTTCAGTAGTTGGTTAATAGATGTGGTGAGGCATTAGCTCTTGTCGTGAACGTTAATGCTCATTGTCTTGATGTTAGCATGAACTTTTCTCTTGTAAAGGCTTATCAAAAATCATTGCAGTTAAAATTTTGTCATTCTACATCTCGCAAACTGATAGACATCTATTTCCAGTTATGATTGGAAAAATAGCAGCTAAGATATGTCCTGGTTCCTTTTAAAGAACCTCGTTGATGAAGATACTTGTAAGATCTGCAGATGTTGAAAAAGAAATTGTTGAATCTCTCAGATTCTTTAATGCCATAAGCACTTGTAGTGTTGCACATTCTGTCATATCTCCTGAAGTAAAGCGATGACTAATTTGCAAATGAATTGCCTTTCTTTATTTTGTTTCAGTTTTCACTTAAGTTTCTTGATTTCTACATTTTCCCCCTTTTTGCTGACATCCTTCGTTTTCTGGTAGATTTTGAGCAAATCATGGGACAGCAATCGACGTCCGAGATGTTCAAAGAAAATCTGCCAACAGATCTTCCGAATATCCCCAAGAAACAAAAGAGGAAAAAGAGCAAGTCGTCTTCATCCCCCAAGTCTTCATCCTCAACAAGATCCTCTCGAGCAGCAAAGTCGAAGGCTTCATTCTAGAAATGGATAAAACACCGAACCTACAACACTAGACCTGGTGGGGGTTAATATGACTAGGAAAGAACGACAATGCCCACTGATGTGCATAGAAGAACTTGCTTGTTCACTTTTTTCCGAGGATGTTTCCGATGAACAAGAGAATGTAGAAAGTCAGACAAGCTTGTGTACATTTGAACTCGACTTTTCTTTTCGATTTTACAGGGATGTTTTACAGGGATGTCGAAAAATTGGTGAGAGTGGAGTTTGGGGGAGAGGGAGGACAAGGGCAAGGGCATGACTGAGTTCACTGATAACAGTGATTTGAGGAAGTTTGCTATTGTTTATTTATATCAATCTTTTTTCTTTCTGTTTTTTCCACATTGTTGAGAGATTGATTCTTCACTTACGCTGGTGAAAGGTTCCGCAGTTGAAATTGTTGGCTTTGACTCAAACTTCAATTGGGTCTGATTCTTTGATCATTCAGGATAGGTTTCCAACAATATGAGAGAGATTTATCTCAAAATACTCACGGCCGTCAATAATATAGACATCAAACACGGTTCAATCTATGTGATCTACATCCACCGCTAGAACAATAACAAGAGTTGCGGTATAGATTGCAACCGTATTCGACTGATCAGCTTGGAGAATTCTCGACAAACTTTGATCTAATCTCGCAAAGAACTTTTCCAAAGACCCTCTAAGACGTTTAACCACCCTAATCTCTCTATTAGATTAGAATGACCATATATATTTGTTCAAACATTGAGAAAGCCCTTAATTAGGAACTCGATCTAATTGTTAATAAGCAGTCGCTATGTCGACTGGCCAAACGCCCCGCCCATCCTAGCCGAGCTCCCAAACCAATTAGTGCTGCCACCGGCGAGCCCTGAGCCTTCTCGTCCCGGCTACTAGATGCTGTCCGGGGGGTCTTTCCGATCCCTTCAAGCGTTCTCTTCTCATCCCTACTTCGTGGTTTTGTATTTCAAGCATTGCAAGTGCCTATTCAAGTTGGGTGTTCACCAAGTGGGCCAAAACTCAACAAAAGAGGGAGGGAGGAACAGAGCAATCCAGATGCCTATTTAAGTTGTTGAGTTGGGTCTTCACCAATTGGCTCCAAACTTAACCCAAAGAGGGAGGGAGGGTCTTCTCATCCCTACTTTGATAGCCTTCACGATTAAGTGGGTCAAATTTTTTTACGCAGAGAGAGAGAGAGAGAGAGGGGCAATATTTCCCTTTCATCCGTGCTTGAAAAGGGCCAATATTTTCATCCTGTCTCTAATTGAAGAAAATCGAATCTCTAATTGGTGGGTTACAAGTTATGGATATTGCCCACAAGTAAGCTAAACTAAAATTAAATGTGGGCATGCCCATATATGCAGCTTACCAATCAGAAGACCGGTTGAAGAAAACTTTCTTTAGACACGAATGGAGAAAAACACGGTCCTGGTGAAAATGGGTGATATAATCGCTCGTATGGAAATTACTTTGATAGCCTTTGGCGATTGAGGGGTCTTTTTTTTTTTTTTTTTGGGTTTTTTGTAAAGGTTAAGATGAATGGCACGGACAAAACTTAAGAATGGTAACTGTCACTTTATTATTTTTCACTAAACAGATGTTTATTTATGAGGTTTTTCGTAGAAAAAGAGGCATGATTCTCACTCGGAATATGATTTTGCAGCCCCGACTTTTCTGTGGCATCAAAAGGCACTACACTGCTCATAAAAAAAAGAGGCATGATTCTTGAAGGTGCCCTGTTTTGTTGTGTTGCATAAAAATGGCCTACTTTGGTACGAGAAAATTCTGGCCATACCTCAAATTTCTGTGACAATGTGGGCATGTGGCATGTTGGTTGTGATGGTGATGATGTAGAATTGATTGATTCGATTATGTGTGGTTGGAGACGTCTCCAACTAATTTAGATAAGCTATTCGATTTCACGCCCCTTTAAAGGATACGTTTGTTTATTTTTTAAAAATGACTTGTTGTATCTCTTGAAAAAATTAGTCAACGGAAAATGTTTTCATCATCGACAACTATTTATGCTTAATTATTTTCATTCATTCATTTTTATAATTGATACAAGTAATTATTTTTCGGGAAAATGCTTTTCAAATCTTAAGTTTTCCGGAAACAAACGCACCATAAATATTGATGATCGTTCTCATATAACGGTGATTATTACCAGCACGGCAGTCCATCAAAAACATGGCACCATCGAGAATTCGTTCATGAGCCTGTCGATTTCCCCAACATTGGTGCATGCATATCGTGGTGAAGTCAAGATCAAATTGACCCAAAAAGCATCATTCGGTATTTCCAAACGTTTTACGCGAGAATGGCCATAAAAGGGACAAAAGCAACAGATCAATCAACTCACGAGTTTCACGTTTCGCAATCAGCATTCGTCTTGGGCGAGGAACTCTCGACACGACGCTGCCGTCCCACGTTAGCCATTCCGACAGTGGAGGGGCACCAACTCACGGAGATAAAGTCAGGAAGGTTTCATTTTCAGACGACGGATGACGCGTGTTTCACTTTTACTTGTGTCCAACTAAATTCAATCTCCTTATATTCGATGACGAAAAGGGTATGAAGGATTTCGACTTCACTGGCCGTGTGAGAAATATTTTTCACACCCTATGTCAATCACTGGTTCATATGGTAGTTCTATCCTAATGAGAAATTTTTTTTCACATCCTATATCAATCGCTGCTTGATACGGTAGTTCTATCCTGATGGCCTAATTCCCTAAAATACCCAAACTTTAGATATAATCTCCCAAACTTTCATTTTCACTCTAATCCTAAATCTGCTCATGCGTCCTAAACTTTCCCTTGAATCTTTGGTATTCGGTTAAGAGGTAACATCATCAAATGAAGGGAATTTTCACTGCTGCAAGGGCCTCCGAGGCCTGTTCGTTCGATATACAGGAACGGCGGGCTCCACAGATGCATTCTTTATTTTAAAGTGCCTGTGCCCACACGCCTCGCACTCTCAATTCTCCATGTACCTTTGTTTTCTCCTGAGAAATACCTTCTAGATGTTTTACATCTTGGTGATCTTGAGATCAGGACGAGGACCGAGATGAAGCATTTTAAGGTCTTGCTTAGGACTCGAACTTCACAGACCGTGTGAGAAAATATTTCACATCCTATATCAATCCCTGCTTGATATGGTAGTTCTATTATAATGGCCCAATTCCCTAAAATACCCCAACTTTAAATATAATCCCCCAAACTTTCACTCTAGTTCTAAATCTGCTCACGCGTCACAAGATCACAATTAGTTTCTTCAAAATTATCGGTATCAGGGCCAGTCACAGTTCCATTATCAGAACATGCATCATCATCAATACCCCTATCTTTATACGGAATAACAACAGCTTCCTAATGTTGATGATCTCAAAGAAACAAATGGCGATTTTTGGACGCGTTGGCAGATTGGAGAACTACCGTGAAAATTGAATTTCTATCTTTTAAACAAAACTATAAGCTCGGGGCAGAACTATGATTGCACCTAAAGTTGGGGGGGTTTTTAGGGAATCGGCCCATTTTATACGCGAGTTAGTAACTACTTATACCAATGGTGAAGCATGCATTTGGAGTAAGAAACAAAACAGTTGCGCATTATGTGTAAAAAGAACAAAAAAGGTGATGTAGAAAGAAATGTCGTTCAGGCCGGGACGAGCTTGACAAGTCGGGACGGAACTAGAAAGTCAAATTGATTAGGACGTGGGATGGAATGGAAAGTTTGCCATTAAGAGCCAAGGGCCATGCCAAACCACCATGTTTTGTAGTTGAGCTCGAAGGTCGGGTCTCGGAAACGATGATGTCGAACTTCCATAGAGGGAATACTCGAAAGTGATGAGATTCTGAGATGGTTCCTCCTAATGAATTTCCTATACAAACTGAGCCACCCATTAGTGATAGGTCTTGAGGTAGCAAAGAAAAGCTTTTGTGACCGCGCAAGAGTTAACTTTTCGTATCGACGAATTTTCGGATAAGGCTATATTTTGAAATCGTGGCGATTGTAGTATAGACACCCCATCTTATTCGAGATAATTACCAAAAAAAGTTATAAACCTATTGTACGGACGTCAATTAAGTCATATACAGTTTAATTTGATCAATTTAGTCATCACGTTTTGATGATTTGGCAATGTAATTTTTCCGGCTAAATTTGGCTCGAAATCGCTAACGTGACGATCGAGTCGGTAGAGGCAATTCTACATGGCACGGCCGGCACAGATGTGTACAATTTTACAATTTTTTTTTATATATTTCATGAATTTTTTTCCTTGTTTTCATTTTTTCCCTTTTCTTCTCTTTCTTGACATGGACCGCCACATCAGTGATTTTTTACCACAATTGGCCTAAAGGATTACAATGGCAAATCTTTAAAAGATTTATGACTAAATTGACAAAATTTAAAAATTTAAAACTAATTTGACTACTATATAATAGGTTAAAAACTTTTTTGATAAGTTTTCCTTACCTTATTTGCGTCATTTCGGTGTAAGTACTCGGTACTTTTGGCAGAAGCTGGGTACAAATTCATGACTAATGAGCTCCACAGATGCCCTAGTTTCTTTCTAGAGTGTGACCCGCGGAGTTTCTTCCTTTAAACGTGGAACACTCCAATATCATGTCAGGAAAAACACTTTGGGCGGTCCTAACTTCGTCTACGTGCATACAGAGAAGAAGAAGATGGGATCCTCGTACTCGAATGTTTTGGAAGATGGTGTCCTCTCATTGATCTTGACAAATTCTTTTCCTCTCTCTCTCTCTCTCTCTCTCTCTCTCTCTCTCTCTCTCTCTCTCTCTCTCTCTCTCTCTCTCTCTCTCTCTCTCTCTCTCTCTCTCTCTCTCCTTGAATAGAAAGATAATGTAAAACATTATTGATTTACCTAAATTGAGGCATTTCATAGAACGGGAGTATTTTATGGACCCGATATGGTGCACATAAGATGAGTTTTATTGTAAGAAAGATATAGGACATTTGTGTCATCTATCTAGACGTTTTCTTAAGAATATTACAACTCAATTCCCAAAATATTGACTGTATATATCACGAGAAAAGTCTGTACATGAAAATCGTATAAGTTGTCTTTGTCGACCGCTTAATAAGTGTCCCCATGTGGATTTCACATGATCCGATGATGCACATGAGCTTAGTCTGATTGCACCCGATGTGGCTAAGTATCTCTTCATTGTTCTGACGTTTATATTCATGAAAATGTTCTATCGTATGGCGACGTCCTCGTAATATGTTTGGAGAAGTAGAAAATGAAAGGAATATGTTCACTGAAAGTCCTAAAACTTATCACGAAAGTGCATTTGAGTCCTAAAACTTGCAAAAAGTGTAATCAAATTTTAAAACTGTCAAATTAGTTCAATCGAGTCCTAAAGTCAACTCCGTCAATTTGGCTTACAGAAAATGTTGATGTTGCTTTTTTATATATTTTATCCTATGTGGTGATGACGTGGATTTTTTATTATTATTTTAACAAATTTTATTTAAATTAAATTTTAAAAATAAGCTATATATATAAAGGAGGAGGAGGAGAAGTCAGGCGGGGAGTGCTACAAGCACTCCTGCCACCGCCGCCGCCCCACTATCATCGGAAGGGGTCAACGAGGGTGGGCAACGGCAGGCGAGGGGTCACAGCCCTCGGCCAAGTCTGTGGGCGAGGGCATCGGAAAGGGTTGCCGGCTCCTGGCCAGGGCCCGTCGACCCCCACTTGCCGTCCCCCACTCTCAATGGCCCTCCCAACGATGGTGGGGCGACAGTAGTGTTTTCTGTTAGTAAGTTAAACGGCGTTAACTTTAAGACTCGATTGAATCAATTTGACAAGTTTTATGACTTAATTGCACTTTTTGCATGTTTTATAACTCAAATACACTTTCCTGATAAGTTTTAGGATTTCCAGAGAACATATCCCAAAATGAAATGACCAAAAATCAAGATGCATAAACATATGATGCTTTGAAGTTTGAATGTGTGTGAAAAGTGGGACAAAGAAGGAGAGAGTGAATGTAGCTGTTCGAATTAAACGAAGAAGAGTGGAAATGGGAAGGAGGAAAAACAATCTCCGATTGATTTAATAATATTCAAGCAAGGAGTCATTAATTATCATTTTTCAATTAACGAAAGTACATATTATCATTCTTCCAAAACTTTGGACAAGATTTTTGAGATTGAAAAGATAAGGCAAAAATTTCTAAATGACCCTACATATCCTGTTCTTTGTAGATTTTGAAAGATTTTAAGTGCTCAACGTATGAAGAAAAAATATATAAAATAAAAGTCACACCTAACAAATAAGCATGCCATTCTTTTTTGGAGTACATAATATTATATATGTGGAGGTCCGGCTATCTAAAGTCTCAGTTTATATGCAGTTTGTGAAATTTGAATGAGAGATCTCCTGAAGTGACGCTCCAACCAATTAAAACAACCCTAAGAGGTTGATACATTTCCTTCTTAGTTGTCCTAAAAAGTTGAAATTGCATTATTAATACTTTAAACTTTGGAAGATATCTAACATTAAGGGTGAGGTTGATACATTTCCTTCTTAGTTGTACTAAAAAGTTGAAATTGCATTTATTAATACTTTAAACTTTGCAAGATATCTAACATTAAGGGTGTCAACGAGCTGGTTCGGTTCGCATCTCCACTGATATCTACCCCGATCCCGACATGAAGGGTGTATGTTTTTTTGTGACCCCACCCGCATAGAACCCAAGCCCCCCCAAAAAAAAAGTTAGGATCGGGTCGGGTTATCTTCCAAGCTGCGTACACATCCTTGATTGTCTCAGCCCAAATATTAGCGACACGGTCCAACAACATTCCCACATGTTCAATTCAACTCAGACGTAAATTCTTTTCCAACCCTTTGACTTGGATTTCCACCGGATAATGTATGGCGAAAACGGGATGATAATGCAGACACATGGCGTGAAAAATTTGTCGTCTTTGAAGCTGATGTCCTGTTCTTCTTCAACCAAGAATGTAAAATATCTTAAACTTCCTCGTGCTTGCTCCACTCTTTACCGATGCATTTCAATGATAATTTCATGGCATATTCTTTGATATGTTGGCTGACCAACCATGACGAATGGCCAAATGTTTTCTTCAGTTCTTACACCTTCGCAAAAGCAGACTGCAGATGCATAGAAATATAGTACACGCAAACGGGGAACAGGTTATACAAGTGAGATAATGAGTCTTCAAGATGGGGAAAAATGTCAAAAAAGTCCTAAACTTTCTGTATTTGTGCTAATTTAGTCTTAAAAAATTTTTTTGTGCCAATTTAATCATAAACATTTTGAACTAGTGCCAATTCAGTCCTTCTGGCTAAATTTGGCCGGATTTTGCTGACGTGAATAATTTTTAATAATATTTTCATATTTTTTCGATTTTTTAATTATTTTTTTCTTTTTTTCTTTTTCTTTCCTCCTCCCTTCTTCCCTTTGCCGGTGACCGGCCACCGGCCATGGCCAGGCGGGCTGCCCTCACCTGGACGAGGGTCACCGTCACCCGGCCAAGCCAGGCGAGGCCCGGCGTGGCCTGGGCGAGCCCTAGCTAGGCTGGGCAAGCCCCGGCGAGGGCCGGCCTCGTCAGATCTGGCCTGGGCGAGGCCGAATCCCTCCTGCGCGAGGGCGAGCCGTGGCGAGGGCTCAAGCGTCACGCTGGCCTGGGCAAGCCTCGCGCTAGCCGGCAAGGGCGAGCCTTGTCCAGTTTCCAACGAGCCTCACCGTCGCCGTCGCTGGCGAGGGTGACCCTCGCCAGTGGCTGGCGGGGCTTGCCAGAGGCCCCCTAGCCTCCAGTCGGTCACTGCCGCCGAGATCGGCTGGAGGAAGAAGAAAGGAAAAAAAAATAGAAAATAAATAAATCAATAAAAAAAATATTAAAATATTATTAAAAGTTATCCAAGTCATCGCCGGCGATGCCACGTAGATCAGCCGGCGTCCACGTCAGTAAAATCCGGCTAAAATTAGCCGGAAGGACTAAATTGACATAAAGATAAAAAGTTTAAGACTGAATTAATACAAAAAAAAAAGATTTAGGATTAAATTGATACTAATGTAAAAAATTTAAGACTTTTATGACACTTTTCCTTTGAAGGTTAAACGTTTCACGTGTATAGCCTGTTAAACGGGGTCTTCAAGATGACCAGGAACAGGTTATACACGCAAAAGCATCTATCCTGAAGACTCGTTCAGGAACAGGTTATACACGTGAGCAAACATCTCCCGTGTTAAACGTTTGATTCTGGTCATCTTGAAGACTCGTTCAGAGCTCGGCCAGGAGTGGATAAATGCTTACCTGGAAAAGGAACACTTTTAACACGTGAGATGTTTGCTTCCGGCCGTGTGACCCCATAAATAGGAGCTTTGAGGCAGCACCTGAGGATGACGACAATTTCCACATTGCTTTGGTTTAAGGCCGTTCCTTTGAACGAAGCTCAAGTTTTGCTCGAGCACAATTGATGTATGTGAAAAATGAATGCCTGTTGAGGCGCTGAGAGAGCAGCATTGATGACGAGCATTACAATTTGGCTATAAACGCCGAGCCAAGATGGAGAATTTGATGAATTTATATCTCGAGTTTTGAACCAGCGTTTTTAATTTGGCTGCTTTCGGATGAGGGGCTCCCGGCAGCACAAATAGAGAAATAAAGAAGGCCACTAAAAGACAAAAAAGGGTTATATTTGCTTTCGTTTCTACATCCTGCAGAAGCCGGCAGAAGTGGCGTACGAAAAGTGGACTCTCGCCATACGTATATTTATACGTTGCTGATCAGTAAAAAGGGTTCTCTTTTGAGCGAGCCGCCCAAGCCGAGAGTCGTCCAGGAAGCCATCAGAGAAGAAGCGCCGCACGAGAACAAAAGAAAAGAACGTACGGATGTTCTTGGTTTCGATCGTACGATAGCGTTTTGCTTTGGGCTTCAACACGCACGCAGTGATTTGTGCAGTGAGTTTATATTTCGTCCAATTTAGTTGTTTATTCGTAAATACTTTGGGTTTAAGCTTAAATTTAAGTGTGGAAAACGCTATAGTAGAGTATTTGTTACTGGCTCTCCCCATAGATGTAGGTACCGATATTCGGACCGAACCATGTAAATCTCTGGTGTCATTTATCGTACCTCGTTTATTTATCTGGTATTTTCGCATTGACTTAATTTGCAAGACCTTATCGTTTCCGCGTTATATTTCCAACAGTAAAAGAGCCTATCGCATGGGGCCTTAGAATCTTGAATCCTGGATAATAACATGCATCGATGAATATGGAAATTTATCCAAGCGAATCGCATTCCGTAAACGGCTCATCAGATTCGAATTTAATGGGCGTTTTTTTTTTGCGATCAATCCACGAATGTACGGTGTACACACCACTGCCCGTCAGATCAGCTAAAGGGATGAGGCCAGATCACGGAGAGAGGCCTCTCTTTTCCGAGCGATCATCGGTGAGCCAGTGCATGTTCTAAAGCTCACGTTTTCTCACGTTTTCACGTTTTCTCCTCCGTTCCTTTACGAGTGTTGTCACCGCCCACCTCACAATCACCTTTGGCTCGTGACGGTGAAACAGTCGTGCGCAATTCGTCGAGAGCATGCACGCGCCTTCTTCATCATGCATGCACCAAGCAAGTCCTAGCCACGGACTGAGACTCTCGGAAAGAGACCGCAGCGCCATCCACTTATAAAATACACACGTCCACCAGCTTTCGTGAACCTCATCATTCGTTCACGTAATAACTCCCAAGCTGCTTTTACTTTTTCACTCTTCGAATTCGTGTTCTCCATTCCATGGCTGCAACCATCAAACCTCATCTCCTCCTCACCAACGAAACATCATTTGCCTGTCCCAAGCAGTCGATCTCGAGCATGAAACGAGCTGAAAGTAACAACTTCGCGGCTCAAGCAGCTGCGAAAAGCGGTTCGAGAGCTTTGATCGTGGAGAGGCCGTCGAGTGGAATCGAGTTCGACGCGGTTGGGAGAAGAAGAGAGAGCAGAGGCAAGTTTGGGATTTACGGAGGGAAGTTTGTGCCTGAGACGTTGATGAGTAGCTTGGGCAAGCTTGAAGCTGACTTCAACTTTGTTCTCCGTGATGCTAAATTTCAGGTTTGTTTTTTTTTTTTTTGGTCAGAAAATTTCAGGTTCGTAAGAAGACAATGTTTCTGCATGAGGTCCTTACCAAAAAAAAAAAAAATGTTTCTGCATGTCAAGAAACATTAGAATTTCCAAAGAAAAGAACAACCATGTTTTCCTCCTATCGTTATTGCACTTTTGTCAATTCAATACTAAACCTTTTAATTGTGCCAATTGAATCTTGAACTTTTTCACGCTGTGCTCATCCGGCCAATTTTTGCCGGAAATCGATGACGTGAACGCCGGTCGTCCTACGTTGGCACGGCCGACACTAACATAGACAATTTTTAAAATTTTTAATATTTTTTCGAATTTTTTATTATAGGCAAGGGCTAGCCAACCCTAGCCGGCCATTCGAATTTTTCATAGCCCTTGTCAACAACGAGGGAGGGTCGTGGCCCTCGCCAAGCTCAGCCACGTAGGATGGCTGGCGTCAACGTCAATGTTAGCGATTTCCGGCCAAAATTAATCAGATGAACTCAATTAGCAAACATGAAAAAGGTTTAGGACTTAATTAGCATGATTTAAAGGTTTAAAACTGAATTGACAAAAGTATAATAGGTTTAAGACTTTTTTGGTAATTTTTTCCTTTTTTTTGTGATGGGTGGCCACAACTATGGGAGAGCAATTATGGTTATCTAGGTAGATGTATGAACGTCACACATATTATTTGAACTGCGATTGACAAAATTGTAGGCGGAGCTGGCGACAGCTCTAAGGGACTACGTTGGAAGGGAAACACCTTTGTACTTCGCGGAGCGGCTCACCAACCATTACAAGAACGAGAATGGAGAAGGACCGGACATTTACCTTAAAAGAGAGGATCTCAACCACTGCGGTGCACACAAGATGAACAATGCCATCGCGCAGGCGATGATGGCCAAGCGCATGGGCCGGCAAAAGGTGGTGGCGGCGACAGGAGCAGGCCAGCACGGCGTCGCGACCGCCGCCGCGTGTGCTAAGCTGTCTCTGGATTGCACCATCTTCATGGGTTCCGAGGATATGGAGAAACAAGCTGCGAACGTGTTTTTAATCAAGCTCCTAGGTGCTCAGGTTAGCATATTCTTGCGTGAACCGGTTTCGTAAATCGATATTAGCTTTTACGCAAGTTGTCCTGGATGGATTTCTCAGATAAATTTGGAACTTTAAGAGAGTGGATTGTTCTAGCAAAGTTTTCTTTGAAAACGAGCAAGTGGAACCGTCCAATGAAACATACAAAAACATTTCAACTGAGCATTGGCTCCTTGGTTAGACCCCATCAATTTGCCACCAACATCAACCAACCAATGAGTTGGAAGTCACAAGACCCAATTCAATCTTCCCACAACGTTCAAACTAGGGTTGATTTTGCAGGTGACCCAAGTGGAGGGGAGCTTCAAGGATGCAAGCTCTGAGGCCATAAGGCAGTGGGTGAACGACTTGGAGGGAAGCTACTACCTGACAGGGACGGTGGTGGGTCCACACCCATGCCCAAGCATGGTGAGGGAGTTCCAGTCCATCATAGGGAGGGAGACGAGGAGGCAGGCGATGGAGAGGTGGGGAGGGAGGCCGGACGTGGTGGTGGCGTGTATCGGGAGCGGCTCCAATGCGCTAGGGATCTTCCATGAGTTCATTGGGGATGAGGATGTGAGGCTGGTTGGCGTGGAGGCTGCTGGGTTTGGCCTGGACTCGGGGAGGCATGCGGCCACCCTGGCCATGGGCCAGGTTGGGGTCTACCATGGAGCCATGAGCTACTTGTTGCAGGACCAAGAAGGCCAAGTTCTTGGTGCCCACTCGGTTGGCGTCGGGTAAGATTGCTCTCCATTCCGACTTTCATGCTCTCCATTTCCGACAAGTAACGAGAAAAATAGGAAAGAACCAAACCCATGATCATTCATATCGTCGACTGCAATTACCAGGCTACAGTATCCAGGAGTCGGCCCGGAGCTGAGCTTCCTCAAAGACACAGGAAGAGCAGAAATTTATACCGTCACCGACAAAGAAGCTCTAAATGGTAAAACAATCGACCCCACACCACATTCTTTATGAAGCCGCGAAAATGAAAAACGATCCTCATAAGTTCATGTGATATGTTGTTTTTTGGTTGCAGCATACCAATTGCTATCCAGATTGGAAGGTATAATCCCAGCAATGGAAGCTGCTCACGCATTGGCGTATTTGGAGAAACTTTGCCCGACTCTCCCCGATTCCACAAAGGTTGTGGTGAATTGCAGTGGACGAGGAGATAAAGACGCACCTTTGTTCTTTCAACACCAACCCACCCTCAACGCACAAAACTAGCAAGCCGTATAGAAAGTGTAAATGTAAGATTGCGTGATCTCCTTGTCAATGTCATGGCCTTTAGGATTTGGAGAGAACCCGACCGCAGTTATCTCATAATTTCTACTGTACAACTATAATCCTGTATGAACACTGCCGTTGGTCTAAGTGCTCCAAAGGCATAAAACGAAATCAACACTAACCATTGACAATCACATTGAAGGAGCAATCATCTGCTTCGCGCGAGATCTTTCCAAACAAATCTGAAAACGTTACTGGTCATTGCCTATATCAAGTTAAGCATCACCATACCGGCGACAAAATATAAAATCATGAAGTTGATTACTAAGCCACATGATTCAATCAGGTGTCGCTTCCCTCTGGGGACGGATCTACTGATAAAAGATAATAAGCTCACTAGTTTGGCGAACAAGCCAATACTAGATATTCCAAGCATGAGGAAAAGAAAAGAAAGGAAAAGCTACCCTGCAACTACCAAATGACTCCAACCACCAAAGAGGAGGGATTGCCTCCCATTTTCTTTTGAATAACAATACTTTAACCCACAGAACTTTTCCATGAAATCCTCCAATACAATTAGCATTAAAAGATGTGGGCCGTTGTTCACAGTCTTCTCGTCGTCGTTTTGATTGTCACGATCTGAAAGGATCGTCATAAAGTAAACATTGCGAGATGATTGCGACCTTTTACTATGATTGCCATGGTACAACTTGAACTATACATGTACAAGATTGCTCAGCATGAAGCCTATCTCCCATGCTTCAACACTACAGTAGAATAAGATCAATGACCGAACAAACAGACGGCATTACAGAAGACAGAGAGACTGCTCTGATTAACTTCGCAATCGTTTTCTTTGACTACCCTCTTCGGCATTTCCCTGCACAGAGGAAAGCAAAGAGAAAAAAATGTCAAATTCCATTTCTTCACTTAAATCATAGTATGAACAGGTTATCAAACTTAAAAGAAATGTATCCAAAGTCTTATTGTAAGATGCAGCAGATCGACTGGTTATCACGGAAGATAACAGATACATATTTATGCATCTTATCACAGCATATAGGAAGAATTCCACTAATTGCATGCTGCTAACATATTCACACTCTCTAGCCACATCAAGCAAAAAAAATGTTATTCGAAGAAAAGAATATGAAGAGCAATTGCAGAACAAGCATCATCCTATCAATTGAAACATGAGCCGAATGATCATGGTTCGAGCATGGCAACAACATAAAATAGGCGAAAAGGAAAACCAATTTTCGTCAGGAAGGCAACTTACCCCTTCATCTCTGGAAAAATTTCCAGGGGATACTTCACTAGATTCCGACCGGCATTTAGCATGTACAATAGGACCTAACTGAGACCTATCCATTCCAGCAGTTGAACCATCAGGTGCATTCATGTATACAGCTCCTTTATACATCCATTCTTCTGTCTCATCACTATAGAAATCATCAAAAGGTTCCCCACACAATGCACATGCATTTTGATCTTCATCAGCAGGAACTGCCATTTCTTCATCGCTCTTCTTTTCTTCAGTGCTCTCAGCAGGCAAAAACCCAGGAACTGCCTCAGCTCCCAATGCCTCTGCGCCACTGAGCCACATGCTCGTACTTACAAACCATTTCCGTGAAGGTTTCTGCTTGCGATTCTTAGACATTCGGTTCTTGGTCACATGCCAGTCCATATGGCTACTGTGCTCTTCTTGAAACTTAAACCTCAAGCCACATGTCGTACATTGTCTTGGGAGATCGTCGTATAGAGCTCTTATTGCAGAATCATGACGAACTTTCAGAAGGTCCATGTTAAAATCAACACCAACAGAATCCTGGATATATTCAAAATCCATGTTTAACGTCAACAAACAAAAGATAGAACCAGCTACAAGTAAATGACATTTGAACTATTACCTGTACAGGCGTCTGATTCGTTACTGAGATCAACCCTTGAGCCACGAGAGAACTGATTAAACCAGAGTACCCACTTCCGCCTAAATTATTAGGTAGAGCTGCAGTGGGAATATGTGACATTGGTAATGAATGCAACGGGACGGGAGGAGGACCTGGAGGCAGGGGAGGCAAGGATCCACCCTGAAAATGCATCATGTTGTTTGGAATGTTTTGGATTGGTAAAGAAGATTGTGCTATTTGCAACAGATTTGCTTGCACTGAGGATACAATTGGACGGTGGCCTTGTCCTGTAAGCCCATAATTTAATCCAGGTGCTACCATATGAGATGACACAATTGCTGCAGAAGATGGGATAAGTTTTTCTTGAGCCTCCTGAATAGGGAGAAACTGAGGTTGAAATGGAGTATTTTGCACTTGGTTCTTTTGCTGATTCAGTGGCATGAACCCACCATGATTGCGTACTGATAACTTCGTAGTAGGATGTAGCTCCTTGCCATCCAACTTATCAAGTTTCTGTTCAACCATAAGCAAAGGGTGATTTGCACCTTGATTTGCAACAGTACTAGGACCTGAAATAATGACCGAGCCAGTAGACTGCTTCTGCAGGGGAAGTACAGGCCTAACAGGAAGGGAGTTAGACTTATGCACATTAATTGCAGGCCAAGTGCCAGTTGATGTGGGAAGATTGGCGGAATAAGTGGATTCAAAAGCGGAAGAATCCATCCTGGGTGGGATAGTCCTGTCAACTTGTTCAGCAACGGGAATCTTTCTGTAAATCAATTTCTCGTCACCTACTGGTACACCTCCAGCTGAAGACACTGTATGTAAATTGGAAAGTCTTCCCCTATTAAGGAATTGTTGGGAAGTGTGTGTTGACAAGTTCAATGGTTTCTGAGAATAGCGGGAACCAGGAATTTTATTAGTCTCGCTTTGAAGTCCAGGCATTTTATGAACTGATCCAGGACCGGACTGCACAAGTATTTAAACTTTCAAATGTTATGAAAAATAGTAACTCTTCACAGACAGTTCCAACAGAAAATAAATCACATACAATGTAACTGCGGTACATGGTAAAGAGCAAATTATCCCAATTTTTTACATGATGATTCCAGCTAATATGCAAAGAAAGAGATTGGCAGTTGATTTAGGAGCTGCTATAGTCGTGGCAAATTTCTTGAAAACATATGTGAGAGATGGAGACCGGGTGAAAACTGCGCATGCAAGTATGGATCTCTGTGGGTAGGTTGGTGGTACCAAACCAAACACATGCCTTAAGTTTGTTTCATACGTTAGTCAGGATGCATGCCAGCGATATTTCAAGAACAAAATCTTTGTCAACATGAGCAGTGATACAGGAAATGAACAGAACAGCAGTATTGCAACCTAACACAGGATAAAGACTGAAGAGGATTATATCTCAAACTTCCAAAATTTTAAAGATGAAAAAGCACTAGGCAAAGCTGAGATCAAGGTCATAAGAGCATACCATAATAGAGGAATCATCTCGTGCAGGTGCAGGAGGCCGACTAGAAAACCTGCCTCCCAACCTAGCCCTTGACCCGCCATAAGTTTGAACGGATGATTGCACTATATCGTTACTTCTACCACGATCTGCCAAGCTGCGGTTCATATCTTCCCAATTGAACTCCTGCTCTTCTGTATCTTGCCATGACATGGGAGCCACCTTTCCTCTGATGTCCGAGTGCTCAATTTGGTTGGGCTTATGGATGGAGGTACTTTTCCTCTTGTCATCTCCATATGCATCAATCAGTGCTCTAGGATTCATATGATTGCGTCCATTGGTGAGGTTCATTGCAGCAGAACTTCCCAAACGCTTTCGACCAACATCGAAAAATTGATTCCTTTGCCAATCATTTGACTGATCCTCTCTACCTACCGCTCTTGCAAGGTCATATTCAGAGGCAGGGTGAGATGGAGATGCCCTGTCAAAATTCCTCAACGTGCTATCAGCTGGAAATTCATCTATTTCTGCAGAGAAAGTCATATCAGCCCCTCTTCTCAGAGGGGACAAAGACCTTGTAAAAGCAGCATTGGAAGATGGATGAAGCTTATTCGCCCTGGGGGGATAGGATGAACGAATAATGTTTTCCGTCGACCTCGACCTAGTAGCTTCACCTCCAACCTGTGAAAATAAAAACCATGGTCAGATTCTCACACACTCTTGTGCACACACACTGCATTTAAGCATGTCTTCAGCCATTTAAATCAGAGGAGCTTTACTTCCGAAGGCATTAGCAAGATGAGTCGTTGTCTCATTTTATTTTAACTGTTTAACCATCATGAGAATGTCCATGTTGGTTCATAGTTTTGAAAGCTCCTGCCTGGATGCTGAATCCACAGCACAACAACCTAACACCTAATTGACCCATCTAAATATTTTTAGATACATCTACATCCAGTTTACCACTATCAGTACACCACGCAGATGTCCACAATCACTCCTGCAAAAGTCTGCAGACACATGGTGAATAAAAATAGCCAGCCTCTGCAACTTCGTATAGTATACTTCCATAATTACTTGATGGAGAACTTGATCAATGATAATCAAGACTAGCTAAGTTTTACCTCCCAAAATCTATGTTGCACCGACACGCACGCGTGTCGACGTGTCCGACACCGACACGTTGGCCATTTTCACGTGTCGGTGCAACATAGCCCAAAATCATATGATTTCCAACCTAAAAAATACAAAAAGAAAAAGCTGGGCCACGCAGGTGAAAACCCTGGAGATAAGATCTAGAGTACCACACGAAGAGTGACTAGGTAAAAGTGATCCAATTCAGCAACATTTACTCCTAACAATCCATCGTAATGTTAATAACAAGTGCAACCGATAAATGATGTATGTAACCTACTATAGTTAATGTATAACACAAAGAACTATTGGTGATCATGCAGAGATATAATTCCCACAAAAGAGCATTTGTGTACAAGAGATCATTGCGGAGTACAGTACGCCTATAACATATGCTATTATATAACAATCAAGAAACGGAAGAGCAGAATGTTCCAAGGCTTACACTTTCAGCAGATGAATGTTCCAACTGACGCACGTACTTCGGATTGACATGAATGCATTGAGCTGGTCGAGGAGATTCTGAAGCCCTCAAGGAAGACAAGCCAGACCGTTGATTACCGGCTGAAGAAGAAAATTGCAGTTCCGACTCAATTTTGCAAAGGACTGGTGGTGGAAAAACAGATGACCATGTGCCAAATAGGTGGCGCATAGCCCCATGTAGGCTAGGGTCAACTTGTCTATAAGCTTCGCAGAAAACCTTCACAAAACATAAAACCAATGCAGTCACTACAATAAGTACTCCGAAGCTCTCGATACTTTTGTATAATATACATGACTGTGCTCTACAGTGTAATGGCTCACCTCAGGTAGCCGGGTCGCAAAGTGCCTAACATAATCTTTCCCAATATTCTTAACAATGCTATCCAGTAGATATAATGATGGTAGTTTTTGCTCAACAGGGACCTGCAAAAATGCAAACTCTTCAGTTGGTGCAACGTCCATACGCAATCTTTTTGCACCTACAGCTAACTCTGATCGCAAAATGGAGAGAGCGTCCCCTTGCTAGCGCAGAATTTCGAACACTCAAATGCCAAGTACTCAATTTAAGTTGAAAATTTTCTCTTCTTATACCGAATTATTAGCTTGCAATCGAATCGAACATGGTTTTAACTAGTAAAGGTAAAATTAAATGACCAGCTTCTTATTTAGCACAGAGACCTCCACGATTGCATCGCATCAAACATGACTATCACTGAAAGAAGGGGGCAAAAAAATAAGAAAAGGCGCCAACTTTGTCACGTTTATACAAGACACTGACTCACAAATCCCAGATCCTTGTACAACCATCTCAAAATGGGGGCAAAAACCAAAAAAAAAAAAAAACAAGAAAGAAAACCCTAAACCTAAACGCTGTCGAAGCCCACGGACCTCAATAATCCGAGAACAAATCGCATCAGCAATGCCCTCGGCGTGCTCCCGCTGCTCCCCGGCTATAATCGTCAGATCGGTGATGATGGGCTTCGAATTGAATACCAACTCCGACAAGACCGCCTCGTAGATGGACACGACCTCCCCCGCGCCGGCCGGGGCCCCGAATTCGTCGTCCCGCTGCTTCAGCAAGGCCCGGAACCGGTCCAGGACCGTCGGCGGGGGCAGGGGCTTCGGGACGAGGTCATTGGGGGCGGGCTTGAAGGGGAAGCTCCTAGGGTTTTCTCGGGAGATCGGGGCGATTCGCTCGGTATCCATGCCCGGGAGGGCGGCGGTGGGCGGCGGCGGCGGCGACGGGGGTGGCGGCGGGGGAGGAAATTCAGTGGGCGGGGGAGCGTCGCCGGAGGGCTAGGGTTAGGGTTTCGACCCGCCGGGGGGCGGCGGGGATCGAATCGGAGGAGCTTGCCCGCCGCATCGAACGAAGGATTTCTAGAGAGAGAAAGAAGAGAGAGAGAGAGAGAGAGAGAGAGAGGGGAGGGTGATGGATTGGGTTTCGACTGCGTGTGTTTTTGCCTCCGTCTTTGCCGTTTTTGTAATGAGAGAGAGAGAGAGAGGCAGAAAAGGGAAAGGGGAGGAAGAGGAAAGGCGGAATCGAAACGCGAACCGTTGCGGGAGCCGCGACGGAGTGTGACGTGGAATTTCGGGGGATTTATATTCCCTTTTCTTTTCTTTTCCTTTCCTTTCCTTTTTGGGCTATGAAGTCTTGTTTTCGATTTTCCGATTTGGGATAACGGCACAAACGATTTGTGAAGTTTGGCCCGACGTGTAATTTTAATTTGTTCGATATGATCCCTGAAGTTTAGCTTAATATGGGATGTAGTTCATGAACTTTTAATTTATTTGATGTGATCGTTAGAATTTTGGTTCATGTTCAATGCAGTCCTATGTGACACGACCAATGCTGATATGGATAATTTTTGTAATATACTAATTTGTGTGAATTTTATATTATTATTCTTCTCTTTTTTTATATTTTTTTCCAACCCTAATCAGGCGAGTTATCGGCCGACCCTTGTCTGGTCTAGTGAGGGTGTTGTGGCCCTTGCCTAGATCTAGGTGAGGGCCCGATGCCCTCACCTGTGGCCGATGAGGGCACGGAGACCTTGCTAGCCGACGGGCGAAGGTTGCAGCCCTCACCTGGATCTGGTGAGAAGCTAACTCCCTCGCCAGTGGCAACGAAAACGTGGAGGCCCTCGCCCAAACCAATCAAGGGTCGGTTGGCGACCTTGTCGGTCAAGAATTGGAAAAAAGAAAAGAAAAAGAAAAAGAATAAAAAATTAATAACAATTAAAAAAATATTATAAAATTGTCTATATTAGCGATAGTCGTGTCACGTAAAACAGCCAGCGCTAATTAAACCGTCACATCAGTTATTTTCAGCCAAAATTTGTTGGAATGACTAAATTGACATATTGTCAAAAAAGCTTAAGACTAAATTGAAGATGCACTTGAGACATCTTAAGATCCAAAAATCACTTTGAAATTTTTATATACATCAACAATTAAATTTACTTTTCTACTGCAAAGGATTTTTTTAATTATATTTTAAGTGATGCCAATCATACAAACTAGTATGAATATATGAAAGAGCTACATGAATGGTAGAAATTGAGATTACTTTAAATGTCATTGTCCAAGAAAGTTATGCTTAAGTTGAATAGAAACTAAATATTTAAGACATCGAGGAATGGTAATTCAATAGGGTCGCGTTTTTTTCACTCATTCATCGGCTAAAACACTCATCAATGCAGTGTCCTGGCGATTTTACCCTTTATGGTCCCATCATTCAGCATTCGAGAGTTACTATGCATTGGATTTTTTCCTGTTTTCTTGCATGTCCCAATTTCCTTCATCTTTCTCCTTTTTTCACTTTTGCAAGCAATTCTCCTCTCACGTTTTTTATAAAAAATGGTATCATTGGGTAAAGTTGAGGAGGATGCAGAGGGTGATTTCATCAAAATTGTGAGGCCGCAACAAGCTTGAGTCGACAAGGCTCCATGTTGGAGATTTCTGTCTGGGACTCGCCATCAGAGACCTTCTTGGATGGCATCTACTTCGACCTTTCCGACATGCCGGTCCGTGATATGCCGAACAGTTTGCTGGATCTACTATGGTACCATCTTGAGAACGGCAACACGGCGGAGAAAAGCCACATCTCCGGCGACATCCAACTATCCTTCTGGATTGGCACCCAAGGCATGGAGCTTGGACACGCTGTACGTGGCTCATATGCGCTCTATGGTCTATTAGTCTCCAAAGATGTGGTAGCTGCAGGTGATGGTGATCGAAGCTCAAGACCTCCACATCACTTAGAATTTGCCTCCACTAATGGTGCGAGTGGCGAGGGTCAAGGCATAGTCCATGTGGATGTGGCGAGAGTCAAGGAGTACAATTTATTTACGTCTTGATCTAATTGTCTGTTGCCCTTAAGTAATTGATACCGGCAAGTGCCATGATGAGGAGTTAAAGCATCCCGCTACAACCTTCATTTTCTCTTTATTGAAGACCGACTTGAGTTCAAAGAAATTCTTTTGATCCCTTTTGCTAATTTCCTGTACTAAGGAGGAGAAATTTTTGTATCTCTATGTCGTTCTATCTTTCGAGGTGATGTTCTAGCCTGGCTTGTTTTGTAGTTTCTTACTTGAATATGTAGAAGAAGCTTGTTTGAAATTGAATTGGAGCTTCAAGCGGTGGTGTTTCCATTCTGTTTTTCAAGTGGTGTTTTATCTTGACTCTTGCGCTCTACATCTTCCTCAACTCTGTGAAGGGTATTAGGAAGGAAGATAATTGCCTAAAAAGAGAGAAAGAGAGGGGAAGAAGATGAAAGAAAGTGGGACCCATAAGAAAAGAAAAGAAGAAAACCACAAATTTGGCTGCGTTTGATCGACCGTATAAAAGCCAGGATAAGATATGTTTTATCCTATCCTGTGTTTGGTGATGGTCCAGGATAGGATAAGGTCGGATATAGACCGGATAAAAAAATCCGGGGGGAGGGGGTGGGATAGACCCGGATAGGATTTCTAATGCCTATTTTTCCAGAAACCCTACGCTTCACTCGCCGTCATCTTCATCCCCACACCTTGTGCGCTTTCACCAAAAAAATTTCTCGGCTTTTTTTTCTTCACTGACTCCTCCGAACCCGTGAATAGCAACAAAAAAAAAATTATCCTATCCGACTTTAAATCTGTAGTCCACCAAACAGTAGATAGGATATGAAGAAATCCTAGGATTTCTTATCCTATCCTATCTAGTCCTATCCTGTTTAGAAATCCGGACGACCAAACACATGATTACAAAGGAGAGACCCATGAAGAGTAAAATAGTCAGAATCCTGTATTGACGAGTGTTTTAGCATAAGAAGGAGTGGAAAAAGCGCGACCCACCTTGCTAATTTTAATCGAAAATTAAGTAAAAGGAAATGGTTAGGTTAGTTGGGTGAATATAAAACAAAATAAAAACATTATAATGAAAGCTTGCGGGGGTGACACATGTCCTCCCCAAAACCCATCTTTAGTATATCTTTTCAAATAGAAGATCATCAATTGATTAGATATAGATAGCTACACGAATTAAACACGAGTGAACTGAGTACTCTGGATATGATATTTTTGTTAACTATGTCCAATGAACTAATGCATTTTTATATCGAAACCATTGGTGTAAATATAAATAGCTAGTATGAATATTGTTTTTTCTTCTATTGAGCTTCCAGTGAAATAATTCAAATCCATATCACAATTTGATTTGCGTCCAACAGCTCCATGTAATTTAAATTTTTTTCCTGATTAAGATAATTATAAAATATACGAATTTGCCATTGCATTCCATTCCGTATGTTCCACATAACGGGTACACTATTTAGGGTATCGTTTATACAAAATCGCACATAGACTATATAGGGTATTTATCAACATTAATTTATTCGTAGTCACGAATATAAATAAGATAAAAATATATGTAATCACAGATACGCTATATAGATTATTTGATAATAATTAATTAAAAAAAGAAAAGAAAAGATAGAAGAAATAGCTTAGAGCAGGAATACAAAAGATTGATGCATGCAAGTAGAAATTCAAAATAATATGAACAAGGTTCAATTAATTGTATAAGATATATGTCATATTAAATCTGCTACCTCATTTTTGTTTCCCTTCATTGAGGATACATTAACTTCGTACAACTGCTAGAATATCAGACTTTGACTCATGTGCTAAGTCTTGCATAGGAAACACAGAAAATCTCCATGCCTGCGTTTGGTTGTCCAAATTTTTTTGTCGGATAGGATAAAGATCGGATAGATTAATGATGGGATTTATGATATCTTATACAATGTTTCGTAGATACCGGATATAACACGGATATAGACGTGCCCGAATCAAATCTCAATCTTTTCGCTCAATCACAATCCTCTCCCTTGTTTGCATTCTTCCCAAAATCATCACTTTCTCAGACCTTGTTGTTTTAGTTATCTTTACTCTATGCTAACCGGAGCAACGTTTTCTAGCGTTTCTCAACAATGTGAACATCGTAAAGGCCACCGAATGAGACGTAGAGACCATGACTAATGTGAGGACGAGGGTGGCCTCAGCTGACCTCCAAGCGTTGGCCACAAACTCTAGTTTCTACGAACGCGAGCTCGTGGTTGCAACCTCTACCTTTGGCTGCGGCCAACGCCAAGCATGAGCCCCACCCTCAGGCAACCCCAGCTCTAGGGTTCCGAGGCCGGCAACCTTGGATCCAAGTTCGCCAGCCTCATATCCGACGGGTCTAGAGAGAGAGAGAGAGAGGAGCGATGGCTAGGCCGCGCTCCAACGTTGAACAATGGTGGAGTTTGCGAGCTGGTCTTTGATTGTGGAATTGACGTTATGATCAAACTGCCATGGACTTGATGCACTCTCACTCAATCTCTCCTCCATTTATGGATCTCTGGCGTTTTCATTTAGCAAAAGCAGAAAAGGCCTTCTTCTCCTATGTTTTTTTTTTCTTTTTTATACTACTTATCTTATCCAGCTTTATCCCACCTCCTAGGTAGGATTATTTTATCCGGATTATATCCGGGCTATATCCGGAGAAATCCGGAACTCAAGTCACCCAAACGTCGGATAAGATAATTTGATTATCCTATCCAAAGTTATATCCGGTCTACCAAACGTAGCACATAGGAATTAGTATTGAAAAAAGTAACATATTGAAAAGGAATAAACAAATTTAAAAAGAAGGAAAAAGAGAAAAAAAAAAATCAAAATAAAACTACATGCAATATGCATTAAGGAAAGAAAAAAGTATAGAGAAAAAGAGAAAAAGGGTAAAATCAAAAGTAAAAAGGAGAGAGATGAATGGAGTGCAAAATAAATTGTAGAGAGATTTCGTCAAATAAAAAGTTCTAAAAAAAAGGAAAGAAAAAAAAAAGAAGAAAAGAAAGTTTGAGAGTGATTGAGAGTAAAGATTGCACTCTACCCTCTCCAAGGAGGGTCTAAAAAACCTTTAATTCATCATATTTTATAGATATTAAAGATAAAATACTTTTGGATGACTTTTGCAATACTTTTGGAAGGAAACGGATTCCTAAATAAAAAGAAACTCAAACAGTCGATAAACAGTTTCTAAATACCGAAACTCGAACAATCAAAAAATATGCCCAAGAAAATCTACAAATGCTAATCGAATAGGTATATCACACAACGAACATACATTGTTTTCACAGATTAAATGCTGTCAATTGTAAGAGTGAGAGTTCATCGTTGGATTGTACGTTAGGGAAGAGAGCGAAACGTTGTTTTCGTATCTCTTTTCTTAAAAACCACACTCTTCTCTATATTACGACCTTTTCCCTTTTGTTTTTGAACTGCTAAGGGTAATTATACGATTCGCAAGTAACCGCTCGGAGCAGTTACTTGAGATAGCCCTCATGATGGGTTATGGGCTGGCTTAAGGGCAATGTTATTTGATTTAGGGTTGAGGAGGGAAAAGACTTCATGACTCTTGTTTAGCCCATAATGATGTTTCCGAATCCGATATTTGCGGTTGTTTGGCGAAACTAAAAATGTCCGGAGGTGCATTTTCGTGTTGCATATTCTTTTCGCGCCAAAATGGACAAAGTCTTCCTTTCACTTAGTTTATGCTGCGTGATCGTGATGCTATTTTGAGTGAGAACCTTAATTATGACGACTAGCATGATGCTTTTCACATCAAATACGATCCGATTTAGCAGCAACATTGAAACTAATCACAAAAATAGAACTCAAGGACAAACATGTCCAAATTTAACAAGACATGAGTCTCTAAAGGTTAGAATTGCAATAGAGTGCAGACAAAGCAATCACAAATATGTCACAGCAGCACAAGCAGCCACAACACTAGGGCTTGGGACCAACCAATTTCTCTTCCCAAGCCCCACGCTCATTTCCCTCTTCTCTTGGAACTTCATGATGTCATATCGCATGTACACCGACACGTAGTCGGCGTTAGCTAAGCTCAGTGCGCTGGCAACGAGGATGGTGAAGCATGGGAGAAGTACGGATTTGGTGTCACCATGATAATCTTTTGGGGTCGCCATTCCCACTCCTATCATCGTGATGGCCATCGACATTAGGCCTCCGTGGCCAAGACGATGGCGGGCAGCCACAGTGCTCTTGCAGAGTAGTCGACGCATGGTCTCTCTCGAGAGTATTGGTTATCTCACAAATGATGTTTGGGCTTAGGCAATGTAACAATAATCTCCATGGAGACTTTTCTTTGGGAAAGTATAGTGGAAGACCTTGAATAAGGTGATGGAAAGGAGGAGGGAGATGCTATGTTTTTTATGGGTTAGAGAGCAAGTCTCTTTGGTGGTATATATAGACAAACCTTGGGACTAAAAATCCTCTGAATTAAGTGTTGACATATTTGTGATTGCTTCGTCTGCACTCTATTGCAATTCTAACCTTGAGAGACTCATGTCTCGTTAAATTTGGACATGTTTGTCATTGAGTTCTACTTTTGTGATTAGTTTCAATGTTGCCGCTAAACTCAGATCCTATTTGATGTAAAAAGCACCATATGCTAGTCGTCGTAATTGAGGTTATCGCTCAAAATATCATCACGATAACGCGTCATAAGTTAGGTAAAAAGAAGAACTTAGTGACATTTTGGCGCGAAAAGAATGCGCAACACTAAAAAACACCTCCGGATATTTTTAGGATATTTTTAGTTTCACGAAACGACCACAAATATCGAATTCGGAAACATCATTATAGGCTAAACAAGTATCATGAAGCCTTTTTCCCTCCTCAAGCTCAAATCAAGCAACATTTTCCTTTATCATTTACTTCTTTCAGCTTCATTACCAGCTCATGACTCTCTTCCAATGCAATAACACAAATAGGAACCGAAGTAAGATTAAAGCATACCAAAAGTGCAAAATCTATGGTGCGAACTCTCTCGTTTCCCTAGGGCCCATGGCATTGCCTTTTTCATCATATGTTTGCATCAAACGCACAAGAAATTGCACATAATGGCAAGTTAGACATTATAAATCAGACATTGACCATGCAAAAGTCATCCCAATTGCTCATAGTGGAGATTTTCTGTGTTTTCTATACAAGACTTAGCGCATGAGTCAAAGTCTAATATTATAGCGCTTGTATGAAGTTAATGTATTTTCATTGAAGGGAAAGAAAAATGAGGTAGCAGATTTAATATGACATATATCTTATAAAACTAATTGAACCTTGTTCAGATTGTTTGTTTGAATTTCTGTGCGCATCAATCTTTTATATTCCTGCTCTAACCCATTTTTATCTTTTCTTTTCTTTTCTTTTTTCTTTATTTAAGTATTAATAAATAACCTATATAGCTTATCTGTGATTACATATATTTTTATCTTATTTATATTCGTGATTACGAATAAATTAATGTTGATAAATACCCTATATAGCGTACCCGTTGTGTGGAAAAACATGGAATCGAATGCAACGTCAAAGTTGTATATTTTAAAATTATCTTAATTATGCACAAATTGAAATTACATGGAGCTATTGGATGCAAATCAAATTGTGATATGGATTTGAATTATTTCGCTGGAAGTTCATCTTTGTGAAATAGAAGAAAAAATAATATTCTGACTAATTATTTATATTTATATCGATGATTTCAATATAAAACCATGTTAGTTCATTGGACATAGTTAATAGGGTTAATAATACCCAAAACTCCAAACTGGTACACATATGACGAATTTACCCCAAACTAATTATTTGACCATCAAAAATCTCAAATTGATACACCATGACAAATTTACCCTCCGCTAATTTTCATTAAATTTTACTGTCAAATTACTAAGTTGGATGACACGTGACAGTTCACGGGTGCACCGGTTTGGGGTTATCACAAGTGTAGTAGTTTCTAATTTTCATGGTATCAATTCAATTTAACGGAAACTAACATAAGGTAAATTTTTATCAGTTTAGGGGTTTTTGGTTATCAACAAATTAGTTTGGGGTATATTTGTATAGTCAAACTACTACAATTCCTTGATATGCAGGACAAAGTTTCAACTTAGGTGATATGTACAAATTTCCCGATATGCAAGATTAAGTTTCCAATTTATTAAGATAACAAAGAGCAATAGTAAATATACTTGATCATTAGAAACTTATCATATCTAACCTTAGCTAAAAAACGTTGGGAAAGCTTCTAGAAACGTGAGATACAAAAAATTGGACATTTATATTTATGTTTCCAAGAGTTTAGGTTCCATACAGTTCAATTTTATATTATCCCATTCGATATTCTGACGTAAATTTTATGCTAAACTTCTTATGGTGTATTTAGATTTGTTTTCTTGCAACATATATAATAATGTATTCATCATTTTTAGTTAGTTATTCTTTTGTTGTATAACATGAATATAAACACGATTTGTACATAAGTAAAAACTAATTCCGCAGCGAAACGCAGGTTACAGCCTAGTATATTTGATATCAGAGGTATACACAATAATCATACATCAGTATGTCTCCATGTGATAGTCCAATAATGAAACCTCTTATAACGTACCTATCTACATGGAACATCAAATCCTTACATCAGCGGAAATGCCACATTAAAGCAATTTTCTTTACCATGAAATGGTGTGATGGTCTCATACTGAGTCGTTTGTACCTAATCCATCGGATTAAGGCTCTGTTTATTTCGCGAAATACGAATGATTTATAAAATATATTCCTAAAAATGATCACTTGTATTATTTGGGAATTTTTTTCATTGTCGACAACAATTTATACCTAAACATTTTTGTAGACGAGAAAAAAAATTCTCATTTACTAATTATTTCAAGTAATACAAGCAATTATATTTCAAAAAAATATTTTCTTAATCATTCATTTCTGATGAAACAAACGGGAGCCTTGATTTCTACTTAGAATCTACCATAACTCAACATCGCCCCGATGACACGCAGGACCGACGCTACTTCTCCCTCATATGCCCATGTACTTGAGAAATTCACTCTTGCCCCAAATCAATCATATGGCAAGCCACCCACCAAGGATGCACCTTGCACAAGACCTGGCAATGGGGCTATTCCCAAGTGCAGCTCCGGCAATTCCCACCGCAATCATGGACAAAGAGGCCATGACTGAGGCAGCCACAGTTCTCAATTTGTGACCTTGTATGAAGACTGCAGCTAGCAAAGGCACTGACCCTCCGATTATATAAGTCACAGCAGCACAAGCAGCCACAACACTTGGGCTTGGGACCAACCAATGCCTCTCCCCAAACCCCATCCTCATTTCCCTCTTCTCTTGGAACTTAATTCATGATGTCGTATTGCATGTACACCGACACGTACTCGGCATTGGCCAAGCTCAGTGCGCCAGCGACGAGGGTGGCGAAGCAAGTGAGAAGCAAGGGCTTGATATCATGATGATGATCCTTTGGGGTCACCATTCCCACTCCTATCAGCACGAGGGCCATCGCTGTTAGGCCTTCGTGGCCTCCCAAGACGATGGCGCGCAGCCACAGCGCTCTTGGAGAGTAGTCGACCCATGGCCTCTCTCGAGAATTTTGGTTATCTCTCAAATCTTGTTTGGGCTTAGGCTGTGTGACAATAACCTCCATGGAGACTTTTTTTTCTGGGAAAGTGTGGTGGAAGACCTTCAATAAGGTGATGGAAAGGAGGATGGAGATGCTGTGATTTTTATGGGTTAGAGAGCAAGTCTCTTTGGTGGTATATATAGACAAACCTTGGGACTAAAAATCCTCTGAATTAAGTGTTGACATATTTGTGATTGCTTTATCTGTACTCCATTGCAATTCTAACCTTCAGAAACTCATGTCTCTTTAAATTTGGACAGTTTGTCATTGAGTTCCGTGTTTGTCATTAGTTTCGATATTGCCGCTGAACTCAGATCGTATATGATGCAAAAAGCACCAGATGCTAGTCATGATAATTGAGGTAATCACTCAAAATATCATCACAATGACTCGACATAAGTTAGGTAAAAAAAAGACCTCGTGTATTTTGGCGTGAAAGGAATGCGTAACAGGGAAATACACTTCCGGATATCTAGTTTCCCGACAAGAACAGTGAATCTCGAATTAAGAAACGTCATTGTAGGCTAAACAAGAGTCAGGAAGTCTTTTCCCTCCTTAACCCTAAATCAAATAACATTGACCCTTAATCATTTGCTTCTTTCGGCTTCATTAGCATCTCATGACTTTCTTCCGATGCAGGGAGTCAGATTAAAGCATACCAAAGTGCACATTGATTATGGTTCTAACTCTCTCGTTTCCCTTCGACCCATGGCATTCCCTTTTTCATCAAATATCTGCGTTAAACGCCAAACAAGTTGCACATCATGCAGGTAACTTTTGTGGAGCAGTATCACTGACTGTCTTCCTTGGTAATATAGGGTGGAATAAATGTACCTAATGACGATAAGATCAAGCAAGGATATGGTTTTAATAGGTTCACCGTTAAAGCGCAGGAAGCTTAGCCACGTTTAGTACCAAAATCGCTCTTGCCTTTGGCCTAGGGGAAAAATATTGTGCATGACTCGTCTTATGCCTAGTTTCGAGGCATACAATTTGAGCCGTTTCTGGTAGACTGCATCACCAAATATGGCATCGGTAAGCGAACTCGAGCATCGCCTTATGGAAAGCATAAAATCAGAACGGACATGAATTAGCACAAAGATTTACATAGTTTGGTCGTACATGCCGTTGTCTGAAGGAGAGATGAGACGACCTATCCCATCAAAAAATTTGCCAATGTTATGTCTTCTTTGCAACGCTAGTCTTAATTACATCCCTTTCACAGTGTCTAGAATCTCAACGTGAGTTCTTTCAACGGAGTAAGTCTCTTTGATGGCTAACAATTAGCATGCCAGAAACAGTGAGGCTTGCCAGTTGCTACCTCCGGACCTCCTCTCCTCATCTTCGACTAAGCCTAAGGAAACTTAAAATTCAGAAGACTAGAGAAACCTGCTCTTTATTTATGTGGTTCTTCTGTAGAATTAAGATCCGATTGTAACAATGCAAGGACTGCTGTTGATGGGCTCTAACTAGCTAGGTATGCTATTGAGCTCACTTGTAAGCTTCTCTAGGTGATCTTCGATGTCGAAGGTATTGGATTTCAGTAGCAGCAGTTTTCTAACAAGTGGCATCAGAATAAACTTGTGATTGGGTGGCTCCTAATAATGTGCCCCAACGCATTTGAGAAATATTTCAAAGAAAGGTATTGCAATATATTGCGAATGAGGCCATGGGTGCAGAAAGCCAAAAAAACAAGTGCTGTAATGTAGGAAGCTAGGACTGTATCAAAATTACAGATGACGGAAGAGATCTCTACTACTATTGATGGAAGAAGGGTCTCATGTAGTAACGGAGTCCTTGAGGATGTCAGCCAAAGAATGCCGTCATAATTCGGTCTAGCAATAATAGAGGCCATGGTTGAAGGTTGCTTTGGTGCTCAATCGATTATATACTGGTGCAGATGGCTGATCATACCTGACTTTAGGCTGAGGGAGAATTCGCCAGACATGAAGGCTCACACCTGCCAAGCAAATTTCTTAAGTCCATATGTGAAGGCGCAGATCAAATAGAGTCTCACATCAGATAATTAATAACATATGGACCATCAAGAACTCAGTGCACACCTATAAGTTCTATCCTTGATCTAAGATCGATCATCTTTTCTTTAAAGGCTCCATTCGTTTCGCGAAAAATATTATGTTTCTGGAAAATATTCTCCAAGAAGCCATTTTCTTGGGTGGCACAATTTTCCAGTATTCGGCTGAAATCTAAGAAAGTCTCGAAAAATATTTTCCTCCTTGCAATAATTTTAATAGTTTTTTTTATTTTTTTCAAAATATTTTTTATTTTCTTCTTTTTCTTCTTTTTCTTTTTCTTTTTCTTCCTTGGCCGGTCGCCGGCCAAGGCGGCGGCCGGCGACCGGCCACGGGCAAGCTCGAGCCTCGCCACAGGCCGGTGAGGCCGAGCTCGCCCAAGGCCGGTTAGGCGAGCTCGGGCCTCGCCAGATCCGGCGAGGCCGAGCTCACCCACGGCAACCGGCCAAGGAAGAAGAAGGAGGAAAAAATAAAATAATAAAATAATAAAAATAAAAAGAATTAGAATTTTAAAAAATAAAATAAAAATAATTATAATGCATGATGAAAGAAGGAAGGCGAAAATGTTTTTTCCATGACTAGTTTATTTTCTGTGAAACGAACACCGGAAAACCCGGAAAACGTTTTCCCGGAAGTTATTTTCCGTGAAACGAAAGGAGCCAAAGATTCAGTTATAAATTCTAAAGCATACACACACATATGCAGAAATGAGAGTGTTGACCCTTAACCCACGTCAGTTTAGGTGCGGGTCGGATGCCATCTTCTTTGACAAAAAAATTAAGGAGGATGGACTGCACACGAACCTAATCAATGGATAGAATAATTCGGTTGGAGAACGAAACATCTTCGAACGATGTAGACTTTTTTTGTGCGGCTACAGAACAACTAAAAACAAAGTTCACCTCTTGAACTTGAAGTATACATATGCCATGAACATTGAAACCAGTCTCCATCAAGATATCTGGCACATGGACAAGAGTCCAATTTGGACCAGGAAATGACGCCAAATCCGGGCGTCCAAGAAATCCAGTGTTTTCCTCTTCGGGTTTTCGCATGCTTTAATTCGGGTCAGGTTTTGATCGGGTGAAAAAACTCGAGACGTATATTAGCACCAATAGTGGAGGTACGAGAATATGTTGAAACTAAATCAAAGGAACTAAACTAAAAAGAATGAAGTGTTGAGGAACCAAAGCAATCAGGTAGAGAACCCAACATCTTCAGAAATATTAAGGGAAAATGACGCAAATGATACCTGAACTTTGGCCCAATGTATAATGTAGTCCATGAACCAAACATCTTCGAACTATGGAGGCTATAATTGGAACCACGTTACTACACCACAATGCCCACCTTCACTCTAGGTCTCTTCCACTAGACCGAATCATCAAGGTCGATACCTTCATCAGAAGAAGTCTCTAAGTGGAGGCCCCAATTTTAGCCCATCAACATATCAAGTTGGATCCACATTTAGTTAAAAGTTTAAGGTAATTATGAGTGAACTATGATATATTAACAACTCCATACTTAATCAATTTTTCGATATGGGACTTTCTAACACAATTCACGGGTGGAACCTAACAGGAGGTATTCTCTCTCTTTTGAGAGACCCCGACTCGATCAACTTAGGCCCACCCGAGCTCGATATCTTTCGCTAACTGCAGTAAACGTAATTGAATAGCGGTTGCTACCGTCTCAACTACCTTTACCAGCACACTTTCCTTTGTTGGCCATCTCCAATTAATTGCCGTTCAAGCACTAGCTTTAACTTCACCCTTCGCATGTCTTCATCAAGAGCTTGAACAGTGAAGAAAAGTTCATCTCCCGTCGATTGACAGTCCATTACCCATGGGGAATAAATATAAAATTGACGAAAAAGGATAGACATCATCAGGCATATAAGTAGTGATCTACTATCTACGTCGTTCGTACTCATGCATCTTCAATATCTCTGGTAAAGATAATCAATACCGTCACTTACCCGGTACGAGCCACATTTATTCACCCCCCTTCATGACCGGTAACATACACATTCTTCCTGGAATTTGATATCGATACTCGTTTTGCTGGTTGGGATTAAACTCAAATATGAACCATAAAACATATCGTCGAACATACTCGGCGCATTGAATTGCTTCTTTCCACCTCATCATTTGTTCGATATCGTTTTCGCATGCTACCCAACTTCGACTTATAAATTTCCTTGGACTGTCTCATTATTTGCAAGCTTCTCTTCACTCAACAAACAATGGAGCTTTCGGACATCCTCATATTTGGTCTTGCCGCCGTCCTCCTCTGCCTGTGGTGGCGATACTCTCCCTTCCCCATCTCCACCGTCGCTCATAGGTCGAAGCAGCGGCTCCCTCCCGGGCCACCCGGCTGGCCCTTGGTAGGCAACTTGCTCCAGGTCATCCTCCAAAACCGCCCTTTCATCTATGTTATACGCGATTTACGTGTGAAGTATGGCCCGATCTTCACCATGAAGATGGGCCAACGCACGCTTGTCATCGTCACGAGCTCGCAGCTCATCCACGAGGCCCTCGTCCAGCGCGGCCCGCTCTTTGCCACCCGCCCGCCTGACTCGCCGACCCGCCTGGTCTTCAGTGTCGGCAAGTGCGCTATCAACTCAGCCGAGTACGGCCCACTCTGGCGGACCCTCCGGCGGAACTTCGTCTCCGAGCTCATAAACCCGGCGCGGATCCGGCAATGCTCTTGGATTCGGAAGTGGGCGATCAAGGATCATTTCAAGAGGCTCGAGAGCGAGAGCTTAGAGAAGGGCTACGTGGAGGTGATGAGCAACTGTAGGCTCACCATTTGTAGCATTTTGATATGCCTATGCTTCGGCGCGAGGATCTCCGAAGAGAAGATCAAGCACATCGAGGGCGTGCTCAAGGAAGTGATGATGATGACAACGCCAAAGCTGCCGGACTTCTTGCCGGTCCTCACGCCGCTCTTCCGCCGGCAACTGAAGGCGGCGAGGGAGCTGAGGAAGAGGCAAATGGAGTGCCTGGTTCCGCTCATCAGAGAGAGGAAAGCTTTCGTCGAGGGCGGAGGCAAAGTGAGCGAGAATGGGGGGTTGAGAAGCGAGTCTCGCTTCGAAATGCTGAGTCCAGTAGGCGCAGCATATGTTGACTCGCTGCTCGGGCTCGAGCCAGCGGGAAGAGAGCTCGGAGATGAAGAGCTGGTCACGCTTTGCTCCGAAGTTATTAGCGCTGGTACAAGAACATTCCTTTCTCTTCAGTAACGATTTGGTCCGTACCATTGATATTGCACCGGAAGCTGATGCATGCTGATCTTCCCCTTACATACGAATCATATGATATCTTTGCAAGAATTTTGGTCCTTTTTTTTTATTTTTCTACTTTTTTTCTTTGCTAGAGGCATGTCCATTTTTCATATATTGCGTTCAAGTTCATTAGTTATGCGACAATTTAATTTCGCCTATGTCATCCGTCCGACCATATATTTTGACACGGAGCTGTACGAAAGGAACACTTAATTCTTCTAAGCTTAAAGAATATTATGACCTTGTCCGGATCTTTTTTGTGTCATTTGTTATTTTCTTGTTCAATTCCTACAGTGACCTAACTGTTTATTTCTTCAGGTACTGATACTAGTGCAACCGCAGTGGAATGGGCGTTGCTCCATCTAGTGCAAGACCAAGACACACAACAAAAGATATACGATGAAATCGTCCAGCATGTCGGGAAAGATGCACTGGTCAACGAGAACGACGTCGAGAAGATGACGTATCTCGGTGCCGTGGTCAAAGAAACGCTCCGGCGACACCCGCCGAGCCACTTCCTCCTGTCCCACGCGCCAACGGAGGAGACAGAGCTCGGCGGCTATGTGATCCCGGCGCAGGCCACCGTGGAGTTCTACACTGCATGGGTGACCCAGGACCCAAACCTGTGGGCGGACCCAGACAAGTTCCGGCCTGAGCGGTTCCTGGATGGCGATGGCATCGGCGTGGACGTGACGGGGACGAAGGGCGTCCGGATGGCGCCATTTGGCGCAGGGAGGAGGATTTGCCCGGCGATGACCTTGGGCATGTTGCATGTGAATTTGTTGTTGGCGAGGATGGTCCATGCATATCGATGGATCCCCGTTCCGAACGACCCGCCCGACCCGACCGAGACTTTCGCCTTTACCGTGGTGATGAAGAACCCTCTCAAGGCAATTATGTTGCCCAGACAAGAAAAGAGTAGCCTTGGGGGAACTATTGAGTAATTAAGGACCCTCTTAATGTTTAGTTTGATGTAGTTCATTATGTTATGCTTGAACTAGGTCTCGTGTGATGGGTCTATTAAAGGATGATAGACATCGACATAGATGTTTGGAAGTAGTGCGAGCAACTACTATATGCTGTCTTCAGTTTCTGAAGAACATTTTAAGGTTTTAATAATCATTCTATCTTTTGGGCATACTTATAATTATTTTCTCTGAACATTCACCACACAGATCTACAAGCTTCTTGAGTTTCAGTTCATCAAATTTCTCCAAAATGAAAAGCTTACTGCAAGGACGGCCAACGTCCCTGTAAGCGATTTTGGCTGAAAGGACTACACTGGCATAGGACTAAATTAATCAAATTAAAAAATTGACTAAATTGGCATCTGCATAATAAGTTTGAAATTTTTTTGGTAATTTTTATGATATCTTTTCATGGTATAGAAAGTAATGATAGCCTGATGTTAAAACAAATTTATCTTCCAATTAGCATATTTCACATCAATCACTTAGTAAATCAATCAATTCATGAATTGCTCTTAATATACATACTAATACTATGCGTGTTGATGCACCCGCTAAACATGAATGCCTTGCATCTACTTTTTGTTTCTTCACTTGAGTAGGCAAATCAATACTAAACATAAATAACATTTTTCTCTCTTGTTAGGCATCATACGATGGATACAATACATGATTGTGACATGTGGTACATTAAGTCAAAGAAGAGAGAGTGATGTCGTAATCTATAGCACGCAGACAATGTGATTGGTCGGTCACACTATGTCAGCAGTGTTAACCAACACGAACATTTCTTTGTCTCTTTCGGAATAATACCTACGAGAAATTCATCATTCCTTACTTGTTTGTTTGCATTTGCAATTCGATTTTGGATCTTTTATTTGTTAGGACATTTTTGCAACACCTCATACCCCATGTCCCAACTTCGCCACCGCCAAATCTCCTCCTAAGCTTTGAACGATAAATGCACACTTCTCTTTCCTAAATCACTTTCTAATTAGTAACACATCAATGGCTAGTTTCAAGCTAAACGTAGGTTACCAGAACTTTCCACGTTCAGCACTAAAAATCAGTAAGGGCCCATTTGGCAACTTGCCAAATAATAAAATTTTTTGTTCTTTTGTTCCCAGAATCAGTTTGGGAACAGAAATCCGTTTCTTAAATTTTTTGTGCCCGGGCATAATTTTGCAAAAAATTGTCCCCAGAATCAGTTTTAAAATAGAATCAAGAAGCAAAAAAAAGTAGCTTCTTGATTCTGGAACAATTTTTTCATTTCTGATTCTTCTTGGTATTCTTCTTTTTTCTTGGTTTGTTCTTCTTCTTCTTCCCGGCCTACCCCCGCCTGCCGCCCACTTGCCGCTGCCTGCCGCCGCCTGCTGCCGGCCACAGGCCAAGGTCGGCGAGGGCGTCGCGACCCTCGCCGATGGCCAACAAGGGTCCCCCTCGCCGCCTGGGCAAGCACGGCTCGCGGCTGCGACGACGAGGCCTCACCATGGCTGGGCGAGGCTCGACCTCGCCCAGATCTGGTGACGGCGAGGGCGGCGGTGAGGGCTGCGACGCCCTCGCCGGCCATGGCCAAGGAAGGGAAGGAAAAAAAAAGAAAAAAAAGAGAACGAAATATTTAAAAATTCAAAATATTATTAATAAAAAGAAATTTTGTGTAATTACCAAACGCATTTCTGTTCTTTTTCTATTCTAAGAATAGAAATTTTAGGCAGTTACCAAACGCCTTCAAATGCTTAGAAATTGTTCCCGAGTACGGAATCAAAAAAAATCATTTCTGAGTAGAATATGTTCCCGGGCACAGAATGGTTACCATGCACAGCCTAAATGCCATTACTGTATAGGTCCAGTAAATCTATTTCAAAGAAAAATTACCAAAAAAGCCATAATGGATATCAATTTAGTTCTAAACCTTTTAATTTGGTCAATTTAGTCCTAACCCTTTTGACGATTTGCTAATTTAGTCATCCGTCAATTTTGGTCAGAAACCATTGGCGTGGTCACCGACCAACCTATGTGATACAACCGGCACTGACGTAGACAATTTTCACATATTTTTAAATTTAAAAATAAAAGAAAAAAAATCAGAAAAACTGTGATTATTTTCATTAGTCTCGAGTCTCATTGTGATTTTGGTTTAGTATAATCCAATGATTTTAGATAAAGAATTTTTGTCCAGTAAAAAGAAAAGGACTTGAGGTGGGCAATAAAGACAGAGAGATGCAGCAACATCGATTCCTTCTTCATTTCCTTCTATTGGTGACCAACAGTAACATTAACTTCTGCGAACAACCAAGTTATCAAAACATGGTTAGTCTCATTTACATTTCTCTGTGCACGACCGAAAACATTACCAGAATTATCATGCGGAGGCATTTACGTGGACAGAGACCTTTCACAGCATACGTTCCTTGTGAGGAAAACGTAATCAATTCTCATGTACAGAGCACCTACTATATTTTTAGGGGGTTTATTCTCATGTGATCAATTATCATGAGAGTGAGCTCCCCGAGCACTTGCATTGATAACTACTCTCCGTTCGCATCGTGCCGGAACGATTAAGATTGTAAAACCCCAGAAAACGGAACTCGGATTCGATTCCTCTATATATGATCTTTCTAGGTCTTAACCTATACAAGATAGTGCATGTTTATGAACCCTCTCGTCCCTAAGTCGGTAATCCATCTTTGAACGGTTGAGATGATAGATTTAAGTCGGTGGTCGATGTAACTTTCGTCGTCTTTGATCGTGACCTTCCTTGTCCTGATCCTTTGACGGATCCTAATGGTCTTCTTCGTGATTTGGAGGCTTTTATCGAGCAGTTTTCGATCTCAGCTCTAAAGATTTCTTCTTTGCCTACGATCATTGTTCCATTGGCTACAGGGAATCGCTGTGTTACTGTTCCCGATAATTCCGTTCCTCCTTGCCATTGACACTCGAGAAATGCCCTTTCGCCGCTTTCCTTCTTCGCCCTTCCATGCTCGCATTTGCATTGTCTACCATTGAAATCTTTATCGCGTATTACCGGTCGATTGTTCAGCCCCTAATTTCTTATTATCAAATTTATAAATGCCTTGTTAACATGTAAGGTAATCATGTTTTCGGTTTCGATTTATTTGTGCCAGGAATGTTACGCTTGCTTTTACAATATGCAACTATCATGTCCAACTCTTTCTTGGGTCGAGTGTTTCTGTCTACAATCAGAGAACGAAGACATTGCAGTTGCAGCTACTATACTGCATCTGGTGTTGCTGCATCTATCTTACCTGGTGCCCATACTGCTCTGCCATAGAATATATATGAGGGCACATTGCAATCCAAATTTCAGCAATTTTTTCTGAGTGTTGGAGACAAGCCTATGATTGGAGGTGCCCATGATCAATAAAATGGAATCTTCTTTAGTTGACAAGAAACCGACATCTCTTGCGAATGATGAGTGTCGTGGAAATAACGTAAAAGTTAACTTACAATTCAAGTCAAACGTGAAAAAAAGAAAATTACTACAGAAACTAACGAGAAACAATAAGGAAAATGAGAGATTTGTGTGGTTCGATCTAAGTATCGATATCTACTCGCTCGAGTGTTTTCCAGCCTTAGAGTACAACCAAAGTACACCCCAAAAGTGTTTCTCAAGTAGGAAAACTCTTAGCACTTCTCTTGTGCTCTCAAGTTAATAACAGAGTAAAACTCCATCTCTTATACATACACAATATTTGTATCCGAAATTTAAATAAAAAATAAAAAAAAAACGTACTCAAATTAAAAAAGCTATTTAAATTGGGTTTCCTTTACCGGCTCAAACTCAAGACATATTCTCAACAATAAGCGTATGCAAATTGAAGACGTCTAACAACATTTGATTTTCGATTTTAGGTATATCTCAAAATTTGTCTCAATTTTTTGCAATTTTATAGAAACAAATTTCTTCTATGAACAATAGGTTGTCATTTTGTATATGCAGAACTTGCACTATTATCTTAAGGTAAGACTTCTCACCATTGAAAAAGAGAGCGGGCCGCGGAATAGAGCAGGTAACAAATGCAAGAAAAGGGTCGTGATACCACAGGAAGTGGCAGAATGTCCGATATGGAGGAACAAATGTTGTTCTATTTGAAATTGTGATAACACGTCAAAAATTTGCCGAAGGCATTCATGAACAAAAGCCAAAAACAAAACAAATGCTTTAAAGCAAAACTCGTGGTTTGATGATGCAATTGAACAAGTACATGTCACATTATTCGATAAAGCGAAAAAGTCATTGAATGCCCAGAAAACCGCTTCTTTATTTTGATCGGAAGATAAAGGGACGTACCGAGCACATCTCATTGTGTAAGAAAAAGTGGTGCATATTCCACAACAAGAGGGAAGAATAATAGCACAACAAGAAAATAAGGACATTACAACTATCGTAATTCTCGTACGGTATTTACTTGATTTTTTAACCCAATGATTCAATATTTAACTATCTGCCACAAGATAAATTTGTTCAGCAAGTGAAAAAAATCCTTCATATTTGTTTAGGTTCACATCGTGAATGACGATGCATCAGCTTGTTTTTCGCATTTTACATATTTTTCTTCTGATTTCATCCACAATCATCACATACCCAACAAAAATGTCATTCTACCAAGTTGCCTCTGCGCGCAATAAAAATTAGGGTTTTGGATTGTTACTCGTAGTAATGGCAATCTCAGTCTCAAGAACAAAATAAAAAATAAGGATCAGTTTGCGAACAAAGGTGTAAAACTAGGAATACGTTATTTTATCAGTAGCTTCTTCTGAAGTTGCTATCCTCTGCAGTAACCTCCGGGACCTCCATAGCTGATCATGTAGTCCATCTCTTGTCCGACATATTGACGGTTCTTCAGACCATAAACCTTGGACTTATCCACCCACTCTCTCATGTCCTTTGAACCAGGAAGATATGAATAGTCACCATGCCCATTAATCCAAAAAAGCTGTCGAAAGTATGCGGCATGTTTAAAGTCACGACCGGGCATGTGGCCACTTCCCATCGGCGGACAGACTCCATCGCCTCCGGCAAGGCCAACTCCTCCCCAAGCTGTATGCCGTGAACCATTGCGTAGATACAAGAACAACTCGTTGGGCCAGTAACCCACTTTAACCGGTGGATCGCTGACGACTACTAACCACCAATTTCCGGTTGCTCGGTCCTGGTTAGACAGAAAGAACTGCTGATGAGTTTTCTGCCTCAACTGGTATGATTGCAATATCTGTTCTTTATCAAATGCTATCGGAGTTAGATCCATTCTTCATTAACTTAAAAAGTAAAGCCTACCTGCTGTATAAGGATTGAAAACTCATATTGATCTCCACCATATGTAGAAGAATGACTAAAGGGAAGACCGGTGGTTATTCTCCTGTCAACTTGGACAAAACCTGGACATAATGTGTTGTAGCATCCATTACGGTAGCCATCGCCCTAAAGTTGATGCTTTAGTCAATAAATAAGAAAACCTATCTCCGATTTCCATCCTTGATTTTGAAAAGTAAAGGGAGAAAGAACGTATTATTTTTCAACTAACCGTCCAATATATGAACAATCGAGAACTAGTATCACCATAGAGTTGCGGAAAAACCTAGTAAAATATAAGAGATATTAGATTGTTCTCAGATTTTTACTCATACGCATAATCATCTTCTTGATACTCATAGGTATAATTACCTGCCAGCCAGCTGCTATCATGCTAATATGATCGGCGGGACCAGTTTCAATCCATACATTATGTGAACTAAACTGATCATGAGCAACAGTTAGATTATATATGGACAAACTGGCGTAAATACCGAATTTAACATTTCTTATCTTGTTGTCTACCAAAGAGACCACCTGCAAATGACATCAAGTAATGATATTACTTGAATGGGCAAAATGGAAATATCTTTTTTGTTCACCTAGTCATGTTTTCTTCATGCACCGCCAGGTATCCTTGGAAGTAGTTCACAATGGTAAGGGTGCCAAAAAAAGCCCAAAAGGCCCGAAATTCCAAGAATTTTCAGGCTTGAGTAACACCGGGCTGGCCTTCGAGTAGATTTGAAAGTTTTCTTTCGTGCCAGTCCTAGTCTCAAGCATAAGATCCTTGGGCATAAATTGGCCTAGACCGGCACGGAATGTTCAAAAAAATCTGAAATTTTTGAAAAATATATATAGGAAATTTGATTGACATCATTAATTATTTATGAACCTCAATAAAATCTTAAAAATATGAAAATTAACTTTCGACCTCAAATCAGCCATAAGAAGTTTAGCCATGTTAAAGTTGACATGTGCGACTTCCGTTCTGTTAATGGTATTTATGACCTTTAATAAATTCATGTTAGTTATTTGAGAATGGTATGTTATAGTTTTGAAATTTGATACTGACTAATTAGAAAAGACAATATAACTAAATTTAGAACGCCTACCCAAACCAGCCTGAATCGAACATGCCCAAAAATACGTGATCAATATTTTAGAAGGCAACCAACTCTTGGCCATTTATAGAGACTGTATTGGAATTTTTTACATGTAGCTTATAAAAGATGATTTCAATCCATACGTGACTTGTCTTCTCTTGCTTCAAAAACATAAAGATGATTTCAACCTATACTTGACTTGTTTTTTCTTGATTCAAAAACTTTCGTGGTTAAATTAACTGCATTATCCAAGAGAACATATGTCAAGCACGACCTAAGAAGAGAGAGAGAGGTGTACATGTTGACTAGAAGGAGCATTTTGCTTCATAGCAGCTAAGGATGGAATCTTGAGCAAGGACTTTTCCTTATTCAAAACTTCCTTCGTTGCTCGAAGAATCGGGACTGTTCCAACTGGACAAGGTTCTTTCAACCCCAATTGTGCAGCGTTCACATTTGCAGGAGCTTTATGAAATCTTTTGAAATGTAAGTTTGGTTCTTTCTAAAAAGGAAAAGAAAACCAATTATAGAACTATCAAGTAGAACAATTTATGAGAGCAATATGATGTTGACCAAACTTGATTTAAAGTTGATCAACGAGAACATCATAAAAAATCTTTACCTGAACTTTATGTCCCTTCAATAGAGGATGTTCAAGCGCCGGTTGTTTGTCAATATCAAAACAGTCATAGACATCTCTTTCCGCAGTCTTCATAAAAAAATCATGACACAATCAATCTTTCATCAAATAAACAATGCTGGTATGAAACTCAACAAGATAAAAAGCAGCAAAACATGATAATAGAAATAACAAGATTCCCAAATAGATTGCAAAACGATTACCGAAATTGTCTTGATCGATGCCTTAACCATAAATTTAATCTGTCTTTCCAACTCTGTGTCATCATTATCTGAAACAGCGATTTCACAAATGGAAGCACCCAAGAATATGAATAACAAAGGCAAAAGTTTCATTTTCATCAATTTCATGCTGAGAAATGGAACTTGAAGATTGTGCTGCACATTCCTCTGGCTATGCCTATTTATAGAGAAATATTAAGTCTACTAATAATACTTGACAAAATTGGTACAATAAGTGATGTGCCACATTATTATTAAGTATTGAATATCGCCCACTTATCTAAATGCCCATCTACAGTATGTCCCATCACTTATCTTTATTTCGTATTTGTATTAATATTGCCCCTCATTCTTTGAATTTCACTAAATAATTTGGGGGTTCCAAGGAAGTTTTCCTTGCACATATATTCATGAGAATAGCCAAAAAAAACATGTTTTGGGAAACTTGTCAATACAGCTCCTAGAATGACTAATTCCAAAATTTTGAAGAAAAAAAGCTATTAATTTCTAAGATATATGTTCTTGTGAAAATACATTTGTAATCACTTTCCAATTTTGCATCTACGCCAATTAATATTACAGGCGCCTTTAACGTAAAATTATTGTAAAAGTGTCCTTGAAAAAATGCATGTCTGCCATTTTACCACCAAAAAATGCATGATCTCCACTTGTCTCGAAATTCTTCCACGTTGACCACATGCATTACGATTGGGAGGGCCTCAGTTATTTTCTAACGGTAGAGAAATTTAAGGACTCTTTCTTGACATTTTGAGGTTCAAACATCTTAATTGTTGAATTATTCAATCACAGGTTACCATGTTCATATATAGATTAAAGGTTGGGATGATCAACTTCATTTCCTAGTGTCAATTTAATTATGACTCTTTACATTTCTCTTTTTTTCCCCAAATTTTTGTTGAAATGGAGAAGACTTTTATGATGAAGCCATAAAGGTCAGATAGTTTCTTTTTGGGTGAACTACAGTTTAGTCCTCTAAGTTTCATTGTACGTACGATTTGGTCCTCTCACTTTCGTTTTATGCAATCAAATCATCTATCATTCTCGATTTGTGCAGTTTAGTTCTCTAAGTCTTATTTTGTTCGTTCAAGTCCTTTGACATTCTTGACTCGTGCAATTCATTACTTCCTTTACTCGCCGTAACTAACATTATCAAATTAGGGTTTCTTTTTTCTTGCTTTTCACAATTTGTTTTTCGCTAATTTGGCGCCACCTTAACATCGAGTGACATTTTTTAGACAATTTGACAACGCATGTAGTAAAATTTAGGGCTATGGCCTGTTACTCATAGTAATGGCAATCTCAGTCTCAAGAACAAAAAGAGAACAACAGTACGGAACTAAATATAAATAAGGATCTGTTTGCAAATAAAGGTGAATGTTCGTAAAATTCTGAACGTGTCAATGAACAAGTAATATAATGATAAGAAGAGTATCATCCCACAGAGATTGATGATTAATAAACCAATTAAATATTAAAAATAGACTAATTCTAAAATTTATCTAATAGATCAAAATAGAATTGAGAATAAATAAAAGTTGACAATTTTAGAAACAAAATTTTAGAAACTAAAGGCAAATAATCAATTAGATAAAATATGTTAGAGCATCCGATTTCACCATCACCACTAGATATGAATTTCATATCACTATGCATATAGAATAATATCAAACACGTGATAGCGTAATTTCCTAGTCTATTTACTATCCTATCTCTAGGTATAGCAAACCTACTCAGTTTATCAATCCACTATATATGTCTATGTGAATTTAAATAAACATAAGTGCATTAAAATCTGTGAATATTCCCGGTTTACAATGAATCTTTGGGACCACCTTATTACCGAAAGCCACACAAATAACATGGCATATCTCTATCCACATTTAATTCACGGTTATATATTATAAGGAGCAATTGCATATTATCGCTTCTCAGTCTCAAACATGCACATCAGATCATTCAAGTGGTGACCAGTCACTTAAAGGCATTAAGCACAATAATATATAACTCACATGAATGAAATCATTTGCAAAACATAAAAAGCATGAAACTCATATCATCATGATTAGGCTACATTGTAGCTCTAACAAAAGAAAATTAGAACATAATAAAAGAAGAAACGAAAATATAAATTAAACCCAACATCTTAAATCAAAGACAAGAATTATGTCACCACTTTTGTCTCCTCTTTAAAGTACTTGAAAAATTCTCAGAACAATAAAAAAAACTATCTAAAAGAAAAACTAGCTATACCCCAAAGTTATCTTATTTATAGGATAACATCCAAGACTCCTCTCATAAGGTAATTGCTTCTTTTTCGCATAAAATTAGGGAATAAATCGCAAAATTCCCAATGTGATATCCACCTTCTAACTCTTCTTTGGGTACGATATTCCTTTCATTCTTTTTGCCATATTTTCCTTATTTCTCAATGTCTCATTATGCTGCATAAAGAAAGAAAATTTAAGTAAATAGAAGGAAATCCAAATATTTTCTCACAAATATTGCATTATTTATTGCTTAAAATAGGTAAAATAACTCTACTTTTATAGAGTTTTTTTTTTTTTGCTAAATACTCTACTTTTATAGAGTTATCAGTGAAAAATTAGGAACACACATCCCTTATTCATGTAAGTTGTTCAAAGCAGCTTCTTGTTTAAGTTGCTATCCTCTCACAATAACCTCCCGGACCTCCATAGCTAATCAGGTAGGCCATATCTGGATCTTCGACAGAATGATGATTCTTCATATCCTTAACCTTGGACTTATCCACCCACTCTCTCATATCTGTCGATGGAGGAGGTGAGCAATCACCATGCGCATCAATCCACTGGAGCTGTCGAAAGTACGTGGAATCTCTAATAATGTCATCAGGCATGTGGCCACTTCCCATCGGAGGACGGACTCCATTGCCTCCTGCTAGACCAATTCATCCCAAGCTGTGTGTAGCGAACCATTGCGCATATTTAAGAATAACTCCTTGGGACAGTAATTCACTTTTACTGGTGGATCACTAACAGCTAACATTTTTTTTTTTTTTTATTTTTTTTTTATTTTTAAAAAATTAATAAAAAAAAAAAAAAAAAAAAAAAAAAAAAAAAAAAAAGTAATCTAACCTAACAAAAATTGGAACCAAAATCAAAAATCTTTTTTTTTTTTTTCCTTTTTTTCCTCTTTTTTTCCGCTTTTTCCCACCAATTTCGAGTTGTTTGGTCCTTATTAGACAGAAGAAACTATTGATTGAGTTTTTATATGAGTGTGGCTTATCGTGATTGATCTTTCAAAATTACAAACCATTCCCCCATGAAGTAATCAAATTTTCAAATTCTTCTATAGCTTCTAATACTTCACAGCCACTCTATCTCAATTGGTATCATAGCAGTATACGTTCTGTATCAAATGTTATCAGAGTTAGATTTGTTTTTCATCAGATAATACAGCATAATGTTAAAAAAAAATTACTTATATTCAATACCTTAAAAGGTAAAGCCTACCTTTAGAACAGGAAAAAAAAAAGGTAAGGCCCACCTGTTCTATATGAATTACAAGGTCATAAAGATGTCCACCATAAGTAGAAGAACAACGGAACGCATGACCGAGGGTTATTGTCCTATCAACCTGGACAAACCGGGACATAACATGTTGAAGCATCCATAGCAGTACCCATCGCCCCACAAGATTAAATAAGCAAACTTACCTCTGATTCCCGTCTTTGATTTTCAAAAAGTAAAGGGAGAAAGAATATACCATTTTTCAACTAACATACAACATATGAACAATCGAGAACAAATATCACCGTAAAGTTGTGGAAAAACCTTGGAAAAAATAAGAGATGTTAGATTTTTCTTAGATTTTTAGTCATACTCATAATCATCTTCTAGATATCCAAAAATTTAGTTACCTGCCAGCCAGCTACAATCATGCTAACATGATCGGTACGACCAGTTTGAATCCATACATTATGTGAACTAAACTAATCATGAGCAATAGTTAGATTCCATATGGAAGTTCTACCGTAACTCCATAGTTAATATTTTTTTATCATGTTGTCCACCAAAGAGACCACCTGCAAATGACATCGAGTAATAAACTAAACTGATGCATTGCTAGCTTCTTCTTCTTTTAAAGTAGTTTACAATAGTAGGGATGCCAAATATGACCAGAAGGCCCGAAAGCCGAACCGGCTGAATATTTTGGCTCGAGTAAGACCGAGCTAGTCTTTGAGTAGGTTTGAAAATTTTCATTTGGGCTGCTCCTAGTTGCGAGCCTAAGATGCTTCGGCTCAAATTGGCCCGAACCGACACAGAATGTTTAAAAAAATCTGAAATTAGAAAAAAAAATCATAAATATCTAAATAAATAATTTTAAATTAAGTCATGTATTGTTCATGAACCTCGATAAAGTCATAAATATATAAAGTTAAGCATCAACTTCAAATTGTACAGATTTCATATTGCAGGAGCTTTATGAAATCTTTTAAAATGTAAGTTCAGTTCTTTCTACAAAAAAAGAAAAAAGGAAAATCAATTGTAAAACTATCAAGTAGGACAATATGTGAGAGCAATTCTATGTTAACTAACATGTTTTTTAAGTTGATCAATAAGAAAATCGAAAAATCTTTACTGAGCTCTATGTCCCTTCAACAGAAAATGTTTGACTGACAGTTGTTTGTCGATATCAAATCAATCATTGATATCTCTTTCCTTGTTTTTCATAAATATATCATGACACGACCAATTGAATAAACATGCTTGTATGAAACTTGACGAGATAAATCGCATAATAACATGACAACATAAATCAAAAGATCCCCACGGTGATTGAGAAATAATTACCAAAGTTGTCTTGATCGATGCTTTCTTTCCAACTCCCTGTCATCCTCTTCTCAAACAGCGATTTCACACATGGAAACACTGAAAAGTATGAATAACAAGGCCAAACGTTTCATTTTCATTGCATGCTGATAAAGGGAACTTGATGATTGTGCTGCTTAAGGATCTGGACAATGAACCACTACAGTATTATTTCTCACATGTATTTAAAATACAAGATAGCTAATAATTTATGGAAAAACATTAACTAGAATAAATATAATAAAATAACTCTCCTAAGCTACAGCCTCCGCACGAGGAAAGATGAAATCCTATATTCAAGAAAAGATCAAATGAGTTTATCAACTTTGGATACTTTTGCCGCACTTGCCCAGAATATTATAATTGCTTGACTAGTCTTGCTGGACTAGTCATGATTTAATTACTGTTATTTGTGGCATGTATTTAAAGTACAATATAACTAATGACTTATTGAAAGACATAAAGTAAGATAAATGCAGAAAATAACTTTCCTAAGTTACAGCCTCCACACAAGGAAAGATAAAGTCTCACGTACAAAAGAAAGATGAATATGAGTTTCAACTTGGAACTCTTGTTTCCCTTGCCAAGAATACAATAATTGCTTGACTGTTCTTAATTTGATTGAGAACAAATTTTGGCATTGCTTGGGTGTCGAGAGCTATTTTCTCCAATACTGCTCATTCCTCTGGTTATATCTAAAGATGCTAAATCCATTAAGACTACTTTATAAAATTGGTATGCTAAGTGATGTGCTAGACTATTATTAGGTATTGAATACTGCTTGCTTGCCTAAATTCTCATATACAATCAGCCACATCACTTAACTTTATCTCTTTTGTAAATTAATATCAGTACACCTAGCACTGCTTCCACTTACAAACTCAGAAAGTTTATACGTTAATCAATATTAAAGGCACCTTCAACTTTTACATAGAGAATTTTAGTGTTAAACACTGGTCAAAGGAAAGAGCATTGAAAGACAAAGTGTCCTTGAAATAGTGCATGATCTCCATTTGGCTCTTTATTGACATTTGGAGGTTCAAACATCTTAAATCACTTGGCTAATCTCGCCTGTCAGTCTCTTATCCCATTGAAACTTAGTAATCTGAAACAGGAAGATTCTCCACTTACAAACTCAGAAAGTTTATACGTCAATCAACATTAAAGGCACCTTCAACTTTTACATAAAGAATTTTAATGTTAACCACTAGTCAAAGGAAAGAGCATTGAAAGACAAAGTGTCCTTGAAATAGTGCATGATCTCCATTTGGCTCTTTATTGACATTTGGAGGTTCAAACATCTTAAATCACATCTTACCTTACCAAAAAAAAAAAACATCTTAAATCACTTGGCTAATCTCGCCTGTCAGTCTCTTATCCCATTGAAACTTAGTAATCGGAAACAAGAAGTTTCTCCACTTACAAACTCAGAAAGTTTATACGTCAATCAACATTAAAGGCACCTTCAACTTTTACATAAAGAATTTTAATGTTAAACATTGGTCAAAGGAAAGAGCATTGAAAGATAAAGTGTCCTTGAAATAGTGCATGATCTCCATTTGGCTCTTTATTGACATTTGGAGGTTCAAACATCTTAAATCACTTGGCTAATCTCGCCTGTTAGTCTCTTATCCCATTGAAACTTAGTAATCTGAAACAGGAAAAGATCCTCATATCTATCTTGAAGTTGATATTTCAACAGTCTTAAGTTTTAAATTATTCAATCACAGATACCATTTTTTCTCTCTTTGTCGACAGACAAGCTCATCTCCCAAAAACTCTTCCCTCTTTTGAAGCTCTCACGTAAGCTCATTCTTTTCTCTCCCGATCTATTTTGGGAGTTTGTGTGTGTGAATAAATCTCTGCAGCTGATCTTGGGTGAACATGGAGACCAATTCGGCCATTCATCCATTCGTCTAGTCGACAGCTACCGAGGAGGGTGCTCGTGACGTGGCTCCATAACCTCTCCGAGATTAGGCCGCTCTCCTCTCTTGATTTAGATTTAGATCTAGATCTAGGGGTTTTACTCTCACGAACTAGATCTAGATATAGATATAGGAGTTTCTTACAGGTATTTGATATGTATTCTTTCAATATATTGATGTTGGTGTCTCCCCACGATGATGATGATAAGAACATTGAACCTAGACGAGCACTGCTGTTGCAAACAAAGTGGGAGATCTCGGTGTATGCTCATCACTGAATCTGGTGATCGGCCAACGAACGTCTACGGTAGCAAATATGTTCTTGATGGATGAGAGTATTCTTTTAGCTGCAGACTATGCTTTGTTATTTGCATTATAGCATTTGTTTTGTTCTGCAGTTATCTAGAATTTGCTAGGCTTAAAATCCTTCTATGTATCTCTCAAGCATTATTCTGAGAAATGAATGGAATCTTTCTTTGGATAAAAAAAATCATAGATTACCATGTTCATATAGGTTAATGGTTGGAATGATCAACTTTATTTGCTTGTGTCAATTCAACTATGACTCTTTACTTTATTACCAAAATTTGATTGAAATATAGAACATTCATGGTGAAGCTATAATGGTCAGATAATTTATTTTTGGGTTAATTCAAGTTTTAGTCCTCTAAGTTTCAGTGTATGTGTAATTTGGTTTTCTAACTTTTATTTTATGTAATCAAGTCCTGCATTGTTTTTTATTTGTGCGAATTGATCCTCTAACTTTTATTTTGTTCATTCAAGTCCTCTTAACGTTCTTGATTTGTGCAATCCAATGCTTCATTTACCCATTGTAACTAACATTATCAAATTAAGTTTTTCTTTTCAGTTTGTCTTTTGCTAATTTGGCGCTCATTTGAGGCCACCTCAGGGGCGTGTTCCATTTTTACTCGAAACATCTAAAACTTTTTTAACATATAAATGCCGAGACATAATTTCGCATATAATTTTTCACGATACTTTGAAATTTGGATGATATTTCAAATTTTAAAGGAAATGTAAATACTTCTTACATATCTTTAAATGTAAATAAATAAGCCCATGTTTGACATCGCAAATATCTGAAATTTTTGTTCATTTTTACAATCAAGTACCTAACTTTTTTTTGTTCAATAAAATACTTTAACTTTTCAAAAATGAGTCAATGTGAGGCATTTGTTAGAATCGTGACGGAAAATGCCAATGTGGACTTTAGTGCCATTAAATAGCCATTACTTGTCCATATTGGCATCCGATGTGGCCTCTTGATATTATATCACATCAGCAAAGACTTATTGGACTAATAAAATTGTCTAAGTTGGCACTCTTTCTGTCTCTCCTCATCACCCAACACTTAAATAGATTTGGAATAATTTTTACTGAGCAAGCAAGCCACGTCACCCAGTGGTACTTAACTTTTTTCGAGTAAGCGAGCACAACGGCAAAATCACCTAACATGATAATTTGTTTAACGGAATCCTCACATTGAGTCAAATTTGAAAAGTTGAGGTACTTAATTGAACAATTCAAAAGTTCAGGTGCTCGATTTGTAAAATGGGTGAACGATCATATATTTGCGTTATCATTTACCCCAAGATTAAAAGTATCCTTGAAATAATGCATGTTTGACATTTTTTCCACAAAGAAATGCATGTTAGCCAATTGTCTTGAAACTCTTCCATGTTCACCTAATGCTTTAGCGGTTGTGTGGGTTATTGTCTAAACGACAATGACAAAACAAATAAAACCCATTGATACACATAGGAGCACCCTCTTTCCTCTCACATAATAGGGATATGCTAGATAGGGTCTAAAGGATTTTTTACAGCAATGGTAAATGGTTTAATAAGCTTTCGAATATATTCTCGTTATTCGAAAATTCCAGCTTACAATGCTCTTTTGTTATTCACTTTCCAGTTCTGCATCTATGTCGATTACTATATACATGTACATGTCATCTCCTCCAACCTTAACATTCGAAAAGATTATCGTAGGAATAATGTTAGACTAGATCAGGCGAATAGGCCACACCAGGCATGGGAATTGCCCGTGCCGGCCCATGTGCCGAGGCCGGGCACATTATGTCTGGCCTTTTTTTTTTTTTGAGTTGATTCATGATTTCAAATTGTGGAGATTGTTGTCTTTGTGCCTCCACAAATGTCTTGTAATTCTCTAATCTCGAAGAATTTTCATAAGTCAATGCTTCTTCTTCTAGGTGGCTTGCCCAACTCAGGTACGGTGTCGCTCAAACCGGCCATTTGCTGCCTCGTTTCGCATATGACGTACTTTTTTTTTTATTTCATTCACAATATTTCATATCCAAGAAAAAAAATATATAATGTAGGAAGTGAAATTTATGGTTAAAAGTAAGGATTTTTCTTTAAATAAAGGTATAAAAGTAGGAATAGATATCCTTACTTATTCAAATTGCTCAAAGTAGGAGTAGAAATAACTGATGTGTTTTTATGGAAAATGCTTATCGTATTATGCTTTTGCCAAATTACGAACCATTCACCCATAATATATAGTCAATTTTCAAATTGTTCTGTAGTTTCTAAAACATTACAACTAATCTGTCTCAAATATCATCTAGATGAAAACTTAGATTTTAAATTCAATTTGATGAGAAATTTCTTGGAGAAATCACCAAGAAATTACCAAACTTATTACGCGTGTGCCAATTCAGTTCTAAACCTTCTAATTTGGCCAATTGAATCCTAACTCTTTTGACAATCTGCCAATTTTGGCTGGAAATTGCTGACAGAGACGTCGACCGTCCTACATGGCATGGTCGACGCAAACGTTGACAATTTTTTAATAATTTTTTCTTTTTTTTCTTTCTTTGATTTTTCCCTTCTCTTTTCGCCAATAGCCGGTCGCGGGCCACCGGCCACAAGCGAGGATTGTCCTTGCCTGACACAGGCAAGGGTCGACCTCGCCCTCACAAGGCCACCGTGGCCTGGCGAGGGGGTCCCTCGCCGGCGCTCGCCCTTGATCAGGCAAGACCGAGCGATGCCAACTCTAATTGAAAGTTTTAGGACTGAATTGGCACAAATGCAATAGATTTAGGGCTTTTTTGGTAATATCCCCGAAATTTCTTATGTCTTATTAATAGATGGGCATAACCATAGTTTTAGGTAAATTATTCGTTAAAAGCACATAGATACATTGTTAGAGATTTGCTGAAAACATGGGATTTCATTTGATTATTGAATCGAGGCAAATTTGTTAATATTTATTGAAGGAGCTGATGGAAATGTGTATATCTCATATGATTTTCATTCACTATATCATCACCGGAGAAGATTACTTTTACACTCTCGTAATATGCGTGTCGGATCCGCATGAATGCCTTTTACTAATAATCACGCAACGGTATTCTTATTCTATGAACCAGATAATCACAGGAGCATACATGTCGTTCTCTCGGAGACTAATCTTCGAGGAGTGTGCACGTATGTTACCCTAACCAACATATTCAACAATTATCATTCGACGGGATGTGCTTGCAAAGCGTATTTCTTTCTCTGAGCCCAACAAAAAACACTTTTTATACCCACGAGTCCTCGCGAAATAATCACTTGCTATCACCGGAACAATGATCTAGACATCGCTTGCTTATTTAACTTTGCCAACTCAAAAAGTCAAGGAATTTCCTAATCTAAGATAGTTCAAGTAGGAACATATACAGAAACTCTCCATAAATATATGACAGATGATCAACCCCATATGCATTTCGACCGTAACAAGTAGGCTATGAAATCCAATACGCAAACTAGTTGGTCATTAATAAGAAGCATCTTTTGCATATGAAAAACATGGAGGGAGCGACCTGGCAAAGGCAATCCGAAGCAAGGATGTCAAAAATGGAAAAGAGCTATTGCGAAAGATAAACAGTCTATATTCGTCATTGGCCTTTAGGCTTACCTTTCTCAGCCTCCTCTCCGACCGGCCGGCCGATCGCATCCTCCTTGTCACGCCCCGAACCCCAACGGGCTCGCGACACCCCTTCGACGGTCGTATTAATCGCGACATCCCAGGACGCGTCGCCGACCCAAACGGAATACACAAGCGGAAGCGAAATATAAATAACCCAGACGATTAACCATGACCAGGGGATAGCACTAGCATAAAATCAATATGTGCATTTTATAAAAATACTTGGCAGATACAAACGGCAGAAACACGTTCATCAAAAAAAGGGGGTAAAGGTTGGGTAACCTACTTCACTATACAAAACGAGGGCAACCAAAAAGGTGGAATGAAACATCAAATGCCCAAAGTCACTCCCGGTCTCCGAACAGCACATGACGACTATCCGTCACTCCAGTCCTGAAAATGTTTAACAACGGGGGATGAGATAAATCTCAATAAGCAGACCCCTAAACCCCACATAGGCTAATGCGTACCCAGACAAGTTCAGCATGCAATCTAACCGATTACATATATATAAAATTCACATCAATGGACTTACCTCGCCATCCAATCACATACCCACACTGCACATTAGTCAAATCATGATAATGCAATAATATCCCAAAAGTACATCACAATCACTCGAACGACATACATACGTACGTTCACCCAATTTATCCATGCACAAAACACATGCGCATCCATCCAACTTTTTCACGACCCGGGTCAACACCCCACAGGTCAGCCCTCCGATCAATCCGGGCTCTGTCCCGGGTCAACACCCCACAGGACCTTTCACAAACAAACTTTCACACGACCCGGTCAACACCCCACGTGCCGCCCTCCGATCAATCCGGCTCGTCCCGGTCAACACCCCACGTGACCTTTCACAAACAAACTTTCACACGACCCGGTCAACACTCCTACGTGTCGCCCTCCGATCAATCCGGCTCGTCCCGGTCAACACCCCACAGACCTTTCACAAACAAACTTTCACATGACCCGGGTCAACACCCCACAGGTCCTTTCTCACAACCCGGGTCAACACCCCTCAGGTTGGCAGCCCTCCGATCGATCCGGGCTTGGTCAAGCAAATACATACGCCACATAATTCAATCAATTACCATGTCAATCACATTCAAATATCGTTATATTATGCTCAATCGTCACTCATTCTAGTCACATCAAGCCACAGTTCACATAATAGGCGTCAATCTAACCACGAACAAACAACACGAATCGTCACCAAGCGGACGTTAAATCATACAAGAACATCCAATGAACTTAACATAATTTTCAGCAATAATGACCACCAATCCAGCCATGATTTCAACAATAAACCACCTCATTTCGGCCCACAATCCGACCCATTCACTCGCCCCGAAATCCGCCACCAATTTAGCATCAACCGACACAAAAATCAGCATTAAACCGTCATAAAATCAGCACCAAACAGCCGCACAATTAGCCTCACTAGCACGCCATTCCGATATAACATAGCTAATATTTCGTTCCATAGATTACCCAACATCGGCTCATCGAACTGGCCATTCCTCGAGCCAAAAATCAATCATAAATCTCGCAATGACCAACCACTAAACAGTCAAGATTCCGCCCGCACATTGCTCCACTCGACTCATAAAACAACCTATCACGATCACCATTCGAAAATCGCCGCACCAGCCATCGAATCCTCCCCCTCAATTCAGCCACAAATAAACAACTCGAACAATCGCCAATCGAGCATTGAATCACACAAACAACTAATAAACTCGACATAATTTTCCAGCATTATGCGACCTTCAAACCAGCCATAAAATCAGCGATAAACCACCTCGATTCAGCCCATACTCCGGTCCATTCGTTCACCTCGAGCCAACCCACAATTCAGCCACCAAGTCGCACTAAACGGCCATTAAATCAGCCCCGAACAGCCCCTAATCAGCCGCCAATCTCACCATAAACGACCCCTAAACAAGTCTAATAATACGCAAGGTCCTAGACAAGGTTTAGGGTGTCGCTTACCTCGACTTGAGCAAGAAAACGGGGCTGGGCAGCGGGGGAAATCGCTGGGACAGCCGCAGCGGCGGCGATCGGCGAGGCTCTCGAACACGGCCGGGCGATGGCGGCGGCAAGGGAGCTCCGGCTGAGGCGGCAGCAGTTCGGCGGCAGAGGGGCAAGCGGGGGCCTCGCCGGAGCAGCAGCGAGCTCCGGCGTTCGAGCGGCGGCCCACGGCGAGCGACGGGAACGAGGGGCGGTGAGGGCGGGAAACGGGAGGAGGAGCGGTGGCGAACGGGGAAGGGGGTAGTCTTCGGGTGGCCGGCCAAGCGGTGGGGTGGCGGTCGGTGGCCGAGGCGGCGACGGTTAGGCAGGCTGGCGGCGAGCACGCCGGTGCGGCTAGATCAGCCCAGTGGAGGAAAGAGAGAAGGGACGGGAGAGATGGGAACGGTCGGGCTCGGGACGATCGGCGGTACGGACGGTGACTCCGGGTCGACGGGAACGCCGGCCGGACGGGCGGTGAGGCGCGCGGCGGCGGACGGCGGCGCGGTGGAAGGCACGCGCGCAGAAGGGAGGAAAAACCAGATCTGGAGCAGGGGAGGAGACCCCGGCTGGGCGGGCGCGGACGGACGGGCGCGCGGCGGTCGAGCTAGTTGGCGACGGCGGCGGCGCGGTGGCGAGGCGAGCTCGGGCGGTCGGCGTCGGGCAGCAGACACACGAGCGGAACCGGTCGGGGCCGAGGAGGAAGAAAGGAAGAAGAAGAAGAAGAAGAAAGGAGGAAGAAGGAGAGAGAAAGAGAGAGAGAGAAGAAAAGGGACATGCGGGCGAGGGGGAGAGAACGTGCGCGTAGGGGAGGGGGCGGCAGGAGGAGAGAGAGAGAGAGAGAAATAGAATAAGAAATAATTTGAACATTCAAATATTATTTGCAAACCGATGGTCCAAATTCAAAACCGAAAACGATCTACCGGTCCAAAATAAGCCTCGCATATAAAAAGGGACAAAGGCCAAATTAATTAGACCAAATTATAACGAGGGAGGTCTACTAGTCCAAATTCGCACGTGGTCAAAAACTCCCATTTTTCCATCATTCCTGAAAATCTCAACGTTGGCTACCATAATATTGACACCGTCCAATTTATTTCGTCCCGAAACTCCCGAAAATCGACTGCCAAGTTCAGGGTCTAAATAACGGCCAAATTTGATCGAGTGCGATTCTAGCGAAATCTCTAATTTAAAATGATCATCGGGAGTGATCAGTTCCCGGGCGAGATTTTACTATAAGCACACTGACAAATTACGCGTTTTATAAATCCCAACTATGGGCCGAAATTTGGAATGTCACAACTCTTCCCCCCTTACAAAAATTTCGTCCTCGAAATTTACAATCCAACCCAACTATTCAAACAAATGGGGGTACTGGTGTCGCATCAACTCTTCACTTTCCCACGTCGCATCTTCGGTTCCATGGTGTTCCCGAATCACTTTAACCATCGGAATTGTCTTGTTCCGCAACACTCGCTCCATTCTGTCCTCGATCCGAACTGGCTTTTCCACGTACGACACTCTGTCGTCCACGTCTATTTCCTCGTAGTTCAGCACGTGGGTCGGGTCCGGTTCATACTTCCTCAACATCGACACGTGGGAGACGTTATGAACTTGCGACAAATTCGGCGGCAAGGCGAGACGGTAGGCCAACGTCCCAATCCTTTCCAAAATCTCGAACGGGCCTATATACCTTGGACTTAGTTTCCCTTTCTTGCCAAACCGAGATAGTCCCCTCATTAGCGAGATCTTAAGAAATACATGGTCGCCAATCTGAAATTCTAACGGCCTACGCCTTCGGTCGCGTAACTTTTCCACGACTCATGTTCTCAACCTTTCCGGATAGCCTTTCTTGTTTTCACCGATTCTTGAACTAACTCTGGACCCGTTATACTTCTTTCCCCACTTCATCCCAACACAATGGTGTTCTCGTACGCCCGCCATATAGTGCCTCAAACGGTGCCATTTCGATACTTTGCTTGGTAGCTATTATTGTAGGCAAATTCCACCAAATGCAACCTGTTCTTCCCACTTGCCCCGAAAGTCTAATACACACGCCCTCAGCATATCCTCTAATGTCTGAATAGTCCTCTCAGACTGGCCATCCGTCTGCGGATGATAGGCCGTGCTGAATTGCAACTTAGTCCCCATGGCCGATTGCAGACTTTTTCAAAAATTCGCAGTAAACCGGGGATCACGGTCCGAAGTGATTGATATCGGTACTCCATGAAGACGAACAACCTGTCGCACATATAACTCTGCCAGCCTTTCTAGCTCGAAGTCCTTTCGCACCGCCAGGAAGTGCGCTGACTTCGTCAATCTATCTACTATCACCCAAATAGAATCATGTCCCCTCTGGCTTCTCGGCAGTCCCGTTACAAAATCCATCGTAATATGCTCCCATTTCCATTCTGGGATTTCCAACGGTTGCAACATCCCACCAGGTTTACAATGCTGTGCCTTCACTTGTTGGCACGTCAAACACTTGGCCACATACTTGGCTACATCCACCTTCATTCCATTCCACCAATAATGCTGTCGAAGGTTCTGGTACATTTTCGTGCTGCCCGGATGAATGCTATAATTGCTCCTATGAGCTTCCGATAAAATCTCTTCCTTAAGCTCCAAATCATCTGGCACGCACAACCGTCCTCGAAACTTAAGAATTCCGTCCTCGGACGCTTGGAAGTCCGGTTTTCTCTTAGTGCCATCCATCTCCGAATTTTACGAATCTCGGGTCCGTAGATCGTAACGCCTTAATCTTGGTTTGCACTTCCGGTTCAATCCTTAACGTTGCCACCAAACCGGGAGGCGTCCTACCTCGAACTTAAACTCTGAGTCTCGCGCTTTTTCCAATAAAATCCACTCTTTGACTATTAATTGCGCGATGCTCGATTTCCGGCTTAAGGCATCCGCTACCCGGTTGGCTTTTCCGGGATTATACAAAATATCACAATCATAGTCCTTCAAAAGCTCCATCCAACGCCTTTGCCTCATATTCAATTCTTTCGCGAAAATAAATACTTGAGGCTCGATGGTCCGTATAAATTTGGAACCTTTCTCCATATAAATAGTGCCTCCAAATCTTAAGTGCGAAAACAATTGCGCCAATTCCAAGTCGTGAGTTGGGTAGTTCATCTCATGAGGCCTTAACTGACGTGATGCATAAACAACCACCCTTCCATGTTGCATTAGCACGCATCCCAATCCCTTGAGCGAAGCATCGCTATAAATCTCATATCCTCCCTGGCCCCGAAGGGATCGTAAGCACCGGCGCAATGTCAATCTCTCGCTTCAACTCCCCGAAAGCTCACTTCGCACTTCTCCGTCCATTCAAACTTAGTCTCCTTCTTAAGCAACCTTGTCAATGGAGTGGCTATTGCTTTGAGAATCTTTCCACAAATCGTCTATAGTAACTCCGCGCTCCTAAGAAGCTTCGAACCTCAGTAACCGTCGTCGGTCTCGGCCAATCCATCATTGCTTCAATCTTTGCCGGATCCACGGAGATTCCTTCTCCGGAAATTATGTGCCCAAGAAACGCTACACGGTTCAGCCAAGACTCGCACTTGCTAAACTTAGCATACAGTGCATGCTCCCTTAACGTCCGTAGAACTCTTTCCAAATGTACCTCATGTTCCTCGGAACTCTTTGAATACACCAGAATATCATCTATGAACACGATCACAAACTGATCTAAAAATTCCTTGAATACCCGATTCATTAAATCCATGAAAGCAGCGGGGGCATTAGTTAGTCCAAATGGCATTACTGTAAACTCATAGTGCCCATATCTCGTCCTAAATGCCGTTTTCGGTATATCCTCCTTCTTAATCCTCAATTGGTGGTAATCCGTCCTCAAGTCGATCTGATTAATCTGCGAGGCAGCTCTCGCTTAATGTCCTACCTGCGGTCGCTGCGATTGCATTAGTGACCTAACCTGTCGGTTCAATAATTTCTCACTTGGTGACCTTACTGTCCACATCCACAACATGCTCCACTTCTACCTTGGCAATGGTCATTCCTATGCCTCTTTCCATAAGACCGACATGCGGCGTTGGAGTAGTAATTCGGCTCCCCAAATTTCTTTCTTACTAGAGGAACAAATCTCCAATTCTCTGTCATAGACTTCTTCCCAAGTTCCAATTGTCCCTAACCGGCGCATACCACGATCCAGAAACGGCAACCCTTTCACTCATATCCATTTCAACCATCGAGCTTTCTCATACAACTCGTTGTGATCCTTTAAGACTCTAGAGTACTAACTGACTATGGAGTTCCGATTTCAATCCATCCCGGAACCTCCTTGTCCTATCCACATGGTCTTTGACTATTCTTGGTGCGTACTTAGACAACGTTACAAGCTCGACCTCGTATTGATCGATTGACATTCAATTTTAGCGAAGCCGAAGAAACCCTGTCATTTTCTGTCCTCGCGCACTCTCTGAAAGTACCTCCCATTGAAGGCCTCAATAACGACACCCTAGCTTAGAAATATGCCCTCTGAAATATCCCACTTTGGGGGCCCTCTTATCAATCATTTTTACATTTCCTTAAAGTTGATATATAGGCAGGGTCACTTTCTCCTCACCAGTGCACCCGAATACCTCCAAAGCAATGTAGCCTCAGGGTCACCTTTACCATCGAACTTCAGAGGTTTCAATTTCAAATATTTTCCAACCAGCTGACGCATCTATCTGACTGCATTAACTTGCCCTTGACCTTGATTCCCAACATTTCCATTAACGGCGACAATAATGGCCTCAGCATCAGTGGCATTAGTAGCAACAGTAGCATTTCGCTCCTCAGTTTGCCTTCCCATTAAAATTCCAACTCCCTCGAGTGCCCTCGAAATCTCATCCCATCTGGAATCCTCTGCAACTTTAGCTTGCGAACCTACATGACCTCGACCTCGACCTCGACCTCGACCTCAACTGCTCAAACTCACAAGGTCACACCACTCACTTACCTGCTATAATTCCCCTCGGGAATTAAAGACCTAAGCCAACTATATCAGTCTAAAGCCCTAGGCAGTGAATCACAACAATAATTCACTTAGCAGGCAGCCAATCATCCATGACACCAAATCACAACCACAATTCACAAAGCAGCAAACAAATCACCAACATCACTCAATAACAACCAACGGGTTTCACGCACTTACCTCAAGTCCCGACGCACTTTGCATTTCACAATGTCATTGCATATAATCACTCAGCAATCACAATCACACGGTCTGGGGTACGCATGGCACACAAGACTCCTTAACTGACTACCCCAAAGTCATCGCTCCTTATCACTCCAGGCTTCGACCAACTTGGATCGAGCTGACCTTGCTCTGATACCAAATCAACGGGGATGTCACGCCCCGAACCCCAACGGGCTCGCGACACCCCTCGATGGTCAATCATTGAATGCGACGTCCCAGGACGCGTCGCCGACCCAAACGGAATACACAAGCGGAAGCGAAATATAAATAACCCGGACGATTAACCATGACCGGGGGATAGCACTAGCATAAAATCAATATGTGCATTTTATAAAAATACTTGCGTATACAAACGGCGAAACACGTTCATCAAAAAAGGGGGTAAAGGTTGGGTAACCTACTTCACTATACAAAACGAGGGCAACCAAAAAGGTGGAATGAAACATCAAATGCCCAAAGTCACTCCCGGTCTCCGAACAAAGACATGACGACTATCCGTCCCAGCCCCGAAAATGTTTAACAACGGGGATGAGATAAATCTCAATAAGCGAGACCCTAAACCCCACATAGGCTAATGCGTACTGCAGACAAGTTCAGCATGCAATCTAACCGATTACATATATATAAAATTCACATCAATGGACTTACCTCGCCATCCAATCACATACCCACACTGCACATTAGTCAAATCATGATAATGCAATAATATCCCAAAAGTACATCACAATCACTCGAACGACATACATACGTACGTTCACCCAATTTATCCATGCACAAAACACATGCGCATCCATCCAACTTTTTCACGACCCGGTCAACACCCGCGGTCGCCCTCCGATCAATCCGGGCTCTGTCCCGGTCAACACCCCACAGGACCTTTCACAAACAAACTTTCACACGACCCGGTCAACACCCCACGTGTCGCCCTCCGATCAATCGGGCTCGTCCCGGTCAACACCCCACAGGACCTTTCACAAACAAACTTTCACACGACCCGGTCAACACCCCACAGTCCTTTCTCACAACCCGGTCAACACCCCTCGGGTTAGCGCCTCCGATCGATCCGGGCTTGGTCAAGCAAATACATACGCCACATAATTCAATCAATTACCATGTCAATCACATTCAAATATCGTTATATTATGCTCAATCGTCACTCATTCTAGTCACATCAAGCCACGTTCACATAATAGGCGTCAATCTAACCACGAACAAACAACACGAATCGTCACCAAGCGGACGTTAAATCATACAAGAACATCCAATGAACTTAACATAATTTTCAGCAATAATGACCACCAATCCAGCCATGATTTCAACAATAAACCACCTCATTTCGGCCCACAATCCGACCCATTCACTCGCCCGAAATCCGCCACCAATTTAGCATCAACCGACACAAAAATCAGCATTAAACCGTCATAAAATCAGCACCAAACAGCCGCACAATTAGCCTCACTAGCACGCCATTCCGATATAACATAGCTAATATTTCGTTCCATAGATTACCCAACATCGGCTCATCGAACTGGCCATTCCTCGAGCCAAAAATCAATCATAAATCTCGCAATGACCAACCACTAAACAGTCAAGATTCCGCCCGCACATTGCTCCACTCGACTCATAAAACAACCTATCACGATCACCATTCGAAAATCGCCGCACCAGCCATCGAATCCTCCCCCTCAATTCAGCCACAAATAAACAACTCGAACAATCGCCAATCGAGCATTGAATCACACAAACAACTAATAAACTCGACATAATTTTCCAGCATTATGCGACCTTCAAACCAGCCATAAAATCAGCGATAAACCACCTCGATTCAGCCCATACTCCGGTCCATTCGTTCACCTCGAGCCAACCCACAATTCAGCCACCAAGTCGCACTAAACGGCCATTAAATCAGCCCCGAACAGCCCCTAATCAGCCGCCAATCTCACCATAAACGACCCCTAAACAAGTCTAATAATACGCAAGGTCCTAGACAAGGTTTAGGGTGTCGCTTACCTCGACTTGAGCAAGAAAACGGAAATTTGGGCGTGGGGAAATCGGTTGGGACAGCCGCGGGCGCGATCGCGAGGGCTCCGAACACTGGCCGGCGATAGCGGCGGCAAGGAAGCTCCAGTGGCGGCGGACGGTTCAGCGACGAGAGAGGGCAAAGCGGGGGCCTCGCCGGAGCAGCAGCGGCTCCGGCGTTCGGCGGCGGCCACGGCGGCGACGGGGAGCAGGGCGGTGAGGGCGAAACGGGGGAGGAGCGGTGGCGAACAGGGGAAGGGGGTAGTCTTTGGGTGGCAGCCAAGCGGTGGGGTGGCGGTCGGTGGGCGGCTGAGCGGCGACAGGTTGGGGCGGCGAGCAACGCCGGTGCGGCTAGATCCGGCCCAGAGTGGAGGGAAAGAGAAGAAGGGACGGGAGAGATGGGAACAGTCGGGCTCGGGACGATCGGCGGTACGGACGGTGACTCGGGTCGACGGAACGCCGGCCGGACGGGCGGTGAGCGCGCGGCAGCCGGCGGCGCGGTGGAAGGCACGCGCGAAGGAGGAAAAACCGAGATCTGGAGCGAGGGAGGAGAACCCGGTCGGGCGGCGCGGCAGCGGACGGCGGCGCGGCGGTCGAGCTAGTTGGCGACGCGCGACGCGCGGTGGCTGGGCGAGCTCGGGCGGTCGGCGTCGGGCGACAGACACACGAGCGGAACCCGGTCGGGGCCGAGGAGGAAGAAAGGAAGAAGAAGAAGAAGAAGAAAGGAGGAAGAAGGAGAGAGAAAAGAGAGAGAGAGAAGAAAAGGGACATGCGGGCAGGAGGGAGAGAACGTGCGCGTAGGGGAGGGCGCGCGGAGGAGGAGAGAGAGAGAGAAAATAGAATAAGAAATAATTTGAACATTCAAATATTATTTGCAAACCGATGGTCCAAATTCAAAACCGAAAACGATCTACCGGTCCAAAATAAGCCTCGCATATAAAAAGGGACAAAGGCCAAATTAATTAGACCAAATTATAACGAGGGAGGTCTACTAGTCCAAATTCGCACGTGGTCAAAAACTCCCATTTTTCCATCATTCCCGAAAATCTCAACGTTGGCTACCATAATATTGACACCGTCCAATTTATTTCGTCCCGAAAATCGACTGCCAAGTTCAGGGTCTAAATAACGGCCAAATTTGATCGAGTGCGATTCTAGCGAAATCTCTAATTTAAAATGATCATCGGGAGTGATCAGTTCCCGGGCGAGATTTTACTATAAGCACACTGACAAATTACGCGTTTTATAAATCCCAACTATGGGCCGAAATTCGGAATGTCACACTCCTCCACCTCTGCTCCATGAGTCTCCTGCGGCCGCGAACGGCAGCCATCAGCAGCCACATGTATGGATGAATGTGGAGTTTTTAGCTCTCTGCAATCTCAAGAGGGTAAAGAAGCAACTTTTTCTTATGATAATAAATTCGAAGGGAAATTTGTTCAAAAAAGTTCTAAATCTATTGTGGCGGTAGCCAATTTGGTCTTAACCCTTTCAATTGTGCCAATTTAATCCTAAACTTTTTAAAGATTTGCCAATTTAATCCTAAACACTTTTAACGATTTGCCAATGCAGTCCTTCGATGATTTCTGACCAAAATTACTCGAAATGACTATATTGGCAAATCTTTAAAAGGTTTGGAACTAAATTGGTCGCCGCACATAATAGACTTAGGACTAAATTGGCACAATGAAAAGTTTAAGACTGAATTGGTTGCCGCACAATAATTTTAGGACAATTATCCCTAAACTTAGGGTGATAATAAGCTCAATGCAAATGTTTTCATAGACCTCTAGCATTGTTATGTGATTTCTTTCCCTATAAGACAACACCAATCTTAGCAGATCCGAACTTTATTTCAACATTGTGAAGTATTAATGATAATCTAAATCTTATCCAGAAGATCTTACCCAAAAAAAGAAAATCTTATCCAGAAGTTCTAATTCTTCTAGCATCGCAGAGTTATCTTATGCTTGACTAGCTATCAACTTATAGAGTTTCTTGATTGGTTAGGACCCAAAGAGAACTTTTTTTTGTCTTTGATAGAAAATCCGATTGGTCCTACTGGTGTTTTCAGAAGTAAATCTCAAAGGAATCTCCATACTTTTTTGTTGGTAGAATACAAATATAAAAGGTCCAAGAAAAGTCAGCACACGACAACCATGGATGAATTCCATTCGCACACCTATACTTTTGAAGTCCAATCAGTGATTTTTGCATAATTAAAATAAATATGATGTTATTGAACATTGTCAAAAAGACTTTTGGAGCCTATTTAATTTAAAAAAATTCGACTTATAAAGGGATAAATTACGCATAACACGATAACAGCTTGCGCAATACAAACTATACGAATTCCGGAAAAATTATCCAAAAAGTCATAAACTTATTGCATTTTTGCCAATTCAGTCTTAAACCTTTCAAGTTTGTCAAGTGAGTCATAAACCTTTTCACTTCTTGCCAATTGAGTCCATCCGGCCAATTTTGGCCTCCCAGAGCTGACATGGACGCCAGCCGGTGCCAGTCATCCGGCCAATGCTGACATGGCAATTTTTTTAAATATTTTTTTTGAACTTTTTTTCTAGCCTTCTTCCCCTCTGACCGGTCTCCGAACCGGCCAGACCTTGCTAGCCTCTGGGGAAGCTCGCCCTCGCTAGCCACTAGTGAAGGCGAACCTCGCTCGCCCAACCAAGGTGAGGCCAACCTCGCCGTCACTGGACCTCACCCTCGCCGGCCAGAGGGCAAGAAGGTCAAAAAAAAAATTAAAAAAATTTGAAAAAATATTAAAATTTTTAAAATTTTGCCACGTCAGCTCCGGGCGGCCAAAATTGGCCAGATGGATTCAATTGGCAATAAGTGAAAAGGTTTAGGACTCAATTGGTAAACTTGAAAGGTTTAGAACTGAATTGGCAAAAGTGCAATAGGTTTATGACTTTTTGGATAATTTTCCCTATGAATTCCATAGTTATAGTTTACTTACTAATGCCCTTTGATACACTTATTGACAAGACCCCTTTTTAAAATTCGCACAATTGATCTAACAAAACCACACGTCCCTTCTTCCGAATTGCATTGCAGTTTCATCTACTTGATCATATTAGTTATTGTGACACTTACATTAGGTTTCACAAATCAAAGATGGCATGTCCCTTTGTGCATTGTAGTCTATGACCCTAAATTCTAAAATTATATAATGAATATTAACAAGATCACGCCAAACATCCGCGCGATCAGGTTTAGGATTTAGGACTAAATTGGTTGTCGTACAATAGACTTAAAACTAAATTGGCATAATTAAAAGGCTTAGGATTGAATTGGTCATCGTACAATAAATTTAGGACTTTTTGGACAATTATCCCTAAGCTTGAACTTGTGTATGGAGTGATAATAAGCTTATATGCAAATGCAAATGCTTTCATAGACCTCTAGCATTGTCGTGTGATTTCTTTCCCCATGGGACAACACCATTCTTAGCTGATCCCAACTTTATTTCAACATTGGGAAGCATTAATGGTAATCTAAATCTTATCCAGAAGATCTGACCAAAAAACAGAAAATCTTATCCAGAAGTTTTAATTCTTCAGCCTTCACAGAGTTACCTTATCCTCGACTAGCTATCTACTCGTGTGGAGTTTCTTGATTAGTTAAGAATCCAGAGAGAACTTTTCTTGTCTTTAAAAGAAAATCTAAATTGGTCCTACTGGTGTTTTCAGAAGTAAATCTCAAAGGAATCTCCGTACTTTTTTGTTGTTAAATGTACAAATATCAGCAGGTCAAAGAAAAGTAAGCACACGTCAAGCATCCATAAATTCGATTCGTACACCAAACAAAACAATTAAAAAACAATTCCACTTATGAAGGATAAATTACGCGTAACACGAGAGCAGCTTGCATATTAAAAACTGTACCATTTCTTCTGTAGTTATAGTTACTTACTAATGCCCTTTGATACACTTATTGACGGAATCCCTTTTTAAAATGGTCGCAATTGGTCTAACGAAACCACATGACCCTTCCTGCAAACTGCGCTGCAATTTCATATACTCGATCATATTAGTTATTACAAACACTTACATTAGGTTTCGCAAATAAAAAATCGCATGAACCTCCCTGAAATTCTAAAATTATATAACAAATATTAACAAAATCACGCCGGACATCCGGCGATCAGCGGCGGCCTTCCTCCGGTCCATCCCGACGATCCGCTCTGTGCTTTTTCGAGCTGGAAAAACGATAGTAAACCAAAGAGGAGCCGATAGGAGTTGGTGCCAAGTCAGTGTTTGGAGCGTTGGTAGGTGCATGGGGTGGGTGGGACGCACTTAATGCAAGAGGATAAGTATTATAAAAGATCAATTTGGGTCATAGGTTATAACCATATGTTTCCATAAACATCAAGAAGAAAGCAAACGTGAGTCTCCTTTCTCTTTCTTTCTTCTTTTTCCTTCTTTGCTAGTCTCTTGTTTGAGGTTTCTTCTTCCCTTTTTTCACTTCTTTCCCACTCTCCCTCTTCTTACTTTTCTCACCTATTCTTATCTCTCCTCCAAACTATAAAAATTCCAATCCGGGGTACAATTTACGGATCAAAATTTACAAAAAATGAACCCTCCGGATAGAATTGAATCGAGAATTTCAGTCCAATTTGACAGTTTATACTGAATTGTGCTTAGCCATGATATGGCCTAGCCTCAAAAACTTCGGGCTGATTTCTCAAATTCCATGTTAAGGTGTAACCAATCTTTTCAGATTTTTACTTCCTAAAAGTCCCACCAACTTATTATGATAAAGCCCAAAGGCTAATTATCTAAGTCCATTTAAGATTAGGAGTATAACTAGGGAAGCACGGCTCGATTTGGATAAAATAAAAAATCGAACTGGACTGAAATAGCATAATTTGGGAAAGTACGAAATCGAACCAAAGGGTGTGAAACCGAACTAAATCAATTTGACAATTCCACCTCAGCTCGCTCTGAAACCGAACCGAACCGAACTAACTAGTGGGCAAAGGATTCATAAAAATCAAGAAGAGGGCACCGTGGGGCGCCTCTCTCTTTCCTTCTACATTGATTTCACCTGAGATAAAAACGGAGTAACACATGTACAGAAGCACGCACGAGCTTGGCTTATATAAGACGAAGTTGTACGAGAATGTCGTGGCATCGCGCCGGTTCTTGATTCGACCCACGGTTCTTGATTCGACTTGTGTGATGCACGGCAATGTCTGGATCGGGTACGCAAGTGGGATCCCCTCTGAATCTTTGCGGGCCCCGAGCTCCGATTCTTCAGCTGACCCTTTTCGCCGACCAGGACCACCGCCGATGCTGCGCTGCGCACCACCTGCCTCGCCTCATTTTCCGAGTATTTTAAGCCCGGTGAGGAGGAGTTACACGCCACTCCACTCCGAATTGCATAAAGGAGGACGCTTTTTCGACTTCAAGAGAGAGAGAGAGGGGTTTATCTGAGAGATGGGAAGGAGAGAAATGGAGTGGTTTAGGTCGATGCCGAAGGTGGAGTTGCATGCCCACCTCAATGGGTCCATCAGAGACTCCACGATCTTGTGAGTCTGGCTTTCTGGGTTCCTGGGTTTTTCTTTTTTTGTATGCCCTCCATGTGTTTGATGCAGTGCCTGACAGAGTACCGAGTTCGAGCTCCGGACTGCCCTGGCGGGTGTTCCCCTACTGTGTTTTCGAAGCTGTGTTTTGATTGTTGTTGTTGTCGAGGAGTATTGATCTTGGTTTCGCACTTGCAGAGAGCTAGCTAGAGATTTGGGTCAGAAGGGTGTCGTTGCTTTCTTGGACGTGGAGCACGTTATCATGAAAAGTATGCATTCTAGTCTGTTCTCACGTGCTTTTCTCTGCTTTGGTGCTGTGGACCAGGAGGGAATAGAGTCAAAATTTGAACTTTGAATTTTCGAGTAAAGCCCATTATCAGGAAATTTTCCTTTTTTATCCGTGAATTCAGCGAAAGATTTACGGAGTGATGTGACTAGGTAGAGCACCTTGTGCTGAATATGTTACAATGTTATGGGAATTTGACAGAAAAAGCAATTGAAAGAATGCTATTCAATATAAATTCAAAAGGCCAGAGACCAATAAGACTGATTGAACCATACTGTTCACTGCCATAGTATAAGCATAACATGAACTACAACTGCTTTTGTGTAAAGCACATTGAAAATGCAGGAGAGTCCACGCCCATGTACTCGTATCCATGGTCTCAGTGCACCTTTCTCTGACGTTTTCTTTCTTAGAAGTTGCACCCGTTAGTGGACATGGAATGCGCTCTTGTTTCCTAAGAAGGAAGCTATAGCAACAAAAGCTTATTGTGTAAGCACATTGAAAATGCAGGAGAGTCCACGCCCATGTACTCGTATCCATGGTCTCAGTGCACCTTTCTCTGACGTTTTCTTTCTTAGAAGTTGCACCCGTTAGTGGACATGGAATGCGCTCTTGTTTCCTAAGAAGGAAGCTATAGCAACAAAAGCAAAGTCTAACATTAAATCTGGTCCCATTTGCGATGTCTGTCGTCTACAGCCTTAACTGATTATTGGATATATTAACATCATTTCTTTTTTCTGAATTTCTTTGTGGTTTAGATGATCGTTCTTTGGTTGAAGTGTTCAAAATGTTTGATCTCATTCATGTTATTACAACCGAGCACTCTACCATCACGAGGATTACCAAAGAAGTAAGACCATTTGGCCCTACCGCGTAATCTGTTGCTTCAGATAACCGCATTTTTCCTCCATCTTGTTCCTGACAGGTTATTGAAGATTTTGCTTCTGACAACGTGGTCTACTTAGAGTTAAGAACAACTCCAAAGGTGCTTATATTGTACTTCAGTTCCTTTTTCTCTCATCTTCCAGGAATGACATATTAAATGATTATTATACGGAGGAAGTTACTGAACATCTTCAATCTGTAAAGAAAAATGATTCCATAGGAATGAGCAAGCGCTCTTACATGGAAGCAGTGATTCAAGGTTTGAGAGCCGTCGCCAGCGTCGATGTCCATTTTGTCCCTCGGACTGAACAAGCAGCAAGTTCCTTAAATTCTCAATCTATTGAGAATTCTTTCAATGGATCTGCTAAAAAAAAGATTTATGTTAGACTTCTTCTCAGCATTGACCGCCGTGAGACCACCATTGCTGCATTGGAAACTGTATGTTCTAGAGTCTTGTGCTCTTTGAGGTGAAGTTACTCATTTTAGCATCATATTGCTTTGCAAGGAGGTCTTAGATGCAATCAGCTTTTGTAGGTTGAGCTTGCACTGGAAATGAGGGATCTAGGAGTAGTCGGTGTAGATCTTTCCGGGAACCCCACTGTAGGAGAATGGTAATTGTTTATGAGAACGGTTTGAAGCTAACAAGTTTCTTTCTGGTTTTGCATTTTTCTTGTGACATATAAGTGGCCCTGTCATGACTGGCTTTTTATTATCAGGGATACCTTTGTCCCAGCACTAAGTTTTGCGAGGCAGCATGACCTCAGAGTAACTCTTCATTGTGGAGAGGTGCATTTGTTTTTCTAATTCCTGTCCTGTTTATGAACTTGTCTCCTTTTCTCTTTCCACAATTAACATTTAACAGTCTCCGACAAGTTGCTTTTGTATCTTAGTGGTATTAGATACCTAATCGGAAGGAGATCCAACAAATGCTGGACTTTGTTCCTGAAAGAATAGGGCATGCTTGCTGCTTCTGTGAGGAAGACTGGAGGAAGTTGAAGGCTCTCAACATTCCAGTGAGATCCTCAGAACCACTCAGTTTGAATATGACAGAATGAGCTTCATTTTTCAATGAGCTCTTAGTGGTACTTTTAACTTTTGTAGGTAGAAATTTGCTTGACTTCCAACATCGTGACTCAATCTATTTCTTCCATAGATGTGCACCATTTCGGTAAGTTTCGAGCCTCTTTGTAAACTAATAAAATGTTCATCAAGTTCTTGTAAGAATCTAGCTTGTATTGAGTGTGTTTCTCATTGCATGCTTGCTTCGAAAACATTTCTTATGGCAATTGTAAGCACGAGCATCTCTTATTTGTATATCATAGCATTGAGTGCTTGTTCGTGCAGCTCATCTATACAGGGCACAACACCCTATAGCCTTATGCACCGATGACACAGGTGTCTTTTCCACTAGCCTTTCACAGGAATATAGCCTGGCATCTTCCACATTCGGTGCGTACAATCTCAACCGTGCTTTTAACAAAGAATTAAGACCATACCTAACGTTTGCTTTATATCTGAAAGGTATTGAGAAGGTGGACATTTTCAATTTAGCATCCAAAGCGATTTCGCTCGCATTTGCCGATCTCGAAGTGAAGGACGAAGTGAGAAAGATTTTTTCGTCTTCCAAGGGCCAGCTTTCTTACATGGATCGGATTGATCCGTGATCTCTGCATATGCGGGACGGCTCTAAGCTCTAATATCAGAGTCCATCTATGTTTAGAATGGATTGAACCCTGTAGGATGTTTAGCTATAAATCTTTAATAACTGTTGCAGGACAATGCCATTTGATCTTTAAGATGCCTTATATTAGCTTATAAACAGTCTCTCTTTTCTTTTGTCTTGGTTTCTCTGGTATTATCATTTCAATTTCAGCAAATTGATGAATCGGATTAAACATGGATCATACCATGCAGCCACGGCAGCGATTAAGGGGTTGGTGGTAGAAATACTTTCTCAAACTGAACATTTCATCATTTGTCTGTTGGGATCAATGAGTTGCAGGGTGAGCTGCACAATTTAGTCAATGAAGAAGGAGCATCAATCCATATGATTAAGTGTGGAGTGAATTATTCCCATCGCTATGGTTAAGGGACCTTTATCAATTGCAGGCCTACAGGGTATGAAAATTCAGGGTTCCCAAAGAATCATGCCTATTCTAAAGTGAAGATGTTCCACATGATGAAGCCGAAAGCACCATAAACAATGAAAAGAAACAGTAGTGACAGAGACAAAACCCCACCCATAGGACAATGATTTTCTCTCCCTTACTATTCAATTTTTCCTTCTTTAAATGATTTATCTTTCACCAACTAATGGCAATGAAATCTTCCTCCTCCCTTTCTTTTTCTCATCCCAAGACTGTGATGGGAAGACAAGAAGTTTTACCAAACAGGGCAAAATGACTTGGATACCAATCGAGCCAAGAGAGAGATTTGTTCCTCCGTTTAGCCTCCATTTGTGACCAAAGAGAAAATGTGAGACGGATGGCTACGTAATATCGGTGCTAGTGTTAGTGACCCTCGAATATTGTAACCGGAATGCGACCGAAAATCAACTCGGAATGCGACCGGAAATTACTTGTGATTTTCTATGAAATTACCAACTCGAGAAGAAAAAGGGACTATGGGTTTAGAATTCACAAGGGCGCCAAAATATTTTAACCGGGAAACATGGATGCTCTGATTGAAAACGCAAGACATAATGAGCTAAAGGTCCAAAAATTATAGAATCTCATAATGACAATGCAAGCAAAAAAGCATAAAAGCACCAAACAGGAACAATCTATCTGCCAACCCTGGACAAAGACCTTGGATCTTCACCACTTTTCTTCCTCCACACTCCCAAAGTCATCAGATGCAAATATAAAGCACAACACAAAAAAGGGTTCTATTCACTCTCCAGCTCCACCTAAGATCGTCCGGATATGGCCTCGGCGGCTCCGGTCGCGATTGGTACGCGGGGCACGGTAGGCTCACTCGTGAGGAAGGAAATCGAGTACTTCAGCAAGGTCCGCGGCGATACTAGTTCGCAGGTGGAAGAGGCTGCTTCGAGGAGGGGGTATTTCAGACTCGGTTTTCGGTTCTTCGCAACACCGTGGAGGAGGAAGAAGCAGCTCGTGCCGAGGATATGCTCGGTCGTGGAAGTCGCGGAGAGGAACTACGGGGTGAGGAGTGAAATCCCAGGTTTCCATTACAGGGTGCTCAAGAATGAATTGTAAGGAGACAAAAGAGGCCAAATTCAGGAGAACGGTTTCAAGCCAAAGCCCAGTCACTTCATCAAGCTGCGAGCAAGTTAAAAGAAAGCCACCATCACTTTGTTCTTGGGTGAACTCACTTTGGATTTTCTGATCCAAAACCATTCTTCTTGTCTTCCTATTTCAGAAAGTCATCACTTCATTCACATGACTTTAGTAGGATCTTGCTGCTTGTATAGCTATTTCACAAACACTTTGATTTGTTTTCTGAAGTGTCGACCCCAGCAGGTCGGGATTGCTTCTCTTGAGATTCGATTCGATTCGATCCAAGCTGATCCTAGCCCTCGATTCTGCCTGTCGATCCAGTGGTTGGTGTTTATGGCTGTGACATTAGAATATCGACATGATAAGAGCTTGTGATGCGTCTGTATACAAATTAAAAGGGTCAATTACAATTGAGAATTATATCACGATAACAAAGATAGATTACGACGGCTTTACATCTTATTTTTCTTTCTCAGTTACGGTTTTATTTTCATTTTGTATAGTGAGACAAACAACACATTTATCCATGTAGCTAGTGACTTAAAGTATCCACATATCAAGTCATTATACTCGGTAAGCTTTTCCACTTCATCTAATAGTTGTCGTATTGAAAAGATGACCTTTCAGGAACTAGTAATATCTTCATGTCATTAGTGATTCTCCATGAGCAAAATTGAATTCTTGAGTCCTAAAAAATCTTAGGAAATTTGTAGAAACCCGATCGTCCATCTGAGAATGTATCTTGTGATTGGTAATCGTAAATGGTATGTTCTGAATGTGGTGGTAATCACAAGCTCTGAGAATTGTCTAGGTGTAGTAGTGATGGGGTCGAGGCAAAGATCTTGCCCAAATACGAGGACAAAATTTGACTAATTATGTCCATTAATTATGTGAATCCGACCATTTATGACTCCGTGAAATATCTTTCGAAAATAAACAAGTTCGATCGACAAAGGTTTTGGGAGTCCTCCGTTTGATTCTCGATCGGAAAGTTAATGACAAGAAATTTTAAGATGTGAATATTGGAACTATCGTGGACAACAATGTAAATTACACTGGAAATGTAAAATGTGCCGAAAATCGAGATGAACAAGATGTGTTCTTCGAATTGATTGAGCAAGTCCTTCACAGAGAGTACACTTGCGTTTGGTACTCCGAATTTAAATCCGGGCAGGATAAGTCGTTATCCTATCTGGTATTTGAACCCGGATATGTCCGGACAAAATGTCCGATAAGAAATTAAAAGAGAGGCTAGAATAAAGCCGGATTGGGATAAGAAAAATTTAACAAAGTGAGAATGTTAAGAGTTTTGTAGAGATTAGGAAGCCCTTGCATAAGTATCGCGGTTTTTACTCCTTTATCTTGGTAAGTTCGTCTTTTAATGACATGACTCTTTGTAGAGCACTTATAAGGTATTTATAAAGCGAGGTGATGATGACGATGGTGATGGTGTTATTGAAAATCTTCGGCATCGCCGATAACCCAGACCTCGATTTACTGTAAGGCGACGTAAAGGCAATGCTAGTGATCGCTTGAAATCCTCCCTCCCAAGGTATTTATAAGCGAGGTGATGATGGTGATGGTGTTACTGTAAATCTTCGGCATTGCCGATAACCCAGACCTCGATTACTGTAAGGCGACGTAAAGGCGATGCTAGTGGTCGCTTGAAATCCCCCCCCCCCTCCCCCCCCCCCTTGTGTTTGGATTTGTGTCATCGAGCAAAGAAGACACTGGTGGTGGTATGCTTCAACCGTGGCGACCATGGCGGCAGCGGTGGCTGCAATCCCAAGATCTGGGGTTTTCCATTGTCAATTTTTTTAATTTAATTGAATTTTTTTTATTTACTTTCCGATCTTATATCGAAGTGCACTAAATACTTGATAAAATTACGTATACGTTACTATTCGAGAGATTATTTACCCCTATCCAATGGTATCATAATCCTTATCATACCACCAAAATGCAACCGCCTAAGGTATTTATAACCAACAATCTACGGTTACGCAAACATTTATATAACCCCTTAATCCCATCCACATTTACAGTAAATTTCAAACAACAGACACCATGACTCTGTCATTAATTGCAATATATCTCAACAACACTAGGCCAAAATCAGGAACTGTCCAACCGTACTCGATTGGTCAACTTCTCTCGGGTCTTGATGAAGGCTCTATTCGATAGCTTTCACATCGCATGCCAAATGACTTCAACAGCGAGTTGCCGGTTCCCATGCTTCGACCCACGAGGCTTTGCTAACCACTTCTGGGTCAATTTTTTTTTTGGGAAAAAAATCACCAAAAACCCCAAACTTTTTTACTTGTGACACATTTACCTCAAACTTTTTTTTAGCGACACCAAAAACCCCAAACTGGCCCTCGCCGGAAAGAAAAAAAAAGTAAAAAGAAAAAGAAAAAGCTAAAAAGACGAAAATGCCCATGGATAATGTATATTGGGGTAAATGTGTCACAAATAAAAAAGTTTGGGGTTTTTGGTGTCACTAAAAAAAAGTTCGGGGTAAATGTGTCACAAATAAAAAAATTTAGGGTTTTTGGTGATTTTTTACCGTGTTTTTTTGGGTGTCGGCCGTCCCCCGAAACATAAGGTGGTGTTTTGCATCCCAAGGGGCAAAGAATTTCCAGATGCAAAACCCGTGCGAGCCACCCGCGCCGACAGCCCGCCACGTGGCACCGCGACGGGGTCGCGCGCCGTCCTAAACCTCCGCAAAAAAACCTAAGTCCCCGTCTTCGTCTTCAACCTCGGCCAAGTCCTCCTCCTCCTCCTCCTCCTCCACATTCCATGTCGGCTCCCTCTGCTCGACGCGGACCATGACGATCTACAGCAGGTCGCTGCGATCCCTGATCGCCAGAAGCCCCAGGAATTCCCGAACCTTCCTCGCCGCCGCCGCCGCCACAACCGCCGCCCCCGCCGGCGCCTCCTCCTCCTACGCGGTCCCGTCTCCGTTCACGCCGCTCTTCATCAACCCCTTCCTCCACTCCAGCTTCCCCAACAGGTTCCTCTCTCCCCTCTCGAAATGGATGATCGCGCGGCCCCCCCAGGGCCCGCTGTTCCTGTCCCTGCCCCCGTGGAAGCTCTCGCAGTCGGCGACGCCGCTCCATCTCCGGAGCGGCGGCGGCGGCGGCGGCGTCGTCCTGCGGAAGGTCGAGGCCTTGAATTTGAAGCTCGATTCGCTTCGCCGGGGGCGAAGGGTCGAGGCCGCGGCCGGAATCGGGGCGGTGGCTTTGGAGCCGAAGTTGGTGGATCGGGGCGCGTCGGAGGAGAGGTCGAGCGAGGGTTTCGTGGATGGGTTTGTGAATTTGCCCAATTTGATCTCCATAAGCCGTCTCGTTTCGGGTCCTTTGCTTGGATGGTGAGCTTTGTTTAACTGTTTGAATTGATCTGTTATGCGAAAAGCTTTGATTTTTATCATATGGTAGGATTTGTTCGAATTGTTATGGAGTATATCTTACTTTGCTTAGCAGGGAGACTTATAGCCCCACCTCCCTTCGAAAAATAGAAGAGAAATGAGTTCACTTAACTTGGAAGTTCGAGTTCATGCTGTCCTGCAGCACTTGCCAAGTGCTAATTTGCATCAGAGCAAAACCTATTTTGCAGAGCCATTTCATTACTGAGTTCTTTACACCGGTTGTGTTAAAAAGTTTGATAAAATGACTAGAGTGTTGCACCCATATCATGCAATCTCGAGTGAGTACTTCAAAACACTTTTGGACATAACCAGTGTGAGTAATTGTCCTTAGGTAGTCGTATTGACGAAAGTTCTTAGTGAAGAATGTCAAAGTTTGAAAGGAGGGTCTAAAATATCGTTTCTGGCAAAATTCGGCGTGTTTTACCGTTCTTGTTACTTCCTCAATGTGCTGCTTCAAATGTGTTTAATTCTCTCACTTTTGGTGTTCCACTGAAAAACCCCTTATGCAGGATGATCGTGAATGAATGGTATGCTGCCGCATTTGTGGGGTTGGCTGTCTCTGGAGCAACTGATTGGGTTAGTTGCTGATCTTCGCTCTCTTCTGAAGCGCATTTATTAAAAAATAACGATAGTGCTTTATTAATTCCCCTTTATTTTCTTCCCCTCGTTTTGTTTCCTTGTTTGGGCATTTCAGCTAGATGGGTATGTGGCTAGGAAGATGAATATAAATTCAGTTGTGGGTTCCTATCTTGACCCACTTGCTGACAAGGTATAGTTGCAAGAGTCTCTTGTATTATTGTGTTCCATTCTTCATGAGGAATTCTTTTTGTTGGTTGTGATTGGTTTAAGATTGTTTTTGTTACTTCTACAGGTTCTAATTGGTTGTGTTGCACTGGCTATGGTACATAATGATCTTCTGCCCAGTGAGTAGTTTGCTTGCATCTTCATTGCATTGATGTGGATAAAAAGCTGCATATATATATATATATATATATATATATATATATATAGAGAGAGAGAGAGAGAGAGAGAGAGAGAGAGAGAGAGAGAGAGAGAGAGAGAGAGAGAGAGAGAGAGAGAAAGGAGAAGTTAGACCACCACGTTTAAGCAGGCTGAATGCATGAAAGGATCTCCCTAACGTAACTTAAAAGAACTTAAGCACACTCTGTCCCGAGACAGTTAATAGCAGAAAGTGACCCATGCATGTATTCATCCATGCCACCAAGATTTTTTTATTTATTTTGTTTGTATGGTGATCAAACCAAAAGCAGTAGTAAGTAAACTACATTTGGTTTCTGGATGCAGCTGAACTTGTTGGACTGGTTGTGTTGCGAGACGTCTTTCTTGTTGGTGGAGCGATGTACAAAAGAGCTAGCGACTTAGGTTGGCAGGTAAGGGTATCAACGTAAATATAGAGCATCTGAGCTCAATCTGTATGCGCTAATTGTGTGTTCTTTGACTTTGCGAAATCTTTTTCCTAGTGGGCAAGTTGGTCTGATTTCTTCAACCTCAATGGGCCTCATCGAGAAAAGGTTGAACCTCTCTTTCTCAGCAAGGTATGTGTTTTTTTCTTCGAAGTATTCTCATGACACACTTCAACCTGTCCTGATGTGTTGATTTTGGTTGTCTGGTATAGTCGTCGTTGGCACTTTGCTTGAATTTGATTTTAATGCATTTTCCGCTTTTTGGTTTTTTCCTTTCTTGGTCAGATCTGTTTTTGCGTTGAAACCCCCTTTTGGATTACAATAAGTGTTCTTGTGGCTCTCATTTGCAGACATAGTAAAATGATGTAGATGATTTTATGTTTGATCGAGTGGAGTCTCATGTAATAGCTCATGACTCTCTCGTCTTTCTACTTTTTTTGAGAACTTTTATTCATGCTCATTCACGTATGACTGAACATAAGCTCTTGAATCTCATATTCCATATTAAGAGTGTTGAAAAGAATGATTTATCTTCTTGTGCGGGAAATCTGCTTCATTTAGGAATTGGAGGGGCTCCATGGTTTTCATTATCCTGTACATCTATCACTTGCGGGAACCAATATAAGCGGAAGTTCTGTCACTGCAATGTGACTTAACCCAGAAAAGGGGCCTAGCCTCTTTTATAGCTATAACCCAGGTTCTGTCAGGACAGTGAAACAGTTGTTGAAGTCTGACCGTCATGCCAATTGTTGTGCTTCATTTATTTTACTTCTTTGGTTAACTGAAGCTAAGATTTGCTTATGGATCTCAACTTAAAAGACAGTATATAGAGTTACATCTATCTGTAGCAAACAGTTTGACAGTTTTTGATACTGTTGTGTCGTAGTATTCCCCATGTTCACTTATATTGTCTACAGGTAAATACGGTTTTCCAATTGGTTCTGGTTGCTGCCGCCCTCTTGCAACCCGAATTTGGAACCCAAGAAACTCAATCATACATTACATACTTGAGGTAAATTTGTTCTAGAAACTCCATTAATTCTAATTCCACTCAGAGGTCTTTTCGCTGAAAAGTAAGCCTCGTTGGCGACCTTCTGCAGCTGGTTGGTGGCGTCTACGACAATTGCGTCCACCGCAGCATACGGTGTGCAGCACGTGAGAAGATCCACATCCGTCCTAAGAAATCGCTAGGCCTAATTTCTCTCTACATGACTTCAGAGATGGTGTACATAACTCAGAGTCGGCAATTTCTGCAATATCTTTGATCTTTCGAATAAGGGATTGCAGCCTCTATTCAGAATTCCGATTTGCCAAAGAAAGATGATCAATGGCTAGCCATGGAAATCTTGGCACGCGAAAACAGCGGCCAAAAAGAGGGAAGTGCAATTATCAGACGAATGGATTCCCCCTCTCTTTCCATGAGATCATCTTCTTGCGGGATTCTCCACTCGTGCACATGGGCATGTGTACAAAACGGACTGTATCAGGAAGACATTCTGAGACCAGAGCATTTTAATCTTGTGAACTTTTCCATCAATGCCATGACTGTCCATGGCAAAGTTGCGTCCCTAGGGGGTTTGCCCCTGCAGACATGTCTTTGGACGTTTTGTGTATGTTGGTAAGGACATCATGCGTCCTGTTCTCTCTCATTTTTGCTCGATTCTATGTATCGTCAAACAAAGAAATTCGAGCTCGACGGCCACCATGCCGTCGTTACTCCTGTTCATTGCAGATGATGACAGTTTTTGGTTGGGAAAAAATCTGTGTAGTTCTTGATGATGCTGCTCGTCAAAGATGAGTTATAATGAGACCCAACATAACTCAGGCCACAAGTTTTTATAAACCTTATGGAAGAACAAAATTTGCTAGAGAAGGAAAATCTTCTGCAATGATTGATAGTCAGCAATTGCTGATAAATTCCAAGGATGTACAAAAAAAATCGAGAATTGCCCGGAATCGAACCGAGTTGGCTCCGATCATTGCGCGCCCCTAATAAATTCTTTCCCCGCTCGTGACGTGCTGTCATGTTATCTGTACTTTTCAAGCTGGTGGAGTAAAAAGTTCAAAATTGCACATCATTGGACAGTCCTCCTTTCCACGTGGATTTTGAGACCCGTCTTGGAATTCCGCTTACGTTTTGGGTCTCTTTCGTTCAGCAGAAAAAATCTGTTTTGTCAAAATTACTTTTTCTGTTTTCCAAATCTTTAGTGCGGTTTCGTTTCAGGAAAGAATTTTCTTTCACTTTTGATAAGCGAGAATTTTCTCGCACCTACGCAAATTTCATGTTCAATTGCTAAACAATTTCCTTTGAAACAAATGAAATGCCCCCGTGGCAGCTATATTTGCAGTTCGTTATGCATGATTCTGCGTCGTAATTTGTATTAAGGAAAATTTCAAATAGGGCGCTGAAGTGAGACGACTTTCTCCGAGCATTCCCAGAATGGACATTAGCTAAAATAAGATCCTAAAATGACCATTTTAATTTCGAAATCATCCCAACTTATCGGTCGGCCAACGAGTATTTGTGAGTTACGGGCAACTCTGTTAGGACATTTCCGTATCAAATGTTATGATTTAACGCAATTGCACGTGCCGCTCATGCGCACTCACTTGCAATTGGGTCAATATTACCCAAAGCCCTAAATATTGAAGGCTAAAAGCATTTGTTGATTCCATAAGATCCGCAGAGAAGAGGGAGAAGGACCGCCATTTTCAGTTACTTTTATTCGTTGCAACAAATGAAAAAAGCTCAAGAACATGGCGGAAGAAGAAGATGTTGATAACGAGACGTGGACCTCGCTCTTGGAACGCCACCCTTAGATCCGTCGATATCTCCCGATCTAGGTCCTTCAGCCACGCAAGGCCGTCGAGCCCGGCTGCGAATAGCCCTGCTTTGAGGCGGTGCTTGCGGGTGAGTGATTTGAGGGTTGGGTTGATCACAATGAAGGCCACGATTTGGTGTGGAAAAAATCAAAAGAACTCGAAGAACCCTAGCTTCATCGGGTCGAAAAGTGCCCCGACACAATCGTGCGTGCTGGCCGGCCGACGAGTTGAGGACGTGTTCCGATACTTAAGTCGACCATTTCAGGACCTTACTCGAGACGGAATCCGCTTTGGCATATCCCTATTGGAATTTTTCGGCGCTGTTGTATCATTCAATTGAAGTGACAACCTAAGATAATGTAAAGAATTTCGGTCTGCAAGCCTCTCTGTCTATCTTAGTATTATATGACAATAGCCCCTAAACTTATCCAATTCGCATTTGATAATGTATCACAATGTCCGCAAATCAACTAGAAGAGAAGATTGAGGTTACGTGGCAAACCTATCGATACTCAAAACCAAAAGCTAAATTGAATTGATTAGGTTGGTGTCCCCATCGAATCATAGATACTTGGAGCAAGCAAAGAAGCATCACTCTAACCGTTAAGTCCTTCACTAATCAATTTTTGCACATATTGACTCGTGGATTAGAGATATCCGTAACACGGGAAAAACGGTGTTCTCTCGAACCCAAGTCACCCAAACGCCATAATAAAGATGCACGAAGGCCGCGCGTCGGGGTCTCGCTCCTCTTCTCAATCGGCGAACGAGGCTGAGCTCTCATCGAGCCACGAAAAGAAAAAAAGGGGGAAAATACCAAAAAAAAGTCATAAATCTATTGCACTTGTTCTAATTTAGTCTTAAAGCTTTCAATTGTACCAGTCGAGTCCTAAATCTTTTGATGATTTGTCAATATAATCCATCCGGTCAATTTTGGTCGGAAATCGCTGACATGGACACTAGTCATTGACATAACCGGCACTGAAGTGGAGAAAAATTAAAATTTTTGAATATTTTTCTTCTTTCTTTTCTTTTCTCTTTTCTTTCTTTCTTTGTTTTTTTCACAACTCTAGGTTGCACGAGCTCACTGGCCACGTACGAGGATGTTGGCCCTCACCAAGATCCAACTGAGGGCTGCGATGCCCTCGCCCAAACCAAGTGAAAGTTGGCCAACGACCTCGCTGGCCCACAATTGGGAAAAAAAAAAGAAAAGAAAGAAGGAAAGAAAAAAGAAAAAAGTAATAAAAAATTTAAAAAAAATTATCCACGTCAGCACTGACTAGGCAATGCGAAGTAAGACGACTAATGTCCATATCAGCAATTTCCGACTAAAATTGACCAGATGGATCACATTGACAAATCGTTAACAATTTTATGACTGAATTAGCACAATTTAAAGGTTCAGGACTGAATCGGTACCACTGCAACAGGTTTAAGATTTTTTCGGTACTTTTCCCCAGAGAAAAAAGCCGTCTCTCGTGCGAGCGAACGGAGGGACCGCTAAAGTAGCAATCTTTGCTCTAAAGAAAAGGATCTCCTAATCCGATTATTTGCCAATAACCATCAATTTCCTTCTATGGCCAAAACAAGCCAAGACCCAGATGACCCGTTTGCCCCAAAAGGAAGGCAGACATGCCGAGCTACAAAATTAGGTGGCTTAACACAATTTCTTGCATGGCGGACCAAATCGTGGTCCACCAACCATCGTGCAACATCGCTGTAATTCCAATGGCCACGTTCGATTGCTGGTGTTGTTGCTGCTGCGGTGGTAGGTTGCTACGGACCCTCCAAAATCACGTGATCGAGAAATTAGAGCTCGAGCGGCTCGACTTTTCGCGGGTCGCCGCACCCACCGAACGTCCCACCAAGGTCTGCTCCGATTGGTCCTTTCGGATCGGACCATTTGCCGCCAAAACATTGCGGTGGAGGAAGGTGAGATTGGACATGGGGAGCTCGAAACAGTTTTTATGGTTGGAGACAACTCTCGGATGGATGGCAAAGTCAACTCCCTTGACCGCTTGGTGACAACTTTTGTGGAGTTCGTGATTATTGTAGGGTAACGGCCTTTCTTGATTTGTTTTTTTTGAAGAGAAACCTGAATTAAAGATGTGCCGATCGCGGCATTGCTAGGTTCGTAGTCGAGAGAGTACGCACATGAGAAGATCATCTGATTATTGAGTGGTCTCTTTCTACTCTTTTGGAGAAATTCTGTTCGTGCTGATTCTTGTATGACTGAAGATAAGCTCTTGAATCTCATTCTCCATATTAAGAGCGGTGATAAGAATAATTTATCTTCTTTGTTGCTGAAGCCTGACTGTCGTGCCAGTTGTTGTGCTTCGTTTATTGTTGTTCTTTGGTCAACTGAAGGTAAGAATTACTTATGGATCTCAGTCTCAAAGACAGTAGATAGAGTTACATAGATATGTAGCAAAAGGTTTGACAGTGTTTCAAATGCTGTTGTTCTGTCCTAGTATTCCTCACAGTCGCTCGTATTGTCTACAGGTAAATACGGTTTTCCAATTGGATCTAGTTGCTGCCGCCCTCTTGCAACCTGAATTTGGAACCCCAGAAAGTCAAACCGTACATTACATGCTCGAGGTGAATTTGTCCTAGAAACTCCATTAATTCTAATTCCACTCAGAGGTGTTTTCGGCTGAAAAGTAAGCCTCGTTGGCGACCTTTTGCAGCTGGTCAGTGGCGTCTACGACAGTTGCGTCCACCGCAGCATACGGTGTGCAGCACGTGAGAAGATCCACATCCATCCTAAGAAATCGCTAGGCCTAATTTCTCTCTACATTGACTTCAGAGATGGTGTACATAACTCAAGAGTCGGCAATTTCTGCAATATCTTAGATCTTTCGAGTAAGGGATTGCAGCCTCTATTCAGAATTCCGATTTGCCAAAGAAAGATGATCAATGGCTAGCCATGGAAATCTTGGCACGCGAAAAAGAGGGAATTGCGGTTATCAGACGAATGGATTCCGCCGCTCCTTCCATGAGATCATCTTCTCACGGGAATTTTGATTCTTGCATGTGGGCATGATGTGTACAAAAGCGGACTGTATCAGGAGGTCATTCAGAGACCAGAGCATTTTAATCTTGTGAACTTTTCCAATCAATGCCATAACTTTCCATGGCAAAGCTGCGTCCCTAGGGGCTTGCCCCTGCAGACATTGTCTTCTGGACGTTTTGTATATGTCCGCAAGGACATCATGCCTCTTGTTCTCTCCCATTTTTACTCGATTCTATGTATCTTCAACAAAGAAGTTCGAGCTCGATGCGCAACCCGCCGTCGTACATACATTGCGAAATGTAAGAAGCATGAAGACAGTTTTCGGTTCGAGACATCCGGATGGCTCCTGATGATGCAGCTTGGTATTGCGAGTGGGGAAGGCCTGCTGCTGAATCACAGTGATATCAGCGATTGCTGATAAATTCTTCCCCTACTTGCGACGTGCGGTTATCTGTACTTTTCAAGCTCGCGGGACAAAAAGTTCAAGAGGGTCAAGTAATTCGACATCATTGGACAGTCCTCCTTTCCAACGTGGATTTAAGACCCGTCTTGGAATTCCGCTCCCCTTTTTGGGTCCCTTTCGTTTAGCACGAAAAATCTGTTTTTGTCAAAATTTACTGTTATCTGTTTTCCTATTTGAGGTAAGGATTTTCTTTTTCTTTTGATAAGTGCGAATTTTCTCGCATCTACGCATGCATCGTGTCCAGTTGCACTTAGGGTTTCGGGTAATTTTGACTCCGTTGCACGTGAGCGCCACGTGCAATAGGGTCGAATAGGAACGTTCGGGACGAAAGTGCCCCGATAAAGTTGCACGCACTTGCTCGCCTACCGGCGAAGATTGGGCCGGCCGGTGAGTTTTGGGCGTGTTCCGAGACTTAAGCCGGCCATTTTCAGGGCTTTTAATCGGGCGGAATCCACTTTGGCATATCCCTACTCGAAAATTTTTTGGGCACCGTGATATAATTTTCAATTGAAGCGACGACTCAAGATAATGTAAAGAATTTTGGTCTGCAAGCCTCTCTGTCTATCTGGGTGGACAACAAATAAAGTGCACGCCGAAGTTATTTGGTGAGGACCGGACGGAACGAAGAAAGGGACTCTTCCAAACATTATCATTTGACAATAGCCCCTAAACTTATCCATTCGCATTTTATAATATGGGAATGCCCGAAAATCAACTAGAAGAGAACATCAAGGTTACGTGGCAAAGCAGTGGATGCTAAAAACCAAAAGGCTAAATTTAATTAATTAGGTTGTTTGTCCCTATCGAATCATAGATCTTGGAGCGATAAAGATGCATCAATCTAACCGTAAGTCCTTCACTAATCAGTTTTTGCACCTATTGACTCGGGGTTCGGAGATATCCATAACACGGGAAAAACGGTATCCTCTCGAACCCTAGCTAGTCACCCAAACGCCATAATAAAGATTGCATGAAGGCAGTGTGTCAGCGTTTCGCTCCTATTCTCAATCGGCGAACGAGGCCGAGCTCTCGTCGAGCCACGAAAAGAAAAAAAAAGGGGAAAAAATACCAAAAAATATCATAAACCTATTGCACTTGTGCTAATTTAATCTTAAAACTTTTAATTGTATCGGTTGAGTCTTAAACCTTTTGACGATTTGCCAATAAAATTCATCTGGCCAATTTTGGTCGGAAATCGCTAACATGGATGCCCACCATCCTACTTGGTACGACCAACATTGACGTAAACAAACTTTACAAATTTTTAATTATTTTCTTCTTTTCTTTTCTTTCTTTGTTTTTTTTTTTTACAACTCTGGGTCAGCGAGGTCACTGGCCATAGGTGAGGGCCTTTGTACCCTCGGCCAGACCAGAAGAGGGTCAGCCGGCGACCTCGCCAGCCGTGAAGAAAAGAAAGGAAAGAAAAGAAAAAAGAAAAGAAGAAAGTAATAACAATTCAAAAAAAGATTTATAAAATTTATAACAAAATTCACGTCTGCCCCGGTCATGCAATGTAAGATGCCCAGCGTCCATGTTAGCGATTCGGCTAAAATTGAGCGGATGGATTACATTGATAAATCGTTAAAATATTTTAAGACTGAATTGACATAAGTATAATAGGTTCGTGACTTTTTTCGGTACTTTTTCCCAAAAGAAAAAAGCCGACTCTCCTGCGAGCGAACAGAGTAGTAATCTTTGCTCTAAAGAAAGGTATCTCCTAATCCGATTATTTCCCAATCTCCCATCCATTTTCTTAATTTGGCCCCAAACAAGCCAAGACCCAGATGACCCATTTGCCCCAAAAGGAAGGCGTACATGCCGAGCTGCAAAATTAGGTGGCTCAACACAATTTCTTGCGTGGCGGACCAAATCGTGGTCCACCAACCATCGTGCAACATCGCTGTAATTCCAATGGCCGCGTTCGATTGCTGGTGCTGCTGCTGCCGCTGCCGCGGCTGGTGGGTTGCTACGGACCCTCCAAAAATCAGGTGATCGAGAAATTAGAGCCCGAGCGGCTCGACTTCTCCCCGGGTCGCCGCACCCGCCAAACGTCCCGCCGAGCTCGGCTCCGATTGGTCCCTTTCGGATCGGGCTCTCGTTTGCCGCCAAAATAGAGCGGGAGAAGATGCTTTTCCGATTTTTTTTGTTTTGGTGTAGTGGAGGAGGAAGGTGAGATTGGACATGGAGAGAAGGGTAGTGTTTTGGCCCGTCCTAGGACCAACCCGCCAGTGTTGGGAACATCAGTTTTCCTGACAAATAAAAAAAAATATGCGGACCAACATCGGATGAACGGAACAAAAAGAAAAGAACATAACTTTCCATACAATTCATATACTATGACGGTTTTATTAACCACATCATCCATAAATCAAGGTACCCATCAAATGAGTGTCCGGAGATAAGAGAAGGAGAGAGTTATGAGTGTCTAGTTACGTTTTTTTTTTTGTCGATTTTTTTAATTAAAATTTTAAAAATAAATATATTATTATTATATTACGGCCCGCCTCGGTGGGTGGAGATTGTCGCTTCCACACGGAATCGGAACGGACCGATACCCACCGGTTCCAAAAAATTGGAACCGGGAACTGGACCGTCCCCTTGGGAACCACCGGTTCCGGTCCGATCCCGGGCGGTCCTGTGTTTTTGCACACCCCTAATGGGGAGCTCGATTCAAACAGTTTTTACGGTTGGGGACAAACTCTCCAGCGGATGGGAAAGTCAACTCCTTTGACCGCTTGGTGACTAACTTTTTTTTTGTGTGGGAATCTGTGATCATTGTAGGGCAATGGCCTTTTTGTTTTCTGTCGTTTTTTTGTAAGGACAAATCTGAATTGAAGATATGCCGATCGCGACATTGCTAGGTTCATAGTCGAAAGCATCGCACCTCTCTATCTCGTGCATCACAGAAGGCGGAAAGTCGAGGAAGATGGGTCCTTCGGCGAGAGGATCGCGCGATTAGTGTATAGGTGGTAGAGAAACCGTAGCGCCCCACGAAGCGAGATTCAATAATCGCACCGTGATTAGCAACTCATTAGAGAGCAAATCCTAGAGGGTGATTAAATTAAATTGGTAAGAATCACCTTTTTTTTTTGGCCTCTTTGTCAGGGTCAATGATTAATTAATTAGGAGAAGACCTTGAGATTAGCATAGTTTAATCACGAGGAGGAGGGTCGCTAAAACATGTGCCGGCACGCCGCTTGATCACCACTGAAGAGAGAGAGAGAGAGAGACAGTCAGACAGCAACTACCGGGGCTGGTCGTCGTCCGCCAATCTTCAGTCTTCGGTTTGCCTGTTAGAAGCTTAGGTGAGAGCCAAGCCAAATCCTACAGAGAGAGAGAGATCTCCCTCTCGTCTGTGCGACCGTCTGGTAGATTTTCAGGGCAGACCCACCATCTCTCTCTCCCTCTTCTCTTCGCTGGTCGTGTCCAATTCGTGCTTCCTTCGCGAAGCTCTCTCCTTTCCCTCTCTTTCTCGCTCTGGGGGAGCCTGGAGTGGTTCGGTCGGTACGAAAGGTTTTGTTTTTTTTTGTTTTTTTTTTGTGGGCTGTTGTTGGTTCGAGAGGGAGCTGCTTCTCTGGAGTGAGAGGAGCATGGGGAGGAGCCTGCGAGTGGCGGGTCTGTCGCCAATGGAGGTCGCGGCCCTCGTCGCCAGCTGGTGGGACGAGATCAACGACTCCACCCAGTGGCAGGACGGTGTTTTCTACGCTCTCTGTGCCGCCTATGCGCTCGTCTCCTTCGTCGCCCTGGTCTCTCTCTCTCTCTCTCTCTCTCTCTCTCTCTCTCTCTCTCTCTACTATGCTGTGTTGGGTGTTTTCTTGCTCGTGGGATGAGATTGATGTGATTTGGTCGGCTTTGATTATGTTTAGATGTTTTTAGAGATTGTACTTTTGTGATTCTCTGCTTGAGAAATGAGGGGAGCCCTTACTTTTGGTAGATGTGGGATGTGAGAAAGTGCAGTGGAGTGGAATGTACAATCAGAAGCAACTTTTGTGGCAGTCACGATTGGACATGTGAACCGTTTCACCGATTCCCACTTTGGTAAAGTTAAAGATATTGGTTGATGTTGATTGGCTATTGGACCCTTCTTCAGATTTTGATTTTAGACTCGGGTCCAGTCCTTTTCGAGCGTGCAATGTTGCTCGTTCACTAGATCCAGCAGACTTTGAGTTGATCCCACAGTGTCTGAATATTTGTAATGCCGATTGTCTTTGGCCTGTTCACAGTAATTTGAATTGCCTGCCTAGCAAGTGAATTAATTTTCGAGCGTGTAGTTCTATGTTAGCTAGCTTCATTCACGAGTCTCAAGCCGAGTTTGTTTGCAAAGCGCAGATTCAATTGATAAGGATTGAATTGAGAGTGCCTGAATACGGTTGGACGACTCAAAAGGTTTTTCATCTCATGAACTTTATTGTCAATGGAGGTGATTGTTCAATCTTTCTTTACATTTTGATGCTCCATGATTGCATTTCATGGTAATTGTTTGAGGCTTTGCCTTACTGTGTTTCTTATGCAGTACGCGCTATCGTGTTTGGGTTTCACAATCAAGTCTTCGATTTAAGTCCAAAGGTTGGTTTGTGGCTGCTTCTTAAATTTTCTGCTGCAATTTTGGAAGCCCTATGTTTTCAAAGCTCACTTCTTCATGATGTTATATTCATCCCCTACATAATAAGTTCATGGTTCACTTAGAGAGCCCACTGCTTATCTTGAGGGGGCCTGAGATATAAGTGATGTTTGTTAGGTATCACATCCTGAAAGTGGCCTCATTTTTACTGTTTACACTAAATAAAAAAATGTGGTATCACCTGAATATGTAGAATCGACTATTTTGGATGTGGAAGAATTTCATGTTAATAGCACGATCCTACTTTCGCAGGAGTGCCCTCAAACAAGAGATAAAAATGTATCTAATGAAATGAACACTCACAGCATTATGGTTATGATAACATTAGATAGCATTGTTTTAAATGCTCATGGACATCATATATCAACCGTTAGCATCTACAAAGCCTCTTGTTATTTTCTAGCATGCTTACGTGGGACAACTGCAACTTGAAGCAGGTTCTTCTTTGGGTTCTGTTGGATCTTCCGGGGCTCTTATTTTTCTCTACGTACACACTTCTTGTCCTCTTCTGGGCAGAAATATATCATCAGGCAAGTAATTCCATCCTTGTTATTCCTCTCAGTGAGATGCATGATCTCAATTTGCTTCTAATGCTCTATAAGAGTATGTCGCCTTCTCATTTCTTTCTCAATAGTGAGTATATATAATTATAGATCATTCTCAATGAGCAGGCAAGAAGTTTACCGACAGATAAACTAAGGACTGTTTATATTGTAGTCAACTGTGCCATATATTTCATCCAGGTGCTTTTCCTCGATTCCTTTCATGTATCATCTAATTAAATTTATTTTTTTGCACTTTTTTACTGCATCTTTTACATAACTCGTTAGAATGGTGACATGTACACTTGTGCTCTTTCTTGTATGTTTAGATTCTGGTATATTTCTTCTCTTTGTATCAAGTTCTCAGACTCTTATTTGGAAGTTTTAGGTATGTAATTGTCATTGGTCAATATAATCACTTCATGTGAATGCTGCAAGTTGTATAGAGTGCCTGACTGGTCTTTAAAGATCTGCGCGTCAGTCATTTCCTTCAATCAACTCTGGTTGCAGCTTCGCTCAGTTTTGGTCATTGCAAGAATTTTGAAGGCAAAGAAAGGTTTATGGCTAACTAATTCTTTTCATTAGAAAAATTGCCAGTACAATTTGTAGCTGGGGACCTACCGAATTGTAATTTTGAGAGAGAAAATAGTCTGTCTCTCATGCCTCCTGTATGAAGGTAGTCATGTGTTTAGCCAGTGATATCTGCCAAACCATCAGTTTCCATACTGCGTCGTGTATGAATAAAGCTGTGTTAAATTCTCCACAGGGAATGACGAGTCAGTCACTAAAGCAGAATCTGCATTATTTATTTGTTATTGACTCTAGCTAATTTTGCCCCTCTAACTATAGTAATATAAGCATTGATTTCAGGTTTGCATCTGGATTTACCTGTGGATAGATGACAACAGCGTTGTGGAATTTGTTGGGAAGGTATTTATTGCAGGTCAGTTGACATCTCTTACCCACAATGGCATGGAGAGAGAATTTTCTTTATTTTTATTTATTTATTTTGTTTTGAGAGATAATATGTTGAGGTGTTTCAGTTAAGAGTGATCTGCATATATGGTCGAACTTCAATGTCAAACTTATGACAGTTTGAGTACAAGTATTTCTACCCCCTCTTCTGCTCTCGAAACTAGTTGCTCAGCACTGTGCCTATATCTTCTTTCTGTTAAAAACTCCCTTTTCATTCCTTTTCATAAAGCAGAACCTATCAAGAAAGCTTTTTTTGAAAACAGATACAGCTGATGTGAGCTAACTTATATCATTATAAGCTATTCAAGTAGACATCCCAATCCAGCTTCCTCCCAGAAGTGCAAAGAGTATAGTGATTAACACCTCTTTCAGGTTAGGGTGGAAAGAAGAAAACGGAACTTCTTTTTCGCGAGTTAAACTGAGAGCTTTTTTAGCAGGGGTAAATGTGTTAGTCAGTGGAGCCATAGGGGATGCATTATAATTTTTCCTTTTGTAATTCAAGCTTTCTTTTTGTCCTAATCAATATATCTGCTTGGTACTTATTCTGGAATCTTGTTTCTCACAGTTGTGTCAATATTAGCTGCATTGGGCTTCTTGCTTTATGGAGGAAGGTGAGTATTAGAAGTTGATGTGCTGATTTATTAGTCAGTGCATCTGGAACTTTTATGTTCTGCTTACTCTTTGTGGTTTGATTTTTTCCTTGTGATCAGTGTTGTTGTCAAATGATTCCAGGTTGTTTTTCATGTTGAGGCGGTTTCCTATTGAATCTAAAGGAAGAAGGAAGAAGCTCCATGAGGTGGTTCTCCTTTCGTTTTAAATCAAAACTTAGTTGTGTCGCTTCTTTCTGCTTCTTGCCTTTGTTTAAGATAAATATGTTTAAATATTGCACACTTCTGTAATGATTACTCTGAAGTTAAAGTGAAAATATGAAATGTATTGCTGGTGGTTGGTGCTTGGTGCTGTCAGTAATATCTTTGTTAGAAGCTGGATATCTTGGGATCAGACTATAGTTTGTTTGCAAGTGAAGTTCTGTGTTCTTTCAACTCTCACAAGTGCTGGGGCATCTTCCTTGTTTTTTCCTTTGCCCTTTCACTCGGCTCTGTCAAAAGTTTTTTTATTTGACTGGATACATATCCAATTTATCCAACTTTCAAGCAGGTCTTGATACGTTTATATTGGGTATTTATGATTTAACACATGAAAGTTTTCTAGGATCATCGATCCTGCCGAACACTATTGTATTGGATGTGTATGTGAAAAGCCAAATCAAATGTGGCTTTTGGATTGATTTTCCTGACTACCTGACATGGGGTGTGCACCTTTTCGGCAGGTTGGATCTGTCACGGCCATATGCTTCACCTGCTTCCTTATCAGATGTTTTGTGGTGAGCACCTACTGAGTCTTCTAGCAATGCAAAGTCTGTAGTTGAGTCTACAAGTTTTAGAAAGGATAGCCTCATTTTTTGTGCCTTTACTATATCAACCTCAGGCTGTTATTCGAAACGCCTATTATAGATATGTTGCCACAGGAAATTTGTTTGAAGCATGTGATTCTAAAGCTAGAGTCCTTGTCTTCGTTCTGTGTCCTAGTTCTCATTGTTTTTCTACATCTTTGAACATATGTGACTTAACCTGGTAGATTGTATCGTTGTCCATTTATTTCTATGTCATACGTAGCTTGTCTACGATGGCAGTTCCTCCCCTAAAGTACTCCCTGCCTTTGCTGAAAGGAAGTTTCAGTAAAGGACTATCGAGAGGAGAAGGAAGCCCAAAGACTATTTTTCCAGACTTCATTGGTGGAATAAAACTAAGATACTTTTGTTCAAACAAAATTTGAAGAAAATCAAGATAGGGCAGTACACAAATGTAGTTGAAAGTGAAGAGATACCCAATATCTAGCTTAATGAGCTGGCATTAGAAAGCTTTTTTCCCATGTTGTTATGAGTATATTGACTATGAAGTTCCTGCTTCAATGATTGGCCTCTGTTATGGAATTGGTTTCTCTCAAGCCTCCTGCTTAAGTATGCTAGCTTCTAAATGCAAGTCTGGTAACCATTGACTTCCTTTACGGTGACGTGATTTGTTACCATCTTTGGATTACCAAGTTAGAATTCTTGGCTTGTATCAAGGATTTAATTTTTTCAAAAGCAGGTAGGCATTTTAGTGTCTTCTTGCTAATACCTCTGCTGAAGAGTCCTGCCATTTGAGCAAAACTCATTATATGCGTGTTGAGCTGCAACTGAAAATGCTTTTAAGGGGAGGAGAAAAAAGATCCATTGCCGTTATATTGATTTAGTCAGGGTTGCAGTTTGTTTCTTGAGCTCTAAATTTGAGCTGGCAAAATGCAGGTCCTCTTATCCGCATTCGCTTCAGATGCATCCCTCGATGTTTTGTATCATCCGATTTTAAATTTGATATATTACACGGTACTTTCTTATCCCATTTCTTTGTGAGGTTCGTTTATTTGTTCCTCATCTAAATGTTTATATTCTTCAAATGTCTGTTGCTCCAATAACAGCTGGTTGAGATCCTACCTTCAGCTTTAGTCCTTTTTATCTTACGGAAGTTGCCTCCCAAGAGGATATCGGCTCAATACCATCCGATCCGCTAGTCAAAGTCAATCCTTTTTTTGGTAGATAATTATTCTTTTGTCCTCTTGAAGATGGGTTTTTTCATGGTTCGACAGCTAGAGTTACCGAAGTTGAGTAATGGGAAGCAGAGCCTGAAAAAAAAACATTCCAGATGTATCGTTCTGGTATGGCTCACGACGCCGGCAATTCTTTTTACATATTTACTGTTGTAATTTATTGTAGGGAGGTGCTTTCCATTTACTTCTCTTTCTTCTTTTTTCTTTCTTCTAATCCACTTTCTTTTGAGCGGGGTTCGAGGGGCACGGAAAAGGGCCGCATGTTGTATCATAAGTCATGTGCAGATATTCGGTGAGGCATTTGGAAAAAGAAAGAGTCAAATGTGATTTCAGATAATTAGGTCCTCATGTTTATAGCAATGACATTGGCTTTGTTAACAGAAGAGCTATTGCAGATCATGTGTTCTCTGTTTTCGAATTCTTGGAGTAGTAGGAAAAAAGTTGATGTTTGTGTAACAGTGCTTGTGTTGCTAATGTGGCTGTTCTCTGGCTCATACTGGTGATGCATTGCTTACCCTCGAGCAATTCCTAGTTGTGATCACTGATTTTAATGGTCAGAGCTGTTGGTAAGAATGTCACATGCCGACTCTTCTTATCCGGAGAGTGCGCGATTCTCTCGCGCCGTGTGAAAGCAAAATAGCTAATGGATTGGAGATCAAGCCAAATTTCCAGTGGATTTTGACCCTTTTCCTGTTGACGCTGTTATCTAGCCATAATGCTGTTCATCAGGGGTGATCGGCATCAAAATAGGTAGGTCCTAGGCCAGAAACCCGAAACCTATCTTGTCATAGTAGTTCTTTTGGTTTTCGCAACTTGGAATTGGACTGGTTGACCTTGGATTTGGCATGGAACCGAACTGGTTAAGGCCGGTTCCTCAAAATCTTTTTACCAGGGAGCCGAACTGGTCATCGCGAAAACCGGCGTGGACCCGATCCGGTAACGCTACTACGGGCCGGTTCAAACCGGCTCTTATTGCTCACCTCTACTGTTCATTACAGAAAATTAACTAGAAAACGACCAAATTTTAATGTGACTACCTCTTTCTCGGTGCTGAATACACAAATAGACGAAATATTCGAAATTGTCGCTGAATATGGATCTGTATTGGCAAGAGAGCCATAGAGGAACACGAGCAAGTTATCCGATCTCTTTGACCTCCTGTGTTTCAATGCATGTTGATTCTATCCCAGTGTCGTTTTAATTCACTCCCCAACTTTCAAATTGTTTGTCTCTGCATCTACACCAGAATGGAAATGGTTAGAAAGTTTTTAAGTACCGAATCTATCTTGGCCAAACTTACTTTTCTGTATAAAATGTCATTAATTTCACTTGGATATCATCAGTTTTCAATTTTTTTTTTAACTTTGAAGAGTTACTAAATACGTGACGATACTACTAAATACCGATGGTAAAACATAATTTTTTTACGTGAAAAAAACTTGTTTCTGGAATTTGGAGATTCCATGACCAGTGCTCATTCCTATCGACTAAATAATCTTTAATTGAATTAAACAATATCTTTTATTTGAAAAATGCAACAAAAAAAAATTTTCATTTGCGAATGTTAATACTACAAAAAACCTTGAACTGGTGCACCTTTAATAAATTTACCCTAAACTAATTTTTTTACCACCAAAAATCCTGAACTAGTATACTTGTAACAAATTTACCCTCCATTAGTTTTTTTAAAATTTTAGAGTTAAATTGCTAACTTGGATGACATGTGGCAGTTGACATGTGTATTAGTTTAAGGTTTTACGTATTAGTTTAATTTAACGAAGGGTAAATTTGTCACAAGTGTACCAGTTTGGGGTTTTGTTGGTCAAAAAATTAGTTTGGATAAATTTGTTACAGGTGTACTGGTTTGGGGTTTTTGATAGTCAAAAAATTAATTTGAGGTAAATATGTCACTGGTGTACCAATGGGTTCTTTGTGGTATTAATCATTGTGAATTTGCATCTTTAGTACCGGTTCCATTCTAGGCCTTTATTTTTCAAAACCATGTTTTGGTGTTTTATTTTCTTATTTTGCCCAAAAGAGCAAAATAATTCTTGAATTTTGGTTTGATTTGTAATGTGGTACATGAATTTTTAATTTGTTCAATGCGGTCCTTAGACTTTTGGTACATGTTCAGCTCAGTCCCTGTACTATATAAAAATGCTTGATGTTGTTGTACTCCATTAATTTAAGTTCATGACAATATTAAATATTTTCATATAATTCAAGGACTAAACTGAATATGTATAAAGAATTCAAGGACTATATTGAAATAATTGAAAGTTCATGGACCAACATTGTATATCGAGCTATAGTTCAAGGACCATATTGAAAAAATTAAAAATTTAAGGATCACACTGCATATCGAACCAGAGTTATTGACCCGAAATTTATGGACCATTCGTGTCATTTTCAAGGTGGAAAAAAAAAGTGTGTTTTTTGGGCTCTAACCTCTCCCTCACGCGCCTCAGCGCTCCGCTCATCATCATCATCACGCGCCGCTCCTTCTCCGACACGGCCCACAAGGCTCTTTTCTAACCTTTTCTCCTTTTGCCCGCCTTCATCTGCAGATTTCAAATTCAAAGCTTTCTCTCTCTTCTTCTTCTTCATTCTCTCTCTCTAACCTTCCATATCCTCTTCAACCTTCCGCTCTCTAACGTCCCTAAAAAATTCACCACCACAGTCACAAACCCATTTGCGATCTTCACCGCAGGAACTCGAAGCTTTTCGGGGTAACAATCAATGGAGTTCTCCGACCACCAGCCATCATCTTCCCACCACCCTCCTCCTCCTTCTTCTTCCTTTCTCAAAGACATTTCGAACTTCAAGACCCCGAGCCGGCCCCCGCGCAACCCGGGTTTCCAATCCCCGAACCCGCAATTCTTCACCGCCTCCAAGCAGACCCCTCTCCCTCTCTCCCTCTCCACCGCCCGCCGCGCTGCCGCGGGCGGCCGCCCCTCGCGCTCGAGGCGGAAACAATCCGCCTCGTCGGCCGCGGCGAGCCGCAGGCTCAAGGCGTTCGAGCTTGAGCAGTCGCGGTCGTCGCGCAAGGCCCAGTTGAGGAAGGAGCAGAATCTAAGGGCGCTGGCGAAGTCCCTCACTGCTTGGCTCGATTTCTTGTTCCGGAACCCCAGGTCGTGCGGGTGCGATTTGTCGGTGGGCTTGGATGGGCGTGGCGATGAGGGGAATGCGGTGACGGGGAAGAGGGGGAGCTGGCCAAAGGTCGGGGTAGGGTTCGATCCTGCAGTGCCGAGCCCGAAGAGGATGAGGGACTTGCGGTGGCGGAATGAGGAGGATGGCGGTGGGATCTCGGAGGGGTTCTCGAATTTGAAGTTCGATAGATTGAGGGATTCGTTGGAGCACGTTTGCAGTTTCGATGATCTGAAGGAGAGGATGCTGGTTTATTTAAACTTGGCTTGTTGCAAAGAGATTTTTAAAGTAATGACCCAAGTCACTAAGGTATGATGGGAATTCCTGAATTTCATAGTGCTTAAGTGGTCAGCATTTAGGGAAGTTTTCTTAATAGGGACTAAGAACTGTAGTAAATGTGCTGAAAGGTTCAATGAATAACTTAGATCACATTTTGAAATAATTTCATCAGCATTAGTTCTTTTACTTTTGTCCATTGCTGATATGGAAATGGTTGGCCACATTCATTTTTGTGTTATCTCAATGTTCATGTTTGTAGACGTTTTCTTTAATAGCTTTCCCCATTTCTGCAGAACATTGATGATGGAAGACTTAAAATGAAGGCTCATTGCCCTATAGTTACAGATTTTGGCATGAAGGAGAAGGTCATTAGAATTCTCTTATGCTATAACCCGCTCTGGCTTAGGATAGGGTTATTCATTATTCTTGGGGGCGATTCATTGTTGCCTAATGAAGATGCTGAGTCTGATCAAGATGCTGCATTCTTGAAACTGGTCATCGAAAGGCAGTTCCTCTCACATGGGGGTTTAGCCAAAGCATATGCTTATAATAAGAAGGTTGAAGGCTTATACAGACCAGGTTATTATGAATCTCTGGGGAATGTCATACTCAAAAGGTTTCTGCTTCTTGTTCTTATATTGGATAGAGCTAAATCCCAAAGCAGTCTTCCTCTCAAGTATGGTATTGATGGATTGGACGGAGGTTCTCCCTTATTATTTTCTCTTCAATCTAGTATCAAATCAAGCCGTCAGGTGGTTAATGGTAAGGGTTGAACAGCTACTTATTTGGTAAAGTCTAAATTGTTTTTTATGACTGACTCTATCCATTGTAGGTTGACTTTTCTCTCTTTCTGGTTCACAATTAGATTTCTTGTCATCTGATGTGATGCATGGAGAAGGTAATCTTCTTGCACATCTAGTGATTGTAGGATTCAAAGTATCTTATCAGCAGGTATGCTCACTCCATTCGTACTGCTTGTTCAATTTGTTTTGCATGTGTTTCCTCATGCTCGAGACTACGGCATCCTAATGTGGGTTTGGAGTACCATTTTACTTTAAATTTGCGTCTGCATGCATTGATGTTCAGGCATCACGACACTAGTGTTGCATAACAGGCAATAAGTTACCATATTATGATATTTGATTCATGATCTGTCATTTGTCGTGCTATAGTGCCCCCTGATTGAGTACGACTTCAGATTAACTGATGTGTTGGAGGATCTCCATGATGGGGTGCGACTCTGTCGGGCTATCCAGCTTTTAAAGCAAGACTCATCAATTCTATTGGTATGTTCAATGAAATGAAGTTTGTGTGGCAGCTGACTCTAGCGCCTCTCTTCCACAGTTTAGCGATTTTTTTTTGTCTAAATTTTTAGTGATATTTTAGTGATTATGCTATGTACAGAAACTGGTAGTTCCCACAGACACTCTGAAGAAAAATGTAGCAAACTGTGGCATTGCATTGCAATATCTTAAGCAGTCTGGTGTGCCGCTAAAGGATGAAGATGGAATGACAATAGAAGCAGATGATGTTGCCTGTGGAGATAAGGAACTTACCCTTTCTTTGCTCTGGAACATGTTTCTTCACTTGCAGGTTTGTCCGCTTCTACTTTCTGAAAATTGGATTTGCAAATTTAAACTAGAAATGGCTTGCTTGTTAATTCTGGTATATGGATAATATCCTTTTCGATGGAACTGCAGCTACCTCTTCTTATTGATAAAGAGGTTCTAGCGGAGGAGGTCTCCCGAGTTCGTGGAGTCTCTGTGGTATGTCCAAAACTGGATGACATCCTATTTTACATAGCATGATGGAGCATGTGCATGCGAGTCCCTAGTTGTGTCCAGTTGCTTAAATGTGTGGATTTGAACAATAAGCTTATTCTCCCCTCCTCTACGTTCTTTGGTTTTAGAAAGATAATAAAGTTTCCTTCCATTACATCGCAGGACAAAATGATCACCTATGACTGCACTTTGCTGGACATCATCTTAAACTGGATTCAGGTACCTCTCTGTTAAACATATTGTAGTCGGATTCTGTTTGACTCTGATATTATAGTCAAACCTCTTTTATATTATATTGCCTTCATTTGGAACATCTGGCAATAGAATTTTTGTTCTCCTTCTCGTTTAAAGATATTTATATCAGACTTATCGTATCCTAAGGCAGGGTTTTGATTTCTTCTTTATTTATCCCATACCTTGACTGTTAAGTGTTGAGCTTTGTATCTTTCTTTCTGCATTGACCATCAGAGACATTGGTCCTGGCCCTCCTGGGGTGTATTGCCTTCATTCTTCAGCTTTTTAAGCACGTATCTGGTTCAATTGACCGTTGTTATTGCATGTTTGCAGGCAATTTGTGACAGTTATGGTCTCAAGATTGACAATCTCAATTCCTTGATTGACGGAAAAGCCATATGGTGCTTGCTTGACTATTACTTTCGCAAGGAACTTCATCGCTCTTGTCCTTTAAAGGTCTTCAGGAATTATCTGTTGTCGACATGAAAATTTTCATGCATTTTTTTTTAATAACAACACTAGTGTCATTTGTTCAGACGAATAACACTGCTGTTGTTTATTCAGGATAACAATGGAGCAAGAGGTGAAGAATCAATCATGGCTGCTGCTGATTATACAGATGCAGTGCACAATTTCATTTTATCACAGAAATTGACAGGTTTACTTGGAGATTTTCCTGAGGTATGTCTTATAGAAGATTTCTCCAACATGATACTTCATACTTCATATGTTTCTTCTGAAAGTTAGAAAAGTAGTTCAGACATCTACACGGCATCTCTCATCCTTGCTTCTTGGTAAGATCCATGATTCAGAGATTCCATTGAAGTTATGGACGTAACTAAGTGCACATTCTTCGTGAGCCTCTCTCTATTGAAGTTATGATACTGCCTGGCATTCCATTTTTGGCACTTACCAATCATTATAATGTATAATTAAGTACCTCCACTGCAGGATAGGACTACAGTCTGTGATTTGTCCATCCCTTTTGACTTATGAATTTAATGTATCTCCTCCAGTGGTAACAATTTTAATCAAGTTGCATGCAAGTTTTTTGTTAAAGAGAGTTTGACCTTAAATGTATTTTGTCGTCAATGGATTACCATTAGTGTCCGGGATCAGACAAGATTGATAGATTTGAAAATGATATGCATGGTTGCATGTGGTTTGAGATGATATTTGCTTCTCAGTTAGAATGGTATGCTCAGCATGTTTGTTCTAGAAACTTTTTGCAAACAGCTGCGTTATTAAATCTATATAAATACGTGTCAGCTCTACCACCACAAATGGTCCAATTTCAGGCTCCTCCTTTTTATGCATTTGCTGATATCTTGCTACAGTATGTGGACTTTCTTGTGTTGCAGTCCATTACTTTAATTAGTCGTCTTTTAATTTTGCTAATGCAGATTCTGCAGATAAGTGATGTACTGGAGCATCACGGCGCGCGTAATAGTCGCAGTGTCGTTATTTTGTTGGTGTTCCTTGCATGTCATTTGGTTATGAAGAAGAATATGGTAATGGTTTAACTGCTATCCCTGAGGATACGTTATGCCTCTTCTCCTTTTGTTTAAAAACTATACTCTAGAAGTTACAGCTGAGTTTTCTCTCGAGCAGGATCATTTGAATTTTCATAAGCTCTTAAGTTGCACATGTCATGTGGAGAGAAGACACTCAAGCCATCAACGGAGTTTTGTCAATTCTAATTTAGCAAAGGAAGATGCAGATGGGCTGAGCAATGCAGGTGTGTATGCTAGCATACTGATAGCTAATATGGAGAACTTAGGTAGAACTGCTGGCTAGCTGTCAGATTTCTATTAATTTATAACAACTAAAATATAGTTTGTAGTTTGTACCGTAGGTGCAGTGTGCCATCAGAGCCTTGGATTTTTCCAATTTGATCTCATGAAAGCTATATCCAAGCCATCCATCTTTCCGCTCTCTGGAGTCCTATTTCTTTTGTAATTCTGCCCAATCTCAGATTAGTTTTTGGGCTTCCACTAGATACATCAACCTTCCTACGTGCGAAAAGTGCAATATCAAACTATGTCAGAAGAATAATGTTTCGAAAAAGTTGTCTTCCCTTTGTCAAACATCTTCGGCTGTAAAGTTGCAGATTGGACCGCATTTAAGGATACCACCTTGAGATATAGCTCTTAAACGAAAATTTGGAAGTGGAGAGTTTATTATTGCATGGAAAAATCATGAAGACAGAGATTGATAAACATGTGATGTTATGAACTTTTGTATTTGTGGACTATGGGATGATTTAAAGATTTTATTGATTAGTGGAGCGTCTGAAATAAGAAAACTGTATTGAAATCTGTCACTTTTATGTTGAACCAGTCTTCGAGGCAAACTACACTGGGCAAGAGAATTTTTCCGTTTATCCTTACTTTTATGTTTTTTGAGACTTTTTGGCTGCTCCTACTAAACATTTTATGCACTGGCTTGAAATTTGAAGTAGTCATGTCTCTTTTTTTTTTTTCAGCATTAGAAGCAGCAAAGAGGTTCAAGGCCATCCAGGCTTGGTGGCAAAGTATGGCTGAGAAGGACTTCAAAAGCATTTCAAATCCACAAAATTCTGCTCTTGATGTCTTCCCAATCAGCAAATCAGAAAATGAACCTAAAAGAGGTAGTCAACTGCCAAACCACTATGAGTTATATAGAGTTACTTCTCAAGGATATATTACTTGTAGGCATTCACTTCCCAAGTGGTTTGCAGAATACGATTCTTTTTGTTTCATTAAATTTTTTTTTACATTGGATCGATTGTCAAGATTATGTAGTGCAACTATAGAATCTCTAGTAATTGTCGAATGCTTTCAGATGATGCCGCCTGTCTTATCCAGTCCCACTACAGAGGAATGATAGAACGTCGCAAGTTTTTGAAGATTATGGATGCAGTTTCTTTGCTGCAGAGTGCTACTCGGGCTTGGTTAGTTGTCAGGCAGAAAATGCTGCTCACCAGAAGTTTTGTCATTGAGGTGGATGAATTTCTATGCGGTAAATGATCTTCTTGGATAATAATCTAGTATCACTTAATTTTATTCTTTTATTTTCATGATTTGTCAGATTCTTGTGCAGGTAGAGGGAAGAGTTCAGAAACATATGGGAGATACTTGTTACTTATTTTTACCAGGCATAACTTAGTCAAGATGAGAAGGTCGGTATTGTTTATCCAGCGAGCAGCAAGGAAATGGATCTCTCAGCGCAAAGGTATTGCAATTTATGTGGCACATCATCACTAACCTAGGCAATACTTCTTTTGTTAGCGATTGCATACCAGGGTGCACTTTGAGGTCAATTGCTGTATTTAAGAACTCTTAAATAGGTCACTACATTGAAATGGTTTTTGAAACATGCACAGAAATGAGTTCAACAATTATTCGAACAAATGCTGCAACTCAAATTCAGCTTGCTTGGCGGAACGTTTGTCTCCGGAATTCTCTCAATAACAAGCACTGCGCTGCTATAAAGATCCAGTCTCATGTTCGTGGTTGGTTCTTAAGAAGGGAGTACTTGAATCAGAAACAAGCAGCACTTACAATCGATCGTAATTTTCAACGCCTTAGATGCTGGAGGTTGAAACAACGTGCGGAAGTCTCAATTAAGTCAGCCATCGTAATCCAATGTTATGCTCGTAGATGGATTTGCCAAAGATGGTACTCTAGATGTCACCAGCTTATTGTTCAAATCCAGGTACAGTATCTGTCGGATCGTGTACTTGTTTTCTGCAAAATGTGCGCTTTTCCATTTTTATGGAATAAGTAAGCCACTCACTTTTATAATAATACAACAATGTTTATTTTGCACATCCATTAACTATTGCAATTTAATAATATAGAGGTGTTACATTTGTGGCTAATTGCTTTGCTCTAAACAAATCCAGAGCCGATGCCGTGGTTGGTTGATAAGAAGAGACTTTTTAGCTCGGAGAGAGGCTGCTATTATAATCCAGAGTTCTGCACGCCGTCTTATATGCTGGAAGGGTCTTTGTAACTGCAGATATGCTGCTATAGACATTCAAAGCTTTGTAAGGGGACAAATGACACGGAAGAGGCTTATAGGTACTAGTAAATCTCTCGTGTATATCTATAACCTCTTTACTGTGCAACATGTTCTTTCTCTGTTATATAGTGACAATAATCGGTACATGTCGGGTACTTCAGGGCCTTTAAACTCTAGGACTGTCAACTTTAGCTCCACTTTAGAGACCACAAGTGGCTATTCTCAGAATTCCAAAATCAAGATTCCACTTTCCTCCATTATAAGACTGCAAAGATGGTGGAGAAGTGTTCTCTTGCAAAGATTGAGAAGTAAATCAGCGACTGTCATTCAGTCCTATGCTCGGGGGTGGATTGCAAAGCGGAAAGCCGCAAGAGAGTGGGATCTTGTTGTTCTAATCCAGGTAAACTCTTCATTCCCGCATTCATGGGCCCAACTCTCCTAAAGTTGGCCAATACCTTCTTTTTGCTCATTCTATACTTTTTGCTTTCTACTTTGTATTTATTCAAGAGCAGACCAGAACTCCAATTTTATTCCCTTATCATGGTTGATACCCCTAGTTGGGAATAGCCCATCTATCATTTGTGGGATTCATTTTTACCATGACCAGCCCTTGGCCAATTTGTGTTTCCACATCAACATCATGTATTGCTCTCGTTACTTTGTATGATCATGTCAGACTTATTTGATTTGTCATTCAACAGTCATACTGGAAAGGTCACCTTACACGAAAAGAGTCAAGGGCCCAGGTTGTGGACTTGCGCCTGAGAGTGCAGAAGGCAGCTGAAAATGTGGATGACAACATGCGGATCATAAACAGACTTAAAGCAGCACTTTCTGAATTGCTGAATGTAAGAAGTGTCAGCAGCATTCTGCAAACTTGTGCCACTTTAGGTAAGTAATATTTCGAGAAATTTTCTGAACTTTTTGTGTTGAAAGACTACCTAAGCTATATTGGACTAACTATTTAAACATGTTGTAAAAACTGATTGGAGTGGTTTGGTGATGCTTTTCTTCTAGACATGGCAACTCGACATTCTCAGAAGTGTTGTGAGAAACTTGTGGAGGCAGGAGCAATTGACAAATTGTTGAAACTCATTCGCTCGATGACCCGAAGTATTCCTGACCAGGAGGTTCTAAAACATGCTTTGTCTACACTCAGGAACCTTGCCCGCTACACAGAATTGCTTGACGTGTTAATTGGCAGTCATGGATCTATCGAAACCATTTTCTTTGAGATGCTAAGGTATGGTCACGAGAATCACTACAGCTCTACATGAAAATGTATTCCTTGCCGAACATAAGGAAGACATGAACCATGATTGATAATTTCTGCTGGACTATTGTCTTTCAGGAACAAGGAGGATGGATTCTTTATTGCTTCCGAGCTGCTGAAAAAGATGTGTACTAGGGACAAGGGTGTGGAAGCTCTGCATAAGTCACCTTCTTTGCTCAAGAGGCTTAATGGTTTGGTTGAAGAACTTACAAGGAGAGTCCACACCGACAAAAGGTATTTCCGCTTTAAGGTTTTGACTGCTCTTTGAGGCTATACTTCTGGTCATAACCGTTTTGTCATTTATAGATTTGGACGGGTCGTCGCTGCGAAAGAGAACACTGAAAGGAGGTTGAAAGAGGCAGCCGACCTTCTGAAGCTGATGACTTGCTAGATCCAGGTCGGCGTTCGAAGGCGTGGACTTGTACATTCTTCCATGACACATTCATACAACCAATTGCCTTGATTGGTACTAACAAGTGATGCGTGATGCAATTTATACCCTTTTTGGTTTTAATTGGTTTTACTTCTTTTGTATATTTAAATGGAAGGGACAGGATTCATTGGTGTGAATGGCTGTGCTTGCCGATCTCAGTCAAAGTTGGAGGCATAGGTGTGGTTCCGATTGTTGCTCGTGAACTGCAACTGCAATCTGCAATTGCCTTTCGGCTTTGTTTGTCGCTTATCAATTCACTTCCTTGAAAATGGCATGACATGAAATTTACTTTTCCAAAGCTCTAACAAGGGCACTCACTAGGCAATGAAAGAAAACGAGAGTGTACCATACGGAACAAGTGCTCCGGTTTTATTTCAATTCGCATTTTGATGGTACAGTGGTGATGGGGCTTGCTTAAAACAGTCAATAATTATGACTCGAGTCTAATATTTTGATTGCGGGTGTGGGATTGTTAGGAGAACACTCAAGAAGTTGTCGATGCTAATTATGGTTGCTAATAAAAAAGATTGTAAGATAATACACCGATTTTTCTTGCCACCAATATCAAGCTTTTCTTTATTAAACATAATTAATTGTTGCTGCATAGTATAGTACCATATCCTATTGGGCCATCTTTTCATAAAAAAGGATACAGTGTTGGCCCAATTAACAACTCTCTCTCTCTCTCTCTCTCTCTCTCTCTCTCTGTAGACTCCAGTGGGGGTTATTAAATTGGACAACTTGCATCTGAAGCGACTATAGTATGAAAAGATAATGCCAAACAGTGAACAATACATAGCGTGCTCCAACTTGCATTCGCAGCCGCAAGATTTTGGGGCGGCGATTCCCTCCGGAGGCGTTGAAATCCGAGAGAGCAAGAGATCCAGATTCCACGGTTCCACCAACCTCAAACAGTATCTTCCTACCGCCCTTTGGACTGCTATTTGAGTAACTGTATGCCATCATTGCCCCACAAACCTTATTGGAACTTTGGGAGGGACAGACACGAGATCACATCAAAAGCTTGTGAGATTGGAATCTTTACTTGGTTCAGGAATCAGAATCAAGATTCAGGACAATTCATTCAGATTCAGAAAGGATCATGTTGAAAACACCAACAGGACCAACAATGATTTATAGCAAAATTTAGCACCAGAACAATGATTAAGAAGAACAGAGTTCAAGTTTTCCATTTCATGCCAATCAAATTTTGTACAACCCAGCAATCCCAGAAAAATGTCCTAAGAATCAAATCCATCGACCCAAGAAACCTAACACAACATCATTCGCTAGAGACAACCTTTTTTGGATAAATTTCAAGCTGCCCTAGCAAGAACCTCAAGTCTCTCGGGCACATCAGCTGGGTCAATAAGGAAACCCCTCCTGGCAAGAGACCTTGGCACCTTGACAGTCAAGACCCCATCCTCGTACCCAGCAGAAATCCCGTTCACATCCACCATGTTAGGGAGCCTGAACTTCCTCATGAAACTCCTGGCAGGCTCTCTTGACTCCTCCACAGCTTCTGTTCTTATCATCAGGTACCTCGAGTCCTCAACTTCCACTCTTATCTCCTCTTTCCTCACACCTGCCACACACCCATTCAAGAAAAACAGAAAGGGAAAAAGGTCACGTCTTTATCAGTCAAGAGCACAAAACCAGGTGTGAAATGAATTGGGTAAGAAGAAAGATTGTGAAAGGTGAGAGATTTGGTGGAGATTTCTTCGGATGATGACGGCGTACCTGGAAGATCAGCAGAGAAGATGTGGCACTCCGGGGTCTGTGCCCAATGGACATAGTTTTCTGGGATGAAGTGATAGGGGGAAAGAAGGGGAGATGTGAAGAGGTGACTCCATGCAGGTGACGCATATGTTGGGATCTCCATGGATTCAGAAGAGGCAGCTCGTGGTATATTGGTGGGTAGAGATTGACCATAGAGATGAAGGGGAGAGGCTCATGGTGTTGTAGCAATTTATAGGCCCAGGGTGACAGCCTTCGAAGTTTGATGGGTCAGCTGTTCATTGGCTCATTTGTCGGCCGATGAAATAGTTCACTTTTTTTCTACCAAAAAAAAAAATTCACTTTCTTCCTCCTAGTTCATAGAATTGGAGGGTGATTCCCATATCAAGTGGACGACCCATCATCAGCTTGAACTTTCAAATTGAAAGATGCAGACTTAGAAGTTTCAAGAATGCAATTTCAAAATGATATCTAATTAAACTTGAAAATGATATCTTGTCGCGTGGCTCAATGTGAGATTTGGATTCGATTGGAGTCAACGTTAATGGAGCATATTGAATTAGATTCCGAAATGTTAAATGAGCGTTATAAAGACTGGAATACTAAACGATAAATCGCCATTATACGAAATTCGGGGTAAAATATAATTTTCCCTCGTCCCAAGTGGTTTATGTAACTTGGGTAACTAGAAAGTGTGTAAAATACTAAACTTTCTGTACAATGACAGGAAAGTTATTGAGGACTCGCGACAATTTTCATCAAGACTTAAATCCCACATCTTCCCGAGCTTCTCTCTTTTCAATTGTTTTCTTTGTTTTACTTTCATTTTAATTTTGTCACGAATTTGATTTGCAATGTCTGCATACTTTTCTGACAAGATTGGTTCACCTGATTAACGTTGCCCATCAATGAGATTACCACAACAATAGCACAATAAAGCAAGTAAAAAAAGTTCCTTTTATCATTACACTACTCTTTTCACGTGTTTCCCATGTTTCAATGGAAGAATTTAGTTGCACAAAAAGGTTAGACCAAAAAAAGAAAAGTAAATCTTGATTTAACCCACGTTACCATTATGTGATACATCCCCAATATAATCGATTCATTGTTAGGTCATGCACATCGAGATGCCAAAAAAATCATATCTTCACGATCATAATTACAAGAAATTATGAAGCTCTCAAAACAAATCCGATCATGGCTTCGTAGCATATAAGACTTGCCAATCATCTTCGGCGCCTACTCGCAACCATTCCTCTCCATTTTAAGCCTACCCTCAATATTGAACCGTCAAGGAGATGGAAATGGAAATGGACGAGCGATCCAGCTCCGAATCAGTCCGATTGAAAAAAGTAAAACCGTGCCGTCTCTGACAGTTCGAACAAGGTTTCAGAGGCCCTCGCTCGCATCGGGCGCACCAAGAAGATTCTCCGGCAATTCATTTCAAACTCGGGTTCCGTCGGTCCATTGATCAGGTCTAGTCGAACCACCGAGGAGGTGCACCTAGACACACACACCCCCCAGAAAAGGTAAAAGCCTTTCAACCTTGCCACGCCTGACATATTGACGTGGCCACCCTTTTCTCTCTCTCTCTCTCTCTCCATCCCATATAATAAAAATCTCTCCTTTTCCTCATCTCCTCTTCTTCTTCCCCCTCTCATTTCCCACCTCTCCTTGCCACCCCCTTTCTAGGGTTTCTCTCTCTCTCTCTCTCTATCTCTTATCTCTGCAAGATGATGCAGGCCTCTGCAACCGGCATGGTCCCTCCCCCACTCGATCAGCAGCAGCAGTACCAATACCAGCAGCAGCAGCAGCAGCAGCAGCAGCAACCGTCGCAGCAGCCGCCGCCGCCCTACATGATGATGCCCCAGGCCCCTCCCCCGCCGCAGATGTGGGCCGCCCAGCCCCAGCCCGCGATGCCCCAGCAGGGCACTCCCCCCGCCGGCGCCGACGAGGTCCGCACCCTCTGGATCGGGGACTTGCAGTACTGGATGGACGAGAGCTATCTCGCCAGTTGCTTCGCCGCCACCGGAGAGGTCTAAAGCTTGAATCTTTCTCGTCTTTCCCTTGTTGGTTCTGTGTCTTTCGTCGCGCATCTCGATCTGTTCGCCGGGCGTCGCCGTTGCTGCTTAGGGGGAGATGACCGTGCGGTTTTAATGGAGATTGGGATGGGATGTCTGATTGCGAGCTTTTCATTCGATATGTTTTCGTTTAATCTCCTGATATATGGGTGGCCGCCTTAATTTCGATTCCTTTGGATGAGCCGAATCATAGTGTAAGGAGTAATTTGTTTTTTTTTTTGTGTGCAGTTTGGCATAAAATTCATTTGATTTGAGACGATAGAATAAAGTTAGTAGATGGGACTTTCAAGGATTGCTTGTAATAGGTTAAGTTGGAGAGATTTGGATCCTACCAATGGAGATTGGATGGAAAAAATCTTTGCTTTAGACTTTAATATGAATGCTCATGTTTCTAATTAGTGTGTGGTTTGATCGAGGTGTGGACAGCATACTGTAATTTGCAGATTTATTGGATGGGTTGGCCGAAATAGCTGGGAAGAGATTTAGGTGGAGAGGACGTTGTTTTGGTCAGTTCATTGAGTGCTCTTGTTTGTTGCAGATGGCAATGGCAAACATATTATAGCAAGATTTTGCCTTTTCCTTTTTTTTGTTGGAATGTCAACAGTTTCTATTAGCTGGATCACTAATGTACTAGTCTGCAATGACTAATGGTGGGGGTGGAGACAAGAACTTTCACATGGGGAGTATATGAACAGAGCAGACTAGCTGAGAAAAATGGTCGCTACTGTGCTATCTTTCATTGATAAGAAATCTTTTAGTCTGGTGCTTATCTCACATTCTAACATTCACCTTAGACTTAGATTCACTCCAATACTGGTGGAGAATGCTTGCACGAGAACATTGCTACGTGTAAGTTTTGAACATCAAGCGTCTCATCTGTTGAAGCTGTTTCTTATTTAGGTGGCCAACGTAAAGGTTATCAGGAACAAGCAAACAATGCAACCAGAAGGTTATGGTTTCATTGAGTTTTACACTCGGGCAGCGGCTGAAAGAGTACTACAGACGTACAATGGTGCCATCATGCCCAATGGTGGGCAGAGCTTTAGACTAAACTGGGCTAGTGCTGGTGAAAAGCGTGCGGATGATACCCCTGAATATACAATTTTCGTGGGGGACTTGGCTTCAGATGTTACGGACTACATGTTGCAAGAGATGTTCAGGGGACGCTATCCTTCTGTTAGGAGCGCAAAAGTAGTAATGGACAGGCTTACGAGCCGTACAAAGGGTTATGGGTTTGTTAAGTTTGGAGATGAAAGTGAGCAGATACGTGCTATGAGTGAGATGAATGGAGTCTTCCTTTCGACAAGACCTATGCGAATTGGACTTGCAACAAACAAGAAGATTGCTACTGGGCAACAGTATCAAAAAGGTATGTTACCGCAATTGATCTTGCATGTTGTTACTTGCTAGTAGTCACTACGTGGGATTATATTCTATCTTGATGTGAAACTGCTGTTGTGCTTAGTTGTGATATCAATCTCTTTATTGTTTGTTTTATAGAAGATCCCCAACTTTCTTAGTATTTTGCCTTTTCAATCTCTGATCCACGATATGCCTAGCGTACTGTTATCTACTTTCTCCGTCTCAGTATTGTTGTTGAAGACGAGCAGCAGTTACAAAGTTACTTTCAAGTATTTGGGCTCAATAAGTATTGTCAGTTTAAGCTTCCAAAACTTATAGAACTCCTATTGTCTCAAAGCAGGCTGTCGAGAGGCTCTATCATATAGGGGCCTGGAACTGATTTCGGATGAAATGGTTGTCCTTTTAGTCCGTGGCCTCGCTTAGGTCAGTGTTCCTGTTTACGTAATGTTGTTTATTTGAGTTTCATGTAGCATTTTGATGCTACAGTTTCAGTTTATTCTCAGTTTAATCCTTCTAGCAGCCAGTGAGATTACATTCCGATATTATACTGGTTAATTACGGAGCCACCGGTTTAGTTGCATTTTGTTTTAGTGCTCGTCAATTTTCTTCGTCCATATTTCCTTTCCGAGATTTCTTTCGAGTTCATTGTTAAATTCCTTATTACTGGCCTAGAGTTGTCCTATTGTGTCTCTCTTTCTGCCGAATTCTAATTTGGGGTCGTCATCTTTTTAAAATTGTAAAGTTTCCCTGGAGCTCAGGTTCTCGGAATTCTCTCTAACAGGCTAGCTGTTGCTGATCAAGTCATTCTCCTGGCATCTATTTTTGCCTACTCTTTTGCTCAACTCTCATTTCCTTAATGGTAATAGTCTTCCAATTCTCGATGAATTAAGACTACTCATATAAACATGACCCGCTTCAACCATAAGTTTCCTTTTTCTGATATCGTTGCTGGGGTTCCCTATTTACCACAGATTACATTGGAAATGCCTTTACTATCGGGCCTGAAGATTAGTTATTCTGGCCTGTACTCTGGGTGGGAGCTTATGTTTTTGGTTGAATATGAATATGTTCTTCCTGTCAGCGTCAACTGCTGTATAGTATAGATTGTTCTGGTCTAGGAAATGGGGAGTTGTTGGAAAACAAGTTCATTATTGGTGTTAGTGAGTCGGTGATTAGAGTATTATTTATGTGCTTTGACTAAATGAACTTTTTCGAATTGAAGGATTTGTTATGATCTCACAGAAAAGGTAGTCATAGTGTTGCACTTGGTGTTTAGGCCAAATAGACCCTGCATGGATATACAGAGTTCCATTTATAGGTTATGAAAGTGACGTTGCAAATAAATCTGATTTATAGGCTAAATAATCTAGTTTCTGCTTGGAAACTTTTGTTCTTTTTTATTTCCTCACCAGTCGAAGTTTTGGTTTGAGCAAGTTATGTGTAGGTTTCAGAAATGGATTATCTAGTGTGCTGTCCTTGGTTTTCTTTCTATTTAGATACATATGAATAGGAAAACTCTTAATGCTATTTCAGTCTATCCTTTGCTCAGTTGTTTCCAGCGTTGCATGGTGTATTTAGACATTGGATTTTTTAGTAGTGATATTGGCGGCATTATAGCCATCATAATCATCATCATTACTAGCATTATTATTTGGACAGCTGTTTGGCTTATTATTTGGGTCTTTCTTTAGCATCTGAGTGTGTTGCTGTTTGTTGATTTGGCATTTTTGGGGCAAGACAGACAACTGAAATCTGGTATTTGCAAGTACTATAAGCGATAGATCAAACCTGCCTCTGGAGACACTCGGATTTGACTTGCTCAAAAGAGATGCCTCACTTGAAATGGCGATACAAATTCTCTTCATTGTTTCATTTATGAGCTTGTTTTACTTATTTGCAGCATCTTACCAGAACACTCAAGTTACTCCAAATGAGACTGATCCCAATAATAAAACTGTAATTTTTCTTCCTCATCTTCCAGTATTAAGAAACCAGTTTGTTATAATGGGCGTCACTAAGATTTTTCATTTCAGGTATTTGTTGGTGGTCTAGATCCCAATGTGACCGATGACCACTTGAGACAAGTTTTTGGACAGTACGGTGAAATTGTCCAGGTGAAAATACCACCTGGGAAGCGGTGCGGATTTGTTCAGTTTGGCGATAGGTAACCCCAGTTTATTAATCTCTGAGATGGCATCTCTTACCAGAAATTATAGTTTTCTTACTCATTGTTTGATTCACCAGAAGCTGTGCGGAGGAAGCTTTGCGAATGTTGAATGGAACCCAGCTGGGAGGACAAAGCATTCGGCTGTCATGGGGACGGAGTCCTGCAAACAAACAGGTTTGCTTATTCATTCGGATGATTTGATAATGTGTCCGTCAAATTTTCCCCCTGTATCGATAATTCTGTGCAGCACTCCTCTTAACATGTGATCTGTGTGTGCGTTTTTTAGCCCCAGTCAGATCCGAACCAGTATGGAGGGTATTATGGATACGCCGCTGGTTACGAAAACTATGGATATGGTGCAGCTTCGCAAGATGCTAACATGTACTATGGCGGTTACGCTGGATATGCAAATTATCAGCAGCCCCAGCAGCAGCAGCAGCAGCAACAGCAACAACAATTAGGTTATAGTTGAGAATTTGGCAAATCTCGGGGTATTCTGTCATTGTGCTTATCCCGTAAATGGAAGCTGCGCTCCTCTCTACCTTCTCTCTTTCTTGCCTATTGCGAGCCTTTTTTAGTTTGTCGTCTTAGAGTTTATGCACCGACATAAACCTTGGAATCTTTTGTCCGAATATCTCATATGTTGTACTGCCTTCTTTTTGTGTTCTTGATGCGTTTTTTCCCCCTCGGGTATTTCCATAATATCTTGTGTTACATGTGACGTTATTGTAGCTGACTAGATTAAATAGAGTGGCATGTTAATCTTCTGTTGAGAGTATGAATCTCTTAAATGAATGTGCTTGTCTGTGTGGCATCTCGTCCATGAAGTGATCTGCCGAACCTATTTGCCTTTTAGACTAGCATTTAGTTTAGTGGTTGAAACTCCGCTAGACATTTGTTCGGGCAGTGCGTTATCAGTGATGTTGGCTAACTGTTGATTTCATACCGACTCTTCGGATTTCATGCTGATTTCGGAGAAGGATCTTCAGACTTAGTGGTGCCTGAATGAAGAGTGAATGTTCAGTGATGTACGTGTAGATATTGGGAAACCTTGAACCAAGTTGATAGGCTTCTATCGGTGTTGGTTTTGTGCCTGGAGTAATGCCGCGGCCTTGGCGAGTTTCTCCCTGCGATGTTGAACAGCATCATGACTGCCGTGGGCATCGAGAGATTGCGGGAGGATGCGTCTCAGACCGAGCATTCCCTCTTTGCTGGGTTAGAGACTTCATGACAATATGACCTAACTGACCGAAAAAAAGAAAAATGACAATATGACCTAAGTAAAATATTTTCATTCCTTTGTCCTCCTCCCTTGTTCCAAAGATCTGTTGAGCAGGACAGACGATTGCCATAGTTGTGCAAAAGCTGAGACATATATGAGAAGTAGACTTGTCAAATAGGTGGGTCGGGTTGGGATTGTGTTAGGTCGAAAACGGTCCAACTCAAATAGATCTATTTAATTTATTTTCATGTAATGCAAATTTAATGACCCATACTCAATTCAATTCATATCCGAACCGATCCATGTTGCTAAAATACTTTCATATTTAATTAAACCTAAGAAAATTCATATCTAAATTGAGATAAGAATTTGGAGTGAGGGAGTGCGAGATTGAGTGAGGGTGAAGAAAATAAGTTGAGTTTAAATAAATTGTAGATTCAATTACGATCCATTTAACACTCATATTATACTTATATTCATTTTTGCCCCATTTACTAAATATAACTAATTTATTTATGGCCCATTTACTGATATATGAGTTAAGAAATGAGTTTATGACTATTTTGACAGGTGTAATGAGAAGGATTGAACAGACCTCTCCTGTCTTGTCTGCCTTCTCTTTTTGCTCTTTTTTTTTTTCTCTTTTTTATGCCTTTTCTGAGGGGTGATGAAAGGGCTTTGTGATGTGTATCATTAAGGATTTTGCAAGGTGGGTTGGTCTTATACTTTGGCCAAATGTCACGTTGGGATTTCATTTTTGACAGGCAAAAATTGCACATTGAGTTGTTCCATGTTAGGACACATTCTAATGGAGCTGCCAACTGCCAAGCGCCTGATACTTAAAATCAATTTTTTATTATTATTCTTTTGTTTAATGAAATGATTAAAAAAATAAAAATAAAACGCCGCCCTAATCTGCCACCTTTCTTGAACTTAATATTTTAGGAGGGCAAGATGGTTTTCAAGAAATTCCATAACATCGTGTCTCAATTTTTCAAATTGCCAAGAGCATGCCATGACACTAGTGTATGTACAAGTTATAGCAGGCCGCCGGCCCAAAATTCTCCCTTAATATAGATCTAGTTTTCTTTCCGCGCTATTCGAAATTGAAATTGCAGGGAGGATTTGGACATGAATTCCAAATGTGATGATGTGCGCTCCATAAAAAGGAGATTTGTTAGGCAATCGTTCGGAGGTATCAAACTTTAATTACTAATAATATTTTATGATCTTTTTTTTATATTTATTTTGGAAAATGGCACAAATGGTCATTGAACCTTGACCCAATATACAATGTGGTCCATGAACTTTTAATTTGTTCAATGTTGTCTTTAAACTTTAGCGTAATGTGCAATGTGGTTTGTGAACTTTTAATTTATTCAATGTAATCCTTGAACTTTCTGAACATATTCAATTTAGTTGCTGGACTGTATAAAAATATTCGATGTTATCCCTGAACAAGAATTAATGGAAGGATAACATTGAACATTTTCATATAGTTCGGGGACTAAGTTGAATATGTCCACATCGAACAAATTAAAAGTTCAGAGACCACATTGCATATTAGGCTAAAATTTAGGGATCACATTGCACATTAGGCCAAAGTCAGGAACCATTTGTGTTATTATTATTATTTTTTTCCTTTCTATATGTTCATGTATCAAATTCATTCATACGAAGACCTTCAAAAGAGCCGGCGGCCATCACACTCATTTCAGCTAACTCAAAAATATTCTTGGTCAATAAAGCTTTAATAGTTTCTTTTGCTTTTTGGTCCTTGTCATTTCACTTTTTTGGAAGGGCCCCCCTAATTTTTTTTATATAATTAATTTTGTGGACATGTTGAATTCAAAGCTTGGATTTCTTCACGCCGGAGGTGGGAAACCACGGTCCGCTCTACACACAAGACAGGCCCTCATGTTTGATGCCCCCTTTTGACTAATGGTGCTCTTCCTAAATCAATTATCAAACCCCCACTAGCTGAAAAATAAAATAAGAAAAATAATAAGTAAATAATAAAATAAAAAAAGAACATAGGGTATGATAAATAAATAATTAATTAAATTAAAAGGTGCCGACTTAGGTACGAAATTCTCCTGATGGGTCTCCTTGATAACACAGCTGGAGATGGGAGATCTGCAATCTTCAATGTGGCTCTTTCTCCTTAAGTGTTGATTTCTTCGTTTGTTTGGTTTTAAAATTGAACACGACAGGTACGGTTGTACTTTTGCATCTACCGTTCTCACATTTCATCCTCAGATTCATCAACCCATCAACCCAAAGGAGATGGATGATAAGTCATTAATGACGATTAAATCCAGATCTTTTAACTATCCCGAAATGAAGTGACTCGGCGATTCTCGCACATTTCAATTTGATCGCGAGGTAAAATTATGGATTGGTCCGTCCCGTTAATTCACTCTGTTTGGTTGCGCTCAATGTCTTGTCTCGATCTTGACAGGTTCAAATCGCTCCACGAGTGGATTGTATGACCCGCATCTGGTTGGGCATGCATGAACTCACTCGATCAGCTTTACATGCTTGGTCCTCGACAATATCGGTGGTGTACTTTTCCATTTCTTGTAGTCAATGTAAAAAATCGCCGCGTACTAGCACTTTTCCAAAAGAAAAAAGTACATATCTTGCCAGGTTCTATACTGTGGTTATTAGTTCTGTCCATGTAAGTAAATCTGAGCAGAACATGGCATGTTCTTTATCCTTTAGCTGGATGATCCCTAGTATAATCCAAGATTAATGAGGGGTCTTCATGGAATTTAAATCGAAAACCATATTCGCAACTGGCATCCTCACATTAATAAAAACATCAAATCTTCCACATGATGTCATTTGTCAGGTCATCTTAGTCTTATTTTCTTCCCTTTATTTTATGTTCTTTTAGTTTATTGAACAGTACGGCACATGACACTGCCTCCATATCATCATCTTCCTCATCAACCCTTTTAATCTCACACACCCTCTATAAATTCATGCTCCAAACTTCAAACCATTTCAATCTCACACACCAACATTCGCCTCACTCCTTCCATCCACGCATTCTCCATCTGAAAGACAACGAGTTTTCTCAGGAGAGAGATATCGAGATGTCGATCTCGAGAGGGCCGTACGCTTATTTGAAGATGGAGAAGGAAGACCCGGAGGAGGTGAACCACAGGCGGGCTCGGTTCTTGATCTACAAAGCGTTGGAGAGAGCGGACTACGAGTCTCAAACTAGGAGGCCATCGTTCTTGCGGATCAGGTTCTGCAGGCTCAAGATGAGGGTCGGCAAGAGGTTGAAGAAGATGAGGATGGGCGTGCTGTGGACACTCTCTGTGTCCAGGGTTGGTGCTTACAAGCAGAAGATCATGAAGCAGATGAAGGGAAGCTGCATGCGCTTGTTCAGACTTGGAGAGAGCACCAAACCCAGCATTCCACATTTACTCATATGAATCAAGTTTTCCAACTCTCTTCTTTTATATCTTCCCTTCTGTATTTGGGATTTACTGTTTGTGAGAAATATTACAGTCATTAATGTCATTTGAAGATCGCAAAATGATTAATTATCAGTCAAATGATATGTTTCAGTTCAGACTTAACACGCAATTTTCCATCTAATCTTACCCTAATAAAGAAGCATTGGCCATGAGCAGCAAGACAAGTTGCAAAAAAACATAAAGTTAGACCAAAAAAATGAGCGGCGATTTATAACACGAAAAAAATACAGGATTCGTGAATTATTCCAAAGATATATTAACTACAATAAAACATGTCGATACTGAAATATGCAATGAGCCCTCGGTTGCTAAATCTCGACGAGATTAACTACGTGCCCTGCCCTCGATGCGTTTGGTCTGATGGCTCGGTGTTTGGGAGGGTTTTTGGGGCATGTTGAGCTCAATCTTACTGAATAGAGCCAAGAAAAAAAAGAGACTAAGTTCTCTTATCATGAATGTAACATCTTCATGTCTTTAACGTACTGTGGTATCACATCAATCTAACATGGAGATGCAGTATCGTGTAAAAAAATAAAAACTGTATTCATTGTATAGACATAGCATTGAAGGAGGGCAAGCAAGACATGGGTTCTTTCGTCATGCCTCTGTGTCCTCGACGACATTGCGAGTCTGTAAAAAACCATGCATTCCAATGTCACTTTCACTCTCTGTCTGTCGGATCTAATCATTTTCACCAGTCTAAACCCTAGAAAAAGGTCAAAGTTTACATGAATGTACTGTCCGAATCTCCGGGAATTTTGCACTCTGTGCCGTAAATTTCCCACCATCCGTACCTTCTTTATCTGTACTTTTGTTCCTCCGGAAATTACTTTATCCGCTTCGAAAATATAGATAGATTAATTCGAGAAAAGATAATAATTGATGGTCAGCACAGCTAGAGCGTGGAACTTTTGAATATTCGGTATTTCTTGACCTAAATTATAAAGTATGGTTCATCATCATTGTTCCCTGTTTGATGGCTTCTTTCTCTGATAAAAAGATAGATATGTTACTGAGGCACTAACGTTTAGCATAGGATTCTTCATCGCATTAATTGAGTTTAAGGTAATATAATCCAACATAACATGAGGTGTACTGACTTATGCATGTTCTGCAACATGATCCCGTCTCTCATGCACTGTATTTAAGGGAATGCTTTTGCTGATGATTTGTATATTAGTCTAGGCCCAATAGCCCAACTCACTCATTTTCTATTTTTTGCTTGGTCCACTCAAGATTATATCCTTTATATCATTCACAAATTTAGAAGATGGCAGCATATTGAGAGCTAACATCACTCAAGTCTGCACCTGTTAACATTTTTCTCGTGTTTGGGCCGGGTCTGATGGAAAAAGACCTTACTGAATCTCGCCCGAATATTGTCGGGTCCATCTGATTCCTAGGCCCATGATCACGTCTAGTAGTGAACACAATGATGTAGAAATACTAGATTTTGAATGACTATGATCTGATGACAATGTTGTTTAATCCATCAAAGACATGGTTAGAACCCGTTTAGCGGCTTCGACTAAGGTTGATACGTCCTAATTCTCGCTCTCCATAGCACCAACCTGCTGACAAAGGCATGCCATATTTTGGCACGTATGCTAAGAACTGATCCTCTATGGCTTAGAAGATTACAGTTTATGTGAATTTTGCCTTCATTTTTCTGTCACCTGTTACATACGTGATTCTCGGCCTTTAGACAAAGATCGCATGTCAGCTAGTCGCAACAATCAACAATGGAAAATGACTGATCATTAGTTGCAGCCAAGTCTGGTATGTGTTTGTCAACTTAGAAACCAAATTGGGATATGCAATTCCATTCTGGTGGAATCCCAATACCTCTGCATTTTCTGTTTCAAGAAAGACAATGACATCGTGGGCAATGACCGATTCGTCGCAGTGATTGTTTGTCAGGCATTTATTCATTGATGCATTCGTTGCCATTGGGCTAACAGTGCGTGCGGGTTATTGGCTGAACAAAATAGTTCGCTGCCCTCAAAATAAACAGGTTTTGCCTTCAGAGCGACACTACCCGAGTCGACGTAATTGAAGGATTAGCTCTTTAGGAGGGGCTTTTTGTTGTCTTCCCATTTGTCCAAACGTGCTTTAGCTTTCTCCACCTGAAACATGAAACAAACAACCGAAGCCCTCTATTTAGATGTATTCTATTGAGTCGCTTGCTGGCTGGTAAGACATTTATGCATGGAGGCATGTCTTTTTAACTATGTAGCTGTCTCACTGAAGTCAATTGGATGAAAGTCAGATGAGCTCAAGCCCAGTGGAGCAAGAGTCTAGTGAAGGACACAAATAAGTGAAATGGCCTGCTATTCATGTTGGTACTCCATAATGAATTTTGGCTGACATTTTTGTCTGAGCAATTCGTTTTAATTTAGATTTACAAAGTGATCTCAACTTGGACGATGAACTGCAATGAAGCAAAACCGACGCTATTGTGAAGCCTGCAGGCAAAAGATTGCGCAGCATGGCTTCCCGTGTGAGCAGCGATTCAGACGTTCTGGTTATCGTTTGTTGGTAGACTAACAGTTCAAATGGCGTCACGGTAATGTCACTCAAAGTGACAATTCTAAAGGCTATACAATCACTGAAGGCTGATTTGATGAAAAACAGAGTAAATTTGCATTAAGAGTTTACCTCTTTGTTCCAGTCTGTGCGGTATGTGACCCAAATTAAAATCAGAGTCTGCATGACTGTTCCACCTAGCATCCCCGACCATATTCCCTGCAATCAAAATCAGACATCTTCTCATATCACAATGATCGGGCCGTTCGATCTCGCTAGTTCTTCAACCGCTTAAATGAAGCACATCGAGCATACATAAGATGATGTCTAATGGTGAGAGGATTTTACCTTAGCGCCAAGGTCAAACTTAAATCCGAGGACGCAACCAATGGGAATTCCAACCAAGTAGTAACATCCCACGTTGACGTAGGCCACGAAGGCTTGCCACCCACATCCCACAGCGACCCCTTTGATTCGAAATTCCAAATGTTATGTAATGGACTCACATTTGACAGAAAGATAAATAATAGACATGATTTTTACGGTTCACACTTTTCCACATTTAAACTTTCCAATGTACTCCTATTTTCTCTCCTGGTTTTGAGCTGGTACTAGTAAAAGACACCGGTCTCGCGTTGCATAGGCATGATTAAAGCTTGGACATTTTACTAGTTGAAGTTTTTGTAATTAGACAGGTTATTGAAGAGCTGTGAACATTTGGTGTGGCACTGGATGGGTCAGCTTTTAGTGCATTGTTGAAGGTGCATCAGATGTATGACCACCTTAGCTCAGACTGGCCATTTAAATTTGTCAGGGTGAGGGCCACTTTAGCTCTTCTTGCTTGAGACAATACAAGCCAGCCAATCTGAACAAGTTCCTTGGGCTGTGAGAATCAATTAAAGATATGACTAGCGACACCAAGTCTCACTTCTAGAGAAAAAGGGCAGGCATCAGCTTTACGGTGGCAAACGCATGATGATGTCTTGGATTGAGTTTCAACCACGATCTCCATCACGTGTCCCCGATCCAAATTTAGAGATTTAGAACTCGGAAACACGCTCCCCTAATTTTTCGTATCGAATACCAGAATCATCCGCTTGTATTGAGAAGCAATCGACCATATGAGAGCGAAACACTAGTCATGTACTAGTGTCTTAAAACAATATAGACTTACCAGATAATACTGGCTGAACACCATTGAGGACGAGAGTGACGGCCAAGTATGGGCAGAGTTCAGAGACAGCATTGGCCACAGCCTCACCTTCTGTGAATGCATAGCTGATCACATGCCTCAGCGCCATCACTACAACTGCTTCAATCACAGCAATTATGAAGGAGACCAAGTTCACCATCACCACTGAGAATGCTGCTGACTTTGGATGCCCTGCCCCTAGTTCATTCCCCACCCTCACACTGCTCTTACATAATACACATAATCAGTTAACCTCGAATTATCAAACACCACAACTTTGTTTTCAACGAGACTTAGATTTTTCTCTCTTTCTTTTAAAATATATTGAGTAAAAATGGAGGTGTAGCCATATATCTACTTTTCAAAGTGATTGAAGAGCTCAATGTACTATTGGAAGAGTAATGTGCATGTTGATGGACAGACCGTGACCATGTAACATTTTGTTTGTAGCCATTAGTCTGTGATGTGTGTACATTCGACAGATTTTGCTTTCAAAGTACATATATTTTGTGCAAACTAACCCGTGCAATCGAAATTACCCCCGTTTGTGTATTCTATAAAAATCATGTAATAAAATGGTACCTTGCAGCAGCATTAAACCCCACGGAGACCATGAACAACAGTCCTTGTATTGCCATGCTGCACAACCCAAAAACCATGTGTTGCTGTCCATTAACTTTTACATCTCAAAGCAAAAATAATCTACATGATTTCATTTAGTGAATAAATTTTATCCACATCAATTAATTGCAAAGGAAAAGCATAGTATAGGCAAGAAAGTAGCTCAAAAAGCAAGCATCAATCAAAGTGCTATCATCCTTAGGTTCTTAGTCACGGAAAAAACTATGTACATTCATCAGTTTCTCATATCATCAAAGTTAATTTCTCTGATGCTTTTCAATTAAAGATTGAAATGACGGATAAGCAAAGCTTTCCACTAACAAGTTAACATGCTGATGCTTTACTCCAGCACAATTATGAGGTCGAAGAAAGGCTTTTCGCTGAGATAAAAGGTAAAAGACAATTGAACAGTAGAAAGTAAAGCTAATGGTCCTTTTCTCTGATCTCTTGTCACTGAGAGACGAAGAGCTACTAATGGAACCCACATTGCCTCGTGCATCCATCAAAATGGGATGAATATATTCTAAGAAGAAAGCATTGGAATAATTTCTCATACATGGGGAGTAAAGTTGGTGGTCATTATTCCCACTTTCTTATATTTCGCACTTTCTTATATTTCGTCAGCATCTTTTAGCTTCTTCATTTTTGTTATATATTCTACAAACTTCGTCTCTTATATACAGTCAATGGTAAGTTATGTCCATGCTTCAGTGTATACGATAGAATACAGGTCTACTCAACGCAGCTATCTATTTGTACGTTTGCAGTTGTTGCCACCTACCCACTTCATCTAAATTGCTGATATAGTTGGGAAGCGTTTGTCCGAACCTGCGTGACATGCTAGGGGTCCACGACAAGTCGTGGAAAAATTCGCTTCCACATAAGACCAAATCTAAACGGGGCGTTTGACAGGAACCTAATTCTACTGACATTACAACCCATGACCAAGACAAAGCCAAGATCTGCCATACCAAAAGTAACAAGATGACAGAATGCCTGAGTTTTGTATTTAAAAAAACATGGATCACGCTTCCATTCTTCTCACGCATGAGTTTACACCTAATCTCATCACTAGAGCATGAAATTTGATTTCACATAGGAACAACATCTCTTGACACGATACGAGAGACTTAGAGACACCCGAGCTCATTAGAACTTATAACTTAAAACTAACGTTACTCGACACATTTTTCATCCCTTTAAAAAAATAATCATTTTGGTAATGACATGAAATGCATGATTAACATATGAATATGATTGCACGACACAAATTGCCAGACTTAATTTTACACAATACACATATGAGCAACCAAAATATTTGAGACAAAGATCTTTTAAGGTCATTTAAATACGATCGACTTTGTCTGTCATATCAGTGATCCACATACAGACAAATACAATAAGCTCACTCACCAGACGGCCAAGGAGTCAAGGGCGAGCTCGGGGTCGGGAAGCAAGCCGGCGATCAAGACCAGGATCTGGAAGTACCAGGTCTCGAGGCACAGCATCACAGCCGATGCGGCCGAGAGCCTGAGGAAGTCCCACAGCCCCGAGAAGGCTTGCAAGCTGAACCCCGTCCACGTCTGCTTGCACTGGCGGCTTGTTACTATGTAAATGAACTGGGCCCCTACTATTATCCACCATGACAAGCTCAGCACCAGGGATGCACCTATCACAGATCATCTCACAATCACCATTGAGTCATTATAATAAGCATAGGAAACCAGAAGCAAAGGTTTTTCGAAGCTGGTTTTGCTTGACACGTCTAGATTTTAAGATCAGGTATATTAAGGAGTACAAGCTTCCTTTTTTCTTTGACTTCAAAAAGCATTTCCTCCAAAGACGTACACAGATCATTATACCACCCCGTTGGTTCGGTTTTCTTTGTTCCTTCAATTTTTTTAGTGACAATTTGGAGGAAATGATCATGCTCTGTGTACGTCTATGGAGAATGTGCTGCTGCCGACTTTAACTATGACCTTTCGAAGCTCACGGACAGTAAAGACCATATCACAGAATGAATCTACCACGACCAAACGAACAACTCCGGGCATAATCCAAAGAGAGGTGAGGGTAAAAATCAATGGTTTTGGCACTATTGGCTGGAGTAACTACTGGGTATTTCAAGAGTATCGTGTGATGGCCATCTTTGACTGATGAGAACCATCTAAGTAGTACGTGCATGAGTATCGCTAGACGCTAGGGCAATGCTACACAATGATACACTTAAATAGTGGTGTCAAAATGGGTTGAAAACTCAGGAAAATAACACAAACAGTCCCTAAACTTTGACCCAATATGCAATTTGGTCTTTGAACTTTTAATTTGTTTAATGTAGTCCCTGAACTTTAGCCTAATGTTCAATTTGATCATTGAACTTTTAATTTGTTTAATGTGGTCCATGAACTTTTAATACATGTTCAATTTAGTCCTTGAACTATTTTTTTTTGTTGAAAGTCCCTGAACTATTTGAAAATATTCAATGTAGTCCTTCCATTAATTCAAGTTCGGAAACTACATTGAATATTTTCATATAGCTTAGGGACTAAATTGAACATGTATTGAAAGTCTAGGTACCATACTGAACATATTAAAAGTTCAGTGACCAAATTGAACATTTTGCTAAAATTCAGGAACTATATTGAATAAATAAAAAATTCAGGGATCAAATTGCATATTGGACTAAAGTTTAAAGAGTGTTCGTGTCGTTATTCCACCCCTAAATGACTCAAGAATATCTGTCGTATTGTCGGGGTAATAACTCGTTCGAATTACTTTTGTGGGGACCATGGATATCATCGTGAGTATCAAATCTCGTGGGACTCCATCCACTTTTCACGAAACGTCCCTCTCTCTCTCTCTCGCCCAACTCACCTATCAACCCTAGACCCAACTTGTACACAGCTAGCCAGCTCAGCAAGAGGTGAACACAGAGCGTGGCCGCCGATATGTAGGCGCTGGGCCGGACTATGCTCTGCGCCTGCAGGAACTTTTGTATGGGGAAGTTTGCGGCATAGCCGAATATCTGCGGTATGAGGCCGTACACGAATACTGCCGCCGTGGATGCCACTTCTGTCGATTCTCCGAGCAGGAGCAGTATGGGCTTTGATAGTATGTAGATGATTGTTAGCGGGATTCCGGTGGCGGTGAGCACGACCGTTGCCCTTTGCATGTAAATGCCCAGCATCTCGTATCGGCTTGCCCCATAAGCTTGGCCACATAGTGTCTCAACGGCACTTCCCATCCCTAGCTGTTAAAGAAAAAAGATCAGTGCTAGGTTATTAAGACCAGTCTATGAAATTGGGTTTGTTAAGTGATGTATCAGACTCTAAAGATAAAGGAGTTTTACGGCATGAAGCTAATGAACTTTCTAGCCTAGAAGAGGAAAAATGTCAAAGAGTTTTCTGTCAACTACTACAGTAATTTAGTAACTAGTAACGAGGTAGTGTTTGAGAATCAAGAAGACATTTTTTTCTTTTCTTTTACAAAACAAAAAGATGAAATTCTAAATGTTTGAGTTGACCGCTTGACCTGTGTTATTGATGGAAGAGATTAAGTTTAAACTTGTCTGGCTGTATTGCAACTCCTATAGGACATCAGAAATAAAAAAGAATGAAAGTTCACCTTAGCATTATGGAAATGAACGGAAGTTAGGCTGAAAGTCATTGTTACATTGGAAAATTCCTAGTACTTGCATGTAGAAATTGATTTGGATATTGGCATAAAAGAAATGGCTGTAAAAGTTGGATGCTTGGCAAGTTCTAAGATGATTGTGTGTGGGTTTGTGAGAGAGAGAGAGAGAGAGAGAGAGAGAGAGAGAGAGGGAGAGAGAGAGAGAGAACTGGGTTATAGCTACACCAACCATAAGGCCATAGGCAAAGAGTTGGATGCCGCTGTTGCCAAGAGAAGCGGCGGCGAGCTCGAGGTTCCCGAGGTGGCCGGCAAAGACGCGCGTCGAGAGAGACATCAAGTTGTTGATCATGTAGACCATAACCGCAGGGGCAGCCAAATAGGACAGCAGCTTGAGCTCTATCCAAGTAGCCGACCGAAGGCGATTGAAGTAAGTCAACTCCATGTTGGTGAGCACGGTCTCCAACTTAGAGTCCACTTCGTGCGGCGAGGGAGAAGCGACCGCTGCCGGTTGTTCTTCCTCGGATGGTGAAAGAAGCGGCGCCATGGAATCGTGTGGCTCATCTCTGGACTCCATGGTTGTGGAAGTGTTGGTGGGTGCTGAACTGCTGATATCTGCTAGATTTGTGTACTTGATGAGAGTGAGATGGGATATAATGAGTTATGAGGAAGCCCAAAAGAATGGAGATATGCGCATATGTTGTGGCAATGGAAACCTTGTAGCAGAAATCTGGAATAATTTTGAGAGAGTGGTTCGATTTCTTGTTCTTTCACTTTTGGTAATGCTTTGATACTCTCATATTACTGGAGAATTGTTTGTGTCGGATGCGGTCTCTTTTGTAAGCTTCTGTTTGGCTTCGATAGTCTTGTTGGTACTTTGGAAGATATTCCTAGTTAATTTAATTGAGCAACCAATTGCACGTAGTACAATACTTTGGGTTAATCACTCAAATTCCCCCTTTCTTAGGTACTCTTAGTGTCATGTTGATTTTGACATTAGATCAATAATGACAGTGGTAAAACATGCTAATTCGAAAAGTAAAACAGTGGACTTACTCGTGGAAGATGCATGCATTGGCCACTTGAAAACCATAGTTAAATTTGATGAACCTATGCTATGCTTACTTCGTTGAAAAATTCCAAAGTATATGGTTTAAAAATTCATGTAAAATGTGTGCACTTATTAACATGGGGAATCGAACATATGGACTGTGTTCCGTACATAATCGACAAACACATATTCGTTTTTTTTTAACCTATGTTGAAGGGTCATTTATTAACATGGGGAGTCGAACATATAAAGTATGCACTTTTAACTAACTCTACGGTGGACTTTTTATACATAATTATTAAGAATAGTTTGGTGCTTTTTTCATTATTACTATTCCAAAGTTACCCTTTTCTTGACTCACGCACACACTCTTCTATCTACTTCATTCCCACAACATGTGAGAAAATATTACATAGAGCTACTATTCGATGCTGGCAAAATCCGAGTCACTCATCAAGCGATTTTCTCACAACATGCACCATTGTTTTCACATTTTTCAATGATTTATCAAGGGAAAATGACATATATGGTCATTGAACTTTGGCCCAAGGTGCAATACAGTCCCCGAACTTTTAATTTGTTCAATATGATTCATGAACTTTAGTCTAATGTGCAATGTCGTCCCCAAAATTTTATATTGTTCAATGCGGTCCATAAACTTTTCGTACATGTTCAATTTAGTCCTTGGATTATATAAAAATGTTCAATGTTATCCTTGACTTTGAATTAATGGAAAGACATCATTGAACATTTTCATATAGTCCAGGGACCAAATTGAACATGTATCAAAAGTTGATAGATCACATTAAACAAATTAAAAGCTTAGGGACAACATTGCATATTGAACCAAAATTCAGAGACCATTTGTGTCATTACCTCATTTATCAATAAGCAATTGATGCTCTCACCAATTTTTTCACTAATTACTCTATTCTTTCATCCGAGACATCATTTAATTTTTTTTTTCCTATCTTAGTTACTTACTTCAATGCGAACATCTTCCATTGAAAAGCTTAAGGAAATTACTCTTGACGCTTGTGTTCATTTTCCGTCTCTAGATTCCAATTAATAGTTCTTGGCTTACGTTGAAAAACACAAATTTTATGGATAAAACATTCGTATTGGAAATGTGATCATTTTAATCTAGAGAAGTACCAAAAAAGTTCTAACCTATTCACATTTTTTCAATTGAATCCATTCGGCCAATTTAGACTGGAAATCGCTAACGTAAATGTCAGCGGTCCTTCGTGGTATAGTCGGAGCTGATGTAGACATTTTTTAATAAAAAATTGATTTTAAAATTTTTTTTCTATTTTTTTTTCTTTACTTTTTTTATTGTTTGGAATAAGGACTGCTGACCCTTGTCGGCCAAAGTGAGGGCATGCGGTCCCTCCCTGATCTAGGCGAGCCCGTGAGGCCCAAATCTGGTGGGGCTGTGTGGCCCTCGCCCAGAGCTAGTGAGGGCCGTGATGCCCTCGCCCAGTGTCGGCTAGAGTTGGTCGGTGACCCTTGTTGGCCCTCAATCAAAAAAAAAAAGGTAAAGAAAAGAAAAGAAAAAATCAAAAAAATTATTTAAACAAAATGCCCACATCAACATTGGTTGTGCCACGTAGGATGGCCGATATCCATGTTAGCAATTTTCAACTTAAATTGGTTGGATAAACTAATTGAAAAAACGTGAAAATGTTTATAACTAAATTAGCACAATTAAAAGATTTAAGACCGAATTGGTATGAGTGCAATAAGTTTTGAACTTTTTTTGGTACTTTCCCCCATTTTAATCTTTTGGTTCCAAAACGCAATGCTAATGTTAAATTTCTCTAACTCGATGTAAGTTTTCCTTTGATCAGCCAATGCTAATAGCATGTCCCTCCACAATGACTTCCATGCAAACTGTCATTCATCCCCATCTTACCAAAACCAGTTACCTCAGAAGTTCTTTAAACAGACGTGTTTAGGAAGAAGGCACCCTCGTGTGATTTGAAGCACTCTAATGAAAGGATGGAGAGCTCATTTGCGTTTCACAACTGTGCAAGTGTCGTTTTGTGCTGAGAATGCTGGGGGTGACGACATGAATGCGTTTGTCGTCTCCCTAGGTCAGATGATGTTGCAGATCAATTTACTAGACAGCCTATTTCCTGGCGAGAGTAAAACTGAACGTACCCAGTAGATAACTGTTAATTGGCCCATTAGATTTAATGTCAACTGAGGTATGTATGTTTCGACCAAAAAAAAAAAAACTTAGGTATGTACGTCCTCCATGTTTGGTGGTTCGAATCGATACACGTGATCAAAAGGAGAAAACCCTTTTTTCACCCTTTTCTTTTTGTTTTCTTTAAGTATATTATAAGGGAAAATTGCCCAAACAATTCTAAATTTATTGAATAATTTTTTTTTATCTTTTCTTTTGTTTTGTGTTTCTTAGTGATCAATAGCGTAGGATTGCTTGGATCTCTTATGAAGATAACTTTTATGTCTTGTTTTGCCACTCATTTTTTATCACTTGGTTTTGAATTTGTGATCATTCGGTCATTAACCTTTAAATTGTGCCATTTTAGTCCTAAACCTTTTGACAATTTGTCCTTTTTTTTAAAATTTTCTGAATAGTTTTCTTCTTTTTTTCCCCTTTCTTTTCTTTTCCTTTTTCTTTTCTCTTCCTATTTTCTTTTTTCCCTTTTTTCCTCCGCCGGCCGTGTCGGCGCTAATTAAACTGTTACGTCAGCGATTTCTGGCCAAAATTGACCGGAATGATTGAATTGACAAATCGTCAAAAGGTTTGGGACTAAATTGCCAAATGGTTAAAAAATTTCGATAAAAAAATGGCACAATTGAATGGTTTAAGAATGAATTGACCGTCGTACAATAAGTTTAAGATTTTTTGGACAATTTTCTCATCCACGTGAAATATAACATTTAGTAAATCATCTCGAACAAACACTTCTTCTTTTATGTTTGTACACAATGCGTAGCTATCACGTATATACCGGCAACACTTCAGTCATCTAAGCAAATCTAAGGCAGGTCATAGCCCAAGCTTGTTGAGGAGGATCATCGAATGCTCACATATATACCGGTGTTGATTCGTGCACGAGAGAAATCTCCTATTTGGCGTCAATAATTATTGGCGAAGGGTTTGTTAAAAAGATCGTGTCCGACGCTCGTTAAATATACTTACTAAATAAATGATTGATTTTCAAAACTATAGTTATATACAACACGCATGTCAAAGAGAGAGATAATTGTCCAAAAGTCATAAATCTATCACATTGTGCCAATTCAGTCATAAATCTTTTGACGATTAGCCAATTCAATCCTAAACCTTTCAATTGTGTCAATTTAGTCCTAAACCTTTTGAAGATTTGCCAATTTAGTTGTAAACCTATTATATGGATATTTGGTCAAAAGGACTATATTGACAAATCTTCAAATTGTTTAATACTAAAATGACACAATTGAAAAGTTTAGAACTAGATTGACACAATTGAAAGGTTTATGATTGAATTGGCCTTCCTACAATAGGTTTAGGACTTTTTGGACTATTTTTCCGTCGAAGAGATTACACCTATTGTAATTAACTAGAGGAAAGTTATAAATTTTTTCCTTGTATAAAGCAACTTTAATAAATTAATGTCCTCATAAGAGCGTTTTTGACATAAAATCCTCGTATAGGACTAATTTTTTTCTTTCGCATATCTGGGAAAATGGCTGTCTAACTTTCAACACCTGCCCATCGTTTGACTATCTTCAGCTTCAAGTCTTCAGATATTCATTACTTCTACATAAAATAAATAAATAAAGATGAGAAAAAAAAAGGGAAAAAGGTTTATGACTCGATGACGATACTTATCATCATGGATCGCAATACCTAAGTATAGATCAATCTCTGTTTTCATGCCATTAATTCCACCAATAATTGTAACTAAGGTTTTGATACATCTATCGTATGAATCCCATATGCACTTCAACCCTTCTCAACCTCGTCTATGATGAGTAGAAACTGTGGATATGCCTGCTAAAGTCCCTGGATATGTCGAATCAAGTTCGACTCAACTTTTACAGTAGCCAACATCGACGGATCGAAGGGGGCTTGCGAGGGCCTTCGCCCTCCCGATTGCTTGTTGTTCGGTGCAATTTTTATGATATATATGTTGTAATCCATTTAAACTAATATAAGTTAATTCCTTTATGTTGCCCCTGAGCTATGAAACTATAGTATCCGAAGTACATTACTTTGCATATATCTGGTATTATGTCTTTTTCATTTTTGTTTTGCTTATCCCTGAAGTTTTGAGACAATATTTGAGAAGCTTATGTATCTTTCGGTAGTACACATTCTGCATTATGGTGGTGCTTGCCCATGAAGCTGGACACAACCTCCGTATGGGCAGCGTAATCTGGCTTGAAGCACCTGTTGATTAGCCCAACATTTACTTGATGACAAAGCAGTCTTTTTCTCAATCCACATAAAGAGCAATGTAATACTTGCATGATCGTTCTCGGCTTGGTCGAGACGTGAATTGATTTACGGTAGTATACAGTTGGGCTTTTGCATGTCGAGATGACTGGCGGATGCAAACCCTAATCTTCTCGAGAAATTCGAGTAGAGAAAAGAATAGTAGGTATATGTAAGTATGTAACATGAATGGACCCTTGAGAATTTGTTTGGCTGGTGAAAGGAAAATCTTTTGGTCAACTAATGATGGGCGAGTACAAATAAGTCAATGAGCTAAGCATCCAAACAACAATGAAAATAAACCAAGCTTAGATTATGAAATGACAGAACAAGAAAAAAGAACATGGGGACCAAGGATGGCTGTTTCCACTCAAGAAGATACTTGTATCTTGTGCTAAAATATTATTTTTCTGATTTTCCTTCCCTTTATTTTGCTGGAAAATTGTCACGTTGGCTCTTATTTTGGGGTTCAAGTGCAAATCAATTCAACATGTAATCGGCTGACCAATGCGAAGATCCGCATCATTCATTGGAGAGAGGCTCTTTCTTGTCTTCCCACGTTTCCAAACGATTTCTTGCTTTCTCAACCTGAAAAATGCAAATTTTATACGCACATAGATTAAAAGAAGAAGAAGAAGAATCATCGCCTTATTCAGCAAAATGATCTTTCTTATTTGATCCTATTCCTCGAGCTAATGATATTGCGGTCCTCATATTCTAGTATTTGACAGCAAACCACTTGCTAAAGATGTGACTTCATCGTAGGATTTATCAGATGGAAATATTTGAAGTGTAGCCAATAGCTAATAGCCAACCATGATTTGGAAGCACGATAATAATTAAATCCAATTAAAAATATTACGTTAGGAGTACTTTACATGATTTTGAAAGTTCACCCTTCCAGTATGTTGTCTTATCTGCGTGTCGAAACTTAAATTGCTTAGACTAATATAAGAGCACCGATAATCACACGCTATAAACAAGTCAAGCGGAATGTTAGGTCGACTTATCTTTTTTTAAGGAGCTCCTTCAAACTTAGAATTATTAACTCACTTTAGACATCATTGTAAAGTTGGCCAAACCTACCAGACCCAAAGTGATACTTATCAGCTTCCTATCATTCATCTTTGAAAGCTCAAAGAAAACAAACCTTGCCCACTCATTGATCATGGGGTCCAGAGGAAGATTTTTTTTTTCTATCTTGTCTGTCAATGTAAGCATGACGATGATCATCAAATCTAGATAAAGAAAGAATAATTGTGGGAATCAGATGGAGTTACCTCCTTGTCCCAGTTTGTCCGATAAGTGAACCAGATTAGAATCAAAGTCTGGATTGTAGTGCCTCCAATCATGCCAGACCAAATTCCCTACACCATAAGCCAATCTCTTAGATCATTATTTCTCATGCAGAAGTGTCTGCTAAGTACCCGCATGCCAAAATACTTGATTAAAGAGAAGGTGATTATCGTTCGTATAACCCTAATCTTCTAAGAAATATTATCAAGCTCGTGTGATGATAAGAAAGAATGAGGAGAGTCCATACCTTAGCTCCAAGATCAAACTTGAAGCCCAAGAGCACACCAAGTGGAATGCCGATAATGTAATAGCATCCCACGTTCACATACGCGACAAAAGCTTGCCATCCACACCCGACAGCCACTCCTTTATAAAAGATATAAAAAGAACGAAAATGATAAGAGAAGTTTTCGTAATCAAGTTCATATCGTCCTCCGAGCAATTATTCTGCGAAACAAGTGTCTTCACGGACAGATCCATTCAACGACCAGCCCACGAAAGTACAGCAGAATCTAAGACTGTTAGGCTGTTAGCTACTTTGTCGCTTCCTTGGGATCGCTGAGCGACGCTTTGATAAAAAAGGGTTTGGTGTTTGTGGTGAAGAAAGCAGACTTAGAGAGAAGAGACAAACCAGGACATGCCAACAAGACCCATTATCGTATGCTGCGCACTCGCCATCTTTCAATGAAGGAATAATTGATTCACGTAACAAAGAAAAGACGACGATGACTTGTTGGCACTTTATGTTCCAAGTGGAAACACTGACATACCCATCTTTTATTTCAGTTTGATTTTGTTTCGATGTCGAGAGCACGCAATACAGCAGCCACATTACCATGTTCTTTCCAAAAATGTTTGGACAATTCGCTAATGGACGCCCTCATTAGGTTTTGACTCAGTCAGCTTTTCTTATCTTTGTTGGATAACATAGATATGCGTAGCACTAGAAACTTTACGTACTTAAAATCAGAACAGCATCATCTTGAGGGATCGGCTGGATTCAAGTCACTGAAAATTTTACTGCTGATTCATTGAAATGTGTTGAGTCAATTGCGAGCTTGCTAATTTTTCACATCTAGAAGATAAAATCTACCGGGAGAATTCACGTACGGGTCTCTAACTTTTGGGTTTAATTTTTTTAATTGGTTCATTATACTAATGATGAGGAAATAAGTCTTTATCATACTTGCTTTAGCTAATTTGTCACGAATAGACCAAACTTTTGATTAAGTATAATCAACAAATTCCACACACGCATGAACATCATGCCAAAGTACAAGTCCAAATCCGATGGGACGAATGACGATGACTATCTATTCTAATCAAATCTAACATAATCTAACATCCAACGTGAGTAGAATGGATTTTTGTGCTGCAACCACATCACCACGAATAAAACAAAGCTCCATCCCATCATTCTAGAAAAGAGAAAACAAAGTAGGGCTTGATTACTTTATATATATAATGTTCGTTTAAGTTTTGCAGTTTTGCAATATAAATATAAGTCAAAGAAATTTTCAATAAAAAATTCAAAATGGCACGAGATTTGGGCTAGTCCAAACTAAAATTAAGTACCATGTGCTGAATAATGATTATATGGGATTTGATTGTCACCACATAAATGATGACTTATTAAACTAAAGTCAAGTAAATAATGGTCACTAATGATCATAGGGATTGACTAGACATAAATGTTTGTCACTAATATAACCTAATAAGCCAATTCTCAGCTACTCAATCTGTAGATGACTTGACACCCAAAAAGCCTATGATTACAAGCAAGAACTAGTTTTCTATAATTGCTTGTAGGGTCCCAAAGTACATCATTCACGTCTTTATTTCGAGGTGTGACGGTTCAAATTGGCCACTGCTTTCCGTGCGTGTACTATGTTTCTTGGAATTCAATTCTTCTAAAAGATGTCTTTTGATTGGTCCAATGTCGATAAGATTTCTATATTTATTGTGTTTCATTTTGGGTCTTGTGCATCTAGTCTTTGAATAAATTTCATTTCTTTTATGGAAAGTAGCGCCGGCATGGAATTTTATATTAGTCGATCCAATCCCCATGCTAACAAAAGGAAAGCCGCAACTAATAGTCATCGAGAAATGTACCTTTGAACAACATACAGTCCAAATTTTTTAAGATTATATACTTATTTCGAGGGTAGAGAGTTTGCGAAATAATATTCTTCTGATCAGAGTTTAGAATCGATTCGATTTAGTAGAATGCGCTTAAAGCATCTATTTGTCATAATTTCATTTATCTGCTAATCTTATTAATTCTAATGGACGATGAATTAGGACTCGCTTATATGAAAATAGATAAATAATGCACAAAATCTTGAATTAATATCACTCGGACATAATTTCCTCCGACTATTTTTCGAACCACATAAACCTCCAAAATGATATCATTGTCCCAACTTCACTCTATCTTATAGTTCCTTCCAACTTAACCTTTAGCATCGTATGTCTCGGCCAACGTGACACGCTTATGCTTTGACCAATTCGACGTGGCAAATCCAATATACGACATATAGGACACTTGAAGAATAAATTGGAAGGAATTGCGATAGAGACTGAAATTGGGATAGTGGTGCTAATCGACGGTTTTTGTGGGTTAAAAATAATTTGAAATAAATATGTTCAGACGGTATTAGTTTAGAGATTTTCCGTGATTTTAGCCCTTAAAAAGAAAGGATTAGTGTGATGGGACTTTACCAGAGAGAACGGGTTGAATGCCATTGAGGATGATGGAGACGGCGAGGAAGGGAGAGAGCTCGGACACGGCGTCAGAGACGGTGGTCCCACTTGTGAAGACGTAGCTGATGATGTGGCGCAACGCCATCACTACGATCGCCAAGAAGACAGCGACGAGGAACGAGCTGGACGTCACCACTATCACCGCGAATGCAGCTGCTCTCGGGTGTCCGGCTCCTAGCTCGTTGCTCACTCTCACACTGCATATACCACAAAACACTCACCAATTTCAAGGCTAGAGCAAACAAAAAACATGTATCCAAATTCACAAGAATATGAGAAAGTAAATTTTGACGGACAATATTTAGGATGTAATGAATATATATGTGGAATTTATATATGTTGGAAGAATGGGATATCGATCTGTCTCGTGATTTGAATTTTCAGCTCCCCCAAATACAAATATCATGAGTGTTTGCATGCTGATGAGTGGTTGCAATCGTTCACGTGACATGAGAACATGACACGAGTATTTATCGAGAAAAATGCGTACCCGACTCAACTAACTTAAAGCTAACATGAATTGACAGCTTTTTGTTCAATTTTTTGTTTATGGTAAGTTCTTTGGGATCTCTCTAAAATCTTTTGGTAGTGATGCAAACATAACATTAAATTAGTACGACTAATACGAAAAGACAAGACAAGTCTGATCAAATTAAATTAAGGGCGTGTGAATTTTAATGGAACCGAGAACCAATGTAAATGAAGAAAGGGGTTTTGCTGCTGTAATCCAACCATAATGCTTTCAATGCTCTGTTGACTGACCTTGCAGCTGCATTAAATCCCACTGAGATCATGAGGACCCATCCCGATATCGTCATGCTGCAACATTAATTGGTTAAAATAAATTAGTTGGATCCAAAGATAAAAGGGACAAAAAAAAAATAGAATAAACAAAAGCAAATGTAAGGATGGAGGAAACAAAGGTGTTCTCAAGAGATATTTTAATTGTCGAGCGTGAAATTATTCACGCGACACTCGGCGCGAGATGATTGGCTCAAATGGGCTAGGACTATGTGTTCTTTTCGTTCAAAGTAACCCTAGCTCAGATGAAAGTTATCATATAGTCCTTTTATAGCAGTCCAACAAATCGAGGCTCAATGAATGCATGGTCGTGCATTCACCCAACCGTAGGGCCTAGCGGCCGGCTTATGCGCCGATCGGCCACCATCGTGTACCTAACTTGAAATATATTAAGTGATGCGGGAGTTTATAAGTGCGCATTTAAATAAGCGGATGACATTAAATATGCCCTATAAGAATGTCCCGCATCATTCGACCTGTCGTCGTTGTAGACCGCCTTTAACATACCTAGTTTTTAGTCATAGTAACTATCTGTAATGTTTCGAAAAAATAGGAGAACATCAGCTGAAAGTACGAACTTAAAAAAGCAGTTAGTTTGGACTTTACCAGATGGAGAGAGCGTCCAAGACAATCTCAGCGTTCTGGAGCAGACCAGCGATCAACACCAAGATCTGATAATACCAGCACTCCAAGCACAGCATCACCGCCGACGCCGTTGAGAGTTTCAAGAACTCCCACAGCCCCGTGAAGGCCTGCGAGCTGAAACCCCTCCAGGTGTGCTTGCACCGGTCGCTCACCAGTATGTACACGAACTGGGCCACCACGATGACCCACCACGAGAAGCTCAGCATGAGGGAGGCCCCGAGGAGCCCGACCCCGAGCTTGTAGATCACGATCCAGCTGAGGAGGAGGTGCGCGGCGAAGGTTGCGGCGGATATGTAGGCGCTCGGGTTCACGATGCTCTGCGACTGCAGGAACTTTTGGATTGGGAAGTTGGCAGCATAGGCGAAGATCTGTGGGATGAGGCCGTAGACAAAGACCGCCGCCGAAGATGCGATGGAGGTGGACTCGCCGAGGAGGAGGAGGATTTGCTTGGAGAATATATAGATGAACATGACTGGGATCCCGGTCGCCATCAGGAGGATTGTCGACCGCTGGAGGTAGACGCCGAGCATCTCGTACTTGTGGGCGCCGTAGGCTTGCCCGCAAAGCGTCTCCACCGCGCTCCCCATCCCGAGCTACACGGCGGACAATCAATGCACGAGCCAGCAATTTTGCAAATGATACGTCAGGCAGAGCGAATGACACAGTAGAACATTAATGAAGCAATTCATTAGGCCTATGCGAGTTGATTTTGTTGTACATGCGCCTATGTCCAATGTTAAAAAAGTTATGGAAGTCTTGGGACAAGTACTATTCTTTCTTCGTTTTTTGCTCCGCCATGGACCTTACGTACTTAACCGAGGTCTTTTCAGGTCTTGGGACAAATCATATTCTGTCTTTGTTATTGCTTTTGGTTCCGCAATGTAAAAAATACATATAGAATATGATTGCATAACTTTTAGGAAAGACGATTGAAATGATGCCACGGACAAATGATTACGTACCATGAGGCCGTAGGCGAAGATTTGGATGCCATTGTTGCCGAGGGAGGCGGCGGCGAGCTCGAGGTTGCCAAGGTGGCCGCAGAAGATCTGGGTGGACATGGAGGTGACATTGTTGAGGAGGTAGACGACGACGGCAGGAGCGGCGAGGCGGAATAGGGTTTTGAGCTCGATACACGTGGCTCGCCGGAGGCGCTTGAAGTAGGGCAGCTCGGGGTCGGACAGCACGTCCTCGAGGGCCGAGCTCACCGGCTCCGCCGAGGGTAGCTGTTTGGGTTGTAACAGGGGTTGCTGGTGCTGGTTGCCTTCATCAGTGACTATGCCATCTCTCCCTGTGGACTCCATCTCTCTCTCTCTCTCTCTCTCTCAGCAGTTTATGAGTGAGAGTGGGTGGACTGAGATGGAGATGGGAGAGTGACCATACAGAAATCAAGGTACCAAATATTAATCTGCTCTCTTTTTAACTTTTGGGAGGGAGAAATTTCCAAGTCTTATAGATGGAGGATAGAGTGAAGAACGTGGGCCACAGAAGAGAGATTTTAGAATTTGAACAAGCCCGAAATTGAAGCATTTGTACATTTGGTGCCGGACCAAAATTTGGTGAAGTAATCAAATGGGAAATTTCTGTACGTGATAAGAGATCAAAGTGATTTTGGATACTTGCAAATACAAGTGCCAAGAAGAAGAATCAAACGCAGCCTATCAACATCTCTCTTGGTGGCTTGATGTATTTTCACGGCTTGGTAAAGAGAAAAAAAAATGTCATTTCCGTTGCTTAGCAAAAGGGCAAAAGCCGCCAAAAATCCTAAACTATACTTATTGTAATACATCTATCATAAACCTTTTCTCATGACACAAAAAATTTCAAACTTATACTTGTATGACACATTTATCCTCCTTCGAAGTTCCGTTAATGGAATCTGTGAAGAATCTGTAAAAAATCTGCTTACATGAAGGTCAGAAAACAAACGATGTTGACATGACACCCACATGGCTTAAGTGAAATAAAAGCTACATTGTTTTGATCGAAAAATCATTCGACCGAATCTTGACGAAGGGAAAATGTGTAGGGCAAATGTGTCACAGTGGTATAGTTTAAGGTTTTTGATTAAAAAAAAAAGGCTATAGGGTAAACGTGTCATAGTGTGCATAGTTTAAAGTTTTTTTTTGTGGCTTTTTCTCGGATAAAATGAAAGGAATTGCACGTGCCAATTTCTCAGCAACCCTTTCCTTTTTTATAATGATAAATTCTAGTATTTCACGAGTATTAATTGCACCCTTTTTTGGCAAGTTTGAAGGTCGCCCATTGACTCTCTGCTGGAACAGCAAATGGTTTGGTGGCGTCGTGGCTTACCCAACAAAGAGAACCGCTTGAAGAAGGAGATGGTTTTTGTTTGGATCATGGATGACGAATTCGAGGAACGACAAAAGTCTAATTTCGATTTGTACTCGTGAAGTAAATGACTTCTGCAGGTGTTAAACTTGGGTTCGTGCCAGCGACACAGCCCGTGGCTGCTCCGAATTGTTCAAACCCCAATCGTCGCCACTGTTTTGGACGAGGAACGAATTTGAAGTTTCAAAATGAATGATGGGACAAGCCGTTTTCAGCTCGGGGCGCGGCATTGAGCATTTGATTTTCTCGAACTCGATTGAACTCGGCTCGAGTAGAAAGAAGGATAACCTAACACGAAAATCGGGATCGAGCTCTTCAGCTTTTGAAATGTGTGAAGAGCGCAATAAGCTTTGCGTGGTCTGATCCGGTTAGATCGAGGGTGTGGGGGATGCCGAAGCTGGAAAGGGATTTGGGTTGATCTAGAATGATCCGCCGAGTAATCTCAAATAGCTCGGGAGGAGCTTGAATCGTCAACACCTTTATGGGTGATTCAAATCAGGAATCTCATCAATTGCCATATTTAATTGTTTCCAAAACTTATACTTGTGACTTTCACTCCGAAATTTAAACTTCAAAATACTACGTAAATTTAAATTTACAGAAAGCTGAAAGTTAAAGATGAATTTCACCCTGCAAAGACCGGCTAAAATGCATAATTTTACACATTATGAGATATTAAATGTGCGAAAAGAGGATTTTCATAATTGTAGAGTATGTTTATGAGAGCATTGTGTGTTCATCTTCTGATTTTTCCCCGGTTCAAAGAGTTTTAAAAAGTTAAATGCTTAGTCGAGTTAACAATTTGAGCTTGAGCAAAACAATCCACATCAATATGACAGTGTCAATTAAAACACTTTGTTTTTACTGTCCATGTTTACCTAAGAGAGCAACAGTGCTGGTGCTGGTGCTGGTGCTGCCTCCACCACATATTTTCTCAAGAAAATTGAACAATAACTGGGAATTAATTGATAAATATTGACACGAACATTCACATCTATTTAACTTTGTTTTTTTTTTTGCGTGATCTTTTAAAATTCGAATAATATTTTAGATTTGATGGGAAATTAAAAAAGTTACTTCGACTTTTGATAAGCGTAGGCAAATAAACCTAATTGAAATTAACACATTGCTCACTTGAACTAAATATAAACACAACGAAAGTAAGCATTTTATACGCCATTAATATATATTTCACGTTGAAAATAAGCATTGAATTGTTCTCGAGATCATGCGCATCATGGATATAGATTTTTTGTTTTGTTTTCTACGTTCCATTGTTCGGTTAATGAATTTAAACAAGTTTTATAAAATATATATTTAGAATCCTCCAAAAGCCTAGCCGGTTTGCATGGACGATTGGTGAAAGAAATTGATGGTCAACTCATCACGGTCATTCTATAATATAACGGAGATGATTACTATTGACACCTAAATTTTGGCGATCCAGTTAGTTGTTCATTGCATAAAAATTAGGGATCGGTTCTGGTTCCTAGACAAAAAATTAGTTAAATCGCATATAGATTAGGAGCATTTGGATTAATATTTAGGCCCATATAACTGCATTTGCATTGGACTGACGGCAGATGGACTCGAGTTGATGCTTCTGAACTTAATAAATTATTCGAACTAAGCCCACAAGTGAAGCAAAATGTGGCCAAGCCCATGTACATCATAAGAGGTCAAAAATTGAAATGTAAAGTGGAAAATATTGAATAATTGGGTAATTTCATTTGATATTATCACAATTAGATTTGATAAGAGAAAAGTTTTCTTTTGAGGGAAATAGGGTATATTTCTTAAGATCTTTGAAGATCGGAAAGTTAAAACCCTAATTGCACTATATATAAACGCTCGTATGTTCCTGATCAAAAGGGGGGCCACACATTGAAAATACACGGCCACGCAAGAAAGTGAGACAGAAAATAGAGAGGAGAACGAGAAGGTTGAACTGGAGAGAAAGAGGGAAGCTCTCGGCCACCCTTCCATGTTTATCCCTTGGCATTGGACAGCGGTGCCTCACTCATCGAATCAAGCAGCTCTGACGTGAAGTCCTCGTGGGTTTTCGGTCACCACCAAGTCCAAGTGCTGATCTCACAAGGGAGAGACGCTCACTGACGTACGCCTGAGGATTTATAATTTGGGTCACTCAACACCCAGAGAGAAATAGGAAGCTTTTCTCTCACAATCTCTTTGATCCCACTAAATTCTTATTGCTATTATGTTTTATTGACTCCAGAACCAGGGAACTTCACGTTTCTCTTTGGTTGAAGGTTTTCAGTCGGTCTTGCCCAGGGTCTACATTGAAACAATCACGGTTTGCCCCTCCGAGTGAGATAAACAATAGCCCAATCGTATACACCACTTTCTGACGTCGCGTCCAGCCCTTGCACTACGAGCAACCAGCGTTCCAGTCCACGAATAACAAGTTTCTCGGAGTGTTCTTGCTGCGACCAGCAAGCTTCGATCACAAACGCAACAACCTCAGGCGGCGGACTCAAACAACACCAGCCTGCTTGCCGCCGCGATTCAGTCCAACCGCCCCCGCAAAGCTTCACCATGTTTAATTCCGTTCTTGCAGGTTCCACCACGACCGATTCTGTTCCGGTCTTTTCATCCACACCATGGTCCATTGCCATGAGTCCAACGAGCACCTCCGTACCGTGAGCGGTACCGAGAATTCCAACGCGTTGACTTGCTGCCACCATTGTGATCCACCGTGAGCAACCATCAGTCGAGTCCTGTGATCCACGATCCCGATCTGGTGTCAAGTTCGAACTTGGAATGTATCCGCAAATTAGATAAGAATGTTATCCAACATCAATTCTCAAATATACCCTACTGCCATAACCCGTCAATATTGCTAAAACACTTTTATATTTAACCTAATCTAGGAATACTTGTTTCTTATGATTTTTTAAAATTATCTTGCTAAAATATTTTATGCAATACAAAGCTAGTGAAAAAAATTTATAATTTTTTTAAAATTGAGGTTATGTTTTTTTTACAAAAAATGCGACATTTCTAAAAAATATTTTCCATAAAGTCATTATCCAAGAAAATAAAAAAAATTTAATATTTTTTTATTTTTTAAATCAATTTTTAATTATTTTTTATTTTTATTTTTATTTTTTTTTCTTTTTCCTTTATTCCAAATTTTTAAACGAATAGCCTTCCATCAATATCCATAACTGTTTGTATATAATCGTTGGTTTATATCGTTTTCTTGATTCAAAGATGATAAAACAAATCTTGCGGATTGCGTGGATTGATTCGATTGTGGTGGTTATCCTTTGTTTGATTTTATTTCCTTTAAAAGAAAATCCCATAAAAAGATTAGATAATTTAAATTGATTGTCATAGATAGTTTGCATGTTTTAATTTATTCTAGAAAGATAGGATAATTGTCTAGTTTAAATTAGGATTTAGAATGTTTTATTTCCTAGTTTAAGTTAGACACGATCCTAATCTTGATAGTTTATTTAGGGTAACTTTGAATTTCGAATTTAAATAAAAATACCAAAAACATTGTTTCAAATAGATTAGGTTTATTTCCTTAGTTTGAATTGCATGTTTAAATAAGGGTATTTTTAATTACGAATTTTAATAAAAAAATACAAAAATATCATTTGCCCTGTCATTAGAGTTAGGACATTTAATTGCATGTCATATAGTTTGCATGCTAGGCTTAATTAATCGCATGTCATATTTTGCACGTCATTGCATCTAGGTTAGTTTTCATTTTAATGAAGAGAAAACCCCAAGAGCACATTGATTGAAGTGCTTGTTAATTTAAAGGGTTAATACCACGAAAAACCCTTCGGTACACTTGTGACACATTTACCCCAAACTATTTTCACCCGTGGGCGAGGGCGACCTTCGCCGGCGTCGGGCGAGGTCGACCCTCGCCGGCGTCGAGCCCGGACTAAATACATTGGGGTAAATGTGTCACAAAAAGAAAAGTTCGGGGTTTTTGGTGTCACAAAAAAAAGTTCGGGGTAAATGTGTCACGGATGGCAAAGTTTGGGGTTTTTGGTGGTTTTTTCCCTAAAATTTAAAATCCATTTAAGATTGACTCTTTAAAATTAAAGTGACCCATATATGACCCATTTATTTTAAAATGGGTCATATATGAGTTTAAGACCCATTTTGACACCTCTACCTGTGATCCACAATCCCGATCCGGTGTCAAGTTCGAACTTGGAATGTATCCGCAAATTAGGTAAGAATGTTATCCAACATCAATTTAAATATGCTACTGCCTAATGTGTGCAATATTGCTATCTTTTGTAGAAATTTTCTCTCTTTAGGTGAATGCATTATATCTACAAGATTTTAAAATACCCAAGTTAGTAAACTTTCCTAACTTGACAATGTGCTTAGACAATTATCCGATCTCAACTATGAGATACGATACTCGATGGTACGGGAAATGTTTATTCTATCCATAACTACTTGGATACAATAATAGATTTTATTTTATTTCCAAATTTAAACGAATAGCCTTCCATCAATATCCATAACTGTTTGGATATAATCGTTGGTTTATATCGTTTTCTTGATTCAAAGATGATAAAACAAATCTTGCGGATTGCGTGGATTGATTCGATTGTGGTGGTTATCCTTTGTTTGATATTATTTCCTTTAAAAGAAAATCCCATAAAAAGATTAGATAATTTAAATTGATTGTCATAGATAGTTTGCATGTTTTAATTTATTCTAGAAAGATAGGATAATTGTCTAATTTAAATTAGGATTTAGAATGTTTTATTTCCTAGTTTAAGTTAGACATGATCCTAATCTTGATAGTTTATTTAGGGTAACTTTGAATTTCGAATTTAAATAAAAATACCAAAAACATTGTTTCAAATAGATTAGGTTTATTTCCTTAGTTTGAATTGCATGTTTAAATAAGGGTATTTTTAATTACGAATTTTAATAAAAAAAATACAAAAATATCATTTGCCTGTCATTAGAGTTAGGACATTTAATTGCATGTCATATAGTTTGCATGCTAGGCTTAATTAATCGCATGTCATATTTTGCACGTCATTGCATCTAGGTTAGTTTTCATTTTAATGAAGAGAAAACCCCAAGAGCACATTGATTGAAGTGCTTGTTAATTTAAAATCATAATAGGATTGTCTGTGTGATTTTTTAGCTAACAATGGAGATGCTTGCGTTGCTAAAAGGTATCTTGTTCTCCTAAGCTAGTAATTTACTTATTGCTTTCTTTTCTGGGTGTTAAATTGGTGGATTGTGCACTCGCATAGTCACCTCGCATGTTAGTGAATAGGTAATAAAATAGATTCAAATTGCCTGCTCAAATATTATTATTTTTTTTAAAGAAAATGTACCAAATTGGCGTTAGACTAGCTCTAGCGTAACCAAGTCCCTAAATTCAAAATCTCTCGCTCGTAGGAATAAAACATATCTTCTCATTTTTTATTTGGGTTTCTAATCGACCCATCGCAAAATAGATTAGTGGCGACTCCAACATGAAAATATTTACATGTTAAGAACTTAAACCCTAAGTCGCGAATTGGTAGAGCTTGGGAGGGCTCGAATTAGGCTTAGACTTAATAATCCATTGGCCAAACCCCTAGGTGGTGCATCGCGAAGGTTAGGTGGCGACAATTACCATAGAACCTCTTTTAATAAAGCATATGAAGGCTCCTTGATGAAAGCGAACCTTGTCGAACACTATTAGTAGCTATATCATTTTAGTTTTAATCTTATAGTAAGTGAAACTTCAACACCATGACGATGCATCAAACTAAGAATACTCTCCCTCTCTCAATTGCATCGATTGCGCATATTCCATTATTTCTAAAAACTTGTACTTGTGAATTTCATTCCGAAATTTAAAAATAAAAAAATATTTATCTAAATTGAAATTTATAAGATTCTAGTTTAGCATATCATCTTCATATGTTTTTATTAATAATAGACATTGACAGTACAAAGGAAGTGTGTTTAATTGCCGCTGGCAGATTCATGTGGATTGATTTAGTCAAGCTTAATCGTTAATTCGAGGAAGCATTTAGCATTTTAAACTCTTTGAACCAGGGAAAAATCATTAGAAATACATATAATGTTCCCATAAACATGCTCTACAAATATGAAATTGTTCTTTTTGTACATTTAATATCTCAACATGTGTAAAGTCATGCAGTCAAAGCCTGTTGGGATGAAATTCATCTTTAACCCATTGTTAGTAACTATCTCATTCTAGTTTTTGGCTTATAGTAAGTGGAAATTCAACACTTCTTACATGCATCAAACCAAGAGAATCTCCCTCTCTCATTATTATTGAATTCGTGATAAATTACTCAATCAGATATAACTAGATGTAGATTAAATTACGTGTCCAAATAAATCTATACTCTATGATTCCTAACTCAATTGCATCGATTTGTGCATATTTCAATATTTCTTGTCTAGGTGAAACCCACAAAAAAGTTCCATGCATTATTTCAAATTAGGAATCGCATCGAGTGCGCATTTTCTATTATTTCGACGTACATGTGACTTTCACTCTAAAATTTAGAGATAGAAAATATAATTCGAATTTAAATTTATAGAGAGTTGAAAGTTAAAGATGAATGTCCTTACCAAAAAAAAAAAAAAGTTAAAGATGAATGTCACCCTAAATAGGCTTGACTAAAGTGCATGACTTTACACATGATGAGATATTAAATGCCCATAAAGAACATTTTTCCATAACTGTACAGTATGTTTATGAGAGCATTATATGTTTATCTTATGATCTTTCCCTGTTACAAAGAGTTTTAAAAAAACTAAATGCTACCTCGAATTAACAGTTAATCTCGAGTAAAACAATCCACAACAATCTGAGTGTGGCAAGTAAAACACGTTCTTTTCACTGTCAATGTCTAAAATTAATTAAGCATATGAAGATTCTTTAGACATTATCATTAACTATCTCATTTTAGTATTCATCTTATGGTAATTACTTCAATACTATGGTCGTGCATCGAACCAAGAGTACTCTCTCTCGAGTCTCGAGTCAAACTACCAACTTTGTGATAGATTATTCAGTCAGATACAACTCAATCTAACATTGAATTTTGTGTCCGAATGAATCTATAATTTTAAATAGTTTTAACTTAATCGCATCAATCGTCCATATTCTAGTACTTCCTTTTAGGGTGAAACGGACAAAAATGTACGTGCATTATTTCCAAATTAGAAATCGGATCGATTGCACATATTCCGTTAATTCAAAAGCATCTACCCATATCTGGATTGTGCAATCACAACAAAGAAGAAAGGCTAAGATTGTGTCGCCATAGGTAAGGCGACAAAAGTCTTTTGTCCTGAACTGTTTGTTTGCGATTTGCTCTGCCGCCTTTGCTTAAAGCCAAAAAATAGGGTTGCTTTACTTAAAGACGGACTCATTTTCGTCCCCATAAATTGATGAAAAAGCAACAAAAATTCGTCGCCTTAGATAAAAAAAAAAATCGGCACCAAAGACGATGAAAAATTTGCCACCTTTGGTAAATTTTTTTTAATCATGTTAGGTTAATTTTCAGGTAATGCACGAAGACGAATATATTTATTTTCGTTGCCGTAGATGTCGCTCGTTTCATTTTAATTGGAATTATGATTATTCTCTTACTATTTTGTTTTATGAAGATTAGATTATACAATTCGAAAATTTGGGAAGAAAAAATATGAGAGAAAGAGAGAGACGTGTGCGTAGTGCTGCGTCATTTTTCTTTCCTTTCGTTTTCATTTTTGGCCCACTGGACAGGAAAACTCCCGCCCATATTATTTTTTGGCCCAACAAGCGGGAAATTTTTAGGTTTGTTGTCATAGAGTCGACCAATTACCGAGTTTTCCGCCATAGGTCCTACCCAAAGGCGACCAAATACTAATTTTTTGAGTGAAAATTGTCCCAAGAGTCCTAAACTTATTATACAGTTGTCAATTCGATCTTACACTTTTCAATTTGATCAATGTAGTCCTAAATCTTTTGACAATTTTCCAATGTAATTCATTCGGTCAATTAGGCTGAAAATCGGTGACATGGACACCGTCCGTCCTACGTGGTACGGCTGGTGACTTAATGCATCCGACTCCACTCAAAACGATGTTGTAATGGGATCACTTCTTTTTCCTTTTACTTTTCTTCTCTTTTCTTTTTTCTCCTAACTTCCTAAATTTCCAATCGATGGGGTCGCCGGCCACATGCGGAGGCCTCTGCATATTTGCTGGCCTAGATCCAGGGGAGGGGGTTGCAATCCTCATTGGCCACTGGTGAGAGGGTCGCGACCCTCCTTGGTCACAGACGATTGGGTCACTGCTCTCACCTAGATCTAGGCGACAGTGCGTAGGCCCTCGCTTGTGACTGGCGAGGGTCGCCAATCATCACCGAGGCCTTGGTGACATTGTTCAAAACAATGTTATTTTGAGCCACATTGAACACATCAGATTGCCGACCATGCCATGTATAACAATAGACACTAACTGGACCGCCATATTAGAGATTTCCGGCTCAAATTGGCCAGATGTACTACGTTAGAAAATCTTCAAAAGGATCAGGACTACATTGACCAAATTAAAAGTTTAGGACCGAGTTAACGGCCGTACAATAAGTCCATGACTTTTTTGACAATTATCCCAACTTTGTCGTCCATAGGTCATATCCAAATGCAACAGAAAAACTGTTTTCGTTGCTTTAAATCTACCCCAAGGTGACGAAATTGTATTTTTATCGCCGTAGGCTGAAAATTCTTACTCCTCAATGGCCACAAATCAATTTCGTCGCTTAGGCCTAAATCCAAGACAACGACACCAGGATGTCATTGCATTAGGTCTGACCTAAGGCGACAAAATCACGATTTTTTCACTTTAGGTCTAATCTAAGGTGACGAAATTTCATGTTTATCATTGTAGGTCCAAGATTATCCTAACTTTGGTCGAATCACCGGCGACAAAGTACGAATTTTATCGCTTGAGTTTGACTTAAAGGCGACGAAACTCTTTTGACTTTGTCACCTTAGTTGGTCTTTTGTCACCTTTGGGTCAACCTGAGGCAAAAAATCCTTTCAGGGTGTTGTTCTTGTGGTATATGTACATTCCATATCTTGACAAGTTTAATGAAATAGAAGACATTAATGCTCTAAAAGAAGGAAGATCAACTTGTTCTATTGCTACACAAACCGATCCGCACGCCTCTTTTCATCTGCAAACCAATCATAAGGTATGGATTCTATAACACGATATCGTCTGTCCTAGTGCTAATATACAGCAATCCCTTTTTACAGAAATTTATTACAAGTCATGTAAGAATGCTGAACAAATGCAATCTGTAAGGTAATTCTTGATTCATCTCGGGTCAAGTTGCTCTCTTCCAAGATTAGTTTTGAGGAGATGCATGGTTCCTTACGGCGGTAATTGCTGGTGTAAATCTCCCTTTAGGACATAGAAACTTTACAGTTGTTACCTCCATCAAAGGACCGCATGCTGTCGATGGACCGCGCAGATTTATGATCCACGTTCCTCGAGTAAAAGCTTCTTGACGACATCCGCAAGACCAATATGTACGCGCTTTGCTAGACCGCGATTATCATAAGAACTGACAGGAGTGCCAAAAGCGCAAGGCTTTTCACATCTTTGCCATGAAGGTCTGTTTAGGATGAAAGCATTATAGTCAAGTGCAGCAACTATCTGGAAATTTCGTACTGTTACTGATTTCAAACACCAGAATTGCCAAATTAAGATTCTCTTCTAAAATTCTTGCTTCATTGCATCCAGTTTAGGAATGCCATTGTAGTTCTGTAAATGCATGTCTTGCCATGGAACAATGCGTGCCTCCATGTATACAAATAGAAGCTCGAACATCTCAATTAGCCAAATTTAATCCCTCGAAGTGCATCTGCATACTATAGCACTAGGAAAAATGATGAATTATTTACCAGCCTTCCATATCCTAATCTTAGTCAGCTTGCGTCAACTGTGGAGATTTAAAAAAGGGTACGAGCTTAGATACGAAGTTTGATGGAAATGCACGGAATGCTGACCAGTGCTTTTGTTAAAGACTTAAATCTTTAAAATATTAATTTGAGATTATCATCAACTGAACCAATTCATAGTTGTCCCGCAAGAAAACATAAACAGATTACGGGTGGAAAATGGCTAGTAGCTAATGGGAAAAAGATTGACTTACCACTTTGATCTGACGTCGCTGCTGGAAGTGCAGGAATTTTGACACCTAGAATTCAACAGACGACAAGTCAGAGGGGCGAAAGCATTGAAAAGTCATTAGCGAGAAAGGAAAGAGTGTTGTATCTCATTAGCAACATACTTTTATTGCACAATGAAGTTTGAAACTGGTCAGTCAACGGCCACGGAGCAGGAATGTTGTCATTCAGATCGCACAAGAAGCTGATCCCTGAGAAATTGTCGAATGTGGCATCCGAAGGCAAACTTGGTAGGAGGCATCCGGACACTATCCAGGAAGAGTTTGAGCATGATGAGTTCAAGTTCAATGTGTCAAATAGAGCCAGCTACTAAGGCACACGTATATTTAATATGAAACTCAACCCTCAGATGTCCCACAATTGTCGGGCTCGTCATAAGTAAACAGCATAATTCCTAGATCCGAACACTGGCCCTGATCGCTATGGGAAAGAAAAGATAGTGCTGAACAGATAAAGTGGAATGTAATACGCATATTACCTTCATTTGCCACTGCAATTGCCGATCCCCGAGACCATTCGAGAAAAAGAGCTAACGTTAGTATTGTGTTCAAGTAGATAGAATCGTGCTGGGATAATGAAGAGACAGGGGGAGCAACGTCAACCTTGAACAGAGAAGTCCTTGAGAGTAATACGACACAGGCTATAAACATTCGTAGAGATATTCAGTTTCCGTAATTTCACTCCCATTGACGTAGCACAATCCACCGCTTGCAGGTTGGTCACAAAGCTCTGCTTTTGCAAGTGGGAGACATAGTTTTCCATCGCACTGCAGCACACTGTCTGGTTGCTTATGCTGTTGGCACAGCTTTTCGCAACATGTTTCATGTCGGGGAAAACCAGAGGACAAACTGAAAGAAGGAAAGTCTGATCAGGATTAGAAAAATAGTCGCTGGACTTTGGTTTCAAAGTACAATAAACGAGAGAAAAATTAAACTCTCTGCTCAAAATCCCACCAAGGCCATCACTGCGTCAATTGTGACATTTTCTTCTGTTATCGGCATCACAATAGACATGGTGGTGTCATAAAACTTCTGGGGTTATATGTGCCTACAAGCACATTTTTGTGCAAGTGTCCATGTGCACAGGAACTACGCAGACACTCAAACTTACGTACGAGCACGTTTTCACACAAGTGTACATATGCACATGAGCTATGCAGGCACTCGAACTCACATCTGTTAACTTTGCAACTTGATAGCCCTCTTAGAACTTTCTTCGCATGAGATGTATCGAGTTTGCTTGCCAACCACCTGAGGACAATGTTTCTACAATCATCGATCCTGGCTGAATGATCCATCACAATATGCTGCTCATTCGGACTTAAGAGATCATCAGAAGCTTTCAAAGCAATCTTAGTAGCAGCCTCTAGGATAGCATTTTGACATACTTGTTCACAGCATTCTTTCACAGGATTGACCTTCTTGCAAGCGGCAAGAAGCTTTGAAGATTCTACTGTGTTCTCAAACGTGAAAACATCTTTAACCGGGCAAGAAGCTTCGGTTAGATTCGGTGGGCGAATCGTGCATATCTGATTCAGATTATCCCCAGCTCCCTTGCTTGCCAAAATTTGGTCCGTATCAGAGAGGCAATGTTTGGCCAGGCTTCCATTCAAAGCAAGAAGATTAGTGGTTTTACTGGATTGTCCGATGAGAATAGTAAGAGTGGCCTCATATTGGGGGCAGCATATCACGTGCGCTAGATAAGGTGCAAAAACGGCCCAGCAATCAATGGAGGTCATGCTCATCAAGCTTTCAGCTGCGGTGAAGTTTAATGTACAAAGTCCTGTGACAAGAGCATAACACAAGGTAGCATTCAGGACATCAAAGGCAAAGCTCAGATGAATTCGAGAAACAAAATATGGGAAAAATATGTACCTGATAATTTGGGCACAGTAGTGTTGGTAAAGGGAGCTAACGGTGAAGGTGCAAGAAGAGGAAGGAGAGGCTGAGGAGACCCAGTTGGGGATATCTCGGGAAAAATAGCATCCATTCTCTTGTCTGCTAATATGCGTTCATCCAATTTGCTACAACTACATTTATTCAGAACTGTGGAAAAATTTAACAATAATGTGAACTGAATAGAAACTCTGTCAAGTATCTTGATAAACATTCACAGCACTCAAAATAGATACGAAAGAACAAAATTCGAACCACCGTTCCCTAAATTATAGAGAACTTCACAAGAATCGAGGACTAAACATAGACAGTGAGCATATGCAGAACTGCGTAGTCACTGATGCAAGCTTTGCTGATCGTTGTTGGCTGCAGAGTTCCATCTTTTATGCTGAATTTCTTCTTATGCTTCTTCTAATTCTAGAGTACTCAATGGATTTTGCGGACGATTCTGTTGTTCTGTTTTGGATCATTTCTCACTGGCCGTTTCATGATTTTCAATCTCAACATGCTACAAAGACTAGTTGAATCCAAAAACAAGTGACTACTTAAGATGCGATCTGTCGGGGATTGCAACTGAAGGATATCATAAGAGGGAGCACAAAGTGCCAGCTTATAGACATCTAGACGTTCGACCAAAAAAAAAAAAAAGACACCTAGTTGGACTCATTTTATAAAGCATGAAGCCCTTATAAGAGTCAATTAGATATAGCAGTTTCTATTATTGACTCCTGTTTTTCGACATTGAACTTTCGTAAGCACTTACACATCGCACGTGCACTTAACACCACCAAGGCATCAACCATTAATATCTCAGCTATTGGACGAACTTAAAGTTACAGTATTAGTTGTAACCATAAGGGATACGTTGTTGCATCAAAATGTGCTGACTTGCAATTAACCATAAGGGATACATTGAACGAGAAGCACTGGAAAAGCCCAATTCATAGATGATGCCATACTATCCTGAGCTTTCGATACTATTTTAATGACCTCACTAGCACTTTGCTCAATAAATTCTACAGATCAAGCAGCCAATGAACATCAACTCTGAGCTCAGAATAACAACCTTGAGAATTCCACAAACAATTAACACATATAATCAGAATGCCAACCAACTCCAGATAAATTCTCGGGATGTAAATTACGACCCAGCTAAAAATTCAAAGATGACGCAAAATGGAAAACAGAACCCAGCATACACCAAAGCAGAATAGGAGGATCACTCACAATGAAACAGCAAGAAAGCCTTGAAAAACACAATCTTGAGACCAAGAGACATCCTTCCTCTCCTGCCTTTACTCCATCTGAATTTCCCTTTCTTGCTCCTCAGAAAGAAGTTGCAGCAAGAAAAGGACTCAGGTCACAAGAAAGTGCAAAGGAACGGAAGGAAAACGAAGGACACAGAGTGTAAAGCGGTGCTGTCAAGAAACATCAATCATGCCTGAATTCAGGGGGACTGGCACGGTATGTATGTGAAGGCAAAGAAAGAGAGGGAGAGAGAGGGAGAAGAAAGAGAAAAGAGCAATGCTTGTGTTCGTGTTTGTGCGTATGAGTGAGTGAGTGAGGACTAGCCATGAGTGCGGATGCTAAAGAGCGTGGGGACAGAGGCAGCAATTTCATTTTTTTTGCAGTAGCTGTCTCTGTCTTTTGAGAATTTAAATAGACCCCACAAGTGCAAACACAGACAGGACCGAGACCAAAGAAAAACCAGAATCAGATTAGAACAACAGTACCCCCATGTCACAACCTCCTACATTAAAGCCATCAATTGCCTTTAGCTTCTGGACACCAGTCATCAAGTAGGCGTGACAGCCGTGAGGGCCCCTCTCTTACCCCACCAAAAAATTAGAGAGCTGAGAAAGAAAAAGCACGAGGGACCTTCTTGCTCATGACAAAGTTTCAGATAAGTATAAACTGAAATTATTGTTAAACTTGTTCTATTGATAACATAAGATAGGTTGATGTAGAGTTCACAACTTTGTGATTTTCAATATATAGAGTAATAATTTTTTTTACGACAATGGAGCCCGTGTTCAATAAATAAACTCCCGATCCATGAAATATTCCAATAACTTCCTGACTTTGGTAATTGTGCGAGCTAAAGCTATGTGGGTGGTCCAAAAATAAATTTGTTTGAAGTTAATTGTACGAGAAATCAAATCTGTGTTATCCGCTTTCAGACACTAGTAAGCCCATAAGGTTTGTCATATAAATTAATAGTATGATTAAATTATTTAAATGAGCTAACTAGACTTTAAATTAGATGAAGTAGGACCACAAGTACACTAATTTCTCAATGATCTCCGATCCTTATCTCCACCATTTGGTAGAAATCTTTCACATGAAAAGTTTGTGGCGCTTTCGCTTTTCTTTAGTGTTGCTAACATCATTTAAGAATCCCACGTTATATTGACCATCACACCTGAAAGAAGGGAGACTTTCATATTAGGCTTATGGTCTGTACATCATTGGTCATCATGATATAGTTCAACAAAGATGTATTCTAACGGATCAAATCGATCGCATTTCACGAAATAACGGGACTCGTGTTATATCTGACATCAAAGAAGGCAAACCCGCATATTTAATTGCTTTTGTTGAGTTCGTCAAACAAGCCGATCATAAAATGGGTCTATATAATCTTTTTCGCATATCACGCTTTTTATAATCGATGAACTCGACATATTTTACATATTATCGATTGTCCTTGTTCACCGTATCATGAAAAATGTCTCTATTTACACTGCTTCTTGTAGCATGAGCACTAGAACAAGTGCACATTTTTCCCCCTTTCTCTGTGTCTTGGTCTAAGCTCAGGTTGATCCCTTTTTACATTCACATGCTGGACAAAAGAGTGACCATGTGAAGGTGGGGGTGGCTTTTATAATGGGGTTGTGACAGTTGGCGGTTCTGCCATAAATCGGAGGTGGCCATGGTGGTTGCATGGCTTCATTAATGTGCCTGGGTGTCTGTTTTCTGGGGCATTAAAGTCAGCACCAACCAGAAATTATGCAGAGCTTCCTCCTTCTGGTGCACATCAACCCTAGAATATGAAGATGAACATTGTGAAATATGGTCAGGTCAAGCCAAGCCCCTCTAGTTTTGGGCTTGGCCCATTAACCTTTTGTTTGTCTAGCAGACCAACTTGCAATGGTATTAATGGGCTACTCCGTGCTGATCACCAAGCCCAATGTTGGACTTGAACCATAGGAGAAATAGAATTTTCGTTTCGATTTTAATGAATAATGCCAGGGATACTAGATCGGTGCATAAAATGGTTAACCAAACTTTAATAGTATAAATTTTAGTCTATCGAATGATGTGTGGTGGTTGAATGTCACTTGGATATTTAAAGAAGTGGGTCATAAATACTCGTATTCAAACTCCGAATATTGATCGATCATGTAGCTTAACAAATCAAATTTTTCTAACTGAATTGTAGAGTGCGTTTGTTCCACTGAAAATTTCATGATAAGGGAAAGCATTTTTCATGAAAATTAGTTATTTTTCATTTGTTTGATCGTGTAGGGAAGGTGATTTCCTTTCGTTTTGCTCAAATGAAAAGTTGTTATCCTCTAATTTAAGCTTGTTGTTTTTAGTATATGCAAAACATTTTCCATAGATCAATGAATTTTCTGTCATCTAAACACCGAAAAGTCGGAAAATAATTTTCCAGAAACAGTTTTTCTTCAAACAAGCGGAACCTTAAATTTGTAACGTTATTCATCTTTTCTCGCTCCATCCGTCGCCCCTCCCATCAAGAAAATAGAGAAAGAACTCAGGGACAAAATAAAGACCATATGTTTGTGCATCAGAATCTCAGAAACATTCCAAAAGAGAATTCTGTACACAAGATAATGAAATAATGCTTTGATTATTCCCTCTCCCAGAAAAAAATTAATAAGGAAAAACTCCAAAAATATCCACCCACAAACTATTATGTCCCCTCACCTACTTCTATCTAACAACTACTTGATTACAAAATACAAATATATCAAGCAAACAAAAGAAATGCAGAAGAAACAGCAAATCAAGAACATCCCAGGATTTTAGTTGACCTCCGGAATGCTCTTCAACGCCGGCCTCCACGACCGGTGGTGCTTCTCGGCGGAGCAGCGGTGGCTGCCGCCCCCGGTTGCATTCATCAACAGACTTTCCACCATCTCTTGATGAGAAAGCTTTTGCATGTCCGCCTTCTTCAGCAACTCCCGAAGCTCCTTCCTTGTGATCTTTATCTTCACCTGCTCTCTCCTGCCGTGCGAAGAAGTCGAACCAGAACCATACGGCATCGCCGCTTCTTCTCGCAATGAAGCTTCTTGCTCCTCCTCCTCTGTACCCGTCCCCAATAGCAACTCCCAGTCATCGCCGGCCCACACCGTCGAAGCCGATTCGTGCGCGCAGCAGTTTCCCATTGTCGCTGCCCTTCTTGTGCCTTGCAATTACTGGCTTGTGCTTTTCAAAGTATGTGAAGTTTTGAAGCATATGAACAAAGTTTTTGTGCTGTATGTTTGCCTCCTATATATATTTTAGAGGTGGGGACTGAGTCTGTTGTTCTTGGAAGTCAACAGATGAGAGGGAGCTATGACAGGATGACACGTGTAGGGAATTACCTGGCCCATGTGAGATATTGCTTGGTTTTGTTGACCAAATCACCTGACACTGCATGTGGAACCACATGTGATATTAAAAAATAGAGACTCGATTAAGACACCAAGAAAAGTAGGAAACTCGAGTTTATATCCCAAGTGATATGCCTATATTAATGTGCTTTTACATTATTTTAAAAGCAATTGTAGTTTACATTATAGATCGCCAGATTAAAAAGAAATTCGCGCAGGCGGCAGTCCAGCACACCATTGATTTGAAAGAATGGGTAGTTATAATCATCAAGTCGAGAGCGGATAATGCTGCTCGCTTATAATTTTCTTCACGCTATTGGTGTATGCTTCATTTTTTCTTAATTCAGTGCTTGATAAATCGAATTTCGTAAAGCATTCTTGTTAATATTCTCTCAAAAGTATACTCTTTTCATAATTTGGTAAAGCACAGTAACACAAAAATGTCACATGGTGCAATTGTTATTACCCTCTGAAATGTACGCACAGCAAAAAATTACGATCAACATGGCTTCCAGAAAACCCTAAGAATGAAATGAAAAGGAGAAGATCCAGCAGAAGCGAGCCGTGGTGGTGGAGGAGAATGTGAACGGGACTGAAGGATGGTATCTTCTGCAATTAATCAAAGGAGATAAAAAGCTTGCCTTGCTTGCACCGCCAGATGTGTATATAGTCTATAGTCCACTTGTCTATGCACGTCATTGACTTGAAATATAGAAAGAGACAAAAGCGTCGGGTGACGTGTCCACGGGACAATCTCCCGACGTTCATGCCCCCGACATCCACGTGTCAGCTTCCTACGCCGTGAGAAGATTACTAATGCACGATAATGTTTACTTAGCCAAGACAACGATCTCTTAGGTGCATGACTCACAGAGATAAAGTCAGATATAGACAACATGTGATTGGGAGAGCGCTAACAATCTCGTAGTCATGACAATTATAATTTGGTAGAGATTGATAAGTTCTCGGGACCTACTAAACGGTATTCACAAATATATTTTCTTCGGCTGCATAGTGTCTTGTCGCTACCCTCTAGTGATGCCAACCCACTGTCTAAACTACGACGATCGCCATCGCCGCCGGTTGCTCAGTTGGATTGACCACTCATCCCCCTACCTCCCTCTTTCTCTCACTCGCACTTGCTTGTTGCTGACAAATCCATTTGTCTTTTAATATTGTAATATAAGATAATTAGTTATCTACCAAGTTATTCGGGAAATCACTGGCTTTTCTCTACATGAAAAGAGAAACACTCATTAGAGAGATAATAATAAAATAAATTAAAGACAAAATACTAACCGAATGAAACAGAGCGACAAGTGCAAAAATCTTAAGCATCGACTAATTATTAAGGGTTAAATGATTTGTAGAACAATACATTGGAGGTAGTTTGTTGATTATTCATCAATTGAATAGTAAGATTCAAATATAAAGAAAAGATATGTTGACATAATTTTTATTGGGTCTACTATCAGCATAAAAAATAACTTACACTTCATTAGATAGTTAACATGTTGATGGTTTTTATTACATAGCTATCTCGGAGCACACATGTCACATGTTCAATAGTAAATGAGTAAGAAAAATAAATCGATATTGGACAATTAGGCAGATGCTCATCTAACATTGTAATAGGAAAAAAACAAACAGTAAAATGAAGAATGTCGTGAATTCAAAGGTTTGAAATATAAGCTTCCTTTTTAGCAAGAAAAGGAACTTTTGCGTATGAGAAATTTAACCTATACATAAAATATAGTCTAGTAAAATTTAATGTGGTTCCCTATAAGTTTAATTTTGGAAAGAAGAGGAAATGAAAATCAGGCAGCAAACATACTATCTAAAAATAAAAACCATCTATAATACTATTGAAAGTACAAAGAAACATGTCTATTCAAACATATTGTTTCAAGAAGAGGTGTCGGCATTTATTTTAGGGATAAGTGCATTGAAAGTTCTAAAACTTGTCATTAAAATGCAATTGAGTCCTAAAACTTTCAAAAAGTGTGATTAGGTCCTAAAACTTATCACGAAAGTACCATTAAGTCATAAAACTTTCAAAAAGTGTGATTAGGTCCTAAAACTTGTCACGAAAGTACCATTAAGTCCTAAAACTTGTCAAATTGGTTCAATTAAGTCCTTTCATTGATTACATTTTTTTGAAAGTTTTGAAACTTGATTGCACTTTTATTACAAGTTTTAGGACTGTATTACACTTTTCGAAAGTTTTATGACTTGATTGCACTTTCATAACAAGTTTTAGGACTTGATTGTATTTTTTGAAAGTTTTAGGACTCCATTACACTTTTATAACAAATTTTAGGACTTCTAGTGCACTTATCCCTTTATTTTATTTAATAAGACATTTGTCTAAACTCCTAGAAATGTGAAGCAAAGTGTCTAATCGCGCAAATATTCAAGACACATTATTTCGGGAAAATTACCAATTCAGTCCTAAACCTATTGCATTTGTGCCAATTCAGTCCTAAACCTTTCAAAGGAGAGAAACGCAAGGGGGGGCAGACGCGGCGCAAAATACCCGTTTTATAAATCCCAAAAATGGGCCAAAATTCGGAATGTCACAAGCTGGGCCCTCGCCGGCGAGCCTCCCCCCTGGTTGGACAGGCCAAGGGGGAGAAGGAAAAGAAAAAAAAATTCGAAATTTTCCCCATTATTTCAAAGACACATACCAGCTAAACAGTTTCGGGGAAAAAAAAACATGTTTTTTCATGCAATAATAGAGCTAATTATACCCTAATTGTCTTAGACCAGAGGAATAAGAAATTTGAGAGTAGCATGACAAACTTATTGTTTAAAAAACAAACATAATCTAAACTGCCATTTTATGCGAAGAGATATTGTCTGTTTAAGGTTTGATTGAATGTAGATCACAATCCGTAAGTAATTTCTATTTGGATATCCGGGCAGTAGAATCCACGACCAGACATGGAAGCGCTTTGAAATGATCAATGCCGAGTACACGATGAGCCTAGTGTCGTTGTGGGATTTCTGATAGACTGATTAACGAGGACGAGACTACTTACCGTATTTATCAAATGGTATTGTTTTATCCTGATTTTATCCTGGCAACTTTATTGGCTGTGATATGTTCGTTGTATGGCCTTTCTCGTTTGCGTATCAATGTAATCCTTTTAAGCTATGTTCACATATGTGACAATGATCTCAACTAGCTATTTTCAAATTGCTCCAGGGCGATTTTCTCAACGAGTTGGCTCGACCAAGCTGAGTTGGATCGTACGATAAAACCAGCATCAAATCAGCTTGGTTGAGCAAACTCCTACAATATAATCAAAACGACCAAGAAGACTGCCAAAGCCCTTAATAATCAAACCATTCATTGAATCAAATGTTTAATTAAGAACAATAATTCACGAAAGATGTTATTATGAAGAAAGATCGCCGAGTGTTGATGGTCGGTAACAAGATTAATAACATTTATGGAATGGGAAATCAAGACATCACCAGTACATCATTCTTAAATCTTTGGAGCCGCGCGTAAGTCGCAAGAAGGTTATATGGATTTTGAATTTGCGGTATCCATTTAAAATTTAATTTTACTTTTTGACTTTTCTGTCCTGTGTAGTATATGCATTTCGTAGACTGATTTTATGGGAAAATTTTCCATCCACTCTCATGATGCCGTTTCCTTTTCCTATTTATTTTTGGGAAAATACTAGAAACTATGGCCAGATTTCATCCCATTGTCACGTTCTCTCCTCTACTTTTGAAAGCGCTGATTAACATCTTGGATTTTGTCATTGGAGACCACTTTGCCTCTTCAATTTCCTTTCCGAAAATGCCCTTGCCCACGTCCAAAATTTCCAACCACTCCCAAACCCCACAAAACCATACCCAAAACGTGACCCACGAACCCTAAGCTCAGTTGCCGCCATTGGCCGCCGTCAAAGCCTTCCGCCACGGTGCCCAACGTCGTTGTGGTAGTTGACGCGGCGGCGGTCAGTGGTGGGTGATGAAAGAGGTGAGGATTTGTGGGTGATGGGGGTTAGGGTTTGTGGGAGACTTGGAGGATTTGAAATTCTAAAGAGGGGCAATTTGATCTTTTTATCAATGAAATTTTATTAAAGAATGAAAAGTAGTTTTATCAAAAGTAGAGGAGGGTAAGTGGTGATGGAGTGAAAAATAAACACGGTTTCTATTGGTAGTTCTCCTTTCTTTTTTAATTATGTTATAAAATTTGTCTAACTTTGGGGACCACCAAAAGCATTCGATACTACATAGGAGTATGTTCAAGCTAATATCTGTGTACCTATTAGCAAATGATATTGAACTATGTGAAATTTCAAACTTGTTGTAATGTCTTTTGTCTCTCTCTTTTTTTAACAAAGAAAATCCCAGCAGATTTGTGGCCGTGGGTTCAAGTAAAAGCCATTAGCTGATTATGTCACTGATGTATGAAGACCGTATGAACAAGAGTTCATGACTAAGGATAACAATGTATTATATATCTTATGGAGAAGAATCCTAATTTGGATCCTAAAGATTACCAAAGTAATTTCAACACATGAGGACATGGGAAGATTGGCCAGTGTGGCCAGTGTAGCATTAAGTCTAAACAGCCTCTGATGACGAGATGTAAAGTTTATCATTGAGGAATCCAAGCGAAAAATTTGAACAAGGCGACGGATCTTGAAAAGGAAGCCTTTTTTTTTTTTGCGGCAAACTAATCGATGTCGATCAAAGCTTCTTAGATGCAATTTCGTGAATAAATTGTGTATGTTAACCGATGTGAGATGCAATATGGTCGATAACTTGAAACCTCAAGATGAGAACCTATAATTTTTCTTTAAAAACTAGAGGATACAAAATGGTAATGGGATGAAAAGTGATTAGGGTAGTTGGTATTCTTCGTAAAATTTATAAAATAGAAAAAGGACAATTCTAGTGCAAGTCTTAAAACATGTCGTTTTCGTACACTTGAATTCTAAAACTTTCATGTTCGAAAAGACTAAATTTTATCGAAAATGTAAATTTTAGGACTTAAATTTTTGAAAGAACTCAAATGCATCGAAAATGCAAGTTTTAGTACTTAAAGGCACGAAATGATATTTTTAATATGACAACTTTAGATTTACACCATAATTATTAGTCAAAAAAAGAAGAAGAAGAGGAATTAAGCCGGCCTTGAGACTTCATAATTTCGTCACTTTGCGTCTCCCACAAGCACTGATCCCTTCCATCCACAAGTGATAAATATATCTTACTGCACTTGCATGTGGTCATCATGAACCGTAGGGATACGGTGTGTGATTTTGCTTGAAGACGGTTTTTTCGGAAGGCGTGAGAGGGACATGAGGCTGTGGTGGTTGGGAGAGTGAACTGAAAAAATCATAGAAAACGGTGAAGTGTCCTGATGGTTAAAAAGATTGATCTGAACTGCTTCTATAAAAGTCACATTTTGCACTTACAGTGAGTTCATTAAATCATTAATTAGAATCAGAAACTAGAAATTCTTTATAAACCTCTATTTTTCACTCCATTATCCACCCCTACACGCAGTCGTCGACAGCCACTCAACCTACGCTAGGATATTTCCGGTGCCGCCGTCTCCATCACCAAGAATATCAATTTCTCGGTGCAAATTATGCACCGAGAATCTCTAATAAGTTTCTTTCAGTGTCCGCTTTAGGATATTAATTTCTAATAACTTTCAACATCTTTTTCACTGTGTCCCTAGCTTTAGGATATTCATTTCTAATAAGTTTCAACATCTTTTTCACTGTGTCCTTGATCAAATTACCCACCGAGAATCTCTAATGTTTTTTTATACGTTGGTGTAATTTGCAAAACTGTTGGCTAACTGCAAAGGGTGAGGACATAATCACAAAGATGTTGAAGCTTACTAGAGAGATGAATATCCTAAAAAAAAAGTTTGCTTGAAGATTCAGTAAACAATTTGCCCCAAAAATATCAGTTTCCATATGAGAAACACGACTCTCTTAGAGCAGAACTCATAAAAATGATTACAAGCAAATAAAGGATGATCTCTGCTTTCGACTTGGATCAAATTACTCCAAGATAGGCAGCGAAAAGTAGGCATTCGGTTGTTTTTTCTCTTTTCCTTTTTTTGTAGGTAATAGAATTAGTAAGAGTTTCTTCTCTTCTTTTCGCCGGTGTCATTCTAACCACTAGCTTTGTTTCTCTTTATTTTTTCAGATGAAAAGCGGACTTTGATAATGCCATGTGGCAGATTCAATAGATTTCTTGGGCAATTTGGAAAAGCAAGAGCTCGAAATGGGACTTAAGGTGGACAATCCTATGACAGACTTGTGAGGCCAGTTGGATTCTACGTACTGATCTACCATAGATTTAAGGAAAATTTTCAATTAAGAAACTAAAGTGCTCTCAATTTCTCTAATAACGGCCTAAAGCAGATTATCTTAAATAAGGGGCTAAAGTGATTATAAAAGTTTCAAATAAGGGCCTAATCCCGCCGGCTCGCTGACCGGTCAAGGGCATTTTCATCCAAAAATAATTTTAACATAAATTTTAGTTAAATTAGATTAAAAATTTTAAAAATATTTTTTTAAACAAAAAAAAACAATCGGGAGGGCTAGCAACCCTTCCGCCTATGGCCACCACCCCATCACTGATGGGGAGGCAGCGATGCCCTCAACGAGGGCCGGCAATCACCGCCCCACTGGTGATGCCCATCGCCACTGCCCCACTAGCAATTTCTTTTAAACTTTAGCTTTTTTTTTTCTTTTTTGAATTTGTTTTTTATGAAAAGAAAAAAAAAGGAAAAAAATTTGAAAGACGAAAATGCCGTGGACCCTGGTGAGGTTAGGCCTTTTTTTTAGACCAACATGGCCACTTTAAACTCTTATTTGAGACAATATCTACTTCATATCCTTATTTAAGAAAATGATGGTACTACATGTTCTTATTTGACACAAAGTCCACTTCATGTCCTTATTTGAGAATGAGAGTACTTTGAGCCATTATTTGGAATTTTCCCTAGATTTAAGGAACCTATGATTACGATTTGTTTTTTTTGTTTAAGATCTATCCTTTTTCAATTTCCTTATATTTTTATTATGTACATGCATTTTGGAGAATTAAATTTTTTAAGGGATAAGTATATTATAAGTCCTAAAACTTGTAACGAAAATGTAATTGAGTCTTAAAACTTTTAAAAATGCAATTGAGTCGAAAGTATAATTGAGTCTTAAATCTTTCAAAAAGTCAATCAAATCTTAAAACTTGTCAAATCAATCCAATCAAATCCTTCTGTTGATTGCATTTTTTCAAGTTTTAGGACTTAATTGCAAGTTTTAGGACTTGAAAAGAACATTTTGAAAGTTTTAGGACTTGATTGCACTTTCGTGAGTTTTTTTAATTTGATTGCACTTTGTTAAAGTTATAGGATTCAATTGCACTTTCGTGACAAGTTTTAGGACTTACAATGCACTTATCCGAATTTTTAAATGAATTATTAATCTCATATACAAAAGATGCTAATGAATAATGTGTAAATATAATTAAAACCAAATAATATAAGTTGGAGAGACCACCTAGAGAAGCCAAGGCTAAATTGAGGTCAACATAGGCCAAATAGGCCAAAGAGATTAGGCTAAAGGCCTTTTTTTTTTGGTTGCTTTTTTCCTATTAATATTTATCATCATTCAATTTCCTGATTTTTGTGTTTGTGGTCTATTAGTAAGGACAAGAGTTCTTGAAGAATGAAGATAGTACATTATATAATTTATGGAGAGGAAACTTGGTTTGGATCCGAAAGATTACCAAGTTATTGCCATGCACGAGGACATGGAAAGTTCTTCATATAATCTAGTAATTTTCAAAAAGAAATTAAGATGAGTGTTGCGGTATTAAAATTTGGTGGAAACTGAAAAATAGAAAGAAATAAGAAAACAAGAAGAAAAATAAGCAATAGAGAAATTCAAAAATTGCAACTAGTATGTTACAGTTTTTGGTTATCCATTGAATGTGCATGAATCATCTCACGCATATTTCATGGCCTTTTAATAGAAGAAATCCAATAACTAAGAAATGTACAACTGTTAACCACCAAGCAAGTTGTCTAAAATAGGTGGAAGAGCATTGTAAATATAGGTCATTGTGTGTAGAGAACCAAGTCTAAAGGCTCTACCTATAGATCAAAACCTATAATATCACAGTTTATAATACTATTCCCCCAACTCTTTCCCAAGTATTTCTCCACTTTTATGAAACCAAATAATTAGCCTTTTATCCAGACTAGCAAAATTTATAGACCATACGTTGGATGCAACTCTCTTCAGCAAAGCTCAAAAAATTGGTTAGAAACCTTAGGCATAGCTTAGAAAATTGTTAAAAGAGAATGAGAGGATGTGCTTTACTTCTCTTTATTTTTAGTTAAAACCACGAACACTGTGAAACAAATTCAATCAATCTTTGGTGGAAAATTTAAAAATTAAATGGCCAATAGGCCATACAAAGGCTAAGATTGGCCGTATAGGTTATAGAGATTAAGTCGAAGGCCAAATTGTTTTCTTGGCATTTTTCTATTAATATTTATCATCGTTAAATATCCTGGTTTTTATGACAAAGTTCGTGATCGGTCAATAAGGACAAGAGTCTATGAAAAATGATGATAACACATTATATAACCTTTAAAGAATAATCCTTATTTGGATCCAAAAGATTACCAATAATACATAAAGAGACATGAAGTTCTTTATATAATATATTATTTTTCAAAAAGAAATTAAATGGTATTAAAACTTGGTGAAAACTAAAAAATGTAAAGGAATAAGAAAAAAATCGAGAAAAATAAGCAATAGAGAAATTCATAAAAATCGAGTAGTGTGTAATAGTTTTTGGTTTTGGACTGAATGTGCATGAACCATCCTACACGTGTTTCATGTCCTTTCAATAGAAGAAATTCAGTGATTGAGAAATGTACGGCTGTAAATCACCATCCAAGTTGTTTAAAATCGGTGGAAAGGCCTATAAATATATGTCTCGTTTTCTAATTTGTGTGTAGAGAAATTAAGTCTAAAGGCTCTACCTATGTATCAGAACCTGTGATATCACTTTTTATAATATTATTTTCTTAGCTACTTCCTAATCATTTCACCCCTTTTATAAAACCTAATCAACAGACTTTTATCCAGACTAACAAAACTTTTACACCATTCGTTGGATACAACTCTTTTAGGCAGAGCTTAAAAATTTAATTAGAAACTTTAGGCAGAGCTTAGAAAATGGTTAAGAGGAAATGAGAGAATGTGCTTTGTTTCTCTTTATTTTTAGTTAAAACGTAGCCTTTGATTGATCATAAACATGGTGAGACAAATTCTATCAATCTTTGGTGGGGAAATTTGAAAATAAAACAGCCAACAGGCCATACAAAGGCCAAGACAGGCCGAATAAGTTGTAGAGATCAGGCCTAAGGCCAAATTCTTCTTTAAGCATTTTCTTATTAATATTTATCATAGTTCAATATCCTGATTTATATGACAAGGTTCACGGTTTGTCGGTGAGGACAAGAGTCGATAAAGAATGATGATCCAAAAGATTACCAAATTATTGCAATACAAGAGGACATAGGAAGTTCTTTATATAATATATTATTTTTCGAAAAGAAATTAAGATAAGTGTTGTGGTATTAAAACTTGGTGAAAATTGGAAAATGGAATGGATTAAGAAAATAAAAGAAAAAGAAGCAATAGAGAAATTCATAAACTACAAGTAGTACGTAAAAGTTTTTGGTTCTGGATCCAACGCGTATTTCGTGGCCTTTCAACAAAAGATATTCATGTCTCATTTTCTAATTATGTGTAGAGACACTAAATCTAAAGGCTCTACCTATATATCAAAACCTATAATATCATTTTTTATAATATTATTCTTTTAGCTCATTCCCAATCATTTCACAGCTTTTATGCAAGTCTCTTAGGTAGAGCTCAAAAATCGGTTGGAAACTTTAGGAAAAACTTAGAAAATGGTTAAAGGGGAATGAGAGGATGTGCATTGCTTCCCTTTAATTTTAGTTAAAATCAATTTTTGGTGGGAAATTTTGAAAATGAAATAGCTATCAGGTCCTACAAAGGCCAAGACAGGCCAAATAGATTATAGAGATCAGGTCAAAGGCCAAACTGTTTTGTTGGCATTTTTCTATTAATATTTATCATTACTCAATATCCTGATTTTTAGGACAAAGTATAAGGACAAGAGTATGTAAATAATGATGATAACACATTATATAACTTTTGGAGAAGAATTATTATTTGGATCCAAAAGATGACCAAGCTATTGCAATACATGAGGCATGGAAAATTCTTTATATAATCTATTATTTTTCAAAAAGAAATTAAGATAAGTGTCACGGTATTAAAACTTAGTGAAAACTGGAAAGTGGAAAAGAATAAGAAAAAAAACGAGCAAAAAAAGTAACAGAGAAATTCATACTAATCGAATGGCGTAACAGTTTTTTGTTTTGGACCGAATGTGCATAAACCATCCCACACGTATTTCATGGCATTTCAATAGAAGAAATTCAATGATTGAGAAATATACAGTCATAAATCACTATGCAAATGCAAGTTGTCTAAAATCAGTGAAAATGCCTATAAATCGGTGTACGTGTGCTCAAAGTTGTGATTGTGAGATAGCTCATAATCGTATCTCATCAACCGGATAACCGTGATCTCCAACTCTGATTTCATTCTATTATGATTGCGGTACAAGATGAGCCCACGAGCGGAAATACTGTGATCATTGATCATCTATTCACCTATCAAAATTAAGATACGCTTGTACCGCACTTTCATGCGATAGATAATTCAATCCAATTGGATTTATAGATAAGACCGATCGTACAGAAAACAATAGGAAGGACCAACCCGGGACTCAAGGCAGAGGTGATGCGATCTAATTCATCAGTAATCCAGAAATTACTAATTGAAAAAGCAACTCCCGAGTCCTGAACTATATATGCAAGTAAACATGCGACGGCCACGATTCCTTGCATGCACTCTACATGCAGACTGTTTATCCTACGTGTTCCACGTAGGTTGAGCTTAAGGACATGTCCACGAGGTATATTTAGGCCTAGTCTCCCCACAACTTAGAGCCTACTGTGCACTCATTTGACCTTTTTAACCCAAAACGCCTAGAACTCTTATAACGATAGAAATGTGGACACACACATCTGCATATAGTTTTTTCATTACCTTTTGAAATTCGGATGTTATTTAAATTTCGCCGGGAATGGAAAAAGATAGCCTTTGCCTATGCTGAAATGGAAATGAACAAGCTCTTAAGTTTTTGGAGATATTTCTTGAGGGATTGCAACTCTTGTTAGATAATTCGCATAAAAAGCGGCTTGCTCTGGAAGAAGCTGAGAATATTCGCAAGTTCAGTCACGTAATAACGAAATGCAAGAACGTTTCTACATTTACAGCACATGTTACCTGAGTCTCTGGAGCACCAAAGCCCTGTTCTGGTGAAAGAGTCCTTTCAAGTTTGGACCCAGATCAAGAGCCACCATTCCTGGAGTACCTAGTAGCAACCGAATTCTACCGGCACATGAAGATACATACGATAACGCATACCCTCGTATTGCTGCACAAACAATGTAAATTAATTTACACAGTCGTCATGTGACCCATAAAACAGAGTTGGTGCACTGAGAAATCAAAAAAGCGAGATTTCCGTCACAAGACATCATTAATTATCTCGAAAGCCAAAAGTATGGACCATTTAATTAGAAAACATAATGTACAAGGTGCATAAAAAGGATCGTTTTCGGTGAGAAAAATTTTGGAACTTAGTCAATATGGCAAATTAAACAGAGAAATCTACTCTGTCTTATACAAAAGATTCAAGCAGAGAATCCAACCTGCAATGTACTTGCGCACTAAGCAGCACAAGCGGTCCATTCCATCTAATAGTGGGATCACTTGGATCCTGCAACATCATCCATAGCGCTCAAAATTAAGCCAGCCGGGTAAAACCTGCGAAAGAAAGCCGCTCTTGACTGATGCAACGAGGCATAGGTCAATATAAGAGTAAAGACAACTTACTATTTCTACTGGCAACAGAGTGCTTTTCGATTTTGAGGATACAATCCCTACATGCTGGAAGTACCAAAGAACCTCAGATTGAGCTAAAGCCAAGTCAGAAAACACCATCTGCGGGAAAGAACCAACAGACCAAGAAGGATAAGGTGAGCACCAATATTGCCCATATGATGAGAATCAGAGCTAACCTCGTTCATTTTAGTTAGCACTCCAAAAAATGGCAACAGGAACAAACAAACAGAGAGTAAAGCATGGCTAATCATAAGCCATATGATGTTCTTCCAAAAATTAGACAACCTATATTTCGCATTGAATATTACGATAACCCTCGGTTTTGTTTGCTTGCGGGGACGCCCTTGTTTCTCTAAAATTACTCGACACAACTTTCAATCATTGTTCCATTGAAAAATATAACAATCCTGATGTTATCTTGCATCATCCTCTTCTTGGTCCTAATGGGCTGAGATTGATGATGTATAGTCCACGTTGAACGATTATTCGACGATGAAAAGTCTAGACTAAAGAAATGATTTTAATATCACTCAGGCCACTAGAAATAAAATTTAGGCCATCTCAGAATTTTGAAATCTAGTCGTCCAGCAGTGACTGACAAAATAAGGGACGCCAGAGTCATTTCTATCATGATAAGAGGCCCAAAGCCATGATGTATCAAAAGGAACCCAAAATTTTTACCTCTATGTTTGGCGCCAATAAACTAGGCTGATCAGTGAAAAACATCACCATTTTCCAATCTCTTGTTTTAAAAGTGTTCTTCTTTCATGGCGAATAGCATCACAAGAGAATAGTGCATGCTCATGCACTTCAATGCGGCAGTAGAAAATGTACAACCATCAGTTCAAATATCAGCGATGCACCGAAAATGACATGGTAGCACTTAGAAGGCTAAAAACAGAGAGTCCTCAATGATCCTGGCCCTCTGAATGTTTCAGAAAGTGACCCGATTAAACCTGTATGGAAGAGGAACATCTGCCTACTCGTACATCGTCCCACAGCCTTACCTCAAAATATCCACACCGAACAGGAGCGTCCGAGGGTACGGCTGTACATGGTAAGCTATGAGATGAACCTTCAAAATATGGTATAAACGTATCACTTACAGATTTTGCATCCGGCCGTAGGGGATCAACAATACTGATCACTCCTCACCATTCCGAAATGGGCAAGAGCAGCTCGTCATTTTCTGAGGTCCGTGTTTCAAGACATTGAGAATTAGCAAAGTACACTAAATCCGCACAAAAGAAGAAAATCAGGCATGCAAAATGCGTCTTTTCACGTTCCAAGAGCCCGAGTCATGACATGATAAGTCCCTTGAGCGTGCGCGTTCAGTGAAATCTGTTTTTAGGAATAGGGTGAAGCAAGCAATTATGGTCAATCTAGGAGAATGTCCAGCAAAACAGGCAAGGACCAAGCAGTAGCATGTTGACAGTGAACTTCTTGGGCGATTTTTGCTTCAGAACTGAGAAAATCATTTATCGGTTTATATGGCTTTCCTCCTTCCACGCGTGACGTTGTTGCTAATTAGAGTAGGAGCTGAACGGTAGCTGATCATTTTCTCAACTTGCTTCGCGACGCTATACTCTAGCTTTTGCCATCTTCTTCGATTCTAGTATCCTTGGAAAGACATGCAATTGGTAATCCTCACGCAATAGCAGGTACTGCTGTTTTTCGAGGGTAAGTTCAAAATCAAAAGAGAGAAAAGAAGAATGCATCTCCATGATTGCCAATCGGACTCGCAAGAGAAATTGAAGAAAAGAATAACAATGAAATCAGGAAGGCACGATGCGTCAGCACAAAACACAGTAACAACATCAACATGTAAAATCAAACCAAAACCGATCTCATCGAAAACAAATCACAGGTGGATCGACATAAAATGGAACTCTTCCAACAATTGCAAAGTCGAATCAGCGGAAAACACTACCAGTTATACAATGATCGATCAAGTAAACCAACGAGTGACTCAACTCGAGCTCCAAGGACTGCACAGATGGGACTCAGAAAATGGCAGATACTAGAGCCTAATCAATGAACAAAAGCTAGACTTGCTGCAAATTTGTTGCGTTGGTAATTGTAGAAATGGACGTCATATAGTTTCCTGGCTAGTGGCACAGTTCATCTTCAATAATACACATAGGAATTTGGTTTTGTTAACCTAAATTTTTTTTTCCTTCTATTGCTCGATTGCTTCTTACTGTGTCTGTCCCTTGTGAATCCCTGTTCGGACATCGTGCCTGGGCGTGGACCTCTCGGTTTTGGTTCCCCGTCTTTGTGCCTGTCCTGTCTTTGGAACCGGCGGTCTGCCTGAGGCCGTTCGGTTGATATGTTTGGGATTTGGGCTGCTGTGCTTTTGTTGGCACTGCTTGTTTTGGGGTTGCTGATCCTTTTTTTATTTGGGGTCCCGTTTTGATTGACACGTCACTGAGGTCAAACCGGGAGATCCTGGAGGCTGTTGTTGGTAGCATGCACTCTGGTGATGGAATAGAAAGAGATGCCTGGTTAAAACAGAGTGTGAATAAAGACGCTTTGATTGGATTCTGTGTTCAGGCGGGTCAAGCCCTAGCTTTTGATCGGCTACTTGCTGAAGTAGCCAGAACCGTGCTCGAAGAAGGTGCACTGCTTATATACTCGTTACTTGGTGGGATAGCTAAACATATACCCGATGAAATACCAGAAAAGAAAGAAATTAGAACTGGTAAGAGGGGTGGCAAACAGTATGGGCGTTGGTGCTTATCAGGATTCTGAGGGGGTAAGGTCCATTATGGAAGAAGTCGATGGTGCAAATGATGGTTCATGGAGCTTGTTGCCACACTAGTTCGCCAGCTTCATGACATCCAGTGTCTGCCTTGAATATCGAGACTGGCGGCTTCAACAACAACGTTCATTGCTCGACCAGGTTGATTTCTACATCTACAAAACTAATCCAGTGTTAATTCATTGGACTAGCGTTATGCTTAACAAACACCTGACTTGTTTGTGCATTATTGTCTCTGCTGAGGAGGACTTGGCCCTAGCAGTTACCCATATGACAGTTATTTCAGCCAAATCTCTTCCGCGCTGTCGTCCAGATTGTTATCTAGAAATTAAACTGACAAACCGAACTGTGATACAATTTGGTTTGAAAGTTTTTCCTTGTAAGAAAAAAGTAAACCGGTCTAATAGAGGAGTAGAGCATAATTTTGTCTGAGACTTTGGACGGACTGTATACGAATCAAACATCATGCCGGTGTTTTGAGGTGTCTCGCGCGGTTAATTCTTATAGCCGGTGAATGCATGGACTGTGTAGTGTTTTGAGGTTTCACCAAAAATATTTTTCTTTATTATGGAGTTTTCTGTGAGACAAACGCACAATTACTTTAATTCGGAACTTATTGGTCACTTTTGCCCTTGTTTCGGCATCACTTGCATGCAAACTCGAATCCAATGGGCTTTGGATTGCAAAAAATTAAACAACAATAAGTTGGAATGTCTGGTTTTGATGAGAATCTGAATCTCAACTATCAGCCACGCCGCCCTCAGCAAACCAATCCCAAATTGAAATTGTATTTAATGTAATCCTTTCCAAATGGAAGCAAATTGATGTCTTTCGTACGAAAATTATAACACAAATGGTCATGGGTTCAAATGATCATAGAAGGAGATTTTTTGTCCAAAAAAAAGGGGGCAAAATAATTCCACGTGTCAGCTAATTTTACTTAGTTTAGACACGTCACTTGTAATCTCTATTTGATTTGCCCAATCATATAGATATAAGACAACGACATCTTAGGAACACTTGGAAATTGGAAAATGCTTGCGAGTGGAAGGTCTATCTTAGCACCGCTGCATCAAATGTCTTATGTAAATTGAATCAACCGACCTAAATTATATTTTTTACGTTCAGAGATTCGTAGTCGTGCAGTTTATTCCAAGTTAATCTGTATTTTACTCAATTAATTTTCCTCTATTGACTCTATAGCGATAAATTGATTATGATATGATGATGCCGCATCCTTACAAGCCGCCCTTAATTAGAGCACTTAACTAATCCCTCTTGACCTTTTGACAGCGACTTATCACAAGAAATCATAATTAATTATCGGACATGTACCTAATTATATTCCATTATGAGAAGTCACTTAGCTTTGCTGCGAATATTCTTCTTGCTAATAAAATCAAAGAAACCCACAATATTTTAAATCTATCTGCTCCCCCACTGTTACGTGCAAACAATATACTTTTAAATCTCCAAATTCAAATTTATGCTCACATCTCGCCGTACTTATGAGATCAATAACGTATCCAAACGATCATTTTTTATAGAAATTATTTTTTTTACCAAGTAAATAGAGCTTTAAAGGAAAAAAGAAAGAAAGCAAAAAATAAGGCTACGCTTCCGACCAAACACAGAAAATGGGGTCAAAATTTCAAATACCGAGACAACACCAGAATTGAGTTGAGTGAATTCCTTGGGTTTACGTGGTCTGGGCCACACGAATTGGACTGCAGAGCTGGGCTGGACCCCTTTTTTCTTTCTCTTCTTTCATTTATTCCTTAATTTGTTTATTATTATTATTATTATGATTCTTGTCCCCTTTTTACCATCATTTATTTTTATATTTTACAAGAAAGAGTGTATGCTCGGCTTGTTGGCAAAAAATTAAGGTGTCAACATGTTCAATGTACAGGGACCATGTATCAAAAGTCCATGGACCACATAGAACAAATTACAAGTTCAAGGATCACATTGAACATTACATTAAAGTTGAGGGGCTACATTGAACAAATTAAAAGTACATTGACCAAATTGCACATTGAGCCAAAATTTAGGGACTGTTTGTGTCATTTTCTCTTTTTTAATCTCATTACCACTTATCTTCCTATACTTTTTAAAAATACTAATTATCATTCTCCAACTAAGGGACTGTATGATCTTCAGCATTTTCAGGATCCACCCACTCGAGCAATCTGTTGAAGGCCAAAAAAAACAAGTTTAGTTCCAATTATCGAGCAGCAATGACCGCAGCAAGATTTAGCCTTTGTCTTTTCAATGAAGAAGAGATCATGAGAGGGAGTGGAGAGGAAAACAAGGACATAGATTGCTTGCTTGACATTTTGCCGAAACGCAGCATAACTCGTAGTTGACCGGTCCAGAAGCTTAATCAGTTTGCCACTAACGTTGAGCTAGGGTCAGGTGAACGCAATGCTCATCAGTGGCGAGAAAGAAAACATACCTACAACCTTTTGGTGATGCGCAGACGACACCATCTCCTTGTAGGTGAACAGCGATTCTATAAGGCAAGTCGGAACTGGTGCAGAGCTCAGCAACCTGAAGTACACAGGATCCAGCCATTGTAAAGACATGAAAATGCAAATGAATCCCGAGCATTGGACTGGACCGGCACGGCACAGTGCCTCCATCCATCCATCCATCCATTACAAAGTCGATATCAAAGCGAAGCAAACGGGTAGGTCCAACAACGTATGACTCAGAACCAATCGCTGGCTAAAACACATAACAATTCCGATATCTATCTCGTAAGAGCATGAGGAAAAAAAGGCACCTTCAAATTATTTATTTATTTATTATAGACCAACCCTGGCCCTAACGTGATTCCAATGAACCTCGAAATTGAGAACTCAACATACCAAGACAGCGTAAGCGTTTTAATCAATGTGCCGACACAGCGAATCACACAGACGGAGGGGAGGGAGGATGGTATCAGGATCTTACGGGCCGCTGGGAGAGAGAACCGGAGCCGAAGTCGAACTCGGCGATGAGGACACCGTTGGGGATGCCGCAGCGGCCCTCGCTGCCGCCGCCGCCGGCGAGGACGAGGTAACCGCGATCGTCGGCGGCGACCGCATCGTCAGGGCGCTCGCCGCCTTTGAGACGAGACCGAATGCCATGGAGGGGAACCCAAGCGGCTCCGAACAGAGGCACGCCGTACCTGTGGTAATTCTTGCTCTTCTCCGCCATGGCGGATCGCTGTGTGAGAGAGAGAGTGTGTGCTGAGAAAGGATGCTCTTTTGACCTGAAATCGAATGCGCTTTGGCGCACTTTCTAGTTTCTAATCAGGTCCTTAAATCCCACGGATTCTGAGTGATTTTGAGGGATTTGTTAATATTTAATTTAGATATTTCTTCGAATCCTTTCTCTTATTTCCTTTCCTAATTATCTAAACCCTATTCCTTTTTCATTCTTAATTTATTCCATTCAAACTGAGCATATGAATCTATGTTGTATGGATATAGATTCTGTAATCCGTATTATTTCCTATTGATTTATAACGTTTTAATTTTCATGTCGAATAATTAAGTTACGAACAAAAAGTATTGATCCGTGTCGATACCCATAAATTAAGGATGTCAAATCATATCGTGCTCGTGTACGGATTTTCTCTCCGCGATTTATGTTTTATTTCGTATCATGCAAACTAATCTCACCCACCATTGTCGGCCCTAGGATTGGGCCGTAGCTTTTTTCCACGTTTAATTTTCATGAATTTACAGCAAATTTCATTTATTTTGACCAAAGCCTAGCTAATCAATTTTTTTTCCCCTAATCACCGCTTTACGTGCTCCTATGCATATAATCACTATTTCTTTACACATTAGTTAATCATGAACAATGGGGCCCTACGTACAGATGGATATGTATGTATATTCTAGACTTCCAAAGCACCTCAACTCTTCCCTATGGCATTATTTATGTTCGTGTTACAAGTCATGGATCAAATAGGTACACCGGCACGACAAACACATGTGAACATTGAAGACCTTACTTCAAACTCGATTCAATCTTCTCGGCTTTTCATCATTTTGTCATTCTGGAGCGGTGAAAAAGTAGTCGCTCGCACCGCGATAAAGTATGATAACAGTGGAAAGCACGGAACAAGAGTAAGTAGAAATAATATCTTCCCCGGCACTGCACGGTCCATGCATTCACCGGCTCCAAGAATTAACCTCGCGAGACACCTCAAAACACCGGTATGATGTTTGATTCGCATACAGTCCGTCCATAGTCTCAGACAAAATTATGCTCTACTCCTTTATTGGACCGGTTTAATTTTTTCTTACAAGGAAAAACTTTCAAACCAAATTGTATCACAGTTCGGTTTGTCAGTTTAATTTCTAGATAACAATCCGGACGACAGCATGGAAGAGATTTTGGCTGAAATAACTGTCATACGGGTAACTGCTAGGGCCAAGTCCTCCTCAGCAGAGACAATAATGCACAAACAAGTCAGGTGTTTGTTAAGCATAACGCTAGTCCAATGAATTAACACTAGATTAGTTTTGTAGATGTAGAAATCAACCTGGTCGAGCAATGAACGTTGTTGTTGAAACCGCCAGTCTCGATATTCAAGGCAGACACTGGATGTCATGAAGCTGGCGAACTAGTGTGGCAACAAGCTCCATCAACCATCATTTGCAGTTTGCACCATCGACTTCTTCCATAATGGACCTTACCCCCACAGAATCATGATCAGCACCAACGCCCATACTGTTTGCCACCCTTCGTACCAGTTCTGATTTCTTTCTTTTCTGGTATTTCATCGGGTATATGTTTAACTATCCCCCCAAGTAACGAGTATATAAGCAGTGCACCTTCTTCGAGCACGGTTCTGGCTACTTCAGCAAGTAGCCGATCAAAAGCTAGGGCTTGACCCGCCCGAACACAGAATCCAATCAAAGCGTCCTTATTTACAATCTGTTTCAAACGGGCATCTCTTTCTATTCGATCACCAGAGTGCATGCTACCAACAACAGCCTCCAGGATCTCATGGTTTGACCTCGGTGATGTGTCAATGCAATTTAACAGCGTCGCAGTGTGTTCCTTCATCATCCTGTCTATGCGGTCAACACATTGCCTCCAAATTTGCGAACAAATGCTCGTAGTTTGATTGGATCAGTGACTGGCTCGGCAAAATGTCCTCCAACAGGTCTAGTGCTCTTGAAGCAATTATGAATTGGAGCAACCAGGATTCCAGCACCAGATATATCCTCAAACAATATTCTCGATATACCAGTCCCATACGGCCTCAGTTGCAGATCCTGTATGTTGCTCCGCTGGTTTCTCAAATGAGTGCAGAGGAGAAACAGGTCCAGCAAAGACTCCTGTGAGTAGAACTTTTCAAATACCCTGAGTGAGGTTCATGCTGGTGTGCTGCTCTGCTAGGCGGACTATGCTGACATGTCTTCGAAGCAGGGATTTCATGATGGCAGGACGATTTGGATCATTGTCAGTTTTCTGTAGAGAAAGCAGTGGCCTCCTGAAGTTTCCGAGGATGCTCATGTACTGCACATGTAAGTAAATTGAGGTTAACAAAACCAAATTCCTATGTCTGTAGTCGCATTTAAGATTGAACTGTTGCCACTGAGCTCATGGAAACTATATGGCTATCCATTTTCTACAATTTGACAAACTGCAACAAATTTGCAGCAGTAACGTATCAGGAGCACTCAGAATACTTATCCAACTATAGACAAGGACCACTGTTTAAGGGTTGAATTAACTTGCGAAGGGAGTTACTGGATATGTTCCCCATGATAGAATAAGCATGATGTGCATGCTGAGATACAGTCAAAGCACACGAAAAACTTACCGCAAGGCAGCACCACAGCTTATCGTACGGTATTGTGCTTTCTGTGATTGCAAACTCCTACTGACAAGTCAACCATTGCATTTTCTAGATTTTGTTGGAGCAAAAAGAGAAAGAAGAGGAGCGTTGTGAGGGAGCATAAGGCGATCAAGATTAATTGCTCCTAAGGGAGGAAGTTGGTATGCCTCGCCTCTCTTGGAACAAATACACGGTTTAGAACACAAATTGGTTCCAAATCATTCAAGACTGAGCATAAATTGGTCAGCCTCTGCATTGCAGCTTCTTACCTGTAGACGAGACAACAGAAAATACCATATTGTACTATCGGCACCTTCTTCTTTTGAATGAATAAAGAAATATGAACAAATTAGAAGGAAAGAAAAAGGCCAGTCTTAGAGAAATTCCTTACATTTCAATTGAATTAGTGTTCTCAGGATAGCTTTCGCGCCCTGGCAAACGAAAACCTATAGGTCCTTTTGGAGATTTTTCTGATGGGACAGCAACTCTTGTTACATAATTCACATAAATAGCAGTTTGTAGCTGAGAATATTTGCAAGTTCAGTCACGTAATAATGAAAGGCAGGAATGTTTCTACATGTACAGCACATGGTACCTGAGTCTCTAGAGCACCAAAGCCCCCTCCTGTATCAAGAATAGTTAATTAATCCCTCCAATCCTCCCATAATTGATTCTATGAGGGATTCAACTTAAAGAACTGCATCTCCACCAATTTTAGTTACCTGTCAGAGAAGAGAGTAATGTTGCAATTATCCTTTTTCTTCATTTTTGCAAATTTTTCTCCTCCAACAACTTTAAATCATGAGATACCAATTGAAAGTCATATTTGAAGAGCAATAAAAACTGATCTTGTACTCGTCATCTAAGAGAAAATACTCGGATAACAAATCTTTCTAAAAACAGAGTAAACATGCTAAAAAACAGAGAAGATCCTTCCACGCATAATTTCTCTAAAATAAGCATTCACCAGTGATTCTATATCGCAATGCCATGCCTCTTTTATTCGAGCTTGCAGGCTAATAAGAAAGAGATAAAAGACCGAAGTCAATTATGATCTCTGTGGTTAGATTATGTCAAGGGTTACCTCTTCTGCGACAATTGGAGAAGCACATTCTGGGAAGCTGCTAGCAACTCCCAGCCATGCACAACAATGCTGAGGACGTCCTTCCGGTCCAAACATAGTTTTTCTAAATACCTTTTCCAATAATAACACGATTTTAAATCACAACTGCATAAAATTTACATTATTAAGGAGTCAAAGGTCAGAGAAAGCTGAACTCCCCGCGGTAAGGAGGGAATGACACGGTAGCACTTAGAAGGTTAAAAACAGAGAGTCCTCAATGATCCTGGCCCTCTGAATGTTTCAGAAAGTGACCCGATTAAACCTGTATGGAAGAGGAACATCTGCCTACTCGTACATCGTCCCACAGCCTTACCCCAAAATATCCACACCGAACGGGAGCGTCCGAGGGTATGGTTGTACATGGTAAGCTATGAGATGAACCATCGAAATATGGTATAAACGTATCACTTACAGATTCTGCATCCGGCCGTAGGGGATCAACAATACTGATCACTCCTCACCATTCCGAAATGGGCAAGAGCAGCTCGTCATTTTCTGAGGTCCGTGTTTCAAGACATTGAGAATTAGCAAAGTACACTAAATTCGCGCAAAAGAAGAAAATCAGGCATGCAAAATGCATCTTTTCACGTTCCAAGAGCACGAGTCATGACATGATAAGTCCCTCGAGCGTGTGCGTTCAGTGAAATCTGTTTTTAGGAATAGGGTGAAGCAATTAATTATGGTCAATCTAGGAGAATGTCCAGCAAAACAGGCAAGGACCCAGCAGTAGCATGTTGGCAGTGAACTTCTTGCGCGATTTTTACGTCAGAACTGAGAAAATCATTTATCGGTTTATATGGCTTTCCTCCTTCCACGCGTGACGTTATGGCTAATTAGAGTAGGAGCTGAACGGTAGCCGATCATTTTCTCAACCTGCTTCGCGATGCCATACTCCGGCTTTTACCATCTTCTTCGATTCTAGTATCCTTGGAAAGACATGCAATTGGTAATCCTCACGCAATAGCAGGTACTGCAGTTTTTCGAGGGTAAGCTCAAAATCAAAAGAGAGAAAAGAAGAATGCATCTCCAGGATTGACATAGCGTTCAGCGAATAATTCAAGCAAAACCTTGCTTAGAGAGAAAAATCTCGAAATTCAATATTGATAATAATAATCTTATCTCTTCAAAACAAACCATAAACAGCCTTTTATAGGGGTCAAACCTAATTATAATAGGAAACCTAATCATAATAGGAAAGTTACCTAATCTGAATTGGAAACCTAATTATAATAGGAAATCTAATCATAATAGGAAAGTTAATAAGCATCAAATAGCAAAATTACAAAAACGACCTTTAAAATTAACTCATAAAAAAATACTAAAATAATAGAAAAAAACCATCTAATCGCATAACCGTTTCGCTTTCCGTTTGGATTTCTGTTTGTCCATTCGGTCCAGAAACGCACCACTAACAAATTCTGCATCATTCTCCTCCACTTGAAAAGAACTCGTTCTCGAGTTAAAATCAGAATCTGGATATAATGGCTCTGAACGGTGACAAAATCAGCACATTAAAAGTGTTGGATATGCCCATGCTATGTGGAAAGTAATAATATAAGCATTATCGTTGATCTTCTTGCTGATAGTATAAGGCCCATACTTCTTTTGCTGCAATTTGATATAAGATCCAACTGGTAATCGCTCTTTACGAAGAAAAATCATGACCTGATCACCTACCGCAAACACCTGCTTCCGCCTGTGCTTATCTGCTGCAGTTTTATACTTCTGATTAGCTTCCTCCAGCTTCTGTTTGACTTCATGATGCACCTCCACAATCTGTTTAGCCATATGATCCGCTGTTACACTTTTATCCGCTTGCTTAGGCAACTGTACCAAATCCAGAGTATGCTGAAGCGCCTTTGTATAAACAACAGAAAATGGCGACCTGCCAATAGAACTATGAACTGCATTATTATAAGCAAACTCTACTTGTGATAAAGCAACGTCCCATTGCTTCGGCTTATCTCCACAAATGCTTCGAATCAAGTTTCCCAGAGTTCTATTAACCACCTCTGTTTGCCCATCAGTCTGCGGGTGAGCTGTGCTACTGAAATTCAAAGATGAATCAAACAACTTCCACAAAGTCCGCCAAAAATGCCCCAGAAATTTGCTATCCCTATCTGAGGTAATAGACTTGGGCACACCATGCAAACGAACCACTTCCTTAAAGAATAATCTGGCCACACTTACTGCATCAGAAGTCTTCCTATAAGGAATGAAGTGCGCCATCTTGGAAAATCTGTCAACCACAACGAAAATAGAATCCACGCCTCTTTGTGTCCGTGTTAAACCAAGCACAAAATTCATGGACACATCTTCCCATATATTATTAGGAACAGGTAAAGGCATATACAGACCTGTATTCTTAGATTGACCCTTAGCAGTCTGGCAAACATAACACTTTTGTACTACCTACTGACATCCCTACGCAACTGGGGCCAGTAAAATCGCTCCCAGACTGCAGCAATAGTTTTATCTCGACCTAGATGTGCAGCTAATCCACCATCATGTAAATCGCGAATTACCTTCTCTCGTAATGATGTTCGAGGAAGGCAAAGCTGATTGCCACGCATCAGATAACCATCCCGCACATAAAATTCTTGTACAGTTGACAAGAAACATATGACTCCCAAATTTTTCCAAAGTCATCATCATCGCATAATGGTCTTTGTTGCTTGAACCCTAGAATTTCCTGGCTCAACGTAATCAACAAGCCAGCTCTCCTACTCAATGCATCTACTACAACATTATGCACACCTGACTTATGCTGTAATCTGAAAGGAAATTTTTGCAAAAATTGACACCATCGCGTATGCATATCTTTACTAATCCTCTTCTGACTATTTAGATACTTTAAAGCTTCATGATCAGAATAAAGGATGAATTCTTTCCCAATTAAATAATGCTCTCAGGTCTTCAAAGCCCTTACGACAGAATAGAATTCTTTATCATAAGTGCTCCACTTCTGCCTTGCGTCACTGAGCTTCTCACTAAAATAGCAAACTGGTTTGCGCTCTTGAGATAAAACAGCTCCTATACCCACTCCACTAGCATCACAGTGCACTTCGAACAGTTTATCAAAATCAGGTAAAGCAAGAACAGGTGCAGTACATAACTTCTCTTGATTCATAAGTCTCATGAAAGTGCTTGGAGCATTGGAAAGTCCAAAAGGCATCACCAACCATTCGTACAACCCCTCCTTTATTTTGAAAGCTGTCTTCCACTCATCTCCAGGCCGAATCCGAATCTGATGGTATCCATTCTTCAAATCCAGCTTCGAAAACCACTTAACACCGTGCAACCTATCCAGCATGTCATCCAATCTCGGAATTGGAAACTTGTAACCCACGGTTATCTTATTAATGGCCCTGCTATCTACACACATCCGCCAACTCCCATCTTTCTTAGGAGTCAACAAGGCCGGAACAACACATGGGCTCATGCTATTCTGAATGTGTCCCTTTCGCAACAACTGCTCCACCTTCTCTTTTAGAATTTCGCTCTCTTTTGGACTCATCCTGTAGTACGGTAAATTTGGCAGACTAGCACCAGGAATTAAACCTATATGGTGCTGAATATCACGCATAGGCGGCAACCCATCCGGAATCTCTTCAGGCATCAGTTCACTAAATTCCTTCAATAAAGGCCCGACTGCTTCAGGCTGCTCCTCCACCTGTAATTCAGCCTCAGTCTCAATTGTTTGTTTCACGACCAGCACATGAATCTATCGAGTTTCCTTAACCTCAGCTTCAAATTTCCTCGTAAGGGTAAGGAAATTATTTTCAGCAGATTGTTTTCCTTTGTTCTTTAATGGCAGCAACGTATACTTCACTCCATCCTTCACAAGGTTATACTGATTGCTTCTTCCCGAATGCTAAGCATCTACATCAAATTGCCACGGTCTCCCAAATAACACATGACATACATCCATGTCTACTACATCACAATACAGCTCATCATGATATTTACCGATGGAGAATGGAATTTTGCATCGCTCAGTCACCTGAATGCTTTCCGCTCCAGATTTAATCCATCATAACGTATAGGGATTAGGATGCTTCTCCATGGGTTTTCCCAACTTCTTCATTGCCTCATTCCCAATGATATTTTCCATGCTTCCACTATCAATAACCACAACAAAGATCTTTCCCAGAATGGTGCACCTGGTTCGGAATAACTGATGACGCTGCGAATCATCTTCTTGTTTTGGGGCTAACATCATCCTGCGTACCACACAGTTTACTTGCTCCTCTTCTTCATCTTCAAAATCATCGTCCTCACCATCCGGCGCACAGCAATATCCATCTTCCTCCTCTTCTCTCGCTACTACATTTACGGTCTTTCTCTGAGAGCATTCATTAGATCGGTGCCCAGGCTGATTACACCCGTAACACTTTATCGCGGCTAGTTTAGTATAAGGGTTAGGATTCGCAGTTTTTTGTACTTGTGTTCCCTTATCCCTCGGCTTGTTCATAGGGCGCTTTTCTACCGCCTTATCTTCCTGATTTCGCCCCGCGTTAAAGCGATTATTGAAACTGCTCTTTTCTACCGAACTACTCGAACTGCTATCTCGATAATTTTCGTAGCCTTTTCTTCCCCTATCTTACTGTATCAATTCTGCCTTCATCGCCATATTCTTGGCTTCAGTTAAATTTCGCAGAAACTGCACTCCAATTTTATCTCGAATGAAGGGTTTCAAACCATCAAGATATCTGGCCACTTGCTGGCCCTCCGTCTCTGATAAATTATTCCGCTCCGCCAATCTCATAAATTCGGCCGTATACTCATGCACAGTCCGATTGCCCTGCTGGGAATGTTGGTATTATTGGAACATAATCTGTTCATAATCGGGTGGAAGGAATTCTTGCTTCAGCAGCCTCCTAATCCTAGTCCAAGTTCGAACTCTCTCTTTCCCTTCTCGCTCCCTCTTATTATGTAATCTCTCCCACCATGCAGACGCACCCCCTTTAATCTACAGGCCACTAATCGCACCCTTTTCTCACTAGGGGTCTCCATAAAATTGAAAAATATATCTATATCAGCAAGTCAATCCAGAAATTCTTTTATGCCCAAACTTCCATTAAAATAAGGATATTGACTTTCAATTTAAAGTCGTTACCTTCATGATCGTCGTAACGTCGTCGTCCATCTCTCCTATCATGCCTTCTCTGAAGTCCTCCCTGACGATTTCTGCCACCATAATCAGCACGTTCCTCATCAAAATTTTCAGTTTCTTCTTCTTCCGAACTCTATGAAAACAGAGGGTTATTCTGCCTGCGGACAAGAACATGCCTATCAACAGGATCACCGCGAGCAAGATCTGCACTCGAGCCTCTGTCGTTCCGCCAATTCCGGTTCACATCAACGCCGAGACCTTCGAATCGTTCTGTTAACTCGTCAAATCGTTCTTCGAAACAACGAAGACTTTGATCGAATCGTTGATCCAAGCGTTCTATTAAACGCTGCTTCAAACGTTGCAGCGCGTCGTCCCCAAGGGTTGGGGCTCCAGTCTCCTGAGCATCGTCACGAAGACCACCGCCAGTCGCCATAGGCTCTGATACCACCTGACGCAACGTTCAGCGAATAATTCAAGCAAAACCTTGCTTAGAGAGAAAAATCTCGAAATTCAATATTGATGATAATAATCTTATCTCTTCAAAACAAACCCTAAACACCCTTTTATAGGGGTTAAACCTAATTACAATAGAAAATCTAATCATAATAGAAAAGTTACCTAATCTGAATTAGAAACCTAATTATAATAGGAAATCTAATCATAATAGGAAAGTTAATAAGCATCAAATAGCAAAATTACAAAAACTGCCCTTAAAATTAACTCATAAAAAATACTAAAATAATAGAAAAAAATCATCTAATTGCATCACCGTTTCGCTTTCCGTTTGGACTTCTGTTTGTCCAATCGGTCCAGAAACGCACCACTAATAAATTCCGCATCAAGGATGGCCAATCGGACTCGCAAGAGAAATTGAGGAAAAGAATGACAATGGAATCAGGAAGGCACGACGCTTGAGTCGGCTCAATACATTCAATAAAAAGTTGGAAACAATTAGCATTGCCCTCTAGACAAAAGGAAAAGTTCATACGCAAAAACTCGAGCTAAAAGAGCACAGCTCTGCCCATATATCTTCAAGATAACTCTCAACTCCAACGTTGCACAAAACCAGTAGCAGAAAACACGATATCCCTCACTCTGTCCCCACCGCCATTGCATTAATACCAATTCCCGCTCAAACCCCCCATGATAAATTGAATAATCAAAACAAACAAAATTATTCCAAGATTAAAATTGTCAGAGGCGGGAATATTAAAGACATATGTTCCTCCAGTAACAGAATCGGTTACCCAACATTTCCTGCTTTCTCCATCAACCTTTTCCCCGTTTCTCCATCATCAGCTCTGCACATACACCTTCAAAGAGAAAAGACAGAAAGTTCCCGAGACAAGACATGAGGATGACATATGCACTCGCTGTCCTTCTACTCCTAGCTGCCCTCCTACTCCGAGTGCTCGCTCAGATTGCTCGCAGGTTGATGCATGCGGTAGCTGTCCTTCTACTGCTGGCTGTCCTTCCACTGTCAGTGGTTCTCCTGCTTGCTCGCCGGTTCTTCAGATTCAGATAAATTCCTCCCATGTTCGACGTGATCCTTACCTGCCGATACCCAACAGGTGAACAACCCCTGGCCCAGCGCCTCTTCAATGCCCTACATGATTCTGGGATCCGCATGTTCTGGGACCACCATACATACTCGGTAGTCGATTTTGGGTTCTATCTCCGCAACTGCAACGTCATACTCCCTGTGGTTTGCGTGGATACTTTCACTTCCCGCGCCTGCCTGAATGAGCTACGTCGGATGGTTGAGAACAGTCGATCCCACGAGGTAGCGGTATTGCCCATTCTCTGGGGAGGGGAGGACTTGTCCTCCAAAATCCCACACCTTGAAGATCCCCACCGGAGGCAAACCCTGCTGGAGGTTTCGCACTCCCCAGATTGTGTGGCAATAGACCCGGAGTTTTATGCGATGGATGAGTACGTACTTTGATCGTTATTCACCAAAATCCTATTGCTGGAAACTTCTTAGAGCTTACTTCTATTTGGCAAATGGCAGGGACTCGGCCATGCTGCAGGTCCTAGACCGGGTTGATCATTTGTTGAGGAATCGTCCTCGAAGAGGTGGGTCTTCTGTTTTAATAAGAAAGCACTAGCATTGACCGATCGATAAATCGGATTTCGATTTCTGTTTGGTATTGGGTTCATAGTGATTATCGATTTTGATTTCTGCTTGGTACTGTGTTCGTAGTGATTATGCTGTTCAATTCGTGTGGGACCCTCAAATAGCCATTCCCTGAAACTAGATTCCGTAACCTTCACTTGCTGCCGAATGTTCAGCACTTCAAGTACATGTTTGCTTTGGTGGACGATGGTCATGTTCGTATAGCTGTACGAGTACATGTATTGTGTTCGTAGTGATTATGCTGTTCAATTCGTATGAGACCTTCGAATACCCATTCCCGGAAACTAGATTTCGTAACCTTCACCTGCTGTCGAATGTTCAGTGCTTCAAGTACATGTTTGCTTTGGTGGACGATGGTCATGTTCGTATAGTTGTACTGAGTACATGTATTGTGTTCGTGGTGATTATGCTGTTCGATTCGTATGGGACCCTCGAATACCCATTCCCCAAAACTAGATTTCGTAACCTTCACTTGCTGTCGAATGTTCAGCGCTTCAAATATGTGTTTGCTTTGGTGGACGATGGTCGTGTTCGTATAGTTGGACGAGTACATGTATTGTGTTGTCGTGATGTTCGTCTTCTCGGTATCTCGCTGAGAGAAATGACATCATCTTTCGTATGCAAATGATTCGATTTTGACATCTTTAAGAAATGCATAGATGATGATGACGTCAAACCAAAGCCTTTCTGACATCTAATGTCTACAGAGATATTCTCATTAAGTTCTTCTTACTGTTGGGGAGAACTGCGGGCAACAATTCACCAAGAACTCAACCAATCCAGGATCAATATCTCCCCCAAAACTAAACCGACCGAAATCGACTTAATTCCAACAACAACCAATGATATTCCAGCAATATAACCACGCAATAATAAGGAAACAAATGCAATGACACCAAGATTTAACGTGAAAACCCAGTGAGAGAAAAACCACGGACCGCCCCACACATAAAACTTCCACTAATCACCAAGAATAGTAGGATACACACTAGTTTCCTCTCTAGTCACACACTAGAGGTACAACATCAACATTTCAACATCATTATCATCACCGCGAAGGTGGATTTACATAAAATGGACGATAAAACCCTAATCGTGATTGAAGAGTTCGGAGGAGATTCTCAACGAACAAAACCGATCAACTCGTAGCCCTCGGTCTCACGAACAACATACTAAAATTTGAGCCAATTCCGACAACGTTTGGCCCTCGAATCGGGACCGCGAAGATGCGCCCATTTTCTTCTCCCATGTTCTCTCGCTCTCGGTGCTCTCTGCCTTTTTCTCTCTCTCTTCTCTGTGGGCTCCCATGACCGCACGAAGCTGCCCCTTTTCTTTTTGTTCTTTCTTTTTCACCTTTTGACTTTCTTTTGTTTTGTTTATTTTTTGTTTAAGTACTAACTGGGCCTCACATAAGGTGGACCCAGTAAATAAATCTCCCCCTCCACCTCATGTGGGAAGTTCCATCATGCCCGCTTTGCTTCTACAAGAGTCAAGTTTCATCACGGGCAAGGCTTTGGTCATCATGTCAGAAGGATTGTCATCGGTGTGGACTTTTTCAAGTGAGAAAAACTTCTCTTCTAATTTCTCTCGAACCTAATGATACTTCACATCAACATGCTTCGATCTTGAGTGCAACACCGGATTTTTACTAAGATAGATAGCACTCATGCTATCACAATACAGAAAGGTCTTCTCTTGCTTTAAGCCCAACTCTTGTAGGAATTTATGCATCAACAAAAGCTCTTTACCTCCTTCGGTAATAGCGATATACTCCGCTTCAGTCATAGACAAAGTAACACACTTTTGCAATCTTGACTGCCATGAAACCGCTCCCCCTACAAAAATCATCATGTAACCCGATGTGGACTTTCGAGAGTCAACATCACTGACATAGTCTGCATCTGAATAGCCACTCAACTTAGACTTTCCATTTCCATAACACAAACAGAATCTGGAAGTGCCTCTAAGATACCTCAAAATCCATTTAACAGCAGCCCAATGCTCTTTACCTGGATTTGAAAGAAACCTACTCACAACACCAACTACATGAGCAATGTATAGTCTTGTACAAACCATGGCATACATCAAACTACCCACAGCCGATGCATAAGGAATTTTCATCATCTCTTCCTTCTCTTTCTCACTTGTAGGACACTGGTCACTACTCAACTTGAAATGACTAGCAAGTGGAGTACTTACCGGTTTACATGTGCTCATGTTGAATCTTTCCAACACCTTGTCAATGTACTTCTCTTGAGATAGCCAAAGTTTCTTGTTCAACCTATCACGAGTAATTTTCATGCCAAGGATTTGCTTTGCCGGACCTAAATCCTTCATTGCAAAGGCTATACTCAACTCATTTTTTAAACTCTTGATTTTCTTAACATCATGCCCGACAATCAACATATCATCCACATAGAGTAGGAGGATAAGAAAATCATTATCCGAGAATCTTTTCATAAAGACACAAGAATCGGAATTGGTCTTACCATACCCGTGATCTTCCATGAATGATTCGAACTTCATATACCATTGCCTTGGCGCTTGCTTGAGACCGTACAAACTTTTTCTCAATCTACATACAAGGTGCTCCTTGCCTTCGACTATAAAACCCTCCGGTTGCTCCATATATATTTCTTCCTCTAAGTCTCCATGAAGAAAAGCCATCTTTACATCAAGTTGTTCAATTTCTAAATTCAAGGTGGCAGCCAACCCAAGAACAACTCGAATAGAAGGCATTTTTACAACTAGTGAAAATATTTCTTCAAAGTCAATTCCTTTCTTTTGACGAAAGCCCTTCACGACAAGCCTAGCCTTGTATCGTGGTTGCAAACTACTTTCTTCCATCTTCAACTTATACACCCACTTATTTGTGAGTGTTCTTTTGCCTTTAGGTAACTTCACCAATTCAAATGTGTGGTTTTCATGCAATGATTTGAGCTCTTCTTGCATGGCTTCATACCACTCGTTCTTTTGATCACATGACATAGCCTCTTCATAAGTTTCTGGCTCTCCTGCATCGGTGAGTAACACATACTCATGCGGCTGATATTTCTATGAGGGCCTACGTTCTCTTTCAAATCTTCTAACCTGAGGTAGGACCAGTTGTTCTTGCTCAACTGGCTCCACTGGCTCAACTGGCTGTTCTTGCTCAACTGTTTCACCCGTCTCATCTAAAGGATCAACATTTTGTGAGGATTCACCATCTTCATGATTTCCATGTACTTCTCCCCCGTGATTTCCACCCAATACGGTAGGAGGACTTAGGCTGAAACTAACATAATGTTGAGCTGCATTCTTTGGTCTCCCTAGCTTATCAATGTCTTCAATAGTTTGATGCTCAAAGAATACCACATCTTGGCTTCTAATGATTTTCTTTGCAATTGGATCACATAACCTGTAGACAAACTCTTCATGTCCATAACCCAAGAAGATACACTATTTAGACTTGTCATCAAGCTTCGACCTTTCATCTTTTGGAACATGCACAAATGCCCGGCAACCGAACACTTTCAGGTAATTATACGAAATATCTTTCCCACTCCAAACTCTTTGCGGAACATCCCCTTTAAGAGGAACTGATGGAGAAAGATTTATCAAGCCCACTGCTGTTCTCATCGCTTCACCCCAAAATGACTTGGGCAACTTCGCATGAGAGAGCATACACCGAATCCGATCATTAATTGTTCGGTTCATTCTCTCCGCCACTCCATTTTGTTGTGGTGTTTTTGGAATAGTCTTCTCAAGCTTGATACCATAATCCCTGCAATAATGTTCAAACGGACCTCTATATTCACCACCATTGTCAGCTCGAACACATTTCAACTTCTTCCCGGTTTCTCTTTCCACATTGACATGAAATTATTTGAAAACTGCAAGCACCTGGTCTTTAGATTTCAAAGCAACAGCTCATACTTTTCTAGAACAATCATCAATAAATGTCACAAAGTACAATGCACCACCAAGTGTTCTAGCATCCATGCAGCAAACATCAGCGTGAACTAAATCAAGTACATTTGATTTCGTATGTGGAGAGGAACTATGAAATGAGAATCTATGTTGCTTACCTTTAATACAATGAGCACATTCCTTCAGATTTTTCTCCTTCAATGGTAGGAGATTCTTTCTCGCAAGAGTTTCAAGCTCCTTCTCGCTGAGATGACCGAGTTTCATATGCCATAGATCAACTGAGGAGTCCTCCACTACATTCACATCTTCCTTGACCAACTTAGCTTGTATGGTATAGAGAGTGCATGTCTTCTTACCCTTAGCCACTATCATGGAACCCTTGGTCAATTTCCATTTGCCATTTCCGAAGATATTGCAATAACCAGCATCATCCAAGGCATCTGTGGAGATCAAGTGAAGTCGAATATCCGGAACATGTCTCACATTTTTCAAAAGCAAACTACATCCAATGTCAGTCTCCAAATGAACGTCCCCCGTGCCGATAACCTTGGAAACACCACTGTTTTCCATCCTAACACAACCAAAATCACCGCCGCGATAGGAAGTAAAATAGTCACGCCGTGAGGTGACATGAAATGAAGCTCCGAAATCAACAACCCAACCAGAGTCTTGGCATGTAAGGTTCACACAAGTGTCATCACAAATAAACACAATATCGCCGTCGGATGCCACTGCCGTTGTAACTTGCTTTTCTTCTTTCTTTCGATTTTCATTTCTATCATGGAATTCTCTCTTTGGTAACCTACATTCTCTTGCAGAATGTCCCATCTTGCCACAATTGTAGCACTTCACACTCCTCTTCGGCCTGGACTTTGATCTTCCTCTTGACTTGCCTCTTTTAGCAAAATTCTGGAAGTTTCTTGATTGATTTCTCCCCCTGTTTTCTGTGACAAGTGCCTCCGATTTAGAAGTATAATTCAAGCATTTTCTCCTTGTTTCTTCATTGAATAGGCTTTCTTTGACCATGCTCATAGAAAGCACACCAAACGGAGCTGAGTTATTTAATGCCACAACCAAAGTATCCCAACTATCGGGAAGAGTACCAAGCAATAGACATGCTTGCAATTCATCACCTAAGTCAATCTCAAGATTTGTCAATTGATTTACAATATCTTGAAATTCACTCAAGTGTTCCGACATACTACTTCCCTCATTGTATCTCAAGTTCATAAGTCTTTTAACTAGAAAAGCTTTATTTTGTGGGGTTCTCCTCTCATAGAGATCTTGCAATTTCTTCCACAAAGTGTCCGCTTTTGTTTCTTGAGCAACATGATGAAACACACCATCATCAATCCATTGTCGGATAAACCCAACCGTTTTCCGATTCATACACTCCCATTCTTTGTCTTCCTTATCTCCTTTAGCCTCATCACCCTCAACGGGATCAAATAAATCTTTGCAATATAACATGTCTTCCATCCGAGGCTTCCAAATGTTGTAATTCGAGGCATTTAACTTAAACATGGTGCCACTAGTTTCCTCCATTCAATACTAGAATATCAATGCTAGCTCTGATACCACTTTGCTGGGGAGAATCGCGGGCAACAATTCGCCAAGAACTCAACCAATCCAGGATCAATATCTTCCCCAAAACTAAACCGACCGAAATCGACTTAATTCAAACAACAACCAATGATATTCCAGCAATATAACCACGCAATAATAAGGAAACAAATGCAATGACACCGAGATTTAACGTGAAAACCCAATGAGGGAAAAACCACGGATCGCCCCACACATAAAACTTCCACTAATCACCAAGAATAATAAGATACACACTAGTTTCCTCTCTAGTCACACACTAGAGGTACAACATCAACACTTACATTGTTACAGAATCTTCCTTTTCCCCCTTTGCAGGTATCAGGAAATGGATCACCAAGGTGTCTGAGTTCCTCCTGGCTTGAAAGTTGAAACGCATCTGCATTTGAAAAGAAATTGGCGTGTTTGTTGAAAGCAAGATGTGACTATGCGAACTCAATTTGTATTCTATTGGGGATAAGGAAAGTCTAGCTTTTGTTCATTGATTAGGCTCTAGTATCTGTGCGGTCCTTTGAGCTCGATCTGAGTCACTTGTTGGTTTACTTGATCGATCATTGTATAACTGGTGGTGTTTTCCGCTGATTCGACTTTGCAATTGTTGGAAGAGTTCCATTTTATGTTAGATTCACCTGTGATCTGTTTTGGATGAGATCGGTTTTGGGTTAAAAAGGTCAAATGAGTGCACAGTAAGCTCTAAGTTGTAGGGAGACTAGGCCTAATATACCTCGTAGACATGCCCTTAAGCTCAACCTACGGGGAACACGTAGGATAAACAGTCCGCATGTAGAGTGCATGCGAGGAATCGTGGCCGTCACATGTTTACTTGCATATATAGTTCGGGACTCGGGAGTTGCTTTTTCAACTAGTAATTTCTGGATTACTGATGAATTATATCGCATCACCTCTGCCTTGAGTCTCGGGTTGGTCCTTCCTGTTGTTTTCCGTATAATCGATCTTATCTATAAATCCAATTGGATTCAATTATCTATTGCATGAAAGTGAGGTACAAGCATAACTTAGTTTTGATAGGTGAATAGATGATTAATGATCACGGTATTTCCGCTCGTGGGCTCATCTTGTACCGCAATCATAATAGAATGAAATCAGCATTGGAGATCGCGGTTATCCGGTTGATGAGATACGATTGTGAGCTATCTCACAATCACAACTTTGAGCACAGGTACACTGAGTTTCACGTTATGAATTGTAACTCTACATGGTAAAAGTCAAAACAGCATGAAATGAGAAACAGGGGAAACACCTTAAGATTGGCAACCTGGAATTAGAGTCCACATGCCACAGGGCTTCGCTAAGCTCTAGAGGTAGCATGCGAGTATACGAGGGATCACCCAGCTCAAAAAAATGCAATCGATGAGTTTGGGATAATGATACTCGTACAATGGGAGAAAGATGAGGTAGATTATGAGTTCGCAAAGGGATGGGTTCCAGATGTTGTTGCATAATCTTTAGCCATGACGTGGATGTCGAGCCAAAGTATCCATCCTACTGCCATGAGATGAGGCTATCTCAAGCCCCGATTCAGCCTCATAGAAAACAGTAACCATAAATGAAAATGTTGAAATTCTGTTGTAGGAATCACCCATCAAAGCCAGTGAGACTATAGACAGTCAAGAAGATTATAAGCTGCAAGTGGGTCTAAAAAACAGAAAAGAAAAAAAGGAAGGCATCGACGGTATAGAGGCGTCAAATGGTTAGTAGCTAGTAGTTACACTAAGCGAGAAGGAATTCATTTCAATGATTTGTTCTCTCCAATTGTGTAAAACAGCTTTCAACATGTGCTTCTACGATTGTTGATTTACAGGAATCATAATAAGAGCGGCTTGACATAAAAATTGCTTAATCATACGGAAAGCTAGAGGAGCATATATACGTGCATCAGCCCAGGCAATTTCATGCAAGGAATGTAATATACCCTCGCTGAAGAGGCTGGGGTCGAAATTCCAAGCTTCACTGCTCTCGTTGCACCAAGGATGGTCCCACTTGAGATCGTTGTTGGGAGTGACATCCTCATCTAAGGCAAAATAAAGACGAGACTTTTGCAACTAAAAGTGGTACTCCTAATTTCAGCCCCGATCTTCAAGATTATCTTGGCCAAATTGACTTGCAACTCCGAAAACTCGCGATGAGCAGCAACGTGGCTCCATCAAGTTCTTATTCAAGGAACATTGCTCATGACTCCGATGATGCTTTTTCCCTATCTATATCTTCAAAAAAATTATTTTATTGTTGATTTTGGAGCGACAAATCATGTGTGCGACACATCTCAATGGATTAAAAGTTTCCGTGATGCATCTAATTACCCGTCTATTGCTGTTGCTAATGGAGAGCCGGTTCCTACTCAAGGAACTAAAACGGTGAAATCTCTTCCCATTAACTCAAATATTTTATTTATTCCAGCTTTATCATCTAAATTTGCTATCTGTAAGTAAATCCCCTGAGATCTGAATTGCAATGTTGTCTTTTCCCATGATAAGCTCATCTTTGAGGACAATTTAATAGGGAAGAAGATTGGTGAGGGCCGATTCCAACAAGGGATGTACGTGGTAGATTTGCCAAGTGCAGATTTAATTGCCAGGAATAATAAAGACACGGAGGCTCATCTTTGGCATTGGCCGCATAAGGGGAATCCATCAGATAGCGTGCTAAATATTATTGATTCTACCTTTACTATTGATACCAGTTCCTATGAGATTTGTCGTTACGCTAAACCACGCAGATTGCCTTTCTCCTCTAGAATCAGTCCATTTTCAATTTGAATTAATTCATTCGGATGTTTGGGGCTGCTCGTGTTGACTCCCGTGATGGATTTAATTTTTTGTTGCATTTATTGGCGATAAATCTCGCTGCACTTGGTTATACTTACTTCTAAAAGTGTGATGCGCTTTGTGTTTTTCGAGAATTCACGAAAATGATTAGTATGAAACATGGTGCTAAGATTAAAATACTGCTTACCGACAATGGGATGGAGTACACAAATCACCTTTTTGAATCTTAAGAGTTCGGGGAATATTCACCAATTTACATGTGTTAAAACTAGTCAATAGAATGGAGTTGCAGAGCAGAAAAATCATAACCTTCTTGAGCCTATTTCCGCGAAATTTGTCCAATCGTTATTGGTTGGATGCTATCCTAACTTGCTGTTACCTCTTCAACCGTCTACCGAGCAAGGTGTTAAAGTACAAATCCCCAAATGTGAAGTGAAGTGCAAATTGCAGAGCGTCCCTTGTTCGTGTCCGAGGGAGAAGACTTGGAGCGTGATAGGTCCTTTCACACTATACCATGCTTTTCTCTAGGCATAATAACACAAATAGTCCCTCAACTTTGGCCTAATGCGCAATGTCGTCCATGAACTTTTAATTTATTCAATGTTGTCCCTAGACTTTTGATACATGTTCAATATAGTCACCGATACTCGCTAACAAATAACATTTCAGAACTTAGCAACTTTACGTAGTGAAATCTTTGGTAAAAGCTTCACCAATTTGACTTCATTAATAATAAGCAAATCAAGCAAATCAAACTACGATTAAAAAATAATAAGCAAATCAAGCAGTAACAAATTGACTTCATTAAATAAAGCTTCAGCAACTGAATCAAGCTTTATTGTGCGAGACCGAATCGAGCACGACAAACCCTGGAATTTGCCCCAAATGTGTCTTCACCCAACAACCGAGCGAGAAGACGCGTGACTTTGAACAAATCGAGCTTCAGAGCTTTATTCTGAATTAGTGAAAGATTAATTTAGAAGAACCCTATCCCCGGACCTCACTACAACACATTTCCCCGATTTCTCAATCAAAACCCTAATTCGCATTGACCCCATTATTAATTCCAAAAGTTACATATTTATCTATCCAGAATAACACTTCAGTTGAAATGATCAACGGAAACAACAATAAAAAAGAGAGGGTATTATCAATTGAACCAGACTTTAATGGATGAAAGGGAGAAGTGAATTGAGCACTTTTGGCCTTTATTTGAGAAACAAAAGACTCCACTTTGGCCCTTATTTGGAATTGCCATGGAGCTAATTTAAGGAAATTCTCTCTTTCTCTGTCCATGAAAGAAAGAAACAGGAAATAATGGTCGACCTATTTATATGCAAGAAGCACGATGAATACTAAAAACATTGATGATGCTGAAGGTCTCTCAATCCACGTGATCTCCCAATATGTCGAGTCGTGGATTGCTAATGGAGCAGAGAACATAATAACACGCGGACAAAGTTTATTCTCCTCTGCCGATGTCATATAATGCTGATGAATGCAAGGCTATACTACACCAGTATTTGTTTTTGCTTGGGGCCCGAGTTGGATCCCTCATTTTTCTATGCAAGTAAAAATTAAATGGGTCGTCAAAATTTAGATGTCAACAATAAGAAGAAACAAATTGTGCAAAATTGAAGACGAAATAAATGGCAAAGACTTCATCACTGTATTAAGAGATCCGAGAACAGAAAGGGGACAACATGTAATTCATCACGACAGGTGGGCTTCACCCATGTACTCCTTTTTTTAACGTGTAAGTGCATGCATACCCAGTTCTCCTATTCCCCTTGTTGGCTTTGTATCTTTTTCTTGCCCAAATCTAGGCAATACCTGTCACGCCCCGAATCCCCACGGTACGCAACATCCCTACCTTGGTCGATTATGGTGCGACGTCCCAGGAAGCGTCGCCGACCCAACGCCCAAACAGAGAACGAGCACAAGCGGAAGTAATAAACAAACCCTGACAATATAAAGAATACGAGACAATGGATAGCACGGCTACAATCAATCAACCACTGAAAATATGTACACTTTATAACATTATAGAAAACCTTTTTTCAATATCCATTAATACAACAAAAACGAACAACCCAAACAGTCAACAGCCACTAGGTCAAAAAGGTAGGTGGCTAGGGTGAGTCAAACTAAGCCTACGAGGAGGACTACAATAAAAAAGGATCGATCCTCCCTATCAAGCTCTGGTCCCTCCTACGGCTCTCAGTCCGGGTCTGAGGACTCCGAAGAATCCTCTGAAGATCTCTCGCTTGGCTCAGATTCCTCTGACTCCGTGGCCTGGGCTGCTGCTTGCTCATCCTCCGAGTCCATTTCTAACTCCGGGTCCAAGTATAAACCTAACTCCTCATCAAACACCATCTCCTCATCTGATCCAAGCTCAGCAACTTCTCCATCCTCATCCGGGTCCTGATCCATCGGTTCCGGCACCTGCTCCGGCTCAACCTCCTCATCCATAGCCTCTAGGTCCTCATACCATACTCCTGGCTCATCTTCCATGGCTACGGGCTCGTCTGCTGCTGGAGGGTCCACGATCTCGCCATCGGCCATCTGGGGTATCATCGCCCCTCCTATGTCTACCGGAACGTCAAAAGTTCTAAGCGGTCGTCCGATGTTTCCGTCGGCATCCTTCAGGCACCAGGCCACATACTCTTGCACTTGGTAAAAGTACTCACCCACATTTACATACACTACTGAATGATATCTTACATATTCCTCCCCATGCCCAGCTGGGTATACTCTCGAGGTCCTATGGATCTGCGTCGGGATCCCAAAAAGAGGTGGCTGCCTCGGCATGCTCAGGGCTGGGGGTCTGAAATGTTGGGTTATAACAACCGTGAGACGAATCTCAGCGAGTATAACCCCTAAACCTAGGCTAGGCTAACATGCATTCTCCTTACCAGCAAAACAACGCAATAAACAAACAATGACCTAGGCTCTTGGCCCAGATCGATCATACAATTGACCCTGCAGGTTAGGCATTTCATTATAATACTCACGGCACATACGCGGCACACCAATCACACGTACGCCATACGCAATGATCATGCTTATTAATGTTAGATTCGCATGCCAATCATCGAGTCTCGTACCCTTGCGCATTAGCCCATGCACTCTTATTCATGTAAATGTCATTATCATGCCATGTTCATATTGACTCACACTGCACACTGGCATATAGCTCATTTTAATTAGAAATCGACCCAAAGGTCACGGCCCGAAGGCTCACAACACTCCACGGCTAGCGTAAAAACGCCCCAGGCCCAGTGTCTCTAGCCTGCTACAAAGTGCATGAGGCACAACTCCGATCTCCTTACGAACCAGAGCCTACTACAAAGTACATGAGGATGGTCGTCTTTCGGATGTACCGGGCATCGTCCTACTACAAAGTGCATGAGGACGGCACAACCCGAAGGCCAATATGTAATCACACGGCACATTGCCAATTTTTATTTGAACCACGCGTAAAACGCATCAGGGTGTAATTAGGTGATCACACGCTCATGGCAGATACGCATTCTCGCACAATTCCATCACATGCCTCACACTAGGCATACATAATGCGTGACCATGAAATGCAGCACATTGCACCATGAGCATTAAATATAATTAGGCACCCAGTCAATTTATGCCACAACAATCTGCTCACTTGGCCAATTAATACCGTGTGGCCCAATTTACAATGTGCACTGCAATAATCAATCTCAAGCCATCATTTTGGCCAATCACATCCCACATTGGTCAATCACGCGATCACACGACATGGCAATATTCCATTCCCCCAAAATTTGGCACAACAACCAATAAATCAGACAATCCGGGCATACCCGGCAATTCTAGTCACCTAATCCTCGATCAATCTCGGCTAGTCCAATAGCCCACTAATCAATCTCACATTAATCCACTGATATTAATCTAGTAATTTTCTTCCACCAATCGATTCACCAATTCCTTCCAGTATACACTAATAATACCCAAACCAGTCCGGAAAACGCACTATCAGTCCTAATCCGGGTTTAGGAGGTACACTCACTTATTTCAACTCTACGACGACGAGGAACGGCGGCCGATCACTGGTGAACGGTGGAACCGGCGGCGGTGTTCTGGCGGCGACGTACGGACGGCGGCGTACGGACGTACGGACGGCGTACGGGGACGCGTACGTACGGCGACGTACGGACGGCTGGAGGGTCACGGCGGCAGCAGCTCGGCTGTTCGAGCTCCGGCGCGGCGGCGGTGAAGCTCCGGCGTCCTTTGGCCAAGAAAGAGAAAACAAGGGAGAGAGAGAGAGAGAGAGAGAGGTAAAGGGACGGGATGAGGGTGGTGGTGGTGAGGCGAGGTCAGGCGGAGCAGCGGCACCGGCGGACGGCGGCGGCACGGCGGCGGTCCGGCGAGCTCCGGCGTACGGACGGCGGCCGAGAAGGAGGAAGAGGAAAAGGTGGAGGAGGGGCTGATCGGGAGGGGAGCTGGCCGAATGAGGGGGAGGAGAGAGAGTGTGGGGGGTCAAAACCAGTCAAAGGTAGTGGCTGGTGGGGACACTTGTCGCCGATCCGGGCTACTTGACCAAAATACCCCTAATCCAACGGCCCTTAATCATCCTAATCTAATAATTGATGGGCAAAAGGGTCATTGGGTCCAATAATTCTGCTGAAAACCATTAATAATTAACCCAAATAATTTCCAAAATTCGGAACCCAAATAATAGCCCAGGGGCAAAATGGTCATTTTTCCGGTCCCGGAGCGAAATTCCAATTTTTGGCTATACCAACCCCAATTGGGTGTGGCCAACATAATATGGCGTCGGAATAGCGAAAATAGCCTCTTAAGCCCTCGAAAATTGACTGCAAAGTCCTGGGGAATAAAATAATATTATTTTTCACTTCCGAGCCAAAATTCCAATTTTTGACCGAAACAATTCTAAATGCGCGTGGCCACCCTAAAATGACATCGTCCACGAAAAATAATCTCAGACGGCTTCAAAATCAACGTCGGTGTCCCGAGGGGCAAAATCGTAATTTTTGACTTCCGGGTCGAAATTCCATTTTTCGATCGAAACTATTCCAAATACGCGTGGCCAACATAATATGACGTCAGATCCGCAAAAATAGTTGTACAAGCCCTCGAAAATCGGCACCGAAGTCCGGGTCCAATTTCGTGACCAAAATTCGCTAAATTTCAAATTTCAGGGTCTCTCATTAATGGGCGGCTGTTTAGGGGTTACGCGTATCGACCTAGAGTTGTCCGAGTCATAACGGTCCCAATCATCGAGAGAATGAGAAATTATCACTAGTCCCAGAGGTCGCGATCGTTCGATTCCAGTTCAGGACTGGTTGGCCACGTGCACTTTCGGTCGTGCAGAATCACCTGCAATCCGATTGTACATCGTTGGCCTTGGTCAAATCAAATCCATCACTTTTCCTGAGATCGGCCCACGTTGGCCCAAAATATTCCCTCATCATTTCTCGTGATCGATGTCCGATTCACGATCGGGTCCCTGGTCCATGTACCGTTTTCCCAGTTAGCCATACCCCACTGGTTAGTATCCCTAGAGTGATCAGCTTTGGGCGAGACTTACTAAAATGAAATGCGAAATAATGTCAATTTTATTGATCCCGAAATTATATCGAAATTCGGGCCGTTACAATACCCCCCAATAATTGATTATGGAGAATATTGAAGGCGGCCAGACGAGTACGGAACCGTCTAAAAAATGACCAATCATATTCAAATGAGTTAATCCCATACTCCCAAATTAGTATCCTTAACAAATTTATAATTTTAGGCTTCGTTTATATGGCGAAAATGGGGAATTCATGTATAATTCGATTGGATGTGTTTGGCGAATTAGGTGTCTAATAGAACGGATGGGGGAATATCACCGACATAACCATAACCGCTTCTCTGCTCTTGTATGCATGTCATCAAAGCCCATTCGATTTTAAGGTGAAAAGAGCATCTTTCTCGACACTCTCTTTCCCGCGCGCGCTCTTTCTCTCTCTCTCTCACATACATCAGTCAGGAAGAGCGATCCACCATGGCGAAAAAGGGCAAGGACTACCACAGGTTGCGAAATCTGCGCTGTCTAGGTATCTTGAGTTCAATCGTCAGCCGCGTTTGTGTTATGCTCTACGAGATATTCGACTGAATCGGAATTGTCATGTGTTTTAGCCAGCGATTGGTTCCGAGTCATACATTGTTGGACCTGATCGTTCGCTTTGATATCGACTTTGTAATGGATGGATGGGGTTGGAGGCAGTGTGCCGTGCCGGTCCAGTTCAATGCTGGGATTCATTTGCATTTTCATGTTTCCTTTATCGGATATGGCATCCTCATTTCCAGTGCATCATTCGTTTTACTGGGTCGCTAGTCTCATTACTGGATATACTTCAGGTTGCTGAGCTCTGCACCGGTTCCGACTTGCCTTATAGAATCGCTGTTCACCCACAAGGAGATGGTGTCGTCTGCACATCACCGAAAGGCTGTAGGTATGTTTTCTTTCTCGCCACCTTTCCCATTCTGATGAGCAGAATCTTAGTGGTATAACTTCGGCAAACTGATTAAGCTTTAGGTAAGCCGGTCAACTACGAGTTATGCGATTTCGGAAAAATGTAAAGATATCCATGTCCTTGTTTTCCTCTCCACTTCCTCTTATAATCTCTTCTTTACTGAAAAGACAAAGGCTAAATCGTGCAGTGGTTGTTGCTGCTCCATTAATTGGAACTAAACATGTTTGTTTGGTCTAAAACAGATTGTTTGAGTGGGAAAATCCTGAAAATGCTGAAGATCATAAATTGGGCCTTAAGATGTCAGTGAAAGTGCTCGGGCAGTTACAAAATGCGGAACTACAGTTAGCATTAGTATTTAGCCATGATGGTTCTTTGCTTGCTGCTGGTGGCGAGGTAAGCATTCCTTTTTTCTGTTGTATGCGAAGAGGATAGTTGGATATATTGGTCAAGCACTTGTAATGTGAGGAGAGATGGAAAGATACTTTTGCATTGGCCTGCTCTAGTGGTGTCATACGTTTTCCACCCCTTAATAATATGGTTTATTTAGAAAACTTTAAATCATGGACAGTAGTTTATTCTTTTTTAGCGTATTTCAGGCTAGCTAGATTAATTTCTAGATGCTTTCTTGAACCCTTGACCTAGGTTAATGAATTCAAGGTTGGTAATGAAAAAATTAATGGTTTTTTTTAACCCGATTCTTGTTTTAATGGTCATTTAATGATCAAGAACGGTGGGAAAAAGAAGTAAAGTGGCTCTTTGCAGATTCTAAACACTTCCATTTGCATTGAATACCCAAGCTCGCGCGTACTTTTTGTGTTCTTTTTTAATAATAGTGTGGAGCATGCTGCTTAGTTTACATACATTGAGGGAAAGATGTGATGATGCATGATATAAATTTAATGATTCTGCTTTACTCTTGGGCAAAAATCATTGGAACAGCATGATGGATGATTTGTACGTTGGTGTAGTACAGGATGGCAAGCTAATGGTGTTTAACTGGCCCAGCATGGACATTATTCTCAGTGTGGCCCAGGCTCATTCTTCTCTGAATGACCTTGCTTTCAGGTTTTTTTTGTTGTTGTAGCATCAAATAATTCTTGCTTGGAAAGCTCGATAGAAACTAGGAATAAGGTTCTTGTGGCCCTTAATTATAGAATCTCAGTAAAGACCCTCCTCATTGCAGCCTCGATGGAAAGTTCCTTGTCTCCTTGGGGGACTCTGGCCCCTGTCGAGTTTGGGATCTAACTTCCTCAGTTGCCGTGGCATCTCTGCCAAAAGAGAATGTGAGCTCATGAAACACTTTTCTTGTTTTAAATTTTCAAGCGAAGTTCTTGGATTCTCCATATAAGATCTGGTTCGTCGCTGTGCTGTGGTATCTCTAATATCTGTACATTTTTCCGTGTTTACCAAGCAATCATGTGGACTTGAATTTTAAGAATACAACTCCAACCCAAGCACATGTGGGGTTCCTGTCTAACGAGGCAATTCACAATTTTTTTACAGAGCATCAGAATTTGAACTCATGCACGCGTTCTTTAGTTTATAAACATAGACCATTGAAGCAGGTTCATACGATTGCAGAAAAATGTGTTGCCTTGGTAGTCTGTGAAGAGTCTGTATGTGTTGTAGGATTCGGATGGACCTAAGTTTTGAAGCGAACCAAATAAGACAAGGTTATACTTTGGATGTAGAAATGAAAGGATGCACATTGAGCAAGTTTCCTTAGGAAACATTTGTTTGAATTGGTGAAACATTTCTGGGAAAGGTAACCTAAATACATGCAGCTACAAGGGTCGATCATTCTTGAACTTAACATATTTTTGTTGCATAACCGAGATAAAGGACATCTTTCGTGGACATTTACTCAGCTACCACTGTCAGTAGAGTTGTTCTTCCCTTTCATGGTCTTGGGGCTGATGGGCTTCCTATGCTCTGTTCAGGACGAGACATTCGGATTTTGCAGATTTTCTCAAAGCTGTGATGGGACGCAGGTTTTGTATGTCACTGCATTCACAGGTGATATCAATGAGGGCCTCATCTTTTATTCACTGAAATGTTTCCTTTCCATATATTGATTTGAAATATTTTCTGCAACTCTCAAATAGGTCAAGGGGCAAGCATTTTGACATGGAACACATCCTCTTGGAAGAGAATTGGCTCCAAGCATGTTGGTCGTGATGCAGTTAGCGCATTTAATGTTTCAGCTGATGGAAAACTCCTTGCAGCGTAAGTAATCACGGTCTCACCTCATGTGACAACTGACGGGGACCATTATATTTTTCACCCATTTCTTAGCTGAGAAGTTATTTGATTTGATGAGAAGAAATAGGCAGCCTTTGTCATAATTCTTCTCCTTGGAAATCTCTTTTTATGCAGCCTTCTTGCATTTGGCTTCGTTAAAATTTGGAGATTGATTTTATTTTTTTTGAATTGCCAGCGAGAAGAAGCTGCTTTGATTTACTTGATCCTATAAGCTTCTGTTCATCATTGCAATGAGTGAACACCCCCCGCAACTCGGTGATGATTAGGAAGCATAAGGATAAAGCCTAGCTTGAACCTTAATCAGGTGCCTTAACAGGATAGCGAAACCTTCAATAGTAGGAAATGGGATATCCTATTTCTATTGTCCAAAGAAACAAAAATGTTATGTATGTAAGGATTGTATGGTTTTAAGGATACTAGATGACATCCTTCAAGTAGTCTTGGATAGTTGAACAAGTTTGACATTGCTCCAAACGAAATATAAGAAGATCGATATCTTTTTCAAATTTTGATATAGAATTTGATTTTTCTGAATTGCCAGTGAGAAGCAGAAACTTTAGTTTCCCAGATTTTCCTGTATGATGTTGGTGTCCATTACTGAAATAAGTGACCACTTCCTGCAACTTGGTGGTGATTAAGTAGCATGAGGATGAAGCCCACCTTGAGTCTTAATTAAGTGCCTCAAAAGGATAGGGGAACCTGGAATATTATGAAATGGAATATCTCTTATTAAATATCCAAAGAAGTAAAGGTGTCATGTATGTAATGATAGTCTGCCGTATACACCTGCAAATCTTTCAAGTAGCCTTGACTAGTGGCACACAATCAATGTGGCTGTAAAGTTGTGACGAAATTTTGAAACTCGTCTGCTTAAGTTGTTTAAGGGGCCTTAAGTTCTGCCATTTGATATCAGTAACGGGATGAATAAGGGGAAAAGTGAGAAACAACCCGTTGGTTGATATTCTGATTGGGTTGTTATATCCATGGAGAAAATAAAATTTTAGTTTTTTTACAATTTAGATAGGTACAAAAGCGAGACCGATAGAAATGTGCTTTGCTTTCATCTGACATATAAAAGTGGAACGAATCTGCAAGCAACCGAATCTGTGAAGTATGACTTTGTACGGTAGAGGAGAGAAAGGGTGGGGTCTGCAGTCACCAGTGATATAGTGGGAGCGGGGCAAAACCGGGATGGCGTTAATGCTATATGATGACCTCTTGATTGAGTGCCCTAGTTTCTCAAATTCGTGTTCCATGGGACGGAGATATCCTCATTCAGCAGGTTGTAGTATGAACTGCTTTTGGATCTGAAATCCACAGCCAGCGCCAACATGCTGGAGACACTTGGATGCTAATATCTCTACATAATGAATCCGGAGCACTGAAAATTCTAATAATCAACGTGGAGAAGAAAGAGAGTGTATATAATCTTTGCATTATACTCATCAAGTAATTCCTTTAGTGTTTAGGCACGTATGCAAATCTGGCCCTAAGTCTAAGATTTGGTTTCTATACTTGCCATTGGAGCTCAATTGAGTTAAGTAGCGCTCATCGGAAAGAGGATGCAGTGCGGCCTTAAAACCATCGTACTTACAGCGTTATGGGCAAACGGATGAGAAAATATTTGTCAGTGTGGTTGAAATGATCTATTAACATACTCATCTCGATTGAACACTTGCTGATCTCATTGCCTGGAGGCTAGATCTACATTGAATGATATTGAATGATGCTTTTTGCCTCTTACTCATGCTTTTAAGGTTAATGTTTGCTTTTGATTGCATTAGTCGATGCATTTTTGTGAACGTGTGGGTTCATTCCATCTTTACTCTGAATGGTTTCTATACATGTTTTGTCACTTCACATTCAATAGGGTTTGAGTTTAAGAACACTCATACGGTCCTTTTTTGATTGGAATGATTGAAATGCAGTTGCACGGGACAAGGCATTGTTATCTTAAATTCAACTAGTATGAAGACTCAGACTGTCATGAAAAAAGCACATCTTGGTTTTGTAACAGCATTAACATTCTCTCACGATTCAAGGTTTTGATTAAGATACTATCGCCATCTTTGCGGTAAAGGATTGTTGTGCTTCCCAAGCTTTAACTCTGATTGATTAGACTGCAGGGCAGTTATTTCAGTATCCATGGGCTCAAGTGCTATGGTGATAGACTTGAATACTGGCGGTATGAGACTTCTATGATATCCTAACTTATACAAATATGGCCTTGAAAGCCAAGGCAGTTTTGAATAATGATTCTACAAGGTCAAACTTTTTGTTATTGTCGTAAACGAATGTTGTGAGAAAGGTGGGAAGCACAAAGGTGGGAAGCACACTAATGACGGACTGCTTCAATGAGTTGAAAACAAACATCGAATCTATAGACTCCCTAGGTCAACCTTTCGAACTTCAGCTCAGGCGCATTACAAAATTTAAGTATTATATATAAGGACTCAAGATCTTTATTGTAAAGTAAACCAAAGAGTTAAGAAAAATCTCATGCTAGATATCAATCTTTCATTTTCATTTTCTTGTGAAAGTTGATTGAGGTCTATGGTGCCTTATTCAGGTCATGTCAATTGACTGAAGAGAACCTCATTCTTTCCACAGAATGAATACCGTAATTTGGGAAATTTTTTTAATCGATCCCTCCACCTTGTTCCGCTTTGAGATTGTGGCATCAGGAGACTCCAATTTTTTATATCCATCCTTCATATTTATGAACATGAGAAAATCCTCAATTTGGAGAACGTTGAGTCCTAGTAATTTGGAGTGCAGTACCCTCCGTTGGATTTATGGTACTTGAATCTGTGATTTCATTTGAAGGATGTTATGAAAATCTATGGTTTTCAAATTTTGAAGTTTGTTCTTTGATTTTAGAAAGATTCTTTGGTTATCATCCTTCTATATTTGCCAGTTTCCATATCAAAACGTACTTCCTATGAACAAATTAGTCGTGATGCGACCCTAGCTTGTTATATTGCTACTGTCTCATTATTTTTTGATCTTTTGTTAATGCAGGAGGATCAAGATTGTGGCGCGTTGTATTTGTAGTCCTACTTGCAATAGCTGCGGGATTCATGAGGAGATGGAGCCTTTTCCCTCACTTTTCCTAGCTATAGGGCCATAGTTGATGCATGCAAATAAGGAAAGCTAAACTTGCAAATGAATTTTAGGGATGTGTGATGACTCGTAGGTTTGAAATATGTTTCATCCTCGTGATTTCACCAATGTGTGGCTGACGCTTGCAGTTGAATCCTAGCAACATGTTGTTGAATGAGTTGAAGACATTCATATGTCATGGGATCTAGCATTTCTTTACCTGTGGCCTTAGGAATTTCTTCCTAACTCAGCCTTCCCACTCACTCATAAGTATTAGAGAAAGAAACACTAGAGAGAAGCTCTGAAATTGTATTACTCTTAAAAATGAGTTGTACAAATGAGGGGGAGGAGACCCCTTTATATACAAGTACGAGACTGAACGTATCTGTAGATTTCTCCCTAATCTTATGGTCGAGATCGTATCTTCCCAATTACCACCTACCCCCATTTATTACAGAAGAGTACAATTATAGTATCGTCCGCTCTCAGGATTATTCTAGAACATCCGAGAAAACCCTAGGAGTTAGAATCCTCGAGGGTTGCCTTCTCATTCGTGGATTAGTCACGGTCCTTCCGTCAAAACCCTCTTGAATGATTCAAAGTTTTGGACCGTGACACATAGATGAGAGAAATAGAGATGAAATTATGTATAAAGCGTGTGATTAAGAGAGCACTAACAATCTCATAGTAATGACATTATGATTTGGTAGAGATGATAGGTTATCCGGACCTACTAAACACTATTCACAAATCTCTCCTCCTCATCCACAGAGTCTCGTCGCTACCTTCTAGTGACGCAACCCGCTGTTGAAACCGTGATGATCACCGCCGCCGCCCATCACCCGGTTGGATTGACCGCTCATACCCCTTCCTCCCTTGCTCTCTCTCGCTTGCACTCGCTTGTGGTTGACAGATACATTTCAGTCCTTTATAACATTGATATATATGACTATTAGTTATCTACCAAGTCATTCGTGAAATCACCGGCTTTTCTCTGCATCGGCTTTTCTCTACATGAAAAGAGAAACACTCATTAGAGAGATAGTAATAAAATAAATTAAAGACCAACTATTAGCTAAATGAAACAAAACGATAAGTGCAAAAATCTTAAGCATCGACTAATTATTAAGGGTTAGATGATTTGTAGAACAATACATTTGAGGTAGTTTGTTGGTTGTTCATTAATTTAATAGTAAGATTCAAATATAAAGGAAAGATATGTTGACATGGTTTTTACATGGTCTACTATCAGTATAAAAAAATAATTTACACTTCATTGGATAGTTAACATGTTGATGATTTTTATTACATAGCAATCTCAAAGCACACATGTCACATGTTCAGTAGTACATCGGTATAAAGAATACACCGATGTTGGACAATTAGGCAGATGCTCATCCAACATTGAAATAATAATAAAACAAAAGTTGAAATGAAGGATGTCGTGATTTCAAAGGTTTGAGATATAAGCTTCTTTTTTAGCAAGAAAAGGAACTTTTGTGTATGAGAGTTTTAACCTATACATAAAGTATAGCCTAGTAAAATTTAATGTGGTTGCGCTATGTGTTTAATTTTGGAAAGAAGAGGAAATGCAAATCAGGTAGCAAACATACTATCTAAACACAAAAACCATCTATATTGCTATTGAAAATACAAAGAAACGGGTCTATTCAAACATATTGTTTCGAAAAGAGGTGTCGGCATTTATTTTATTTAAGAAGGCATTTGTCTAAACTTCTTCTAGAAATGTGAAGCGATGTGTCTAATCTTGCCAATATTCAAAACACATTATTTCAAAGATACATACCATCTAAACAATTTCGGAAACAAAAAAACATGTTTTTTCATGCAATAATAAAGCGAATCATACCCTAATTGTCTTAGAATAAGAAATTTGAGAGTAGCATAACAAACTTATTGTTTCAAAAAAATATATAATCTAAATTGGTAATTGGGAAATTACCAAAAAAGTCATGAACTTAATGCATTTGTGACAATTTAGTCATAAACCTTTCAATTTGGCCATTTTAATCCTAAACCTTTTGAAAATTTGCCAATGTAGTCCATCTGTTAATTTTTGCCGAAAATCGCTAATATAGATGCTGGTCGTTTTACGTGACACGACTGACACTGACGTGGAATATTTTTACAAATTTTTTTCTAATTTTTTTTATATTTATATTGTCATTTTCTTTTTCTTTTCTTTCTTTTTTTTAATTCTTTCTCCGCCAGTCGTTGGGCTTCGGAGATGGCCAATGTCACGCCCCGAACCCCTCAAAACGCAGTCATCCCACGTACTGGTTGATTTTGATGCGACGTCCCAGGACGCGTCGCCGACCCAACTCCCAACACAGAGCGTAAGGCACATGCGGAAGCAATAATTAAAACACCCTTACAAACAATACATGACCAAGGGTAGCAGGAACGTCGAACAATTAAAAGCCTAATAATTAAGACTTGCATTGAGCTTCAATCATATACAATGTTCACGATACACCAATACAAATCTCCAAACAAAAGCGGGTCGACGGCCACTACTAACAAAATGACTAAGTGGCCAAGGGGACAGTCTAAGGTGGGGCTACAATCAAAGGGTTACCGGCCCGACCTAAAGGAGGCTAAGACTGATCCTAGGAAACTTAATCGGGATCGGATCATGATGACACGGACTCAGTCTCGATTATCTCATCTTCCGAATCCCTCTGCTCGACCTCGCCAAACCTGTTCGGGACCCTACTCTATGGGCTCCGGATCCTTATTTTGATCGGGTAAACCAGGTATCCTCTAACAGGAGTCTGAAAAACGGGGTTTAAACAACTATGAGACGAATCTCAGTGAGTAGGTCTCCTAAACCGAAACTAGGCTAACATGCACCTCCCGACAAGTAATCAACACAACAACCGACAATGATGTCAATCAAATGACCTAGGCCCTTGAGCCCGGATCGCTTACCTTGCTGACCCTGCAGGTTAAATAGTTCGATATAATAATCACGGCACATACGTGGCACACATTTTCACACGTACGCCATACGCATGCTCATACTCAAAGTGTTCATCTCGCATGCCATTCACCGAGTCTTGCATACTCGCACACTGGCCCATGCATTCTTATGCATGCAAATGTCATCATCATGCCATGTTTCATTCTGGCTCACACTGCACACTGGCTCATGCTCCATTATTATTATTCATTACGACTCGAGTCATCACAATTCCCGGCCCGGTGCGTCTAGCCTGCTACAAAGTGCATGAGGCACAACACCGATCTGGCCCAGTGTCTCTAGCCTGCTACAAAGTGCATGAGGCGCAACACTGATCTCCCCACGAACCAGAGCCCGCGTAAAACGCATCAGGATGGTCATCTTCCGGACGTACCGGGCATCGTCCTGCTTCAAAGTGCATGAGGACGGCACACCCCGCGTAACACGCATCAGGGCGAAATGTGATCATACATACACACAGCCAGTTATTATCTGAACCCCGCGTAACACGTATCAGGGCAATTAGGTGATCACATGCTCATGTCAGGCACGCATTCTCGCACAATCTCATCTCGTGCCCCATTCTCGATATACATAATGCGTGGCCATGCAATGTCGTACAATGCAACATGAGCATTCAATTTCAGCACGACATTTCAACAAACATGCCAAATCAATGTGCTCAAATAGCCAATCAATTGCCCATACTTATTCGCATAACATGCGCACTTGGCCAACTAGTACCATGTGGCCCAAAATATAATTCACGCACTTGGGCAATAAACATTCGCACCAATGATTGGCCAATCACACACCGCATTGCTCGAACACGAAATCAGGCGGCATGGCATTAAACAATTGAGCACGACAAAGTACCATTCAACCACCGAGTCGCTCAAACGAGGCACCACAAAATTTAACACAATTAAGCACAATTTGTACCCAAATCAGCCACTACATGGCCCAACCATTCACATATGGCAATTCACGAACAAACCATACATTAGCCGTACAAGGCCCAATTAAACCTCAATGGACAGCCACTAATCAGTCCGAGAGAGAGAAAAACCGGGAATATACAAAATCGGGTCCAAACTGGGCTGTTACACAGTGACCGAAATCCATTTGAAATAAATGATAAATCAATTCCAAAAATTATGAAATTTGGATATGTTGTACAAAACATCTCAATGAATATTTTCCGTGCAGAACTCAAAACCCAGTTCTAACCGTAAACACCTTGTTTTGACACTCAAAGTCAGACGAAATCCGGTTCTCTCGGACAGCCCCTCAGGCCATCAAAATACAACTCATTCAGTACCCAAATCATTTTGGAAAACCTTGAAATTTTTATATGTTATATACACAAATGTCCCCAGCAATTTTTGTGAAGGAAGTATTTTGAAAATAGGCCTAAAAAAATTTATAAAAATTCGAACAGACCCGAAGGTCGGGTGAACAGTAAATCGGGCAGTTTTATTTCGGTCCAAAGATGGACTTCCGAATGGCATCAAATGATTTCCAAAAATTCCCAAATTAAAGTATGTTATACTCCAAGATGTTGGGAAAAACTTTCATGAAGGACACTTCTTCAAATTCGGCCCACACAAGTCACACCAAAAATAACAAAATCCGATGACGCAACAGTAACCGTACCGGAAATCAACAATTATGCACCACCAAGCAAACCAAACATAACCAACCACTAATCCAATGATCCCCAGCCTTTAAACCATCCCTAAATCATCACATTAGGTCCTTAAAATCACCATAACTTCAGCCCAAATCAGCCCACTCTAATCAACCCCTAAAATACCCTAATAACCCCTAAAACTTGTCCAAAGTGCACATAATCCTAATTAAGGGTTTATGGCTTCAAAAGTGGGCTGAACAAGGAGAGAGAAGGGCTGAACAGCAGCTGGATCGACCCGGTTCAGCGGCGGCGCTCCGGCGGCGGCGGCGGCGGTCCTCCGGCGAGAGCCTCTCACAGCCAAACAAAGATGAAAAAGAAAGAGAAGAAGAGGAGTGGCGTGGAAGGAGGGGGGGTGCACGGCTGAAGGGGAGGAAAATGGGAGGAGAGAGAGAGGATTGGGCAATAATAACTTTGACCAACTTTTCCAAATTTCAAAATTGCTCTTTTCACACTTGGTTCTCAATAATCCAACCCAAAATATCCAAGGGCGTTTTGGTCTTTCACCCCTTGAATTATTGGGCTGAAATATACATTAAAATATCCAAATTTAATCCCCAAAAATGGCCCAAAATTCGAGACCCTAAAAATGAGTCATAGGGGCAAAACGGTAATTTTCCGGTCCCGGGTCGAAATTCCATTTTTCGACCGTACCTACTCCAAATATGTGTGGCCACTCAAAAATGACGTCGGCCTCGCAAAATAGTCGCAAACACTCATAGAATTTCGACATCGAAGTTCGGGTCCAATTTGGCGATCAAAATTGCTCAATTCAGAATTTTAGAGCCTCTCACTAACGGGTGGCTGTTTAGGGGTTACGCGTATCGACCTAGGGTCACTCGAGTCGTGACGGTCTCGATTACTGGGAAAGTGCAAGGAATTATTGGTTATTCCAAGGGTCACAATCGTTCGGTTCAGGTTCGGGATTTATTTGCCACGCGCACTCTCGGTCGAGCGAAATCACCCGCGATCCGATCGTACGTCGTTGGCCAAACCAAATTCGTCGCCTCCCTAGAATTGGCCCACACTGGCCCAAAATACTTTCCCGCCATTTCCCGAAATCGGTGCTCGATTCGCGATCCGGTCCCCGGTCCACGTACCGTTTTCCTAGTTAGCCTTTCCCATTGGTCAGTATCCCGCGAGGGGCCAGCTCCGGGCGAGACGTACTAAAATCAGATGAGAAATAATATCCACTTCGTCGGATCCCGGAAATAGGTCGAAATTCAGGATGTTACAGCCAAGGCCGCCCCTCGCTAGGATCTACCGAGGTCGAGCCCTGCTCGAAGCTGGCGAGGTTGGCCCTCACAGGCCTGGCATTGAACTGTCAAATGGCAGCAGATTTGTGTTCCAGCTAATATCTGCATACCTATTAGCAAATGACATTGAACCATGTGATATCTCAAACTTCTTGTTTAAAGTACGTAATGTCTCGTCTCCTTTTTTTCTTTAACAAAGAAAATCCCAGCAGATTTGTGGTCGTTGGTTCATGTAAAAGCCATCAGCTGGTTATGTCAGTGATGTATGAAGACCGTATGAACAAGAGTTCATCACTAAGGATAACAATGTATTGTATATCTTACGGAGAAGAATCCAAATTTGGATCCAAAATACCAAAGTAATTTCAACACATGAGAACGTGGGAAGATTTACCAGTTTTATGCCGTCGACAATCTGGGAAGGTTGATTAGCATTAAGTCTAAACAGCCTCTGATGACGAGATGCAAAGTCTATCATTGAGGAATACAAGTGAAAAATTCGAACAAGGGAACGGATCTCGACAAGGAAGCCTTTCTTTGTTTTGCTGCAACTAATCGATGTCAATCAAAGTTCCAACATGAAAAAAGTACTTCATAACATTCTTAACATAGAGCAAGTTCATTTAGAATATTATGATCATATAAATAAGGCTTCCTTGCAACGCTTGTGAAATTATTAGTCTACCTACAATTAAAATGAGCACCAACCATAATGCACCTTCGATGGGCATTTAAAATCTTTGAATTTCCGATCGCCATTGTTACTGGCACAACAATGAGAGCTTACATGACTGGTGACCACATTGAAGCCTTCCAACGAAATATTAATCTCCATTTTCTTTTCGTAAGTTCTTCGGACAAATTTGGGACACATCTTTATATTGTTTCAAAAGGAACTTTCCTGAAAGAGTTGTAGAAGAATGATACTACGAAGCATATTAAGGTTGATCTACAAAATTAGTATAATAATTGGGAGATCGATTCTCCCTCTTCTATACCCTCCTGCAAGGATTGATGTGAAATTATTCTTGCGAATCTCTTTGCATAAATGTGCTTTCCATGACAAAAAAAAAATTTGCAGGTGATCAATGGGTTGACTCAATCTGGGTCGGGCATTGGAAATGTGTAAATAAAAGAGAGAAATACATCCTCCAATTAACATAAATGCCCCTCAAGAAATGTGAAAAATAAAAGGAAGAATACATCCGGAGAATCAAGCCATGTTTGTAATTGTCGCATGAAAATTTGGATGCAGCCTTGAATTAATTTGAACGCTAGCAATAAATATATAAGGGTTTAAGAGCAGATATTGGCTTAAATAATGGTTTGAAGTGGCTAACTTAAGGGTCCAAACTCATTGGCTAGTCAAATTTTCGCTGGCCGGTTTGAATGTGCAACTCGCTTGCTTATTTCGGCAGCTAGAGCAAGGGCAATTTCGTCCGAAACTTTCTACTTTGACCCAATTTGAAGAAAGCTTAAATTGAAGCTAGAATTCTTATTGTTTGAAGCTCAGGGTAAGAAAAGGAAAACATTGCTCGAAGCAACTTTCGCGTTTGGTCTCTATGCTGATCAGAATCATCAGAGCACTACTGTCTGCAAAACTCTCTCTCTCTCTCAGATCACCAAAGGCAAGAAAAAGGGAAAAAGTGGATATTCCAAGAGAATTATAATAATTAAAATATCTGCAATTTATTTTCATGCTAATGCAATATATTTACGGGCATGGAGAGACGTGGGAGTGGATGCTCTATACTTTCATGGTCAGACAATGAATATGTCTCAGGTTTGGCCCGTGTTTTAGATATTTTTGTACACCCACACATGCTGCAAATGGTGATGATTCCCCTAGATACTTCAAATTTTCTGGCCTTTTTAGGCTTTGGACTTCCATTTTCAGCTGACCGTGTGTGGAGGAGTCTCCAAATGAAACAGCCTGAACTGTGCATGTGAATGAAGAGCAACCTTCACCTTGGTGAAGCAACCCCGGCGAAAAAAGGTTCAGTTCATTGTTTTGGCCCCTCGCCGATCTCTTCTCTGAAAACTAAAGTTTGTCTTCAACAATCTACTTGCACACTTTCAACAAGGAGCATATCTTACTTCTTTTTCGAGAACATGATCATTTGACTCGCAAATCCAACTCTGTATCCGGATCCCTAATTCCAAGTCCAGTTTTTAGCCACTGAAAACCATCCAATGTAGGTCCATAAAACTTGCCTGCTTCGATTTTGTATGTCATTTACATACATTCTTGCAGGCCAAATCCACTAAGTTTTCTCCATAGCAGAAGAGACTTTCTGTCTGCAAATGGAGTCAAGAATCATACAGTGGCCACTGCTATCACATTGATCTAGCTAGGCCATTGTAAATGCAAATTTTGATCCATCAAACTGACAACAAGTATTAGAGGAATTGTCAATTCAGTGCTATATATGTGATCAAAGTTCTTATCTTGCGAAATCTTTTGTAGGTACATAGGTCCTGTCAGATGAATCTTAAATTGACAATAAGCTTTTGTTCCTAGGAAGGAAGACAATATGCATGTACAAAGTTGAAGAGAACTGGTCTCAATGATCAGCATCTAGAGCCTCTCATTGTGTAGGCTCATTGCAAGTTTAATTTCAGAGCTCCAAGACAATTAAACAATCAAGCTTGGGTTACCCTGCATCTGGTTTATAACTTCTTCCCCCAGAAACATGAATTATATGTTCCATGATCATAGCATCCAATACTTTTGTTGTCTCTGTGACACTATCCACACAAAACAAATTAGTTCTTGTCTTGCATTTTTAATTTTGTCAATCATTTGTTTGCAATCTCTGGTGGTGAGCTTCCTCAAGACTATAGGACCATTATATATTCGATGTGAAGTTTTGCACTAGCATAAGCAGTGACATCTTTGTAGGTTTCTGTTTGAATTGTTAATCCAGCATGTATCTCTTTGTCCAAGTGATTAGCCGGACAACCAGCAATTCTGGAGATACTTGCATCTGCATAACCTTTGAAAATCTCATTTTGGGAAGTGCTCTCTAATCCTTTGAAGGTGAATTCTCTCTTAATTGAGACAGCTACCGGTCAGTTTCGGGTTTAAGTGACACTACTGTCCGGATAAAGTTATTCATCAGTCAGAGCAGTCACGGCACTGGACATGAAAATATCAATATTACAAACAACATCACTGTACTTTGATAGATAGCATAGCAAGGAAGCCCCGGAATTAGTCTACATAGAGTACATACTTGTCTAGAATAGGTATTGAACATTTCCTACTCTGAAAACATAAGCGTGGTCACAATATTTGTTAACTGAAGGAGTTGAGTAAAAAAGGACTTGAATTGAAAAGACCGAATGAAATTGAGAACCAATTCTTCTAAACCGGGGTAGCATAACCAGTAGAACTTAGCATATGTCTCACTCTTCACATGTTCGGAAGTAATACTGTCATGTTTTACAAGGTAGAAAGCAAACCCTGCAACTCTTCTGCTTTTGTAAATCCCAGCCTCTGCATCCTCACGTATTAGGCTCTCGGAGAACTGAACACAGTCCCACCTGTGTTCATGTATGCATGTTGGCTCAAAAGCATGGGCAACCATATGTAAACTGATATGGTGTGGCATCCTCATCGGACGCTGTCTTGGCGCATGACCACTGAGGCAGAAGATCTTCTGACTGATTTCCTGAGTTTCCGAATCGTCTTCCATATCAGGCGTATCGTATGCCCCACGAGAAGCAGAACCATCAAGCCAAACCACAAGAGGATTCCGACTCCTGTTATCTTGTAGATCGAATTCTTTTCATGAGAGGGCGTGAATAATGTCATTGAGAGACCATAGGTGAGTGCTATAGATGTGATAGCGATCCACATGATCACCATCAGAATCCACATGAAAAACCTACGCCTCAAAGGGAGGCCGCTCACGAGTAACAGGATGATGCTGAGGGATGCAAGAAAGCTTATTGTGTTAACCACAGAGAATAGCAAGTATCTTCCCGGATAATTGTCGGCCATGATGGAAAATCCTGCGGTGTGTGAATATTTTGAATTGTCACCTCGGGTAGTCTCTTGCCAAAAACCACCTGGAGGGTTGACACCGACTTGGAATGCCATTGTTGCGGTCAAAGACGCAACAACCATCAGTGCACCCTTTTTCCTTTCAAGCCAATCATATTGCTTATTGAGATTCTTCTCCAAACTTTTTCGCTGCATGGGGGATGCAATATTCTGATCATTGGCATTTGGAGGTGAGGCCCCCATCATCATGGATTCAATTTCACTCCTAGAGGGAGCACGAAGAATTGCAGTTGCAGTCGTCGCTCCTGCTTCACAAAAGTTGTTTATGTTGTCCATGTTCCTTCCAGGTTTTCCACTCTGTGCTAAAAGGTCATATGCTGTGAGACCGTCCGCGTTTGGAGAGTTCGCTTCTACTGTGGTAAAAGACGTCAAGAAACTCATTGTCTGCACAGGTCCATATTTGGATATGTCAAGGGACTATATGAGAAGGTCAACTAGAGATTAAACCGATCGGCTCGTTGAGATACGAAAGAGAAGACAATAATGGGCAGTTTATATTATAAGGTGGGTCTTGTGCACTTCTTACTTACCTCAGTTTGCTTATCTGCAGCAGCTTGGTGCAATATGGTGTCGCCATTGTCGTTCTTCAAATTAACAAACTCGGGATCTCCAAAAGACTCCACCAAAAGCTTTAGAGCTTCCAAATTATTATGCTTCACGCATAAATGGAGAATGGTCTCGCCATGTCCCATCTTTTGATGTGCTGCATCAGGACTCTCTCGAATCAGTTCCTTTAGAACATCGATCCGGCCTTTAACCGCTGCAATGTGAAGAGGGTTCCTACCGTATCTGTCACGAGCATAGCACATATCAGCATTAACAGTCAACAATTTCTTCACTACTCCAAGATGACCTTTAGCTGCCGCGAGGTGCAGGGGTGAAAATTTCTGAGAATCCAGCTCTCCTGCAAGCTTTGGATTTCGATCCAGAATCTCATCAACGAATTTCTCATGACCAAGCATTGCTGCTATATGTAACGGAGTCTCATTGTAATACCACACCATACATCTATCAAGAATCAAGGGATCGTCTTTGAGCAAATCGACCAAAGAAGCCGCATCTCCTTCAGCTGCTGCTTTGTAAAGCTTCCTCTCCATTTTCGCTCCTCAAGCTCCGAAATGAATCCGGGCTTCTGAATAAAACACCATCATCCTTAACTTTATGGTCTTCCGAGGAATCTAAATTATTTGAATGTGTTGAAAAGTCTTGGGCACTTCACGTAAAGTCACCATCAATCTTACTCATATAGAGACGTCTGTCTGTAGAACGCTATATATAATTCTAAGAAAGTGGGACCTTGGTTCATTTTCAGGAAATGCATTTCCAGACCCGAGGGTTGCACGTATCTATCAAGCCAAAAACAAACAAAATTGAAAATTCATCTTCATGTCGGCAGATTTGGGTTTATGGTTTTCCAAGGAATCTAAATTATTTGAACTTTTTGAAAAGTCTTGGGCACTTCATCATGTAAAGTCATCATCAATCTTAGTCATATTACGTATAATTCTAAGAAGGCAAGACCTCAGTTCATTTCTAGGAAATGCATTTCCATACCCGAGGGGTGCACGTATCTATGAAGCCAAAAACAAACAAAATTGAAAGTTCATCTTATTATCGGCAGATTTGGGTTTATGGTTTTCCAAGGAATCTGAATTATTTGAACTTTTTGAAAAGTCTTGGGCACTTCATCATATAAAGTCATCATCAATCTTAGTCAAATAGACCTATATAATTTGAGGATCACAACCTTCACCGGTTGCTACTTGCTAATACAGAGCATTAACTGGGAAAAAAACAGTGAACTTTGATCGACTGTAGATTATTATCCGTAAGCAATGTTCAACGTCCATTGAACAAATTCTTGCATATCGAGCTGCAAAGGTTATTATCCGTCCCACCTCTCCCTTACAAACCCTCCAGCTGCAAAGATGATTTTTTGAACATTCATAGTCAACATTGTCAGTGAACTAGATTGAATGTAATATTTAGTCTCTAGACTAAATTCTTCGGGGGAAATTACCCAATTAATCCTAAATCTACTGTACAGTTGTCAATTCATTCTTAAACTGTTCAATTTGGCCAATGTAGTCCTAAATCTTTTAGCAATTTTCCAGCGTAGTCTATCCTGCCAATTTAGGTTGATAAATTCTGACATGGAGGTCCAATCAGATCTGACGTGTACGACTCCATTCAAAACAGCGTCGTTTTTCACAAGTTTTATCATTCTTTTTTATTTATTTTCTTTCTTTGTTTCCTTTCTTCCTTCTTTTTTCCTTTTCTCTCAGGTTTGTGTTCCATACCACCAATCATGCACCGCCCGAGGGTGAGAAGGTTAGGAAGGGCACTGTTGTTTGACAAGGTCATGGACCCAAGCAAGCTGCCGTCCGAGGGTGAGACACACTCGAACCCAAATTCATCCTACATCAATCGAGGCTGGACCGAAAAATCGAACTGAAACACTGTGGACACCTTAATTTTTGCCGACAAGCCAAGCATGCACTCTTTTTTGTGAAGAATATAAATAAAAATAAATGATGGTAAAATGGACAATAATAATAGCAATAAACAAATGAAAGTATAAATGAAAGAAGAGAAAGAAAAATGGGTCCAGCCCAGCTCGTGCAGTCAAATTCGCGTGGCCCAGACCACTTAAACCCAAGCAATTGACTCAATTCGGCCCAGTTGGAATTATTTAAAGAAGTCGACCAAAGCCCATCCACATGCATATTTGAGTTACGGCTGATACTCAGATTCATCCATCGTTTCATTCGAATCGAGTAGGAGTCCAGTGTTGTTTGTTGGGTTCGATTGGTTTGTGATTATCATTGAATTATGTTCGCAACCACAAATTTATTCCCTAATCACAAAGTTAACCCCATGTCGCGACTTTCCTTTATCTTCTCAGCAAGAAGAATATTCGCGCAACAAAACTAAGTGATTTCTCATGATGGAGTATAATTACACACGTCTGATAATTGTGTCGTTGTTCTTTGGGATAAGTTGATGTCAAAAAGTCAAGAGGGAGTAGTTAAGTGCCCTAGTTAAGAGCAGTTGGGAATGACTAAAATGCAGATGAACTCGGAATAAATTACATGATTAGAAACCTCTGAATGTAACAAAATAATCTAGGTGTCGGTTTAATTCAGATAAGAACATTTGATGCACCAATTGCTTATGGGAACACATTTATACTCATTAATCCATTTAAACCGGATTTCCATAAAACATAATACCCACTGTTAGAGTCGTAGTGAAGAGCAAACTGGACCATTCAGTGCACTTCTCAAACACTTTCCCACACTTCACAAAAAAGAAAATCAAATCTCATCTCTTGGGTGTTCATAATGTTGGATTGTAGTTCATACTCCCCGACTATAAGAAGACACGGAGGTGCCGCTCTTGTAAATGAAAGTGATGTAACAGAGAAATGCGATGTTATAATTATAATATAATCCTCTGTTGGACGTAATCCTAGTTTAAGGGTAAATCCGGATAAAAACCTTGTGTCTCGATTTCTTTTTCATGCTATTACTCTCTTTTGCTTTGTAATTGTACACTGAATCCTGACATTTGCTATGCCATTGTCTTTTTAAGCTAATCAAATAAGATCACACGTGACATCTCTAATTAACTAAATTAGCTAACACACAAAATGGGACTCCTCACACGTGTGGGAATTGATCACCTACTGCACAATCTCTCTTTTTTTCCTTTCTTTTTGGGTTAATATTACGAAAAACTCTAAACTGATATACCCGTGACCAATTTACCCCAAACTAATTTTTTACTACAAAAAACCCCAAACCGGTACACCTATGACAAATTTACCCTCCGTTAGTTTCCATTAAATTTTACCATTAAATTGCTGAGTTGGATGACACATGACAGTTAAAGGGTATACTAATTTGAGATTTTACGTCTCTATTTGTCATAGGTTTATCAATTAGTGATTTTTCGTGGTATTAATCCAATTTAATGGAAGGTAAATTTGTCACAATTGTACCAGTTTAGGGTTTTTTATGGTCAAAAAATTAATTTAGGGTAAATTTGTCATAGGTGTACCAATTTGGGGTTTTTGAAGGTCAAAAAATTAGTTCATGGTAAATTTGTCATATGTGTATTAGTTTGAAGTTTTTCGTAGTATTAATCCTTTCTTTTTTGCCAAAATCACCTTCTAAGATCGTTGCCTATGTGAAATGCAATCAACGCGCGACCATTTTTTTCAATTCTCGTTCAAAAAGACATCAATTCGCGTCCGTTTGGAAGCAATTACATTAAACACAATTACAAATTGTGGGGGTTATGCCTTAGAGGCTGAGAGCGGTGTGGCTAGTAGAGTGGACATTCCGGATTCTCACCGGATTCAAACGACACATTTGATGCCCCAATTGCCCTAGTTAAGAGCAGTTGGGAATGACTAAAATGCAGATTAACTCGGAATTAATTACATGATTAGGAATCTCTGGACGTAATGAAATAATCCAGATCGGTTGGTTTGATTAAGATAGGACATTTGACGCACCAATTGCTTATGGGAACACATTTATACTCATTAATCCATTTAAACCAGATTTCCATAAAACATAATTCCCACTATTAGAGTCGTAGTGAAGAGCAAACTTGACCATTCGGTGCACTTCTCAAACACTTTTCACTAAGAAGAACACCAAATATCATCTCTTGGGTGTTCATTAGATGTCATTGTCTATTAAGCTAATCAAATAAGATCACTCGTGACATCTCTAATTAACTAAATTAGCTGACACGGACTCCTCACGCGTGTGGGAATTAATCACCTTCTACACAATCTCTTTCTTCTTCTTTTTTCCTTTCTTTTTTGCCAAAATTCCCTTCTAGTATCGTTGCAATAAACCCATGACCATTTTTTTCATTTCTTGTTCAAAAAGACATGAATTCGCGTCCGTTCGGAAGCAATTACATTAAACACAATTACAATTTGTGGGGGTTATGCTTTAGAGACCGAGGGCGGTGTGGCTGGTGGAGGGGACATTTCAGATTATAATCTGTTTCAAACGACACATTCTAGCTTAGTGTTATTTAATTTTGCCATCCATAGCCCATTGGATTCAAATTTGCATCCAAGGGATGCCAAAACAAGGGTAAAAGTGACCAACGAGTTCTCGATCAAAAATAAGTGAAAAGTAACTAACAAACCCCGATATCGAAAGATAATAAAATCTTGATCAATCGAATCCGCCATTACCCAACCTTAGTTCGGACGAAATCCATGAAGGATGCTTTTTGTTTCCCCTAATCACATATTAGGATTCTCATTTCTTCGGCAATCCAATATGAAGATGAATGGAAGGAGGCAATGGAGTCGTGTTCGATGGGCTTGATCCAATTTATAAAGCACCTATCTCGAGAACGTAAGAAGATACCAATGCACAATATTTTCACTAACTAATCGAGGCGTTTCTATTGTGGTGCTTATGTATGAACATTAGCAGCGTAACAACCTGATTAAAAGATTGCTTTTCTTGAATTTATTCAGAATTTTCATTTCTAATCGAGCAGAATAATAGGTGTTATTGTTAAATTTTCTAACTTTAGTTCGGTAAAACAATGATAGGAGCTATCAGACATTTTTCACGATGAAGCTTTTGGACATATGGGATGATAAACTGTTGTTGAAGTTGCCTCAAAAGGGTTTATTCAGGTATCACCCGCAATCGAAAAGAATCATGAAAGTTCAATTTGGACATCTGCGCCAAGAAATCCGTGAGAAGACATGGGAGAGCTGGATCAATGTCAAGTATACGATGAGCCTCGTGCCATTGAGGTTGTTGATTGATTAACGTGGATCAAACTAATTGCAGTCTCTATCAGATGATATTGTTTTATCCTGCTAAACGAGATGGGATTTGACCGTAGCTTATTGGCTGTGAATCTATTTGCTGAGTTTTTTAGGGTGGGTGACAAGATTAATAACTATATGGAATGCAATGTCTAGAAATCACCAATCTATCATTCTTAAATCTTTGGAGCAGCGCGCAATACGCAAGATGGTCGTGGAATTTGAATTTATAGTACTCATTGAAAACTTTTACTTTTGATTCGTTTGTCTTGTATAAGTTTATCATTTTATAGTTTCCTTTTCCTATTTTCTTTTTGAAAAAAAATACCAGAAACTGATTTTATCCCATTACCACTTAACCTCCTCTACTTTTAAAAGCATTAATTGACATCTCGATTTTTGTCATTGGAGGCCACCGTGTATCTTTAGCCACCACGCCCACCATCGCGATGGCGGCTACGGCGGCAGCCAGTGGTGGGTGATGAAGTAGGCGATGGTTTGTGGTGACTTGGAGAATTTTAAATTTTTAAGAGGGGCAATTTGGTATTCTTAGTAATGAGATTTAATTAGAGAATGATAAGTAGTATTTTCAAAAGTCGAGAAAGATAAAGTGGTCATGAGAGGAAAAAACGAGGATGGTTTTTATTTATAGTTTCCCTTTCCATTAATAGATGTGTGATAAAAATTTGTCTAACTTTGCAGACCACCAAAAGCATTTGATGTTACATAAAAACATATCCAAGGTAATATCTGCATACCTATTTACAAAGGAGAAAATACCAAAAAAACCATAAACATATTGCAATTGAGTCAATTCAGTCCTAAACATTTTACATTTGTGCTAATTTAGTCCATCCGGCCAATTTTTTTCGAGCGGTGCTGACGTGGACGCCAGCCAATGCCAACCGTCCGGGCGATGCTAATGTTGACAACTTTTAATAATATTTTACTTTTTTGAATTTCTTTCGAAAAAAATTAAATTATTGTTAAAAATTGTTTATGTCAGCATTAGCCGGCCAATTGGCCGGATGGACTGAATATCCACAAATACAAAATGTTTAGGACTGAATTGGCACAATTGTAATAGTTTTAGGATTTTTTTGGTAATTTTCCCATTAACAAATAGATCTGAAACACAATGAGATTTCAAACTAAATACGTATTTTTTCTCTTTTTTCTAACAAGGGAAAACCAACAAGTTTTATGGTTGGTCGATAAGGACAAGAGTTCGTGAAGAAGGATGACACTAACATTATATAACTTATGGAGAAGAATCATGGTTTAAATCCGAAAGATTACCAAGTTATTGCAATATATGAGGACATGGGAAGTTCTTTATATAATCTATTAATTTTCAAAAATAAATTAAGATAAGTGTTGCGGTGTTAAATCTTGGTGGAAACTGGAAAATGGAAAGAAATAAGAAAAAAAACACGGGAAAAAGAAGCAATAGAGAAATTCAGAAACTGCGACTGGTACGTAACATTTTTTGGTTGTGTACCGAATGTGCATGAACCATCCCACATATTTCATGGCATTTCAATCCAATGGCTGAGAAATGTACAAATGTACAGCTCTAAATTGTCAAAAATCAGTGGAAGAAGTCTATAAATATACGTCTTTTGTGTGTGGAGAAACAAAGTCCGAAGGTTTTACCTATATACCAAAGCCGTGTAATATCGCTTTTCATAATAGTATTCCTTCTTCTACCGTTTTTATGAAACCAAATAACCAGACTAACAAAACTTTTAGAGCATACGTTGGATGAACTCTACGAGCTAAGTAATTGCCAAGCTAAAAAAAATGGTTAGATTTAGACCGAACTCAAAGAAGTCTAGAGCAAAATTAATTGTTGGAGCTCCTCTCAACAACGTTACCTAGGTGCTTCTTTTTCAATGTGTGAATGATTAGATTTTAGTTTTTAAAATGACAAAATAGCTAAAATAGGACGAAACTTGAGTGCCCTCCATGAGAATGGGCAATATCACTTGCTCATGCAGCTGGTTTTCCAAGCACGCTTGCGGAACGATTTAAATCAGAAAGAGCGCCAAAGCATAGAAACAGCGTAATGTGACCAATCCATCATGGCGAAGAAGAGCAAGAATTCCCACAGGTACGACGTGCCCCTGTACGGAGCCGCTTGGGCTCCCTCCACCACATTCGGTCTTCTCTCAAACGCGGCGAGCGATCTGACAACGCGATCGCCGCCAAACATAGCTACCTCATCCTCGCCGGCGGCGGCGGCAGGGGCTGCAGATCTCGATATCACTTGGATCCTTCAATTAATTAAAACACATTGAAGCTGCGAAATCTATGCTGTCTTGGTCTCTTGAGTTCAATCATTGGCCGTTTGCGTTTGTTCCAAGGTTCATTGGAATCTCGCCATGAGTTTCTCCGAAATTTGGAATGAATGGATGTAGAGTACATTTCGTTTCTCCGAAGTTTTAGATCACATTAGGGCGAGGCTTTGTCTAAAAATAATAATAAATAAATAAATAATTGAAGGTGCCTTTTTCGTTTATCTCGATATTGAGATTGGTAATAATATTGTTGATGTTTGTTTGTAAAACAAACAAATAAGGCATTTTCCTTATCTCACATAGGAAAGAAATAAAAGTTTTTGTCTCTTTATAAGTTAAAGTGCTATCTATTATTATAAATGAAGAAAATGGGTGAGTGGGTTAGATCTCATAATACCCGCTTGCAGGTGCGTGATTATTGGCTGTGAATCTATTTGCTGAGTTTTTTATGGTCGGTGACAAGATTAATAACAATATGGAATGGAATGTCTAGAAATCACCAATCTATCATTCTTAAATCTTTAGAGCATCGCGCAATTCGTAAGATGGTCATGGAATTTGAATTCATAGTACTCATTGAAAACTTTTACTTTTGATTCATTTGTCCTGTATAAGTTTATCATTTTATAGACTGGTTTTATGGGAATATATTCCTTTCCCTCTCGTGGTCACGATTCCTTTTCCTACTTCGTTTTGAAAGAAATACCAGACTTATTTTATCCCATTACCACTCACCCTTCTCTACTTTTAAAAGCACTAATCGACATCTTGATTTTCGTTCATTGGAGACCCTGAGCTCACTTACCGCCATTGCCTGCTAGCAAAGCCTTTAGCCACCGCTCCCACTGTCGTGATGGCGGCGGCGGCGGCGGCGGCGGTAGCGGCGAGTGGTGGGTGATAAAGTAGGTGATGGTTTGTGGTGACTTGGACAATTTTAAATTTTTAAGAGGGGCAATTTGGTATTCTTAGTAATGAGATTTAGTTAGAGAATTACAAATAGTATTTTCATAAGTAGAGAAAGATAAAGTGGTCCTGAGAGGAAAAAACGAGGATGGTTTTTATTTATAGTTTCCCTTTCCATTAATAGATTTGTGATAAAAATTTGTCTAACTCTGCAGACCACCAAAGGCATTTGATGCTACATAAAACTATATCCAAGGTAATATCTGCATACCTATTTACAAAGGGAAAAATACCAAAAAAGTCCTAAACATATTGCAATTGTGTCAATTCAATCATAAACTTTTTTTGCCAATCAATTCATAAACCTTTTATATTTGTGCCAATTCAATCCATCTGGCCAATTTTTTTTGGCTAACATTGACAATTTTTAATAATTTTTTTTTTCAAATTTTTTCGAAAGAAATTAATTTATTATTAAAAATCATCCACGTCAGTTCTAGCTGGTCAATTGGCTAGATGGACTAAATATAAACATATGCAAAAGGTTTAGGACCGAATTGGCACAATTGCAATAGGTTTAGGATTTTTTTTTTTTTTGTAATTTTCCCATTAACAAATGGAACTAAAATACAATGAGATTTCAAACTAAGTATGTATTTTTTTCTCTTTTTTCTAACAAGGGAAAACCAACAAGTTTTGTGGTAAGTCGATAAGGACAAGAGTCCGATAAGAAGGATGATAATACATTATATAAATTATGGAGAAGAATCATAATTTGGATCCGAAAGATTATCAAGTTATTGCAATACATGAGGACATGGGAAGTTCTTTATGTCATCTATTAATCTTCAAAAAGAAATTAAGATAAGTGTCACGGTATTAAATCTTGGTTGAAACTGGAAAATGGAAAGAAATAAGAAAAAAAGGGGGAAAAAGAAGCAATAGAGAAACTCAGAAATTGCGACTGGTATGTAACAGTTTTGGGTTGTGTACCTAATGTGCATGGACCATCATCCCACATGTATTTCATGGCCTTCCAATCCAATGACTGCAGCTCTAAATTGTTAAAAATTATTTCATTGCCATCCAATCCGATGATTAAGAAATGTACAAATGTACGGCTCTAAATTGTCAAAAATCGGTGGAAGAGGTCTATAAATATATGTCTCATGTATTAGTTTGTGTGTGGAGAAACCAAATCTGAAGGTTCTACCTATATGCCAAGATATCACTTTTCATAATACTATTCTCTCATTCCATCCACCACTTTTACAAAACCAAATAACCAAACTTTTATCCAAACTAACAAAAGTTTTAGAGCATACGTTGGACGAGCTCTCTTAGGCAAAGCTCAAAAAAGTAGCTACAGAGCTCGAAAAAATGGTTAGATTTAGGCAGAACTCAAAAAAGCCGCTCAACAACGTTAGCTAGGTACCAATGGCTTCTTTTTAGATGCGTGAATGATTAGGTTTTAGTTTTTAGAAAGACAAAAAAGCTAAAATAGGATCAACCTTTATTTATATTTCAAGGCCTCCCTCCACAGAGGATGGGCAATATCACTTGCTTGTATAGCTGGTTTTCAACCATTTAGCTCGTTGAGGCAGGGTCGTGAAGAGACATAATCCATACAAATAATTGGCATGAATATATCGCCATTGCACATGAAATGATACAAAGCAGGGCCGGTTGGGAGCATGCAACAGTCCCAAAAGATGCAGAGTCTCCAGGAAGCAATGGGCAAAGGGGTTTTCACTTATTGGGTATTTGCAGCTTATGTACACACGGCAGTCCTGATTAGATCATGCTTGTTTCTCTGAATCTGTAAGTGTACAAGGACCGGCAAGCTAGCCATAGGGAAAATAGGAGAGTTTTAGCTGGAGAAAAGAGGAAAAGGTTGGAAACTTTTTATGTTACTAGAGGGCCTCAAATAACAAAAATAGGAGGATTCTTATATTCCCGCTTCTTGAAATTCCGCTTTTTTTGTTTTGAAGGTGTAATGTGTTTATAATGGATTGACTCATTTATGACATGCATGCTCAAGTCAAATCCAAACCCATTTTTGAACATCATATATCATAAACAATTCGTGAAAAAAAGGAGGATAAAGTTCAAAAAGAAGTTAGACGCCAGATGCCCAAAATTAGAAGTCACGAGAAAGAATATAAATGTCTTATAAGTTATTCCTAGACCGACCATAGGTTGACCTTTTTTTCCAATTATATTCATATTAGTGGACAGATTCTACCATTATGGCCTAATTGATTTCTTTCGTTTCACTTTACTTCAGGATGCAATGTTGTCCTTCAAACTCTGAAAGTCATAAATGATGGTGTCTCGATTGCCCAAGCCATAGAACTTTTAGAAACAATCGAGAATGCCGAGGCAATGTTAGCTGGCCGCATGAATGACTTAGCTGGTGATGGCACGGTCACGGCAATCATCTTGGCTCTAGCAATGATCAAATCTGGGTCGTTGGCAGTTTCATTTGGAGCTAATCCACCTCTATAAAAAATAAAAAGAGGAATGAATAAGACTGTAAAAGAATTGGTCAGGATTGTGAAAGAAAAGAGCTTCCTGTAAGGAGTGATCATATTAAAGGTTACTTATTGTGTTTTTTTTTTCTTCTGTACGCTACTCATGACGAAATTCTGAAATTTCTTGACAATGACTTTGTTGGAAGAATAATTTTAGATGCTATAGAAAGCATTGGACATGATGAACTCTCAACTCACATTTAAATTTTTTAATTTGGTCAATATAATCCTAAATCTGATTGGCGATTTTCTAACGTAGCTCATTCGGCCAATTTAGGCCAAGAAACTCTGATTGTTTTTCAAAAGTTATATATATTTTTTTTTTCTTTTCATTTCTTTCTTTTTTTACTATTTATAGTCTCCTTCTTCCTTCCTTTTTTCTTCTCTCAGGTTTGTGTTCCATACCGCTGATCATGCGCCCAAACTCCCCGCCCTCGATCATGCATCCTCTTCATTGCCTCAATCCCCGAGATCATTGGCACATCATGTGTGGAACGATAGCCAGCCGAGGGCGCTGGTGGTGGCGTTGCTGCAAGGGGACATGCAGAGGCTAGGAGGGGTGCTGTCGTTGGACGCGGTCATGGAGCCAAGGAGGGCACCACTCGAGAAGGAGACACGCTCGAACCCAAATTCATCCTACGCAGTCGAGGCCGGACAGAGAAATCTAATCGTGCCACTGTTGACACCTTAATTTTTGCCGACAAGCCGAGCATACACTCTTTTTTGTAAAATATAAAAATAAATGATGGTAAAAAGGGGACAAAAAAAATAATAATAATAAACAAATTAAGGAATAAATGGGGAAAAATATCAAAAAAGTCTTAAACCTTTTGCATTGGTGCCAATTGAGTCCTATACCTTTTTTTGGTGCCAATTCAGTCCTAAACCTTTTGCATTTGTGCCAATTCAGTCCTAAACCTTTTGCATTAATGCCAATTTAGTCCTAAACCTTTTTTTTTGTGTGTCAATTTAGTCATAAACATTTTGCATTGGTGTCAATTCAGTCCTAAATCTTTTGGATTGGTGCCAATTCAGTCATTTGACACATGAATAGCTATTAGCTGCAAGGACTAAATTGGCACAAATGCAAAAGGTTTATGACTAAATTTGCATAAAAAAAAGTTTAGGACTGAATTGACACCAATGCAAAATGTTTAGAACTGAATTGGCACCAAAAAAAGGTTTAGGATTAAATTAGCACTAATACAAAAGGTTTAGGACTTTTTTGACACTTTTTTCGGAATGAATGAAAGAAGAGAAAGAAAAAGGGGTCCAGCCCAGCTTGTGGAGTCCAATTCGTGTGGCCCAGACCACTTAAACCCAAGGAATTCACTCAACTCGGCCCAGTTGGATTTGCTAGTTCTGGTGTTGTCTCGGTATTTGAAATTTTGACCCCATTTTCTGTGTTTGGTGGGGAGCGTACCCCTTTTCTTTCTTTTTTCTTCTTTTTTTCTTTTCTTCCTTTAAAGCTTTGTTTATTTCGTAAAAAATGAATTTAAAAAAATAAAAAAAAATGATCATCTAGATACCCTATTAATCTCATAAATCGGGCGAGACGTGAGCATAAACTTGAATTTGGAGATTTAAAACGATATTGTTTGCACGTGATGGTAGGGTGATCAAATAGGTGCAGTAAATTCACATGTCCAAATTTATTCCTTAATAAAAAAAAAAGGTAACCAAATACTGTGAGTTTCTTTGATTTTATTAGCAAGAAGAATATTCGCAGCAAAACTAAGTGACTTCTCGTAATGGAATATAATTACTTATATGTCTGATAATTAATTATGATTTCTTGTGATAAGTCGATGTCAAAAGGTCAAGAGGGAGTGGTTAAGTGCCCTAATTAAGGGCAGCTGGTAAGGATGCGGCATCATATCATAATCAATTCATCATATCTTGTAATAGATACGCTATGGAGTCAATAGAGGAAAATCAATCAAATAAAATGCAGATTAACTCGGAATAAATTGCATGGTTACGAATCTCTGAACGTAACGAATATAATTTAGGTCGGTCGATTCAATTAAGACGAGACATTTGATGCAACGATGCTAAGCTAGACCTTCTGCTCGCAAACATTTTCCAATTTCCACTCAAAAGGAAATCAAATCTCCATCGTTGGGTGTTCCTACGATGTCGTTGTCTTATATCTATATGTTTAAGCAAATCAAATATAGATTACAAGTGACATGTCTAAATTAAGTAAAATTAGCTTACACATAGAATGGGACTCTTCACACGATTGGGCAAAAATCGCCTCCTAAATAATATTTTTGCCCCCCTTTCTTTTAGCCAAAAATCCCCTTCTTTAATCATTTGAATTGAACCCATGACCGTTTTGTTTATAATTATTCCCGTTCCAAAGACATCAAATTGCTTCCATTTGGAAAGGATTACATTAACCACTGGGGGTTTACCCCAGTGGCCACCCTTCTCACTTGAGAAGGGGGAGGTGGGGAGTTCGAATCCCCACTTTCGCAGGGGGTAGGGGTGGGGCCGCATAGTTTAAGATGTGGGTTTCGATTCCCACGCCCTGCAAGAGGCAGGGCACAAATCTGAATGTGTATCGTGAGTGAGAGATAGAGTAGGACCGACCAAAAAAAAAAGAAAGGATTACATTAAATTATGCTTTAGGGGTTGGTTTGCTGAGGGCGGTGTGGCTGATAGTTGAGATTCAGATTCCCATCAAAACCAGACATTCCAACTTATTGTTGTTTAAATTTTTTGCAATCCAAAGCCCATTGGATTCAAGTTTGCATGCAGAGTGACGCCGAAACAAGGGCAAAAGTGACCAGCGAGTTTCGAATTAAAAGTAAGTGTGAGTTTGTTTCACTACAAAATTCATGATAAAGGAAAATATTTTCTGGGAAAATCATTTTCAAGGAAAATGACTAGCTTTCATCTGTTTAGTGGTTTGGGGAAAGTAATTTTCTTCTTGTCAAAAAGGGAAGTTGTTCTCTTTCAATCTAAGCCGCTTGTTTTTAGTCTATAGAAAACGTTTTCCATAGATTAATTAGTTTTCCATCATCCAGAACACCGAAAAGTTGAAAATTATTTTTCGGAAACAGTCTTCCGTTGAACAAACAGACCATAATTGAAAGGAAACCGAATTTCATGATTGATCCCCGCGGTGAGAGAACTCGAATTCGAGTTCCATTTGGTGCTCGAGCTAAACTCGGAGTCCATGTTATAATTTTACTTTCGACGATCCAGACATAACGAATCCGACCTCGAGCATAGGTCGATCACCTCGCCCGGTCGCGCAGCTTAATAATCAAGCTCGATCAAACTCGAATTCGAGTATTTGATTTCTCAAGCCAAATTGGAGCACAATTTTTATTTTTTTTTTGGGGTTTTTTGCACCAATCTTTGCGCATTTGACCCGCTTCTTCCCTTTTGTCTTTTTCTCTCATAGTCCAAGAAACTTTAGAAAAAGGAATTATATTGCTGTCAAAAGAATTCAAGATAAGTTAGGCTCTTTCGTTCACCTCGCAAAACGACAAAGCACTGCATGGGCCCCACCTTGGGCCCCACGAGGCCCAAAAAGGTTATTGTCCGCCCAATGTGCCCATCACTCGCACACACCCCCCCACAGCTTGCATTATTGAGCATTTTTTTAATTAAGAAAACATTTATTAATTAAAAAATTAAAAATAAATCAAAGAAGATTAAATTATTTTAGCCATAATTAGTAACCTGATTACGCATCCTAAACCATGAATTATGCACCCCCTCCTGCCCCCGCGATTATTTTACTCGCAAATCTCGCCGCGTCATCTCTCGACACGTGGCGCGACGGCGACCGTGGGTCCCGGTGGGCCCCGCCCGCGACGGCGAAGTTGGGCACTTGTCGGGCGTCTAGAGGGGGGACACGTGGAGCGGCCTCACGAGTGCTCCCCCGCGTGGGGGCGGGCCCACAGCTGGGGTCAAGGAGGATTTTTTTATTTTAATTCTTATTTTTTCAGTTTTTGGTGGTACTTGGAAGTGTGACGTGTCAAGGGTTTAAGAAAAACAAAAAACATACGAGAATGGGGTTGGTCGCGACAAATTCTGTCTTGAATTAATTAATAAATCCCAGGATAATACCTCCCCACCACAATGCGTATTTAACCTTGTGAAAATTTAATTAACAGGAGGTTTAGATGCATTGACGTGTCGGAAAGAGACTGACGAAGCTCTAACGAAGATTCGTAATTTAATTGATTCCTCTCGCTTGATGTGAGCAGGTGAAAATACGATTAGTTACGAAACCTAAACTTCTAAAGGTGCCGCGGCATAGATTACGTGGGATTGTAATTTTCCAACCAAGTAATCAAAGATTTATGCCATTCCTTCTTTTAGGAATTTTAGCAAAATTAATTCGACACGGTAATTTGTGGTGCTAATTAAGCCAAGACCATCGAACTATTATCCATCATAAAACTATTAGTTATAGGGAAATAATCTTGATTACAATATGCATTTGGCGTATGACATTAATGTAGGTAATTTTTTTTGTTGGCCTGTACATTAATGTAGCTATTGAACAACTAGATAACAACGTGACGCGAAGTAGAAATAAAGAATCTTTCAATCTTAAATTTTGTCTAGAAATTTTGATAAATTACATATCTCCAATAAGATGAATATATCGGATATTATAAAAAAAATGGTCAAAATAACTCAATAGTGGGTTAGGTAAATCATTTATTAAAAAAAAATAAAGCTTTTACTTATTAAAAATTGTCTCAGAACAGTCATTTATGTAGTAATATCTGCTCGTATAAAGTAATTTTCCAAAATTGGCAAATTCAAATTGGAAAGTCGAGAATCCAAATTCCCCCGTAAAAGGTAAGTGCCATGTCACTTTACCCTTCCGAGTCCCGACAAAAGCAAACCACCTGCTGACGTCATCCCTCGGTTAATTTTTTTGTCACCTCAACGACACGCGCCCGCACCCGCGCGTGGCGCCCGTTATATCATTTGTCTTATGCGCTAGGGCTTATATAAGTGCAATTTTATTTCTGTTAATACCATTAAAAATTTCAAAAAATTGATATCCTAGTAATTCCTTTGCTTTAAAAATCAGTTTTCATTTCACGAAAAAAGCTCAAACTAGTACCTCGTGCTATATTTGTCCAAACCTGATTTCGGTACCACAAAAAATCACAAATCTGTATCCCACGAAGCGACTCGACACATTCACTTCAAATTAATATTCGCATCATAAAAAAACACCCCAGATTGGTACCCACTAACCCAAATCGACCCTCCATTAGAATATATATCTACGTCGGCTAAGTCATTCTCCACTTCATATCATCAATGTAGTCATCTGTCACCTATGTCGACACGCGTGCATTTTAATTTGTACAGAATACTAAGAGATGACGTATTTTGGGCCAAAGAGGTTACGGTTTGGATTTTCGACGAGACGAAAAATTAATTTGAGAGCAAATCATAAATGTTTTATGAAATTGGGTGTATAATATTTTCTCATTCCAACACGATTGGTCAATTTCTAAGACAGTTCCGTACCCGTCTCGGCGTCGCCTTCCCAATTTTCCTCCATATTCAATTATTGGGGTTGGGGGTGGGGGGATCCGACTCGACATGAAATTCACCCGAAATTCAAGTGAAATTCACCCCACGAGGCCGTGCTATATATACGTGTCCTTTCTTCCCATGGCCGCGCCAACAATACTAGAGAAATTAAAGAAAAAATGGAATCGTGAATTTGTTAGCTCCTCCCTCTTTTCGTTCTTGTCTTTTTGCATGAAGTTCGTATTTATGAGTTTCGTCTCTCAAGAGGGTCGACGGCAGAAGTCCATTTGCTCGCCGGAAACCGGCCGTCTCCCATGGACAAGGGCCGGAGGCTGACGATAAGCCTGAGCGAGAGATACCTGGGGAGCTACGGCGGCGGCGGCGGCGGCGGCCATGGAGTCGGCGGCGCCGACGCGCCCGAGCTCGGAGAGGAGGACATTTGGTCGGCGGTGGACGACATGGCGCTCCCCGCGGGGGGCGCCGGCGATCAGCAGGGCGCGTGGACCCCACGCGCCGGCAGCGGGATCGGCGGCGGGGGCGCCTCGGTGGGGTCGTCCTGGGCGACGGACGCCGCGCGGGCGGGCTGTCCCTGGCCCTCGTGGACTCTGGAGGCGGGGTGGCGTCCCCGAGGATCGTGCACCAGTTCCGCGGCGGGAACGCGGCGACCGCCGGCGGCGGGGGCCGGCGCCGTCGCCGCGGGGGCGGCAGCTGGCGTCGTCGGCGCCGGTCAACGTGCCCGACTGGAGCAAGATATACCGGGCCGACTCGGTGGAGTCGCTGCACGACTCGGACGACACGTTCGACGACGGCGAGGCGGCGGAGATGGTGCCGCCGCACGAGTACCTGGCGCGGGAGTACGCGCGGAACCGGAAGGGGGCGGCGGCACCGTCGGTGTTCGAGGGCGTCGGCCGGACGCTCAAGGGCCGCGACATGCGGCGGATCCGCGACGCCGTCTGGAGCCGAACCGGGTTCGACGGGTGAAAACTTTTTTTTTTTTTGTTGGTGGGGGGCGGGCAATGATCAGCTGAGTCCGACTCAGTTACTCGAACTTTGAACTGAGTCGGACTCGGAACGAGTGAGCTCAAGCAATGATTGCAAGTTGCAATTATTGTGCATTTGTCCAGCTCTATATTTTTTTTTGGGGTTTTTCTTGGTTGAATTTAGGATATTCAGTGCAGCCTCTTGTAGAGAAAAATATGATGATTTCTTTTTCTTCTTCTTCTTTTTTTTGGCCTGATTTATTTAGTGTTCATTTCTACGCGAAACAAAAAAAAAATTGTTTTCACTCGATTCGTTTATTTGCAATTCACCTATTTTTTTTTATTTTTGGAATTCTTGCTCGAATGGTCGGAATATTTAATCATTTTCTACAAAACGACGCGGCCATATTGTATAATAAAAAGGAAGGCAAGACCCGTGATGATGCGAAGTGCAATGGACCAATTCGTTGTGGTGTCCTTGGACGTGCCTGTGTTGAAGACGGCTAGACAAATTAGTATGGACGAAATCGACCTAAGCTATGATTGATGACATGAACATAATATTTGATTCTTTTGACCATGTCGTTGCTCATTTAACTTAATTGAGAACGGACAATTTTTTGCCACCCGTTATTCAGGCGAATCGAGTCCATTTCCTGTGGACAATATTCTATGCAAAGGATGATATATCCTCATGACAAATTACATTTTCTTATATATATTTCGGTAGATTTAATCAGATAGAAATTCACAACACTTGCCTCACGAGTCAGATCCATCTTTCTTTTGTGTAACTTAACTCGCGCAATACTATTTTAATAAAAAAAATTTCTCGCTTTCTAGCACCGATCATATAGAACCGAACCTAATTCCCTCGAAAAACACCAATCTTATCTCGGGTACTAATAAAAAAAGAACACCAAATTTAAATTGGGCACGAATTCTGGCCCAAACTTTTGTTTTTATTTATGAAAGAGCATCAATTTTAACTTGAGTCTCAATTATGCTCAACTTTTTTTTTTATCTCGTAAAACAAATATCAATTTTCAGTCGGTATCTAGGAAGAATTCAATGCCGTTAGCGAAAAAGACAAAAAGACACCTCATAATATATGTTTTTTTTATGACATGACTAGTGAAAATAATGTGGAAATGGACTTTGATCTCAGATGGAAATTATCAGAGGACAAAAGATGTGGGGAAAGACCCACCTGAGATTGAAGGGGATAAGAGATGAAAAACAATTGGGCCTCTCTAATTTGGGAAAAAAAAAAAAGTGGGGGATGATGGATGGGGATGTGTGTGATGGGGACATCGATGGGTTTTGCCCCCCTTTTTGGAGGAAAGGGACATGCAATGCATGGTCTCTCATTAGGGTCACCCATCCCCCACAAGTGCTGAGAACCATTTATTTTTCATTTCTCGCCCCCTTTTATTGTCTCTCTTTTTTTTATTTCAAGGAAAAAAATGAGGACAAAGAAAAGAACAGAAATTTTATGTCTTAACACAGGACAGGACGGTTCACATTGAGAGGTGTCCATGCTTTTTGTGATCACGATGAATGCCAATAGTTTGGAGAACTTGGCAGTTAATGCAGTTGATGTCTCCATCCTTTTAGATTTTCGATGATTTTTTTTAACTGGATTTTTTGTTCTTGTTTTTGGGGGGGATAATAAGCATGTAAAGAGATGGATTCTTTTTTTTATTTTTATTTTTCATGAGATCAATATTCGAGTAATCGATTGGAGCAGCGCGGGTCTCGGCCTTCAATGAGAAGAAACATTGGGTTAGTAGAATGTTTCACTTATCAATGGGGACATAATCGAATGAGAGCCAAAATTCGATTAGAATTTCGTGATGGTGCTATTTCTTAAGGATTAAACCAAAACCGATCGGATAAACCAATTAGACGTAAAATGCTGAAAACAATTCAACGCAAGGATTTCCAAAGGCCATCGCCCCCGGTGGATATACGAGAACTCGGCTGGTAAAATGATTCATTTCTAAAAATGAATAATATCTCAATCACATTACTTCCCATTTGCGGGCCACCGATGGCATTGGGCAATCACTAAGCCATAAGTTTGTGATTAAAAGTTAGAGGTCATATAGTGTCCCGACCAGTATTCGCACATCGTAACTTCCTTTTTGTTTGCAAGAAAAAGGAACGAATGCTTCAGTCTTCCTTGCTATCGCATTAACCTTCATATTGAATCCGCAAAAACATCTCGATAAGGCACTCGATGACATTATCTGTTAATTACAGTAAGATAAGAAAGCTAACAATGGATGCATATATGCTTCAAGTTTTACATTAGTTGATTGGATCTCTCTCTCAGGTCAGTAAGGCTAATCCCAAGTAGTATTGCACATGAGCCACATATAATGTTTTCTTTTTCTGACATGACAAGTGCAATAAAATGTAGAAGGGTACTTTGATTTCAGATGGGAATCAGAGGACAAAAGTGTGGGGGAGACCCACCTTGGACTGAAGAAGGGATTAGAGAGATGGAAAAACAGTTGGGGGGCTTTTAATTGAAAAAGGATAGATGAGGAGGATATGTGGGGGATGAGGATCATATGCTTTTTTTGACCTTTTGTAGGAAAGGGACACCCAAGTCTCTTATTAGGCTCACAAATCCCAGAAGTGCTGAGATCCATTTGTTCTTTTTTTCTTTTTCTTTTTCGCCTTTTTAAATTAAAAAAAAAATGAGTTTTGCTAGCGTATCAGTCTTTGACCACTATAAGTGCAACACATAATGTGAACCGTAAATTTTTAAAGAAGTAAACTCCATAATAATTTATAATTATGTGTTATTTATTTTTTTATGGCTCGAGATAGACCATTGATCTTTGCGGTGAATTATGAACAATTACTTAACCATTCATCAAAAACAGAATTATACCCAACATGGGAGTATATTGGGTGGTCTAGAAGTGCCAAAAAAAGATGTACGCTAATCCATTAATTAGTTGACATGTGTGCAGAGAACAGCCCTTGGCATGGGGGGGATGATACGGGCACTTGCAGGGAAGAGAAAAGTGTCCAGCCTTCCGATACCCAAAAAAAACAAAGTGTCCCAGCCTCCTGGCTCGTCCTTGATAGAATTGATAGCCAGCCACACAACAAAAAACACCTGGCCTCTGTTTTCTTTCGGAATATGGTACAATAAGAAGTACTTAGCCAAGAGATTCCCCATCTTTTGGACTATACAATATGATTTATTAATTTTTAATTTATTCAATATAGTCTCTGAACTTTAATCAATGTGCAATGTGGTCCCTAAATTTTTAATTTGCTTAATATCGTCCCTGAATTTTATGTATAGATTCAATTTAGTCCTTGAATTATTTGAAAATGTTTAATGTATATTATATGAAAATGTTTAATATAGTCTTTCCATTAATTCAAATTCAGAGACTATATTGAATATTTTCATATAATTCAGAGACTACATTAAATATTTTCATATAATTCAGGGACGACATTGAACATGTACCAAAAGTTCAAAGATCACATTGAACAAATTAAAAGTTCTAGGGATCACATTGAACATTAGGCTAAAGTTCATGGATTATATTGAACAAATTAAAAGTTCAAAGACCACATTGCACATTGGATTAAAGTTCAAGAACTGTTTGTGTTATTATTTTCAACTATTATTAGATCATTCTGAAAAAAGAAAAAGCATCAGAAATGCACAATCTTTTTTTCTGCAGCAATCATAACCAACCTACGCGGCCAAACATCAAATAACCTATAGAGAGTGTAACCATCGGTGCAAAAGGAATCACAATAAAGAAACATGGTGCGAGGAAAATTAGTTTTATCACCAGATTCTCCAACTGTATTTCACATAAAAATCTAGTATAGACAAAAACTGATTGTTAAGCACCTTGAGCCAAAACAAATTGGCCAATCAATTCATGAATGCCGATTTATCGTATGATCCGATCAGACGATAACCTAATTGAGAATCTAGTTGGTTAGAGTCAACATATATAATAATATACACTTTCAATCATGATAAGAATCATTAGTGCCGCTCAAGTGTACGGAGAAGCTAATGATTCTTGATCACATTATGTTGTCGCAAATCTCATTATAAGCCAATGTTCAGCAGCAAGACCTTTGCGAAGAAAGGTCGAACGTGTGAGCTTGCGTGGGAGCTTGAGATGAAGGTGGAGCAAGAGCTCGAGCAAAGATAGCGAGAGGAAGTTCTGGTCGAGGAAAGACCAAGAGATGTTGCCCAAGAATTAGCCTGCCTAATCATAGAAAAAAATGGATGACCCGTTTTCTGAACCCGATTGCCCATGATTTCGGACTCGGGTCGGGCTCTTGGTCTTTAAGACTGCGAGAGTATGGATATACTTGTACATAAAAAAAAGGGATTATGGCAATGAGTATCGTAAAATATAACTCTTAACAACATAAATGCAAGAAGCAAAAAATTGGGTTTTCGGAATTTTTTTTTCACATTTTTGAAGAACATCACATTTAGAGCTCCAGGAAGCAAATTACTTCCCAAATGTGGGCCACCAGTGACATTAGGCAATCACTAAGCTGTAGATTTTATTAACTATCTTTTTTTATTTTAGCAGTCAGGTAATGTCTATATCAGTTTTCGCGCATTTCGACTTTGCAATTTTCCAAGGAAAGGGATGAATGCTTCAGTCGTTCTCGCTGGCGAATTAACCTTCACATTAAACCCGTAAAAACATCTTGACAAGGCATTTGACGAGCAGAAAAATGCCAGCGAATTTTTGTTAATTAAAAATTTAGACAAGAAAGCTAACAACATATGCATATGTGCTTCAAGTTTTTGCATAAGTTGGTTGGATGGGATCCCTCTCTCTCTCTCACAGGGGTCATTAAGGCTAATCCCAGGTGGTCTTGCTTGTGGTAAGGTTTTAGTCAAGCCATAATCCTAACTCTTCCAATTAAATTAAAAGAAAGAAAATCTTTCTGAGTTCCTTCCATTAAAGTCATCGAAAAACATAAACTACTCAATCCTCATGTGGAGCTAATTAACATAGAAAACCTCGACATCACAAAGTTCAACCACACCAGACACACCCCACTGGACACCCAATAAAGATCTGTATCTGCCAAGGGCAACACTTTAGCTTTAAGTTTCCTATTCGGTCCAAACAGATACAAATTTTAAGTTTCCTATGAATTATTAATGCCTAAAAAGTTTAGAGAACAGAGGAACGAGGTGTGTGTGCACGGTTATTGAGGGCCTCTCCTTCCCTCAACAGCACAATTTCCATGGAAAATAAGACATTTTTTTTACCCTCTTTGTTGTTATTCAATTAAAAATGAAGATTGTTTTGCTCTTGTTCTTGAAATCTCTCTTCCCATTCAAAGTCGTGGTGTAAGTTATTATTGTTATGCCTAGATATTTATTCATCTGAAATATTCGGAAAATTGAAAATTTTTAGCTGTAAATAAGAGTGTGCTCACAAATTGGAAAACCGTGGGTCGAATAAGTTTACCTCATAATTTCCATCTTTTTTTTAAATTACTAGCATTTCTATGCTTGCAAATTGTACGAAAATGTCACCAAAGTTAATGTCAGCGTAGGTGGAGTTGGTTCTATGAGATATCAACTTTTTTATTTTATTTTGAGTATTCATTGGATTACCATATTTAGTTTGTCTAATGATATTTTCCGACCCATAATAGCTTCTTTCACAAATTTCAGGAAAATATTTTATATACCAAGGATGCTTGTGAAAAAGTCATTACTATTGTGAAAATATCACTATGCATAGTTAACAATTGGAATTTTTTTTTAAAAGGATAATGATATCTTCGCAGCAATAATATGCTAGCAAAGCAATAAATTATTCGATAAAAAAAAAAAAGCAATAAATTAAAATCCCAAACACTGAGCGATTGTTTCAATCTTTTAAATGTTGCCAACTTCACCCCCACATTTTCATATATCCAGAATAATATGTACGAAAGTAAATGAGTGGCGGCTAAAGTATAGTCATAATTCGACCCAAAAAAAAAAGTATAGTCATAAAAGTAAAAACCTTACTTTCATCATAGATGAAACATGTCCCAATTCATCTTAATTTAACACTCAGGGTTGAAAATTGAAATCACCATTGTCTAAATAAAGTTGGGTGGCATTATTTATTTATTTATTTATCATTATTATTATTAAAATGAAAAGAAATAAAAAAAAAATTCAGGAGGAAGGGTATCCAAGGTTGGGCTTCATATTCCTCCGACACAAACTGCACTGCAGTATAGACAACCATGGATGTTGCCTTTCCACGTGAGGTTGTCTTTCTATATTAATATTGCACGTGTGCGCAAATTATATTGCAGGCTTGGAAGAAAGCGTTCATTGATTCCCAAGCCAAGACAGACAAGCAAGTCTCTCTTTTCCCTCAAGCAATTATAATTATAATCCCACCGCCATTAGAGATTCTCTTGTTTAGGTGCCTTAATTAAGGCAATTAATAACAGGCCAATCAATAATTAAGGCAATTAATTCATAAATAGAGGAAAATTACATACATGAAGGGTATTATAATCCTATAGCTAAGCGATGGGAGATATTTGACATCCTCTCTTGTGTTTCTGTGCAAACAAGAACTAAATTATATGAGAAATGCGAGCAGAGTTGAAGAATGGCGAATAAGGTGCACAAAATCACAGCCGGAATGAATCATTACCGGGGCGAGAGGTTTTGGAACTTGGTATTGATTCCAAATTGAAGTTGAATATGTAACCGATCGTGTCGAAGAGAAAGCTCCTGGGATTATTCAACGTAAATATGTGCATGAGCCTATGCAAACAGGCTTAAAAGCGGTAGGTGGCCGGGTTCCTATAGGCCGTGATACTTTCCCAAGTGATGTTTTTTATTCCCAGACTATCTAACAATTCTCCCCGGCCTTGCACTCTTTTCATCGGGAGTCTTCAAGGGGACACTGGATAAATGAGATCATGTACTTGGAGCTCTTAGAACAAAGCAAAAATAAATAAAGAATTGAGAGTTGATAAGATTTATAGTACTTATATGTTATGAACAGATGATGAGACATGCCGGGTCCTAATTTATAGATTCATCACCTCACAAAAATCTGGACTTTTTCAATATTGGTAAATGCCTCGGATGCTCTTGCTAATGATTTCTTGGCAGCAGCCAAAACACCTTGGCAATGCAGAAAATGCACTTGTATATATTAAGCGATATCACCAGACTTATTAGTTGTTTTTTCTTGATTAAATAAGCAAGGAGTGAAGATCTAGGCTCCACCAAGCTTTGTGACAGTACTAAGAGCCATTTTTTTTATAATCTCAGTGTGAAAATACCAAACATTGAGTGATCATTGCTTCTGAAAATGAACAGTTTAGGAAATTTATTGACATTTTTTTTGTGGGGGATGAAGTTATGAAATGAAACGCCAAGTCTGGAAGTGATGCACGTGGGGTTTCATGCCTCAACTCTCGGCTTTGCTGATGCCTTTCTCTTCATCTTCCTTCACTCGCACTGAACATCAAATTCAGAAGCAACCCATCTTCTTCTTCTTCTTCTTCTTCTTCTTCCTTCTCAGAGTTTTCATCTTCAGAGTTTTATCATGTGTAGCTTCCAGCTCCAGTTTTGAGGACTGTTTGACTTTGCACCCAAAAGACCAACTCAGGTGCTTCAATCTCTCCCTTCTCCTAAACCCCTTCTCCAAAATGAGGGCTCTTTGAACAGCCACGTTGTCAGCAAAGCTTCATCTCAAAATGAATCCATTTATGTCACATGAAGCGAACCAATCTCTGCATTGTCCTGTTCTGTTTCATCCGCGCTGTTTGTGTCTATGCTTGTGCCAATGTCTTTTCTTGCGTAGCACAAGACACTGCTCTGAGGTTCCTTTCTTTTGTTTTGGTTGGTTTTTTGCAGCAGAAACAATTGATTGCGGGACTAAAACTAGAGGATGGTGGAGCCACATTCATGCCCTGGAATGGTTAATGCATCTGCATTGTGTTCTATAGAGGAACATGTCGTGCAAGGGGAGGGAGAGAGTGTTGATCACATCGTGGCACAGATTTCAGCTGAACTACAGAGAGAGAGGATGAAGAATGCAGAGCTCATGGAGAGAATTTCTGAACTTGAAGCTCAAATAAGGGAGAAAGAAAATAAATCTCTTCTCCAAGACAAAGAGGTACTTTACAATGCATAATCTGTTAGCGAGCAGAAGAGTTATCAACACGGTGTATGTTATCTGGTTTTGTTGATTTTAGTAGTTAATCAAACCATGCACAAATTTTGACCACGATGCATCATTATATATTTTGCGGTACTACTTGATATTCCTTCTATTAAAATGGGAAAGGAAATGGTGCATTAGCTGTGTGTTTATCAACCAGATTTGTTTGATCGTAACTTTAATTGCTCATCAGTTTTGTCCTTTCATCTCATATCTCCGACCAACTCAAATTTTCGTATATGTTATGGTCTTTAAAGGCCTCACCCTCTCATCCTGCTTGAAAAGGCTTTCAGCAATGTTGGTTCTCAGGGTAGTCATAGAAAAGCACCGTGGCAAAGCTCCAAAGAGTCAAAAAGACAAAAGACAGGCGAATTTGATGGTAGGCCTGAAAATGGACAAACTTTTGGCGGTAAATCGGCTTCTCCAGTTGGGCATGATGATCAGTGCGTGCTACCAAAGTATGAAAATACCAAAGATGGCATGGTCAGTTGGATGAGCATGGAAGATACACGCATGTCAGGTTTTGAAAGTTTGAAGGAAGATGATGATGCCGATGACTTAGATAATGCGGATGAAGCCAACGATGAAGATGACAATTACCACGTTGAAGAAGGCACCAACATTCACAATGCTGAAGAGAACTCGAGAACTAACAATGATATACTAGTGAAGAAAGTGCAGGTATCGGCCTTGGAGAACTCCTATAACGTTAGGACTCTTGTGAATGCAATGCAAGATTCGGTGGATACTCCAAAAGCCAATCTTTGCTTACAGGAGATTGGACAGGTTCAGGACATGTCGAAACTCGGTGATCTTGAGAAGGAAGAAGTTAAGACCGAAGGTTGCAAGGAACATGTAGAGGTACATTCATCTGGATATTATGCTTGCCACACAGGGTCTGGAAGCACAGAGCTGCACAGAAGTTCCACAGAGGTTGCTTTCTGTCCTAAAGAAGTTAGGAGGATCGTTGAAATGGAAGCCCTTCAAGAAAAAAATGCTCAGTCTCATACGATGAGAAAGATTATTGTTTTTGCGTCCCTCGGTATCAAGCACGGGTGTGGAGATATGTACGAGCTGGATTTCAACCATTTTAGTATTTTGAGGAAGGGTGAACCCTTTGTCTCTCTGCAAAATCCCGGGGTAATCACTCCGATATTCTATCTCTACAGCAAAAACTCATAGGATCTTCTTTCGATCTCATAAAAATGATGATATCTTAAAGAAAAAGCTAATCTTTCTGCTAAATCAGCGGACACAGAAAATGACTTCATTCTGCTTCAAGAGAGCAGCGTGGTCTAGTTGCGGATAAATATGTTAAATTCATCATGGTACTTCATTGTATCGTAGTTTAAACTATGGCTACGGCATGTAGAATTTCAGCGACCTGATCGGGGATTAGCAAACGAAACATTCTATCAGGATTTCTCAACTCCTCTGATACAATTTCCTATAGCTTTTTAGAATCAACTATGAGCGAGCGTTGATGTGAATTTGTTGGCAGGAGCACATTTTATATGTAAATCCCGGCATCCGCAAAAAGGTCTTCTATCCAAATAGACAGAACCCGACATTGTGTCCTGTCCAAATACTAGAAGAAGAGAAGGCCATGCGTCCATCCGACCAAAGCTGCCCCTCATCCTTATTCCTATGCATCAAATATGGAGGAAGGACTAGAAATCTTCCCCAAAACGAGTTAAGTGCTGTTCTTTCATGGCTAAGATTTTGATAGTTTGCCTCATAATTTTAGTCTCTACCTTGGTGTGGCCAAAGAGATGTTTCCGCTGCTAAGAGCGATGGCTTAAACGATTTCAGATATGTCAGACAGCGCATGGGAAAGAAAAAGCTGAAATCCTTCGGGCCGCTTATGTGCAAAATGGCGCTGTTGATCCCTGTGCGCAGTGGAAGTTTCTTCTTTAAGGCCCTGGGCATAACGCTCTTGTTCATTGCCGGTTTCACTGATCACCTGATTCAAAAGGAGACCAAATATAGAAGCTTGGACTTGCTCCAAAAGTACTACAGGTATACGAAGTCCAGTAAAAACATTTGATAGTTCTTATTGCCTGATGCAAATGATGTTGCATTTTCTTTTACCCCATCGGTTAACAGTCCAGCATGAGCAAGCACTTGACAGATCAGTTGAAAACATTTTCATTCGCTAATGCTCATACTCTTACCTCACTGTACCATATTATTTATATCGATGCCTCCTGCTTAGTAAAGCTTCGTGAGTGTGCTGCAGGAAGGATGGGGATGCTGAAGGAGAGAAATTATTTCTTGAACACCGAGAAACCACCAACACTGTAAGATTGCCGTTACAAGTCCGTTGTATCTCTGTATTCTCCAATAATTCAGTCATAGGAACACAATTCACGACTATATCAGAGCACCGATAAGAATGGTAATCGAGGAAGCAAACTATGCAATTGCTTTCTTTTTACTAGTCGAACTTTCATTACAACAAATTATGCAAATTTAGTTTCAGGCACGAGTAGTGCAATAATTTCTTAACGCCCTCTCTATGGGAAAGTTTCCCTTTTGCCCCTTCTCTTTTCCTTTTATTTCTGCTGCAGTATTCCAATGGATTATATCTATTTTTTGAAAGTATTTCTTGCAGCAAGCTGCCCTCAAGTTGGACCAATCTACTACCAAGAAAGTCTCAACAAAATTCAAACCCAAAAGGCATAGTCATGCTGCACATAAGCCTTCAAATTCAGAAAGATCATTAGGTTGTCTACAATCAGTAACTACAAGCTGTGCTCCTCAATTTGGATTAGTCGGCTTTAACTCTGTCCACACTCAAGCACCAGGTGTAGATAAAGCTTCGAGTTCAAAACCGGCAATCAACAACAATGCTAGTAGCATGTCATTCACTAGTCCAACATCGTACAATGTGTTCCCACCCCACCAGCCCGTAAACGGTTTCATTCCTATGATGTATTGGCCTCCCCCGAGCACATATGCTTATGCCCCATTGCCGTCTTCGGCAAGTTATTTCTCTGTGCATCCACACAGCTGCTACACCTATCCTCCTTCGCACGGTTTTTTCCCGAATATAGTCAGAGGCACGGGAAAGACTGATGCAGTCTCAGAGGAATCTGGTGATGATTCTGGAAGCAGTTTGAGCAGTTCATAGCTAAAAGAAGTGCCAGCGACAATCGAGTCTGGCTGCCACGAATTGTTCGGGTCATATACCGCAGCAGTTAAAGAAATGTACTAAGATTGACAAGGCTCATCCATAATCGTGCAATTTTGACCCCCTCCTCTGTGCAGGTGTGTTGTTTAGTGTATATGCAAGAGACTGTTTCTTTCTCTGTTGTAGCAGTAATCAGGTTAACAACTAATAGAATCGATGAGCCGACAGTAGTGAAAAATTTCCTACTATCTTGAATCCGTGAAGCTAAACGGGAGGCAAGGGTATTGCTTCCATGTTTCTTGGAAAATCACCTTCTTCTCTATCATTTCACCTTGTGATCTAAGAAACGTAAATTTTTTTTTTTGGGTCGAAATCTAAGAAACGTAAATTAAATAGTGTACTTATGTATGATAAGTCTAGGCAATGCACCAATGTTTTTTCCACTGGACGGACTATACCTATCTCTATATAATGTGGATGTACATCTAAAACTCTCTCAACGTTCATGGCCCACAACTCTGTAATGATACCTGAAAGCTTTATTTTTGTCTCAGTGCCATAATTCTGCACTAGCTTCCAACCAGAACATTTAACATTGCAGGAGGATACACAACAATATATCTGCTCGTCTGTGAGAATCTTATCCTTTTTTATGTCCACTCACTTTCTTTGCCCTTGTCCAAGTTGACAGTACATCTTTGTCTATCTCATTTTGCCTCCCATGGGGGACCATTTTAATTCATTATCCTCACATCGTTGCTTCAGTCTTGAAGGGTAATGAATCACTCTTTCTTGAAAAACAATTTGCCTCCATCATCATGAAGACAGAGGAAAAAGGAAAGCAGCATACACAAGTGCATCAATTGATATATCAACATTCAGAACTACTTATTCATCATACTCCACCATAGATAACACCACAACCCACAATCACCATGCCAACTTAGAGCAGAAAAAAATTGCACAAAAAGGGTCACAAGATCTGCACAATCTTCACACCCATGTGCACTTTTTTTTTCCATTCCCACAGATGAACCTAAAAAGCAAAAGCAAAAGGAGGCAAAACAAACTTCTCCTTCTAGGGGTGCTTGTTGGCAACATTGCATTGCTTCCTGACCTCACCTTGGTCACCAGTGAGAGGGTTGTTCTCGGAGAGGATGGTGATGGCCCTTGCAAACTCCTTGAAGAAGTAGTCTTGGCTCTTGGCCATCTTCTTTACATAGGGCTTGGTCCGCTTGTCAGTGGCAAGCTGGTGGTCCACTATGAGCAAGCCCTTATTGTCCAGTATGTTCCTGTAGTAGTTGTTATCCAGCACCATGGGCGTGCCTCTGTCGTTCCTCACATACTGCACGGCCTTCGGGTCTGGGATCACGTCCGGGCACTTGTGAAGCATGTGCTCGACATGGTCCGGGTTCAGCACAGGGTCGACCTCTGGGTAGAGCCGGTGAACCAGCTTGACACAGTGGGTTCGGCCCACGCTGTGGGCTCCTGTTACACAAATTCAGGAGATAGAGTGATGCACCAACCAAGCAACTAAGATTATTATAACAAAACATGTATACTAATTTTACAATATGCAGGCTAAACAACTTTAGGAAAATAAAGCTCATGATGAAGCACTAGGATCATATAGTAAATTACCTAGTAAAGCAACCACTCCTGGTGTCTCGATGCCCATGGCCGCGAATCTGTCGAGCACCGCCGAAATGCTTTCATTGTGGTCTGGAAGGTATTGCTCGACCACATCAGCTCGGCTCTTCCTACCATCTCTCCTTCCAGTTTTCAGGGGAATGTGAGGGCCTCCTAGCTGTTCAGAGAGAGTGAATTTCAAGACCAGATTTCACCAATTTTCTTGAAATTCCTTATGAGAACAAGCTGACAAGTTTTTGAGAAAGAAAGGTAAATATGGCAAAGTTGAGCGAACTTCATTCCCAAAGGAAAAATGTGAACTTATCAGATTTAGCAAACACTAGCTAAAAGGACGAGTGTACAGATAAATTTTGTTCACTCAAAAGAAAAGAAGAGGGTTACTAAATATGCGGAGCATGTACGATAGAGAGATTATAGAGAAAGACAGGAAGGAAAAATCTACAGATTCTATATATTCACACTGAAACATCATAATTAGGATAATAACAATAGTGAGTACCGCGGCTATGCCATCTCTAGCAGACAAGACCAGGATGTCCGCACAAGAAACAACTCCGGGGCACTCTCTCTCCACAGCTTCTTTAATGGTGTCCAGGTACCTGAAGTTCCTTAGACCGAAACTCCGGTCGGTTTCTTTCTCCGACAAGCTCCTCCGCGTCGAGTCCAAGAGCAGCGAAGCATCACATGACTGCATTCACATCACACTAGGCAAATGATATTTCCAATCACTATTGCGAAAAACGAGCCGAGTTGAGTCAACAAAGTCTACTTCTTGAACTCAAATCTCAATTCTAGAACTTGGAGATCAAGTTTGATAATTTCTCATTTTGCTAGCTCCACCAAGCCTCACTTCGGAGATCTGAGTTCGTGACTCCAAGTAAAACTCATTGGTCGAACCCGAGCACAAAAAGTACTGGAAAATGAGTGAAAGATAGCATAAAAGCAATTTTTTTTTGCAAGAAAAACACAAATGTTGCTCGTTAAACTCGAAAACAACCGAGCCGAACCGATGTTAAGCACAATGTGGGTTTGATACCTGAACAGCACAGTCATGGAAGATGTTCCTCAGCCAGGAGAATGCAGTGTTCTTGTGGCGCTTGTAGAGGAGCTTCACTTGCTCCTTGATGATGTCCTCGGCTTGAGGGCAGGTGTCCTTGTAGAAGTTCGTCATAAGACCAGGCTTGTCTTCCTCATTGATCTCTGCAATGGCAGGTCTCGGTGACACTGCTGAGAGAGATAAGAGAGCCAAGAAGATGAGAGCTTTGGATGCCATTTTTCAAGCTACTGGGCGTACTTTGCTAGTTCTTGAGCTCTTCTTATATAACGGAAGCAGCGAACTTCCCCATTCCTATCCCTATTATCATTTTTTGCTAAATTTTCTTTCTTCTTTTTGTTTTTTCTAGCTTCTAGGAAAAGCTAATTTTGAATGTTATTAAGAGCTGTTTGATTCCGATTCTATCTACCTTATGTCCCCTCGACACTCACAACCTGCATGCGTCACATGAGTGTAATTTTCTAATGTAATCAGCATTATATCATAGTGAAGAGTATATTACATGACCCCTTTAATTTGTTACTTGATAACTTTATAACGATATTAGATATATGATAAAAAGATAGGTCATTTAAGTTCTACTTTGCCTGCTTTAAATAAAGAGGAGAGTGATTTGGTCAAAATTATACTTCATGAATAGAGTAAGAGCATCCACAGCGTAAGGTTAATCACTTGTGTTTATGAGTATTGACACACCTTGCCCGACTAATCATCATCAATGGAGAGCAATTAAAACTGAGCAGTAGAAAAATACTGGAAATACATGAGTATTGACACACGAAACTCTAACAAAACCTACACTATCTTCTTCCTACCAAAAAAGGGCTTTAACCTAATGTAGCCTCACTTCCATACGTCCTTTGACTCCGTGCTACTAACATGAATATAACTTGCAAGAACGCATATGGCTTCTGACCAGTTTGCATTAGTAGACCATTATTACTACCTCTAGCTTAGATACACACAACCAGCTTCGAAACACAAGGTGACAAGTCTTGTGAGCTGGACTTTTGTTCAAGAATTGGCACAAACACAAAATATATTGATATCACCGTTTCCCACATCAAAAGAGAAGGGCACGTTTAAAGGAGAAAAAGGAGTGGAGGCTGGGGGCACCTTTCACTTTCAAGTGGGCTTTCATTGTCTTTCTTCTTTTTAGGGTTTCATTGCCCTACTAGAGAATTGACGATGGGGGATAGCTTTTCTCCACAAGTTGGAGAAGGTGAACGCTGAGAAGATCAGAGAAGTGCAATTGAAGAGCACTGAGGAACTTTCCCATGTCCATTCATTGCTTGTCTCTATATCACAAAGTACCAATGGCTTCCATTTAGGAAAATCATCCCACTGCTAGTCCATTGGCAACTTTTTGTCAAGTCTTGTTGGCATGATCCATGAAAAGAAAACCTGGCTATTCTTTCCCTTGCATGTAAGAAAAATTCCAACATCATTATGTCGGTGCAAACCAGAATCAGAGTTAGGTGGAGTCAAGAAAATTGCTGACTAAATGCAGAAAAATTGAGCTATATACGTATTTTACTTGTAGCAAGAGAAAGGAGAAGCTTAGAATGCTCGTGTTATTGTAATTAGTTCCCATGCATTTATTATCATTTCATCTGATAACCATCTCCACGAATCTCCATGGAGGTTTAGCTAAGCTCATTGTTGTTGAAATTTAATTGAGTAGGTCATCTTTCACTTTGCAAGTGGGGTTTCTGATAATTGCGATTGGGGATGGCATTAATGATGGGTCATAGCATGCCGAGAAGTTAGCCAGAAGCTGCACATAAAATTAATTGCTCCATGTTATCATGAGCCTAGTAAAAATTTGCTAGCATAGCTTTGGAAAAGATTGATTTTCTGGTCACCTCATGACCATACCAGATGATAATAACCAAATTACATTGTTGGGTCACTTGGTTGGGGTTTTGATATTTGAAATGATATTTGGTAGTTGAGAAGTCCTTTCTAGCTTGAACAAAATAGCACAAGAGGACAAATGAAGATGGTCATGAAGAGACAATACCACCATATAAGGAAAGCAAAAGCATTGTCACATTGTTTTATATTTGGAGATTATTTAATATGATATTTAAATATTTGGGATTCAAGAATGGCAAAGGTAGTGAGCTGGGGTGCTGCTAATACTGCTAGTTTAAAGCATGTACTACTACTAAAAATGGTAGATTACAAAAAAATCAGTGCTTGTAGTTAGGTTAGGTTTTAAAGTTGATTGGATCGGAGATAGTTTTGATCACTTGAGTGTTTTGATTTCTTAAAAACGTTTACTTGAGTGTTATAATTTTCAATTGACCACTTGAGTATAACTTTTTAGAAACGTTCACCAAAAGGTTATGGCACTCAAGTGATCGATTGAATAATCAAAAGAAAAAGTGACCAATTGAAAAGTTATATGATACTCAAGTATCAGAAAAAAAATTATGACACCTAAGTGGATACCTTAAGAAAGCCACGACACTCGAGTGATATGGCGCTTGTAGTGTCGTTTTCACATGCAATTGATGTTACAAATCTTGAATGTTGACGATTAAACTTAAAATTCGTTAATCATAATCACGTGAAATTTTACATGGTATCGACTTATAAGCTTGTAGAAGATTACCGATGACATTAGATATTCAAGACTCTTAAAGCACCCGACTAATTTCACAGCTCATGAGAATTTTCCCCCTTCGAATCAACGATCTAGTTATTGCATCGACGGGAATTTGGACAAATGATCATGCTTATTAAGGCGCAACCTAATGTTAAATCTTAATCAACTCGACTAATTCTTTGCGGTAAGAACATGCATTACTTTGAATAAATAGGGGTATTTATTCACCAGCATTATAAAAAAAAATTAATCAGAATTTCAGACCAAATTAAAACACCCAAGCGGCTTCGCCACCGACACTACACTTTATGCCGAGTCTTCACCAATAATCCAACTTTAAATGATCAAAAAGAGTGTTGGCATTATTCTAAGCTAATCATTCTCAATTTTGGAAAAAAAATATAAAGAGGGCTTGAACTAGGCCAAACTTAGACATGTGCTTAAAAAATTTAGTATTTTATCTATGTCTGGAATAATAAATTAGCCGGAATAAAGAATAAAAAGCATTGCCTTTTGCTTCCGATTGTCCCCACCCCTATCTAAGCCCAAGATGAATTATCAATGTAATTATTCAAATATGAGCAACTTTCCAATCATTTCAACTCTACTTTTTTCTTTTTCTTTTTTTATTATCAATCAATTTATTTAATGAATTTTATCTTTATCATGGTCACTAACTTTATCATTTCGTCAAATAATTAATAGAGAATGATGACGTGGCATTTAGCTTTACACCGGAATGCATAAAATAGGACAGAGTTTGTAGTGAATACACCAAAAACATAATTTTGATAGAGTTCAATCAATAACAAACACGAAAAAATTAGCGGAAATTATTTCAATTCTAACATGTACGACATAATTTATCTACATCTTCTCAATTTCAAAAATTAAAATATCTCTTTGGAAAAAGCAAAAAGGACTTTTTTTTTAGACCGCTCAAACCCCGTTGAACATTCAATTCGAATTAAATCTAGGCCCAATTTCCTAAAAACGTTCAATTTTAGGCCCATTTCCCATTATTTCTCCAACGTTTTCTTTTCTATGAAAGATAACCAACTTTCACTCAAGTCAAAAATCTTTCCTCCGTTAACCCTAGTCACCGTTAGTTGTCCGATGTGGTATTTCCACGTCGGCAAGCTCCATGGATTTTAAGCACTTTTCATGTCATCGTTGATTTAGGGTCGCTCATACCGTCTCGAGCAGTCAATTCGGATTAAATCTGATGCATAAGAATTGCAATTTGATCCAAATCTTGCGCAAAGGCCGAGACAACGAGCGACCTCGTGGGTTTTATGGGCTCCTCCTGGGCCACTATGAAGTCTACATGTATTGAATCATATATGCTTTTGTTAAGGGTATAGTGTGGCATCAATTTCAAACGTCTTGTACTTTAGTCAATTGAGACATAAGCATCCCAATTTGGATGAATTGAGACCTAATCAACTTTCTCCGTTTAACAACATCGAAAAGCAATAGATCGAGAGGATAGCTCAGTGATCTCGTGGCTCATCAATGTTCTCTAACTCACTAGATTAGATCGGGTAAGATATGAAGTACAGTAGATTCGGTATATGTTATGTTTTGTACCTAAACAAGATGAATACGCAAATGGTCCGTACTAAACAATGTTTATCCAATTACTCCGAGGTTGAAAGTTACTCAATATGATTAGACAAAACATTCTTGGTTATATGAATTCTTGTATCAAGAATGATTCCCCAACACCAAGAAAAGTTGAATTTGATTGCCAAAAGAGCTAATTATAAAAAAGAAAAGGAAGACTGAATTTATCTAAATAAGGCCATGAGAGAGAAGCTATGTGCAATTATTGCTTCATTTTTTAACCTTGAACTCATCTTTGATGATTAGATGCAGAGTGCTTTGAAGCCCAGAACTTCTCAATCTCTTCTGCTGTTCTTCCTGGGATTCTCCCAGCTATAAGTGACCACCTAAAAGCACAACGATATGATGCCAAAGTAATCTCTCAAGGTTTACAAGATGTACAAGAAACGGAAGCACCATATTACCTTTCTCCAACCAAGCTGAACATCCTTGCAATCAGTGTCTCCTCATCTTCAGAGAACTCCAACTTTGAATCGTCTCTTTTGGCCCCTGAAAGAAGGCATTGTTTTCCCTCATCATCAGAGCAATATAAAGAGGAAGGAAGACTGCTATTATCACTGTCTAAGCTTCAAAAAAACCTTTGGTTCTAAACTAGTCAACTTAAAATAGGTACCTTCTGCACCCCCGTTGCTTTCATGAGAGCTGTGGTCTTTATCTCCCATCGCTACTACAAAGAAGTTGCTGATAGAAATCACAAGAGGGTGTATTGGAAATTTTCAAAACAGGAGACTTGTGACTGTAAAGACAACAGAAGAAGGGGACTGACAATATTAATGTTGTTTTTCCTTTTTTCTCTGACATTATAGATTTTGGTTGTTGAGGAAGAGAAGAATGGTAGTTCTCTCCCTTTGATGGGTTGTTGAGGAGGGTTCTGTGAGTTTCTTGAGTTGGCAAATAATCTCAGAATGACCAAAGCACAAGTCACTAAGCTTCAAAGCAGGTGTTTGTGTATTTATTGATAAGGCTAAACAAGGTGGTTCTTTTCAAGATTTTTACTTCATGGCACAACAGAACTCTCTCTCATATGCACAGGTGATGCCAAGTCATTTCCATATCCATGCAACTGTACTTTAGGTAATATGATTATGACCCCATTAGACCAATTAATGATATTTTCTTGTCCCTGATGCAAATTGGACGACCAATAGAGACAGGTTAGTTGAGGGAATAATATCTTGTTCACTATCTGCATATGAAAATGATATTGAACACGAACATGCCTGTTCTAATTGGTGAATGATGTAGCAATCCACAAAAGATTATATGTGAAAGTATTTATGCAAGCTTGAGTTCATCAAAGAAGCAGCAGAATCCAACTTGAAACCTATGCAACTGTTGCAGATTGTTTCGGAAGACAAGGATTACTTGTCTAACAACTTATACGGCCGCTTGCAAGAAATAAAACATCTTATGCAGCTGTTGGGATTCCATTTGGTCAACTTTTTCGAATCTTGGAAAGAAAAAACCAGAAGAACGGAATAATCGCTATGAGATTAGAGATTGTTCCAAGCAGATCAATGTGTATTCTTTGTTCTCATCACTGAGAGTTCAGAAAACGGTTACGTGTCATTTCCTTTTGTATTGCCGATACGTTCTTATAATTCTGCTGCATTCCCATGAGGGGGTGCGAACTGTAGAAGAATTACTGATTTGTTGTACTTCGTGAAGCTTTTCACTCAGTTGTTTGTGCAAGTCCTGCCCATATTGACCCAGAAAAAGAAAATAAAAAAGTGCCTCCAATTACAGGAGTGTAAACTACCTACAAGAAGGTGACTAATTTGATACTAAAGATCTTTGATGATAATATTCACAAGTCGCCGTTTGGGGATTCAATTCTTTGTGAGGAATCAAGCAAGCTCCCTCTTTGCCTGCCTTAATTGGATATGTTACTTAATGAAAAGCACTAAAACACTGTCGCAGCTATGACGCAAACTTCCATTCACTTCCAAGCTTACGCAAACTTCCAAACTTACAGAAACTTCCATTCATATGAGTTGCCAGCAAGTGTTGAGGCTCAGGCTTGGCTCAACAACTTACACAAACTTCCATTCACTTCCAATATCGAAACCCTTTCAAGAACTTTGACGCCAGTTATTGTATCAGATTGTCTACTTTTGCGAGTGCACGGTAATCAGATCATAACTTCACCCGAGCTCAAACTTGCCAAAAAAACATAGGAAACTTGGTAGAAGTAAATAATTGGCATATGTAAAGCCTGCAAAACAAAATCATCTTTCTTCCTAGTCATACATGTCGAACAAACATTCTGTTTCGTTCGCGGCTTAATAGACCCCAAGATATTCGATTTTGCTCGACCCTCAGAAGACCAAGCTCGTAAACTGAATCTGTTTGCATTGCATGGTATATTCTTTTTTTTTTGGGTCAAAATTGCATGGTACATTCTGAGAAGTATGAAGCATGACATTGAACTCCTAGAGCTTTCTAGCCTCACATGCTTTGGTGTTGATCTTGTGGTCGCAACCAGAAACTGGCAAATGCAAAGGGGTGTGTCCATCTTCAATTCTTGTGGTGGCCAGTGGCCTACTCTTTTGTTCCTGTGGGACTTGGCATTTGGATTTATACGACGTGTAGCGCTCAAGGCTTTTCCTTCAAGAGATTCTTTGACTAGAAAGTGCTTGTTGATGATTTATTGAGGAATCATTAATAATGATTATCTTATTAACCTAACCACTAGAAGATTAGACCAATATAGGCAATCCCTGAGCCCTAAAAATTAGTGTACTATGATTTTTGCAAAATTATATTGTTCCGTGCTAAAAAAGAAGGATTTTTTTTCTTGTACTGGTAAATTTCAACAAATGTTGGTAAATGTAAGAATATTGTAAGTAAAAGAAATAGACTGATGATTTTTTTCAAGTAGTTCATTGGTATCTTACTAGCATTTTTATGAAATTACCAACCTTTGCTATAGTTTACATATAATTTACTCAGTTACCAACTTTTATTTGCAGAATTTAATAATGCTTTGAAATCACTAATTCTTTTATGATATTATCAACCTGAATTATAATTATTTACTTACTTTTGTCAGATTAAATTACTAACTAGTTTTGGGTTACCAACTCTTGTTTGAGTTACTTCCCGCTGTTTAATTATTTTTTAAACTTACCAACTTTTCTATTGAGTTACTAATTTTTATTTGTCTTGGTCAGTATACTAATTCTTTTAGAACTCGTCATTATTAATTGGAGTGAGTTATCAGCTTTTCTCTGATTAAGTTACAAAGTGGTTTTCAGTCACAAATGTAGCGATCGATAACCATTCTGTTCCAGAATGAGTTCCTGAAACAGAAATAGATTTTTCTATTTTTGGTTCCAAGATGAGTTTCTGAGAAAAGAAACCCATTTGATAATGACCAAAAATTTCTATTTCTGGAACAGAAACCTGTTTGATAATAGCACAAAATTTCTATTTCCTGAAACAAAAACCCGTTTGATAAACAACACAAAATTCTATTTCCAGGAACAAAAATCCATTTTTTTAGAAATGGAATAAAAATAATTAGAAAATCCAAAAAAATCCTAAAAATCTAAAAAAATTTCAAAAAATTCAAAAAAAATTGAAAAATTCTAGAAAAATTCATCACAGTTTCAAAAAAATAAAAAATTCAGATTTTGGGAAAATAGGAAATTTGTTGAATTTTTTCAAAAAAAAAAATCAAAAAATTAAAAATTTCAAAACTTCATAGAATGGCTTAAAATACCTGTGGCCACCCACTTTTAGTGAAATTTAAATTTTTTTAGGTGCCCAAAAAAATCAAAAAATAAAAAATTTCAAAACTTTACGGAATAGTTTAGAATACATGTGGTCACCCACTTTGAGTGAAATTTAAATTTTTTAAGGTGCCAAAAAAAATTCAAAAACTCAAAAATTTCAAAACTTCACAGAATAGCTTAGAATACTTGTAGCCACCCACTTTGAGTGAAATTTTAATTTTTTGAGGTGAAAAAAAAGCAAAAAATCAAAAATTCAAAACTTCACAGAATGACTTAGAATACCTGTGGCCACCCACTTTGAGTGAAATTTAAATTTTTTTAGGTGCCGAAAAAAATAAAAACATAAAAAAATCAAAAATTTTAAAACTTCACAGAATGACTTAGAATGCCTCTAGCCACCCACTTTGAGTGAAATTTAATTTTTTTTAGGTGCCCAAATGGTATTTTGATTTTTTAATTTTTTTTCGGCACCTAAAGAAAATTGAATTTCACTCAAAGTGGATGGCCACATGTATTCTAAGCTATTCTGTGAAGTTTTGAAATTTTTGATTTTTTGCTTTTTTTTCTTTTTTTCGGCACCTAAAAAAATAAAATTTCATTCAAAGTTGGTGGCCACAGGTATTCTAAGTCATTCTGTGAAGTTTTGAAATTTTTGCTTTTTTGCTTATTTTTATTTTTTTTCGGCACCTAAAAAAAATTAAATTTCACTCAAAGTGGGTGGCCACCGGTATTTTAAGCAATTATGTGAAGTTTTTTATTTTTTATTTTTTTATTTTTTCGGCACCTAAAAAAAATTAAATTTCGCTCAAAGTGGATGGCCACATGTATTCTAAGCCATTCTGTGAAGTTTTAAAATTTTTTATTATTTTATTTTATTTTTATTTTTTTAGGCACCTAAAAAAATAAAATTTTGCTCAAAGTGGGTGGTCACAGGTATTTTAAGCCATTCTGTGAAATTTTGAAATTTTTACTTTTTTGCTTATTTTTATTATTTTTGGCATCTAAAAAATTAAATTTCGCTCAAAGTGGGTGGCCACAGGTATTCTAAGCCATTCTGTGAAGTTTTGAAATTTTTTATTTTTTTATTTTTTTCGGCACCTAAAAAAATTTAAATTTCGCTCAAAGTGGATGGCCATAGGTATTCTAAGCCATTCTGTGAAGTTTTAAAATTTTTGCTATTTTGCTATTTTTTATTTTTTTAGGAACCTAAAAAAAATAAAATTTCGCTCAAAGTGGGTGGCCACAGGTATTTTAAGCCATTCTGTGAAGTTTTAAAATTTTTTCTTTTTTGCTTATTTTTATTTTTTTTGGCATCTAAAAAAATTAAATTTCGCTCAAAGTGGGTGGCCACAGGTATTCTAAGCCATTCTGTGAAGTTTTGAAATTTTTTATTTTTTTATTTTTTTCGGCACCTAAAAAAATTTAAATTTCACTCAAAGTGGATGGCCACAGGTATTCTAAGCCATTCTGTGAAGTTTTAAAATTTTTGCTTTTTTTTATTTTTTTAGGCACCTAAAAAAAATAAAATTTCGCTCAAAGTGGGTGGCCACAGATATTTTAAGCCATTCTGTGAAGTTTTAAAATTTTTTATTTTTTGCTTATTTTTATTTTTTTTTTTGCATCTAAAAAAAATTAAATTTCGCTCAAAATGGGTGGCCACAGGTATTCTAAGCCATTCTATGAAGTTTTGAAATTTTTTATTTTTTTATTTTTATCGGCACCTAAAAAAATTTAAATTTCGCTCAAAGTGGATGGCCACAGGTATTCTAAGCCATTCTATGAAGTTTTGAAATTTTTTATTTTTTGCTTTTTTAAATTTTTTTTGGCACCTAAAAAAAATTAAATTTCGCTCAAATTGGGTGGCCACAGGTATTCTAAGACATTCTGTGAAGTTTTTAATTTTTAGATTTTTTTATTTTTTTTTAATTTTTTTTGGCATCTAAAAAAAATTAAATTTCGCTCAAAGTTGGTGGCCATAGGTATTCTAAGCCATTTTGTGAAATTTTGAAATTTTTGATTTTTTGATATTTTTTCGGCACCTAAAAAAATTTAAATTTCGCTCAAAGTGGGTAGCCACAGATTCTAAACCATTCTGTGAAGTTTTGAAATTTTTGATTTTTTGATTTTTTTTCCCACCTCAAAGATCGTGACTTCCAGATGAACATGTGTTTTGAAGAAAGAATTCTCTAAAAAATGATTCTCATTTTTTGTCTAGAAATAGAAAACCTACTTTTTTTTTGTTCTGATTTCTGGTTCAGAATCGGTTCTGGAACAAAAAGTTGTTCCAGAAATAGAAAAATAGAATTGCTTTACCAAACGGGTTTCTGGTCCAAAGCTATTTCTGGGAACAAAAAACCAGTTCTGGACAGAACCAGAATGGTTATCATGCTCTACCAAACTCTCGTTTGAATTACTTGCCTAGTCTATTCTTTTTTAATAACCAGCTAATTTTTCATCTTTTGTCAAATTTTAATTACCTCTTTTGATTCCACTTTAAATCATCAACTCTTGCATGAAATTATTAGCTTCAATTTGACTAATTTCTCAACTACTGACCGATTAAAGTGTCAATTAGAAATGGGTTAACAACTCTCCTTGAGATGATAATATTCACAATTCGCTGTTTGGCGCTTCAATTCTTTATTCCGAATCACCCAAGCCCCTCTTTGCCCGGCTTTACCTAGTATGCATTAGCATATTACATTTCCACCGTGCACGTCGCTGGCGATGAGTGTTTACAACTCAATTTTGGCTCATTGACTTATCATTCATATCATAAAAATTAGGGGTCGAATTCATCGAAGTGATGAAGGCTGATCCCTAAACTAAAATTATCGACATTGCATCGTTTAACATGTGCATTCTTCATTGCATCTAAGAACTAGACGCATTTAGATTTAGGGGTAAACGCGTTTGCATCAAGCATGTCGCCGGGAATCGGCTACGAAACCAAGATTGGTGGAATATCCTAATCAAACTCAAGATTGGCGCCTAATCTTGACCTAAATTGATCGAGGCTGACTAAATTCCAAGATAGGGAAGCCTTTGAATTTTGGCCAAGGTAGGGAATAATTGAATTAGTAGCTCAAGATTGGTTCCACCAATCAATTTGGAATTCGAGATTGATTCAATACGTGGTCAAGAGAAAGGATCAATGCTTGCAGAACTCGATAAGCTTTGTGGTCGGGGTCGACAATCCTTCTTCACTTTGTCATCTTTTCATCACATGTCCCACGTTCTCACCAGCAACACTTCACGTTCTTGCCTTCCCATGCACCGACGCTTTGCACCCAAGCGTCCCCTTTATGGCTTTGTGACACAGAGTAGGGGTAGACAATCCCACGTTTGATTTCTAGCTAGATTCCTCGCCTTACCGGGAGATTGCCATGCTTTGATCTGATTAAAAGGTTGCATCTTCGTGGCTTGAACTCGTCCCTTCCATGCGTGGGATCGAAGAGAGTTTGCATCTTTATTGACTGGACGATCCCTCGGTACGTTGGAATCGAACCATCAAACGTCGCACATGGCCGGGGCGGCCATGATCTCTCATGATCTCGGCCACGCCCTCTTTGTTGATTTCCATGAATTTAGTTTCCATTTGCAATGCCGGAACATTCTCGCTCTGATCCCTCATGGATGTTTTTACCTTGTTTGGAAGTTTCTGATCATCTCTTTTGCAGGAAATTCACGCAAAAATAGGGCCAACAGTCTCTATCCTCGATCCAGCTCGTGCCCATGTTGAAAAGATCGAATCACTCGATGGAAGATCAAATCTGTATCGATTTTCATGCACTTGCTAATTCATGTAGGTTGTGATGAGAAAAATTAGAAGCCTGGGCATCCTTAACATCCCCCGATACCCATAATCAAAATTTGATTGCTCCACTTCTCACTTGTCTGGTAGCCAAAGGGGGAAAAGGTTAAAATAACAGAGATAAAAAAAAGAGAGAGCACCGACGAAGGACAGAGTTTTATCGGAGAGAGAACATTCCCATGATCCCATGCATCCCGCACCCCAAGCCTGCTCCCACGTGGCGTGTTCCCATTCGGGACGACCAACTCTGGTGGACCCCACCTCCCCCCTCGCCTTCTCTCTGTCTCTCACGGGGCTCCGCCGCCCCTTTACATAAAATTTCGTAGAGAAAAAACATTCCGAAATCTGACAAATATCTCCCGCGATTCCTATACCCTACACCCAATCCCCACGCGCGGCGCATCTCCACCCCTCACGTATGCCGTCCGATCAGCCCGGCTCTCAAAAAGGTATTCCAAATCAACGGACAGTCATCCATGTGCAGAGCAATCCCACCGCACGGCGGACGCACAGTAGTACGGGCGGGGCCCACTTGTGGGTGAGATTTCGGGACTTCTCTTTGGCGCCGTTTCAAAGAGGCACTGAACTTCGCACACTTGTTTCTCCCCCAAAAAAAAAAAAAAAAAATTATCGTGATTTTGATAAATTGCGAATGTGAGAGAATGAGCTCCATCGATTTGATCGCCGGATTTCCGCCGGTAACTCCTCCCTCCGCCGCGCCGCCGTGGGGGATACAGATGGAGACGGCGGCTTTGCGAGCTCGGCGGCCGGTGAGCTGCGGCTCCGCCTTCGTCGTCGGCGGCGGCGGCGGACGCCGGCTGAAGATCGAGCCTCGCGTCGTGACGAGCGTCGTTCCGTCCCGGGTCGGTGCTTCGGTTCCCGCGCTCCCGTAACTCGCCTGACTGTCGTCGATTTCGGTGTGCTGTTTCCTGTGTAGCGATTCTCGTTCTACGCCTCTCGAGCTGAGCTTGTCCGTACGAGTCACTGCTTTGCTAGTTTTGCTCCGTGGGATTCGGTCGTGGAGTGGAATTTGCTCTTGGCCTGAGTTCGGATTGCGTTCGTAGGAATCTGCATGTGTGATTTGTGGATAGCTCAATCTCATTGGTTGGCGGAAGAATGTTATTTGTCGATTCGCTCGCTGTGTTGTTTCTGCGTGGTGATTCTCGTTCTAAGCCTTAAGTCTTCGATGAGCTTGTCCGTACGAGTCACTGCTTTGCTTCTCTTCCGTGTTAGTTTGCTCTTGGCCCGAGTTCGAGGTCGCACTTGGAGTATTTGGATACTGATAATGAGATTGCTTCGGCAGGGATCGAATGTGATTTGCAAATAGCTCAGTTTCATTGGTTGGCAGAAAGAAAGCTCGATTTTGTTTTTTGAGCATAATTTCCTCTTTTTTTTTTTGTGATATATAGCTGATTATATAATCTTACTGGTTTGAACAACTAGTCTATGTCGATTAGTCTATGTTGATGCTGTTTTGATTAGCTCGCTGAAATGGCCAATTTCAACTTCTTTTTCATCAGTTCACTACATGGCAGGCCAGAAATCTCTGCTATGGAGTTCCCTTCCGAATCACTGCTGCGAGTGCAGGTGAACTCGATCATCCGATACCGTGTACTGCTTTAATATGCATCCCTAGCCATTAAGGTTCTGATATAGATTCCTTTAATCTTGCAATAGATTTTTCGAGGAGGAGAAACCGGAAAACGTGGGGTGCAAGGCCCAGAGGATCTTCTCCAAAGGGATTCATGCCCAAAGCTCCTGTTGGAACCAGCACGCAGAAGAACGATACGGAAAAAGATGGACAGAAGAAAGATACTGGTAGTCCAGCTCGTGAGCATTCCGCACTCGAGTTAAAATCTGATTTTGACGAAGAACAAGATCTTGAACTAATCCAGAGGAATGAGATTGATGAAGAAAGAAATTCTGAGTCTGGTGATTACCTCGAGGATACAGCAACAGCAAGCATTGATTCAGCTGCTTTGACTACAGAACAAGATAGATTTGTGAAAAATGGCAGTCTAGTCAGGGATAGTGAGGAGGTAGTGGAATCACCTCAGAAAGAAGTAGCTTCAATGAGGGATATTGACGATGCAGCTGATGTTGCGGATGATAATGGAGATGCTTTAAAGAGCAATGAACAGGATGATGACACAATAAAAGTAAAAAGTTTTGAGTCGGGTGAGGAGAGAGTCCATGAGGATTTTCTTAAGCTGGAGATGGAGACACATCTTCAAAAACAAGAAGCTGAAGCTGCTCAAAAGTTGGAGATGGAGGCGAATCTTCAAAAACGAGAAGCTGAAGCTGCTCTAAAGTTGGAGATGGAGGCGGATCTTCGAAAACAAGAAGCTGAAGCTGCACTAAAGTTGGAGATGGAGGCGAATCTTCGAAAACAAGAAACTGAGAGGCTTGCCATGGAGAGCTTTGCGAGAGGCAACAAGTTTTTTTTTTACCCTCCGGTGGTGAAGCCTGATTTGGATGTAGAAATCTTTCTTAATAGGAGCTTGTCGACTCTAAGTAATGAGCCAGATGTTCTGATTATGGGAGCTTTCAACGACTGGCGATGGAAATCATTTACCGTGAGGCTGAGCAAGACCCATCTCAGCGGTGATTGGTGGTCTTGCCTGATTCATATTCCCAAAGAAGCATATAAGATGGACTTTGTGTTCTTTAATGGGCAAGATGTCTATGACAACAATGATACGAAGGATTTTAGCATACCCGCGGAAGGTGCAATGGACCCCACTGCTTTTGAAGATTTTTTGCTGGAGGAAAAACGTAGGGAACTCGAGAAACTTGCGAAAGAAGAAGCTGAAAGAGAGAGAAAAGCGGAAGAGCAGAGACGAATAGAGGCCGAGAAGGCTGCTAGTGAAGCTGATAGGGCACAGGCAAGAGTGGAGGTAGAAAAGAGACGGGAGGCATTGCGACAGCTGATAAAAAAGGCTGCAAAGTCAGTGGATAATGTTTGGTACATAGAGCCTAGCGAGTTTAAAGGAGATGATATGGTGAGATTATATTATAACAGAAGCTCAGGTCCTCTTGCTCATGCTAATGAACTGTGGATCCATGGGGGCCATAACAATTGGAAGGATGGATTGACTATTGCTGAAAGGCTTGACAAATCCGAGAGAAAGGATGGTGATTGGTGGTATGCCAAAGGTACGCGCTTATAGTCATCATATCTTTTTTTTGGATACTGTTGCCTACATGATAAAAATCACACTAGTAGAATTTGTTTCATATTCAGAACGTACGTGGTGTTTGGCAAAGGACTAGAGGCTTGTCATGAAGTCTCTATAGATATTTAGTCAACATACTGATTGTTATTTCACTTTTAAAGTAGTTTATCAGTGTGCCATTTGAAGGATTAGGCTTTACCGCTGGATAATGTTGCATTTGACGTTTCAACACAGAGAAGCTGGAATGTCTATCTATTAGGAACATGTATTTCTGAGGTTACCACTTCTGCCCTGAGGACAATCACATAAATATAGAAGGCTTCTACAAAACCACACTAATTAAGTGTAAAGCTAACTGAAAGTCCAATTTTTGTTTTTACACTATGAAATGTATCGACCGTTGACAAGGACGGATAACTCCATGCAACCGATTCAATTTAGTAATTGATATGCTTGGTCATCAGGCATAAATAGTTGTCTACCTATGCGTCACTGCTGAATAATGGCGCAATTTCATTTTACTGACCAACTATTCTGTTTGGTTTTTAGTGGTGGTACCTGATCAAGCAGTGGTGTTGGATTGGGTATTTGCTGATGGACCGCCACACAATGCTGTTGTGTATGATAACAACCATCGGCAGGATTTTCATGCTATTGTTCTAAATAGTATACCTGAAGAGTTGTACTGGGTTGAGGAGGAACACCAAATATATAGGAAACTTCAGGAAGAAAGGAGGTTGAGAGAGGAAGCTATACGCGCCAAGGTTAGTTGATTTTAATTCTCCATACAACTTGAAGGTTTCTTGCAAGTGAATACCAGCATCACATACCCAAGAGTCATTTTAAGAATATTTCTCCTTTTTATCTAACGAGCCAGTCATCCTTTCGCACATTTATGCAAATCTTCCCTCTGTATTTCATTCTTTTCCCTTGATGATTGTCAACGATAAGGTAGAAGTTATGGAGTTTGATAAGGTAAAAGTTTTGGAATCTTCCTTTTTCCCATTAATCTATTAATATTCTTTCAGTTCAAAACACAAGTCGTATGTTACTTCAATATTTTTTATTTTTTGCACAAGCCCTGGAGACATATCCCATTCCTATCTCTTTATTTCTAGCTCTATCTTCTTGTCGCAGGCTGAAAAAGCAGCAAGTATGAAGGCTGAAATGAAGAAACGAACTTTGAAGACTTTTTTGTTGTCACAAAAGCATGTAGTCTACACTGAACCCCTTGATGTGAAAGCAGGAGATAGTGTGACAGTGTTTTATAACCCTGCCAACACAATCTTGCATGGAAAGTCTGAAATTTGGTTCAGATGCTCCTTTAACCGTTGGACCCACCGGAATGGGCCAATGCCACCACAGAGAATGGTACCTGCAGAAAATGGTTCTCATGTAAAAGCCACTGGTGAGTCATAAAGTCAAAATGGTCCGTATGTGGGTTCCTGTACAGCTTCTCTAGAAATACAAGAACTTGTCAATAGTATTCTGCCTGTTTCATTGTTTTTGGATTTATTAATTTCTATTACTTAACTTGTCGAATAAAGCTGAAAGAGAAACAATGGAATATGACAATGTGCAGGAACTCTTTAGATATTGTTTTAGCTCATTATGACTCCAAGATGCTCATCTCTAGGAGGGGAAATTTTCTTAGCAATTATATCCTTATGCTGCTTAATAACAAATTGACCGACGTGCACTAAGCCTCTTTCTAGTAAGAGTTGAAATCATGATTACATGCTAGTTAATTAGCATGTTGACTTGCTCTGCAGTAAAAATTCCATTGGATGCTTACATGATGGACTTTGTGTTCTCTGAGAGAGAAGATGGAGGGATTTTCGACAACAAAAATGGCACGGACTACCACATACCTGTGTTTGGAGGATTAATAAAGGAGCCACCAAAGCATATAGTACACATTGCAGTTGAAATGGCCCCAATTGCAAAGGTAATGTCTATGTTATGATTCCGGGTATTATTGTCTGTCTACTTCACACTCCTTTATCAGGCCGTTTTTTTTTCTTGACGTTATCTTTGACCATTGGTTACTCCTGGAAAATATTTCCAACAACTTCAATTTCTCACTTTGTTCAGTGTGAACTTGAGATTTGATACTAAAGAGAGTGTACAAGTGCAAGGATATCCATGTAACCAACTCCACTTAGTTGGAGATGAATTAGTGGTTATTTTTGTTCGTAGTCTTTATCCTGTTCTTGGGGCATGATTATCGTGTAGTACTGGATAGTGCCAATGCAATCAGAGTTGTAATGGTCATGGATTTGATGTTTTTGCACTTGTTATTAGTCTCACGAAAAAATTGTTAAAACCTGAAGTAGGGTTTTGCTTACTGTATCGCCTATTTGTCCTGTACTGTGGATGAATATTCACAGAAGTAGAAATATTCCATCACCACGGCCCCTTCGAGGACCCTCCAAAGTCTGTAATGTGCTGCACCATGGGGATTGGGATGAACTTGAGTGGTTCTTGTTTGGCATTAGATCTATAAGGAGTCTAGTGTTGGCTTGTTCTCATTGGATGCTGTTAAAAGGATGGTGGGGTTCTTCCTTGACAATCAAGGATGGCACATAATAGCGAGCTTGCTGAAATATGCCATCATATTGTAAAATATCATTTTTGCTCCTTTTTTATTTCGTCTAGCTTTTAAGCTAAATTAGAGGTTCAAATAAAATTAGTCCAAAACTGTTTTATCCATACAAAAGGAAGTTCTGGTTAGCACCTCATTGGTCTTCTTCCCTGTGGATCTCCACTCAGTTCCTTTGTGACCCCACTCCTGTCTTTTGCTCATATTTGCTGCATGTGGAAAAAATAAGCACAAGTTTCATAGTTCTGACAGAATGTCATAAACAAGGGAACTTGCTCGTGATCTCCAGCAGTAAATACTTCTCAAATATATCTAGGAGTAGTAAAACTGTCGGGATTAAAGCAGTTGGCCATGTTAAATTTCCATCTTTCAACTCAAGCAATATTGTATGATGAAGAATCATCTTCAATGAGGAAAGTTTGGAAGTTAAAAACGAACAAGCTTGGTGGTTGTAATTTTGGGTTCTTAAAGCAGATATGATTTCTTCTAAATATGACTAGATATGCAAACCCACATGTTGAATTGTCATATGATTTGCAGCTGTAGTCTGATGACGTGCAGATGCACTTGCATTTCATCTCAAGGACCAGAAGAAAAATCGACTCCCACCTGTTAATTTCCTACTGCTTCCATTATCTCTCTTTACCTGTATTGTGAAATTCCATGAGGCTTTCTTTTGGATTCAATAACATGCAGTCCATTGTGTTACAAAATTCCTTTAATAATGTGATGCAGGTGGGAGGCCTCGGTGATGTTGTGACTAGTCTATCCCGTGCTGTTCAAGAATTAAATCACAATGTTGACATCGTTCTTCCAAAGTATGACTGTTTGAACCTTAGCAATGTAAGTTTCAATTCTGATGCTTTTGCTTTTTAATTTATGTTGACTGTGCTGTGAGTCTTAGTCTTAGTCTTTGTGACTATTGCATTAATTAACCTTTTCCAACATGAATTAGTTAACTGCAGAAAGTTGGCAAGAAAGCAATTTGTCCAACTACCCGGCCTAAACAGACCTAGCATTAGCAAATTGGAATTGGAATGGCATCACATGGTTGATTCTAGACCAAGCATAAGGCAGTCCGTTGTTCTCGTTGCTTGGGAATATTAAAATCGCTTAGAGTTGGCATCGTAAACTATAACTTTTAAGTCGTTCTTGATGTGCCTGTACCTCCATGGGTGAAGGAAGACATATATCTTTACGACGTTCAGGGTTCCTCTACGGTGGATGGTGCTACATGTAATCTAGCTTCATATTGTTATTAGATGCTTTAGCTTGCTACTTAGCGTAACAGATGACCTAAATGATCAGCCGATTTGGTTTTTCCTTTTCATTTCTGTGTGGTATCTTGAGGCCTTAAATTGCTTTGTACTAGATAAGCTTTCTTGCACACGACCTTTGTTGGCAGTTTATGGTATTAGTCTTGTCTGTTGAATCATTATATAGTAAATCGGGCTATTTTTACTGGCTAAAGTTTCGTCATCAGTTTGCATATCTTTTTAATTTCTTCTTCTTTCTTTAACAATTCTGCAGAAGTGTTGGCTCTATTACTGTACTCTAATTACTTCCTGTACACATCCTTTGATTAGGTCAAGGACTTCCAGTTTCGCCGGAGTTATTCCTGGGGTGGGACTGAAATAAAAGTTTGGCATGGAAACGTGGAAGGTGTTTCAGTGTACTTTTTGGAGCCACAAAACGGGTAAATATTTTCTCTGTAGTAACTGTTTGCTTCTTCTGGTACTTATACTCTCCATTACATGGGTTCATCTTACTACAGGCGTCGTCTATTACAAGCTAACTTTGTGAGAAATGTCTAATCCGAGCTGTGTACTTCTATTTGAAACTGCTGTCTATGAAAGCTCTATGAAGGGACTCTTTTGTGGAAACTGCAGTCTAAATGTTGTTTCGTATAAGATAAAGTTGAAGGGGCCGGAAAATGAATGTGCCAGCTTTAATGTGGCATGTACTGGAAAGTTTACTATCTACTTGGTTTATCTTAAATATGCAGTTCTACCATGGGTCTGGAAGTTACTTTGTGTGGCTAATAAAAGGAGGAATAATTACTTGATTTATAGTAGGGTTGATAAAAAATTATGCTAATAGTTGTTAGATTATTATTTCAGCATAGGAGTATAGATGCCTTGTGCTCTGCGTTCTGAGGGTGCTATGGAAATGATAACTTTTAGACCATACATCTTACATGCGTGTTGATGATTACAAGTGACTAAAGAGTAATGACTCATATTCCCCATGGTACTGCTATTATTCTTTATAGTTGTGAATATGTGATTCTCAGATCTGACAGTCAATACTGATGTTCCTAGATCCTGTAAGCTAAGGAGTTCCTTAGACACCTGCTAGTTGTCCTTTTTCTATCCGTGAATCATTAGAAAATAATTGCATCTCACGTTTAAGGTAAACTGGATATTTTAAGGATATTGAATACACACAAAGGCAACCTGCATGGGAACTTCTTTCGGTTTCCCCTGATTATGTTGAATATTAATTGAAAATAAATAATCATTTTTCAGTACATGTTAAAGACAGTTGTTGCTAATCTGGACATATAAAAAATTTCTTGACGAAATTGTTAGTGACAAATATAGTGCAATCATTTTCACAAGTTTTGCTATTTCATTGTTGGCCGTGCACTTTTTCTATTGAATTACGTGGTTTATGGTAAAATCCATTAGGAAAAGGGCCTGAACCTGTCTTTTCCTTGCAGATTTTTCGGGAGAGGCTGCATATATGGCTGTAACAATGATGGCGAAAGATTTGGTTTCTTTTGCCATGCTGCATTAGAGTTTCTACAGCAAAGTGGCTTCCATCCTGTAAGATCAATTGATTGCTATTGATCCTTGGGGTTATGATTTTCAGAGAAATGAGGGATTTCCACATCCAGATTACTGTATAAGTAATTTTTATTGTTAATCATATGAATTGACTTCCTGTGCTTTTTGTCATTTATGCATATGCATACTTCAACGTATAGTTGGTGATATTAGGGTTTATGGATATTCACTTTGGCAGATTCCACTTCTTGTAAAGGTTAAATGACCTTGTTTCTTTTGTCAATTGCAAGGATGTTTTTTAAGCTATGTCATAAATGCAAATGTACTATTTTTCCTCGTCAATACGGACTAACTTTTTCTGTTGCTTGACCTTTGGTAGGATATCATCCACTGCCATGATTGGTCCAGTGCACCTGTCTCATGGTTGTTCAAGGACCACTATAAGCAGTATGGTCTTAGTAAAGCTCGGATTGTGTTCACTATCCACAACCTTGAATTTGGGGCACAACTCATTGGGAAAGCTATGGCTTACACGGACAAGGCTACAACTGTTAGTAATTCACATTCATTTAACTTTTCATTTCATCTGATCCATAGTTTATAATATTTGCAATGTTTGGACTTTTAGGGAAAATGGGATTTTGGTTTTATTTACCATGATTCTCTTTGGAAAGAGGATAGACATTTCTCTTGTTGAGGATGAATTGAAGCAGGTTGATAAATTGCTCTTTTCAAAAGATGGATGTAAAGTCTAACTTGTTATGGGGATGTGGGCATAGTTTCTTTGGCTTTCTTTCTTGATTTTGTAAGTGTTTTCATCTGTGCGACTTTCTAAATCGAATGGTAACCTCCTGATCTTTCTGAAGATATCCTATTTTTCATTATCAAGAAGTGGTTTTGCTGTTACTGATGGAGGAAGTGGTAATATCATATTGATCATTACACAATCTTAGGCTTGCATCGTTCTTTTGGTTGCAGGTCTCAAACACTTATTCAAAAGAGATTTCTGGAAATCCTGTTATTGCTCCTCATCTATTTAAGTTTCACGGCATATTGAATGGAATCGATCCAGTTATATGGGACCCATACAATGACAAATTCATTCCGGTAACCATGTTGTACTTTGTTCTTTCCTTTCTCCTGCTATTTTTTCAGAAAATGAATCGAATCATTTAACTCAGTTCAGGCTGCTTTGAGACTTCTCTCCCTTGACCATGAAAATTGATAGCGTAACTTCATTCAGCAGGGAACACCATATGCTGGTATAGTGTGTATAATAGCTTAGATCAATCATTGCACCTAACCTATGCCAATTTTGGCGGATCATCCTAATTCTTTCAAGAAAGACATCTATTTAAGAATGCTTTTGTAATTTCTATTTGAAGAAATTGAAGATTCTGTGTAATTGTGATCTTACATAGCTGGAATTGTCTTGACATATATGTGAATACCAAACAATGACTTTTGAGCTGGTTGAAACACTTATTAACTCCCTGGATTGTGAAGATGTGCTGGATGGGTACTGTATATGATTGTCTTATACTGAAGATACATGTTTCAGATACCATACACTCCAGAAAATGTTGTTGAGGGAAAAAGAGCTGCTAAGGAAGCTTTGCAGCAAAGACTTGGCTTGACAAAGGCCGATCTTCCTCTTGTTGGAATTATTACACGCCTAACCCATCAGAAAGGAATTCATCTAATCAAGCATGCACTTTTGCGTACGTTGGAGCGAAATGGACAGGTTGTAATTGCTTCTCTTTGTTGTCTTTGTGTAATAAATATGATACTCGTGATGGGTTAGTCTCAAATTCCTGTCATTAGGCTGATGTTGAAGCAATGCATGGAGCATTTACGATTTGATGGTCCAAAATGGTCTCATCTGATTGATCACTCCTTCACATCTTTATTCCTCCTCACCTCTATGTATAAATCTACTAGCAGTTGTCGTGAACTGATTGAGTGGTTGATCTACCTAGAAAAGGGTAAGTTGTATGTTTGAGAAAGGAAATGTACAGCTGATGACTTTGTTCTTATTGAAGTATGCAAGATGCATACATTACTCAAGTTAATGCATGTTAATATCCTACCTTTAATTATTTTGACGTTTCGATGCTAATAAAAGTAGGAAATGCTAGCATCATCAGATAATTGATCGTGCACATGATTGCAGGTCATACTGCTTGGTTCAGCTCCTGATCCTCGTATACAGAATGACTTTGTGAATTTGGCCAATCAATTGCATTCTTCTCATGGTGATCGTGCTCGCCTTTGTTTGACTTACGATGAACCTCTTTCTCACTTGGTTTGTTGTTCTCACTATCTCAATTCTTTTGCATCTTTCTCCCCACAAACCAACGGACCACTGACAAGCTGGCTTTGCCATTTGTGTAGATATATGCTGGGGCTGATTTCATTTTGGTGCCATCAATTTTTGAGCCGTGCGGATTGACTCAACTCACAGCAATGCGTTATGGTTCTATACCTGTGGTTCGCAAAACTGGAGGTATCTTATTATGTTATTGTATCATTCTTGCACATTCCATCTAAAAAGAATCCTGTGCCTAGAATCTCTGAAACATTCGGACGTCAGGAGAGTGTTTCAGCTTTTTATCGCGGAGTGTCTTCCTAGGGTTGCTCATCTAAATGTTTTTCCTATTCCTCTGATGTTTTCTTTTGACCTGCATTCTATTAGGACAAGTGCATTTTGACAAAGATATGCAGTGCCAGACATAATAAATTGTCATTATACTTTGGCCAAAAAAGAAAAAACTATGTATGGACACAGTATTCGTATACGAAAATTTACCTAGTGTACTTTACATGTCGACACAGTCTCTCCAGCAGTAAATCAATTTTAAGTCCCTTTTTGGTTGTGCTCGCATATTATTTTAGTCACTCTGTCGCTTTTAATAAACAATTTTAAGCAAACAAGAATCATATGGCAAGCTTCTTAGCGTGTATGTGTGGATTTCTCTTACCTTCCAGTTTACATATTTCTTCCAATAAAAAAAGTTTATCGTAAGGTCATGTCTTGAACTTCCGAGCTCTACTGGAATTATGTCTCTGTCTTGAGGTTTATTAGTTTATAGTTGCCTCTTGCACTTTCATTTCTGGACTGCCATTTTGCATAGAAAGTTTCTTATTGCATGCCAATTGTGAGGTATGCATAGATGGAGATGGGCATAGGCTTGGAAAGGGAGTTTCACTTTCAATTTCAGCTGGAGCATTACATCTATGATTTCTTTTGTAGGACTATATGATACAGTATTCGATGTTGATCATGATAAAGAGAGAGCACAAGCACAAGGTCTGGAGCCAAATGGATTCAATTTTGATGGAGCCGATTCTGCTGGGGTCGACTATGCTTTAAATAGGTGAGTAGATTTAGAGCAAACATCAAGTCTATGTCGCCATATTCCAGTGCACTAGTGCGAACAGGCATGGCATGTGTTTTTGGGTTGCCTCACATGATTAATGCTTGTGTCCATTACTCCTTGTCTCCGGAAGTATTTCATATAAACTTATTAATTGCTTCTCAGGGCATTATCTGCTTGGTATGATGGTCGGGATTGGTTCAACTCACTGTGTAAGACGGTGATGGAACAAGATTGGTCTTGGAACCGACCCGCCCTCGACTACATGGAGCTCTATCATGCAGCATGCAAATTAGGATGAAAATTCAGCCGTGGAGATTATTTAATTCAAGTGCCATCACATCATACGTACAGGTTACACGCAGTGTATATTTGCTTGAGTTTTTTGGCAAGCTCTCGACTAGGTGCATTCATCCTGATCGACGTCACACAAGATAAGTATCAGCTTAGAGCTTGAAATGGACCATCTATCTGTTTTTCTTTTTTCTCGTTTTTGTAGCACTAGCAATACGAGGTTAGATCAACTTTAATAAAGATCTTTTTTTTATCACTGTACAGAAGCAATTACTTGACAATTGCTCAATCATGTTACTGAAAAGGTAAATAAGAGAGATGAGTAGTGGAATTAGAAAAATCTGACCTTTGAGGCCAAAACGATAAGCACACTTGTATCGCGCATCGTGCAGTGGCAGTCCATTTCCTTGATACAAGAAAATTCTCACAATCTTCAACTCAGAAAGGTCCTCTTTTGACCCCCGAAACTCTCCATGGTGTTTTGAGTGCATCAGTACTCTCAAGCCACTGAAGTAGGATCTTATTTGGTCCGAGTTGGACCGAACATTGAACCCGACCCTGCGGGAAATGATAGTGTAGGCGACCGATTGGGGCGTTGGTGGTGGGGGCGAGGACTCGAGATTGGATGAGCAAATTCAATGGAGATGAGCTGGTTCTCTGAGACCCCCCACTCTGTTGCTTGAAAAGATTTGAGAATTAAGGAAGGTGTGAGAGGCTGCTGGTATCTTGCTAAATCTCGTGGATTCTCTTTGGATGGTGGAGAATGCATTCTTTGCACACAATGATTTCCATCGTGGTGATGCCACTATGTTCCTCATTGCGATGACATGATTGTACTTGAACAATTTTAGCCGTCGCCAACTACCCTCCAGTCGCCAAAAGCGATATAGGAAAAGTTATCGATGTTTCTCCGCTTAATGCATATGGACTTCGAGCTAGATTTCTAGGTACTTCTTGTCCTAAATTTTTATTTTTTTGGTGTTTGGTACAGTAAAAAGACATGCATTTTTCCTCTCTTTCCAGTGTTTGGTGTGACTGAGGGAACAAAAAAAAATGCTAGGGAAATGAATACAAGCTAGAAAACTGCATTTGGTTGATATACTAAGCGAGTGCTTCAGCAGCTTTTAGTGCGCTAGCGTTAAAGGTCGATTTTTCCACGATGGAATGCAAAAGTAAGAAGACAATGTCAATGAACGCGAAGCAAAAGATAGGTTGAATTTTCAGCTGCAAAGCAGGACTCTAGTAAAATATGTCCATTAGTGAAGTGTGAAAGTGCTTGAATCGTATGGCCGAAAGGAGAAGAAAAAAGGGGCGAAATTGAGAGAAGGTAAGGAAAGTGCTTGCTCCACATGTTATGTGAGGATAATGTAAACAAGTAGAGACATATTCCATTATGCTAAAGAGGCTGCCAATTTTGTTCTCTTTTGCCTTTTGTGAAATGATGTTGGTCAAATTAGGTCATGGGGTCGAAATACTTTCATACGAGTGAAGTAGCCTTTAGGAGAGAAAGAAAAGAGAAGGGGGTAGAAGAACGCATGAGATTCTCGGGACGCTGATTCGCCACACTCGATATGCTGACTTTGTAACTTGTTCGAGATATTATAGTCTCAAACTTCTATGACAAAGTAAAGATGACGATTTTCCCATGTTATATGAAATTCTTTGCACTAGAATTGAGCATTGGCCATGCTTCAATGGACATGCTCAAATTACAATATATGTCTGTTACATTATCTATCGCATCCATTCAGTAATTAAAATAATACCTAGGACATTGCATTGGTCCTTATTTAACCAGCACATAAAGTATTGCTAACCCTAATTGCGATGATAGGACATGCAGCTGTAGGCATGAGGGGGGTGATGCACACCAAGACAAAAGAATTTCTTTGAAACCGAATATAGAAAATATCTGAGCAGCCGGGCTTCTTGGTTTGAGAATTTATGTAGACCCTAGCTTTTTATGGCAATGTATATCTCATAAAAAATGTATAATTGGTCATTGACACTCCAAAAGGATGTCGACACGAAGGAAAGTGGTAGATGTGCTTACAAATGTTTTTTTAAGACTTAATCACAAAATAATACCGCAAGTGTCGATTGGGCATCAGATCAAGCGGGGCCCATGGATAAGATGATTGACTTCCTTTAAACATCTAATAGAAAATTGCCACCATCATTTAGTAAATTTTAATAAGATCACTGAGTATATAGGAAGTCAGATCTGTCATGTTATATGGCGGTTTTCGAAATAAAGTAAAAGGGTGAGAGGGAGCAATCAGTTTCACCATTAGCGATCCTCTCGGGCGTCATTACTAGAGTCAAAGTGTATAATTTGAGCCACGACTGCTCGTATTGAGCGAGTTCGTCACCGCCTCGCCTACACCACAGACAAATCATGTATTCCTGAGACTGACAGATGAATGAGGATTCGAACTTGTGATAAGACCCAAGGATGCTCCAAATCTTATGAAAATAAGTGTCATCCATGGTTGGTTTGAAAAGTATTTCTCTAGTAAACTAGCAACATTATCATCTCTCCTAGAGTTGCCAACCCAGGCTCAATGACAGTGTGTAATCACATGTACCCTCACACCGGGAAAGGGTAGTCTTCGCTCCAGCACCATCTCCTAGGCTTTTTTACCTGGGTTTGGAGGGAAAAGAAAGGTTTTCTTCTGTCTCAAACTTCACAACTTTACAAAACAATGTTGTCATGTCATCACCTCACTCGCCCAAGCGAAGCGTAGTCTGCTCTGCTTCCATTCTTTTTTCCATCCCCAGCTCGGTTATTGCCGAATGAGCTGTATTATTGCTGCGAGGTTTAGAGGATAAGGTTACGGAAACCAGTGAAAAAGTGGGTCTTTGATCAGACCAATCCTTCATCTCCACATCTTCCAATCACATCTCAGCCTCTTTTCAGATGGCCATAAACTATTCTTGTGGTGCTATTTTTAAGTGAATAATCAATCTTCCAAATGCATGAGAAACCTCATGTCATTAGCATTAAAAGCTGGCTTAGTCATTCTCATCTCATCTCCCTTTGTGCTTCTCGAGTTGCAAGCACACAGCCGCTAGAGATTTTTGTAAGTTGCTGCTCTTGTTTTTTATCATGAACTGATGTGCTTTTGTTGTTGATTGTATTTATTGATGGTGATGTGACCAGTTTTCACCTTTTGAGTAAATTTTTCGCCATGAAGCAAAGAACAACGGACCATATGGAGTAAAGTTTCCATAATGAGTTAAAAAGGGTCACTGCGATACTCATAGAAACCCAACCCTCTCTCTCCTTCTCTCTCTTCTGCAAGTCCAGCTTGCTAGGAAGAAGACAGTAAAGTTAACATCTTTCCTTTCTCTCTCTCCTCCCTCATGCATTGCATTTGAACAAACGTTGGTTTTTGTCTTTTCCAACTCCTCCTTTCTCTCCTCCTTTTTGGGTGTGTAACAGTCCTCGTCCAACTTCTGTCACTGGTGCAGTGGTGCTTTCATGGCCTTGACATATTAGCCTCTGAGTCTGAGTCTGTCTGATTATTTCTTGGAGGTATTCAGGCCAGAGAGAGAGATAGAGAGAGCAGTTTTTCTTGGTCCCGGTTTGTCCATGCAATTTTACCCTTTTGAGACACTCTCTCCAACAGCTCTGTTCCATTTGGAGCTTATTGGCACAGAGGCAAGGAAGATTCCTGATTTTATTCTCTTCCCCTCCTCCTCATTCCCAAGAAAAATAGAAAGAGCCCCATTTTTCTTCCATTTATAATACGGCCACTGAAAAACTATGGTCGGGTTGTTTCTTTTTCTGGTTTTTTAAATAATTTCCTTAGCTGGTCAAAAGAGAAAAAAAAAATACAACTTCCTATATTTAAAACAGCTTTTATCATTTTTCACCATGGCCATGATTGAGCTATAGGAAAACCCCTCTATATATCTGTGCCAAGACCAGCAACTCTCCCTAGTTAAACACACAAGAACTCACTCATTCTCTCTTCTGGGTCACTGGCTTTAGGTGCTAAACAAAGCGTTAACTCTCCTAAAGGAGGGGGCTTTGAGAAATCGAGTCTTGGAAAGCGAGCATTTTTATCAATGGGTGAGTACTGGTCTCGTGCTGAGAACAAGCAGAGAGTGGTGATGAGCAGCAATGGAGATTTTGAAGAGGGAGATGTGTGGTCTGTTGTGAACAAGGGAAGGGAAGACCCAAGCCCCACCACCATGAGAAACTCCATTCACAAGAGTCTCACTGCTTCCTCATCTGCATGGCAGTACCCAAGTGCTCCCAAAACGATCCCAAGGAGACCCTCCAATCAAGAAGCTGTGAAGCTGGGCCAACGGTCCTCAGCCCCGGTCAACATCCCCGACTGGTCAAAGATTTATGGGAACAAGAGCGGCGATGGTTTTGATGGCGAGCATGAGCATGGTCATGGCGCGTGTGGGGATGATGGTGATGATGGGGCTGGTCATCATGTTGATGATGGCGATGATGATGATGATGATGATGGCGACATGGTTCCTCCGCATGAATGGGTGGCTAAGAGGCTCGCAAGGACTCGGATATCTCCATTCTCTGTGTGTGAAGGGGTTGGGAGGACTTTGAAAGGGAGGGAACTCAGCAGAGTGAGGAATGCAATCCTGACAAAGACCGGCTTCTTGGAGTGAATTTCTCTTCCTTGTTTGTCCTCTCCTCTGACTTTTAATTTTGTTCAATGTCCGCGGCAAAAGTGCGGCTCTTATGTCTACGATGAAATTAGCTTAGGGCCAGATCGGCACCCTTTCGAATATATATCATGTGCGAGGTCTCGAAATCATTCGTGAAAATCTCTATTTTGTTTAGATTGAATGCAGAACTTAGTCCTTTTTTCACTCTTTTAACTTCCACTCCAAGTCATCTTTTCGAAATCCACATCTTCAAATGTGCCTCCAAAGAAAGTACTCTTCAATGGGGTCATACCATCTCTACCGATAGAGAAGTCAAAGCTGCCTTCTCTCTATGGTTTTGTTTTTACTTTCTCTTTCTTCAACTGGTGCACAAAAAATAAAAAAAGGGTTGGCAGATGCCGAGATTTCTTTTGCCGCCTTGGATGAAGTTCAAGTTGTGATTCCAAGGAGTTTATGAATCAAGTGTAGTTGCTATGAACAGGTGAAAGAAAATGAACAGAGACTGAGAAGCAGTATTGATTCATTGCCTGTTGCTTCTTCTTGCCCTTTTCAATCTGATGTCAGGCGGCTTGTTCATGTCCATATCTGTGATTGTGACCACCAAGTAGAAGATCTGTTGAAGAGAGCCTTCTGCAACAAAAAAATGAACGAAGATATGGCCTTTTTCCATGTCTTTCACAATGCTTCAAGTTCAACACTCTAAACGACTTCAAAGACTTTGCAATCTCCCATCTGGCCTATATCTAATAATTGTTAATGAAAATCGTCAACCGGCGGAATTAAATCCTCACCACATAAGTTTCATTCTACTATAATACACGTTAGGAGCATAATCGTGCGTTGCACGGGCGTAAAATTTTTCATTCGTGTGGAAGTGTAATATGTATTTTCAATGTAAATTATTTGCGAGAATCGCACTCTGTTGCATATGAATCTTCCTCTTTTGAACAAAATAAAAGGGAATCTTAGTTTATGTATGTTACTTGTACAATATAGAGACTCCATTACAGTTTAAAAAAAATTATTGATTGTTATCATTTGACATGGGAAAATTTTTATATGTAATCGACCACGTTTTTAAAAAATCATTAAGGCTCATTAATTTTTTGTTTTTTTTTTCCCTTTTGTGTTGAACAAAATCCATGGAATGAAATGGGACAAACACAGATCCTAGTTGCAAAGCAAAATGAGCGAAGAGTTTAAGAAAAGTATTCATTGCAAAGAATGATGAATCCCTTACAAATAAGAGTCTAGTGTGTTATTCTTAAAGACAATTACTAAGAGCTTGATACTAAAAAATCTTATAGAGAGACAAATCGATAGTAGACCTTGTCAATCGAAATGCCAAATTTGGAAAAAAAAAATTTGAGATTCATATGAGACGTAGCGTTTTTGAGATTTTTGAGCTCACTCCATTTATCAGGTCTAGTCTGCGTAGATCTAACTGTAATTCGGCCGCTAGCTCAAGATGCTTCCGAGCCATACGAACGGGCTGGGACAATGACTCGACAAGTCGGTTTGGGTAAACAATTAGTCCTCCCTCCATAATCCGACCGCCGGAACCCGACCGAATTCCTACGGGCTACGCGAGAGCCCGGGCCCGCCCATTCGTGCGGCTTACGCCGCAGAGCGGAGTCAACAAAGACTCGAAACGCACGCTTTGGCCTTGGACAGCGGATTCAGAGAGAGAGAGAGAGAAAGAAAGAAAGAACGAAAGATGTGAACTTTACTTGGAAAAGTGGGAATTCAATTCAATCCGTATAAGACGAGACAACCCGATATTATATAACTATCGCGGCAAGGTTCCGTGATGGAAAACTTGGGATCACAGGGAAGAAGTACGTTTCTTTCACGATCAAAACATCCCTTCTTCTCCTCTTCTTCTATATTATACTCTTGTTGTGATGTAGAACTCTGCACTATTTCGATCGTTCTCGCTTCTCTGATATTGACCCATTTGGTTTTTTCCTCCCCGTCCAGCAACCCAAGTCGTCAATCAATCAATCGTTTCTTTGAGCCCCCAAAAGTCTGAATCTTTGTCTTCTTTTTTCTGGGTTTCGTGTTTGGTATGCTACTGCAGTGCCTTTTCATACGCTAAGTTCTTGGTTGTTTCGCTCTTTTTCGGTTTTCAATCTATTTTATGTGCTCTTGATTATGTGGGTTTACTGGTGAGAGAGAGAGTGGGTTCTTGTGGGGGCACAGACGTGATGTTTCGGTGCTTGAAATCTGCAGAGTGTAATCGGAGTAGGACTGCCATGGCTAAAAGCTCTTTCAAGCTGGAACACCCTCTTGGTTCGTAATCTCTTCGTTGGTATTTTGTGTTTGCTTTGTCTAAATTTTTATTTAGTCTCAGATGAATTACTGATAGCCATTGATGCCGTATTGGTTGCAATAGAGTTTAGTCCCAAATGAATCCTGATGTTAGGTTTTTTGAGTGTTTATTTGGGTGAAGAAATTGCATTGCAACATGGTGAATGTCGCATGATATTTATACATGATGGAATTTCGAGGTTATTCTCTAGGTGGTTTTTGAGGGGTGATCATTGCTTGTATTTGAGGCCACGACTGAAGGACTTTATGTTGGTGGCAGCGATGATTTGGAATTTCATAGTGGAATGAGTTATTTGTAATTGAGCTTGACCTGCGGGTCCTGGCTGGCGGATGAGTTTTACAGGAAATATTTGAAGCAATTAAAGTTTGGCACTTTCTAGGACATGCACACTGAACTTAAGTAGAGAGTTTGATCTCTCTTCACCACTCAAGGATTATCTTTGGATCTTTAAGAAAGACCCTTCTGAGTATATAGTCATGTTTTAACTGTTAATTTCTTTGTGAGTACCAAAAATCTGTCTACACAACATTTCTTTCTCACGTGTTTAATGTTCCTCTTGAGAGCCTAAGAAGGGGGAAACTTCGTGTTCTGAGTCTTAATGTACATGTCTAAGTTTAGTAACTTTTCTGGGACTCTGCATTTATTATTTGTTCCATGTTTCAACCTCTTTGACTAGAGTCATGGAACTTTCGCAGAAGTAGAATGGCATATACAATGCATTGCTTTCATTTTGTCGACATGCTATACAGTTAGACAATATCAATGAGGTAGTGTCATCTGTCAATATAATTTCTATTTGATCTTGTTCGAACACTTGTTAAAGGTTTTCTTCAATGATTGCAACATCTTACGTAGGAGGATGTATACTATTGCGGATGGTTTTGCTTGCATTGTGCAATTGCCTTTCTCTACTGGAAAACCTTATTCTTTGTATAGTTATCTTGTTGTCACTGCTGACGCAGTTTTCTTTGAATTTGGTGGATCGTGTACGCATGACCTTGTGTGGAGCGCGCTTGCGCTTATATGTACAAATGTAGATTGTATGATCTGTTTTCTCTGGCTTTGGTCTAAAAATCTGTTTCATTGGTGATACTTTGACATTATCCCTGACTTTATAACCCTTTATCATACCAGAGAAGAGGCAGGCTGAATCTGCACGAATTAGAGAGAAGTATCCTGATAGAATTCCGGTAAGAACTTTCTCATCGACCTGCCAAGATCTGTTTCAGTGTTGTGGCATGTAAATTAATCGCATTTGCTGCACAGGTTATCGTGGAGAAGGCCGAAAGAAGCGACATTCCTGACATTGATAAGAAAAAGTAAGTTGCTTCTTGCCACTTAATCTAGCTGATGTAACTCGTGCTACTGAAGATTGCTTGTGTCTTGGAAGTTTTTTTATTACGAATTTCAGTTATGCTTGGCCAGTTAAACATATGATGTAGGATATTATATGATAAGTTAATCCAAGCTGAAAGTTTCAAGTATCATTCATGCATGTACTCTTATGAATCTTCCTGAATGCAGTTTTCCACATTAAAATGCATTAAATCCGGTGGTTCTTTACCCAATTTCTTGTAATATGAATGTAGATACCTTGTACCTGCCGACTTGACAGCTGGGCAGTTTGTTTATGTTGTTCGGAAAAGGATCAAGCTCAGTGCTGAGAAGGCTATATTCGTCTTTGTAAAGAACACTCTACCTCCTACTGGTGAGTGACGTGACTTACTGAACCAGGATGCCAGTTTCATTTCATTGCTTTTTTCTTTCTGCGTCTCACTTGAGGCATCTTTCCTGATTTTCAGCTGCGCTGATGTCTGCAATGTATGAGGAAAACAAGGATGAGGATGGTTTCCTTTACATGACTTACAGTGGAGAGAACACTTTCGGTTTCAGGAGGCCCCAAGAACTGTAGCTTCACTTCGTAGATAAAACTGAAATGTGTAAATTCTCTCTCTTTCAACTTAGTGATGCTACCCTCTTGTCTATTCTTTTCAATGCATAGGTCAGATACTTCGAAGTGATATTAGGGAAAGCACTCCCATGACGCTACTCTTTTACTACTCTTGACTCATCTATTTTCAGTTGCTTTCTACTCATAACAATGCTGCGTAATGAGCTTCAAATGTTGTGTTGCAAACGGAGGAAATACTCCATGGTATAGATGTTTGCAAAAGCTTAAGGATTTTGTAGGGTTAGGGCGAGGGACAGTTTCAATTGCAATGACTGATGACTCATCTCCTTGACATATGCATCATAGGAAGATTTGTGCCTACCTTTTGGGAGGAAACTCAGTCTGGCTCGATCTTAATGTGATGTGCATGATTGAACTTTGCAGTAACGGGTGCAGTGGAAACGCAAACCGAGGAAAATAGAAATTAGAAACTTGAAACTACGTGTTGAGAAACCGTCCTACGGAGCAGTGAGTTCTGTCCATTCATCATTTGGCAGAGCCCTTTTTCCGGGAGAGATTATTGAGCCATCTGATGCTGTTAGATGCTCTGATCTTGATCTTTTGTGTGCCGTCTGTCGGGCCGTTTTGATTCTACTATACCAGCCCTTGTAAACAGCTCTCTGGCTACTGCCTTATCCATCTTTCTTGGTTTTGCTGTCATCATCATCACCTCCCATTGCACCAATCCCACCAGCACCCCCATTGATCTGCCCAGCTTGGTGCCTCACCTGCCATCAGGTCTTTTTTTCTGACTTTTAACCTTGCCTCGCACAGAAGGATTATGAGAAAACAAAACAGAAACAGGAATCAACGTCTTGACAGCAGACATTAGTTTTGGCCACTTCATTGTTTATGGGAGTTTTACACTCGACCCAAGGGGGGGAGAGAGAGAGAGAGAGTGTGTGCACACGCACCTTTGGATGACCAAAGCAGAGCTGAAACTGAGAGAAGATGTTGATGTCGGGAAGGAAATGCAATGTAGGTTGGATCTTTACACTGGAGGAGGTAAAAAATGATATGCGAGGAGGGGCTGTCTACTATCCCCGTTCATGATCGACGTTGAAAGAGATTTGCCCAGTCCAATGGCCAGGTTACCCACCTCCCCTTCATCATCATCATAATCTCACTAATGTTCTATAACATTGGGAACAATAAGATCATACAGTTTGACTAATCCCACAGGATCATATGCCTTTATCCTTTCGTCTCAGCACGCTGAAAATTTCCTAGACAGGATAGTTTCGCGGGAATTTTGACCGTTTGCTTGTCTGGCTTGGCTTTTGCTTTTCACAAAAACCTTTCCCTTGCACTCACCGATGAAACGAAACCGTCGGGTACAGCAAATGCAGCTTCTGTTTCGTGTTTCTTCTTTCGCTTCGGCATATCTCTTTAGTTGTCTGAGAAATCCTCTATGCGCTCGAGACGAACACTCACTCTATGGGCTCGAATCCTTCATTTGTGTCCCCCCCTCAGAGATTTGCAATGCCTCATCAGACTTAAAACTCATCCGCCTTCTCTTTTCCTTTCCTCCTATCGATTCCTAGCCGCATGTTTCACGTTCTCCTTGTATCTATTACACGTTTGTCCCTCGATTATCAAAATGCAATGCTGCTCGTGGTTTGTCAAGAACTTGTATGTTTCGTTAACCCAGAGGTCCGTTTCCCCTGGAAAATTTGGAGCATAACATTCGTTGTCACATCGATGTGTATCGTTCTTTGTTGTTGCTAATTCAATTTCTAGTTTGATTCCGTCGATTCCACGTCTTCCGTTTGAACATCTGTGGAGTTGCATTTTTCATATCATTCCCAAAAATATGTTGTACGATATATTTGGGGAAAATTACCAAAACAATCATAAACCTATTGCAATTGTGCCAATTCAATTCTAAACATTTCGCATTTGTACCAATTCATTCCATTGGGCCAAATATGGCCGGCCAACGCTAACGTGGACACTGATGTGGCAATTTTTTAATTTTTATTTTTATTTTTTCGAATTTTTTTATTAATTTTTTTATTTTACTTTCTTTTTCCCTTTCTTTTCTTTTTTCCTTCATCTTCAACCTCTGGCCAGTCGCAGGTCCGGCGACTGGCCAGAGATGGGGGCTGGCGAGGCTCGACCTCGCCGGCATTGGGCGAGGCTCGACCTCACCGGCGTTGGGCGAGGTTCGACCTCGCCGTTGCTGGGTGAGGCCGACCTCGCCAGATCTAGCGAGTTTGGACTCACTGGCAACTGGCGAGGTCGAGCCTTGCCAGGGGCAAGCGAGGGTGAGGGCTCGAACTCACCGGCGCTGGCGAGGTAGAGCCTTGCCAAGGGCGGGTGAGGTCAACCTCGCCAGTTGCCAGCAAGGACGAGCCCTCACTAGATTTGGCGAGGCTCGAACTTGCCGACGCTGGCAAGGTCGGCCTCGCCTCGCCAGGGACTGGCAAGGCCGACCTCACCAGTTGCCGGCGGCGTCGAGCCTCGCCAGCGACGGCCAGGACAACTGCCGAGGTCACCCTCGCCCAGCAACGGCGAGGGCCATCCTCGCCGAGCCTTGCCGGCCCCCGCCTCTAGCCGGTCACCGCTAGCCGATGGTTAAAGATGAAGATGAAGGAAAAAAAAATGAAGGGAAAAATAAAAGAAAATAAATAAATAAATTCAAAAAAATATTATTATTATTAAAAAATTGCCACGTCAGTGTCGCTCGGCTGGCCGGTGTCCATATCAGCGCCAGCCGGCCAAATTTGGCCGGATGAACTGAATTGACATAATTACAAAAGGTTTAGGACTGAAGTGGCACAAAAAAAAGTTTATGATTGAATTGACACAATTGTAATAGGTTTAGGACTATTTTAGTAATTTTCCCAATATATTTGGCTGACGCTCTATTTTTAACGATCAGTTTTGCGCTGTTTTTGTTTCCCTTTTCTGCCTGTATACACCATCTTCTAGTGTAGGCAGTAAGAACGATTCTAAAAAGTTCGAATTCTTGAGAATATACAAGTTAAAAACTGCTGAATTTATAGGGTCTTTCGAAAGTCGGCATCTCCTTGAGCTGAATTCACACACGCTTGCTCAATACGAAAACCTAGATGCATGTTTAGAAATAAGAGTAGCACTTGGTGAAGTGAGGACCGCTCATCCTTCTAATTAAGGGTGCGTTTGTTTCCAGGAAAGTGTTTTTCGAGAATCTGTTTTCCGAACTTGCACCTGTTTGGTTCGTCAAAAATGATAAGTCAACCGAAAACACTTTCCGGTCAAGGGAAACATTCATGTATAAAATTAGGAAAGTGAATTCCCTAAACTAAGAAGGTGAAAACACTTTCCAGAATTACTAATCTTGAATTTGTTAATATTTTTATTTTTTCTTTTCTTTCTTTTTTCTTTTTCTATTATTCTTATAAAATATTTTTTAATTGAATTTTTTTATTATTTGTTATTTTTAAAAATCGAGTTTTTTACTATTTTTAATCTTTTATTTTTTCTTTCTTTTTCTTTTTCTGTTTCTTTTCTTTTTTCTTCTTTCTTTTTTTGTTCTTTTTTAAAAAATTGTTTTTGGCAATGGTGGAAGAGTAATTTTCTTTAGCATGCGTTTTAATTCCACCATATCGATTTTTTAAAAATAATAAAAATAAAATTATTTAAAAAATCGATATTCTTTTTCACCTGAAATAAATTCAAGAGATTGAAATCATTTTCCAATGAAATCCAAACATCAGAAAACAATTTCAATCATATATCGTCAAACAAAGAAAAACTAACCATATTCCTAGAAAATGCTTTCTGGGAAATCATTTTCCTTTATTATTAAGTTTTCCGTGAAACAAACATATCCTAAGACTCCACGGTAAATAAATGATTCGAACAACATTTTTCTTAATAAATGACCTCTTGTATTACTCAAAATAACCAGTCAATGTAAGATGATGTTTTCATATATCAATAACAATTTATGTTTAAATATTTTCGCGAACGGTTCCAACATCATGCCTCTTCCTTAAAGACATGTCAAAAAGAGATGTCAGATCTACATCGATCAAAGCGAAATTTCACAAACAAGTGTTTCTAAAGAAAACACCAAAATGATTGTTCTCTGGTTCTAGCTCGATGCACAGTGATCAAGCATTTCACGAAACATATTTTTTAAATGGGTTAATACAGCGAAAAACACCAAACTAGTACACCTGTAATAAATTTACTCAAAACTAACTTTTTGACCACCAAAAATCCCAAACTTGTATATTTGTGACATATTTACCCTCTGTTAAATTGAATTAAGACCACGAAAATTCACAAACTTGTACACCTGTGATAAACGGATGGTAAAATCCCAAATCGGTACACTCATCAACTGCCATGTGTCATCAAATTTAGAAATTAAATGGTAAAATTTAATGGAAACTAACGAAAGGTAAAATTATCATAGATGTACTGGTTTGGGTGCATTGAAGATGTACCGGTGTGACTTGTCACACGGGTGGTCGAGTCGGGTCGGGCCAGGTCGGGTTTGGGTGCATTGAAGATGGGTTCAATCCCAATTGACCAATTTCTTTGTAATATAATTTAACAACTCATTTTTGAATCTAAAATGTCGTGAAATGAATCTAGAATTCTTCGAAAAGGTGAAGACTGACTTGCTTGGATTTCCATGGGGCTGGCTTGGTTTTTAAGCAAGAGGTGTTGTGAGCACAACAATAGATTTGATCATGGCTTGGCGGCCCATCCGAGTCAAAGAAGTGCGAAGCATTTCTTGGACGAGCCTAGATAGCATTTTCTTTCTTAGGCCCAAGCAGGCCCACAAAGGCCCACCACGGCGCACTCAGGCTCTATCATTTCGTGAAGAAAATTAACTATATTTCAAATAATTGGCGAACCTAGGCAAGGATTTCAGGCCCGATATCTGATTCAGTCCGCCGATAGATCAAGTCATATAGCTTTTTTTCCATTCGTTTTCCAATTAATGAATGAAAATGAAGTGTCTTTCAGCTAAATCTTATCTTAAATTTTCACGCCACATTTTATGTGTCCAATCACAAATTTATATTTATTTGATATTTTCTACGTTCAATGGATAACAGTTGCGCGAGCGCACACAAGCAAACATGAATAACTTGGGTAGGGGAGAATGTCTCGGACGGATTGCCAAGTCATCAATCCGAAGAGACAAGGATCATTGGATTGATGGATAGGACTCAATCTCCATGATTGGATAATGAGACGAGAATTGATATCCACCAAGATGTATCTCCATCATCGGATTGGTTGGACGATGATTGAATCTCTCTATCATTAGATTGAAAGGTGCGAGTGAATCCCCACGTTAGATTGGTAGGTGGTGAAGCACACATAAATAACTTGGCTAGGGGAGAATGTCTCGAATGGATTGCCAAGTCATCAATCCGAAGAGACAAGGGCCATTGGATCAACGGACAAGACTCAATCTCCACGATTGGATCGTGAGACGACGATTGATATCCACCAATATGTATCTCTATCATCAGATTGGTTGGATGATGATTGAATCTCTCTATTATTAGATTGAAAGGTGTGAGTGAATCCCCACCGTTAGATTGGTATGTGGTGGTTAAATCTCTACCATTAGATGAGAAGTGAGATCAATGGTTGTAATTAAAGCGACTCTTATATAAATAGAGAGCTATTCCCTCATTTGTATCATCTAACTTTCAAGTAATAGAATACATTCTCTTCTAGAATTGTTGCGACCTAACCCTCGAAAGCTGTCTCGGGAAAGTAGGTTTAGAGGTATTTTATTAAACTCTCCCTAACTCCATAATAGGCGAGAAAAGGGAAAAAGAAGGAGAAAAATCGATTCCGATTCCACTGCATAAGACCGAAATATGGTCGGCTCATTATATCCATGTCCAATGATAGACGAATATAACATAATGGGTTAATTGATAATCTCGCCGAAAAGAGTCGAAGGAAAAAAAAGCACGTCGAAACGAAATAATAAACCCCATTTTGACGTTCTCGTTTTACCATAACATTACAAGGTAGGTTATCCGCAATTTTTTCGGGTTAACTTCAATCGAATTAGATGGATCAATTACATTTACTCGTATAAGTTAAATACGAGATGACGTATGTAATTATCGATTATCCCTCCCGGCTTTTCATATCCAAGAAGGAAGGTAAGTTATCTTTTTTTGTGGATACTAAACTATTTTCTATTTTGCTTCGTTGTAAACTATCGACAAGTGAATTTTTTTTATATGTAATGAAAATATATATATATATTTTTTAAACACTCAAAAATCAGATAACAAAAGGAAGAAAGAAGAAAAAAGGATTTTTCTGAAAGACTTCCCGTCCCAAGAGGAGCAACCGGGGCGGGAAATTTGAGATGAGTCCACACCATCACATCATCTTACGCCGACTCCATTTCAGTTCCAAATCCACACCATATTCCTGTTGACACCTCGATTTTAAAAAAATAAAAAAAATAAGTACAAAAAAAACTCTTGTTCTACCAAGACCGATTGGGCCTAATATGCGCATTCGGCCCACTGCGCGTTTGGCTTATCTTTCTTTCCTCGTTTGGGCCGAATTTGGCCCCCTCTTCTCTTTTCTTTATTTTTGTCTTTAAGCCCAATTTATTTCCTTTGAGCCCATTTCTTTTTACCCCCAATCTCGCGCCTGTGATCCCCTTTTGCTTGCTCACACTTGTGAGCAGAAGATGGTGACGAACAGAGGGTGCATCTGTGATTGAGAATGGCGGTGACGAAACAAACGTGATGGAAGCATATCCAGGTAAGGTTCTAGATGCTTGCTGAGCTGTAGAAGTCGTTATCAGAAAAACGGAATGCACGGTGGAGGCGCGGGAAGATATATACTCACTCGACTGAAGAGGGAAGGGAGGGAAGAAGAAAAATCGCCGGGGAAGAAGGGTTTTGAAGAGGAGAGCGTTCGGTTTCTCTGCTTGCGCGGAGGAATTCCGGCAAATCTTTTCCCCTTCTTCCATCGTCTGTTCACCGTCGCCGGAGAACAATCCCTGTGAATCACCATTTCGGATACACGAGACACCACGGTTCGTTACTTCGGAAGTGCGAGTCGGTGTTGTTCGTCACTGTTTAGCCACACCAGAAGACTCCCAGAGCTGTCACATTCCTGTTCGAAGACGATCGTGAAGACTTCACGCTGCTTCCAAACCAGGTAAGACTTCTTTCTCTTATATGTACTGTTTTGGCCGAGAGAAGTTGATTCGATTTTCGAGTTTGTGTGAAAATCTCATGAAATAAGGCTATTTGTTGTAGAATAATATGATTTAGGCATCTGTATATCACTTGTTGATTGAGAATCATATCGAAATCAAATCGGAATCTCGTTTTTCAGATCGCATATCATATGTTCGACAAAATGCTTGAAAGAAGAACCGAATTGATTTTTGTGAAATCAGTGCGTAGAACTCGTTCTTTTATGCTTGATGTGTTCTTAGGTTGATGAATCAATACTGAATCTGTGTTTTTCCTTGATTTTGTGGCATATTCATCATTTTTCCGAGTCGGCCATTGATGGAACCTTCGACGGAGATCCATTCCATTTTTGCCGGAGTGATGCCTGCGGTTAGAGGCCGCTTCAGTTAGTCTATCTCACGATTTGATTTGCATATATGTTTCCCACGTGCAGTTAACGTGATTTTTTGAGTTTGAGAATTTCTCGCTGGAGTTAGTCCGGCGATGTAGAAACTGTCGGCCAACTAGTGGCCGATGGTCATTAGCCGGCTGCGGTTAATTGAAGTCGACGATTGAAGGTTGAAGTTGATGGTGCTATGGAGTTCGTCGGAAAAAAAGTGTTCTCTGTGAAAACGTGAAATAGCTATTCTCAGGCGAAGATGAGGGCGTAGAAAGAAAGCCATCGGGGAAGAAGACCAGAGAAAAGGGAATAAAGACAATGAAAGAAAAGAAAAACTAGAAATAAAAAATAATAATAAGAGTTGAATATAGTGGAGATGAGATCGCATTCTAATCTGGCTGGAGGGCTCAATTTTAGTGTGAATGGGCTGAATTTGGAGTTGGGCTAAATGAATAAAAAAAAGTTGGAAAACTTGGGCTTGAATTGTTGATAGCCCATCAGAAGAGACCCAAATTCGGACTGGGCCGCAAGAACTGATCTGAATTGCGAGTTTGACTGGACCGCTAGCGTCCGGGTGGCTAAGCGGACCGGGTCCGAAGTCCATTTTTCTATAATAAAAATAAAAATAAAAATAAAAATAATTCAGAATATTCAAAAATAAAAAAACCCAAATTCGGACTGGGCCGCAAGAACTGATCCGAATTGCGAGTTTGACTGGACCGTTAGCGTCCGGGTCAAACCGGCTAAGCGGACCGGGTCCGAAGTCCATTTTTCTATAATAAAAAATAATATAAAAATAAAAATAAAAAATAAAAAAATTCAGAAAATTCAAAAATAAAAAATAAAAAAATAAAAAATGTGAGAAAAGCTAAAAAAATGTAGAATTATCTTAGTTTGGGACTTTTAATAAGCACTTTTGGCTTGAACAAAAATTGAACCCAAAATTGAATAAGCCTTTAGGGCTTTACCCTAGGGTTTTTTTATTGTTTTTTTAGAGACGATGCTAGGTCGCTGTTTGTGCACTTTTATTTTGATTTCATTTGATTGTGTACTTTAAATTCATTGATTGTTGTTTTCCCCTTTTAGAATGGTTAGGATGAAAATTCAAAATTCTCGATTAGTATAAGACTGCCGTGGTATTTTGGTTAGCAAATAGTCGAGTTTAGGTACCGAAAGGGCATTAGTTGAAAAACTAGTGTAATCAAGTCCCCGATCCCTAAGAATCTCTGGTTGCGTATGTTTTCGAGATGACACTCCCGCATCTCGATTAGGATTTCTAGCTAACCCTTAATCATGGCTAGTGGCGGCTCCTATTGAACAAATAGATTTAAACGACCAATGTCACGCGAGGTATGGACTTAGGGAGAGTCCAATAAAATACCTCTAAACCTATTTCTCCCGAGGAGGCCCTCGAGGGTTAGGTCGTGACAATTCCATTTCATTTGGTTACGCCGACATCACTTCCAGTTCCAAAGCCCCTTTTTACGCTCGGAAAGGAATCCACGAGAAACCTTGAGGAGGAAGAGAGGTTCGTCGGAGGAGGAGGAGGAGGAGGAGCGGGAAATTTGAGATGAGTCCACACCATTACATCATCTTACGCCGACTCCATTTCAGTTCCAAATCTACACCATATTCCATTTCATTTGGTTACGCCGACATCACTTCCAGTTCCAAAGCCCTTTTTTTCACTCAGAAAGGAATCCACAAGATACCTTGAGGAGGAAGAGAGGTTCGTCGTCGGAGGAGGAGGAGCAGAAAATTTGAGATGAGTCCACACCATCACAGCATCTTACGCCGACTCCATTTCAGTTCCAAATCCACACCATATTCCATTTAATTTGGTTACGCCGACGTCACTTCCACTCCAGCCCAAAGCCCCTTTTTTTCACTTGGAAAGGAATCCACAGAAACCTTCCCGAGTCAGAGGAGGAGGGGGAGGAGGAGGAGCGGGAAATTTGAGATGAGTCCACACCATCACATCATCTTACACCGACTCCATTTCAGTTTCAAATCCACACCGTATTCCATTTCATTTGGTTACGCCGACATCACTTCCAGTTCCAAAGCCCCTTTTTTCGCTCGGAAAGGAATCCACGAGAAACCTTGAGGAGGAAGAGAGGTTCGTCGGAGGAGGAGGGAAGAAGAGCAGCAAGGGCGGGAAATTTCAGATGAGTCCACACCATCACATCAACTTACGCCGACTCCATTTCAGTTCCAAATCCACACCATATTCCATTTCATTTGGTTACGCCGACATCACTTCCAGTTCCAAAGCCCCTTTTTTCGCTCGGAAAGGAATCCACGAGAAACCTTGAGGAGAAAGAGAGGTTCGTCGGAGGAGGAGGGAAGAAGAGTAGCAAGGGCGGAAAATTTGAGATGAGTCCACACCATCACATCATCTTACACCGACTCCATTTCAGTTCCAAATCCACATCATATTCCATTTCATTTGGTTACGCCGACATCACTTCCAGTTCTAAAGCCCCTTTTTTTGCTCGGAAAGGAATCCATGAGAAACCTTGAGGAGGAAGAGAGGTTCGTTGGAGGAGGAGGAGGAGGAGGAGGAGGAACGCGTTGTGGAAGAAGGAGGAGTCCTACATGTTCACCGGATTCCTTGCCATTCCTATCACGATGATCTCCAAGCAATCGGATTGTCTCATTCTACCATCCGTGCTTTGTCAATCACGACTATGCTTGGTACCAACACCTCAACTCTCTTTTGCATTTCCACAAGAAATCCTAAGGAGGAAGAGCGATTCGTCGGAGGAGGAGGAGGAACGCGTTGTAAAAGAAGAAGGAGGAATCCTACATTTTCGTCGGATTTGTTATCATTCCTGTCACGATCATCTTCGAACAATTGGATTGTCTCGTTCTACCATCCGTACTTCATCAATCACGACCATACTCGGTTCTGCTTTTTGGATGACTCGGTACCAAGACCTCAACGCTCTTTTGTATTTCCTCCATTTCTTGTTCTGTGATTTCATGTGGTGATTGATAATGGTTGCTTATGAGAACAGGTGGAATAGAATATGAATCGTGTGTGTATCTCCCATATACGGTCGGTGAATGGTGGTAATCCAGTGATTGGAATCGGTAGACAAGTTGTGAACTTTGAGGTTCTGGAGTCAATGGGCAGATTTTGACAACTTCTGATTTCGATATAGCTGGGTTTGGGATTTGCCTGCTCCCAGTCTGAAATATATACAATCCGAGCCGCAGACATTGTGAACTCTGAGGTTTTGGAGTCAGTAGGTTGATTTTGACAACTTCTGGTTTCGATATAGATGGGTTTGGGATTTGCCTGCTCCAGTTTGAAATACATACAATCCAAGCTGTAGACATTGTGAACTCTGAGGTTCTCGAGTCAGTAGGTTGATTTTGACAACTTCTGGTTTGAGGAAGACGATGGACCCAAGAAGGTAAGTAAAAATAGAAATAACACGGAAAAGAATAAAAGTTATAGATAATAAGATGGGTTTAATTAAACTAGACGAGCTGTGGGCGTGAGTGGGCTTGTGATTATGAAATTGCTTGGTCTAGGTGAATTTCAGCTGATTTTGATATAGATGGGTTTGGGATCCATTTGATTTTAATTGTTGCCTGCTCTCAGTCTGAAATATATACAATCCGAGCTGTAAACATTGTGAACTCTGAGGTTCTGGAGTTAGTAGGCTGATTTTGACAACTTTTGGTTTGAGGAAGACAATGAACCAGAGAAGGTCGGTAATAAAAATAGAAATAACGCAGAAAAGAATGAAAGTTATAGATAATAAGATGGGTTTAATTGAACTAGACGAGCTGTGGACATGAGTAGGCTTTTTGATTCTAAAATTGCTTGGTCTAGGTGAATTTCGGCTGGTTTTAATATAGATGGGTTTGGGATCCATTTGATTTTAATTGTTGCCTACTCCCAGTCTGAAATATATACAATCCGAGCTGTAGACATTGACGTGTTTTTTTATTCCCAATTGTGAACTCTGAGGTTCTGGAGTCAGTAGATTGATTTTGACAACTTCTAGTTTCGATGTAAGATGGGTCTGGGATGTGCCTGCTTCTAGTTTGAAATGTATACAATCCAAGCTGTAGACATTGAGGTGTTTTTTATACCCAGTTGTGAACTCTAAGGTTCTGGAGTCAGTAGGAAGATTTTGACAACTTCTAGTTTCGATAAAGATGGGTTTAGGATCCATTTGATTTTAATTGTTACATGCTCCCAATCTAAAATATATACAATCCGAGCTGTAGACAATGTGAACTCTGAGGTTCTGGAGTCAGTAGGCAGATTTTGACAACTTCTAATTTGAGGAAGACGATGGACCAGAGAAGGTCGGTAATAAAAATAGAAATAACGCAGAAAAGAATGAAAGTTATAGATAATAATATGGGTTTAATTGAACTAGACGAGCTATGGGCGTGAGTGGGCTTTGTGATTCTGAAATTGCTTGGTCTAGGTGAATTTCGGCTGGTTTTGATATAGATGGGTTTGGGATCCATTTGATTTTAATTGTTACCTGCTCCCAGCTTGAAATATATACAATCCAAGCTATAGAAGGTGTAACTGTAATTTTCGTGACAAAAGGGCCGTTCTGTTGGTGTGTTCTGCCTTAAAGTTTATTCATTTATTATACTGAGTAAGTTGAGTTATTTTCACTCATTTGAGTATCATATTGGATGATATTCTCAAGTAGAATATCCCGTTTTAATTATCTAAAACAGTAACATGGCCGAGACATCAAATGCAAAACCAACCACAGAGGCCTTAATTGTATCGATTGAAGAAAAAATCAATCATTAAAACGTCAACTGCTAAAGGAACAGGTGGACTTAGAGGAGAAGGGCAACAATGTGATCTACACATACATTACGCATCTGGGCCTTTACGTACTGCTCTATAACGTGCTTGGCTCGATGCTAGAAGCTCATCGTGAGTATCGTAATTGGGTAATCGTGGCAGTGGTGCAACTTGGGGTTGGGTTGATTGTTGAATTTTGCATTTACTATTCGAAGATCCTAAATATGTTGAGGCTGTCTGCAAGTTTGTTAAGAAGGTTAAGGGCAACGTGAGAGGAGGCTGGCAGCTTGGTCGGCAAAATTGAAACACATCAGAAGAGGGCTAAGGATCAGGAGAGGGAGGAGCCAGACAGCTTGGTCGACAAAAACGAAATGGATCAAAAGGCTAATGAGAGGGAGGATTCTGACAGTGCGGTCGTCAACATTTCTGATGAGAGAAAGGTTGATGATAGGGGTAAGGCTAAAACGGGTGAGGTTGGTAATCCTTCACAATAAGAGAGTATGGGCGTAGAAACTTTATCTGAAAGAGCGATCGCTATTGCGGCATTAAGTGACAATGGGAGCATATCGAATTTCTACCTAAGGTACTTACTGCAGCTCATCATTCCTTTGACAGCTTTGGTTGTGATCATCATTGTGATCACTTATGTGGATTCCAAACATGATTCCGGTTCGATTATGTATTAATGTTGCTTTGTTTCCCTTCATGTACAATAAATAATTTTCTGATGTGTTCGAATAGGTAAGACTCTGGTAGCTCCGGTACCTCCGGGACCTCCGACACCTCTCTACTCTAGCTTCTCCGATATTTGATAGTTTAAGGTAAACTTTTTGAACTTTTATGTATGTTTTTAGGCAGATAGAGTATAGAGAATTAATTTCATCTTTATTATGAACATTAGATCAATTAAGATAGGTAAGACCATAGATTTGGAATATCCCTCTTCGCATTTTAATACTCTCTGTTCTCATCAAGTATGCCATTGAAACTCTACCCGAGTAGTATTCCCTCGGAAGCATCTCAGAGTCTACTTTCTACTCCTCAACCTTCCTCTTCTGTTGTGTGATGAAGTATTTTGAATTCAGAAAGTCTTGTTTGAAGATGCAAATCCATGTCAGACAGCATCTGATCTCCAGAGCCATAAGATGGAGATTCTATGAGCCATAAGATGGGGATTCTATGAGCCAAATCTATGCTTTTAGGCAGATAGAGTATAAATAATTAATTTCATCTTTATTCTGAACATTAGATCAATTAAGATAGGTGAGACCATAGATTTGGAATGTCCCTCTTTGCATTTTACATACTCTTTGTTCTCACCAAGTGTGCCAATGAAACTCTGCCCGACAGCGCGGTCGTCGACATTCCTGATGAGGGGAAGGTTGATGATAGGGGAAGGCTAAGGCTAAGGCTAAAACGGGTGAGGATGGTAGTCCTTCATAACAAGGGAGTACGGGCCTAGAACCTTTATCTGAAAGAGCAATGGCTATTACGGTATTAAGTGATATCGATGGGAGCGTATCGAATTTCTACCTGAAATACTTACTACAGCTCATCATTCCTTTGACAGCTTTGGTTGTGGTTATCATTGTGATGACTTATGTTGCTTCCAAACATGATTCCAGTATGATTATTTATTAATGTTGCTTTGTTTTCCTTCATGTACAATAAATAATTTTCTGATGTATTCGAATAGGTAAGACTCTGGCAGCTCCAATACCTCCGGCACCTCCCTACTCTGGTTTCTCCGATATTTGATAGTTTAAGGTAAACTTTTCGAACTTTTATGCATGTTTCTAGGTAGATAGAGTATAGACAATTAATTTCATCTTTATTATGAACATTAGATCAATTAAGATAGGTGAGACCAAAGATTTGGAATGTCCCTCTTCGCTTTTTAATACTCTTTGTTCTCATCAAGTATGTCAATGAAACTCTGCCCGAGTAATATTCCTTCGGAAGCATCTTAGAGTCAACTTTCTACTCCTCAACCTTCCTCTTCTGTTGCGTGATGAAGCATTTTGAATTCAGAAAGTCTTGTTTGAAGATGCAAATCCATGTCATACAGCATCTGATCTCCAAAGCCATAAGATAGGGAATCTATGAGCCAAATCAATATTTCTAGGCAGATAGAGTATATACAATTAACTTCATCTTTATTATGAATATTAGCTAAATTAAGATAGCTGAGACCATAGATTTCGAATGTCCATCTTTGCATTTTATATACTCTTTATTCTCATCAAGTGTGCCAATGAAACTCTGCCCGACAGCGCAGTGGTCGACATTCCTGGTGAGAGGAAGATTGATGATAGGGGTAAGTCTAAGGCTAAGGTTGAAACGGGTGAGGACGGTAGTCCTTCACAACAAGGGAGTACGGGCCTAGAACCTTTATCTGAAAGAGCGATGGCTATTGCTGCATTAAGTGACATTGATGGGAGCGTATCGAATTTCTACCTGAAGTACTTACTTCAACTCATCTTTCCTTTGACAACTTTGGTTATGGTTATCATTGTGATGACTTATGTTGCTTCCAAACATGATTCCGGTACGATTATGTATTAATGTTGCTTTGTTTTCCTTCATGTACAATAAATAATTTTCTAATGTGTTCGAATAGGTAAGACTCTGGCAGCTCCGGTAGCTGCGGCACCTCACTACTCTGGCTTCTACGATATTTAATAGTTCAAGGTAAACTTTTCGAACTTTTATGCATCTTACTAGGCATATAGAGTATAGAGAATTAATTTCATCTTTATTATGAACATTAGATCAATTAAGATGGGTGAGACCATAGATTTGGAACGTCCCTCTTCGCATTTTAATACTCTTTATTCACATCAAGTATGCCAATGAAACTCTATTCGAGTAATATTCCCTCGGAAGCATCTCAGAGTCTACTTTCTACTCCTCAACCTTCCTCTTCCGTTATGTGATAAATCATTTTGAATTCAGAAAGTCTTGTTTGCATGTGCAAATCCATGTCAGACAGCATCTGATCTCCACAGCCATAAGATGGGGAATGTATGAGCCAAATCTATGTTTCTAGGCAGATAGAATATATACAATTAATTTCATCTTTATTCTGAACATTAGCTAAATTAAGATAGGTGAGAACATAGATTTGGGATGTCTCTCTTTGCATTTTACATACTCTTTGTTCTCATCAAGTGTGCCAATGAAACTCTGCCCGACAGTGCGGTCGTCGACATTCCTAATGAGAGACAGGTTGATGATAGGAGTAAGGCTAAGGCTAAGGCTGAAATGGGTGAGGTTAGTAGTCCTTCACAATAAAGGAGTACGGGCCTAGAAACTGTATCTGAAAGAACGATGGCTATTGCGGCATTAAGTGACATTGATGGGAGCATATCAAATTTCTACCTGAAGTACTTACTGTAGCTCATCATTCCTTTGACATCTTTGGTTGTGATCATCATTGTAATGACTTATGTTGCTTCCAAACATGATTCGGGTACGATTATCTATTAATGTTACTTTGTTTTCCATTATGTACAATAAGTAATTTCTAATGTTTTCGAATAGGTAAGACTCTGGCAGCTCCGGTACCTCCGGCACCTCCCTACTCTAGCTTCTCCAATATTTGATTATTTAAGGTAAACTTTTTGAACTTTTATGCATGTTTCTAGGCAGATTGAGTATAACAATTAATTTCATCTTTATTATAAATATTAGATAAATTAATATGGGTGAGACCATAGATTTGGAACGTCCCTATTTGCATTTTAATACTCTTTGTTCTCATCAAGTATGCCAATGAAACTCTGCTCGAGTAGTATTCCCTCGAAAGCATCTCAGAGTCTACTTTCTACTCCTTAACCTTCCTCTTCTGTTGTGTGATGAAACATTTTGAATTCAAAAAGTCTTGTTCGAAGATGCAAATCCATGTCATATAGCATCTGATCTCCAGAGCCATAAGATAGGGAATCTATGAGCCAAATCTATGTTTCTAGGCAGATAGAGTATATATAATTAATTTCATCTTTATTCTGAACATTGGATCAATTAAGATAGGCGAGACCATAGATTTGGAATGTCCCTCTTTGAATTTTACATACTCTTTGTTCTCATCAAGTGTGCCAATGAAACTTTGCCCGACAGCGCGGTCGTCGACATTCCCGATAAGTGGAAGGTTGATGATAGGGGCAAGGCTAAGGCTAAGGCTGAAACGGGTGAGGTTGGTAATCTTTCACAACAAAGGAGTACGGCCCTAGAAACTTTATCTAAAAGAGCAATGGCTATTGCGCCATTAAGTGACATTGATGGGAGCGTATCGAATTTCCACCTGAAGTACTTACTGCACCTCATCATTCCTTTGACAGCTTTGGTTGTGATCATCATTGTGATAACTTATGTTCTTCCAAATATGATTCTGGTACGATTATCTATTACTGTTGCTATGTTTTCCTTCATGTACAATAAATAATTTTCTAATGTGTTCGAATAGGTAAGACTCTGGCAGCTCCGGTATCTCCGGCACCTCTTTATTTTGGCTTCTCCGATATTTGATTGTTTAAGGTAAACTTTTCGAACTTTTATTCATGTTTCTAGCCAGATAGAGTATAGACAATTAATTTCATCTTTATTATGAATATTAGATCAATTAAGATAGGTGAGACCATAGATTTGGAACCTCCCTCTTCGCATTTTAATACTCTTTGTTCTCATCAAGTATACCAATGAAACTCTGCCCGAGTAGTATTCCATCGGAAGCATCTCAAAGTACTTTCTACTCCTCAACCTTCCTCTTCTATTGTGATGATGCATTTTGAATTCAGAAAGTCTTGTTTGTAGATGCAAATCTATGTCAGACAACATCTGATCTCCAGAGCCATAAGATGGAGAATCAATGAGTAAAATCTATGTTTCTAGGCAGATAAAGTATATATAATTAATTTCATCTTTATTCTGAACATTAGATCAATTAAGTTAGGTGAAACCATAGACTTGGAATGTCCTTCTCTGCATTTTACATACTCTTTGTTCTCATCAAGTGATGAGCGATGGCTATTGCTAAACATAGATTTGGCTCATAGATTCTCCATCTTATGGCTCTGGAGATAAGACGATGTTTGACATGGATTTGCATCTGCAAACAAAACTTTCTGAATTCAAAATGCTTCATCACACAACAGAAGAAGAAGGTTGAAGAGTAGAAAGTAGACTATGAAATGCTTCCGAGGAAATACTACTCGAACAGAGTTTCATTGGCATACTTGATGAGAACAAAGAGTATTAAAATGCGAAGAGGGACATTCCAAATCCATGGTCTCACCAATCTTAATTGATCTAATGTTCATAAAAAAGATGAAATCAATTCTCTATACTCTATCTGCCTAGTAACATGCATAAAAATTCGAAAAGTTTACCTTAAACTATCAAATATTGGAAAAGCCAGAGTAAGGAGGTGCTGGAGGTACCGAAGCTGCCAGAGTCTTACCTATTCGAACATATTATAAAATTATTTATTGTACATGAATGAAAATAAAGCAACATTAATAGATAATCGTGTCTGAATCATGTTTGGAAGCAACATAAGTCATCACAATGATGATCACAACCAAAGCTGTCAAAGGAATGATGAGCTGCAGTAAGTATTTCAGGTAAAAATTCGATACGCTCCCATTAATGTCACTTAATGCCGCAATAGCCATCGCTCTTTCAGATAAAGTTTCTAGGCCCGTACTCCCTTGTTGTGAAGGACTACCAACCTCACCCGTTTCAACCTTAGCCTTAGCCTTACCCCTATTATCAACCTTCCTTTCATTAGGAATGTCGACGACCACGCTGTCGGGCAGAGTTTCATTAGCACACTTGATGAGAACAAAGAGTATGTAAAATGCAAAGAGGGACATTCTAAATCTATGGTCTCACCTATCTTAATTGATTTAAAGTTTTAGAATAAAGATGAAATTAATTGTATATACTTTATCTGCTTATAAACATAGATTTGGCTCATAGATTCCCCATCTTATGGCTCTGGAGATCATATGATGTCTGACATGGATTTGCATTTGCAAACAAGACTTTCTGAATTCAAAATGCTTCATCTCACAACAAAAGAGGAAGGTTGAGGAGTAGAAAGTAGATTTTGAGATGCTTCCGAGGGAATACTACTCGGGCAGAGTTTCATTGGCATACTTGATGAGAACAAAGAGTATTAAAATGCGAAGAGGAAGATTCCAAATCTATGGTCTCACCTATCTTAATTGATCTAATATTCATAATAAAGATAAAATTGTCTTTACTCTATTTGCCTAGAAACATGCATAAAAGTTAGAAAAGTTTACCTTGAACTATCAAATATCGGAGAAGCTAAAGTAGGGAGGTACCGGAGCAGCCAGAGTATTACCTATTCAAAGACATCATAAAATTATTTATTGTACATGAAAGAAAGCAAAGCAACATTAATAGATAATCGTACTCGAATCATGTTTGGAAGCAACATAAGTTATCACAATGATGACCACAACCAAACCTGTTAAAGGAATGATGAGCAGTAGTAAGTACTTTAGGTAGAAATTCGATACGCTCCCATCAATGTCACTTAATGCCGCAATAGCCATTGCTCTTTCAGATAAAGTTTCAAGGCCCGTACTCTCTTGTTGTGAAGGACTACCAACCTCACCCATTTCAACCTTAGCCTTACCCTTACCCCTATCATCAACCTTCCTTTCATCAGGAATGTCGCCGACCCCGCTGTCGGGCAGAGTTTCATTAGCACACTTGATGAGAACAAAGAGTATGTAAAATGCGGAGCGGGCATTCCAAATCTGTGGTCTCACATATCTTAATTGATCTAATGTTCAGAATAAAGATGAAATTAATTGTATATACTCTATCTGCCTAAAAACATAAATTTGGCTCATAGATTCCCCATCTTATGGCTATGGAGATCAGATGCTGTCTGACATGGATTTGCATATGCAAACAGGACTTTCTGAATTCAAAATGCTTCATCACATAACAGAACAGGAAGGTTGAGGAGTAGAAAGTAGACTCTGAGATTCTTCCGAGGGAATACTACTCGGGCAGAGTTTCAATAGCATACTTGATGAGAACAAAGAGTATTAAAATGCAAAGAGGGACATTCCAAATCTATGGTCTTATCTATCTTAATTGATCTAATGTTCATAATAAAGATGAAATTAATTGTCTATACTCTATCTGCCTAGAAACATGCATAAAAGTTCAAAAAATTTACCTTAAACTATCAAATATCGGAGAAGCCAGAGTAGTGAGGTGCCGGAGGTTCCGGAGCTGCTAGAGTCTTTCCTATTCAAACACATCAGAAAATTATTTATTGTACATGAAGGAAAACAAAGCAACATTAATAGACAATCATACCGGAATCATGTTTGAAAGCAACATAAGTCATCACAATGATAATCACAACCAAAGCTCTCAAAGGAATGATGAGGTGCAGTAAGTACTTTAGGTAGAAATTCGATACGCTCCCATCAATGTCACTTAATGTCGCAATAGCCATCGCTCTTTCAGATAAAGTTGCTAGGCCCGTACTCTCTTGTTGTGAAGGATTGCCAACCTCACCCGTTTCAGCCTTAGCCGTAGCCTTACCCCTATTATCAACCTTCCTCTCATTAGGAATGTCGACGACTGCGCTGTCGGGCAGAGTTTCATTGGCATACTTGATGAGAACAAAGAGTATGTAAAATGCAGAGAATGACATTCCAAATCTATGGTTTCACCTAACTTAATTGATCTAATGTTCAGAATAAAGATGAAATTAATTGTATATACTTTATCTGCCTAGAAACATAGATTTTACTCATTGATTCCCCATCTTATGGCTCTGGAGATCAGATGTTGTCTGACATGGATTTGCATCTGCAAACAAGACTTTCTGAATTCAAAATGCATCATCACACAATAAAAGAGGAAGGTTGAGGAGTAGAAAGTTGACTCTGAGATGCTTCCGAGCGAATACTACTTGGGTAGAGTTTCATTGGCATACTTGATGAGAGCAAAGAGTATTAAAATGCGAAGATGGACATTCCAAATCTATGGCATCACCTATCTTAATTGATCTAATGTTCATAATAAAGATGAAATTAATTGTCTATACTCTATCTACCTAGAAACGTCCATAAAAGTTCGAAAATTTTACCTTAAACTATCAAATATCGAAGAAGCTAGAGTAGGGAGGTGCCGGAGGCACCGAAACTGCTAGAGTCTTACCTATTCGAATACATCAGAAAATTATTTATTGTATACGAAGGAAAACAAAGCAACATTAATAGATAATCGTACCGGAATCATGTTTGGAAGCAACATAAGTCATCACAACGATAACCTAAACCAAAGCTGTCAAAGGAATGATGAGCCGCAGTAAGTACTTCAGGTAGAAATTCGATATGCTCCCATCAATATCACTTAATGCCGCAATAGTCATCGCTCTTTCAGATAAAGTTTCTAGACCCGTACTCCATTGTTGTGAAGAACTACCAACCTCACCCGTTTCAGTCCTAGCCTTAGCCTTATCCCTATCCCTATCATCAACCTTCCTCTCATTAGGAATGTCACTGACCGTGCTGTCGGGCAGAGTTTCATTGGCACACTTGATAAGAACAAAGAGTATGTAAAATGCAAAAATGGACATTTTAAATTTATGGTCTCACCTATCTTAATTGATCTAATATTCAGAATAAAGATGAAATTAATTATATATACTTTATCTACCTAGAAACATAGATTTGGCTCATAGATTCCCCATCGTATGGCTCTGGAGATCAGATGATGTCTGACAAGAATTTGCATCTGCAAACAGGACTTTCTGAAATCAAAATGCTTCATTACACAACAGAAGAGGAAGGTTAAGGAGTAGAAAGAAGATTCTAAGATGCTTCCGAGGGAATACTACTCCGACAGAGTTTCATTGGTATACTTGATGAGAACAAAGAGTATTAAAATGTGAAGAGGGACATTCCAAATCTATGGTCTCACCTATCTTAGTTGATCTAACGTTCATAATAAAGATGAAATTAATTCTCTATACTCTATCTGCCTAGAGACATCGATAAAAGTTCGAAAAGTTTACCTTAAACTATCAATTATCGGAGAAGCCAGAGTAAGGAGGTACCGGATAAAGTTTCAGATAAAGTTTCCAGGCCCGCACTCCTTTGTTGTGAAGGATTACCAACCTCACCCGTTTCTAGGCCCGTACTCCTTTGTTGTGAAGGATTACCAACCTCTTTAAGATAGCAATAGCCATCGCTCTTTCAGATAAAGTTTCTAGGCCCGTACTCCTTTGTTGTGAAGGATTACCAACCTCTTTAAGATAGCAATAGCCATCGCTCTTTCAGATAAAGTTTCTAGGCCCGTACTCCTTTGTTGTGAAGGATTACCAACCTCACCCGTTTTAGCCTTAGCCTTGCCCCTATCATCAACCTTCCACTTATTAGGAATGTCGACGACCGCGCTGTCGGGCAGAGTTTCATTGGCACACTTGTTGAGAACAAAGAGTATGTAAAATTCAAAGAGGGACATTCCAAATCTATGGTTTCGCCTATCTTAATTGATCCAATGTTCAGAATAAAGATGAAATTAATTGTATATATTCTATCTGCCTAGAAACATAGATTTGGCTCATAGATTCCCTATCTTATGGTTCTGGAGATCAGATGCTATATGACATGGATTTGCATATTCGAACAAGACTTTTTGAATTCAAAATGTTTCATCACACAATAGAAGAGGAAGGTTAAGGAGTAGAAAGTAGACTCTGAGATGCTTTCGAGGGAATACTACTCGAGCAGAGTTTCATTGGCATACTTGATGAGAACAAAGAGTATTAAAATGCAAAGAGGGACGTTCCAAATCTATGGTATCACCCATCTTAATTTATTTAATATTTATAATAAAGATGAAATTAATTGTTATACTCAATCTGCCTAGAAACATGCATAAAAGTTCGAAAAGTTTACCTTAAATAATCAAATATTGGAGAAGCCGGAGTAGGGAGGTGCCGGAGCTACCGGAGCTGCCAGAGTCTTACCTATTCGAAAACATTAGAAATTACTTATTGTACATAATGGAAAACAAAGTAACATTAATAGATAATCGTACCCGAATCATGTTTGGAAGCAAAATAAGTCATTACAATGATGATCACAACCAAAGCCGTCAAAGGAATGATGAGCTACAGTAAGTACTTCAGGTAGAAATTTGATACGCTCCCATCAATGTCACTTAATGCCGCAATAGCCATCGTTCTTTCAGATACAGTTTCTAGGCCCGTACTCCTTTATTGTGAAGGACTACTAACCTCACCCATTTCAGCCTTAGCCTTAGCCTTACTCCTATCATCAACCTTTCTCTCTTCAGGAATGTCGACGACCGCGCTGTCGGGCAGAGTTTCATTGGCACACTTGATGAGAACAAAGAGTATGTAAAATGCAAAGAGGGACATCCCAAATCTATGGTCTCACCTATCTTAATTTAGCTAATGTTCATAATAAAGATGAAATTAATTGTATATATTCTATCTGCCTAGAAACATAGATTTGGCTCATACATTCCCCATTTTATGGCTGTGGAGATCAGATGCTGTCTGACATGGATTTGCACATGCAAACAAGACTTTCTGAATTCAAAATGCTTTATCACATAACGGAAGAGGAAGGTTGAGGAGTAGAAAGTAGACTCTGAGATGCTTCCGAGGGAATACTACTCGGATAGAGTTTCATTGGCATACTTGATGAGAATAAAGAGTATTAAAATGCGAAGAGGGACATTCCAAATCTATGGTCTCACCCATCTTAATTGATCTAATGTTCATAATAAAGATGAAATTAATTCTCTATACTCTATATGCCTAGTAAGATGCATAAAAGTTCGAAAAGTTTACCTTGAACTATTAAATATCGTAGAAGCCAGAGTAGTGAGGTGCCGGAGCTACCGGAGCTGCCAGAGTCTTACCTATTCGAACACATTAGAAAAGTATTTATTGTACATGAAGGAAAACAAAGCAACATCAATACATAATCGTACCGGAATCATGTTTGGAAGCAACATAAGTCATCACAATGATAACCATAACCAAAGTTGTCAAAGGAAAGATGAGTTGAAGTAAGTACTTCAGGTAGAAATTCGATACGCTTCCATCAATGTCACTTAATGCAGCAATAGCCATCGCTCTTTCAGATAAAGGTTCTAGGCCCGTACTCCCTTGTTGTGAAGGACTACCGTCCTCATCCGTTTCAGCCTTCGCCTTAGACTTACCCCTATCATCAACCTTTCCTCTCACCAGGAATGTCGACCACTGCGCTGTCGGACAGAGTTTCATTGGCACACTTGACGAGAATAAAGAGTATATAAAATGCAAAGATGGACATTCGAAATCTATGGCCTCAGCTATCTTAATTTAGCTAATGTTCATAATAAAGATGAAGTTAATTGTATATACTCTATCTGCCTAGAAATATTGATTTGGCTCATAGATTCCCTATCTTATGGCTTTGGAGATCAGATGCTGTATGACATGGATTTGCATCTTCAAACAAGACTTTCTGAATTCAAAATGCTTCATCACGCAACAGAAGAGGAAGGTTGAGGAGTAGAAAGTTGACTCTAAGATGCTTCCGAAGGAATATTACTCGGGCAGAGTTTCATTGACATACTTGATGAGAACAAAGAGTATTAAAAAGGGAAGAGGGACATTCCAAATCTTTGGTCTCACCTATCTTAATTGATCTAATGTTCATAATAAAGATGAAATTAATTGTCTATACTCTATCTACCTAGAAACATCCATAAAAGTTCGAAAAGTTTACCTTAAACTATCAAATATCGGAGAAGCCAGAGTAGGGAGGTGCCGGAGGTATTGGAGCTGCCAGAGTCTTACCTATTCGAATACATCAGAAAATTATTTATTGTACATGAAGGAAAACAAAGCAACATTAATAAATAATCGTACCGGAATCATGTTTGGAAGCAACATAAGTCATCACAATGATCACCACAACTAAAGCTGTCAAAGGAGTGATGAGCTGTAGTAAGTACTTCAGGTAGAAATTCGATACGCTCCTATCATACCGGAATCTATGTTTATAGGCAGATAGAGTATATACAATTAATTTCATCTTTATTCTAAACATTAAATCAATTAAGATAAATGAGACCACAGATTTGGAATGTCCTTCTTTGCATTTTACATACTCTTTGTTCTCATTAAGTGTGCCAATAAAACTCTACCCGACAGTGTGGTCGTCGACATTCCTAATGAGAGGAAGGTTGATGATAGGGGTAAAGCTAAGGCTAAGGCTGAAACGGGTGAGGTTGGTCGTCCTTCATAATAAGGGAGTACGGGCCTAGAAACTTTATCTGAAAGAACGATGGCTATTGCGGCATTAAGTGACATTGATGGGAGCGTATCGAATTTCTACCTGAAGTACTTACTGCAACTCATCATTCTTTTGATAGATTTGGTTGTGGTGGTCATTGTGATGACTTATGTTGCTTCCAAACATGATTGGGGTACGATTATCTATTTATGGTCCTTTGTTTTCCTTCATGTACAATAAATAATTTTATGATGTGTTCGAATAGGTAAGACTCTGGTAGCTCCAGTACCTCCGGCACCTCCCTACTCTGGCTTCTCCGATATTTGATAGTTTAAAGTAAACTTTTCGAACTTTTATGCATGTTTCTAGGCAGATAGAGTATAGACAATTAATTTCATCTTTATTATGAACATTAGATCAATTAAGATAAGTGAGACCATAGAATTGGAATGTCCCTCTTCGCATTTTAATACTCTTTGTTCTCATCAAGTATGCCAATGAAACTCTGCCTGAGTAGTATTCCCTCGGAAGTATCTCAAAGTCTACTTTCTACTCCTCAACCTTCCTCTTCTGTTGTGTGATGAAGCATTTTGAATTCAGAAAGTCTTGTTTGCAGATGCAAATCCATGTCGGACAGCATCTGATCTCCTGAGCCATAAGATAGAGAATCTATGAGCCAAATCTATGTTTCTATATAGATAGAGTATATACAATTAATTTCATCTTTATTCTGAACATTAGATCAATTAAGATAGGTGAGACCGTAAATTTGGAATGTCCCTCTCCGCATTTTACATACTATTTATTCTCATCAAGTGCGCCAATGAAACTCTGCCCGAGCAGTATTCCCTCAGAAGCATCTCCGAGTCTACTTTGTCCTCCTCAACCTTCCTCTTCTATTGTGTGATGAAGCATTTTGAATTCAGAAAGTCTTGTTTGCATATGCAAATCCATGTCATACAGCATCTGATCTCCAGAGCCATAAGATGGGGCATCTATGAGCAAAATCTATGTTTCTAGGCAGATAGAGTATATACAATTAATTTCATCTTTATTATGAACATTAGATCAATTAAGATAGGTGAGACGATAGATTTGGAATGTCCCTCTTCGTATTTCACGTACTCTTTGCATCCAAAAAATGAAGTGAATAAATAAATAAATTTAATTTTGATATTTTGAAAATATGGATAAATACAAAATTCATGAGTTTCTAATTATGGTAATCCAACTTTTACATTTTTTTTTATGTACAACTTAAATATTTGAGTTTAAACTTGAATAAATAAATAAGATATCTTTAAATCATACTTAAATGTGGCATTTAATTTTTAAGAAAATTCATTCAAATTAAATTATTATGCTCATATTAAAAGATATCATCTATTCAAAACTACAACTTATATCGATTGATTAAATATCACTTAAAAGATACATATCATTCATTATAATAATTACATTTAGGAATTCAAATGTAGCCTATATCATTACATCTATCTCACTTAAATAATATCTTAGAACCAAAACAGTTACCAAAAAAAAAGTTTAAGTAGAAAACTTAAAATTTATTCAAATCCCACTCTAGATATTTATGTTATTGATAAATATATTATTGCTAACTAAAGTGTAATTGATGACCTTCTCGTAAATACAAAACACAGTTAGAGACAGAGACAGATAAGACCTCTTTTGCTAGGAGGGGCCTTGGTCCATTGGTCTTGGTCCAAGAATATTTTCTAGATCCAACTCCCTAGTTTGATGCAAATTCTAGCTAGTGTTCATAAGCGACATCCTTTCTCTTATATGAATATCTAACTATTTATTTACAGATAGTCCTTTTTTATTGAATAATATTGGAAATTAAAAAGGGATTTAACTTTAACTTCTCTCTCATTTGAAAACTCGTCCAAATGGTATAATTCGGTTCATATTTATCAAGATCATTTTAAAGATATAGAATTCTCCCAAATTGAATAGATAGATCTCAAGATATAACATCTCATGCCACAAATGTCCAATTTTGATGGTGTTGGAAAACCTATTAATTTGCTCAACCAAATCATACATTTATAGAGATCAAGGCACAACCTTTCTAGTATGCCAATACCGTGTTGATAGATTTAAAATAAGAAAAATATCCTAATTATGTTGTAATCGATTCACGTTTCTCTGCGTTTACTCCACTTGATTTTGAGTATCTTTGTAAATGCTAGCTTGAGAACTCTCTCCTTCACGTTACCGCTCGTCTTCATTGATGGCATCACCTTTGCGCAATCACTCCCTCTCCAATGGAGTCGCCAAATTGTTGAGGAGGTTTGCTCCAGAGGTCCCTTAGTTTAGCGTCCCACATAAGTAACAACATAGATAGGATGAAATAGAGAATGCGTAAGAGGAGAATGGCAATTCTGGTGGACCCGAATGCCAAGTGGCAAGTGAGGAGTGACGAGTCACTTGTTCGAAAGTTTTCTGCGTAGTTCGCTAATGAGATCAATAGGAGTGCCGACATTCGAATGTTTATAAGTCAAAAGATTTTTAATGAGTGAATTGATGGGGTATTTACATTGATAGGATCAAAATGATTGGTTGATAGAAATATGCCATGTGACAACAGGAAACTAACTATAAAAAGGTGGCAAAATTACTAAAATAGTTATAAACATATTGCAATTATGTCAATTTAGTCATAAACCTTTTTTGTTACCGATTCAATTATAACACCCCGGGTCTACACTATGTAATCTTGTCCGCTTTGGGCCCATTGACCCTCACGGCTTTAAAACGCATTAAGCCTTATAAACTAGCTCAGGACTCCCCTCCTAGGCGATGTGGGACAAGAGACATGCCCCCCCTTGCCATCCTAAAAACCTGCCAGAAGCCGCTCCTTGCTCAGGCCAGAATCCACCGGCCCCGGCAACCACTCCCCGCCCTCGTCGGACCGGGTCGTTACATCAATCCTAAACATTTTGCATTTATGTTAATTCAGTCCATCCGGTCAAATTTTCCCTAAAAAGGTTACCACATGTCAGGATGACATAGGCTAATCACGAACTGTCTCGTGTGAGGTTGACATTGGTCTATACCAAGTCCACTAAAAAGGGTTAGGGAATAGACCGAGCCATCGCCTAACGAGCCTCGCTGGGAGCCCGTCAAAACTCTCTAAAACATCGAAAATAGATAAGAATAACCTAGAATTTTACCACCTATTAAATTCGTTCTTGCATGGAACAATGCTCACGGGATATAAACCTGCAGCAAATCTCTAATAATGGCATTTGTTTGTAAATTCCTACGACAAATTTCTGAGAATGGTACTCGTTAATAAATTCATGAAATTGTGTGAAAGAACAATATAGTTGTATTTTCATAAATGTGAAAAGGACAAACTGGTTGTCTCGGAGTATCATCATTTTTTTCCTACTAAAGTTAAAAACGGCGTCCATCATGATGCTCACATGAAAAAGTGATTCAACAGGATAATAATTCTTTCTTCCCATTTTTTTGTGATGGGTCACCAATGACACTTCATAACTATTTTTTGTGGCTTTAAATGTGACACAAAGTCTACTGTTCTACACTTGTATGTTGATGCAATGATGCTTGTGCGTAGTGCTAGTAATACTACGCTTATATGGTGATAAAAGAAAAAACACTCTGAATCGAAATTTGAACCAATTCGAACATACTTGAACAAAAGTTCTCGAATCTTTTCTGATCGAGTTTCATTTCTGCTCGGACAGTAAGTAAAACTTCTGATGATTCGATTCGGTTTTGCACCATAAATCAAAACCGACCCAAAACTCAAAACTGAACTTGTATAGATGACAATTGAAAATTCCGCGAGGGCATTTCTTTTCCCTCCTGTTGTGCATTCGGATGATGCCATATACCAAAACAAATTGCATGTCATTTTTCCCTTGTTTTTCTTCTGATTTTGAGCCAAGTCCTTCTCCAGGTTGGCATTTTGTCCACTTCTGCCTCTGAATGATTTGTTCAAGATGACCATAATCAAACATTTCCCGGGTTGAACTTGCTCCTTGTCTGTGTGTGTTATTTGTAGGCATCTGCAGCCTGCTTTTGTGAAGGTGTAACAATGGAAGAAAAACATTTGGCCAATCGTCATAGTTGGTCAGCCAACACAAAAGGAACGAGTCATGAAATATTTAATTGAAATGCATCAGCGAACAATAAAGCAAATACGAGGATATTTCAACCAAACAAGGACAGGACAGGAGCTTCAGAGACGACAAATTTTTCACACTATGTTTTTGCATTATAGTCCCATGTTCGCCATACATTATTTAATCCAAGTCCAAAGGATGGTACATAATTTACATCTGAGTTGCATTGAACATGGGGGAATGTTATGGGACCGTGTATTAACCTCAGGCAGAATTTGGGTCGAGACAATCAAAGACAACTATGCAAAGGACACCACCCAACTAAAACCTTTTTTTGTGTCGAGTTTGATGCAGATCGGGTTCGGATCAAGTCACAAAAATGCATTTATCCTTCATATCCGGATTGAATCGGGTATCGGTGAGGATCCCGACGGCCCGTTGACAACGCTAAGTGTTACAACCCTTTTTAGCTGCCGCCATGTTATCGTTTTCTGTGGTTGAGAAAAGCTAATGGCTTTGAGATTCAATGATTTATTATGTGTACACTTGTCCAAATATCTATTAAAAGATCTATAGTACCTTTCAAACTGCTAGTTGATGCCCCCCGATTAAATCCAACGCCCACTAGACATGAAAAGAGAGCGCTTTCGATAGTGATTTTCCTTTTTATATTTGTATTTATGTTATCGCTTCACGATTAGCCCGGCAATTGGTGGAGAAAGCTCATCTCTTTCCTCCCACGGTACTTAAAACAACCTTTTGTCTAAAGCACCTCAGAAACTACCTGAACCAAACAATCACAGAGAGAGAGAGAGATGGAAGTGGAGAGCAAGGAATGGATACTAGCACAGTATGCGAGAGAAGGTGTCCCGACATCTGAACATCTGAAACTCCGAACCTCAAACCTCAAAATCACCAAAGATGTGCCAAACGACCATGTGATGCTGCGCCTCCATTGGCTCTCTGTCGATCCTTACCTCCGAGCCAAAATGAGCTCCGTACAAGATGGTCTCTCTCTCTCCCAGTTTCAACTCAATCAGGTCTTCAATCGTTTTGAACTTTTTTTTTTCTATTTTTGCAATCTTTGCTTCTTTTTATCGTTACCTTTTTTAGCCTTTTCTGTTGTGTGTCAGGCTGTGACCACATTTGGGGTAGGTGAAGTGATTGAGTCCAGGCACTCGGGTTTGAGTTTTGGAGAGATTGTCATCCACCCATTTGCTCCTGTGGCTGAATACTGCATTGCCCCTGCTTCTTTTCTCAGGAAGATTGACCCTGATTCTGGGGTCTCAGTTCTTGATTATCTCAGCGCTCTTGGTAAGGTCTACAAATGATTTTTTCTCTCTTCATTCTTGTAACTTCTTTTAGTCAGCCACTGTCCAAACTGAGCATTGAAATGTGTTTGTCAGATGGCTTTGTAGGGACAAACAATAGAGTCCTTCTTTGTCAGTGAGGAAATGAAAATTGCTTGATCAATCCGTTTGTGATTGGTCTTCCGCACAATGGTTGAACTAAGTATCTTGAAAAGCATGCTTGGTGTCGAAAATGGTTCTCTGGGTTTTCCCATGAACAGCTTTGAGAATGTTTGACAGATTAAGTTTCGCCAGATTCTGATCTGAAGCCCCAATCTCTAATCCAAATTCGACCACTCGACTTTTTGCAATTCGTATATTCACAATATTCTGACTTTAATGTATATTGTTAGACGAAAGAAATATACTATGTAGGGTTAACGGCTTTGCTGTGATCAATGCAGGGATTCCGGGTTTTGCGGCGTGGGTGGGAATAGTGGTGCTCGGAGACCCGAAGCCGGGGGAGAATGTCTTCATATCCGCCGCAGCCGGAGGAGTAGGTGTTTTCGCTGGGCAATTGGCTAAATTGAAAGGTTGCAGAGTGGTTGGTAGTGTGGGTTCTGATGTCGAGGTAAGTCCAATTTGTCGACATTATCGCTCTTTCTATGTTGACTGGGCTTCAAGTAGTTGGTTTGAACTGAAACTAAATTAGTGGTAAGAAAGTCCCAAAGTAGTTGAATTGTCAATTTCAAGAGCAAATGCCTAATGAATATAAAACTATTTCGATATGATTAAGGTACTATGTATGCAATAAACACAAGATTGAAATTTTTAATGTTGAATTGAAAACGTAGATTGACCCTTTCGACACGGCCAAACCATTTCTGACTCATGTTTTTCATCATTAACGACTAGGACCTGCTCCAGTTCCGCTTTCATTTAATTCAGCATAATCCACTGTAACTTTTTCCATTGGCGACGAATTTTTCAAGCACCTCCATTTATGCTAGAGACGTCGGCAGCTTCTGTCATTTGGGCATTAATCAATGGAACTTGATAATCGACCCCCATTACTTTATTCCATTACTATAATGGTGTACATGGAACCATCATTGTGAATCGAGATTGCATCCGCAAAGGAATATTTTCTCGCTCATGTAAGCCGGTCGCTGGACGGACGCTGAGTCGTCGCCCGGGAATAACGTTAACCTCACTCTCTCGTCCATTAAAAATAGCATGTGAACCTGGTGATGTAATGTGTTCCTTAGGTCATCGACACCGAATATGGAGTGCATCGCCGCTCGAGATTGTATATTGAGGAAACGGAAAATGACCCGCTTGTTGTTTGTTGGATCTCGTGGAGAGGAAGAGATCCGCAAGTTGTGTTTGCATCATTTGATAAATTCGATTTGCACATCCGGGCAGAAGAATATGCCTCTTTCTGGTGCTGTTTCGATTTTGATTTGACGAGAAGGTCCCGCGTGATTAGTGACTAGCGATTAGCGATGGTAATTCAACCTCAATTAGATTGTAGAAACTCAGATCAAGAGCGGATAAAACAAAGTTTTGCAATTCCCTAATTCAGAGAGCGGAAATAAAAATGCCCGTGAAGTTTAATTATCATAAATTATCTGTCATCTGTAAAAAAAAGTGCACCAAGTACTAAGTGGCTAGGAACAAAGAATCCTCATTGGGCATACTCGGATATGTTATTGCACCTCTTTGTGTGATCCTCATCGAATTTTGACTATCTAGAAATCGTTACGTCTCTCATAACTGTGAGTTGTTGAATTAAGAAAGACCTGTTCCAATCTTGTGCAGGTCAAGTTTTTGAAAGAGGAGATTGGATATGATGAAGCATTCAACTACAATGTCGAGACAGATTATGATGCCGCTTTGAGCAAGTAAGTCTGTAATACTTTATCTCGATTGTGCACTCTCGAAGAGCAGCCCGCCATGATGTTTGTGTGCATTAATGAACGAATGGATCTTTGATCCTGCGATCCATATGGACAATAGTTAGAGCTTTCTACAGCTCTCTTTTGGGACCATTTGTTTTACTAGGACTAGTCATCTGTTCAACACCGTGAAAGAGTATTCCCTGCCTCCCGTTCTGTTCATCTTCTGATATATTAATAAGAACTATGATTCATGTACTGATACAAGATTGCTGTAGGTACTTCCCTAACGGTATCGATATTTACCTCGACAATGTCGGAGGCAGGATGCTCGAGGCCGTCCTTAACCATGTGAATTCCCACGCACGTATCCCTCTCTGTGGCATGATCTCGCAATACAACAAGGTAAACGAAGTAACTCGGATCCAAGTTTCTTGGATGATGGCACTGCAGCATTCACAATAGCAGCCAGTAATGCTTCGAACGTCAAGTTGATTATTATTTCCTTATTTGTGTGCATCAGGTTTGGACCGAGAGAGAAGGCGTGCGAAATCTGTTGAACATGGTGGGGAAGGAGGTGAGGATGGAAGGCTTCATGTTGGCTTCGTACATGAACCGGTTCGGAGAGTTTATGGAGGAAATGATCGGCTACGTCAAACAACGAAAGATTGTTTCCCAGCACAAGATCTACCATGGCATCGAGAGCTTCTTAGAAAGCTTCGGATCCCTATTCACTAGCTCTAACGTGGGGAAAGTCATAGTTCAAGTGAACAAAGACGCAAAAGCTTAACCGTACCTCGCAAACGACGTGACATGACAGTAATGGTAATGAGGGATGAGACATCTTTCATAACCTGAAGAAAATGCCTAGAAGAGGTGAAATCTGGTTCCCTCAAACTGTACTGCTCAATTCTGGTGTCTTGTTTGGATTACAAATGGCCTTGTATGGTCTCTCGGGGACCAATCCTTCGGCCGTAATCCGTCCTACTCGCATGTATTTTGTCGTACTTCCTGTTGAAAGTGTCGTAACTTGCAAAAACTTGGAAAATTTACAATCAATGGCTGTGAACTTCTGATAATTATGATTGAACGGCTATCAACCTCTCGAGAAACAGTTCCTCCAGGGATTTTAGAAGCACCGCGGATTACAGTGCTTGGTTTAGTTTGGAGTCATTCCTTGATCAATAGGAGTTATTCAACCGGATGGTAAGAGTCTCGCGCGCACTGCAAATCCATACCACACGGTGGATTTCGCCTGCAGGGTGTGATTCGACCGATTTCAGACACAAACAGAATCCGGCATAGCGGTACACCGGCATGTCATACCTCACCGCTGCATCCTCTGAACATGAACTTATGTATTTTACCTGATAGATACGTCAATCTCAGGCAATTTGTCTAAATCAGTGTGTTCAACTAATGATAATCAGCAGCAGCGAAAGAATGATCAATATGTGGCGGGGCAAGCATTGCTATGCCGATCGATAGGGACCCGAGTTTGCAACATCTGCGACGCACGCGACACTCGGCATTTTCCATTCCAAGAAAGATATAATGACATCATTTCTCAAGATACTTCGCCGAGATCTTTGAGTCGCGCCGCGCAGATAGTTTGCCGGGCATAATTTGGTCCTTTGGTAGGTGCTCTTCTTTTATTTCCAGCCTGAACCTAACTTTTGTGGCTTCCAGTGAGTGCGAAATCTAAGCCAAAAGAGGGCAAAAAAGAAGAAGCAATGATCATGCATTACCAGGAAAAAACAACCAACTGATCATGATCCTTATTCTTAGATACGATAAGCTTTAATTCCAAAATATATACATTTTTTTTAATATTTCTCTAAAAATATCTCTCCCTAAACTATTTATCGAAATAGACTTGGTATTGCCACGTCACATTTGGAGATTGCCTGGTCATCATCGTCTTTATCCTAATCACATATTCCTCTGTATCCCTACAAGTGTTTAAACAATTTCTAACACTTTGCCCCAATCTTATTTTCTTGGGTTAATACCTCAAAAAATACCTAACAAATACACCTGTGACAAATTTACCCCAAATTGGTACATATGTGACAAATTTACCCCAAACTAATTTTTTAACTACCGAAAACCTTAAACTGATACATTTGTGACAAATTTACCCTCCATTAAATTAGATTAATACCACAGAAAATCACAAACTAGTACACTTGTGACAAACGGAGAGGTAAAATCCTAAATTGGTACACCCGTTAGCTGCCACGTGTTATTTAACTCAGCAATTTGACAGTAAAATTAAACGGAAATCAACGGAGGGTAAAATTGTCACAAATGTACCAGTTTAGGGTTTTTTGTGGTCAAAAAATTAGTTTTTGGATAAATTTTTCATGAGTGTACTAATTTTGGGTTTTTCGTGGTATTATCCCTATTTTTCCCCCAAAATTCAATTTAGCATAAGTAACTAAAGCCGGTGGCAGAATTTGCACGCATTCAACCCTAAATTCCACATATGAATAAAAAGTTTGAAATACATCATCATTACAAAGTAACACGGAGTAAATTATTTTAATTCAAAATGTAAAGTACGTGTAGAAATTTAACAACCTAGTAACATGCCTTATATACTAACGATTGACATTTTACAATATGTGGTGTAGAATTATTTCATTAAGTGAAATTTCTCTTAAACATACAAGTTCGTTAAATTTTAATAGGGAAAATTACCCAATCGGTCATAAGCCTATTGTGCAAATGCCACTTCGGTCATAAACTTTTTCATTTTGCCAATTTAGTCCTAAACTTTTCTATTTTACCAATGTAGTTCTTCTAGTCAATTTTTGCTGGAAATAGCCAACATGATAGTCTAGTAATCGCCGGCCGTCCTATGTGGCATACCAGCGATTTCCGGCAAAAATTAATCGAAATGACTACATTGGAAATTTGCGCAAAGATTTAGGATTAAATTAGGAAAATTGGAAAGCTTAGGACTGAATTGGCCGTACAATAGATTGAGGACTGCTTGGACAGTTTCCCCAATTTGAATGTTACTATTTCTTGTAAGCAAATAAATTTTTGTTATGATTTCAAGTGTAAAATTATTTCATTAGGCAACATTTCTTTGTACGTATAAAATTCACTTATTGAAAGATCACTGTTAGACTAAAATTCGAAAAATGAAAAAAAAAATAAAGTTGTATACGCAAAGATAACTTACCTTCCTGGTATGAAAAAGGGGCACAAAAATAAATGAGATCTTAAAAATAATCATAATAAGATAGCTATTTTGTATTTAACTTAGAGTTAATATTGCAAAAAACCCCAAACTGGTACGCTTGTGATAATTTTACCCTAAACTAATTTTTTGACCTCCAAAAATTCCAAACTGGTACACCTATGACAAATTTACCCTCAGTTTATTTCCGTTAAATTTTACAGTCAAATTGCTTTGTTAAATAACACGCGGCAATTGACGAATGTATCAATTTTATGTTTTACCCTCCATTTGTCACAGGCGTACTAGTTTATGATTTTTTGTGGTATTAATTCAATTTAATGAAACTAATGGAAGGTAAATTTGTCACAAATGTACCAATTCGGGGTTTTTGTTGGTCAAAAAATTAGTTTGGGGTAAATTTGTCACATGTATACCAGTTTGGGGTTTTTCATGATTAAAAAATTAGTTTTGGGTAAAATTGTCTTAGGTGTACCAGTTTTGAGTTTTTCGTGGTATTAACCATTTAACTTATAGAAGTAAATAAAATCGATCCTTTGATTTGATTGAAGTTAACCAAAAAATTATAGATAACCACATAATGTTATGGTAAAACGAAAACATTGAACAACACCGGATGGGCTTAAAATTTTGTTATTTTATTATACGAATTTTGATTGAAATTATCATATGTTTATCAAGTGGTTATGTTATTGTTTCTTCGTATTGAAGATATGGTTTGAGGCTTCAAAACAGGTTTAGAAACGATTCAACGTGAGAATCGGTTTGAACTAGCTCATGAGTAGAATTGGCAGCCAGGAACCTAACTGGTAGTAGGCCGGTTCTTGGTTCGTGGTACCAGAATCAAACCGGTTCTCCCTAGAATCGAGCTTGAATCAATAGGCCCGGTCCAATCTGGTTTAATCCGACTCCCAATTTGAAACAGACTCAGTGCACACCCTACACTTTATGTCCCACATGTTTCATTTTAGAATAGATAAACAAATTGATGCATATTGCAAAAATTGAACGGCAAAACAAGACGGATATCTTTGTTTGAACTTCTATTGGCTATACACTCAAACTAAACTATGTTATTCTAATATTCTTTTTCGAAATGTTCTTTTTTATTATGTGTCACCATCTTTCAAATTAATGATAACGAAGTTATTATATAAAAAGATTAGTTATTGATAAGATATAACAATCTTTAAATTCAATAACTTTATTTATCAGAAAATGCATTTCAAATTCTTTTATCCATATTTTGAATTTTGATTTGAAAGTTTGGCTTTATTAGTGTGCAAAATTTTATTTTGTTTTAATTATTTTATTATGGATTGAATTTTGGAAGGAAATAATATTATGCAAAGTGTTAATTTAAGGGGAGAGAGAGAGAGATAAAGATGACTAGAATTACGTAGGGGTGAGCATCGGTCCAGGGTTGACCCTGGACTGACCCTAGATTGGTCCAAGCTGGCCGATCCTAGTCTAGTTCTTAGGCAGATTGGGTTAGTCCCTAGTCCTGGGGCTTTAGAAGCTAAACCAACCCTATAATTTTTTTTTCCCAAATTTTATGTATATAACTTTAAGTGTCCAACCCCTCCTCTTCTTTCACCCCCCCCCCCCCCCCCTCCCCCTCTTCAAGTCTCAATCTTAGTCTCAGTCCCTCGTTCAATCTAAGATTCTTCTCTCTCTCTTAGCGGCTCTCTCTCTCTCTCTCTCTCTCTCTCTCTCTCTCTCTCTCTCTCTCTCTCTCTCTCTCTCTCTCTCTCTCTCTCTCTCTCCCTGCTCGTTTATTCTTCACCGGTACCGATCATCAACAACGAAGACTCCAAGATCTCGGCAATTTAGATTAATCACCGTTCGCAGCCAACATCCGCATCTCAAAGGTAAGTACCTTCACACTCGGTTCTAAGAGAAATAGAGGCCGAGAATCTTAACTTGAATGGCCACATTCATTTTGCATCTTCATCGACAATCACAGTAACAATTTTTTTTGTTAATATTTTATGCTTCAACATGAATACTATTAAGAACAAATATTTTAACATTTGAAAAAACAATAACAAAATGGGGCTTGTAACTAGGGTCCCTATCAGAATAAGTAATATCATAATTTCCCTTCTCATGCTCAAAACAAAGATGATAAATTTTTGGATATAATCGTGTGGCATTATGGATTCTTAATTCAACTCACACAAATGAATTTGGCAATCTCAATAGCTCTGACTCTAGCAGAGTTAAAGACTCATTCAAGAATGAGAATACCACATATTATTCATCATAAAGTAAAGTTTGAATACCACATATTATTCATCATAAAGTAAAGTTTGAGCACAATATTATTCTAATTTTAACAGCTCAAAAATTTCAAGTACATTTGTCCTTTCAAGGAATCCAAAGAATAAAAAAATCGATTGGTCCCAAGTTAACGTGGAATCGGATTGGACCCATAGGGTTCGTCCATCCTAGTATCATAAATTCCCTTCTCATGCTCAAAACAAAGATGATAAATTTTTGGATATAATCGTGTGGCATTATGGATTCTTAATTCAACTCATACAAATGAATTTGGCAATCTCGGTAGCTCGACTCTAGCGAGTTAAAGACTCATTCAAGAATGAGAATACCACATATTATTCATCATAAAGTAAAGTTTGAATACCACATATTATTCATCATAAAGTAAAGTTTGAGCACAATATTATTCTAATTTTAACAGCTCAAAAATTTCAAGTACATTTGTCCTTTCAAGGAATTCAAAGAATTAAAAAAAATCAATTGGTCCCAAGTTGACTCTGGAATCGGATTGGACCCATAAGGTCCGTCCAGTCCGTAGTCCCAGGCTCAATAGGGTCAATCCCCAGTCCGAAAAATTGGAGACCAACAGTATATGGGTTGGTTCTTGGATTAGGTACCGGATTGGCTCAATCCGAACCATGCTCACCCCAAGAATTACAAGGGTGGTGATTAGGGAATCTCCAAGATTGATGAGACACTAAGAAGCCTATTTTGATAAATGAATTCGTGAGGAATTTATTTTGGGAATTACCTTTTTGAAAGAGATCATATTTTGTAATTTTATACTTATATATATTTAGGTCAAATAGTTTCTAGACTAGACTAAGCTCATGGGTTGCCAAGTTAAGCCCGCATTTCCAGAGGTCGTCCAATACAAGTCGTCCACGTTGGTGAAATCTACACGAATCCATGCTTACGTTATTAGCAGAGTAAGATTTGAAATCCACTGTTATTCACCTCCAGAGCATATTATATACGTCATGCCATATTTGTCTCATGAAATCCAAGCTTTCCACAAAAATGGCGGACAACATATGATAAATTGGAAACGAGAGAGAGAGAGAGAGAGAGAGAGAGAGAGAGAGAGAGAGAGAGAGAGAGAGAGAGAGAGAGAGAGAGAGAGAGAGAGAGATGGAGATCGAGAGGAAGGAGTGGACATTGGAGGAGTACGTCCATGGCGGCGTGCCAACATCCAGGCATTTGAAGCTCCGCACCTCGAGCATGGGAGTCTCCGGAGGCGACGTCCCAGATGGCCACGTCCTCCTCCGCCTTCACTGGCTCTCCGTCGACCCTTACCTCCGGGCCCGGTTGGGCAGCCAAAGAGATGGTCTCTATTTCCCTCCATTCGAGCTCCATAAGGTCATACAGATTCTCTCTCTCTCCATAAATATATAGTCGCTGCGAAGAAAAAGTTGAGGGCGATTTGGTGCATCTGTCGAAATCTAGGGCATGAGATGCGATATACAATCATATACCGAATCCTTTAGGGGGATGCAGAATAGTTTTCGCACAGTTTAGGCTCGGATTTTTCTCTTCTTTGCGTCGATTCTTTTAAGGGTTTGACTTTTTAGGATCTCCCTTTGTTTCTTGTGTAGCCTGTGACAACATTTGGAATAGGGGAGGTGTTGGCGACGAAGGATTCAAGCTTCAGTGTTGGGGAGATGGTGCTGAACACGATTGCACCAGTGTCGGAGTACTCCACTGTGCCTGCTCATGCTCTTAGGAAGATTGAAATTGCACCCGATTCTGGAGTCTCTGCTCTGGACTATCTGAGCGCTCTTGGTAAGAATTGAAACTGCATTTTGCATTCTAGTATATTAGGTTTGAGATAATAAGAATATGTCATGCCATATTTGTCTCGAATTGACTAAAGAGTAGAAAGAAAACGAACATCTGAATGCATATTGCCTGTACATGGACTTTTTTTTCCCTATATCTTTGGATTTATTCAATCTCAATCAAAGGTTTTCTTTCCTTTGAGTAGGAGTGACACGGCATTGCTTGTTCTTAAGTTCGTGTATGTCTAAGCATGACCTTGTCTGGAATAAGTGTAGGAATCCCAGGATTTGCAGCATGGATAGGAATAACGGTGATCGGAGACCCGAAGCCAGGAGAGAACGTGTTCATCTCCGCCGCAGCCGGAGGAGTCGGCCTTGTGGCTGGGCAGTTAGCCAAGTTGAAAGGCTGCAGAGTCGTGGGCAGTGTCGGCTCCGATGCAAAGGTAAGTGAAACGATAGAGGTTGCACTAATTTCATTCACGCCTAAAATTGCATGTACATTAGAGGTTGCTCTAATTTCATTCTTCAGCTCTTGGATAGATATGTATATGATATCATGTGCAGGTGAAGTTCCTGAAAGAGGAGATAGGTTACGACGAGGCATTCAACTACAATGCTGAGACTGATTATGATGCCGCCTTAAGCAAGTAAGCTGGCACTTTTTGTCCAATATAAATAACAACCATGTCACATATGTTTGATTGAACACAGCGATTCTAATCTAATTGAGACAACAGGTGATTGATATAAGCTAGTTGTGCTTCTGTTGTTAACCTACTAATACTAATTGTGTAGGTACTTCCCTGATGGGATCGACATCTACCTCGACAATGTTGGAGGTAGAATGCTCGAGGCCGTCCTTAACCACCTGAACACCCATGCACGCATCCCTCTCTGCGGAATGATCTCCCAATACAACCAGGTAAAGAGAAAAACATCATCGAAAGGTCTCGTGCCAGTGAAATTGCTACTTTCCGTCTCTAAGAAGCCAGTTATAGTTATTACCCAAGAAGCGGAAACATCGTGTCATTGTCGTTGTTTTTCATTGATGCAATTAGGTTTGGACGGAGAGATTCGGGGTGCGCAACCTCTTGAATTTGGTAGGGAAGGAGGCGAGGATGGAGGGGTTCCTGCTGGATTGGAACCGGTTCGGAGAGTTTGTGGAGGAAATGACGGGATACATCAAGCAGAGAAAGATTGTTTCGAAGTATGAGATCTACCATGGCACGGAAAGCTTCTTAGAGAGCATTCAATCAATGTTCACAAGCTCGAACGCGGGAAAGGTCATAATTCAAGTGAACGAGGACGCGAAAGCTTAACATTTTCTCAAGTAGTTTGCAAAGGCAGAAATTTCATGTGAGAAGCAATAACTTATTGGCAAATTGGAACTTTTTGTGCTCGGAACTGCGATGAGAAACAAACACATCATATGGTCATTTTACAATTACGCTATAGATAGAACCAAGCAAAATGCACAACGCACATGTGAATGCACCTTCTAGTGAGAGTTGGCAAGGGTTCCGCAAAATCTCGATACTTTACTAATTGGATCATAAAGAAATTCGAAATGAATCCATATTAAACATAGCCTCTTGAGATAAAGTTACCATTTTATGAATTTCCAATTTCTTGTATGAATCATCTAAGCTACGATGCAACCTCTTGAGATCAGGTCGCAAGAAAGTATTTTCTTACAACTTCCCTGCTCTCATGAATGACTTGTTATCGACCGAACAAAGAAGGGTGGATCACTTTCCAGTTCCGGCTCTCGACCGGTTCGTGCCATTTGCATGCTAAGTTCTTGAAGAGGAGGAGTTGGCAGACATCGAAGCATTCAACTTTCTAACAAGATAACAGATAAACAAATAAGAGGACGAGAAAGTTCCTCGTGAGAACATGGCGGAAAACACTTTCAATTTGTTCGGGTTCCTCCTAAGGAAGGTATACCTGCTCACGTCCAAAGATCAAGCCATAACTCATGTCCTACAATCGACTAATGGAAAAAAATATTTAGGAATGCTCGAAATGCTTCACCAACAAGTTTTGAGTAGTGACTTAGCTAAACTTTCAGACATACATTAGTGGGGCTTCTCACATGCTCCTCCTAGTCCTCATTATGCAGCTTTCGTGCCTCCTGCCACAATTTTGTTCGACCGTCTTCGAGGAGAAGGTTGAAATGGTTCATCTCGTCCGTGTCTGTCCATTTTCATAAGTAGTCATCGGATATGCCCAGCATCTTTTGCATCAAGCTTTCAAGGCTAGGCTTCTATTGAGTTAACACTCTACCACCAACCTTTTTTTCTGATGTTGAGAGGCACACGGACGGTATCTATGCTTTTAGCTTCGCTGAAGATACAGTCACGCACAATTTGTCGCGAATGCTTTCTCCGTCGAAGATAGCAATGACATTAAAAGCCGATTCTCCCCTCATCTTACTAAGAAATTAGAAGTCTAAGAGGGGAAAGAGAGAGAGGAAGCGCCAACCGCGGCGACGGTGGAGTGCAACCGGTGCCCCGTGAAAAGTTTTAAGTCCGCGCGTCTACAGGGTTATCTGAAAGCCAGAGAAGGGCAAGTTTGAACCACCATTGCATTTATGATTTTGGCTCTGTTTCTTACTTTTCTTTTTCCTCCTTTCCAGCTTTAAAGAGTACAAAGGCTCAACTTTCTTCGTTTTTCTTGCCTGCCCATCTTGTTTCCTTTTCCTTTTAAGCTAAAACCAAAAAAAAATAGAGAAAAAATAAATAAATCCATTAGACCTACGACTTAGATTTTCTGACTGACTTGGATTTCTTCATCTTATGCGATTTATCATCGATGCTACTCCACGTATATCCGCTAGGTATTACAAAAGGATCGGGCTGCTGAGCAGGACACCGGGACTGCTCCTTGCTCGATCCCACCGACCGGCTGCTACTCCGCCGGAGCCACGACGTTGATGACGACGACGACGACGACGATGGCCAGGACCAGAAGGGGCCGTCCGATTTCTGGTCCTCCTCGGGCCCGCTTCTTGATCCGCCATTAAGGAGGTGCCTAGGGCTCGAGAGCGGCGTGTAGAACCGTTCGGTCGGTTGGAGCTCGACGAACTTTGTGAATGTAATCACCACCCTCACCGTAGGGACCACCGGAATTGCTACCTGCGCCATCAAGCAGAGGACCACTAGCGTTACAATTATGCACCGAAACATTGCACTGCACACAAAGCTGATGAGGAAGCAATCGATAGGAGGCCCAACATAGCGGCATGCCTAACAGGGCAGCTCCCATGACTAATAATGTCTACTCCAGAGTGTGGGGCTCCAACTAGAAGTGGAGTCTAGACTGAGAAAGCTTCCTTGGTTGTCTCTTAAAAAGTCGTGGACTATGTCAGCCAGTTTTAGTTTAAATTTGAAGCCAAAAATTACAGCAAGACACCATATAAATTAGAAATAACAATACTGGCACATACATTGTATCAGATCACTAGTCAGTTTTAGTGGGCCTACATTGAACACTACTGCTGTACCCTACATTGACCAGTTGTTTTCACCAAGGAGTGGAAACATGAATCTTTCAAACCCTGTTCTAGTTCCAAACCAGGTCGGGAGCCAACCTTAAGTTGGGTCCAAAGTTCAATGGACCATGTCTTATGTTAATTTAAGCTCAGCAGTTCACGGTAATATATAGTCGAAACGCGTTTATTCCCATTAGGACAGAAGAAAGACTTTCGCAGCGGAATACAGAGAACAAGGACAGCAGCAGCAGCATGAGCATGGGCCCTGAGATTCTCACCCAAGTTTGAGCCATCGGTCCCGGCGTAGGAGTGCCAATAGGGTAAAACTCCCACCTCACGTTACCCGACCGATGAGGACCCCACAAAAGCTTCCAAAAAGTCAGTCTTTGTCACGCCACTCAAGTAATTCCATTGCAGAGTTAACATATACTCAAAGAAAAGGGGCAGGACAAAGCCAAAGTTCGGAACAGCAAGAACAAACAGAAAAGCAGAAATCCTTAGACCACGACCCCCAGACGACGTACCCCGGGTAGACCCCACAGATCAATTCAGAAAAGGACAAAGAGATATTGACGCGATACGAAAGAGCATGATCCGCAAATACTTTAATCGATTGCATCTTCCTAACTCGGCAAGGAATCTGTAGGATAATGTTATAGTATAGGCAATCTATTCTTCCTAGTATCTTCTCAAAGCTTTCAAAAGAAAAGACCCACGAATCAAAACCCAAATTTTCAATATGGGTAAACTTCATAGTTGTAGCTTTCTTTATTCACGGAGAGATTAAAAAACAGGACTTTAGCTGATTTGGGGGCTCAACAAATGATTTGAATTTCGTCATCGATGCCCGAAAAGTGCCGGAAAAGAAACATTCCTTACCTTCACCGGAAAAGTGCCCGTCGGGAACTTCGTCGTGAGCAGCTCCCGCATCCTCCGGACGGCCTTCACTTTGTTGGCCAATATGTCGAGCAACGGCAGCAGCTCCTCCGTCTTCAGCGGGAACTGCTCGGTCAGCCAGACCGAGGGCCGCAGGCTCTTCACGTACTCCTTCTCCTTGGTCTGCGGGGTCGGCGCCACCGCGATCGCGGCCCTCCTGTGCGGCGGGGCCGCCGCCGCCGCGGAGAAGGGCACCACGTCCACGCTCTTCCGCCCCACGTGCACCCATTCCCTCTCCTCCCTCACGAAACTACTGTGCCTCCGTCTGTCGCTACTGTTATTGCTACTGTTCGAGAACATGAACTGGGGATTCTCGGCGACTAGGAAGCCATCGTCGTCCTCGTCGAGCTCAAGCGGCAATACCTGCGTCAAAGGCGCATATTTAAGTGTCGAGTGAAAATGCAAAACACAATTTACGAGGAGACGATAAAGTTTGAATTCAAAAGTCAAAGCCATGAAAGACGCTCCAACAACCTGCTCGCTGCCGGCGACGTCGTTCTCCGACGAGGTGACCTTGCGTGATCGGAAGCTGAACACTACGTTGTGGACTTCGTAAACCCTGGCCTTCCATTCGCCGACGGACTCGGTCTTGTCTTGTCTTCTCCAGTTAGTTCTGCTGACGAGCTCAGCTTTGGTGACGTCCATGCCCGGACGGTACACGCTCGTCTGGGAACAGAACCCGGCGATGTCCGAGTCGCTCATGGGAGCTCCGGCATTCTCGAACGCGTTGAAGATCTTCCGGTTGTCGTGGTTGAGGACCAGGAGCGAGCCCTCGGGGACGCCGTGGCTCTGGTCCCCTTCCCCGAGGAAAAGGAAGCTCTGATCGGCGCGCTGGATCTTCAGGCCGTCGAAGCCGGCGAGGGAGGTGTCGGCCCGGAGGTTCCCGTCGCGCTTCCAGATCCGGTACGTGTCGGAGGGGGCGATCTTCCCGACGAACGGGATGACGGAGCTCTCGAAATGGAACGAGATCTCCATGTAGAAGTCGCGCATGCGGCGGAGCACGGCGATCACCCGCGGGAGCCGGCGGCGCCACTTGCACCAGGCGGAGCGGTGGTGGTGCTCGAGCAGGACGGACGCGATCTCGGCGTTCCGCCGGCACAGCGCCTCCTGGAGCGGGTTCCACCCCGCGGCGTTCTGGAGCGACGCGTCGGCGCCGGCGTTGGCGAGGGAGCGGGCGGCGGCGGCGTCGGAGAGGCGGACGGCGAGGTGGAGCGGGGTCTCGCGGAGGGGGACGTCGCGGCGGTCGACGGCGGAGGAGATGCGGTCGGCGAGGGACTCCTGGGCGAGGGACTCGGGCTCGGAGTGGACGAGCCCCGGGTCGGAGAGGCGGGGGAGGGTGGAGAGGAGGCGGGAGAGGGTCTTGTGGTCCCCGAGGGCGACCGCGTAGTGGAATGGGCTGTGCGCGTAGTCCCCGGGCTTGATGGACGCCGACGACGCCGCCGCCGCCGGAGGCGTCGTGGCGGAGGCGGACGACGACGACGACGACGGCTTCGACATCTGAAGACGACGGAGGAGGAGGAGGAGGAGGTGGTGGTGGTGGTGAATGGAAGTGGCGATCTGAGAGAGGGGGAGGGGGGGGAATGTTATTGGGGAGGGGGGGCAGTTTCGTCTTTTCGGGGGCGGCCCGTTTATGGAAACAGGGGGAGACGGAGACGCCAATCTGGCACGGCTTTAGAGACGGAGAGAGTAGTTGCTGTGTGTGTGTGTGTGTGTGTGTGTGAGTGGAGAAGACAGTTCGCTTTTTACCTTGGCTTCTTTTGTCTGCTTCTTCTTTAACACATGGGAAAACGCTAGAAGCCTACAGCCAAAAACTTAGCAACCTCGTTTTGCCTTGTTAACTATAGTTCGTACCACCAAAAATTTCAAATTAATATATTCATAACGAATTTATCTCAAATTAAAAATTTCAAACCGGTACATTTATTATAAATTTACCCCGAATTACTTTTTGATATTCAAAAAAATCTCTAACCGATATATTTTGTGATAAATTTACACTCCGTTAATTTCCGTTAAATTAGATTAATACCACGAAAAATCACAAGCTGATGTACCCGTGACAAACGGAGGATAAAACCTCAAACCGGTACGCCCGTCAACTGCCACGTGTCATCTAACTTAACAATTTGACTGTAAAATTCGACAAAAACTAACGGAGGGTAAATTTATCACGGGTGAACCGGTTTGATATTAGTTTGGGATAAATTTATCGTAGATATACCAGTTTGAAGATTTTTTGTAGTATTAACCCTATTAGTAATTTACTACACGCTAAATTAAAGGGTCATGTTGTCCATTTTGAAAATGAAATTAACTGCCATCAATATTTCAAATCGATACTTTACGACACATTGATCCCGAAATCTAATTTTCTTTCCAAATAAATTTCGAATCGGGCACTCCTCGCTCGAATTTACCTCTTCCGTTATGCCGAATGTCCCATTAAAAATCCGTACATGTTGACGCACGCGGCAAACGGCCCCTGCCCGACAGGTCCGAGGTGGAGAATGGCCAACCCGACGCGAAAAATAAGCGCGTGCGTGGATGGCGATACCGACGGACCGTGGGTGATCCGGGGGCCGGGGGGATTTTTATTTTTTTTTTCCCGGGGGGCAAGCTATCCGGGGATTCGAACCGGGATTAGGTTTGAAAAATGCAAAAAAATTGGGGGGGTGGTCGGCGTTCCTTTATCGTGACCACGGACAATGGAAGGGAACGAACGACAGGGGAACCTGTCCGCGCTCACCCGGACCGAATCCAAACGTTGCATTTTCTCTCTCTCTCTCTCTCTCTCTTTCGTCCCTCTTCAACGCAACCGCAATTAACAGCTAAACAATCGAGGATTTTCGGCTGCTTCTTTCGTTCTCGTGTTGTTTTTTTTTTTCCTTCCCCTTTCCTTTTTCTTCGACGAATACTTTAGTCACGTCTCTGTGTCTGTGTCCCGATCCTGTGCCGACTTTACTTTTGCTGAACGAGGAGGGGGCACGAAGATTTTCCAAAGGCGGGGAAAAAAGCCCACCACCAACACCGCCACCCACAGCAGCCAGCCGAATGGTCAAAAGAGCTTTTGCCTTGGGCACGTTCCATCATGCCGAAACGAGCCTGGCCTTCCTTGTTGCCCTTTTCTTTTTCTTTTTTTATCAATTGTATAGTTTGGGGGGTGGGTGGTTTTGCACTTTTTGTCGCTTCGAATCGCGCGGCCCTCCAAAGGGGGAATTTTGACCGTGGCGTCGTGGGTTTCAGGGACCGGACGGCGACAGAGTTCGAGAACTAGAGATCCCCACTCCCCCGTCTTCTCCTCTTTATGCCCTCGTTCTTCTTCTTCTTCTTCTTCTTCTTCTTGTGCCCTCGTTGGAATCCCCCTTGTTTTTCGTAGGACCGGTTGATGGTTTTCCAAAAGATGATTCTTGTTTGGCTTTGTTTCGTTGGTGGTGCTCGAAGCTCTTTCGGGTTTGAAGTCGTGTTGCTATGACAATGCGTCGGAGGCGGAGATGGGTACAGGATAGAAAGCGCATCGGGTGTTTGTGGCCCGTCGCTGTCGATGGTGAAGGGGCGGCCCATCCTAGTCCCCCAGCCAAATCTTGTTCGCCCTTCCTTTCGTTATAGTGTCCTCACTGTTTTGGTTTTCTTTTTCTTTTTTCCGTTTTTTTGTCTCGGGGGAAGGATGAATTTACTAGTGTCGCATTTGGATAACATATTCTCGCTCCAACAATAAAAAGAAATGAACATATCTATTGATTATGCCCTGAAATCCCTATTTGGGATTGGCGCGAGTATTGTGATTTATCGGAATGTTAAGAGTATTTGCCACGGCTCGGAGACGGAAACAGAAACGGACGACCGTCGAATGCTAGAAGATGGCCCGCCTAACACCTAGCCAAACCAAGCAACTAGGCGGGTACCTGACCAAGGTGTGGCCGCCGATGGACCAGGTGTCCGGCATTGACTGGACATCAGGCTATTATCCATAACCAAAAGCGCTTTCCAAAATTGTGGCTGGGTGTCCGTGCCTACTCTGGCCGGACAACCGCCCCAAGTCACAGACTCGATCCATAAGTGTTTTAAAACATATTTTGAAATTTATCTTGTATACAACTTGTAAGAACCTAAGAGAGATTTGAAGAACCATCGTCTAAGAAGATGAGAACATGAGAAAACTCGTTTCTCATGATCAATTATTGAGGTGCTGGGTGTTATCTAAGATTGGTAAGCGCTCGTTATGGTGTAATTTAAAGGATTATGACCTCTCTATCTCAATTCTAGCGGAACATCTCGTCTATCTCTTCCCGTGAAGTAGTTAGTCTCCAATTTATTTCTACATTTCGTACCGTCGCTTGGATTGTTTGGGTTTGTCTGGGCAGCCGCCGTTTTTGCATAACAATATCAGACCATACAGAGAATATCAAAACTATAATCGCTTGACATGGTGATTAAATTTGACTGGGGAACATCCTGATATTGAGTTGTCGGAAAGGTGTTTGTATGATCAACCACCATCTCTGATATGAAATAATTTCCAAAGAATACTGAAGATCGGAACCAAATCCTTGAATGCTGCACGAATGAAACAAGTTAAGCATGCCAAAATCGAACGAAGTACGCCTCTTCAGCAGAGTGCAGTATTCTTGAAGTGCCACAGCTCTCACACCACTATATTTAGTGAATGCACGGGTCATTCACGTGAGAGTTCCTTGCGGTGGAGCGGCTCACACATTTACCAGGAGGAAGAAGAACATTAAGTAGTGAACGCAGGTCAAGTATGTCTTTGAGGTAGCCTATGGGCTTGGACAGTCAAATATAAAAGCCCATATGCTGCACAAACAAAGTTTGCAGAGGGGAAACATCTCAAGACTTGATTTATAAGGAAATGAATGAGACGACAAGAGTCCTTTTTCGATAAAAAAAAAAAGGTAGATGGCCGAGCAAGCATCAGCAAGTTTAGATCCTGTCGACTTAGGGGTGATCGATGGATGTTTCGGGAGATAGTCTCGTTCACGATAATGATTCCAGCCAGGACAAGGCCAGAGTTCAAATGTTCAAATGATCAATCTCTCTCATGAACACCTTACAATCACAATGCACGAAATCTACTCACTTCTCATATATGCATCAGACATGAGCACCAAGACACAAAGTCGAGAACACAAAAGTCCAATACCTCATGGCCAAACACAAGCATAAAGCACGCACTGGTAGTTGGTAATTGATGGCCAATACAAACTAAGTTTATTTATAGCAGATAGAAAAGTTTATGCATCTGCCCGCCACATAGGGCAACTCACACCATCACAAGCTTTCTACTGCAGTTCCTTCAGGAAGTCTTCATTGTCAACCAGGGCCTACAAGCAAAAATTCAAAGGATCACAACGAAAGTCCCATGAAAGGGAATTAGAATACAAATACATCGCGCACTAGCTGAAAGAACTGATGCTGTCATACTATGTCTATTTGCAACATATGTGATATAGGTTTTGGGTAATGATATCCATTATTGTTCAAGACAAAAAGGTAGCCTTCTCAGGCGCAGAGTATAGAGGCGATGTTTTCAGGTGTATCCCCCTATAGCGTGCTTTACTCTTCCCTTTCATTTTTGTGCACACCAATGATCATTTGCACTAGACAGGGCCCCCGTCTTCCAGCACAAAGTTGCAAGAAAGCAGTTATCTAGTGAACTCAAGACGCAACATGCATTGCCAGTTCCACACACATCACTCCACAATACAATGGCCATTAATTTTATCTGCATCTTAAGCAGAGATAAAATACTGCATTCCTGCTTATTCCCATGAATAAAGAGAGGTTTGAAATTCGTAAAGCAGAAACTCACAGTTTTCCAACCATCTGGATCAAGGAAAAAGCCAATTTTGGAGTTGATCCCAGGAATTGGTCCTGGCTGTCTAGTTATTTTCCCACCAAGCTCTTCAGTAACCAGCTTAATTACCTCACCACTCTTGTAGACATCATCAGTGCTGATGGCAAGCTAGAATTGAGAGCAAACACATTCTTTAGCGAGTGAAAGCAAGAGATCTAAATTACATTGTATGCACAGCAAGCAAAAATAAGCGGGACTAACTTGTGCGTATGCATTGCCCTTGGTATACTCAGTAACCCCATAATTATAGGTGAGCTCCACCACAGTTGTCTCATACTCATCAGCATAACCCATCATGGCCAAGGTGTACTGTCAATATGATGCACCACTATGAGAGTGGAATAATCTTAAACACCTAAGGAACCAACACGCGGGCCAATGTGGCCTTCACAAATGATACCACATGCTTATGTAGAGCAGGGGTGACCAACCTTGTACTGGGGATTATCTATTGTCCTCAACAGTTTCATGCCCAATGCCTGCACAAGCATAAGGTAAATCCTTGTAGCTAATGATGCAGTAAAATCACAGCAAAACTCTTTGGAATAAACGACACCGTGCAAAGTCTTTTTCCCCCCTATTTGTATAGCCATCAGACCTATTGAACTCAATTTCTACCTCATAAGGTCAGTTCTCACATGTGAACCTCACACCGACAAAGTAACTGCATCTTAACTGGAATCCATATCCTTGGATCTTGCACTAGGAGAAGAATCTCATCAACATGCAAAACAAGAAAACAAACCTTCTCGTAAAACTTAATTGAGCGCTCCAAATCACCAACTCGAAGCATCACTTGGCAAAGTGGTTGTGGAGTTGGACCTCTTTGAATTAGCTCAAAGAGATAACCATCCGGGTCCTTCACGAAAGCAATGACAGTCGTTCCACCTTTCACTGGACCAGCCTCCCTTGTGACTGTGCCGCCCTTGGCCTTGATATCTTCAACCATCTTGTACACCTGCAAAGTCAAAGAAATCCAAATCAGATGACCAATAAAGCAGGCATTATGCTTTAAAATGTCGTTGAACAGAGCAGAGACACTCACATCTTGAGTCGCAATGGCAAAATGTCCAAAGCCACTTCCAATATCATAAGAATGCACTCCATAATCTGAAACAGAAGAAAAGCAAAGTTTCACAAAACCTACTCAAATGATGAATGAGCGCCAGTTTACACTATGCTTTAAAAGAAATTTCTCATAGTCTATTTTAGCATTCTCCACAAACACAGCTCATATAAAAAATTTACAAGTTTCAATCGATGTTGGAATGTTTTAACATTTTTCACCTTTCGGTACACATTTTTATGGCCTTTGCCTGTTAACTTAACATTGAAATGAATGTTTTCCTGGAAACTGAACAAGGAAGGAAATTTTCCAGTAAAGGTTCAAGCCACATGAAAGAGCATACACCATAAATGCTGGGTTCACTCAATCATAAGTGTTTAAACCTGCTAGCCAGTAAAGTGGACAATCCCCTGATTTATCAGAAAAGGATCCATATTGCACTTACTGCAATATATACCGACTAAGTCCACAACAATGCAGGAAACCATTCAATGACCAGAAAGAACAAATTAGCAAGGACCTAGAGAGAATAAAAATACTCGGTCCCCCTTATTTGTTGGTAAAGAGGTCTGCCCTGCATGTTATTACATATTAAACTGCAGCAGCACAAAAGAAAAAGGTCCAACAACTCTAGTAACTGGAAAGAATAAATTGACAGTTTCTTCAGGAGATGCAATCTCTTCATACGTACATTAACACACAAAAAAAAATAAAAAAACAGAAATCAGCCCCAGAAGAACATACTGTATGTCAACTCCACTGCGAAGTGAGATTCTTCGGGGCCGAATCCGAGGAAGGCATAGGAGTATTTCTCCTCAGGAATGTCCCTTTTCCTCAGCAACTTCATGCCAAAACATTCCGTATAGAACCTGGCACCATATAATAAAAACCACAAGAGATCATCACTTTCCAAATTCCAGAAAACCGGTCGACAGCATCTGAAAAGCCTCAAAACACAGAAGAGCGCCTTCATGCTATTCAAAACCATTCTTCAGTTGGGTTTATCCCAAAAATAGAAACCCATTTCTCCAAACAACCAAAGGATACACATTTCTTACTGTTTCCGCCCTCGTTCTCTAGGGTCCTAATCATCATCGTCCGTCCTCGTTTTTTTTCGTCCTCGAAAACCACAACAACAACAACAAAGAAACGCGATCGGGGGATACTTGATCGTGCGCTCGAGATCGCCAACCCGGTAAACGGCGTGGAGCATGCGGCGCTTGTCCTTCTTCGGCCACTCCAGGAGCGCAGCATTCACGGGTGCAGCCTCGGCCATATTCGAAACCTCGCACAAAACGCACCTCTGCTTCCACGGAAAAAAGAAGATCAAGAACCGATCGTCAGCACCCGCAAGAGTTTCGAGAGTTCACGCCAAAACCGAGACGAATCGCGAGAATCTAAACGAAACCCAGAAGAGCAAACGAAGCACAGATGCGACTCGCGAAGCAGATGAGATGGAATTACGAAATCTCAAGCGCGAGAGAGGGAGAGCGAGAGCGAGCGAGCGAGCATACCTGAGACCGAAGAAGAGAGTGGCGGATAAGGAGTGTCGAGTGAGGCCTAGAATGATCGCTGGGAGCGTTATCATATATAGAGAAAATATCTCATTCGCAGTCGAGAGTGACTCAAGTGGAAGACTAATTTTAATTAGCATTAATACCACAAAAAAAAACTCTAAATTATGCTCACCGCGTATCCCAAATTCTGAACTTATACCAGCGTGACAAATTATGATTTTTTTCGTGATACGAAAAAAAAATTTAGGATATCTGTGTCACGGTGAGCAAGTTTACGATTTTTGCTGACAATGACTTTTATGTCGCAGTGGGCATAGTTTGAAATTTTTTGCGGTATTTTTTTAATTGATTTTTTTTTTACAAAATGAGAAATTGAAAATCTTTTGATAATATTATTTTCTGTCTCCGGGCGCATATGAGGACAAGGTTCATTCAGGCAAGGAAAAATAAGGGCACCGGATTTAGGCTGCGCATGACAACTTGCCAAACAGTGTTTGATTCTGTTCTTTTGTTCCCAGAATCAGTTTGGGAACAGAAATGCGTTTGTTTAATTTTTTGATTCTGGGCACAATTTTGTCAAAAATTGTTCCCAGAATCAGTTTTGGAGCCGAATCAAGAATAAAAAAAATGTAGCTTCTTGATTCTGGAAACAATTTTGAGAATCAATTTTTTTTTCTTCTTCCTTTTCTTGGTTTTTAATTTAGCTTCTAATGTCCGGCCCGAGGACCGCCCTCGTCGGATCTGACGAGAATAAAATATTTTAATAAAAAATATTTTACCGGCCTAAAAAATATTTTGGCCATGGCCGCGACCAGGCCATGGCCATAAAAAAGAAAAAAATATATTTTTAATAAAAATATTTTAATAAAAAATATTATTAATAAAAAAAATATTTTACCTGCCATGGCCGGTGACCAGGCCATGACAAAAAAAGAAAATATATATTTTTAATAAAAAAAATTATTAATAAAAAAATTATTTTACCGGCCATGGCCAGCGACCAGGCCATGGCCAAAAAAAATAAAAATGTATATTTTTAATAAAAAAAATTTAATAAAAAAATATTTTACAGGCCATGGCCAAAAAAACGAAAAAAAATATATTTTTAATAAAAATATTTTAATAAAAAAAAAATTTTACCAACCATGGCCGGTGACCAGGCCATGGCCAAAAAAAATAAAAATATATATTTTTAATAAAAATATTTTAATAAAAAATATTATTAATAAAAAAAAAAATTTACCGGCCATGGCCGGCGACCATGTCATGGCCCAAAAAAATAAAAATGTATATTTTTAATAAAAAAAATATTTTACCGGCCATGGCCAAAAAAAATAAAAATATATATTTTTAATAAAAAAAATTATTAATAAAAAAAATATTTTACCGGTCATGGCCGGCGACCAGGCCATGGCCAAAAAAAAGAAAAAATACTTTTAATAAAAATATTATTAATAAAAAATATTTTATCGGTCATGGCCGGCGAGCAGGCTATGACCAAGAAAGAGGAAAAGAAAAAAAGAAAAGAAAAAAAAGAAAGAAATATTAAAATATTTAAAAATATTATTAATAAAAAGAAATTTTGTAGCGTTATCAAACGCATTTATGTTCTTTTTCTATTCCAAGGATGGAATTTTGGGCCGTTAACAAACGCCTTAAAATGCTCAGAATCAATTCCGGGCACAGAATCAAAAAGAATCATTTCTGAGCAGAATCTGTTCCCGGGCACAGAATCGTTGTCATGCGCAACCTTAATCTCCGGAAAATTGAGGGAACATAGGAATAAGCTAATAGTGGAATTTTACAGGTTAGTGAATTTTAAGCAAAGGTTTTGGACAGGGAGCACGGTCTAGAAATTCGAATTTTGTGAGTTTTTTTTTTTCCTTTGTAAAAAAGGAGAAATGGTCCACTTTGATGATGGTGGGATCGAAGGTAAGGAAAAGGAGTGGATAGAAAGTTTTAAGCAAAGGTTTTTGGACAGGGAGCACGGTCTAGAAATTCGAATTTTGTGAGTTTTTTTTTTCCTTTGTAAAAAAGGAGAAATGGTCCACTTTGATGATGGTGGGATCGAAGGTAAGGAAAAGGAGTGGATAGAAAGTTGGACACGTTGTTGTGAGTACTAGGGAAATTGATTTCACGACGGTTCAAGGACGCGCCTGCTTATAATTGTGTCGACTTGGCTTTGATGTATCGCGATTTCCATCATCAAATGCATAAGTCACAACACTTCACGGCTCGATTTATAATTGTGTCGACTAGGCTTTGAGGTATTGCGATTTCCATCATGGAATGCATAAGCCGTGACGCTTCACTGCTCGACTGCAACATGACGTTTTACAAATGCATCAACCTGATAATGGATCATAATAGGATGAAGCGTAGGGATTGGCACGGAGCGCGGATGGAGATTGGGGGGGTGTGTGTGTGTGGTGGGGAGATGTCGTCCCCGCTCCATGGTACGGATGTTTTCCATGCCCCCATGCGGGGCAGCTCGCTCGAGAAATGGCGCCCCCGTCGGTCCCGTCCCACCGTGGGTAAAATTTCACCATCTTTTTTTTATAATTTTTTTAAGTATATATCCGTGCTAGATATTTAAGTAATGCATCGTAAACGAATCACAAATTACATTATAGTAACAATGACCCAAAATATATAAAAGAGAGATATCTTTAAAGATCATAATTTTTTTTTGGTAAGGTTTAAAGATCATAATTATTTATCAAATAAGTATGTAAATCTATTACATTTATCAAATCAATTATAATTGCTCGAAAGAGTAAAAAGAAAGGCAATTATTTGCATGTTCAACACGCAAACCTCTTTACAATCTCAATATCTAAAAATCAGCTCCTTGTATGGAAAGAGAAAATCTTAGTTAACAAGGAACATTTAATTGCCCAATTTAATTAAGTCATCCGCAAGATATACTGCATGGATCATGCAAGAACGTAAGTAGCGCAACAACCTATACGGAAAAAACATTTTTTTTTATTTTATATTCGCAAGGAATATTTGAATCTCAAAAGATTGAAAAGATTGCAACTGGATGAGACCAAATAGTGTGATACAATTCGTGACGGGAAAATCTAACCAAATTCGAATAGAATATCCGGGGCGACTTTTAAAGTTAGAAATTAGAATGCCAGCACATATTGGCAGTACATGTTAACATCTTTTGAGGTGGCTTGATACTGAAATGGTAACTACGTACCAAGATTTATTTAGTTTGATATGGTTTTTAGAAAATTGAGGAAAGGGATAAGATGGATGACAATCTGCTAAAGATTTGATGAAATTATAAAAATGTAACTACCAAGATTAATTTATAGATAAATTGCGAATTATTTTCCCATGGAAATTATTTTTTTTCTTTTGTGAAATACAGAGCTCACGGTGGGAATCGTCGCGAGTGGATTGTAAAGTCATTTCTTCTTCTTGAACTTAGAAATCCTCCATTGCTTTATTACTAGAATAGATATAGACAGATCAACGGGAGAGATGACATAATTTTTAGCCCTTAGAAATCCTTCTTTGCTTGTTGATGGATTCGCCAAATCGGTGCTAGCTTCCGTTGGAAGTCTCTAAAGCTTCCTCGCTCCAAAAGACACGAACTCAAGCTAAGGCAAATACTATAACAGATTGGGTTGCTAAGGCCCAACGGCCTAATGGCCTTCCATCGAATTGGGTTTCCAACCCACCGCATGCTCTTTTGCATTTGCTTAATCATGAATCCCAATATGTGGGCTCTGATGTTTGACTCTTTTGATCGAATAAAATTCGCTTTCGACCAAAACAAAAAAAAACCTAGGATTCTATTATGGATAAGGAAATGAAATTAGAATGCTATCTCCATATGAATTGGAAAGGAAAAAGCTAGGAAGACGGTCCCGTCACTTCTCGGAAAATGACAGGGACACGCTGACCCCACATCTCAATTGAGGGATTTTGGCAACGGGAATTTAACACTTTCAAAATGTAATTGCCAAAAACGACATTTATACTGTAAAATCGGAGAAACTAGACCCGTTAAAGGAAATAGAAACATAATCTACATTTAGCACATTACTAAATACTTATAGGAAACAAAAGCGTGCCTAGGATTTGTCAGATTAGAATTCCCAAGGTTGGTGTCTCCTCTTGCAGAGCGGGAGTCAAACTCTGCACCTGTGATATTAGGCTGCGTTTCGTCGTCCAAATTTCTAAATAGAATAGGACTGAACAGGATAGGATAAGAAATCCTTGGACTTCTTCATATCCTATCCACTGTCTGGTGAACTACGGATTTAAACTCGGATATTCTCATATCCTATCCTATCTAGAGTTTGATGAATTGCGGATTTAAAGTCGGATATTCTTATGCATAATTATACTTAAAAAAACAAAAACATTAGACAAGTACAAACTGATAGATTAGATTATAGCAAAATCATCCTAAACAATATATCTTTTTCAAATCGACAGATTTTCACAAAATCTCACAAAATCAATCTATTATTCGCATTGTATGCAATATGCATAAAGAACCAAAGCAAAAGGAAATTTTCGAAGTAATAGCCCAAATATCTACTTTCAGAAATTTGTGCATACCTGAATTTAAATCAAGACAGCTTCAAAATTTCCCCACGGGGTCTCTATACAGGTGAAATAATCAAATCATGATTGACGTAAGAAATATCTGCAAACGTGATGTTCTATTCATCATCGTAGTAATCAACTCGACTTTGTTGAATTATGTACATCAGTCTCTTTTTCCTTTTAAAAGTGACATCGCGCATGCTAATATGAGACGGGTCAATTAAGGGTGTTTGGTTCAGCTTTGGGAAGGGGCTTTGAGCCTCGAAAGCCCCTTCCCAAAATGCTGATGTGTTTGGTTCAGCATTTGGCCTAGCATTGGCCAAATGCTAGCATTCCACGAATGCTACTGTTCACATATTTTTTTTTTTTTGGGTTGAAGCTGTTCTTCACCAGGCAGCCGGCGAGGGCGGCCGGCGAGGGTGGCCGGCGAGGGAGAGCGGCCGGCGAGGTCGCCTGGGGTCGGGCGACCGCCCGGGCGACGCCGCCTGAGGTCGCGCGACCCCCTCCGAGGGTCGCCTGGCCTCGGGCGACCGCCGGCGAGCCAGATCTGCCGCCGCCGCCGGCCGTAGGCCCTCGCCGGTGGCCTGCTCCGGCGATGGTAGGTTTTGTTTTTTTTTTTAATAAATAAAATAATTCTCAAAGTCCATTTGCAAAAAAAAATTCACCAAACAGTATATTTTGGCCAAAGTAGCTTTACAAAATATTTTTACCAAACACCATTTACATTTGCCCAATGGTCTTTCACTCAAAGGTATTTGCATTCCCCCAAGTAGCATTTTCAAAGTTGAACCAAACAGGCCCTAAGACTAACATGAGAGCATTAGAGATATGAAAAATATTTGACATTTAGATTATATATGTAATGTTGACATTAAGTTGCACACAAAACAAGTAACCAAAAGATTTGAGTATAGTCATGTGACATGATCTTAAGATTTTGGGGAAGGAAAGTCTCTTCCGAAAAGCAACAAAAGCGTCACCAGAAAAGGCATGAGGACTAAACATCAAGAGAGCACTCCGTCATAAATTCAAGATGAATCACCAGAAAAGTTTGTTTCATTATATTGAATTTGACCACCATATGAGACAAACTTCAGCAGAATAAAAGCAAGACACTATTAAGTTCAGGATGCATCATGTACCTGAAGGTCCCGAACAAGACTCAATATGACTACAGAGGGACTACACAAGAAATAACACCTTCAAAAAAACGTGTGATTCCAATAAATAGCAAAAAGAACATTGGTCAATATTGTTAATTGTCATAAATCAACAAAGGGACTACACAAGAGACTTATTACTTATAAACAAAATTAGAAACAACTTTCCCCTTTCAACTCGCACAAATCCATTTCGACTCATTGCTCCAAGAACATTACTCATTCTCTTCTATCATCTATTGGAGAAGCAGTTCCACAAATGCCTTCCTGTCGTCTCCTTGAAATCCAAAAAAAAGATGAATATTTTCAGGATCCTTCACAATTTTTCTGCATAGTTTTATTCTATCCATAGTACCTAGAGACATTTGAAGAAGCTCCTCATTAATTTTTCTCTTGTCATTATCCAAATCTTTAGCATGTCCGATGCGGCTAGCAATCACCTCCATCCTCTCGTTAGCTTTTTCCAAGAAAGAGCCAAAAGTGCCTGCAATCTCAACTAACCCAGCAGCTCATTTATCACTTGCTTTAGCCCTTTTTCTTCTCGAAGGATCAGAAACATTTTGTGTTTGAGAAGATGATTGAGGTGGTAAGTTTTGACTTACACCATTAGTTGCCACACCATCATGATTCTCACCTTCTTCATTATCTACAACCGCATGAGCTTCTGAAGGGTCTTCATTGAGATTTCCCTTGGCATGGTCTTTTCCAAATACAGTTGCTAGTTGATCATATTGGGGGAAGGACTTCCCTCTCAAAGAAGGAACTGCTAGATAGGTCTACAAAGAAAATATAGTGTTTTGTTAAAAAAGAAACATGTAGTAAAGAAGAAAAAAAATGAGAACAAGTGACATAAACCTTGCAATATTTTTGCCAACTATCCCCCGAATGAATATCAACACAATGCTTTTCATGATCCCACCCAAAGCCGCTTTGATCCTTCAAGTCATATATCTGATTAACTTTTTCAAGTTTTTCATCTTCGACTCTATGTGAAGATTGCCCTTGATGCCAGAACCAGGGAACTTTTCTGCAAACCACTTCTCTAACATAGTCATGTAACCACCCTTGAAGCCGTTATCGGCTTTCATTCCTCGTGCAAATAGTTCTTCAAGACCATCTAGAAGTGAATTTTCTTCATCTATTGTCCATACACGTCCGTCTCTCTTTGTTCCCCTTCCTTGAGTTTAACTGAAATTGCTACCTTCCATTCCTAAACATCTCATTTAATTTTAGAAAACTTAATGATAGAGGATAGTGCAGTAGAGAAAATTTAATGATAGAGACAGTGTAGTACCAAAAATTTGAAATGATAAAGCCATAATTCAAACATTGCATAAGAAATATGTCTCAATAATGACAAACCAGCACCATATTACACATGTCTAATAGAAATGAAAAAAAAAACATCTTACAACACAAGTCTTGCGACAATGGGAAACAAATGATTTTTTAAATAATGTCAAATCATGCGTCTCCTCCGTGTCCTCAACTTGCATTCCACTCATTAAACATCTGTACTGCCAAATTTCGCCTCCATGTTGTCTAATGATCCGACGGCTCAACAACATCAATTGTTTCCACATCTTCAATGATGGTAGCAACTTCATCTAACTGTGCCTCAATTGGATTAGTAGCCATTTCTCTTCTTATCAAGTTGTGTATAAGGCAACAAGCTATGATTATTTGACCTTGCGTTCTAATTGGATAAAAAGATGGACTCTTAAGAATAGCCCACCGTAACTTAAGTAGATCGAAGCATCTTTCTATGACATTTCTAGCTTGAAAATGCTTCATGTAGAAGTACTCCTCAGGGGAATTTGGCGTACAACCTTCTATCCATTCGGATAGGTGGTATCGAGTACCTCTATAAGGAGCAAGAAAGCCATCCCCATTTGTGTATCCAGCATCTACAAGATAATAATTACCTAATAACAAATGATAACATTATTAATTGTCTTAGAATCGTTAAAACCTACATAACAAAGAATACAACATATTGATAATGGGTTATCTTACCAACGGGAATCTTCAGACCATTGGGTTTAACTAAAGCATCTCGAAGTACTCTAGAAAACGCTGCTAAGCCTTCCCATTCAGGTAAAACATAAACGAATCTCATGTCACGTGAGCACACTCCTAACATATTGGCCGATACCTCACCCTGTCTATTTCGGTACCTTGGTTTATCAACCTCCGGAACACGTACACTAATGTATATGCCATCTAGGCCCCGTTTGGTTCAGTATTTGGAATGCTCATTTGGGCTATAAAGTCCCTTGGCCAAATGCAAATAGCGTTTGGCAACTTTTTTTACTCACTTTGGGGAGATGCAATTGCATTTTCAATGCTCTCTAAGGGACTTTTGGCCAATGCAAGGTGAAAGGTGCCTAGGGAAGTTGCATTGTCGGAATGCTGATCCCTAGTTTAATGAAAATTTTGAAACTACCCATTGTACCCTCATTTATCAAGCTTACTTCCATTTTTACCCCTTTTTAAAACAAACCCTAAAGACTACTCTTCTCTTTCGCATATGTTCTCTCTTGCTATTTCACTCTCCACAGATCATCTTCGTTGTGACGCCGCTCACCTCTCTTCACTCACGCCGCTCGCCGCGTCGTTGCTGCCTCTCTTCCTTCACGCCGCTCACCACTTTGCTGCTAGCCTTTCTTCCATGCTCTCGACACCGATCGCCTCTCTTCCCCGCTCTCAACGCCGCTCGCCTCAACGTCGCTCACCTCTCTTCCCTAAAGGTATGGTAGTTTCTCCGATTTTTAGATAACTTCGTGTTGAGCATAACTTGTAAAAGCCTGATTTTGATTCCGTTGCCTATTGTTGTTGTTCTTGATGAAGTTCTTGAGCGACGGAGAGTGTGTTGTTATCAGACGTATTGTTGCTGATTCGCTTTGCTCAAATCGGTTCTATATGGTCGATTGCTTATGTGCTTTGCTTGGTATTCCCTGTATTGGTAAGAAAGGATGACCCAAAAACTAACGCAAATTCTGGGGAAGTTCGTCTTTTTCAGTGGGTTTCTGGTGCATGAGTAGTTGTGGAAGCTAGAGAACCATGCTCCACATTAAATTTCACCTCATGTAGAGTGAAACATATGCTGCAAGCTCCACATTAAATTTCACCGCATGAGGTACCCTGTTGCATATAGAACTGAATATGGTGCTATGAGGTGACCAAATTTATACAGGTCCTGTGGAACCTTGGAGAAATATTAACTTTTTCTTGTACCGGAGATATATGAACTTGATGGACTGGAAATGATACATACTTGAGATTGAGACATGAAAATTTGCTTCATTGTATGTCTCAGTAGAGTTGATGAGGTAGATGTTTGTATGCTTTTGTTAAAGTTGACTGCTTTTCATTCTGCCTTGTTGTTATCCGCTCCTTTCCAAGGAGGGAAGTCAGAAAAATCACCATTTACACGTTGAGGGGGAGTTAGAAAAATTAGCTGTTATGTTCTCTACATGAAATTGCTTTAAGCGTGTTTAGGATGTAATGAAACAAAGCAATTTTCCACAAGTACCTTCACTTTTATCCACTGACAGATCCATTGATGTTGCTACACGATGCCTACATTACAGAGGTCTTTGTGTGCATTTTAAGCTCCTGAAAAGTTCTTGCACGCATTGGAATTTGCCAATTGTTATCGTCTAGACTTATTAATGTCTTCTTGACAATGTTCTGAGATTACATTTTGAGCTGCTCAGATCATTTGAATGTACTCTACAATTATCAGTAGATCCATTTAGTCTAAGTCTGCAATATGGAGCCAATTTCTTAGTAAAGTTTGGATGAGCTTGCTGCAATATGGAGCCAATATGTGAATTAGATAGCATATATGTTTTCTCGGCCTGCCATTGTTAGTTTTTATTTGTAGCTTCATGGTTAATCTCTTTTTCTTTTGCCTGTCAAATTTGTTTTGTTACTTAACTAGTAGATGGCAAGTTCATCAAATGTGAGAATTGTTTTCAGTTTGTCTTCTCTTTATGTGATTGAGTTCGCATATATGATGGTTAATACGTTGTTTCTCTTCATGGATGATCAAGATTATTCATTGTTTCTCTTATGCATCTATATTTTGTTTCTTGAAGCATTATGGATGAACAAGAGGACAAGGAATACTAGGATCTCGTCTCAATCACCAGTGCTGCAATTTGTTATCAAGCAATGTACCTTTGCTTGAAGCATTATGGATGAACAAGAGGACAAGGAATACTGGGATCTCGTCTCAATCATCAGTGCTGCAATTTGTAATGAAATGACTTTCTTCTAGTCAAATTCCCCTAGCAGTAAAAGATTTTTGCAGGGGTTTTCGTGTAAGATAGCCACGGTATTGTTTGTAGGGGTTTTCGTGTAAGAATAAAGAAAATGACTCCCTAGTTTCCTTTGCAAATGAATTTTACCTTCCTGAATGAATCAAATTACACGGCCACAACCCAATCGTCCCAAAAAAATCCACACTTGGTGGTTAAATAGTGATAGAGCAACGTACAATAATGTCTTGCAACGTTGTAGGATGTGATTTTTTTTTCTATAAATGTCAATATGTATGTTTTACATTGCTCTCAACGCGAAAATATAAAAGTTACTATCATTATTTCTTTTTTTCAATTTTTAAAATTTAAAAATTAAAAAGCTTAATTTGGTCACACCAAAGAGCTTTGCAAATATTTGTTTACCAAACAGTCTAGCATTTCCCCAAAGCCATTTCAGTTTTAGTTTACCAAACAGTCTAGCATTTTTCCAAAGTCTTTTAGGCTAAAGACCTTTGCATTTGGCCAAAGGCTTTTCCGAAATGCTGAACCAAACCGGGCCCTAATGCTCCTAAGCAACCCTAGAAACATGAAATTAATGAAATAACCTTATCCTTAAAGTATTAAATTAATTCATGCAATAGCATAGCGAACATACCTTAAACCATTTCCATCTCTCGTCAGTATATTCCTCTGGAACTGGTTCAGGTGAGACAAAAAGCACACTATGCATTCTAATCACTGCACTCAAAACTAAGTTAAAATACCTACTTATTGTCTCTCCGGACCTCATAAATCTAAACTTGATGACACGATTTTTCACATGATGGGCAAGTATATGTAGGAACATTACCATTTGTTTTTCTATAGTTACAAGTCCATCTTCTTTTAACCCACCAATTGTATGTGTCAACTCGCATAGTAGAGTAAATGTACGTCTATCCATCCTAAGTTGTTCCACACAATTCAAGTCACTGCTATTAATAAGGCAGTTAAGGTGATCTAGTCGACCTTGGCTTCTAACAAATGTACGATCCTTCAATATATGCTTACGATAGTGCCTTTCAGCAGCAGTGGACACCACAATCATATACATCATACACAAAAGCAACATCTGTAGGTCCATCTCCTCTAATATCAGAATGCTAAAAATTTCCTCTCTATCATTGTGATCCATTTCTAATAAGGAAAAAAAAACCATAACATTAGGCAAATACAAACCGACAAGTTAGATAATAGTAAAATAAAAAATTATATCTTTTTCAAATCAACAGATTTTCGTAGAATATATCCGAATCAATATATGATTATTGCTAGAAATACACAAATGCAAAGGAAACAAACTAAAGTTAATACGAGCTATGCAACCCCAATTTTGTATTTTCTACTCTTTTGCTATACACAAACGCAAAGAAAACAAACTAAAGTTAAAATACACAAACACAGAGAAAAAAGACAACACGACAAGCAGCCCCAATTTCTCAATTTTGTATCTTCTACTCTTTTGCTATGCAACCCCAAAGATTCCTTTTGAATAATTGACATCATTCTCAAAGCCACATTATAGTAAACAAATAAGCACTGATCTTCTCATTAATTCAATTTGAAACCAAACAATCGCTGCAAAAATTTGAAATCTCTGTCTTGTTTTTCCAACCCAAAAGAAACCCCAAAGCTTTGAGACACCAATCACCAGTGAAGACAAAACATCAGTGTACCGAAACATACATTACACTACACATATGACATGGAGACATCCATCAATGCTTATTCAATTCTTATACCTAGTCATCATGCTTCTGGATTTTCTATCTGAAGGACCTTTTGTCAACTAAGAACCATCCAAGAATCAACAAAAAATTGTTGGAAGCAAGATCCGACCAAAAAATATAGTGAAACACAAGTCACTTTTGTAAGATTACATAAGCAATAGATGATAGAAAACCCATCATGGATAGTTATTCAAAGACATTTGTAATCAGAAGAAATTAAAAATCCTCCAGCCCATCACCAGTTGAATTGCCGTCCTCTACAACACTAACGTGGTCATGGATATACTGCTCTCCAATTTTTCATCATTTCCACTATGAGAAAAGGTCCCAGAAATATAAGTTCTCCAATCAACTAGCAAAAAAGCCAATGGAATGGCAATTCTAACTAATAAAATTTCACTTACAAGGATAAGTTCTCCAATCAACCAGCAAAAAAGCCAATGGAACCGCAATTCTTACTACTAAAATTTCACTTCGAAGAACAAGGGCTCTAATCAGACAGCAAAAAAGCCAATGGAATCGCAATTATTGCTCTCCAATTTTTCATTCTTTTCCACTATAAAAAAAGGTCCCAGAAATGCAAGTTCTCCAATCAACTAGCAAAAAAGCCGATGGAATCGCAATTCTAACTAATAAAATTTCACTTCCAAGGACAAGTTCTCCAATCAACCAGCAAAAAAGCCAATGGAACCGCTACTAAAATTTCACTTCCAAGAACAAGGGCTCCAATAAAAGCCAATGGAACCTACGTAAGCCTGAAACATCTTGGAAAACAATCTACAACCAACCTCGAGCCTACTTTAGAATTCATATTAGTGAGAGAGAACATGATTATTTACCTTCGCGAATCCGAAAAATATGATGCTTCAACTCTTTCACTGCTTCAACGTGAATCGGAGAGCTACTAAGAAAAACGCTTCGACTTGGCTGCAAAAGAGTCGCGTGGGTGAACGGATGAGAAGGAAAAGGAGAGTGTAGGGTTTTTTGAAAATAGTTTTTATATTACAGATAAGAGAAATCCTATCCGACCCTATCCCACCCCCCTCGGATTGTTTTACCTTGGCTATGTCCCCCTTATAGCCGACCTTATCCTATCCTAGACAGTCCCCAACCACCGCAATCCCTTTACTAGCGGGGCCACATGCCCGTTAGCAATCTATCTATTAAGTAGGGAAAGCACTAAATACTGAGTATCGAGAAAAATACCAAATCAATCATCAAATCTATTGTATAGATAACAATTCAGACCTAAACTTTTTCAATTTTGTCAATTTAGTTCTAAACCTCTACACGAAATTCCAATGTAGTCCATCAAATCAATTTTTGTTGAAAATCGCTGATATAGTGATCCAATCATGGCTAGTCATTCTACACGACACACTACAACACCAGTGATATCCAGCGAAAATTGATCAAGATAACTATATTGGGATTTCAAGCGAAGGATTAGGACTAAATTGGCGAAATTGAAAAGTTCATGATTGAACCGGCAATTCAGTACACTAAGTTTAGGATTGGTCAGACAATTTCGTCACTGACTATCATAATACATAAAACACCTAATTAAAGCGAGGCATCATCATTTTGGCCGGGTCATAATCAGCCCCTCCAATTCTCCAGCTCTACATATCAAAGATAAGTGGTCCAATGCGTGCATTATTTAATTTTATTTTTTTTTACTTAAACAAGGTACAACAGCCACATGTTTGGGGGAAGGAAAAGATTCCAAACCCTCGATTAAAATACTATAGTGGGTGGTCGAGAACAATTTCACGAGACCCATCTTTCGTCCATACCCTTGTTTGTTTGTTTGTTTGCACATTAAACTTTGCTTTATAATAATAATAATGATAATAATAATAATCAACATTAAATTTGGCAAGTTATACGTGGCATTGACTCATGTACGTAGTCTTCATTGCATGCTATGTTCATTTACGCAGCCCCCTAGCATAAAGTTGTCTAGTATTGTGTCGCTTTTCTGATCTCAAAGAGCCGGGAACCTTCCTTGGCACATTAAATTATGGATTTGATTAAGATCTTGCTATGTCTTGATAATAATTTGACTTAGTGGTCTTTTATGGGCATGCTTGTTTGCTAATTTCTCGATCCCACTTGACTTTTCTCTTCTTGGCTTATTGTTACTTTTTGCCATATCCATTGAACCGAGCAATATAGTAATATTTGGTGGGCAAGAAATCTTTAGGTACTCACCATAGATTAATGCATGATTATCCAAGCAATCAATAATCACAAACCCAATTTTACAAACTTCTATTTTTTGGGGAAAATGTTAATTTTACCAATTCAAGAGAAATAGATCATCGAGATGCGGAATCGCTGCCAATAGTTTCGGTTTGGAATTTTCTTTTAGACTTTGGGGTCACGTTGCCATGGTTTTGAGGAGTCGATACTTGGCCAAAAGAAAGAAAAATTAACTCCATTTATGATCCTACTAAATCAGAATACATATCGTTCATGGAGTTTTTTGAGTGCGATTCGCTTGGTTTGAATATGGCGGATTTCCTATTAGAGCGACAATCTCCTTCATTCAGAATAATATTGACATACCCAATGTATGGAGATGAGATGTCCGTGAAAATTAATTAGAGCCAAAAGTGGCTAAGCCATTAAACAGAGATCCTTAACAATTTGTCATAATTGCATTTTCTACATGCCATATTTGGAGGTTTATCGAAATTATTCTATTGGATTCGATACGGAATGATTTGTGTATTTTATCTCTGAATCGAAAGCATGAGCAAAAAATGATCTACATGAGAAGCAAGACGAAATGATTTCTAGACAACTTCGGGTCATTTACTTATAACATCCGTTCTTAATTCGAAATTATTGATTTTTTGAAAAAATTCCCAACATTCTGCTTTGTGAATTGATCGATTATTTTTTGAATTTTTGAATTTTTAACAGGATACGAGACGAAGTACTGACCAAAAGAAGATTGGAGATTTCTTGAGATTATGATCTCTCTGTCTCAATTCTAGTGGAACAGCTCGTCTCTCTTCCCGTGAAATAGGCAGTCTCCAATTTATTTCTACATTCGTGTCGTCGCTTGGATTGTTTGGTTTTGTCTGGGCAGCCGCCGTTTTTGCACAACAATATCAGACCATACAGAGAACATCAAAACTATAATCGCTTGACATGGTGATTAAATTTGACCGTCGAATATCCCGATATTGAGTTGTCGGAAAGGAGTTTGTATGATCAACCACCATCTCTGATGTGAAATAATTTCCAAAGAATACTGAAGATCGGAACCAAATCCTTGAATGCTGCACGAATGAAACATGCTAAGCATGCCAAAATCGAACGAAGTACGCCTCTTCAGCAGAGTGCAGTATTCTTGAAGTGCCACAGCTCTCACACCACTCTATTTAGTGAATGCACGGGTCACTCACGCAAGAGTTCCTTGCGGTGGAGCGGCTCACACATTTACCAGGAGAAAGAAGAACATTAAGTAGCGAATGCAGGTCAAGTATGGCTTTGAGGTCGCCTATGGGCTTGGACAGTCAAATATAAAAGCCCATATGCTGCACAAACAAAGTTTGCAGCGGGGAAACATCTCAAGACTTGATTTATAAGGAAATGAATGAGACGACACGAGTCCTTTTTCGATAAAAAAAGGTAGATGGCCGAGCGATCATCAGCAAGTTTAGATCCTGTCGACTTAGGGGTGATCGATGGATGTTTCGGGAGAAAGTCTCGTTCTCGATAATGATTCCAGCCAGGACAAGGCCAGAGTTCAAATGTTCAAATGATCAATCTCTCTCGTGAACACCTTAAAATCACAATGCACGAAATCTACTCAATTCTCATTCATGTATGCATCAGACATGAGCACCAAGACACAAAGTCGAGAACACAAAAGTCCAATACGTCATGGCCAAACACAAGCATAAAGCACGCACTGGTAGTTGGTAATTGATGGCCAATACAAACTAAGTTTATTTATAGCAGATAGAAAAGCTTATGCATCTGCCCATCACATCGGGCAACTCACACCATCACAAGCTTTCTACTGCAGTTCCTTCAGGAAGTCTTCATTGTCAACCAGGACCTACAAGCAAAAATTCAAAGGATCACAACGAAAGTCCCATGAAAGGGAATTAGAATACAAATACATCGCGCACTAGCTGAAAGAACTGATGCTGTCATACTATGTCTATTTGCAACATATGTGATATAGGTTTTGGGTAATGATATCCATTATTGTTCAAGACAAAAAGGTAGCCTTCTCTGGCGCAGAGTATAGAGGCGATGTTTTCAAGTGGATCCCCCTATAGCATGCTTTACACTTCCCATTCATTTTTGTGCACACCAATGATCATTTGCACTAGACAGGGCCCCCGTCTTCCAGCACAAAGTTGCAAGAAAGCAGTTATCTAGTGAACTGAAGACGTAACATGCATTGCCAGTTCCACACACATTACTCCACAATACAATGGCCATTAATTTTATCTGCATCTTAAGCAGAGATAAAATACTGCATTCCTGCTCATTCCCATGAATAAAGAGAGGTTTGAAATTCGTAAAGCAGAAACTCACAGTTTTCCAACCATCCGGATCAAGGAAAGAGACAATTTTGGTGTTGATCCCAGGAACTGGTCCTGGCTGTCTAGTTATTTTCCCACCAAGCTCTTCAGTAACCAGCTTAACTACCTCACCACTCTTGTAGACATCATCAGTGCTGATGGCAATCTAGAATTGAGAGCAAACACATTCTTTAGCGAGTGAAAGCAAGAGATCTAAATTACATTGTATGCACAGCAAGCAAAAATAAGCGGACTAACTTGTGCGTATGCATTGCCCTTGGTATACTCAGTAACCCCATAATTATAGGTGAGCTCCACCACAGTTGTCTCATACTCATCAGCATAACCCATCATGGCCAAGGTGTACTGTCAATATGATGCAGCACTATGAGAGTGGAATAATCTTAAACACCTAAGGAACCAACACGCGGGCCAATGTGGCCTTCACAAATGATACCACATGCTTATGTAGAGCAGGGGCGACCAACCTTGTACTGGGGATTATCTATTGTCCTCAACATTTTCATGCCCAATGCCTGCACAAGCATAAGGTAAATCTTTGTAGCTAATGATGCAGCAAAATCACAGCAAAACTCTTTGGAATAAACGACACCGCGCAAAGTCTTTTTCCCCCCTATTTGTATAGCCATCAGACCTATTGAACTCAATTTCTACCTCATAAGGTCAGTTCTCACATGTGAACCTCACACCGACAAAGTAACTGCAACTTAACTGGAATCCATATCCTTGGATCTTGCACTAGGAGAAGAATCTCATCAACATGCAAAACAAGAAAACAAACCTTCTCGTAAAACTTAATTGAGCGCTCCAAATCACCAACTCGAAGCATCACTTGGCAAAGTGGTTGTGGAGTTGGACCTCTTTGAATTAGCTCAAAGAGATAACCATCCGGGTCCTTCACGAAAGCAATGACAGTCGTTCCACCTTTCACTGGACCAGCCTCCCTTGTGACTGTGCCACCCTTGGCCTTGACATCTTCAACCATCTTGTACACCTGCAAAGTCAAAGAAATCCAAATCGGATGACCAATAAAGCAGGCATTATGCTTTAAAATGTCGTTGAACAGAGCAGAGACACTCACATCTTGAGTCGCAATGGCAAAATGTCCAAAGCCACTTCCAATATCATAAGAATGCACTCCATAATCTGAAACAGAAGAAAAGCAAAGTTTCACAAACCTACTCAAATGATGAATGAGCGCCAGTTTACACTATGCTTTAAAAGAAATTTCTCATAGTCTATTTTACCATTCTCCACAAACACAGCTCATATAAAAAATTTACAAGTTTCAATCGATGTTGGAATGTTTTAACATTTTTCACCTTTCGGTACACATTTTTATGGCCTTTGCCTGTTAACTTAACATTGAAATGAATGTTTTCCTGGAAACTGAACGAGGAAGGAAATTTTCCAGTAAAGGTTCAAGCCACATGAAAGAGCAAACACCATAAATGCTGGGTTCACTCAATCATAAGTGTTTAAATCTGCTAGCCAGTAAAGTGGACAATCCCCTGATTTATCAGAAAAGGATCCATATTGCACTTACTGCAATATATACCAACTAAGTCCACAATAATGCAGGAAACCATTCAATGACCAGAAAGAACAATTAGCAAGGACCTAGAGAGAATAAAAATACTCGGTCCCCCTTATTTGTTGGTAAAGAGGTCTGCCCTGCATGTTATTACATATTAAACTGCAGCAGCACAAAAGAAAAAGGTCCAACAACTCTAGTAACTGGAAAGAATAAATTGACAGTTTCTTCAGGAGATGCAATCTCTTCATACGTACATTAACACACACAAAAAAATTAAAAAAAAACAGAAATCAGCCCCAGAAGAACATACTGTATGTCAACTCCACTACAAAGTGAGATTCTTCGGGGCCGAATCCGAGGAAGGCATTGGAGTATTTCTCCTCAGGAATGTCCCTTTTCCTCAGCAACTTCATGCCAAAACATTCCGTATAGAACCTGGCACCATATAATAAAACCCACAAGAGATTATCACTTTCCAAATTCCAGAAAACCGGTCGACAGCATCTTAAAAGCCTCAAAACACAGAAGAGCGCCTTCATGCTATTCAAAACCATTCTTCAGTTGGGTTTATCCCAAAAATAGAAACCCATTTCTCCAAACAACCAAAGGATACATATTTCATACTGTTTCCGCCCTCGTTCTCTAGGGTCCTAATCATCATCGTCCGTCCTCGTTTTTTTTCGTCCTCGAAAACCACAACCACAACAACAACAACAACAAAGAAACGCGATCGGGGCATACTTGATCGTGCGCTCGAGATCGCCGACCCGGTAAACGGCGTGGAGCATGCGGCGCTTGTCCTGCTTCGGCCACTCCAGGAGCTCGGCATTCACGGGTGCAGCCTCGGCCATGTTCGAAAGCTCGCAAAAAACGCACCTCTGCTTCCACGGAAAAAAGAAGATCAAGAAGCGATCATCAGCACCCGCAAGAGTTTCGAGAGTTCACGCCAAAACCGAGACGAATCGCGAGAATCTAAACGAAACCCAGAAGAGCAAACGAAGCACAGATGCGACTCGCGAAGCAGATGGGATCGAATTACGAAATCTCAAGCGCGAGAGAGAGAGCGAGCATACCTGAGACCGAAGAGAGTGTCGGAGAAGGAGTGTTGAGTGAGACCTAGAATGATCGCTGGGAGCGTTAACATATATAGAGAAAATATATCATTCGCAGTCGAGAGTGACTAAGGTGGCAGGCTGTCACCCGGTTTCGCGGTGAATGACGCGCGCGCAGAGAGATAGAGACCGCAAGACGACGAACGGTCCTCGCGCTAGAATTGTTAGGCGATCGGCCAATGAGGTGCGACTGTCGTTTGGCGAAACCGACAGTCGCGGCCTCTAGACGCGAGGGATTAAGGAAAGTGAGATTTTGACTTTCGGGTGGACCCGTCTGAAAGTCAAAGCACCGAAATGGCTCGTGCTCCGGCAATCCGGGGCATCATGTGTGCGACTCAAGTGGAAGACTAATTTTAATTAGGGTTAATACCACTAAAAAAAAACTCTAAATTATGCTCACCGTGTATCCCAAATTCTGAACTTATATCAGTGTGAAAAATTATGATTTTTTTCGTGATACAAAAAAAAAATTTAGGATATCTGTGTCGCGGTGAGCAAGTTTATGATTTTTGCTGACAATGGCTTTTATGTCGCAGTGGGCATAGTTTGAAATTTTTTGTGGTATTTTTTTTTAATTAATTTTTTTTTACGAAATGAGAAATTGAAAATCATTTGATAATATTATTTTCTGTCTCTGTACTCATTTGAGGACAAGGTTCATTCGGGCGAGGAAAAATAAGGACACCGGATTTATTTTCCGGAAAATTGAAGGAACATAGGAATAAGCTAATAGTGGAATTTTATAGGTTAGTGAATTTTAAGCAGAGGTTTTGGACAGACAGCACAGTCTAGAAATTCGAATTTTGTGAGTTTTTTTTTTCCCCTGGCAAAAAAAGGAGAAATGGTCCACTTTGATGATGGTGGGATCGAAGGTAAGGAAAAGGAGTGGATAGAAAGGTGGACACGTTGTTGTGAGTACTAGGGAAATTGATTTCACAACGGGTCAAGGAGGCACCTACTTATAATTGTGTCGACTTGGCTTTGATGTATCGCGATTTCCATCACCAAATGTATAAGTCACGACACTTCACGGGTCGGTTTATAATTGTGTCGACTAGGCTTTGACGTGTTGCGATTTCCATCATGGAATGTGTAAGCCATGACGCTTCACTGCTCGACTGCAACATGACGTTTCACAAATGCATCAACCCGATAATGGATCATAATAGGACGAAGCGTAGGGATTGGCACGGAACAGGGATGGAGACGGGGGGATGTCGTTCGTCCCCGCTCCATGGTACAGATGTTTTCCATGCCCCCATGCGGGGCAGCTCGCTCGAGAAATGGCGCCCCTGTCGGTCCCGTCCCACCATGGGTAAAATTTCAGCATCTTTTTTTTATAAATTTTTTTAAATATATATCCGTGCTAGATATTGAAGTAATGCATCGTAAAATGAATCACAAATTACATTATAGTAACAGTGACCCAAAATAAAAAAAGAGAGATATCTTTAAAGATCATAATTGTTTATCAAATAAGTATGTAAATCTATTACATTTATCAAGTCAATTATAATTGCTCGAAAGAGTAATAAGAAAGGCAATTATTTGCATGTTCAACACGCAAACCTCTTTACAATCTCAATATCTAAAAATCAGCTCCTTGTATGGATAGAGAAAATCTTAGTTAATTAGGAATATTTAATTGCCCAATTTAATTAAGTCATCCGCAAGATTTACTACATGGATCATGCAAGAACGTAAGTAGTACAGCAACCTATATGGGAAAAACATTTTTTTTTATTTTATATTCGCAAGGAATATTTGAATCTCAAAAGATTGAAAAGATTGCAACAGGATAAGACCAAATAGTGTGATATAATTCGTGACGGGAAAATCTAACCAAATTCGAATTGAATATCCGGGACGACTTTTAAAGTTAGAAATTAGAATGCTAGCACATATTGGCAGTACATGTTAACATCTTTTGAGGTGGTTTGATACTGAAATGGTAACTACCAAGATTTATTTAGTTTGATATGGTTTTTAGAAAATTGAGGAAAGGGAAAGATGGATGACAATCTGCTAAAGATTTAGCTTCTGTTGGAAACTCTAAACCTTTCTCGCTCCAGAAGACACAAACTCGTTGATATGGAGTCAGACAGTTTGGCTTTAGCTCAGATGGCGAAGAGCGCAGATCAAAGCTCATGGGAAGTCAGAGTTAGACCTGTCAAAATGGGTCATAAACCCATTTCTTAACCCATATATTAATAAATGGATAATAAATGGGTTAGTTATATTTAGTAAATGGGTCATAAATGGGTAGAAGTATAATATTCGTAATAAATGGATCGTAAATGGGTCATAAATGAGTTTACAACTAATTTAAACTCAACTCATCTCTCTCGCCCTTACTCAACCTTGCGCTCACTCACTTCGCACTCTCATCTCAGTTTGGGTATGAATTTTCCTAGATTTAATTAAATATGAAAGTGTTTTAGCAATATGGGTTTGATCGGGTATGGGTCGGGTTGGGTATGGGTCAAGAAAATTGCATTACGCATAAATTGATCATAAATGGGTTAATGGGTCAATTTGGGTCGGACTATTCATGACCCGACCCAAACCCGACCCGACCCGACCCACCCATTTGACAGGTCTAGTCAGAGTGCTGATCGTGAAGGCCCGTGAGCTTCTGGGCCAATTTTCTAATTTAACTCTGGCCCACTACGATGAAAGGCAAATACTATTCAGATTGGGTTGCTAAGGCCCAACGGCTTAACGGCCCAACGGCTTAACGGCCTTCCATCGAATTGGGTTTCCAACCCACCACAAGCTCTTTTGCATTTGCTTAGTCATGAATCCCAATATGTGGGCTCTGATGTTTAACTCTTTTGATCGAATAAAATTCGCTTTCGACCAAAACAAAAAAAAAAAACTAGGATTCTATTATGGATAAGGAAATGAAATTAGAATGCTATCTCCATATGAATTGGAAAGGAAAAAGCTAGGAAGACGTTCCCGTCACTTTTCAGAAAATGACTGGGACACGCTGACCCCACATCTCAATTGAGGGATTTTGGCAACGGGAATTTAGCACTTTCAAAATGTAATCGCCAATAATGACCTTTATACTGTAAAATCAGATAAACTAGACCATTAAAGAAAATATAATCGTAATCTAAACTACATTTAGCACATCACTAAATACTTATAGGAAACGAAAGCGCGCCTAGGATTTGTCGGATTAGAATTCCCAAGGTTGGTGTCTCCTCTTGTAGAGCGGGAGGCGAACCCGCGCTTGTAATACTAGTGTCCCCAACCCCCACAATCCCTTTACTAGCAGGGCCACATGCCTAAGCAATAAATACTAAATATCGAGAAAAATACCAAATCAGTCATCAAATCTATTGTATGGATAACAATTCAGACCTAAACTTTTTCAATTTTGCCAATTTAGTCCTAAACCTCTACGCGAAATTTTTCAATATAGTCCATTAAACCAATTTTTGTTGGAAATCGCTGATGTAGTGATCCAATCATAGCTAGTCAACCTACGCGACACACTGCAACATTAGCAATGTCCAACGAAAATTGATGGAATGACTATATTTGGATTTCGTATGAAGGTTTAGGACTAAATTGGTGAAATTGAAAAGTTCATAACTGAACCGGCAATTCGTACACTAAGTTTAGGATTGGTCGGACAATTTCCTCGCTGACTATCATAATACATAAAACACCTAATTAAAGCGAGGCATCATCATTTTGGCCGGGTCATAATCAACCCCTCCAATTCTCCAGCTATATATATCAAAGATAAGTGGTCCAATGCGTGCATTATTCAAAATTTTTTTTTGACTTAAACAAGGTACAACAGCCACATGTTTGGGGGAAGGAAAAGATTCCAAACCCTCAATTAAAATACTATAGTGGGTGGTCGAGAACAATTTCACGAGACCCATATTTTGTCCATACCCTTGTTTGTTTGTTTGTTTGCACATTAAACTTTGCTTTATAATAATAATAATGATAATAATAATAATCAACATTAAATTTGGCAAGTTATACATGGCATTGACTCATGTACGTAGTCTTCATTGCATGCTATGTTCATTTACGCAGCCCCCTAGCATAAAGTTGTCTAGTATTGTGTCGCTTTTCTGATCTCAAAGAGCCGGGAACCTTCCTTGGCACATTAAATTATGGATTTGATTAAGATCTTGCTATATCTTTACAATAATTGACTTAGTGGTCTTTTGTGGGCATGCTTGTTTGCTAATTTCTCGATCCCACTTGACTTTCTCTTCTTGGCTTATTGTTACTTTTCGCCGCATCCATTGAACCAAGCAATATAGTAATATTTGGTGAGCAAGAAATCTTTAGGCACTCACCATGGATTAATGCATGATTATCCAAGCAATCAATCATCACAAACCCAATTTTACAAACTTCTATTTATTGGGGAAAATGTTAATTTTACCAATTCAAGTGAAATAGATCATCGAGATGCGGAATTGCCGTCAATAGTTTCGATTTGGAATTTTCTTTTCGACTTTGGGCTCATGTCGCCATGGTTTTGAGGAGCAGATACTTGGCAAAAAGAAAGAAAAGATAACTCCATTTATGATCCTACTAAATCAGAATACATATCCTTCATGGAGTTATTTGAGTATGATTCGCTTGGTTTGAATATGGCGGATTTCCTATTAGAATGATAATATCATTCATTCAGAATAATATCGACATACCCAACGTTTGGAGACTAGACGTCCGTGAAAATTAATTAGAGCCGAAAGTGGCTATGCCTAGGGGTGAGCATCGGTCCAGGGTTGACCCTGGACCGACCCTGGACCGGCCCAACCCTGCCGATCCTGGTCCGGTTCTCAGGGGGACTGGGTCGGTCCTTGGTCCTGGGATCCCTAGACCAGCACTGTGCAGGTTGGTCCTCGGTCCAGATAGTTTAGGGTCGGTCCAACCCGGACCAACCCGGACTATATATATTATATATAATATATCTAAAATATATTTTATATATTATATATTTAATATATTATTTATAATTTTTTTATGTAGAGACCCCAATTGAAATTGTGAAATGCTGTGAAAAACTGACCAAAAAAGAAAAGGTGGGAAACAGCTCTCGGCCTCTCACGTGTCCAAAACGGTGCTACACTGTTACTCACGGCGTCATCCTCGACAACTTCTCTCTTTAGTCTGTCCTGTACAGTCTCAGAGTCTCTCATTAGTCTTTTTTCACGCCTCTCACGCGTCCAAAACCCTCGGTCCTCCTCTAGTAGTGGTACTGACAACATCTTATGATCTTCTCTTTTAGTCTTCCTTGTAAAGTCTCTTTAGTCTTCAGAGTTCAGACTCTCCATTTTGCCAAAATCGAAGAAAAAAACTTCACACTCACCCCGTTCGGTGCTCGCGCCGCTCGACGCTCGCCGCTCGCCGCTCGAGCAGGTGAGTCTTGACTCAAAGGGTGAGTCTGGAATTTATGGGTTGAAGCGCTCGCCGCTCGTCGCTCGAGCGAGTGAGTCTTAACTCAAAGGGTGAGTCTGGAGTTTATGGGTTGAAGCGCTCGCCGCTCGCCGCTTGTCACTCAAGCGGGTGAGTCTTGACTCAAAGGGTGAGTATGGAGTTTATGGGTTGACGCTAGTCATTTTTGAGTTGATTGTTGGGGTCATTGATTGTTGTTAAATATGTAATGGTATTTATAGTTTGGTTGCACAACGCCGCATTGTTGATGATATGTAATTTAAAATAGTAGGTTTTCCTTTTCAAGGAGTACAAAAAATAAAACAAAAAAATTACCGGTTGGTCCCGAGTTGACCCTGGAACCGGACCGAACCCATTTGATCGGTCCGATCCTTAGTCCCAGGCTCAATAGGGTCGGTCCTCGGTCCCAAAAATTGAGGACCAACACTGTGCGGGTTGATCCTAGAGTTAGGGGGTGGATCGGCCCAACCCGAACCATGCTCACCCCTAGCTATGCCATTAAGATAGAGATTCTTAACAGTTCGTCGTAATTGCATTATCTACATGCCATATTTGGAGGTTTATCGAAATTATTCTATTGGATTCGATACGGAATGATTTGTGTATTTTATCTCTGAATCGAAAGCGTGAGTAAAAAATGATCTACATGAGAAGCAAGACGAAATGATTTCTAGACAGCTTCGGGTCATTTACTTATAACATCCCTTCTTAATTCGAAATTATTGATTTTTCGAAAAATACCCAACTTTCTACATTGTGAATTGATCGATTATTTTTTGATGAATTATTGACTTTTGCAAATTTCGTGTGCCACTCGCACTTCGGGCCTCGGGTTTTGACGGATAAAAGTACAAATTTCAATGGGATTCGTCCTTAATTGGAAATTAGGACCACAAAGGTATCCACTAGCATATACTATGGTCGGATTCCCTAGTTAATGGCCACGAATCCTCCGTGGTGCGAGAGATTGTGGTTCGCATCCAAATCGAATCATAGCCGCCGAAATTACTTGTTCGATTCGACGGATTACAATTAAACTACTTTAAAAAAAAAGAGCAGAAAATGGAATTCTCCTTCGAATGATCACCACGACAATACACTAAAAAGACAAAAAGAAAAGGTGGGGAAAAAAACAAATTATAGTTTTTCGACCAAAAAAAAGGAAAATATAGTTTGCACCTAAGAATAAATAGACAAATTCGAGATAAAAACTGGTGGTCGACATTGTGCCGAACTGCCGCGTGTATGGCTGATAGTCACTCTATCACTTTAAAAAAACATAGGACTTTTCTATTTTCTGGGAGGCCATAGCCACTCGATCCGCTTAGGAGATTAACCGATCAATTTGATAATTAAAGCTAACCCAAATTGACAAAATCATCGTAACATTGCAAAAAATAGAATTGATACCAATGAAAATCACAAATCACTAATCAATTACACATTTATTCCACTAACTTTCGTCTCACAAAAAAGTACAAATTGGTATCCCACGTATTTAACCGAAGCTAATATTCGTCTCTCGAAAAAATCCCAAACCGGTGCCTACGACCCAAATCCACCGTTCCTTAGCATTTCGTCTATAATATTCCATTAAAATGCATACGTGTCGACGCACGTGGCAGACGACTGCAAGATGGATCCGACGTGGAGAATGATGGATCCAGGTAGAGAATCAACGTGTATTGACGCGTACAGATTTTAACAGGATACGAGACGAAAACGCTGACCAAAAGAAGGATCGGAGATTTCTCGGGATTTTCAAATTTAATTTTAGATAAATGCATCGTAAGCGTACCGATTTGAGATTTTAATTTCATGATAAATATGTCACGGAGCATTTGGGGTTTTTCAAAGGCATTATTATCCCTTCAAAAAAATGTTATGACCAGACGCCGCCCTGAATTTCAAAGCACCCCAATAATAAAAAAATAAAATGAATGAATAAATAAATAAAGTCCATGGCTGCGAAATTGTGTGGAAATATCGGCCAAACGTTGACCACAGCACCCCGAGATTGAAAGAAAAACCTTTCCGGGTTCGGATACTCCGGAGTCCGCACGTCTCCGAGTCCGGGGGCCCGGCCCGCCACGTGACGCAAGCGGTGACTCGCCCCCGCGGCCCCGGCCAATCGCAGCCCGCCACGTCGCCAGCATGCAAGGGGGCGCCGCACGTTCCCTCCATCGCGTCCAGGTTCATCGTTGTCCCCGAAGTCGCCCTCCTTATTTAATCTCCTCCTTCCTAATCTCCCTCTCTCCACAACCCACACACAAAATCTTAAGAGCAAGAGCAACAAAGGCTTCTTCGAGACACACGCCTGAGCCACAGCGACGAGATTTTGATTTGAGATTTCAGAGGAGAAGGAGGAGAAGAAGAAGAGGGACGGGGGAAGGATTTGGGTGGGTGGTTTTTCCAATGGCGCTGTCCGTGAGCACGTCTTCCACTTCCGCCATTTCCGGGTCGAGCTTCTCCCGCGCGGGCGGCAATCATAACGAGCTCCGAGGTATCGATTTTCGGTAATTTGGCAAGAAATTCCCGGGATTTCGGGTTGCTTGTGGGGAGAGAAATCGTGGGGTTTGTTTTTTTTTCTCTTTTGTTTTGATTGTCTGTTTGCGGATGAAGCTGTGCTGTTTTTAATGGTATTTTGGCGAGAAATTCGGAATTTCGGGTCGCTTGTGAAGAGAGAAATCGTGGGATTGTTTTTTTTGTTTTTCTGATCGTCTGTTTTCGGATTGGTGTGGGAGGCGGGTGATTTCTGGAGTAATAGATTGTGGGTCGAGTTTCGTTCTGGTGATTGTGGGGTATCGGTTGTGACTGGGGGGGTTTTTGCGAATCGTGTAGGTGTCAATTCGTCAACGCATTGCGTTTTTTCTTTCTAATTATGCATGAATTCGTTGCTTGCGGCTTTTGTTCGTGGGTATGATGTTCTCGTGGTTTAGGATCGATTTGGATGAAATTGGGCCTCAAATTTGCAAAGGGTTTCCGTTTATCACTTGGGGTTTTCTGCAATTGAACCACCCTTTTGTAGTTCATGAGGATTTTAGTGAATCATTCTTTGCTTGCTGCTTTTGGGTTGCAACGTCGTTGCTTGTGCAGATATATTTCGTGTGGGTTTGATAAATTGTGCATAGATTGGTTGCTTTTGGGTTGCGATTTTCGTTCCTAATGCGGATGAACTGGGATTGCAGCAGCTCCGCGGATTGGTTCGTTCCGCCTGTTGGATAGAGTGCAAGCTGCATCCGTTGCTTTGAATGTTTCCCAGAGGCGATCCTTGGTGAAGCCCGTCAATGCGGAGCCGAAACGAAACGACTCGATTGTCCGTTCGGCAGCAACAATCGTCGCTCCTGGTAAATTGCTTGACTGATTTTGATTCAAATTATTGTTAGAGATTGAGTGAATGATCTGGAATTGAAGATTCTTGCCTTCTTGGATGCATTAATGACATTTTTCTTGTGACAATGTGTTTGAATCCTGCAGAAGTGGAAGAGAAGGTAGACGTGAAAGTGGAGGATTACGATCAGTTGGCAAAGGACCTTGATGGTGCATCTCCCCTTCATATCATGGACAAGGCCCTTGAGAAATTTGGGGATGATATAGCAATCGCTTTCAGGTATAACCGTGAACAAAGAGGTCAATTGTTCTGAGAATCTGGTTGAGATTATTCCTTTGAAAAGGAGATTTATTGACATGGTGATGTGGTTGAATTGAAGATGATTCGTGTTTCTGAGCTCGTCGAAATAAACATGATCAAGAAGATTCATAACAGTATGACAGAATTACATGCTATTGCTACTTAATATGTTCTCGTGTCATGTGGTCAAATTGTGTAGCTGAACTTAGTGAAGAAACTTTGACCATCTGTTGACTGTTGTTGGTTACTGAAGAATGTTTTTACATTCTAGCTTGCTCTAGTTTTATCTTTCCCGTGGAAGGTCCTGAGACATAATTAACGCTTTTGATTTATACTTTTGCAGTGGTGCTGAAGATGTCGCCTTGATTGAATATGCAAAATTGACGGGAAGACCTTTTAGGGTATTCAGCCTTGACACGGGGAGGCTGAACCCCGAGACATATCAGTTTTTTGATGCCGTCGAGAAGCATTACGACATTCACATTGAGTACATGTTTCCCGATGCTGTTGAAGTTCAGGCACTGGTCCGCAATAAGGGGCTTTTCTCATTCTACGAGGACGGACATCAGGAGTGCTGCCGTGTGAGGAAGGTGAGACCCCTCAGAAGGGCCCTCAAGGGACTCCGAGCCTGGATCACTGGGCAGAGGAAGGATCAGTCTCCAGGTACAAGGTCCGAGGTTCCGGTGGTTCAAGTGGACCCTGTTTTCGAGGGCATGTATGGTGGGGTTGGTAGCCTTGTGAAGTGGAACCCATTGGCTAATGTTGAGGGCCAGGTTGTGTGGAGCTTTCTTAGGGCCATGAATGTGCCTATAAATTCATTGCATACCAAGGGATATGTCTCAATCGGGTGCGAACCGTGCACAAGGCCAGTACTTCCAGGTCAGCACGAGAGGGAAGGAAGGTGGTGGTGGGAGGACGCCAAGGCGAAGGAGTGCGGGCTCCACAAAGGTAACCTGAAACAGGAAGCTGGCGTCAATGGCAACGGATCGGCCCACGCAAATGGAAGTGCCGATCTTTTTGACACTAAGGATTTGGTCACCTTGAGCAGGCCTGGAATAGAGAACCTGCTGAAGCTAGAGAACCGAAAAGAGTCGTGGCTTGTTGTCTGCTATGCCCCATGGTGCCCCTTCTGCCAGGTAGATAATTCTGGCGAAAATCGTCTTTTACGACTGATTAGTAATTGCTTTTCGACATGGGTCTTAACTTAATTCTCCTATTTGATGATAGGCAATGGAAGCTTCATACATTGAACTGGCCGAGAAGCTGGCGGGAAGTGGGGTGAAGGTGGGGAAGTTCAATGCGGATGGCGACCAGAAGGAGTTTGCAAAGCAACACTTGCAGCTGGGGAGCTTCCCCACAATACTTTTCTTCCCCAAGCACTCCTCCAAGCCCATCAAGTACCCATCGGAGAAGAGGGACGTCGATTCCTTGATGACCTTTGTGAACGCCCTGCGGTGACGGGACTCGAGAAGCCTCAGGACTTTTCTTTTCAGTAGTTAAGCATGGGGAATTCATTGCGAAGGACGGAAGTCGAATTACTCCAATTCGTTTTGGCGTAATAGCTTGGCTAGCAAGCTAGAGTTTTGTGGGCGGGGCAGTTCAAGACTCGACCTCGGACTTTCATGTCGCTGTATATTTTCTGCGTCAATGTTGGCATAGTCATTGTTTTATTGCGTCTTGGTCTCGGGGCTTATGCCCTTTTAGGGGTGTCTGTTGGAAATGGTGCTGTAGTATTTGCGGAGAACCATCCAAACTTTGGGTGTGATCTCCTGTTGCGAAATTGAGGTTCCTTTGTTCGGTGCAAAAGCTGTTGCAGAACCGTCAGTTCCTCTTGAAAACCTGAGCAGCACCTTCATCACGATATGTACTGCTTCAGTGCTGGGGTTTGCAGCTTTTGAATCATGTTGATTTTCTTTCTAAGGTAAGCAACTGCGTTATGTGTTCAAATCAGAAGCTAGCAAAGGGAGTGGCTGTTCCAACAAAAGCCAGAGTGGAAATGGAGTATCTGATTGAAAACAAAAGAAGATTCATGCAATTGCGCAAGTTTGTGTAGCTCAAGCTTTTTTGACACGCCTAATAATAACTCATAGTTTCTTCTTCTCTTTTCCAGCTTGACCGTAACCGCATCGCCACGTGCAAGTAAAACACCTATTTGCTACTCTTTCTAGCTTCAAGAAAGTGCATTCATTTATTGAGCAAAGCGGAATATTCCATACTTGGATAAGCTCCTTTAGTTTCCGGCTACCAAAATGGACTATTTCCAACAAGTACAGCTTAAGTAGACTTGTCAAACAGGTGGATTTTGTCAGGTTTGGCTAGGTAAAAAATTAGACTGATTTAAATTGATCGGTTTAATCCATATTGACCTATTTTTATGTGATATAATTTTAGTAACCCATAGTTGATCAGAACCGAATCCATACCCGAGCTCTAAATTCTTAGCAATTTTATCTTTCCAACTTTTTTGTTATTTTTTCTGCTGTTTATTCATCTTCAAGCAAAGGGAATAGAGAATGACAATGGTTTTAGGCGGGGCTTAACAAAATGGAGGCCATCCGTTCAAATTTGGGAAATTTGTCCCAAAAGTTCTAAAATTATTGCACTTTTACTAATTAAGTCATAAACATTTTAATTATACTAATTAAGTCAGAAACCTTTTAGTATAAAAATAGAAAAAGGAAAAAAAACAAAAAATATTAAAATATTATTAAAAAATATTCACATCAGTGGCGACCATATCATGTAAGACTATCTGCGTTCACGTCAGCAATTTCGATCCAAAATTGACTGGATGGACTTAATTGGCAAAATATAAAAATGTTTAGAACTTAATTGGTACAATTAAAAGATGTAGGGTTGAATTGGCAAAAGTGTAATATGTTTAGGAATTTTTGGACAATTTTCCCATTAAAATTCCACCAAATTATTGCACGTAACTGCTTTGGTGTAAGGTTAGTTCTTATATAATCAATCTATAAGGGCTTACAAGATGTTCCACAAGCTTTTAGCTTGATGGCACAAGCTAATAAACAAATGAGTGAATTGGGCAAAGAGAATGGGCTATTTTTTTTTTTGTCAAACAAAATTTTATTGAATCTAAAAGTACTCCAAACACCAAAACCCATATCAGGGACATCAAAACATAATAAATCCCAAAGAGGTTAGGAGGTTGGGCTACCTAATTCGAGGGTCGATTTTTTAGTCCATGGGCCTTATAAATCCAATCTGCCACACTATTCGACTCTCTTGTACAATGGGCCAAAGAAATGCTCTTGAATAGGCCCATGACCCTCCGAGCTTCCACGATAAGAGCATGTGCTTCCCAATCACTTTGATATGAGCTATTAGCCAAGTGAACTAAAGACAGGTAGTCAGATTCAAGTACAATATCTCCTTTCTTCTTTGCTTCGAGGAGAGAGAGAGAGAGCAGCGAGCAAGACTAGGGTTTCAGCTTGAATCGCGGGCGACGCCAGTACCATTCTCGCTACTCCGTCCACCAGAGCTCCTGCCGCATTTCGAACAACAACGGCTACTATGGAATGGACTAGTTCGAGGGGAGCAAAAGGCGTAGTAGTCCTGCCAAGTATTTGGACTCGATCTCATTTACAACCGACAATCCTAGAATCTGAGGTAATGTTATACATTCCTTAATTCGATCTTTGCTTTTTTAGAAGAAAATTGTTTAATTAGAAATGTCGGCAAATGACATGGTACTAGCTTTACGGACAAGAGTCGTCCCACGTATGAAACATGAGAGGCTTCTCGCAAGGACGTCTCGAATCGTGGACACCGGCCCACTCGCTCCCTGAAGCCACATCCTAGTCGTACGACAGAAAAAAAGTCAATGATTTTTTTTTCTAAGAGAATAACACAAATGGTCTTTAAACTTTAACTCGACATGCAATGTGGTCTTTGAATCTTTAATTTGTTCAATGTGATCCCTGAACTTTAACTTAATGTTCAATGTGATCCCTAAACTTTTAATTTGTTCAATGTGGTTTGTCCTTTTGGTGTATGTTTAATGTAATCTCTAAGCTATTTGAAAATGTTCAATGTTGTCCTTCTATTAATTATACATCAGAGAGAACATTAAATATTCTCATATAGTTTAGGGACTATATTGAATATGTACCAAAAGTTCAAGGATAACATTGCACAAATTAAACGTTTAGGGACTATATTGCATATTAGACCAAAATTTAGGGACTATTTGTGTCATTTTCTCATTTTTTTTTAAAAATTCGGAACAGAATTGAGATTGAACCTAAAACCCATGTCTTTTTAGAAAATTCGGCCCTGCATTAATTTCAAAGCTTTTCATTCAACGCGAACATGTCAAAATTCAATTGGGAATGGATCCAAGTTAAATCATGTGGACCTGTTTTTAGTTGGTTTTTATTTCTCACGACTCATTTCAACCTATTCAAAAAAATCGAAGTCGCCCGTTTCAAACCCGATCCATCAGAACAATTTCAAGTACAACAAAACAAGAATATGCTCGGTCCCAAGCCAACATTCACCAAATCAGTAGACAAAGGAGTTAGATAACGCTCTCAAGAAACGGCCTTAATGTTAAATAAGGATCCGAAACGCGAGTAAACTACACTAAGTACAGATTTTGTCAATCTTGGGGTCGATGATCGGACGACCTAACGTTTTGATGACCCAAGAATTTCTATTCTGTTCCCTTGATTCCGATGGTAGATCAGTAGTTCAGCTGCACTTAACATAACCTTATTAAGTGTGACAATGACATTTCAAAAAGATGCGATTATTTAACATAACCTTATGACAAATGCAGCTTGATTTTCTAAACTGCCAAAGATAATGGCACCTGCTCTGCTCTTGTCCTGTTTGGTTCTGCAGACTGCAGAGGATCTTTGCTCTGTGCCCTTTTGAGCCTCTGTTTTGTTTTGGCTGCTAGCAATCTCCATATCTACTCCAAAAAGCCTTTCCTTTTTCCAATCGCCACCCATATTTGAAATTTGAAAATTCTCCAGACTTTTATTTATTCTTCTTTTTAAATTTAAGAAATGGAATGAAATAATGGCCGAACGTACAAGATGGATTCCAGCTGAACCCCATCAGCGAAAAGAAGCCAAAAGCTTGGAATCTGCGTAACAATTATAAGGAAAGTCACTTTTGGCGCTCCTTCTAGGAGTTTTTTATGATGGAAGTTCAACATTTTGAATTCTAATCACTGTGTTTGAGCTATCTTACTAGTTAAATTATCGAGAGATTTGATTTGAAAAAACTAGAGATTTCACATTTGAATCACATTTTGTATAACTTTACTTTGATTAGTATACCATATCAGACCTTTCTGATAAGGTCCGGAGAAGGTCATAAGAGCGGTTGTCCCTCCTCACCTTTTTGCACTTATAAAAAAAAAGACAACCTTTGATTCATAATCCCTTTTATATCTTAGAGTTAGGTTTTTTTTTATGAATGTTATTTTCCGTGCACTTTACTCTCCACATAAATAACTCAAACCTAAAGGCAAGACATAAACAATCTAATTTATGGTGCAAAAAATTGATGTAAATACCATCGACATCTAACCGCGAAACGGGCTTTTCATATTTTTTTGATTTATGGGAAATTATTTTTTTTGTCATCTTACTAGTAAATGACTTCATTTTTCTGTTCTGTGAATAGTCATTGAGTTCAATTTGCAAGTATCCAAAAAATTATGAGAGAAATTAAAAATGTGAAGCAAGAAAACAAAAGAAGAGGGACGACGTCTCTTTCGAAATGCCAGGCTGTAATTCCAAAGCACCTCTGCACAAAGTACGGAAGAAACATGCTCCCCCAAAATGGAATTTAATGTTAGATTTTTTTTTTATCTAATGTCAGGTTTCGTGAATTTTCTGGCTCAATAATTCAATGCATGCCTGTTTTTTTGTCTGATATTTTTTGCTGTCTTTTTTTTTTTGGAGTGATGACAAAATTCATCACATTAGGTAAATTCCCAAGTCTTTAAACTACAACCATTATTGATCAAATAAGACATGGTAAAGATTCATGTTGTGGCCTAACAATCATGCTAATTTGCAAATTCAAGTAAATGTTGAAAATAAGGAGCTAGGGGACAAATCTCTCAAACCTTCCTTAAATCTACCACGAATTTATTCAAACATGTGACAAACAAGTTCATATTATGATCGAGCTGAAAGAAACTCTGATCGGTATATAAAATCGATGTACAAAATTTATGTCATAAATTCAATCGGGCATGTATTTAGCAGTCAACAAAAGTTTAAAGAAAAAGCGTTACGTGTTTTATTTCGCCGTCTCTGCTTAGTAAAAAACAAGAGTTCAATAGATTAATTTTTCATACCAATCTTAGTATCTCTCCTATCGTTCATTAGGATTCGATCAAATGAGAAAGTTCAGGAAACACTCGAGTCATTTTGATGTATTTATAGATTCGGGATTTTGCTAGAAATTCTCTGGTGACACTTGTTAAATAATGAATTAAGATAACTTTATATTTCTCTATGCACTTATGTGTTATATTATATATAATCAAAACATAGAAATAGTCCATGCATAGTATTTTGATAAATACACTTAAGGTGATTGTTATTTTGTTTCGCGAAAAATGCATGATTTGAAAAATATTTTTTTTTGCTTGAATCGCTTGAACTATTTAGGTAATTAAAAATGTTTTCATTATTGACAACAATTATGTGAAAACATTTTCATAACCGATACAAATATTCTGTGTTCATTTACATTTGCAAGCAATACGAGCAACCTATTTTAATGAAATATTTTTCCAAATCATTCGTTCTTTCGTGACATGAAAGCACCCTAATTATTTAAAAGAAACCCGAAAAAAAACAAAGCCTGGTGCCCACTTTGATACACCACATTTTCTTGCTGACTTTTTGCACCAACCATTCTTGAAAGCACATTAGAGAAAAGCTCAACAGGAGTTCCAAAATTCCTTGTCGGTCCAACCCACACGGCTAGAATTGTGTAGCAGGAGCAGGAGGAGGAGTAGGATGCGCCATGATTTCACCTTTCATCTCCACCGTAAAAAGAACGAAATGGCAATTTCTCAGCACCAAAAGCTCATCCCGCTCTAAAGACCCCATTTTTCATCTCTCTCTCCTCTCTCTTCTTTGCTGTCGTCTTTCTCACTGAAACACTCAGAGCAGAGAAGACTCTCTGCTGTGCTGTGCCGTGCCTTTAAACTTTACCATTCGGAGGATAATGCAAGGATCTGCAGCTGATACTGAGCTTGAAGATGGAGCAGTGAAGCTCACCCCTCTCCTCTTCAATGGCAATCTCTGAGCTCGCTCCCCTTCTCTTCTTCACTCTCGTCTTCCTCTCCATTGCCGAACCAGGTACAGCGAGAAGTAACCAAGAAAGAAAGAAGCCCGCTTGAGGTTATTGCTCCATGAGCCAAAAAGTTTCTACAATTCACCACGTTCTTACCTCCCAATTCTTGCAGGGGAGCCGTCAGTATTCGCAGATATCAAGCAAGGCCAGGACGCGGATAAGGAACCGTACGTGGGCGTGAACATAGGCACGGACGTCTCGCATCTCCTCTCTCCAACGAACCTCGTCTCGTTCCTTCAGGTCCAGAAGATCACCCACGTGCGTGTCTACGATGCAGACCCGGACCTCCTCAAGGCGCTGGCCAAGACCAAGATTCGGGTCATCCTTGGTGTGCCCAACAATCAGCTGCTCGCAATTGGGTCGTCGAATGCCACTGCTGCTTCGTGGGTCGGCCGAAACGTCGTTGCTTACTACCCCGAAACGTCGATCATTGGCATTGCGGTCGGTGATGAGGTCTTGACCACAGTGCCCTCTTCAGCTCCTCTGCTTGTGCCGGCAATTGAGTCTCTCTACAGTGCTTTGGTAGCTGCGAATCTCCATACCCAGATCAAGGTTTCAACGCCACACGCGGCGTCGGTCATTCTTGATTCATTCCCGCCGAGCCAGGCCTTTTTTAACCAGAGCATGGTCTCTGTAATGCTTCCCCTGTTGCAGTTCTTGTCGAGAACTGGGTCACCTCTGATGATGAATTTGTACCCTTACTACGTGTTTATGCAGAACAAGGGTGTGGTTCCTCTTGATAATGCGCTCTTCAAGCCCTTGACACCATCCAAAGAGATGGTGGATCCGAACACTCTGCTTCACTACACTAATGTGCTCGATGCCATGATCGATGCCGCATACGTTTCAATGAAGAACTTGAATGTCACTGATGTCGTGGTGCTCGTATCCGAAACCGGGTGGCCTTCGAAGGGGGACTCGAAGGAGCCTTATGCCACTGTCGACAACGCGGATACGTATAATTCCAATTTGATTAAGCATGTTCTCGATAAGAGTGGAACTCCTTTGCACCCAGAACTTACTTCTAGTGTGTATATATACGAATTGTTCGATGAGGACTTGAGGTCTCCACCGATATCGGAGGCGAACTGGGGTCTGTTTTATGGGAATTCCACGGCAGTGTACTTGCTTCACGTGTCTGGAAGTGGGGGATTTTTGGCAAATGATACTACTAATCAGACATACTGCATTGCCACGGACAATGTCGATTCGAAAACTCTACAAGCTGCGTTAGATTGGGCATGTGGTCCGGGGCAGGCTAATTGCTCAGAAATACAGCCCGGTGAGGATTGTTATCAGCCCAACAATGTGAAGAATCACGCCTCTTACGCATTTGATAGTTACTATCAGAAGGAAGGGAAGGCTGCTGGTTCTTGTGACTTCAAAGGTGTGGCCATGATCACCACCACAGACCCAAGTAAGTATGATCGAACACTTAAAAGCATTAAAGAAGTAGATTCTGCATTGATTTACGAGTTTAGACAGTAAAAAGACTCTGAAAAGCTACTGGTATGCATTTCGGTGTGCTGTAGATTAGGGTAAGTTGATCGTAAGCATTGTGCTCTGCACAAGCATGGAAATGTGGGATTCAAAGAGAAGGGAAAAAAAATAGTAAACTAACAAATGAAATTGATTTTTCTTTTGGCCTAGAAATAAAGGTGTAATGATTTGACATGTGAAGAATTAACTGTCCACGTGACCATGCCTCATTTGGCTGAGTTCAGGATGGAATTAAGGAGGGAAGAATTGCAGAGTCAGTTTAAAACGACCCAAATGATAAGTAGGTGATACTTCCCCAAACTTACGCTACTAACGTGGAAGCAATTGAAAAGGTGTTACCTTCCTTTTCTCATTGGATTCCCAATGGCTTCCATGGGTTGTTGGATTCTGATCGTACAGTAAAGTGACAGATATGCACATGGCATCCTGTGGTTGGGGATGTGAAAGTTAAAAAGAAGAGTTGGAATAATTCTTATGATTGATGTATTGCACTGTAGTTTTTTAAAAGCATTGGGACACTAGTTGCTGTTTGATATTCTTTAAGCCAGGGAAGTTTTCAAGATATCCATCAACTGTGACTAAGATTTTGCTTGTAGATCCGGTAAAAGAAAAGGAGGGAGATTTGGTCTTTGTTTGGTTGCTTGATGATTTTGAGTTTCAGGAGACTTAGGCTATAGGCCAAATGGGGTCCATACTTGTGTTTTTTTCTTGTGGTTGATTCACTATATAATACCATTGTGTGCATGTATGTACTCTCTGACATTTGTCCGCTATTTTCTTTTGGGGAAACGTCTGCAGGTCACGGGACTTGTATTTTTCCTGGAAGGTGAGAAAGAATCCAGCTGCTTTTCACCGGTTCTTCTTGTTCCTTAGCTTGTACTCTATTGCCTGGTTGTGGTCTTGCTTATTTTTAAAATGTCGAAATGATTCTTGAATTCTGAGTGAAGTGAAATTTCAAATTATTTTGCAGCAAGAAGGTGAGTAACAAGACAAGGCAGGTTGTGAACTCTACAGTCTCAAGTGGTGCAGCTGAGAGCTCAAGATTTTTCGTCTTCAGCAGCAACAGAAGAAGAGCGATTGACAAGGCTTTAGGATCTGTCTTCTCTGTACTTTTCTCATTCTTGTTAGCAATTGCTCTCTGGACGCCAAGCTGAAGTTATTCTGTTTTTTTTTGGTAAAGTGCTGAAGTTATTCTGTTCATAAACAGTAAAACAAATAACAGCTCCTTACGACTGTATTAGTATAATGTTTCTTGGTTAATCATTAATTTTTTGGTGTAATTAGCACCTTAAATGGAGTGCCTTTTTCCTTAAGCAGTCAACATCAGAAAAATTCCTTGTGCTTCTCACCCAAAGCAAAAAGGGTTTTGAGTGTGTATCATTCTTTCCGATCAACCTTTCCCTAAAGTAAAATGTTAGAATATTGATTTGATTTTAAAGCTATTGTTTCTTAGGCGATTGTTGATTCATACTGTTGATGGTTTTTTCTGGGGCCACTGGGAGATTGGACATTTAAAGATGGGTTCTTTCAATCATCTTCTGCTCTGACTTTAGGCTGGTGTGTGGCCCCTCAATGTGTGCAATCGACATTGCTGATCAGATGCTTGGGGATTTCTCTTTTAACCATGATAGAGCAATGCAGAAAACACATGTTTTTCCCTAAAAAACTAGAGCAATGTACGTGTTCAAGGGCATTTGCTGAATATACTTATCAAGAAATGTTTTCATTTTCAAAATACCAGTTACACCCAACAACATAATACCAATGTGGGTACTTAGAATCTGTAGTTTTTATATCCATATGCTCAACAAGTGCCCTGGCTTACAAAATTCATTCTTTTGTGGTGTTCAAGCCTCCAGTTACTATTGACGCCTCATTATCAATCCAATGCCGAATAAGTCGGGCATCTTGAAGAGCTCATACCATATCCGGAATGACTGTTCATAGGCTAAGCTTTCACCAGCAAGTTTCCAAGTTTGAGATTTTTCAGCTTGAAAGCCAACCGGTCCGATTCATCGAGAATAGGCCAAGACTGATTTGGTTTGTGCTTAGCCTATATTTTCGACAAAAATAGAACATACATAGATTTCTTTTCTAAAGATCCTGCTTATCCATCCTGCTCATGCAACCACCGGTACAATTATTGATGCCAGCATCGTCTAGGGGCTCGTACGTGCAAGTTGAAAAGCTTATGCAGAGCTTGCTCCAGTATACTGCCATCCTTAGGCAATCGAGTCCATCTTTTACCGCAAGATCCACTGTTTTAGCAATGCTTTTGATCAATTTTCAAGTTCAGTATAACAGATTGTCATTCTCGACCTTTTTTCAATCGTTTCTATCACGCTTTTGTTGATGAAGCTTTTGATAAGGGCACATACTAGCCTTAGTATCTCGCAGGTCCATCTACTCAATGTCTATAAAATAACTGAAACATGCATAATGCAAGTCTAAGAAGCTTTCCATAGCATTTTGTCAGTACAACGAAGAAAAAAAAAACCAACAAAACACACATGACCTAAAGGGAGATCTCTCTGTTGCTATGTCCTATAGAAGGAACAGGTGAATTTCAGTAACCACAACCATGACAGAAGCAACAACCGAGTACATATGATTCCTCCATCAAGCTCGGATAAATGGTCGAAATGGTTTTTCTAAGCCACAAGTCAAAGGTTCCTGTCCTAATGTAGAGGCTAACCCGGCATGTTAGGAAGAGAAATAATCTCTATCACTTGAAAATGAGGGCATCCCGTCCAGGTCCAACACCGATATAATGTATAGGTACACCAACAAGCTCTTCAACCCTTTCCACGTACTGCCGTGCACCCTTTGGAAGGTCAGAGTAGTTTCTGATAGAAGAAATGTCACACTTCCAACCAGGTAAAACCTCATATTCCACCTGAACACACGAAACAAGTATATCAAGCAAACATCCATTAAAGTATACCAAACAGACAGTTAAGTCTTTCCCCATGTCCCAAAAGATATACTAAAAGCCTAAACTACATTGGACCCTCTTACAACCTTATCAGGCATATTCTTTACTTCAGCTAGCACAAGAGAAGTACAACATAACAAACTTAAGTAGACAGGAGAAATGCTTGCCTTCAATTGCCCAAGGAGATCCAGATCCGCTGGAAATGATTTGATTGGTGTGCCATCAGCTAACTTATAAGCCACCCCCAAATGGATCTCAGGAAGATAAGAGAGAACATCAAGCTTGGTGAGATTTAGAGAAGAAAAGCCGTTAATGTGGCAGCAGTATTTCAGTGCTACTATATCAAGCCATCCGCAACGACGAGGACGGCCAGTAGTCGTCCCGAACTCATGCCCAGCAGATCTAAGCATATCACCCCCATTCCCCCATAGTTCTGTTGGAAAAGGACCTGAACCGACCCTTGAAGTGTAGGCTTTAACCTGTAAAAGAAAGTGTAAAGATTAAATTGCTATACCCTTTCAACTTAATTGACATGATCTCATTCAAAGAGTTATTTTATGCATTAACTCACGGCAAAGGTCAAGACAAACTCTTAAGAAAACCAGGCCTAATTCCCTAAAAAACTCTAAACTTTAGGTCAAGTCCCAAATCTGCCCCGAACATTTTTTTGTCTAAAAAAAAACCCCAAACTTTAGGTCAAGTCCCAAATTTGCCCCGAACTTTTTTTTGTCTTAGAAAAAACTCCAAACTTTAAGTCCAGTCCCAAATCTACCCCGAATTTTGTTTTGTGTAAAAAAATCACCAAAATTCAACTTATTTTCAAAAATATACTCCCATGATCCGGTCCCAACTTGACGTGGCACTTCCACATCGATAACAAATCCACATCAACAAAGTAATGGGGTTTTTTTTAGACAAAAAAAGTTCGGAGCAAATTTGGACTGAACCTAAAGGTTAGGTTTTTTTTAAATTAAAAAAAGTTTTTTGGGGTGGATTTGTTATCATCCCTAACTTTCATATCCTAGAATGGTTTTATTTTGGAGAATTTTAACAATTTTTATTTGGTTTGATTTGTTATCGAAATGGAAATGCGATGTCAGTCTGTACCTATCGCCCCATTACTTTGCTGATGAGGATTTGTTATCGACGTGGAAGTGCCACGTCAAGTTGGGACTAGATCACGGAGGTATATTTTTTAAAATAAATTGAAATTTGCTGATTTTTTTTACATAAAACAAAATTCGGGGCAGATTTGGGACTGAACTTAAAGTTTAGGGTTTTTTCTGAGACAAAAAAAAGTTCGGGGCAGATTTGGGACTGGACCTAAAGTTTGGGGTTTTTTCTGAGACAAAAAAAAGTTCGGGGCAAATTTGTGACTTGACCTAAAGTTTGGGGTTTTTTAGGGAATTCACCCTAGGAAACCATAGAAGAAAGTTGTTTGACGACTGTCGATTTTTCTTTTGCTGACAAAGTTGCATGCACTTCCACCACCTAGTAATCCCTAAAATCAGTGAGCATTTACCCTTGGAAAGATAAGAACAATTGGAAACACATGATCTTAATGGACTTAACATCCATTGCCTCTAAATAAGAGGCAGAAGCAATAGTACACTGCTTAGCAGAGAATGCGCATATAAAGCAAATTGCCAGAAATACAAATCGATACTCACAACTCCAATAAGATCGCCCAGGATTCTTGGTGCAATGCCAAGACCAGTGCAGATTCCACCAGCCGACGGGCTAGACGATGTTACAAATGGATAAGTTCCAAAGTCAATATCCAACATGGTAGCTTGACCACCTTCAACTAATATCTTTTTCTTCTGTAATATTGACTCATTCACGACATGCACGGTATCAGCTACGAAAGGCTCTAACCTTTCGGCAAATCTCTTGTATCTTTCTACTTCTTCCTCAAGCATGCCAGGGCCATATTTAAAACCTGGGAATCTTGAGGCTGCATCTGATAATAAAAGATCGAGCTTTTCAGGAAAAGTGTCCATGTGCCTCAAATCACCCACTCTCATTCCATTTCGAATAACTTTGCTGGAGTAACATGGTCCAATTCCTCTTTTGGTCGTTCCAATAAAAGAATTAGCAAGCTCAGCTTCCCTAAGACCATCCACCTCTTGATGGAAATCAAATAACAAATGAGCGCGATCAGACACCAAAATCCTTCCCTTGCAAGAGACTCCACTGGCCTCTAATCCATCAATTTCTTCAAACAAGCGAGGCAGATGAACTACGACACCATTCCCAATAACGCATAGACTGTCCTCATAAACAATACCTGATGGAACGAGGTGAAGAGCGAACTTCTTTCCCTCTGCATTATAGATCGTATGCCCAGCATTAGCCCCACCCTGGTGTCAAAAAATCTTCAAGGATCAAATAAGAAGCAATTACACTCAAGAAGTTAATCACCAATTTAATTGTTTCCAAACAAGATAGCATATCCGCTCCTATAATTAGACTAAATGAGCAATTTAAGTCGTATACACAAGATCACGCGATATCCAACACTTGACTATTAGTTATTGCCGAGAGAAATCAAAACAAAAAAAAGTGTTCACATACCTTCTGCCTCTAACAATTGATGAAATTTCTTTCAATAATCTAAGGATAGCATATTATGAAATTCACTCTTTCCTAGGATTTAACAAAAAAGATTATTACTTTCGGGGGTTGGGAGAGAAAAAAAAGACCATCACAAGAAATAACTCAGAATTCTGAAATTTCATACTAAAGCACAAAAGCCTAGCATCATTTGCAATCTGCAACCTTCTTGACATTAACTCCTCCAAATCGGCGCTCTCCTAGATCTCATATAGAGGATTAATAAGAGCTTTGCATCTACACATTTTAATTAGCCTCATAGATTCAGCCAACCCAAGCATCTGATCATTGCCATGCCAAAAATCAATATTAAGAAAGCTCCCAACTCCACACACCCATAGCAGCACACGAGGATGATGTTTCAGGTTAGCTAAACGATTCCTTTCGCCCTACTATCACCCTCTGCTTTGGCATCACGATTGCAGGTTCAACCAAAATAAGTCATCGACCTCAGAGACACAATGGAAATTTTTCCTACTCCAATGAAAGGTAAATATCTTTAAGAATTGAAATTCCAACTTCTCTCGCGCAAAAAACTGACCAAATGGTCACTCTATGTACCGTAATGGAGCTCATCTACAGCTAAGGTTCCTTTCCCCCTACTCAGCGAATGCTCGGCTAAAACATGCACCAGTCCAGCAGTTATCTTGACAGAAATGACAACATCAGATGTCCACGAACCGCGCTAAGCAAACATAAGAGAAACAAGAAGGGGAAAACAAACTGAAATGCCAACTTCAGAACGTGCATACACTACTTATGACCATTCAAGTCACTTCAGACGCCGCACGCTCAAACACAACACACCGATCATCGCCAAAATGCGAACGGAACATGTCACACAAAGATCCTTCGACGAGAACCGACCCAAACCTATGCTCGGTGATGTTTAGGCCATAGTCACGCTTCAAATGATTACCTGGCAACGAGCAACGACGTCGAAATGCTAAAAGCCAAGACGTCGACGAGCTTCCCTTTGCCTTCGTCGCCCCACTGGCTGCCCAACACCCCCGAGACCTGGCTCAGCCCCTCGATCCGGCCGGGCGCATCGATCTTCGCCGGCCCGGGGGGGGGGCGAGGGTGGCGGCGGCCGCCGCCGCCGGCGAGGAGGAGGAGGCGGAGGGCGGCCTGACAGAGCAGACGACGGAGGCGGCGCCGCCGCCGCCGCGGCCGGAGAGGAGGAGGAGCTGGTGGTGGCGAGGGCGGAGAGCGGCGTGGGAAGGCGTGGAGATGAAGCTGGAGCGGTTCATGGTGGGTCGGTCGGCAGTGGGGAGAAGCAGAACTGGGGGAGCTGCGAAGGAGCCGTGCAAGTGCTGTCCGTCTCGCGCACGAGGGTTTTGGTAAGAACGAAAATGAAGGGGAGAGAGAGAGAGGGGCATAAAAAAAACAGTGCAATTTTAAATTAAATAATTAGTTTGGATCAGGGGTGTGCGAAGAAACCGGAAGTCTCGGTACCGGTCCAGTTCCCGGTTCTACGCCTTGAACCGCCCACCCGCCCATCCGGATCGGATATATAATTTTTAAGAAAAATTTCAACAAAAAAAAAAAAGAAAATATTTTTAGAAAAATGAAAAGCATAAAATCCCTAATTTGAAGGTCGACTCTCAACTCCCATTGACTCGCGGTCACGCCTATATCCGTTCATCGCCTCCTTCTCTCACTCTCGGTCACCTCCATTTGCTTGAAACTTGGTGGGATTGGTTCCAATTTCTCGAAACTGGCCGGACCATACTCGCCCCTAGTTTGGATTATCTAAATTAAGTTATTTATTTAATTAATACATTTGGATGCATTTATGTCATTATCCATGATATGTGGGAGTGCATATTCTTACTAGTGCAAGGGTTGGTAAGGTTAGACTAAGCATGCAATTTACGTATTTTGTTTTTTTTTCTTTTATGAATTATTGATTGATACTCGTGTCATTTCAGTTTCGATAACTTCGTAGATGAACACGAGTGAGGCAAAACGTGGGACACAAAATAGCCCATATATGATATCATATGTTTAATCGGTGTGGAAGATATGAATCGGTTGATTTGGTACACAAGACTCATATGACAAATGAACATAAAAATTTAAGATGTTTTGGTGCTGTCGCAATTGGCACGGATTGGTAATATAGTGGTCTTTAATGCATTTACACGAAAAAATAAGTACCAATCGACTATGCTTAACACGAGCTGATAGATTGACATTGCAATGTCGGTTTTCGAAAGAGCAATCGTAAGAACTAATTTAGGGCGCGTTTGATAATTTGCTAAATAGTAACTATTTTCTTCTTTTGCTTTTCTTAATTAAAGCTTACAAAACATAATCAAGAAGCAAAAAGAGTAGCTTATTGATTATGGGAACAAGAATTAGAAATGAAAAGAAATTTTTTTTTCTTCTTCTTCATTCTTGGCTTGCCCGCACGACCACCAAAGAACCTGGCCACAAGCCGGGCCGGCGAGGGCGTCGCGACCCTCGCTAGCAAGGGCGAGGGCTAGACCCTCGCCCGGACCGGGCGTGAGACAATTTTGGCCCCAACTTTTTGGCGTAAGCCCTTTAACTTAAATCCAATCTGGCCTGGATTGCTTACCTGTGCTTGCTTTTCTTAGTAAATCCGGGCTGCTGATTGGTTAAAGCGCCCTCGTCCTAGTCGCGAACCGCCCTTTGAAGAATCGGTAGGGCGGCGGCAAGTCATAGCCCTCGTCGGATCTCAGTGAGGTTTGCGACGCCCCGTCGTCGACGGCATGTGGTCGACGATTCGCCATGGCCAAGCACAGGGAACCCAAATAAAAAAAAAAAGAAAGAAATATAAAAAATTCAAAATATTATTAATAAAAAGAAATTTTGTGCAATTATCAAATGCATTTCTGTTTTTTTTCTATTCTAAGAATAGAAACAAAACAGTTCATAGCAACATCACTCTTTTTGTACGTTCAGACCACATTTCCAGATAATTTTTTTGCTTGATAAACACAAAATTCTTTTTCGTTCCAAATAATATTAGGAACACTGAAATTGATTTATAAAACCCTTTTAATAAGTAAAAGTAACATAAAACTGCATCATATTTTTTTTGTCAAAAAACTACATCATATTCAAACACCCAATTTACACACGCTTTCAATTTAAATAATTCATCACTCGACTCTATAAATTATATATATTTTTAATTCATAAATTGATTTTTTTGAGCAATTATAACTTTTATCCAAGCCTTCAGGCTCGCACGGATAATAAAAAGAACCCCCGAAGCGGGAAACACGTTTTTTTTAAAATGTCATTTTATATCACCTCCAAATCGCTCTGCATCGCTCGCCCCAAAATCGCCATAAACCCTAGAAAAACCCCCAATTCTCGCTCCCGCAATCTCGATCCGACAGCGACGATGTCGTGGTCCTGCAAGAAATGCACCTTCCTCAACCCTCCCTCGCAGAAACCCACTTGCCAGATTTGCTTATCGCCATCTTCTCCGCCCCCGTCGGCATCGTCGTCGTCGTCGTCGGCCCCGAAGTGGTCGTGCAAAGCTTGCACCTTTCTGAACTCTTACAAGAGCGCGAGCTGCGATGTCTGCGGCACGAGGGCCTCGCTGTCGACGATGTCGGGATTCGAGGACCTGAGGGACACGAGCGACGGCGGCCTGGACTCTTCGGTGGGGTCTGTGTTCTTCCCGTTGCAGCGGTGCAAGAGGAAGAGGGGCGATCAGGTTGCTGGTGTTGGGGAGGATTGTGTGGAAGTGGGTAGGATCGGTGGAGCTGAGGACGGGAGTGAAGAAGTCGATGCGAAAGGTGGGATGGTTTGCGCTGCGCTTTTGTGTGGGTTTGTTGTGTGGTCTGTCCATTTTAGTTGGCATTTCGTGTGCTAATTGCATGGGAATTTTAAAGGATGATTTTTTTTTTCTCGGGTTTGATTTGTTTATGCGTGTTTCCACTTTGAGGTTTGAATTTTTGAACTAACTCGGACTATTTTTTGGGGTTCACAGTCGCATGAGACTTCAGGACAGCATGGAGTGGAAAAGAAAACACTCAATATGGAGTTGTTTGCTTGTCTGCTTTTGTATGGTCCAACGTTCCTCGGTTTTGATGCCTGATCAGTCTGTTCAGATAGCAATTATTGTTAGATTTCTTTTGTTTGATGGATAGTTCGCTTATCTACATTGCTCGTCGTCGCCCACATTAACAGTCATAAGATGTGATTTACTGATGATAATTGAATTGATGGAGCTGGGTACTTGTTGGATGAATTGTGCTTGCTTTTTCTTTTTCTTTTCTTGGATTGTTGCGGGTATGGTGTATCACTCATTCACATAAATATGTTGGTTGTCCAGACAAATTTTTCTTATATTATCGTCCTCAACCCTGGAAAACCTCGCTTTTGTTTGGGAGTCGTTTACGGTAAGTTTAATGTACTGCAGAGGATGGCATGTCATGCCCAGCTTCGAATTCATGGAAAATACTTAGTTATAATGTTTGGTTTCGGGAGGATCTGGAAATGCACAAGAGGATGAAAGCAATTGGCGAGCTTGTTCAAATGCACTCTCCACATGTCATTTGTTTCCAGGTCCCCATTTGTGAATGTATTCCCTCTGTATTTATGCCGCTTCTTGTTCGTTCCTTTTATATCACAAATGACTGCTTTAACCTGTAGGAGGTTACTCCAAACATATATGACATTTTTCGGCTGTCAAGTTGGTGGAAGTTATATCATTGCTCTGTTTCGAGTGATGCAGCGAATCTAAGACCCTACTTCTGCATGCTGGTAAGAGCAAGATATCCTGTTTTATCTTAGACCCTATTCTGCTTCAATTAGCTTTTTTTTTTATATCCTATCTTAGTTCATAGTGTGGTTGTTTGACATGACCTCCACAAGCTCTTGATCCAGATCACAACTTAACTTGGCACTTCATTCTTGGCTTCTGGATGTAAACACTCACAAAAAAATTATTGTGCAGTTAAGCAAACTGCCTGTGAGATCTTTCATCTGCAAACCTTTTGGGAACTCGGTGATGGGGAGAGAACTTTGTATAGTCAAGGTTGAAGTTGAAGGGAAGAAGCCGCTAACCATTGCCACAAGTCATCTTGAGAGTCCCTGCCCAGCTCCTCCAAAATGGGATCAAATGTACAGCAAGGAACGAGTAGATCAGGCAAAAGAAGCCATGGATCATCTCGGCAAGCATCCAAATGTGATTTTAGGTGGTGATATGAACTGGGATGACAAATTGGATGGCCGTTTTCCATTACGTGATGAATGGGTCGATGCTTGGGAGGAGTTAAGACCTAGTGAAAACGGATGGACATACGATACAAAGTCCAACTCTATGTTGTCTGCTAACCGCACATTGCAGAAGCGTCTGGATCGGTTTCTTTGTAATCTTCACGATTTCAAGATAACAAGCATCGACATGATTGGGAGGGAGGCAATTCCTGGTCTGACTTACTGCAAGGAGAAAAAGGTTAGGAAAGAGGTAAAAAATTTGGCGCTTCCAGTTCTGCCGAGTGATCATTTTGGTTTGCTTATAACCATTGGCAGCAAGTAATGTCCCAAGTGCTGAAGTTGTTGAATTGATGCTTATGTCCAAAAGTATCATTTTGTGCTTCTCGTGCATCTATCTGTAAATGAAATCCCGTAAACAAAATATGACTGAAAATCCTGCAGTGAACCATGATTCTCATTTTGCAAATGCCATGGCTGGCCATTTTGAAGGGTATTGTTGAATATTTTGCTGTGGAACACTACTTGATCTAAGGAAACTGTAACCACTTATGATAAAGCGGTAACAATGTTGATCTCATATCTCTGTTTTTTTCCCCGAGATGTGACTATTGATCATTTCAGACGGTAGTTGCCGAACAAAACTAGCAGTCTTGTAATTTCTACTTTCTGCTCTTTTCATAGAAATTTGTCTGCATATTCTTGTCAGATGGTGGGGAAGATCATATTAACTGTGTACTTGCTTCAAGAAAAATTTCCCTAAATAAAAAAGGACCAACAGCTTATGTTTTAGTCAAATCCCAAGAGAAATTGAGGGTTGATAGATGAGCGATAACCAAGTCTTGTACAATACTCTGTACCTGCGAAGCAGCCAAATGTGCTTCTGAAAATGAAATAATGAAACAGGAAAAATGCAATTAATTATTTGCTAATGGCGGGAATCTACTTTTATACTTTTATCAGAGAATTTTCATGCTTTTCTTTGCCTAGCAAAATATTCTTCATCTCTTCTCCGCAATAGCTCGTCATCCATAGTGATTGAGATGTCAGTAGCAAGTTCCATAGCTGCTTAAACTCGCTCTAATCAGTTGCTGGCGCTTCAAGGCGTATATAGTCATAGAGGATTCCGCATAGCGCATCGCCTCCTCTGGCTTGCGTGAGATACATTGAATTGTCTCCCTTTAGCAACAATGACGAAGAAATGTCAAAGTTGAAAAGACGGTATAATCCATGGATACCATGTCTGCATACTGTGTTATCTGTTCCCAAATTCATCACTTGGAACACTAAACGTTCTTGATCCATGGAGTTTATATGAACCTGAAACATGGTTATTGAAATAGTTGGTTGTTTTTGAGCCGATATGAGTTCTCTGTGACCCAACTGCGTAATACCATTTAGTTTCTACGTGATTACCTGAAGATCGGAGCGAGTAGCTGATGCAATCGCCAACCTGAGCTTGTAGGTTCCTCCTGTCACTGAGTTCAGATTGAACTTGATAGTCCATGTTGTGAGAAGATACTTATCTGGTCCTCTCCTGGACAACATTGATTTATGGCATGCAAGCTGCGTTCAGTTGCTGAACTCAAGTTGCTAGATAACGGTAACGGAATGCATATGGTGAAGTATCGGGCTAAATTGTGGGTATTTCCTTTATTTGCCCCCAGTGTTGCACATAAGTTAGGAAAGACTTACCTGTCAACATGGGCAAAAAACCAGTCTTTCTTTGGATCATTGACCCCTATCGTGAATACTTGATCGGATTCCGGGTGTATGTCGGTATACCTGTCCCACAAGCCGTACTGTCTGAACCTGCATTTCGGTATAGCCAAGAGTCCATATGAGCAAGTTTTAGGAAGCCAATACCTGAGAGAAGTTAGAACACGAAACCAATTTGAGGAAACGAACTGGAGCATCGTGTACGAGGTCATCACGTATCGTTGAAATTGTGTAGTTATGCAGATAACTGATTGGTTCAAACTGGCACCTTCCTTAGAAAATGTAGGAGTTGCGTAGAGATTAAGTTCTTGGAGGGCATTACTCACTTTTCAGGACCCTTCAGAAATATCCTGTTGACGTACATCGGATTAACATCGGGGACAAAGTAGTCAACTGCTGTTCGATCAGGATACCCAATCTCCCACAAGGTCGGACCATCTCTAAGCGGAACAAAGGTCAAATTCCCAAGCTGTGTCTCCGAATCTGAATTAATTTAAGTTAGGATGAAGGATTAATAAAGTCGAAACACTTGCATTCATATCTCCAGCAGTAGGAAACAGTATGAGAATACCTGCGGTAATGGTAACCGGTGTTTTCTCGAGGTAGTCGCCGATGAAACCAGGAACCCACCCGTGAAGTCCATAGGCTCCAGGAATTACGTTCCTTATGGTGAAACTTCCACTGGAGTCTGTTTGAACCCAGAACTGATAAGACTGCACACAAGCAGACCACAAAATTTAGTCAAACACCGATTTAGAGGCCATCTACAGATGGGTTTTTTGGCAAATATAGAGGGAAAAATAACCGCCAGATTCATTACTTTGCTCTCAGTTTGCCATGCTCCTTCAGTCCTCGCTGCCAATAGACCAATATATGCATTTTTAGCAGGAATTAGAGCACTGGATATATACCTGCAGGGGACAATTTGAGGTGCGGATACGCGGGAAGTGAATATTGAATTGTTCGGTTAGACAGGTAGTCGTTATGAACTTTGTAAAGATGATGTTACAAAGTATGTGGGCAATTTGCTGTTTGTGTGGTAATAGTGCTTAGGGAAGCTACTTGGCCTCTTGAAGCAGAGTTAAAACTGCCATTATATGAATAAGTACGATACCTGTCCTGGACAAAGAGTCTTCCCGATGCTGAACCGCGCTCGCTAGCAGATAGATAATAGGTCGATGAGACAAAATCATATGGCCATGATGCTTCCTCGATCTCCCTCTAGGATGAGCAATATTAATTAAGAACAGACGGTGTAAGCAAAAGCATACCTGTTTTTTGAGTTTACTCCTAGGTTGAGTGCAGTAAACGAGCGCATACCTGTTTTTTTGCATCCGACCATAAGTTGTGTGCATTTGATGCTTTATTAGTTGAATTCAGGTACACGAAGAATGGGCCAAAGACCTTTCTCCACGTCTCTCCCTCTCCAAAATGAGCTAGGATATCATCTCCTATATAATGGGTTGAATGACACATCTGTCAAAAGTCAATGAATGGCAATGAATTCTCCATTTAAGTAAATACTACATCGGTTTTGCTGTCAACTGCAAAACAGACATTTTTTTTTTTTTACAATTGGTAATTTTCTACGATTTGTACATTTCAATGTAGATGAGTTTTGATATTTTGCAAGCTCATATCATTAACTTTGATACTTCGAAGTTTTAGTGTCTATGTCAACCATTTTTGCATAGTGACAGAAAAGAATGGGAACTTTACTGCTAGGCAGGCTGGACCGGTATGAACCGTGAGATTTTGCTTTGTCGGGCCGCCATTGCGGAACTCGTAACTTGGGGTAATGACCCAAAACCCGATGATAGGACCAGAACTTATCCACCCGTGAAGTCCACCGTCCTTATTGTCCATCGAGTACTGATACTTGTCATCCACCTGCACTCTTTGCACACGATTTAGCTTAGTTTCCACCATCAACTGATAAAGATTGACGCGCTGAGAGTCTGAGACGACAGCATAAATAACTCGGAGCTATCTTCATACTTCGCCTTTGAGGTCCGGATTAACGGGGTTTACTAGCAAAGCAGACTCAGGCACAATCAGTTGTTTGCCTCTGCCAGGAAGTAGGTCCTCCGGCACTGGCATTATCCTTTGCTTTTCGTCTGTAATTGCCATGTAGTGAAACCTGTTCGGATTTCACAAGGGGTATACAGTTAGGATGCCGTTCATCGGGCCTTTACATGTATTCTCTTTAGATAGCTTAGACAGAAACTTTACTTCTCTCGTCGCAATTTAAACACCAGCCTCGTCTGAGCGAGGTCAAAGGCACGGCATCCTTGTGGGCGCTCGTATACGGTGTAGCAGTAAAAGCCCGAAACACCAGTTCTGATAATGTACCTAAAAGATGAAACAAATGTGCAAGAGAAAAGATCTGAACATTGAGATCATCAGCAGAATTAAGTCAAAAGCTAATAGAAAATAGACACTCAACCTTGTGTCAACACTTAGGGGCAGCGTCATGCCCCGAGTCGACGGATTATAAGTGCTCCTGAAGGAGACCTCCACGAGGTCATTGCTTTGATGAATAACACTATACTCTGCCCCTCTGATCCTGTTTAAGTAAATCGGAATGAATTTCAGAATATCGAAACTGATGATCAACATCCCTCCCTGATTCTTGAAATTATTCATAGAGTTCACTATCATTAGAATTTTGTGTGAAGAAGAAATACAGTTGGTATCTGTCGTTGCCCCCTGGCAAACTCCAATTGGCATCCCAATATCTGCAAATTTATAGAGACACATACATGTTGAAAACGATAAATCTGATGCTTTAAGTTGCATAAATTTTTGAACAACGTAAGTTTCTGCGAAGTTGTCTGCAGTTACCCTCTGCCAGATTCATTCGACTTGATGTCCAAGAGGTTGTCCATCCCTCCGTACTTTACGCCGGTTAAGTAACCTTGAGGCTTCAAAATGGTGAGTTTCACCAGCCCATTGTCCATCATGACCTGCACCAGAAACCATAGTCACATAGCCCTAAAGCGCACGATCTTGTGCAGATCACAAGAACCGACGCATATCTATGCAGACTCAGTTTGTGTTGCAGAAACGTGCGTGCGTGCATATGTGTGACACGCATAGAGAGAAGACTTACATAATTCCCTTTTGTGGTCAAGCTCACTTTTTTCTTCTCCATGACTGGATCAAAGAGCTTATGCCCGGGTTTCTCCATCCGAAAAGTATGGCCATGATGTCTAATTAATGGATTAACCAGCTCATGAACACAGCTGGTCGTTGGTTACTATGGACTTAGTTTTTCGCGATGCAGAAGAACTCCGAAGTTCCGGATCATACCGTAGATGCTTCTTTTGTAATAAACAAAGCACTCCTAGTTAACTGCACCAGCTGCGGTTTTGCTTGTAGTTTTGGCACAATGCTGTTGACAGGTTCGCTAGCGAGGCATCTAAAATTTGCTGTTTTTTTGTTAATTTCTGATACAGATGCAATGCAGCTCATTGGAACTCAACTGGGTTATGCATAGACAAAAAAGAAAGAAAAGCCAAAAATGCGGTGAGCGTGGATCGAACACGCGACCTTCAGATCTTCAGTCTGACGCTCTCCCAACTGAGCTATCCCCGCTTGTTGTGAACAAAGTTTTCTAATATTTATTTTAATCAGTATAAAAATCTATACCACGCCTTCGATTTCAATTATAGTTAATAAGCTACGGTCTGTTTCGAGTTCCTTCCTCTGCCCGCCTACATATATGAGATATCTTACTGAATTTATTAAATTAATTACAAAGATAATACATGATATAAATTAAATCCGGGATTTTTCAGTGAGATCGAGTTTTCTCGATCTTTTTCTTCGACATCGATCCATGAGATAGTGCTATTATAAAGTGAGAGTGTCTGCCTGTTATCATGTTCACTTGAAGCAACAATTATAACAAGACCCATGGCGGCTCGACCGGCTTGGGCGTCGCCGCTGAGAGGTGGCGGCTCGGTCGAGTCGGGCAGCGGTTGGCACAGAGGGGGTTTGGGTTAGCATGGGGGTTTCGCGTGTGGGGCTTAGTCCGGCACGGCGAGGATTCGGAACAAAACGAACACGCGGCACGATCTCGTGAGCCGGACAATATAGAGGGTTTTTCTCTGTTTTTACAGGGAGTAAAGATCCAAGCATGAACAGAAGGGTCAGGTGAAGTAGTCACGAGGTACCAACAAAGGAAATAAACGGGGAAGAGTTCAAGTTCAGGCGGTGACAAAAACCAATCTTGTTGCATTGCGACGGACGATCTTGTGATCCAAGCTCTCGTACCCAGGAATAAGAAAACCTCTATTACAATAATAATAGTAATAAATAAAAAGAAATTTCAGCCTGGAAAATAGTAGCAACAGAGTGATCAGAAAAGAAAAGAACAGAAATAAAGAGAGACAGCAACAACAGGGACGGGCATGCACGGACAAAGTCATCTGGTAGTGCAGGAGATTTTCGGATTTGCAGAGATCTCACTAGTAGATGCAAATGTCAATTAGATCATGTTTGAGCCAAAGGGGCAAAAGCTAAAAAAAAAAAAACATCACGAAACTACGCTCATTTTGACATATTTATCTTAAATTTTTTTTACGTGACATAAAAAATCACAAATTTATACCCCTGTGACGCATCTACCTCCCGTCAAATGACGACCGTTAAAATTTTTGCCTATTGACGCCGGAAAGCAAACATTATTCATATAGCGATCACGTGGTTTAAGTGAAAAATCATCTTATATACCTTTGATGGAGCGTAAATGCGCGACATTAGTATAAGTTTGGGGCTTTTATATGTCACCAGAAAAAATTTAGGGTAAATATGTCAGAGTGGGTATAATTTAAGGTTTTTGTCGTCACAAAAAAGTTCAGGTATACATGTCGCGGTAAACATATTTTGAGATTTTTTCTATATGGCTTTTTCCCTCATTGAAGGTGTCGTGTCGAAAGGGCCAAATTGCAAATCTGGATATGGACTTCGACTTTGAATTCTTAGACCATGACCAGACCCGTTAAACGGATAGGTCGGGAATCGGTCGGGTTTGACAGGGTTGAAAATAGGAGCGGACCAAAGGGTTGGCTGGGATTCCGACACTGTTTCCGGTTCGTCGTGGATCAGCGTTTGCGGACCGAGAATCGGAAGGAAGACTTTGGGAGGCCACTCTGTACTTTGTACATGTCATAATGGTGACATTGAAGACGACCGCCCATAGAACGAAAAATTTAAGTTCATGCGTACGACGGAAAGAAATGTCATGACTGAATAAAAGTTGTTGGGTGTGTTTGAGAACTCCCGGGCAGAAAAGATATAGAGTGTAAGAAAGTATTTCTTCTAAGTTTCGATACTACGAAAAACTCTAAACTGATACGTACGTGATAAATATATCCCGAATTAATTTTGACCACTGAAAACCTCAAACATGTATAGATGCGATATATTAACCCTCCGTTAGTTTCCGTTAAATTTTATTGTCCAATCGCCGAGTTAGATGACACGTGACAGTTGACGGGTGTACTAGTTTGGGGTTTTTCACGAGTTTATTAATTTGTGATTTTTTGTGATATTAATCAATCTATCGAAGGATAAATTTGTCACAAGTATATCGGTTTTGGGATTTTGGTGGTAAAAAATTTAGTTTGGAGTAAATTTGTCATGGGTGTACCAGTTTAGGATTTTTGATAGTTAAAAAATTAGCTTAGGGTAAATTTATTACGGGTGTACCAGTTTGGGGTTTTTCGTAATATTAACCCTTCTTCTAATACCAAACTAGATCAACCGGCTTGCCGGGCAATGTACCCCTAGTTATCAAGGCACTTCGGATGAGGCATTGGAGGATGAAGTTGGGGACGAAGGGAAAAAAAATAAAAAATTTGGAAATTCGATATTTTTTTAAAGAAAATCAAATAAGCTTTTCCATACCGAACAACGGAAAACATATTCTAATTTATTTTTAGATTCCAGCCATACACAACAAAATATTGTTATTTTCTTGAAAAATGACTTTCTAAAAAATATTACTCATAACTAACATAGTGAGGCCTTAAAGGGAGGAGGATCCGAGCAAGACTACTTACCGCAAGGGGAACCCCCATCGTACATCATAATCAGAAGGGATAATAACACAAACAGTTCCTGAACTTTCGCTCAATGTGCAATTTGATCTCTGAACTTTTAATTTGTTCAATGTAGTCCATGAACTTTAACCCAATGTGCAATATTATTCATAAACTTTTAATTAGTTCAATGTCATCCCTGAACTTTGGTACATGTTTAATTCAATCCATGAACTATATGAAAATGTTCAATGCACTCCAAATTGCACATTGAGCCAAAGTTCACGGACTATTTGTGTAATTTTCACTAATCAGAAGGAGCAGCGACCGCACGGATCACCCGTGTGTTGCCGCCACACTGAATGAATTCCTCATTTAAATGTAAAAATCCCAGCATAAAGAATCTACAAGGAATATGTATTTGCAATCTTAAATCTAAGTAGGCCTCCTGTCTCAATTTTTTCGGCTGTTCCACGTGAAAGGAGGTCGAGCTAAATATAGTTTTCTTTTAAGCCAAAAAAGAATTTGTTGTTTAATACTAATTATTTGTATCATATGCTAGTCCTTCCACATGCATATGTACTGAATACTATTGATTAGGCGACTCCAGAAGAATGCACAAGTATGTTTGTGATGTTTTTCCCTTTGATTCTCGAGTGGAAACGATAAAAAGAAGGAAATATGACACAAACAGTCTTTAAACTTCGACCCAATGTGTAATATGGTCCATGAACTTTTAATTTGTTTAATTTTAGTCCATGAACTATATGAAAATGTTCAATGTAATCCTCCTATTATTTCAAGTTTAGGGACTACATCAAATATTTTTATATAGTTTAGGGACTACATTGAACATGTACCAAAAGTTTAGGGACGACATTTGACAAATTAAAAGTTCATGGATCATATTGAACATTAAATTAAAGTTCAGGGACTATATTGAATAAATTAAAAGTTCAGAGATCATATTGCACATTAAATTGAAATTCAGGAACTGTTTGTGTCATTATTTCTAAAAAGGACTTACCGACGGATCAAGGTTAAGCCGGCTCGAGCTGAGGCCCGCTGTTTTGAATCTTTGATGAAGTAGTCATTTGAGAGCGGAGGCAGAAGGCTGCAGAAGATTGGAAATGGGTATATGATTGATTAGCAATGGCACAACATGCAGAGATCTCAAAAACTCGTGTGAATGATACGACAAGAACCGCCGGCGACCCAAGACTCGTGTAGTCAAAACACTATGATTTGACATTTTGATTTTCTTCTCTTCGGGCTAGTCAAAATTAACACCGTTAATCATGGCATAAGCCAACCTAATGTTTCCCAAATGTTTCCCAGAAATATTTCCCAGAGATCCAGTGTCAATGATAAGTGAACAGAGTATAGTGCCCATTCCATGTGCACGGTCCACGATAGAGGGTCATGCATCATGCATCTCACCTCTCTCTCTCTCTCTCTCTCTCTCTCTCTATCTCTCCGTGTGTGACAGCTCATGTCATGTTGCATCTCTGTCTGCCTCTCGGGCTCACATACAAACAAGAAATCTACTCTAGCCTGTGATGCATAGATAAAGTACACACATAAATAGGCAGGCAATGGAGGGCAAAATGGAGGGAGAGAGGTAGAGAGAGAGAGAGAGAGAGAGAGAAGCACAGCTAATTTTCTTCCCCTGGTTCACTCGACTCAAGCAATGTCATAGCTATAGACACTTGACCTCAAGAAACTTGCAGACATTGTTCGAGAAGTGACCCACAGAGTCTCATCTTTTGAAGTCCAAGAGCATTCACTCGGAGCCAAAGAATAGGGAAACAGGAACGAGAGAGGATGAGAGGTTGCAGTTGCAGGGTCCTTAGATCTCTCATCATCTGTGTACTGTTTCTCCTTCAAGGAACGAATGGTGACAACCCATATAGGTTCTTGACGTGGACGGTCACTTATGGTGACATTTACCCTCTGGGTGTTAAGCAACAGGTGCTCATTTTTATAACCTTCCTTTTAATTTTCATTCCTTTGGGCAACAATTTCTTTTGGAATGTGATGTTTGTTGCTTTTGAGACGAAAAGGTCGATTCTTTCCTTTATTTCTTTCCCTTTCTTTGTGCTCTTGGCAAGAAGTTGTTTTCTTTTTGGTTAATGTTGAAAGCAAGACAGCTTTAACTTTTTTTTTTTTTTTTTGGTAAGGGAGACAGCTTTAACTTGTTCTCTGGCTTTTCCAAGAATGCTATACAATCATGCTTAAATTTATTGAAGAGCTGGACTAAAGTTTGGGATTGGTGCAGGGGATTTTGATCAATGGGCAGTTTCCAGGGCCTCAAATTGATGCGGTCACTAATGACAACCTGATCATTAGTGTCTACAACTACTTGAAGGAGCCATTCCTGATATCATGGTAATAAATCTGTTGCTCCTGTGGAAATCTCTCTGTGTCTTTTCTTTGTTTCCTCTCTCTGTTTTTGGGTCGTTTCTCTCTTTTCTTAGCTTAATCTGAACATGCAGGAGAAAAGAGTGTGAAATAGTATAAGTTCCTTCTACTGTTTCTTTTTTAGCTGATAGAGAACGACCATCAACTTCAAGAACGGCTAAAAATTTTGTTTCCCTTGCTAGATTAATCCTTAGAAAGTACCATGTTGAGCTCAAAAGTTGTCTTCTTTCCCTTTTCTCAGTTATTACTGGAAGATAAACTTTCTTTTTCTACACATAACTGCACCGTGGAAACTGTTCCGTTCTTAAGACACCAGGAACTGGATCTGTGGTTTTTACTTTCTGGATAAATTTCTCAAATCAGCACATTTATGAATTTCTGATATTAGTACATTTAGAAAATTTCGTTTTTTTTTCCATCTGGTTACGTCTAAAATGCAAGCTGGCATCAGTAAGATCTCCATCAGCCATCAATGCACTTATAGGTTGAGTTTGATATTCAAATATGCTTATCATATTGATGCTATGCTCTCATAAAGAAAGGCCACCTCTTCTCCATACGTGGGGCCAAAAGTTAATGCTTTACCTCTGTTTTTTTTTTCATTTGACTGGGTATGTTCCCCAGATCTTGTGCTTGTGTGTGTGTTTGCGTGCGCTTCTCTGGATTCGAATTAGAGGAGTGATTGTTTAACTGATTCTGATGATTGTTCTTTCAATCTCCAAGAACATAGTTAAGTAGAGCTAGGACTCGTTGGCTGTTCACAACAGTCTGAGAAGCAATTAAATATGTGAATTATTCTCTCTGTCCAACTGGCTTATTTTAGTGAACCTGACTAACCACATGTGGGATGTCTAGATCCAGACATGTGACTTGTGAATCTACTTATTATGCTCACAACCACACAGACACTCCCACACACACACACACACACATATTTAATCATATATTCAGCTGTCAAATGCAGGACATCTACTGTTGGGAGTGAAGGTCATTCAGTGGGTGGGATTAAGATTTATGTAAACATGCTTATGGTTTTGTGAAATTCTTGGATGGTGAACGTGGCACAGCTTTTGAAGCTAAAAATGGCGCTTCGTAGAGAATATGCCTTCTTATTGTTTGATCCATTGCTCCACTGCAGATCCCTCGCATAACTGGTGTATCTCAAAAATTTCTGAATGTCGCAGAGTTATAATCATCGGGAAAAAAGAAAATTTGAATATGTAATGACGTCCCTCGACAAATGCCGTTTAACTTCAAAATAGAGAATGCTCGGCCTGCTCATTAAAGCAGTTCGCTTTAAATCGAAGTACTAATACTCTTGTGTACTGCTTTTGAAGGAATGGTATACAACAGAGGAGGAATTCGTGGCAGGACGGAGTCTATGGCACGAATTGTCCCATCCTACCCAGAAGGAACTTCACTTACGTTCTGCAAGTGAAGGATCAGATTGGCAGTTACTTTTACTTCCCGTCTGTTGGGCTTCAGAAGGCCGCCGGAGGCTTTGGTGGCATCAGAATTTGGAGCCGGCCCTTAATCCCCCTCCCTTTCCCTTCTCCTGCCGGCGATTTCACTGTCCTCGCTGGTGACTGGTTCAAAACAGATCACAATGTAATTAGCGTGCCATTAGCACTGTTATTTTTGTGCATGTATGAAAAGTTCTGATCTTAGTCTTATGCCTTTTCTCCATTTTCTATTTGTGTATACAGCGACTGAGACTCATTCTGGATGTCGGTCACAATCTTCCATTTCCTGATGGGCTTCTCATCAATGGCCGTGGTTGGAACGGATACACATTCACAGTCGATCCAGGTCATACTTGCTATCCAGTCGATTTACATCATCCAATGGCACTGAGCATATATATTCGGAAAATTGAGAGAATACCTAGTCCATCAGTATCAAATTCCACGAGGTTGAGCTTTCACTTTCTGTGCAGGCAAGACATACAGGTTTAGAATATCGAATGTCGGCCTTACGACATCCATTAACTTCAGAATTCAAGGGCATAAGATGAAGTTGGTTGAGGTCGAAGGCTCTCACACTCTTCAGACCACTTACGACTCCCTCGACATCCACCTCGGTCAATCCTACTCGGTCTTGGTCATGGCCGACCAGCAACCGCAAGATTACTATGTAGTTGTCTCTTCCCGTTTCACCGCCCGGGTTCTCACAACAACCGCTGTTCTTCACTACAGCAACTCCCGCATGGGAGTCTCCGGTCCTGTTCCTGGTGGTCCTACGACTGAAGTTGCTTGGTCATTGAACCAAGCCAGATCTATACGGTATTGAACATTGACTACTGTGTAGTTGTCATTTCTTATTGTGTCTTCCATTTGTGTATGAACTGAACCTCAACAGCGTTACTTCGTGATATCCAAACCAGTTGGAATCTTACGGCAAGCGGGCCTCGACCAAACCCTCAAGGTTCATATCACTACGGGATGATCAAGACCAGCCGCACCATCATGTTGGCGAACTCGGCCCCGATAATCAATGGCAAGCAGAGGTATGCCGTCAACGGGGCCTCGTTTGTTCCAGCGGACACTCCAATAAAGCTCGCGGATCACTTCAAGATTCCTGGGGTCTTCAATCTGGGAAGCATGCCCACAAGCCCCAACTGGGGGAGCGGCTACCTCCAGACCTCCGTCATGTCCACGAACTTCCGAGAGTACATTGAGATCGTTTTCCAGAATTGGGAGAACACCGTCCAGTCTTGGCACATTGATGGATATTCGTTCTTCATCATGGGGTAACACTAAAGCCTGTTCGAAACCCACATAGATAACGCGTCTTTCCAAAATTATTGACTTAATCTTCGACTCGATCAGAATGGACGGAGGGCAATGGACGCCTGCGAGTAGATCGCTCTACAATTTGCAAGATACAGTAGCTCGTTGCACGACTCAGGTAATAGGATGAAACATTGTCCTAGTTGTGTACGAATGTTGTCATGAAAAGATCGACATCGCCACATCAAGGGAAGTGCCGGCGACCGTTTATCGTGCTAACTTTTGCTTCTTTCATGTGGCCGAATCATTCCAGGTATATCCGAAATCGTGGACCGCAATCTACATGGCTCTAGACAATGTGGGGATGTGGAACATCCGATCCGAGGACTGGGCGCGGCAATACTTAGGACAGCAATTCTACATGAGGGTCTATACCAGTTCGAATTCGTACAGGGACGAGCTTCCGATCCCTAAGAATGCCCTGCTCTGCGGCCGCGTGAGGGGTCATCGCACGAGACCGCTTTGAGCTTACTGTTGACGCAGACAGTCACGAGGGGGTGACGGAACTAATTCTTTTCGAGCGAGCGGAAATTCGTTTCATGAGAGCTCTACTCGAGCTCTGAGGTTTACCTTTCATGTCCATGCTCTTTGATAATCTAGCTACCTAGGTGCATTGCATTTGCGATGCATTCTCAAGTGTATTGATACTTGATTTCTGAAGGCATCCTTGGTTTGTCAACATATACTCCATTGACATTCTCCTCACTGTTCCCTTTTACCACATCTTGGAGAGTTTAGGTAAGAATCCAATCATTTAATCTATTAAAAATACTTCAATCTTAGACGATTCTAGTTAAAAAAGTAACGAATGTGTAAACTTCTCCGATTTAAACACAAGAATTCGACCAAAAAAAAAAATACGCACAGAAGCAAAACAAATGATAGTTTAGGAAAGATAGATAAAAATCATCAGATTAATTGGTCTACATTAAATGTATCTTTTTCATCCTTCATAATCTTACCATTAATGAGATGGCCATTTAAAGTTTAGGGTGTATGGGAAGCTATTCGAGAAATGGAAATAGCATGATTTATTTTTGGTCGAAATTAATCGTACTTTAACGATACACGTCAAGAACATCTCACGTCTACACATCTAAGGAGAGTAGCACGAAAGACGATTAGTTTCAACATCACTCAATTAGGCATTTGAGAAAACATATATCTAAGCATGATTCGTGCAAGGTTTGTGCAATGGTCGTGAAGTGTGTCGTCTTCTCATATACTTGAATGGGTTTTGTTTGGATCTCATTTTAGAAATCCCTCGAGAAGAGGGCAAGCTAGCGTTATATCGGATAGCCTGTTCTTCACGCTCCATGCAAAGGCAGTCGATTGCAGGCCATCGAGGCACGTCATCTGATTGATCAAACTAAAACAGATTCATTTCAATCTCCATTTTGGAGCTGCATAGTTATATCAACCCGCTCGTGTGAGGCACAGTCCAAGGCAACCAGTCGTTCCCGAGCAAGAAACTCTGTGTTTATTACTTCATAAATTCTTCGAACAATTTTAGCAATTAATTCATAATTCATCTCACCTCGACCATTGCAATGTGCTCATTTCCATACGATATCGATCTACAGCAATGGACCGTGAATGGCCCTCACATTGTCGGTAATCTTCCAACAGCAGCACGTTCAACTAGTTCATCTCTTTTCCGGCGGAGAATTTACATTGTTACTTTATACTTTCACGTTCCCGTTGATTCATATCATTTTACATGTTCGAAATATTTCATGTACTTCTATTATAATTTAATAAGCAACTATATATCTCATGTTCTCTTTTAACCAGAGGATACACCCGGACGATGAGATTCAGACGCACTTTATATAAAACTCCACGTAAACTCTAGCAGAGAATTTGACATGATGACCAGAAAATAGATGGGGGAAATAGCGGGTGATGGTGGAATTTAGAAGATGGCAATGAGAATTAAGGAAAGGTAAAATCGAACTCGGGTGGATCGAGCATTAGAGTTAGACCACCAGCTCACTTCTACCTTCCGATGTCCTTTAGTTGGGCCTGGTGGACTCAATTAGCAAAAGCAGAATATAGGTCTACGGTCCACCCCCTAAGGTTGGCAAGGGCCCCCCCTTCTCTCTCTCTCTAGATCTCAATCTCGATGTCGATCTCGAGCGCGAGAGCATATACTTTGCATATCAATTATCGACCGATGGATCATGTGGGGCCAACTTGATTCGATGGGCAAGATTATCTGTTATCGTGCGAATCGAGACAATATGTTAATCAACTTATTCACACCCTCGCAAATTATATATAAGCCCCCGAAAAGAATCCGTTATGGATTTGACGCTGCGGATATTCGTTACGGACGTTACGTTGGGCATGAATCAGAAAAGAAACCGTTATGGATTTGATCCCTTTTTTAATGGAAAAGAATGAATGGAGCAGCATCTGCGGTCGAATCAGAGCGATTAAAAAAATTCCTCTTAGAATGTGGTTTGAATATTGGTTCAGGTTCATGTTTACCTTACAAATACCTAGATTGTGCCTCGACGATAATGGTATGTATCCCTACACATATTCCAATTATACATCATTAGAAATTAGAATGGTATTTGATTTAATTTATATGATGTTAGATCTTCAAGGGCCTTAAGCTACTCGAATCGGCTGGGGTGATGCAATAATCAAGGACCAAAAGTTTATTCTTGTGTTGAGTTTTTGGTGTCACCTTTACAAACTCATCGTCATTGCAATAGGCCCAATTTGAAGCAACTAAGCAATTGCCACATCTCCCAATTGCACATCATCATTTGAAAAACACTAATAATTACAAAATCGAAATTAGGCTAACACCCTTATGCAAATCCAGCTCTCTTTCTATCTTCACTTAAAGGAAAAGTTGAATGACCAATGACCAATTAATATGATCTACTACTTTAGAGGTCATTGAATCTCTATGCCAAAAAGGGAGAGATCGAGAATAAGGTTTGGAAAAAAAAATAGGGTTAATATTACAAAAAAACCCAAACTTGTATACCTGTGACAAATTTTATAGAAAAGTTGAATGAATAGGCTTTGGCAACATATCTTTCTAATGCCGTCAATACTTACATGCTCTCGATGCACATTAGAACCGTGCTTATTGACCTTTGGATCATGTGCGGGCCCACTGATTCGATGGGTAAGATCATTTGGCCTCGTGCGAATCGCGACAATGCGTAATAATCGGGCGCTTGAATCAAGAAAAGGGACCCTTTATGGATTTTAGTGAGATCATTCGGCCGCGTGCAAATTTGGACAATGCACAGAAGTGTCAAAATGGGTCTTAAACCCATATATGACCCATTTAAAAATAAATGGGTTATATATGGGTCACTTTAATTTTAAAGAGTCAACCTTAAATGGATTTTAAATTTTAAAGCTTAAAGATAAATGGGTCTAAATGGGTTGAGTTTAGAACCCATGTTCAACCCACCTACTAGACCCATTTACATACTCTCTCCCTCTTTACAAAAATGTTTAAAAAAAATTGAAATTTAATTATTTTTATTTTTTTATTTTTTCTTTTCTCTTCTTTCTTTTTCTTTTTTTTTTATTCCGGCCGGTGGTCGGCCACGGCGACCGGCCATCGGGGTGGGACGACCTCGCCGGAGGCCGGCGAAGCTCGAGCTCGCCGGCCTCGGGCGAGGCTCGAGCCTGGCCGATCTGGCGAGCCTCGAGCTCGCCCGATTCCGGCGACCTCGAGGCTCGCCCTATCCCGGCGAGGCTCCAGCCTCGCCGATCTGGCGAGACTCAAGCTCGCCGGCCTCAGGCGAGCTTGACCTCGCCGGATCTGGCGAGGTGAAGCCTCGCCCGAGGCCGGCGAGACTCGAGCTCGCCGGCCTCGGGCGAGGTCGAGCTCGAGCTTTGCCGGCCTCGGGCGAGGCTCCACCTCGCCAGATCCGGCGAGTTCGAGCTCGCCCGAGGCCGGCGAGCTCGAGTCTCGCCAGATCGGCGAGGCTGGAACCTCGCCTGAGGCCGGCGAGGCCTCGGCCTCGCCAGATAGGCGAGAACGAGCTTCACCGGCCTTCGGCGAGCTCGTCCTCGCCTGTGGTCGGTCACCGGCCACGGCGGCCGGCGATCGGCCAAAAATAAAGGAAAAAAAATTTAAAAATTTAAAAATTCGATTTAAAAAATAAAAAAAATATTAATTTTTTTTTTATTTTCTTGGATAATGACTTTATGAAAATATTTTCTAGAAATGTCGCATTTTTTGTAAAACAAACAGAACCTCAATTTTAAAAAAAATTATAAAATTTTTTCACTAGCTTTGTATTGTATAAAATATTTTAGCAGTATAATTTTAAAAAAAAATCATAAGAAACAAGTATTCCTACATTAGGTTAAATACAAAAGTGTTTTAGCAATATGGGTCGGGTCGGATATGGGTTGGGTATGGGTCGGGTCGGGTATGGGTCGAGATATTTACACTATGAATAAATGGGTCATAAACGGGTTAATGGGTCAATTTGGGTCGGACCATTTATGACCCGACCCAAACCCGACCCGACCCACCCGTTTAACAGGTCTAACAATGCATTAACAATCACACGCTCGCGAGGTATGTATAACAGTTGGTGATCAATCAGAAAAGAGACCGTTATGGATTTGACTGCCATTTTCCAATGAAGGGAATGAATGCCAGATATCTACCGTCGAATCGGATTCGGAGCGATTCAATAAATTCCTTTGGAGGGAGCGTTTTTGTAAGTCTGAAAATGGTTGAGGTTTAGGTGTACCATAGAAGTATCTAGATTGGCCTCGATAATGATGGTATCACTACAAATATTTGGGTTATATATCATTAATATTTTTCAATTTAATTACCAAACCATTAAGATCTTTTAGTAATTAGATAAGTGCACTGAAAATCCTAAAAATTGTCACGAAAGTGCAATTAAGTCCTAAAACTTGTCATGAAAGCGAAATTGATTCATAAAACTTTCAAAAAGTGCAATTAAGTCCTAATTAATCGGACATGGGTTGAGGAAATGATCGAGATCAAAAGCCTTTTCTTGTGTTTAATGAAAAATCACGGAACCCTATTAGCTTACGGTGCAAAAACTTAGAATTTTATATATATATATATCCATCTTTATTACAAAAAGATGAATCTATAAATACTTTGCAGCAAGAAAAACAAAATGGAACAGAAGGGTCTTCACGCTGAATTATTCAGCCAAGACTGTGCATTGAGTTCTCGTGTATAGTCAACTTCGCCATCTTCTTCCTCGCATCGTTCTCTCTCTCTCTCTCTTGCGAGAGATCACATTCCACATGTCCCCGCTTCAGACCTCCATCTCAGAGAATATTCGCCGCTTCTTCCATCTCTCTCTCTCTCTCTCTTGCGATGTCATCACTGCATACAGACACGCGGGATTGCCTCGGCCGTTCTTGGCTCTTTGCGAGGAACAAAGGCTAAAGCCAGGAAGCTTCCATGCGCTCTTTCTGTTAGAAATTTAACTATAGCAGAAGGTTAAAGATCCCGATTATCTATGTATAAACAATAGCCATACATAATCAAAAATCGAGTGCGGAAACGTGGAAAATTCTATACTAACTTCCAGCCATTGATGAAATTGAGAACCCGATACGCAGAGTTTTGACGATCGTCAATCCTCTCAACGTTGATGGTGTGTTTTTTGATATCTCAGATAATTAGTTTAAGAGAAGGTTTGGCTTAGATGACCTATTTATATTCGCTAAACATAACCTTATAGATAACTTCTTCTATCAAGATAGTTATCTTAATATTGGGCGATAATAGTTATCACGTATTTTAATGCGCTCAATAAACGTTGACGAAATTAATTAATGTGGACAATAATAAACTGAACGTGTAATCACATTATAGATAATATAATTATAACACTTTCATCTTCTTTCACCCGTCGATGGCGCTTGCTATTAATGTTTTGCATGGGCTTCGCCGACATGTCGATGCGAGACGAAGAACCGCATGCCTACACAACGCCTGGAAAGTTTGTTTTGCGGTGTCGGTGAAAGAGGCCGATGAGGTTAATTTGTGCTAAGAAACGGGCTGTGTATTACGCTGTTCCGATAGTTTTCGCTTTCGGAACAGAATGGTTTCGTCATCTTGTTTTTGTTTTCATGTCGGCTGTTGTGACGTGACTTCGCATGTGAAGCCCGGTCTATACTTGTGCGCGGAAGAAGATGTCAAGAAATATTCAAAGGGCATTGGGAGGAATACTTTCTCGCACGATATTGTAACATGAATCGAGCACGTACACGTGGTTAGGGGTTTAGGTTGAGAGGCTAATCATGATCGAGCCAAATTGATGTGTCTACCAACAAGACATTATCAATGATGATGTCGTGCTCGTTTCAAACTCGCTTGACACGATATTGACTCATATAACTCGTTTAAATTAACAGGTCATATTCGACAAGACCCATTACAACTTGCTTTGACATGATTGGTTGAAAGACCATATTGTCCATGATATTGGCTATTAAGATTACATATTATTGATATTTCGTTGACTACGAACAAGTTGTTTAATTAGATTTGACAACAATTTGATAGATTATTGTTAGTTCTAAACAGATTTTACGAAAAATGGAGGATATTTCGTGTCAAGTTCATGTTGGTAGGTTGATTTCATGTCATGATGGGTTATGCAAACAACCCATCAACCTGTTATTTAACCGTGCTACGCGGGACATGTCACGTCAACCCGTCGTGCTCGTATTTCGTAGGTTAATAAAACTAACTAATCGTGCCGTGTTCCGATTTACATGTTCCGTGGTATACCCTTATGTCGACACGATACGAGGATAATCCACGAACACGAACTGCCACCCCCTTAGGTTTATTTTCCCCAGTTTAAACTTTTGAGATTTATCTTATAGCACGAGGCATCCGAGCCTTTCGATTAATTTATCGGGGTAAGGCTCCGACTGTAGGGTGGCCTCAAAGGCTACTCCAAGTGCAAAGATGCTCTGTGATTCAAGTACGAGAACTATCACATTTTAAATCGCTCGGCCGAACCTCATGTGTTAACTCTGAGGAAAATTTGTTAGTGTAAACATAGCTTTGCATAGTTCGACCGGGAAAAAAAGGTAGTTCGTATAGATTGTGAGGTGTGCAATGTGTTCAAAGTCCATGTTTTAATCGAGTGGGAGTGCGAAAAGTCTAAGTCTTGTGCCGGAATAAAGGGGAATCTGGAATATATGACGACGCACGAAGGCCCTTGTTTTGTAGCCGGTTTTTCATATCACTATTATGCATGTTTCCTCGAGGAAATGCATTGCTGGCGTCATATTTGTTTGTTTTTTTCTTTCTGTATGAAGTAGGAACGTACTTTGATTCATTTTCTTTTCCAACTTTCGCCAACTTTTTTTTGAAGTCTTGTTTTCTGTTTGCTTTTTTTTGGCCTCGTAGGCGAACGTGGTTCTTGTTTTTCTCCTGCTCGGTTGTTGTAACGCTTGGTTTATTACCGGGGCTTACTTTCTGCTGTAGAATTTGACATTTTCTCCCGTTTTTTGAGCGGAAATTCGGTACAGCTCTTTGTCCTGCTGGAGAGGAACATGAGTAAGTGAGGAATATTGTGATTAGGGGTGTAAACAGTTTGGTTCGGTTCGGTTTTCTTGAAAAATCGAACCGAACCAAACCGAACCGAACCGAACCGTTAGGGATGCACTTTTGAACCGAACCGAATCTCACTCGAACTGAAAAACCGGTTCGGTTCGGTTTTCGATTTTTTCTTCTTTTTTTCTTTGTTTTTTTTATTCATATATAAGAAGAACTGACGTATCAAAAGACTAGACACAGACTGTATTACCAAAAAATACACGTACTTCTACTTTTTCATCCAACAAAATCACTCAATCCATTTTAGTTTGGAACAAGAGCTTATGCAGGTGACTGGGTAAAACACAGAAAAACTTTCGGTTAAAACACCAAAGAAGAGGTTGGTTTTCTCATATATTCAACTAAGTGATTGGTTTCTCATGTGTCTATTGAATTTCAAGGAATGTTTTTTTTACATCCTGACAGCTATAGATACAAACACCATACAGCATAGAGAATTTAAAGACTAAATATACACGAACATGCATAATCTAAAGTTGGATAGTCTTACAAGACAACACGACACCAACACACCAGACAAACAGATTAGAAATTAGAAAACACAAGTTCAAAACAAACATACATGACCAGACCAAACCAAAACTGATATGGTTTGAGAAGGGCCAAGAAAGGAAACTGCAAATCTTGAATGTTGTTCTTGTAAAGCTCACTGCAAACAAAAGAAAGAAAGCTCAATAAATGGACTGAATCAAGCAACAGTTTCAAGTAGTAATTTAAATAAAAAGAACCATCACCCAACTTAGAAACAAATCTATTTATCCGAGGACGCTTAAGCAAGTCCACAGTACAAGAGCCACCATCAACCATCAAACCAAGCATTACATAAACTGTTAAATATGTCTTGAATTTTATGTAAATCCCTATGTTCTGTATTTGTTTTTCCACGTCTGTTTCCAACATAAACTAATCCGCAATTCCCAGTAGATACAAACTAAGATTGCATGCAGAGGAGCAACGCAACAAATCCTCGCAAAGAGTCGGGAGAAATGTCAAAAATGGAACCTCTCGCAAGACTCCAGAAGAATTATCAGCTTGATTAATAGAACCATTTTCGTATGCTATGGAACCCGACAACACAGAGCGAGCGGAGTTAGACTCAAGCGTGCGAGAGAGAAGAGCAGCGACGGAAGCGCAGAAATGAGCGCTGATCTGTGAGGGGGAGAGAGAGCACTCACTGAGAATGGATTGACCTCTTCTTCCTCGTCGAAAGGGTTCAGATCATGGCGGCGATTCATCGTAGCAGCGGAAAGAGAGGGGATTTGAGCCACAGAGAGAGGGGTTTCGCTCATTTAGGGTAAAAACCGAAGTTATTTTTTCAGTTCGGTTCGGAAATAAACCGAATTGAAATAAAAAGAATGATTTGCTTTGATTATCCAAATTGAAACCGAACCGAACCGAACCGAAATGCACCAAATTTTCAGTTCAATTCGGTTCGGTTCTAACACCCCTAATTGTGATATCACGGAAGCCCTTTTTCGCCAAGCATAAGTATTCGTATGTTAATCGAGTTTTGAGTGCAGCTGAACATGAGATTGTGGAATCAGTAAGATGTTGCTGCTGTAAGTCAAGCACGTGCTGAGTGTTTTTGCTTGGTTTGGAGACAGAATGTCTGCAAAATGTGACCGGAAGAATGTCTTCATAAAGTATTCATATTCTATTATATGGACCTGCCATTGTCCTTTTTAAGTTTTGTTTTCCCATTTATTTCGGGTAACCTTTATGTATAGTTTTCACTGAATCATGAAGGCATTTTTGAACAAACCCAGGTTCTGAAGAGGGTGGAGCTTTTTTCCTTTTTCTAATCGAGACCCCAAAAGAATTAAAACTGAACTCCCCCTAGACTGAGCAAAAGCTGCACAAAAAGACAACTGGGTTCAGCAGAGTCTTTACCAAGTATTTATTCTCTTTTCTGTTGCCATATAGTCGTACTCTTCAGTTTCATCAAGAGTGTGGTTGAAGAGGAGGAAGATGGTGGATGGAGAAGAAAGCTCCCTCAAGAGGTCTAATTCTCCGTCCTCTTCTGTTGTCAATGCCGTTGGTCCGTCCTTGGAATCATCCGATTTGAGGGGCGGTAGGAAGCGAGATTACGGGATGTTGGCTTTAGTGCCCCCTGGAACGATGAGCCGGCAGCCATCTGCGGTCAGGCCTTATGTTCGATCCAAGACGCCCAGGCTTCGTTGGACCCCGGATCTTCATCAGTGCTTCATGCATGCGGTCGAACGGCTAGGCGGAGAGGATAGTAAGGCCATCAAAATTAACATCGCCGATTTGGCCATATAAATAGTTTTGGTTTATTAGATAATGATGTGGGAATGAACTAAAAGTTGCCGCTGCGACCTGTTCTCGCAGGAGCGACGCCAAAGATGGTTCTGCAGATAATGGGCGTGAAGGGACTTACTATATCTCATGTGAAGAGCCATCTTCAGGTTTGCGTTTTCACTTTACCTGCACTTTTTTTTTTATAGCTGTACCAGAAAAATGAAATTTCTAATCCATTGTAAAGATGTTCATGCTGATGTGAGTACTAATGGTGCTATTTCTGGGAGCAGATGTACAGAAGTATGAAGGATGAGCAGATCATGCAAGGTTATATCTACAACACTACAACTTTTTTATGCATATTCTTGTAGATATACATAGGTTTGCCCTAAGACACATGGTACTCTCTCACTGGATTTACCCTTCGTAGAATTTTGCTCGTCTTTGTTGTCCTACACACTGCAATCAACGATGAAATGGTGCCTTTTATAAGTTTCAGCAAGAACGACGCTACAGTATACTGAAACAATAATTGGCTAGCTCCAGAATTGGCATTCTTTAGGTGATTATTTAAAGTTGCCAAAAACATTTAGCCCCACAGAATTGCAAGATCAACCTGTTATTCTCTTATAATTTACGATTCCTCACCGCACTTTAATATCTTTGGATTTGACTCCCGAACTTGTCGCATGCCGAGTTTCACCGGTTGACCAGCACTGAGTTCATTGCCGGAGTAGATCTGTCTGCTTCTCATGACCCATTTCAGAAGAAACTGGCAAATAAAACGTTTTAATGTCCAAGCATTCTTTGTGTCTTACCAATTTAATTATCTGAAAAAGTTAAAATCTGAAAGTCACTTATTTATAATAGCTCAATTGTTTATGCCCACGCTACAACCTGTAAAAAAGCCGAGCATGGGATGGAATAGAACTTGTTTGTGTGATTTTGGAAGCTTCTCCTTGCAGAAGCAGAAGTGGCAGGAAGAAAGAAGGAGAGGGGACGGCGAGTGGCATATTCGGATCATCTTCCTCGCTGGGATGCAGTCTACCACCAACAGCATTACCAGCGCCAAAGCAACAAGGTCGATCTGACGATGAAAAACAACACGACCAGCTACCAAAACCAGGGAAATCATCACTCCAGCGGGCTCGCTCTCCAGAACAACAGCGTGCACACGAAGGGGTTTGTTAACTGTTTTCTATCAACACACCCAATTTACCTCGCGCTTAACTTGCTTGTAGATCGTAACTTTCAATTGTATTAGACCTTTAAGTAGTGATCTCATGATAAACTCAGTGAGCTATATGAGGATGTGAACTGTAATATTAAAAGGATATAACTTGAGGGTTCAATTTAATGAAATGTGAGAAACCTAATTACTAGAATATAGATTACCACAACATTATTACCAGAATATAATCATAAAGTGTCATAGTTGATTCCGAATATTACTTACTTTCAACCAAGTGATCCACAATTTACACACACACAGAGAATAAGAATCAACCATGAACATGACCACACACAACTGACTTTTCTAGTGCGCAACATATGACTAGAGAGAATTTTCTTGGACACACTTTTTGAACCGTTTGGTATCTTTTGTATATTTTCAGCTATGAGACACAACAGGGATGGAATATTGAAACATCAGCAGGCAAAGGATGTCCAAGTTCTTACATCATCTTCAAAGATCTGCTCAAAAGCTGCAAATCCCAAGTTAAATCTCTCTCTCTCTCTCTCTCTCTCTCTCTCTCTGTGGGCAGGCTCTGAAGAGGGTTTTTATTTGATTTTGCAGGAGAGTGAGGAAAAGGGAGGAGCACAGGAAGATGCTGAGACTGAGAATGCATGCAAGAGCAATCATAGTGGAGAAGAAAATTCAGCTAAGAAGAGGATGGTTGATTGCACATCAATGACCACTCTGTCACTGAACTCAGCAGTTCATGAAGTGCCTTTGGATCTTACCCTTTGATCTGATCTAAGTCGTATAGCTGACTGAACTTGATTACTTATGTTATACATTTGTTATGTGGATATATAGTTTATGCATGTGTATGTCTGTTGGTTGCATCACCATCTTCTGACCTGGACTTCCCTCAAGTACATGTGGGTGACAATACATTCACATAGATGATAAATAAAAGAGTATGTTCATACTTCACAGTACCCCAAGCGCCTGCTAATACATTTAGCTATACTCAAATTGCACTTTAAAAACAAGAGCTGATTAGCCTAATTTCTATGGTAATATACCTCTATCTGGTGACTCATCCTGATTACAACACCCAAAATGGACATACAATTCCCAAACTTGAACTATGTTACCATCCTCCGGTCAAAGAGGAACTTAGAAAAAGTTCTTGTTTATCTTGCAGAAATGTAATTTAGGGTTTGGGTAGCTTAATCATGAATTTTGACAAAAATTTGCTCCTTGTATTTCTGTTGAATGTTGCGGTTCATTTGATTCTTAAGGATTTTGTCAGGAGAGTTTCTTTGTTTTGTGTGGGAAACTGACCATTCCAAAAAGTTCTATACACATTTTTGTCATTCCGCTGTACGTACGAAAAATAGTTATCAATGGCATTTTTAAAGAACCGCGTGTCGAAACTTCTAAACTACTAGGAGATGGCCAATTAGATATACAAAAAGAGTAGTGGGCCAAAAGCAACCCAAAAAATGAGTGGCTATCTTCGGTTTAGGAGTATTGACACATGAAATTATGAGAGAACTCAGAAAATGCTTTCAAATTTCATAAATTAATTACTAACGTTTGGTTGGAGGTTTACCTTTTCTTTGTGCATTCAATTTCTAGAACTACATAAAAAAGTAGATCTAAATCCTAACTTATTGTTTTTTCCGTGACGTATCCTGTTCACCCATCAAAACGCAAAATATATATATTATCAAATAGTTGACGAAATCCCTAAAACTCGACCGGATCCCAGTGCACAATTTCTAGATGGATGATCATATGTGTCTAGGCTTAATATATGATCCCAGTCACTAGGGTGGCGGTTCCGGTCGTCAGGTTCCGCAATCGGTCCGGTTCAAGGTGGAGCCGTGGGAAGCCACAGACCAAAAACCGGTTCCCAATTTTGGGAACCGCGGACCGGACCGGTCCAGTTCCGTTCCGGTCCAATGGAACCGGTTACTTAGAGTTTAGGGTTTTTTTTTTGTCAAACACTTAAGGTTTGGTTCACATTTTACTAATTTTTGTCAATAAATTTATGTCAATGAAGTTCACTTAGGGTTTAATTCACATTTTACTATTTTTTATTAATGAATTTATGATAATGAAGTTTACTTAGAGTTTAGTTCATATTTAATTAATTTTTTTAAAGAAAAAAATAACAAATATATATATTAAATAGTCGGTCGGTCCGGTCCGGTTCCCCTTGGAACCGGGAACCGGACAGCTTCAAACCGGTTCCGCTTTTAGGAACCGGGAACCGGACCGATAGTCCCGAGAACCGGACCAAACTCGTCGGTCCGGTCCGGTCCGGTCCGGTCCCGGTTTGGGCGGTCCAAGTTGCTCACCCCTACCAGTCACGAGATGGTGAATAATGGAAAGTGTGCCTTTTTCTCTGGAAGCAGCTTGGTTTCTATCAATACTTCAACTGTGTCCTGTATACTTTGGCACGGACGATGGGTGATACAGGTAGGAATGTGAATGATTTTAAAGCCTTCTCAACCATCACCTTCACATTTCCTCTTTATAAATTTCTCCAACGTGAGCACCTTCACATACAGATTAGAGAAAAAAGAAGGAAAAAGAATTCTCTCATTGATTCGAAGAACAATGACTGTTGTTACTACAAAAAACATTCTCTTGGTGGTTCTCTTTGGTGCCCTCATATGCACCACCAATGCCAGTAGGAAGCTTCTTGTGGGGAATGCCCAAGAGGGCTCATCCCTCAATGAGGAGAAAACATTCTTTGGTTACGGTGGCATCGGTGGGTTAGGCATTGGAGGCATCGGCGGTGGCTTGGGCGGAGGCGGCGGTGGCGGAGGGAGCGGACTAGGTGGAGGGGCGGGATACGGTTATGGGGGTGGAGCTGGAGGTGGGTTCGGATCCGGGTTTGGAGGCGGTGGTGGAGGAGGGTTTGGCGGCGGTGCCGGAGGCGGCGGCTTGCTTGATGGCGGTTTAGGAGGTGGATATGGTGGAGGTGCTGGAGGAGGAATTGGGGGTGAACTCCCTTGAAATTGTTTCACAAGCTCATTGGAAACTTAGATCTCCATCAATTTGGCTTCTTGCTGCTTAATAAAAAAGTCTGGGTTCTGCTGACTAAAGTTCACCCGGTGTAAAAGTTGTGTGTGCTTCTGTCGTTGATTATTTATAATCTCTATCATGTAATAGTTTGGCCAATAAATAAGCATTGATCAAACTTCTCAAATTCATTAAATATTTCTAGTTCGCACATCTCCATAGATGTTTTATTGGGAGTGTCTCGATTTCATTATTATATAACATGCTTCTAAGGAGTTATTAGTGCAACTTGAGGAAATGATTCATTGAACAACGATGGTAAAAACTTTTATTGCGAATAAACAATTCTTAAGTAGCTTAAAACTACATGAATATTTCCCCAATTGGGTATTTTGTTAGAACGTCAAGTTTTACGTTGTTTGGTTCATATATTTAGATACTTTCATTGTTTGATTGCATTTTAAATCATTGAAATCGCATTAAACCGAGTCGGCCATACATGAAAATCCTCGCCGGAGCAGCTTTGACCTCGTCGGAGTATCTATAATAGCATAGGCCATCCAAGTCAGTGATTTTCAATCTCATTTCTTGCTTTGATTGTTGTTGGAATTGGTATAGACGACTAGGGCGTTCTGTAGGTTGATTTGTACAAGTGATTGGGTTGTTTAGGTCAGTGATGTTTAGGGTATTTTGATTGGTTTTTTGCTAGCCAGTGGTGGTCCGGCGGCAAATCGGTGAGCTGAGGTCGATAGGGGATAACATAATCTTCACACTAAACCAATCAAAAGGGATAAAAGGTCGTCGGAGGCTCATCTACGGCAAGCTTGAATCGGCGGTCTTGAGAACCTAAACCCAGAAACTATGCACACTAGGTGCTCGGTGAAATGCCACAATGATTTAAAATGCAATCAAACAATGAAAGTATGATTAGAAACATGTTTTAGGCATCAAAGAATTCAGAATCATCAAAGAAATCACATGATCATCAATATTGAACTCAAGTTCATCATTTTTCGAATCTGGAAAACCGTGGCGAGTAGAGGATTTTACCTGCTTCGGCGAAGGATCAAACAAGGTTTCGAGGCAAATGGCGACTGTAGAGTCCTTCCCTGTCACCTGAACTTCAAGACGGTGGTTTCGGTTTCGCCGGAGTAACTCTAGACACGCTGGCCGAGCTTGATTTTCAGATGTTGGCGACTAGCTTTGTGTCGACTAACTCAGGTGAGGAGGTTCACTGTCGGAACCAATTTGCCAGCGTTTTTCTCGTCGGAAAAACGCCGATCGCTCGGCCCTTGAAACCTTGATACACCTCTTGTGCTCAAACTCTCTCTTTTGCGCTCGTTCTCTCTCTCTCTCTCTCTTTCTCTCTGGACTTTTCTCGAACACCTTCTCTTCACGGATAATGATTTTTTTCTCTCCTTTGTAGCTCGATTTCCCGCCCAAAATCCGTTACCACCGACCTTCGAATCGGTTGTAACGAATCTCCGATTCTAGCCGGAGATTTTCCAGCTGATAAACTTGATTTTCACGTTCTATATTGATCGAATTAAGTTAGTGAAGTGGCAGCCATGAGCAGATTTTTTCTAGGTTTTATATGTTTTTAGCGAGTCGGGTAAAGAAGGAGGCCGACCCGGGTCGAGTCTAGCTGACCGACTCGGCAGACCCGGGTTGGTCTAAATTCGCAAATTTGACCCGATTGTAGCCCTATTTTTCAATTTTACCCCCAAAATTGGATTCCTCAGCACATTTTGCACCCAAATATGAGATTTTTTTTCTAATTTTTATCGCAATTAGATCCAAAATTCCCAAATTTTAAATATGGATCACTAGGGTTTTTGTTCAATCTAGTATCTAAATGACCTAATTAGGCAAAATTGATGCCAAAATTGGATTTCTCATGGCTGATTAACCCTAGAAATGATGATCTCTTGGCTCGACAATTTCAAATTGATTAAGATCCCCAATTTGGGCTTAAAATCCTTAATTTTCAATTGATTTTTGGGGCATTTTAATTCCTTTGACAAATTTTGCAATTGGACTGACCAATATGCAATTCAAGGTCCGAGAATCATTTGTTGTGAAGACACTATGGCCTAGAAATGACTAGAAATGACTCAATTGAATTTTTGGTTCAATTTGGGCTTGATTTTACCTGATTTTCGGAAAAACACATTCCCAATTGAAATTTTATAAAATTGATGCTGTATTGATGAAATTGGATTTAAAATAAGACTAATGGATATTTTAATGGAATTTTTGGATTCCATTTGCTATTTTTCTTGGTTTTCACCCTTATTTTGACTAAAATAAGTTAAAGAAAAATTCTTAAAAATTTAATTTTGGTTTAGAAATAGATTCCTAAGCTTGGTCAAGGTTCTTAATCCTAATTTTGTGATTTTTAGAAAAATTTAAAAAATAAGCTAAAAATCAGTTGTCAACAACCACTTACGGTTGAATCGAAAAGTGTAAACATTACTAAATAAACAATGTTATGTCCGGTTCAAGCTGTTTATCAAGAGAAAAAAATCTGCCTAGGCCAAGCTAAACCTGAATATCCAAACTTTCAATTAGTCGATCTGATTGAAAAGCTTCTTTTCCCCGATTCTCTCCTATTACCACCATTTACCACCATTCTTTCAAAAAGCCCTATTCAATAGCCCGATTCATCTAGGTTATCGGTTGTGTTTTTCATATGGTTTTTTCTTCGCATTAACGTAATATTAAATACCAATTCGATTCAATCCTCGATACACGATTTCGATAACATACGTTACCATACCATCTAATAAAGCTAGAGCAAAGGATCTTTAGGGGAAAATTACCAAAAAAATCCTAAACCTTTTACAATTGTGCCAATTCAATCATAAATCTTTTTTTTGGCCAATTTAGTCCTAAACCTTTTGCAATTGTGCAAATTCAGTCCATTCAACCACTTTTGCCCGGTCAGCGCTGACGTGGACGCTGGCCGGTTGAAGTGGCAATATTTTAATAATTTTTTTTATTATTTTTCGAATTTTTATATTTTTTTCTCTTTCTTTTTTTTTCTCCTATCTTCTTCCTCGGTCGCCGGTCCGGCGACCGGCGAGAGGCTGAGGCCGGCGACATGGGCGAGGCTAGCCCTCACCGGCACTGGCGAGGGCGAGCCTCGCTGTCGCCGCGCGAGGTTGACCTCGCCATCTGGGCGGCCTCGCCATCGCACCGGGCGAGGCCGACCTCGCCATGACCGGGCGAGGCCACCCAGATCTGGTGAGACCTCGCCGTCGCCGGCGAGGTCGAGCCTCGCCATGGCCGGGTGAGGTCGAGCTTGCCCAGCGACGGCAAGGTCTCACCAGATCTAGGCGAGGTCGACCTCGCCATGGCCAGAGCGAGGCTCGACCTCGCCTGGCGATGGCGAAGTCTCGCCAGATCTGGCCAGCCTCGCCGTCGCCAATGCTGGAAAGGGCCAGCCTCGCCCATGGCCGGTGAGGTCGAACTCACCGGCCTCAGCCTCTTGTCGGTTGTCGGTCGCCGGACCGGCGACTGGGGAAAAAAATAGGGAAAAAAAAAGAAAGAGAAAAAATAAAAAAATTCGAAAAATAAAAAAAATTATTAAAATGTTGCCACGTCAGTCAGCTGGCATCGGCCCGCATCCACGTCAGCGCCGGTCGGCCAAAAGTGGCCAGATGAACTGAATTGGTATAATTGCAAAAGGTTTAGAACTGAATTGGCACAATTGGAAAATGTTTGGGACTGAATTGGCAAAAAAAATGTTTAGGACTGAATTGGCACAATTGCAAAAGGTTTAGGACTTTTTTGGTAATTTTCCCGATCTTTAGGCACGCCTAGCCAATCAACCCGCTTTTGCATAACCAAAAAGCCCATCGAGCCCATTATCTAATTACTTAGTGGGCTGGCTTACAGGCCCACGATGAGATTTTTCCAAGCCCATAAATAAAATAAAACGGGAAAAAAAGTATTGCAAAAATTAAAAAAATGAAAACGTGCTTCTTCTAGCGCGCCTTAACAGTTGCAGAAAGCAAAACCCTTAAACCCTAGACGCCACCACCGTCCACGGTGCTTCCCTCCGCTCCCTCCAACCGCCGGAGATCCCAATTTGACCTCGATCTCTCGCCGGCTCCGTCGGATCTCGGCGAGCGGCGGCGATGGCGGACGTGGTGCAGTACCGGCTCGAGCGCATGGTGGGCGAGCTCGACGACCTCGAGCGGCGGGGCCTCTTTACGCGCCGCGAGATCGCGGAGGTCGTGAAGCAGCGCCGGAAGTTCGAGTACCGGCTCAAGAGGCCGAGCCCGCTCAAGGAGGACTTCCTCGCCTACATCGACTACGAGACCCAGCTCGACGCGCTCCGGAGGCTCAGGAAGAACTCGCTCGCGCGGGAGGCGAGGAAGAAGATGAAGAAGTCGGTGTCCGACTTCGCCGGGGTCGCGAGGATCATTGAGATTTACAGGATGGCGGTGATGAGGTATAAGGGAGATATTGATCTGTGGTTCCGGTACTTGGAGTTTTGTAGGGTGAGAAAGAACGGCCGGATGAAGAAGGTAGGGGTTTTTGTTTGAAGGCTCGTCTTCAATTTGTCTGCATAATTCACTATCTCACGTATAACTCACCTCAATTTCAAGTTGAAAGTTAAGGGAAGGCGACTAAGGTTCGAGCTTCAGCTTAGAAATTGTTAGTTTTGTTCAGGTGGTTGGCTTGTCAGAGACAAAGTGCTTTCTTGAATTGCTCATATGTTTTATGTTTGGGCTTGTTGATGAACGAGGAAAATGAAGAAAGTTGAATTTTTTAGTTAAGGACAGTAATGCAGTTGACACAAATGTGGAGCAAAGAATTTGAAGAATTTGACTAGGGTAGAGACTTAGAGAAGTAAGCCAAATATGTTCTGAATGCTGCTAAAAAGTGAGCCTCCATTGAAGTGCAAATCTGTGGGCTGGGAGGCATACAGAGGTTGTTCATAGTGCTTAATAGCTGAATCCAACACCTTGGAAATTGTAATGAGAACTCGTCTTTTCTCAAAGAAATAAGAGAGGTAGTTTGTAGGTACTTCTATATGGGGCGGTCTTTTGATTACACATTAGAGGATGAGGTGCCTTTGGGTCTTTAGTTCTTCGCAGACTAATGGATGAAGAAGTGTTTTTCTTTTATTTTTTTTGTTACCATTGGCTTACGTGGTGGAAAACAATTCATGCTGTAGAAGAGGAGAAAACTTTGGGTATTGTGAATTTTGTAGACCTCAAATAGTCTACTATAGCAATTGCAGATGCTAGAAGCATAGTTTTGGACAAAGAGGAGGCTTTACGGTTGTAGAAAAATGTATTGTGTCTGCCTTTCATATCTTAAACTAAAGGCGAGACAAAAACTAGTTTAAATGGAATGCTGTGGGAATTGGGATCTGGAAGTTGATCAAATGTGTTTAACATGGAGAAGAATCAGTCTTAGAAACTTTGAATGATTGGAAGTGCTTTTAATCCTTTAGCTTACTTCTCAATCAATCACAGGGAAGTTAATTACTGCCCATGCTTTTGGTTCTTGTAAACATGCTGCAACCCAGATGACTGTTCTCTTGATTGTGAAGATATGTGTTAAAATGCCTTCCGTTGTTAGGGATACTTTTTCCTTTGTATATTAAAGAACTATTCATCCATTCTGCCTATCTATAGTGATATTGTTATGGGAGAGCCAGACTCTGCTGCTTATGGGCAGAAAAGGCTATAATAGCCCGTTTAAAATAATAAGCCCATAAAGTCTGTTTCAAGTGTATTGTCTTCTTTAGTGTTTTAAAAAGATAGTTCTGTGCACTGTATGCTTTATTTGCTAGGCTGTGTGGACCTGAAGCATTTACATGATGTCTGGCTTGTATCTGGTCGATTGATCTACTGCGTAAAGAAGTCCTTTATTTAGTCTCAGCTTCTCTGCAGGCCCTTGCTCAGGTGATAAGATTCCACCCAAAGGTTCCAGGAGTTTGGATTTATGCTGCGGCCTGGGAATTCGACCATAATCTAAATGTTGCAGCCGCTCGTGCACTTATGCAGAGCGGTTTAAGATTGTGTCCAACATCAGAAGATCTATGGGTGGAATATCTGAGAATGGAGCTCACATACCTTAATAAGTTAAAGGCCCGAAGGATTGCTCTTGGAGAGGATAACGAGACTTTGATTCGCAGTCGTGAAGATAATAATGAGAAACAGTGGAAAAATGAGAATCAAGATCTCTTTATGTCTCTTAATGAAGGTAGAGATACAGGTGATGGATCCGGTGGTCAAAATGGGGAAGCTGAAAAGAAGGTAGATTTGTTTCAAGAGCAAGGGTTGATCATTCTTCAAACTATTTACAGTGGTGCCGTAGAAATGCTTCCCTCAAGTTTGAGTCTTAGAAAACGACTGTTTGAGATATTGGATTCAATAAACTTGTCAGATTCAGAAGAACTGCGAGAGAAGGTACTAGGTGACATGAAGAGAGAATTTTCCACTGACCCTGAATATTGGGACTGGCTTGCAAAACATCAAATTACTGATTTTGAGAGTCTACAAGATATAGATGAGGAGAGATTGCATTCTGAGGTGCAAAAGGCAGTCAAGGTACGTTATTTGTGACCTTGAGATTGTCCTGAATTAGCAAAATTCTTGTTGTGATTATTTGACTGATTGCTTGAGATCCATGTGCACCTACAGATACTAAACATCAGATGTGCTTGTGACTGCCTAAGCATTGCCTTTGTTGTTTATGCAGATCTATGAAGAGGCGATAGAGATTCTTCCTTCCCCTGTGCTGTTTAATCTGTATACAAAATTTTTTATGGATGTCATTGCGCTGAAAGAAGGAAATATCGAGAGATCTCAGTCATCTGGAAATATGCACAGCTATATATCACAACTCCTAATGGTATATGAAAAGGCTGAAACAGTGGGGTGCCTGGATGAGGATCTTGCTTGCAAACATGTCTCATTGTACTTACAATTGGGAAGACTGAATGAAGCCCGTGATATGGCAGGAAGGCTTTGCAGCGGAAAACTGTCTGATTCGATGCAGTTGTTGCTCTTAAGGGTCTCAGTAGAACTTAGATGTCTTACAAAGAATTATACATCCTTGGATAAGGCTGATCTGGTTTCCATTTTTGATCTTCTGAGAAACGTTTTGACAAAAGCCTCTGTTTCAGAAACCGAGCAACTGTGGTTAGTGGTAAGTCATTACTTCCAAAACATATTGATGCTTCGAATTTCTGTTGTACTTGAGTAATACTTAGTTTTATATGTTGATGCTACTTGACTTCAGAAGGTTTAATGAATAAGTTGAAAGCTGTGAGCCCTGCATATTTACCACATTTCATTGAAGTAACATGGCAATAACGAGTTTCGGTTAGATGGTTGCTCACCTAATAGTATCGCTAACCCTTCAAAAACAGTTTTGTCCTTCCACAGATGATATTGCCTTTCAATGTCTGTTCATATTTCTCATTCTTCCTTAACCTCAGGTCTTTTTGGACAATTGCCTGGTTCGGCACTTATCTGTGGTTATAGAATTTCAGTAAATTGTGATGTCTTGGACTTTGTCTTCCGCGAAAATTAGGGCATGTCCTGAAGTTGGACAATAGTTTAAGTTACTTATCTAAAGTTTCTTTTTGCTGTTGTGAACTGGATGCTAGCAAGCCTGTGAATTTTTTCACTAATACTTGGGAAACATCAGATGTTTGTTCTCATTTTTGATTCCTATCTTTTTTGTGCAATATGTATATATTTGAAAAAGCTAATTGACTGGTTCTGATGGTTTGGCCTAATTTCTTTGACTTAATATGACAGGTTCTCAAGATTTTCGGTAATCAAAACCAATACTTCGACAAGCTTTTGGAGATCGCGTTTGTTGCTCTACCTAAAAATGGTGGCAGTGAATCTGAATTTTCCCTCTCTTCAGTGATTGTTAATTTTGTTCTTCAGAAAGATGGGGTTGAACGTGCTAGAGAGATGTACAGACGGTATGTATATTTGTTATTGTTATGTTACTCTTACATATTTGCTCTTATAAAATAAATCCACAGTGCAGCCTGTGTAGTTTCGTGGTTTCAACCCTTATTTAAAAGTCCATGATCTTTTGGGTTTTTTTGTCGATTGCAGATTTCTTGCTCTTCCTCACCCTGAGGGTGCATTATATAAGACTTGCATTGAGCTGGAGATGAACCTTGCTTTTGCGGGTTCTAAAGATTGTCTTTCTAGAGTTCGGAAGTTATATGAAGCTGCGCTCACAGCTTATGACCAAAGTGTAGATTTGTGGAGAGCTTACTATTCTCTGGAGAACAAGGTGAGGTTTGCTTTGCCCTGCTTTTGTTGCATGCTACTTATTCTTTGATCGAAGTACAATGTGACTGAAATCTTCGGTTTAGTCATCCTTACTGAAGACATTTGGTGATTAACTTAATCTGTGAAGTCAGCATTAGTAGGCGTTGCCAAAAGTACTTGGAAATTAATCAGCGGCTAATTGACGGTCATGTTTTCCTCCAACCCTAGTTTGAGGAAACTCCCTCCAACCATACCTCCGATTGGTGGGTTACGAGCGTGGCCATCATCCACATTTAATTTTGGTTAAGTTTGCGTGTGGGTAATATCTATAATTCTTAACCAACCAATCAGAGGTATTGTTGAAAGGAGTTTCCTCCAACCTGCATATAATTAATTTATCAGACGAACTAAGTTTAATTATTGTACTGTCCATACTGTCCTAGAACGAGTTTAAACTTCATTTTTTTTAGATAGCATAGGTGCAATTTTCTCTTTGAGTGAGTACTCATTTGTTTGCTTGCTTTAATTAATTCTGAATAAGTAGTTTACTACTTGGCACCAAGAGAAGGGAAAATATCCGACACCTTGTGGGTGGGGCATCGTATGTAATGAAAATGTTCTTTTATTTATCCCGGATATCCTTAGACAGTTGCCTGCTTACAAGGATATCGCTGTTTTGCAGATGGGAACAGCAGAATCCACAACGGCTGTGTACTGGCGTGCCCAGAAGATACTGAAAGATGCTTCAGCTATCACTAACCTTCCACATTCGTGATTGTACTCTGAATTATTTGTTACATCCAATTTTGACCCTCATCATGTACCATTGGTTTTCACTTTAAGGTTTTTGATATAGAAGGTACAACGTTGTAAATGCAATTTTGACCCCAGTTCTAATGCAGCATTACCGCTTTGGCTAAAGGTACTTGTCTACAAGACGTTGCCTCTTCTTTCACTTGTGTAGGGCACGGCACACAACAAAAAGGAAAAAAAGAACATGTTTCTGTATAAGGTTTCCCTGGTTTGCCCATACGAGTCATATTTTCAGTCTGCTCAGTTTAGGTGGATGGAGGGGGGTAAGAGGAGTGGTATCAGATAGCTCGAGGTCACCATCGGCACCATACGAGTCAACCAGAGAATTCAGGAACTCCGCACTTGGCGCAGAGAAATGAGCGTGGGTCTCTTGCCTTTTCCTCAAGTAAGTCATCGGTAGTTGGAGGTTGCAGCAATGCCTTTGAAGTTGGGTCAAGATGACCGAACAGAGTATGATAAAACCAAAGTTAATACCTTTTTATTTTAATTTCCTGGAAAATGCGGTAATTTGGGGTTTGCCGAACACTCTGAACAATTTTGTTTTACCTGATCAAATTCTATTAGACCAGGATAAATTGACAGATTAACTGCAACTATTGTGACTTCTTCCAACTCTGAATTGGTCTAATGAGTCAGTGAACCAGCAATGGAAGATCGATTCTTGGTTCTTCTGCTATTAAAATTTGTTTCTGGTCTTTGGTACAAGAAACACAAGACATGTGCTGTTGAATGCCGTACTATGCAGCAACAGTCAAACATGCCTTTTGGTTCAAGTCACCGAACATGATATGTTATTGCCGGTCATTTCATAGTCAATGGGCATTGTCAAAACTCAATTTTCAAACATGCCTTTTGGTTCAAGTCACCGTACACGATATGTTATTGCCGGTCATTTCATAATCCTTGGGCATTGTCAAAACTCAATTTTCAATGTTTTTGAGCAAGCTCTTGTCAAAACTCAAGCGAGTAAAAGCGCGTTTTCATGCTTTAGCCTTAGGAGTCGATGATTGTGAGTTCGATTCTTATTAGGGTTAATATTATAAAAAAATTCAAATTGATACACATGTAATAAATTTACTATAAATTAATTTTTTGACAATCAAATATCTCAAATTGTAACACCTGTAGCAAATTTATCCTAAAATAATTTTTTGACCACTAAAACCCCAAATTAGTACATTTGTGATAAATTTACCTTCTGTTAAATTGGATTAATATCACGAAAAAATAAATTGGTACACACGTGACAAATGAAGGGTAAATCTCCAAACTAGTACACTCATGACAAACGAAGGATAAATCTCCAAACTGCTACACCCATCAAATGCCATGTGTCATTCAACTCAGAAATTTGACGTTAAAATTTAATAGAAACTAACGGAGGGTAAAATTGTCACATGTGTACCAGTTTATGATTTTTGGTAGTCAAAAAATTAATTTTGGGTAAATCTGTTACAATCGTACAAGTATGGAGTTTTTCGTGGTATTAACCCTTCTTATTACGAAGAATTCGTAATTAAATGGCGAGCCATGATAGTTGGTTACTACGCTAATTTCCTTTTGATAGTCGATTAATTATGGTCCAGCCCTAGGGTTATAATACGAACAAGAAAGTCATGAGCAAATCATTCCTTGGTCTATTAAAGTGCTGACGCATACCCTCACGTATCGTCATGTTTATCACTCATCAACCACGCGCTTGTCTCTCCTGCTTGTTGAATCGAGACTCAAGACAATGAAATTCTTTTTTTTAACATGAGAAGTTACCATATAATAATACCATCAACTATAGAGACGCTGAAAGCCACTTTTCTCAATTCAAAAGGGTTGATATCGCTATAAGTCCATGAATTTTCATCCAATTTGAAATGGCGTATGTGAATTTTTAAAATTGCCATGTTAAAAGAGGTTAAGCAGAGGAAAATGTATATTTAAAGTGATTGAGCAAAGACAAAATTGTCTCTTTTAGAATGAATAATACATTTATGAAAGGATTTACATTATTTTTTCTTCTTAGTTTCAAGTAAACATTTACGCGTCCGAATCCAGGTATATACTTTTAAACTTCTCTGTCCAACCATTAATTTCACCTAATCGGTGTTCATCTCCGCAAATTTTATTAACACCAAGTCATACGGTTGAACATATTAAAATAGTTTAAGGACCTAATTGAATGAATTGGAAATTATTGTACTTGGCCAAAATTCATGGACTAGTAATGTCATCATCCCATTTTTTACAGATCAGTACATAGCTGATTTTTCTTTAACTCAGCTAACAGACATTTCTTGCATCACAGAGGGTATAAGATCAGGTAACTGAAACAATGGAAGATCAAATTTAAATTTGTATTTCAGCCTCATTACAACAATTAATAGTAACATAACACGAGATTAGCTGCTACTTAACATGAAAAGTTCTCATGTCTGAGGAAAACAAAGTCAAAGAACTAAGGAATGACATTAGAGGTCATCAGCTAATTATATGATGGCAAGCTCAAGTGTTATCAGAAAAGCTTGCTCGCAAATTCATCCACATTGGTCCCAGAGTCTCTCGAAGAAGTTGACTTTCTTGCTAAATCTGTGAGCTGTGACAAGCTTCTTCCCAACTTGAGAGCCACCTTCAATCTAAACATCTCCCCATTTTCTCTTCTTTGCACCTCTCTCTCCACCAGTGTGGATTCAATCGATTCCTCCAAGAGCCTGAAGAACCCTGCACAGTTTCTGTACATTTCCACCACCATACCCACTTGACCACCATGCTCGAAACTGTTGACCACCCCGGCCAGGGCGCCGCCGGCGACAGCCGCCACTGCCGCCCACGGTCCACCCATGGGCCCCACGAACGCCGAGCCGAAGGCCGCGATCCCTGTTAGTAAAGGCCCTGAGATGGCCAGAGCCTTGTTGATTTTCAATGCCAGATTCCCTAGCCTCATGTAGTCCTCGGAATCTTTGCTTTTCAACACTTGAAGAAGAGCTTTCATTTCCACTTCCAATTCCTCACTCCACCCATTATTTTTCTGTTCCATATTTTTCAGAAAATCATCTATATTTTCTCTTTCCTCGCATGAAGAATCCCTCTCCTTTTCTTGATTATCGTTCCCATCACTTGAGTTAGGCCACCAAATGGCCGGCTCGAATTTCCCAGGAAATTTCTCGAGCATCGATCCGAGCAAGGCAAGAGGGTAAGCTTTATCGAGAGCCAAGATCTTCTCCACTATTTTCTCCACGTCAGCCTGTGTTACTGAATCACCAAGAACATCGAGCCTCGACTCGACCTCGCCGTATAGTTGCTTGAACAATCTCACAGAGTTGCGCTGCTCTTCGGCTAGCTGTGAGGGCTGGATCTTGTTCACCACAAGTGACATCCCTGTCGCCGCAGAGAACAACAAAGCAGAACACAATTTCAAAGCCAAAAGCGCTGAACTTGAAGATGAAGTCATCGGTCCTCCTGAGGCGGAGATGATCACGGAAAGCCCAGAGATCGTTGTGGCGGTTAAGGTTACCATGTTGATGGAGCTGAGAAAGAGATGGTTCCAGTTGTTTCGCTGCTCGCACATGTTGTTGTGCATCTCTATCCTGTCGGATATGGACACCAAGAGTGCTTGAAGTTGAACCATTGCAAAAGAAGAATGATTAGCATAAGCTGAGGTACTAATTTTGCATGGCTCATGCAGTGCTTCATTAATTAATATTTTGTCACCGACGTCGTTTGCCTCAACCGGCGTCGCAGCGAGTGTTTTTAGGCGGTCGGCTGTTTCGAGAGTAATTTTTGTTGGGTTCGGAACTGATGGACGTAGTCTTTGAGGCCCGGAGAATGGAATGGCAGCATTTATTCTCTTCAAAGAACGAGGATTCGAAGAAGAGAGTGAGAGAGTTGAAGCTAGGGAAGCCATTTGAGGGAGGTTTTTTCCTTCTCTTCTCTTGCTTTTTCTGTTGTTGTTTCGTTGATGTGTTTGAGGGACTTTGAGATGACTTAGACTGGATTGTATAGGAGTGCAAACGCAGATTGATGAAGCATATGCGATGTCTATATATAGTAAACAGAAAAGCAGGTGGAGAGGGAGAGAAAGAGAGAAAAGGTCAAGGTTCGAACATGTTGAATGAGTTGAGTCAAGCCTAAGGGCTTGACCAGTTCGTGTGTTTAGTTATACTTTCAAGTTTCAAATACGAGCCTATGTTCAGACATTGCGATTCAATAATAGAAATTCAGACAAAACTACGGCTGAGGAATTCCGTCACTTCTTGATTACGAGTTTCATTAGCTTCAAGACGCATAATCAAACGCAACACGTGGAGAAATATATACCTTCGCTTTATAATTCTCATTAGATACCAACTTAACCAGTAGCTTAAATGCGTACCATCAATGACTCCGGATAACTCATATAATTTATGCTCCTGATTCGTTCCACAATTACGTTTTACATGTTTTTTCATAGGCACAGAGATATGAAATTCACATCGTCCTTACAACAGAGGATGCGAATGAAACTAGAGTTAGAAAGAGAAGTTTGGATAAACAATGTTTATAAAGTGTCTACAGGTGTAATGAATTTACAACCTCAATCGAGCTAATGGTTCTCTACAATCAATAAGATTGCCTATAGATGGTTGTCACTTTAGGGTCATGGCTCATGCATTAGCTGATCATACCGCATGCTTCATTCAAACTATCAAATCCATGAATACATGCATATGATATCCTAATTAAAAAAATTAACTAAAGATACATCATATCAGTTATCAACGTATCTAATACTATTTTCCCCGCGTTGCTTTGCGCAGATCAAACTTTTCACTCCCAAATGTTTGAATGGAAGATTTGTTCAAGAACCAGTTTTGTAGGTTATTGACATAGACCGAGTGTTGCTCGCTCTCGTGGAGAGATTGACAGTCAAAGGCAACTCCTAATCTTTCAGTCCATCCAAACCAAAAGAGAAGTAACCACATAAGACTGCCAACACATGGTACGGTCATATGACCATGTCTCCTGTTCCTTGACCCCTATTCATAGTGTGTACACAGTCTTTTCTTATGTGGAATGGTACGTCAAAATTGAGCATGCAATCACTAGTTTTACAACTTTAAACTATTAAGTAATAGCGTAGTTCATATATGTAGAAGTGTCAAAATGGGTTAAGACCCAATTTTTTAACTCATATTTAGTGGGTTGCGTCATATATGGGTTGGCTAAATTTTAAAGAAATAGGTCGTCGTGGGTTTAGAGTAGCATAGAGCAACTAAATACGAATTCTTACTGGGTTTCAATTATAACCCACTTGCAACCTACCAAACTATACCTTGTATGGACCGGAGGTTGCACGGTCAAGTTTTCTTGTTTGACTTGTTTTGCAAAGCACCAAGTTGGCCTAGTCACGAGCAAGCCTCATGCAATTTGGAATTGAGCATTTGATGTCGTCTTTCGTTAATATAGACAAATCTGAAAAATAGTAAATCTATCTGTTGCAATTCTCAATTGTTCATTCCAAAATGCACTCGCAATATAAAAAAATTACTTTTTTCATTTTTTTCTTTATGTCGGGGTAAAGAATTTAGAACAAGAAATCTTCAATACGTCTGGTTGAATTTGAAAATTTTCAAATATTTTGACCTGAAAAAAAAAATGTTGTCAAAACTCCTCTTATAAACTTGATGAGAGAATTTGGTATTCCTCATCCACCAATCCATTAAGATATATATGTATTTCACATTACACAGTAATAGCTTAACCTTTTAGAGCAAATGATTGCGTACTTAATTTCAAATTAACACTGGGTAAAAGATCTTGAATTCAATTCCTCGTGCCATTTTCACTCAATTATTAATTTCATTTTCACTATATAGAATTTTCAAAAATTCTTTGCTCCAGATTTTAGAGTATTTCATTGAGGACAGTGGTGATCGTGGACATTGGCAGCGGGGAGGAGAGAGTTTTGGAGGGGGCTTTGGTGGTGAAGAAGAGCTAAAGATGAAGAGCAACGCGAGATGATGATGACAGCGATGACAACGGCGAAGAAGAAAAATATGGATTGGGCAGTGTAGGGATGGGTGCGGGTCATGTTTGGATCAAGGCTAATATGGCCATACACAAGATCCCTCACCGACTCGACAAGCCGATTCAGGGAATCGTCCATTCTTCATGAGCAATAATTTAAGTAGAAAACTTGCTAAGTATAGGAGCTCGTGTCGAGTTGGGTACAAGTTGGATCGGGTATGAGTATTTAAATTTGCATTGCATGTAATGGGTGAAAACGAGTTAAAATTAGTCAATTTGGGTTGGACCATTTTCGACCCAATTCATCCGTTTGATGGGCTTAATATATCATAATGATAACCCGAAATTCCCTAACTCGTGAAGGTTAGAATTTTAGGAAAGGCCTTAAACATATAACTCCGACACGGATGTGTTAAAGAAATTTAGGAAATCTAAGAGAGATAAGGAGAAAGCCACACGTGGAGAGAATTAAAGGGCATTTTTCATCCCGGTATTGGGTAGTCGAGATTTCCAACACAAGAGTTGTCGTTTACATGTTCAAGTCCCACCAATTACGTGCAAACAGGCTCAAAACCACCTACACAGGTCAAAGGTCTGAACTTAATCGATTAACGAAATCCACAAGCTTTGCGCTCGCACCCCTAAAGTAGAAAAGCAAAATGGGATTTTCGAAATATCTTATTCCGATACCATGTCAATTCCATGCGTGCAGCAACACCATGTGTTTCTATGTTCACTTATTTATTATAATTCCAAGAACTTTAATAATATCATATGTGGACATGAAACTATATACACTGAGTCAACTAATAAAAAGAAAATGTATACAAAGAGTGCGTTTCGTAACCATTCTGTTTCCAGAAATAATTTCTCCTCAGAAATGATTTTTTTTATTTTGTTCCCAGAAATAATTTCTGAACATTTGTAGGCGTTTGATAATTACCAAAAATTTCTATTCCTAGAATAAAAAAAGAACAGAAATACGTTTAGTAACTGCCCAAATTTTTTAATAATATTTGAATTTTTTAATATTTCTTTTTTTTCCTTTTTTTTTCTTTTTCTCCTTCCTTAACCTGTGGCTGGTCTTCGGCCATGGCCGGCAAGGGCGTCGCGGCCTTCACCGGCCACAGGTGAGGGCTGGACCCTCGCCGGCCTCTTCCAGCCCTCAAGGGTCAATGAGGGGGACCCTCATCGGCCATGGCCGGAGACCAGCCACAGGCCAAGGAAGGAGAAGAAAAAAAATTTTGTTTTTGTTTTGATTCTTTTTTTGTTCCCGAAATCAAGAAGCAACTTTTTTTATTTATTATTGATTCTGTTCCAAAACTATTTTTGAGAACAAAAAATTTACCAAACAGATTTCTGTTCTTTTTTTGTTCTCGAGAACAAAATAATAGAATCAAACACTATTTGGCCGGTTACCAAGCATTCCCAAAGTGCACCTACCGACTCAAATCTCGTAAGAGCTAAAAGACGGCAGATCCATCCACAGCTCTAAGGGTTCCACTCCCACCTACTTGTGGTAGAAAACTCGAGGCACCATTTACGCCGTAGAAAATACTCGAGACATTTTCCTATACGAGTTTGTTTATGTAGGGGGGACATTAAGTTTGATTTCCTATAAATTAATTTACTAGACATGCACAATCAAATCAACTTTATCATCTGCCATTTCTTACCCTATCAACTTATGATCATGCAACGAGAGCCGGTACACCATTGATACAACACCTCATCGATAAACCGAAAGAAAAGAAAAGAAAAGAAAACACGCACATAGAAACCAACCACGAGGGCTGGTAACCCTCTAGGGGTCAACAAACAATATTTTTAGAAGATTGTTAGTTGAGCCTCACCAACGATTGTTGCAAGGCCAACTTACCCTCACTTAGAGGTCGGGAAGATTCAAGATTGAATCGGGCAAAGATAGCTGGTGAATTACATGTTTGCTCAAACAGAAAAAAACGACTTTAGAAATTTTTGCCGTAATTTCTTACATCGTCATAACAAATGAGTACTCAAAACTCTTCAATAAAAACCCAATAAGACAAAAAAGGATTATATGAACCCTAAAAAAGTTAGGAGAACCTTTGGAGATCAGGAAGGCGAGGACTCGAACACATGTAAAACATTTTCGCGGTCCCACATTAGAATAAAACATGCACAAAACAAACAAAAGATCAGATTTTTAGACTGATATCCTTTCAGGGCAAATCAATTTGTGCATGGACGAGGATATGCTATTTACTCTCAGTCGAATCAACTAAGATCCTGTTCCAATTTATAGGGTAATCCGCCAGATTTGTAAAACTAGGATCAAGACAAAAGGCCTCGGACCGGTTTTGGGTTGGGTCACAGACAGTGACATAAAGCGTTCATGTTTCTTTATTTTGCCTCATATTTGAAGGAGAGAGAGAGAGAGAGAGAGAGAGAGCTCAAAGAACAGAACGGGCACAGAGGCTCTATCAGTCGCTGAAGTCCTGGATTTCTGAGGAATTCACAGAAACCAGAGCATATAAATCATGGGTTCTCTTGCAAAGAAGGGATTGCAGCAGTACCTGTTGCAACTTCAGCAACACCCTCTGAGAACTAAGGTGTAACACCCATCCCTCCTCTCTCTCTCTCTCTCTTGCCCACTGTTTTCGTTGACCTTTCAAGTTGGAATGCATGTTATTGAGTCTGATTTATTTGTTGGATTGCCTTCACAAGGTTTTCTTGGTTTTGTTACCAGCTTAGTTGAAATCCATCCGAGTGGAAATTTCAGAGCTTTTTCTTTGAGATTCATGAATCACTTGTGATTTTGCTGCGACATTAGTGGGTGATGAAATGGGGCTCTATGGAACTTCAGACTATTAAGAATAAATTCGAAGTTTTGATGATTCATTTGTGGAATAAATGTTTAAGAGATGGTGCAATTTAATTGCTATGTGCAGGCAATTACTGCAGGAGTGCTGTCAGCGATAAGCGACATAACAGCCCAGAAGCTGACTGGCATACAGAAGATTCAACTTAAAAGGCTTCTTCTCAAAGTGGTAAACCTCACTTATATTCTCATATCATTATACTAGAACTGTTGTTCGCCCACAAAATTGCAAATAGTTATGTGTCCAATTTCGATCAATTTTTGAATCAGTAGTCATATTCATTGTGGAAATCAATAGGGTAAATTCATGTATTGGAATCAGTGGAGTGTTAAAGGAGATGTCTTGATTATCTATGTTCTCAAATCTTTTATGTTTGTCAATTTCTACCCCTACCCATTATGTATTACGGTATTAGTAATTCTTCCGAGGTTAAGTGAGCAAAGCCAAGATTAGGAGTCCCTCTTGCCTAGTAAGATTATGCTGCCACTGCATCTCTTGTGCCAATGTCGTTTGGAGATTGTCCTAAACTAAATTGAATGGGACAGCAGCCATTGACTCAGAAATATTCATGATTGAAGACTGGCTGAGCTGGATAGCCATGTTTGCATGGAATCATTAATTAATGGAATGCATCAACTATATTTCGCTTAGTTCATGCAATTGCGTTGCAGCATTTTGTTAGGCTAAAATGAATAGACATACCAATTATGTGTATAATGTATATGAATTTAAGTTTGTATATACGTATATGTGTATGTCTTTTTGAATGTTTTTGTAATTTGTTTAGTGGGGCTAAAGATATATATTTCAGCTTTTGGTATGATATGACAGTGGATGGCATTTAGCTTTAGTAAATGGATGGCAATAAACTGTGAGTATTTCATATAGTCCACAATTTACATAAAAAAAAGTTCTTCGAAATCTAATGGAAAAAAAGTTATTTCGTTTTTTGTTTACAAACGACATAAAACTGTGTTACCTTGAATAATAGAGCAGTAATTTGAGATTGACTTATTCTCTTTGATCAATCGAACGAATGACGCATGTGGCATCTAACCGAAACATTTACTCATAGAATTATGTTTTTTTTATGATCACCTGTTAAAGCCCCAGACTTTCATTTGTAGCATAAGTTTTTGTTGATGGTATAAAGTTTAAGACGTGATAATCTTATAGGAAGTGGGGAGATAGTAGTGGGTTTGGTGTCTGTCCTCTTAACCTCCAGTTCTAATAGTTACAGTGATTGCCTGGAAAGCAAAACATTGCTAATTTTTGGGCAATGTGGCTTTGATGTGAGAAAATATTTAAGAGTTTCACCTTATGTCAAAGGACTTTAACCAAGTAAGCATCAGATCAGGTCTTTTGTGGCTCAGAAAATAGAATTTTCCAGATTGATTTGAAAAATAGTGCAAACTTCTGTTTTGACGGGGCCATCTGTGGTGCTTCAAGAGATCCTAATAGCAGAAACAGCATAAAGTATTCATCTTCCAGGAAAAATTGGCTTCTAGATTGATTCTTGCTGGTCTGAGAAAATAGTACCGTCAATCAACCCTTTAGAAGTTGATTTTTCCAGCACAATAATAATCCTTATAATGTTTCAGATTACCAAAACACTATACCCAGTACAAGTCTCTTGAAAATTTAGCTGCCTAGAAATTTCTGTCAATTAAGTTGATTCCTGATTGCACAGGATGCGTCACGTGACTGTATTTTTTTGTCGATTGTTCGTAGTTTCTATTCATGTAATGGTTTCTCTTAATATGAAACTTTTCGAGATTAACGTTCTGTCAATTGCAGCTTTTTGGGTTTGCTTATCTTGGTCCCTTTGGGCATTTCCTCCATATAGCACTTGATAAGATTTTCAAGGGGAGGAAGGATACAAAAACAGTGGCCAAGAAGGTATGCTTCTCATTATCCTTCTATGTGCACAGTAGAGTCGAATCACCAGCACTCAAATCCGCTGCTTTTTTGAGTTGTTGAATTCACATCTGCTTTTGATTATTTTTATGTTTTCATTGGGTATTAGATGAAATGTGATGTTGTTGAATGTCCTAGGGAAAATTAGTGGTCATATGCATTTGAGGAGTTGCTTGATATTCAGGGCCAAATTTCCCTCAATGCTTGTTTCCTCCTACCAGTCTTCTAATTGGTGGCATACAAACATGGACAGCACCTATATTTATATTAAGTTTGCATGATAGTGATGCCTATTACTAGAAATACACCAATCAGAGGCATGATTGGAGGAAGTTTCTTCCAACTAGGGATAGAGGAGAATATGACCCTGAAATTTATTATATGCCAGCTTCATTGTTTCAATTCATCACTTGATCTCTCTTAAAAATTAGAGAGAATTCTCAGAGCGTGCTAAAGTTTCATTTGGATTATACAGGTGGTGTTGGAACAGTTGACATCTTCTCCTTGGAACAATTTGCTATTCATGATTTATTATGGATTAGTAATTGAAGGTAAGTGGGCAATGGTAACTGCTTGTGTAACATCCACGCATTATGGAGCTTCAGCCTAGGGAGATTGTTTCCAACCTTCCTTCCAAGCGCAAACCTTTGGACTTTTCTATACCATCATATCAAAGTTGCAGCCAAGAGCAATCTTCTTCATTAAATTTTTTCAATTCGAATTGATTAGAAATTTCAAAAGCTTGAAACAGAGTGTAGGATCAGAACTTTTGATCTTCCCATCTTGTACCACATCTTTTACGAATGTTTCCTGAACCATTACTCTGCTGGGTGAATTCTTCCACCTTAATTTAGAGTGGATTGGAAAAAAAAAGGGAATTAGTTACAATTTGAAACGACTGTACAAAGCAATGAGCTCATCTCCTCACTCCTTACAATGGGTAAATCACATCAATTATTTCTGCCTGAGTATTCTTGGACATCAGATGTTATCTGCTGCTCTTTCTTGACTGCAAATGTGGAATTCAGGAAGACCGTGGGTGCACGTGAAAAGTAAGATCAAGAAGGATTATCCCTCTGTGCAGTATGCAGCTTGGACGGTATGCCCTTCACTCCGATGTGAATAAATAAAAGAATGTTGCATCATTGAGGGGTTAATTGCGAATCTTTTTCACTTTTGTTCGACTGCAGTTTTGGCCGGTTGTGGGGTGGGTGAACCATCAGTATGTTCCTCTGCAGTTCCGCGTCATCTTTGCCAGTGTTATTGCGTGTGGCTGGTATGTGCTTTTTAGCCTTTTCTGTTCAATTGTTGGCATTCTCTCAGTTTGTTTTTTCCAATCTATTTAATCAAAAGCATTTTAATAACTTCTAGCAAGTGGATCATCTTCCTTCTTGTTTTTCAGGGGTATATTCTTGAATCTACGGGCAAGGTCTATGGCACTGACCAAAGGCTCATAAATGGAAACAACCGTCAATGTTCTGATAGTGAAGACTCACCTCGGAAAATGGTTAGATGTACCATGATCAGCACTCCTTCAAACCATTACAAGCCGATGGCATCTATTATACTATTTTTATGTGGGATCTATGTTTTGTGAATGAAACATGAAATAATTCTTGAATGGTATCCGAAATTTAGTTAGGGACAACTGGTCTGACCAGGTGTTTTGAGTCATGTAATGTAAGTAATAATTCTTTAAGCCAGCATACGTGTGAGCTGGGCAGTGAGATTTTATAAATATATAGATCTTCTGTTTGTCCAATTAGTGTATCTCCATGCCCTGCTACTGGTCGTTATGTTTGTCATGCATGCGATGGTGGCAGGCAGACAGCTACTAAGCGAAACATGTAAATCGAAGAACGTGTTCTTGTTCCCATTAAATGAATGTCCAGGCCCAAGCATGTGTATCAGCAGTAACTCATGCTTGCCAAATTGCCAATACTGTTACAAACAAAGAACGCGTATTACTTACCAATCATTTGTGATCCTCCTTGAAATAGCAAGCCAATAATGACACCGTGCTTAGGAAATGTAAGTACAATGCTTGATAATAATATCATGTCAGCATGTCACTCGATACTTTTTGATATGTTAAACTAATCACAATCAAGTAACACTGGACTTTGTGCTTGAATAGTTGGATCAGGTAGTTGTGATGAGTAAGAAAACAAGACTTTCTTGAGGTTTAAAATGAGTATTTAGGTCGCTTTGCCATCTGTTTTTCGTGAATACAACTATTAAATATGACCATGTTCTGCTGTTCGTAATATATAGTTAGTGTTTGTACAATTGACCTTGACGTATGTGTTCTTTGCTGGTGGGCTGTTCATAAACAATGTATGTAAAGACAAGACTTCCCCAATAATCGAAGTGCAAATTTAAGATTTCATGAAATGGAAGCATTTGTCCCAAGGTCTTTGTCTCTTTCCAGGTTTTGTCCTCATTGGCTGTTGAAAGTCAGAGAAAGGAACCCAATGGACTTGAAAATATAGAGCAGCAGTCATTTTCAAGTTCCAACCACTAGACCACAAGCCATTCAATCTCTCTCAACCTATCCACCAGTCCACAAATGCAATGAGCTGATCTTTTGAATGTGACAATGATCCTAACTCACTAACCTTTCACAAGCAACCCCAATTCAGAGACTACTTGAACAAAGAAACATGTTGAGCCTTCAAGCTTCATATGATCCATTGGCTTCGCCATTGCAGTTATGCAGGCGACAAATTACCCGAGCTGCAGTTGATGCCATACCTCTCTTGGGTCCCAGTCTCTCGAGCCCAGGTTCTGCCAAGGAATCAGTCAATGTAAGTGAATGCGAAGCAGCAATGAATACTTGTGACCCTCTTGTCCTTGCCAAGCTTTATACAATAGTAGAGGCTATTGGTGACAAAGTGGAGATGCATAAGAACATTGGAGAGCAAAGAGATAACTGGAACTCTCTCTTCCTAATCTCCATCAACATGATGATGCTCGCCGTCGCTATTGTTGTGGGCATGGCCACCGTTAGTGCTGCATCAAATGATCAAGCACCACCCCTGGCGTTCAAAGTCACCTCAACAGTACTATATTTAGCAGCTACAATGATGCTGGTGATGGTGAACGTGATCCAACCATCCCAACTGGCTGAAGAACGGAGAAATGCCGCCAGGCTATTCAAGCAACTCCAAGCTCAGGTCTGCACAAAGCTCTCTATTTGCACTCCGAGCATCATGGACATGGATGAAGCAATGGAGAAAGTCTTGGCATTGGACAAGGCGTACCCGCTCCCTCTAATAGGTAAAATGCTGCAAGAAGTTCCCAAAGAAGATTGAACCTGCTGTTTGGTGGCCACAAAGAAGCCGGCAACGGGCTGAAGGGCTCGGGCTAGAAGGCAAAAACACTGGGAATGGATGGAGCGAAAAGTTGGAAGATGGAATGAGAGACACTGTCGGAGTGTTGAAGGACTTAGCAGATTATTTAAAATTGAACAGAAAGGCCTTAAAAATGAACAAGGTATTGGCAATTTCAGGTCCTGTGTTAACAATGCTTGCTGCTTTTGGGTCTCTAATGGTGGGATTTCCTCACTGTTCTTGGGCTAGTGTGATGGGGATGGTGTGTGGAGCATTGGCATGCATTGTGAACACAGCAGCACATGGAGGGCCAGTTGGGATGGTGTTAGAGATGTATAGGAACAATGCTGGTTTCTTCAAGCTCATGGAAGAGAACATAGAGTCTAATCTTAGTGAAAGAGATGCTGAGAAAAGAGTGAATAGGGATATATTGAGATTGAAGGTGGCTCTTCAGCTAGGAGGAAATTTGTCAGAACTTGAGGAATTGGGCAAATCCTTGTCCAGTGATGGGGAGGCCATTGAAGAATTTGCAAGCAAGCTATTTTGACCATTGAAAGTTCAATTTCTAACCAAGGTGTTGATTGGAGAGGTTACAAAGCCATCTTCCTCTGCTCAAAGTCTCTATTTCTCTGTTCAAGCCACCGTACTTGCGGTATCTCTTCTAATTGACTCCAATGGGCACTTCAATTGTACTAATCGATGCAAGTCAGATATTCCATCTCCTTTCATGTCTGCAATATATTATGGTTTGATCGATTTTGACGTAGACGAGCCGCTACCATGTTAGATCAACTGTAGAGACTTTAAATAAAAAAAACGTATATATTTGCGCCCGCCGAACTTATGCACTGACCTAGGGTCCATATAACCCCTCGAATTTGTCAGTCTGTCTCTGCTAAATCTGGTGGGACTCCACCAGATTAAGATGCATGCAGTGAGTGCATTCATGATGAGCTCATCAAAGAAGGCTAAAGAGCAAGAGCAACACACACCAGATGAGAAAGCAACCCCCCAGAAACATTTACAACGGTTGTCCCCATCGTCATAATAGTGAGGAACGTTCTTTTAATTTCACCACCAAACCCCACTTGTCTTTTTCAACATACACAGAACGAAGTAACTGAACATATATTGACAACTAGGAGGAACCACAAAGGAACGATCCTCTATGCTGCCTCTGCGAATCCAACTCTGAGATTTCCATAGTCGAACACGGTGTGATAACGGCGCATGAAGACATCCCCCATAATCCTACATCACGAGGATATGAGAATGAGAAGAATGTAGAAAAATATCATTACAAACAAGTCGAAAATCGAAGTTTATGACCAAAAGATGCAGCTTCCAGCGACAAAGTTGAAACTCGAAACTTGAAAGCATTAAAAGTAATACCAGAGAGGTCCACGAGGTGGAGGAACATCGAGAGCAGTGAAGCCACTGATGCACTGAGTGTTAGGTCCATTTCTGACTTTAAGTATGTACTGGTTGTCAAAATAAAACAGATGGAGTACAGTTTATTGACTGATAGCCCAAGCCACCCACATGCAGAAAATAATACGATCTAAACCAATCTATATATTCCTCTGAACACTACACCAGCAAAATCTTCAGACTCAGGTTGCCTTTTTCAAAAGATGATAAATAAAAACTAACTTCCATAATCCAATTGATTTTGCTCAGCAGATGATAGAACATACAGAAATATTATTGAACAAGTTTTTACTCGAAGGAGTGCATTGCCAATTCTTAAGATGTAAGAGAATTGAAGTCACACCTCGTTTGGGCTGAGGTCGAAAACTTTGCCACCCATGGTGAATGAAACATCGGGCATGGAGGAAAGCTTTTCACAGTCCACAGTAGATTCTCCCATTGGGCTAGGAACCCGATCACAGAGCTGAAAAGCATACCAAATTTTGGTGAGACAATTAAGGAATGACTATAAAGCACAACACCATACAAAAATTTACCTCATTGACATAGTTCAGAACACGCTCCTGTGTCTGATTCTGCTGCAGCTGACTTTGCATCCAAACAACTGCCATCTCACATGCCGAGCACATTGCATCACGCATTACGCCAGAGTATCTGCCCTTGCTTTCATCCACCACACTCTCGATGCCCATACTTCAAGTAACATTTTGAATGATAGATAAGAGTAAAACCAATGAAAATGGCAACATGGCATGGGAAAAGTACTTGATGTCTAACAACATTTCTGAAAATAAAAAATGCCAGAAAAGATTTGAGACTTAGAGCCTGACCTAACTCCACGATTCCCGTCAAAAGTGCACAGACCAACCTGAGAGCAGATCTTCTTTGGTGAAACCTGTCACATGCAATACAAAGGCCTTATCATTAGAACATTGTAGAAAGCCAAACAATTGCTACAAAATAAATTTCTTGGAAAAGATTGACAACAGAATATCTTGCACAATATTGTAGCACTGTAAAGCTAAATCGCAAAACATGTCATATCTTCCTAATATTAATATTTACATTGTTAAGAACAAATAATTACCTCCGCCAAAACCAAATTCATAATTGTCTGCCCATACTGTGCAACAACCGCCTTGCACTCTTGACTAGCAACTCCAGAGGCTCCAATAGCTTGGTTTATCATAGTAATCACAGTCTGAGAGAGAGAGAGAGAGAGAGAGAGAGAGAGAGAGAGAGAGAGAGAGAGAGAGAGAGAGAGAGAGATGTCATGCAATGATACGTGACACTGTGCTTGTCCAGAAACTACAATGTCCTGACTCACTTCCCTATCATACATGACCTTACTAAAAGGAACTCCTAGAGATCCACACGTAGTACCAAACAAGTAAAGCTAGATTCGAAACATTTTATGCAGGAACATTATCTTACATATATATGAATAATCATGCACAGAGTATGAAATGATCATTGGCACATACCGTAGGACCAGCCAGCAAAGACGTTCCAGAATCAGCAATTGCAGCACATCCACCAGCACAGTATCCTGCAGCACTATGCTTGAGTCAAATAAAAAGCACCATAAAACAAATGCGGGATAATACCAGAACATATCCTCACATTTCACACCATTACTATTTTCCCACCTCTACTTTTAAAAATATCACTTCCATCCTATGACAAAACTCCATAGCCAAAAAGACAAAAAATTGCCCCTCTTTAGAAATCCCAAGCCTCCAAGTCCCCACAAATCCTAGCCTCCATCAGCCACAAACCACTACACCCCACCAGCATCTGCCGCCGCCATGGCTGCCGTCGACCCACCTCCCCATCACCAACTGGACTGCGCTGCTACCATCCCCCTCTGTTCATGCTCGGCTCTCCCTCATCCCTCTTGTGTTCACAGTGCCTCTCTCTCTCTCTCTCTCTCTCTTTCTCTCTCTCTCTCTCGGTCGCATTACCGATGGTAGGTCGTTGGAGGCTTTGGCGGCTGCCAGTGGAGGCAGTTAAACTTAGGGTTTGGGTGGTTAGGGCTTGGGTTTTGGGGATTTTAAGCAAGTTATTGATTTAGGATTTTGGCGGGGGCATTTTTGAAGGAAGAAATGGCATTCTTGGAAATAAAGCCAAAGCGAAGAAGCAAAGTGGTCTCCAAAGATTAAACTCCAGGTGCAAATATGTGTTTTCAAAAGTAGAGAAGAGTAAGTAGTAATGGAATAAATGTGAGGACGGTTTTTGGTATTTTCCCTTTACATGCAGTTCCACGAATTTTTCAAGAACAAGAACAGCAAGAACAAGTTATCATAAATTGTTCACTTCTGCCTCATTCCAATTCAAATTAAGATTCAAGAGGACATACCAGTTGGCTTGCCACCGATAAGAACATCTCCCATAGCAAACTGTAAACAAAAATAGCAAGGAAAAGAATGAGAAAATCAACTAAAAATTATGCATAATGAAGCACACTAAAGGGAAATTTTTGGGAACCAACCTGCCAATATCCCTTCTGTGTCACGGGAACATAAGTGTGCTTGCCCTTGAAGTGTTTCGGATCCACCCCACCAAACACAAGTTCGCCCCCTTCTTCCTCCTCGGGATTGCTGTTGAGCCAAAATGAAAATACCGGCTCCTTAACCAGCCCTTGTTTCACCATGTCGTACCTGCAAAATTGCAAGCCTCTGATCTTAACCAAGTATGATATACTGGTAACTTCAAAGCAGGAGAAATTTACAGAGGGTTAGCCATACCACAGAGGAACTGCACCTCCAACTGAGATCTCTTGGAATCCAAGACCAAGTATTCCGTCAAACTTAGCCACCATGAATGTGACGCTAGGCTCTCTGGTGGCCTCAATAAATTCCTAGGAAAAATCAAAAGTCTTGAGCAAAAGCTACTTCAATTGTACTATCAATTCAAACGAGTTATAACAAGCATCAATTGTTTCAAACGAGTTCTAGACAAACATTAATGTACCTGATCCTTAACAACTAAGTCGCCGACTTGGACATTGTCATTACTGAAGAAACCAGAAATAGCTCCAGAACCATATTGAATAGAAGCAGGTTTGCCTGAATAAGTAGACACAAAGAACCAACAAAAGAAATTTTGAGGAGGAACTTCATTTGCTTGACTAGCGAAAAAGAAAAGGAGTGACGCTTCTGTAAAACTCAAGTCAATAACTATATGCTAAAAGGAAAAGGTTTAAGTGCATGACAAGAGAATTGCTGCATATGAGCAATGTAAACAGACCATTCCTCTTGTATGTGCTTGACTGGCTGGATTGGTACTTGGTATGGAAAAAACAAGCCACCTGCAACAAAAACACCACGACAATCAGGCTTTGTATGTCCAGTGGGCCAAAAGATTCGAGCTAACAGTAAAATCCTCACCGATAAATAGCATTTCGATGAAGGCACCCACAAGTTGGAACTGCCTGTGTCAAATATCACAGTGAACTTCTGAGGGGGAGTGCCAATACCAATCTCTCCATAGTACTGAGCATCCAAGTAATTCTTCAGACCAACTATATCGGTTTGCTGAGCATCTCCTTGCCGACCATTCAGATGATACGGACTAATTGACGACCTAAGTGACCCACCACCCTGGGATTCAAGCCTTGCAGCCACCCTGTTGTTCGGATCCGGTTTAAACTTCTTAAGTCCCACCCTCAGCAGCCCATTCTCCGGCGCAGAGGAAACCAGGGAGAATGATAGCCATGAAATGACCAGAAAGGATACAAATGCCTTGAAATTGGTTCTCATGATGACCTAGCAGAATGCAATGAAAGGTTTATTTAACACATTGTTGAAAGAATTATCACTAACATAGGAAACAACAATTCATGTCAACAGTGAAACTGCAAATGAGCATGGTTTCTTGCAGAAATATGCTGTCCTATGCCTGTAAAGCATACTCTTCACTCAAACATGATCAAACACAAGATTTACACTGATACCGAGACTGACATTGGTCTCATGCTTCTCTCAGGTTTTCACCAATACCATCATTCGAAAACAAGAAGATTACAACTAAAGCGGAATAAAATTGAAAACACCCTCCCTGTTTCGCTTAAAAAGAAGCAGATAACGCCATCATCAACGTAAAACCAAGCACACTTTTCTCTTCAACAAAACTTATGCATGGAGAAGAAGATCAAGCGGCACGATCAACTTATCAAAGTTGAATCCTTTTGGTATTGAAAACCAACAACAAGATAATCAAATTACTCCTCCAGAAACAGCACAAGGAGGCTACAGCTAAAACCCAAATTCCCGTTGTAAAACCTCGCACCCATCAATCGAACCGTACCAAGAAACTCGAAAAAAAAAGGCGACAACGTGAGCTGCGCAAACAAAGTCGAAACAGCTCGATCACCGTGAAACGCCGAGGAGGGAAAAAAACAGCAGCTAAACAAAAACATGCCAAACTTAGAAAGCTCCTCACGAGCGTCCGAAACTACAGAAAACCAAGCAATGGTCAAGCCCACGATCACGCGTAACATCAAAAGGGAAAGCAGAGGATCGTCGACGGAGACGAAGCGTCACTCACCGGAACGGCGAAACCGATCAGTGAGAGGGAGAGAAGGAGGAGAAGGGTGGCAGAATTACGAAGAAAGGAGGGGTTTTTAAACGTGGGAGAGAGGAGAGAGAAACTACCTGTCACGATCTCAAGCCCACCGGGCCCCAGCTGAGGCGCTTTTCTTAACTTTGATACTAGAATATCGCCACGAAATTATCCTCGAACTTTGGCTATATACGTGACAATGTGATCCCTCAACTTTTAAAATATTGAACGTGAACCTTAAATTTTAACTTAATATATAATATGACTATTAAGCTTTTGATTTTTTTAATATGATTTTTAAATTTTTTGTACATATTTAATTTAGTCAATTAACTTTATGAATTATCATTTCATTAATTTAAGTTCTGAGATAATATTGAACATCTTCGTATAGTTCATGGACTAAATTGAACATGTACCGAAAGTCAACGGACCACATTAAACAAATTAAAATTTTGCAGACTACATTGCATATTAAACTAAAGTTCAGGAACCACGTTGAACAAATTAAAAGTTCAAGGACTATATCACACATTTGACGAAACTTTAGGAATCATTTTCCCTATATATAAAGTCCTAGTTAATTTTTAGAAAATCAAATCATTTGTCAAACCAATAGCAAATTCATCTAATGTCTTTTGACATTTTATCTTGATCAAAAGATAAATAAATCAACCAAATAATCCATTCAGATTTCCCATGAATAAAGTGATATTATACTTCTTCACTTTTCAATTTGAAAAGGAAAAATCAACCCATGATAGAAGTCCACTTCAATGAAATGAGATTCATACTCACTATTCCATCTTAATTATATAAAAAAACATTTTTGCAATATGTGTTCAAATAGAAACTTTAGTTAGAAATGATGAGAGTATAAACACATTAATTGAATAGTATGATATATAAAAAAATAACAAATGATCAAATCCTCAAGATTTAAGATAACCATTGTACTAATGTAATATATGAATTTTCTTTTGATAAATGGAAAAAAAGTGGCATCTTGTTAGGTAATGAGTGGGATAAAATAATAGAATGAAAAAAATACGTAACGATTCATTAATTTGGCCTAACAATAGCATATATAAACTCATAGATCTCCATTAATTGGCCTACTAATATCATGTAAAATTATGATAGTGTCATAGGGCAAAACCGATTATTTCAATTTTGACAAATCACCCGCATGTCTTCCATGAGGTCCCGAATTCAGATCACGTCATTAGCAAACCTCTTGCCAGCTTGCGGGTTGGGCATTTACTACATCATATGGAAAGATTTCTTTCGATTCCAGCATGTCGATGGGTCTAGGATAAGCTCGTCAAACTTGGATCGTGTTATCACAAGTGGACTGACTAGACACGTCTTAAGTTAGACATTCTATAACCAATATGTGATTATTGCAACATTGCCCAAAGGAAGTAACCGTGGCAGCCCTCCTCAATCCATCCTTTTTTTTTGGGAAAATTTCAAATCAATACTCAAAGTGGGGTCATTTTCTCAAAAAGGGGTTCAAAGTGGATATAATATCAAATAAGGGCCTGAAGTGCCCAATCAGTCTCAAATAGGGGCTCGAAGTGCCCAATTAGTCTCAAATAAGAGCCTGAATTCGCCGGCCGGTCAATTGCTCGCCGGCCGGTCAAATGCTCACTGGCCGGCAAGCACGTCACTGTTCCGGCGATCGGAATAAGGGCAATTTTGTCTTTTACATTTTAAATTTTTTTTTGTTTCTTTTTTCCTTTTTTTGTTTTTTTCTTTTCCTTTTCCTTTTCTTCTTCTTCTTTTCTTTTTCGCTGGCCATAGCTGGGGCCAGCGGAGGTTGCTGATCTTGGGCAGAGGCTGCCCTCGCCTGGGTTGGGCGGGCGAGGGAGACCCTCGCCCGACGCCAGCGAGGGCGACCCAGCGTCGGGCGAGGGTTGCCCTTGCCGGCATCAGGCGAGGGCAACCCTTGCCGGATCCGGAGAGCAAGGGTTGCTGTCGCCCTAGCCCAACCCTAGGTCGCCCTCGCCGGCGTCGGGTGAGGGCGGCCTCTGCCCGAGGCCGGCAACCTCTGCCGGCCCCGGCTATGGCTGGCGGAAGGAAGAAGAAGAAGAAGAAGAAGAAGAAGAAGAAGAAGAAGAAGAAGAAGAAAAAAAGGGAAAGGAAAAGGAAAAGAAAAAAAGAAACAAAAAAAAAAATTTAAAAAGTAAAAGACGAAATTGTCCTTATTCCGATCGCCATAACAGTGACATGCTTGCCGGCTGATGAGCAATTGACCGGCCGGCGAACTCAAGCCCTTACTTGAGACTAATTGGGCACTTCGAGATCCTATTTGAGACTAATTTGCCACTTCAGGTCCTTATTTGGCATTATGTCCACTTTGGACTCTTTTTTGAGAAAATGATCCCACTTTGGGTACTGATTTGAAATTTTCCCTTATTTTTACTCTTTTACCTCTCAAAAACCCTTAAAAAGCGAGATTCCAAACTCTAGTCATCATTCTCTCTTTTAGCGGAGGGTCTCCAAGTCTTGGTTTTGCACAAATGATTAATAAATACTTCGAGATACTCATTAACAAGACCCCAATCTTTTTATATTAAAAGATGGAGAAGTTGAAGGGGCTAATTTCCTAAAAGAAACCTCAACTTTAGGTCCGATTGCAACTCTATCCCAAACTATTTTTGTCTCGTAAAAAATTTGCAACTTTCGCTCTATTCCCAAATCTCTCGCGTTTCAAAAAATCACCACTGATTTCTTCAATATCATCAACATCATGAGGTTGCTATTGTTTCTTACAAGCCGAGGGTGTTGATGAAAATATAGATATTGATAATGAACTTCCAACTAATTTTGATGTCGATAATTTCGAGTAAACTAGTAGCGATTTTTGGACGTGCGGGCAGATTTGGAATTAGCATGAAAGTTGGAGATTTTTTATGAGACAAAAAAGTTCAGGATACAATTGAGATCGGACCTAAATTTTGAATTTTTTTTTTTAGGGAATTAGGCCGTCACCGAAACTTTAAAAGTGGCATGATGCATCATCGTTTCGATTCCCTTTTCGATGTACGCATGAATCATGTTTGCATAAACCTTTTCTTTCGCATCACAATGCGCATGATCCTTTGGGGGTGTGGAACGTGAGAGCGCTTCGCTTTTTAGCTCCCTCGTTAGTCCCTACCGACCTCCCTCTTTTGCGGCGTCATTCGAGGATGAAAAGCGCTTGGCGACAATTCGATCTCAGCCGTCGATAGCAGGAGTTTTACCTTCTCATCTTTTGAAACAGGCCGTGCGATTAGGCGACAGACCCGGCTTTAACCGTCGGATCTCTCCCCTGCCCGTTTCCGTGACTCGGAAAGGAGTCGGGAAAAAGCTAGTAGGCATGCTGAAGCATCTTCATACCCCCATCATTTCTGCAGGAATTTTGTGGAGCTTTATTTCATGATATGTGACTATTTTAGGATGTAAATATCCTCCTACATAATAAATTGCTAACTATTTCTTCATGGTGACATTTATGGGGTCAGAAAGTTGACTTTCCAATGCCTCTAAATTGACAGGATGGAGAGACTTGATTTTGATTTTGATTGATCATCTAAAAACTCAATGTGTAGCCATTTTATTTAAGCTATCAGGAAATGGATCTGTATCCGATTTATATTGATAATACCGGATTTAGTTAATTAACGCGTCCTTACTTGATTCAATGAGCTTCATGCCCCGACCCGACGGGTAAAGATGATCCTTCGGCAACGGGATGTGTCCATCGTGCATGGCCGGTCGTCCCTCGACAAAATTTGCAACTTGCTTAAAATACATTGAAGAGAGCAATATTGCGACTACTCCTCGAAAATCAAATGCCGATTGGTCTTAAGAGGCGGCTTGACTGGCGCCCGTCTGAATCAGACCACCACTTGTTATGACAAAGTCACTACTTGTCCAATCAAGCCACCACCTATCTCAATCGAACCACCAAATGCCAGCGATCGGCCGTTGAGGTATGCTCATAAGTAAAATAGTGACCAAAAGACTCGGGTGTAGTTTATGGACTTTAGCTTATATTCTCTCTTTTAACCTTAGTACTATATTTATTCTTTCCGACGAACTTAAGCATGGGAGGGCCAATTCAGGTCAAGAACCCGGACCCCTTCTATCCGTGTGCACAGATCCATCTCTTGATATGAGCTTCGACGGACAAACATAATAAAGAATTGACTCGTAAAAATTGAAAGTTTAGCTCTCTTTGTGCTTACATAAAAGTGTTGTTCTTAACTTAGAAGCGGTACGCGGGTTATGTTATTACGTTACTTCTTCAATAGAGGTGTCAGATTTGAGTTATCGCACAACTTACAAATATATCTTAAATTAGAACTAGGTCCTACGCAACATGATAATACGACATGGAAGATACATGTCGAACTCCCAAACCCCAATCTCAAAGTACACATCTTATACGTTTCTTCATCATCTAATCTACGCTTAGGTCGTACATTAGGATAATTATGGTGACATAATTAAGAAAATAGTTAATATCCCAAAAAACCCTAAAATATGCACAGTGTGGCACTAATATCCCAAACCACTAAACTTGTCCAATGTGACACAAATACTTCAAATTTTTTGTGTCATAAAAAATTGCGAACTTATACTAGTGTGACAAATATACCTTGAATGTCATTGAAATAGATGATATATATCACATATGTATATCAAGACACAAAAAGAGTTTGGGGTGGTTGTGTTACAGTGAGCAAGTTTAAGATTTTTGGTGACACAAAAAATATTTAGAGTATTTATATCACAATAGACATAGTTTGAAGTTTTTTTTTTGTAATATTTGCCCTTATGAAAATCATGCGATTTATGTCCGAGGAATCTCTCCTTTTGTTTGGGTGAAGGAATCGAAGTCCCTTTCACGACCTCCGGTGCAGGAAAACGACGCGAAAGCTCCTGTCGCATTTGGTTTGCCCTCGCAGCTCGTAACGTAGGGCTTACGTGTGAGCGAAGCATGCAAGGCGTGCACTTCATCCCTCTCCGAGCGCGACGCTTTGGTCACCTCGTCACGCGACACTCCCTCCCTGTCGTTTCGACATAAACCCGCGACCTATCAACGTCGTTTTGCTTGCGACTTATGATACATCAGCAGGTCCAAATCCGTGACGTTTCCGACGAATTCTCGGCCACAGAAGGCGTCCAAGTTACGTTCACGTCCTGATCTTCTTTGTTTCCCATGCCTTTTTTAGGGTTTTGTTTCTATAATTTCGTTTGTGTATTTGATGTGCTTGTGTGATTAGGAACGTAATCTCTAATTGGTTTAGCGAAAAGCTTCTGGTGTTTCTCGCAATAAGCATAAGGATAAACATGAGCGAGGGTCCTTAATGAGAAAGAAAACAGATAGACACACCTAAATGATTTCGTCGTATCGCGGCAATCTCTTCCCACCGGCTGCCACTATAGAGAAGTTACTGAGTCAAGAGAGCTCTAAAGATCGGCCTGTAAAAGTCTTCTGCCACGAAACTCAAAACTACGACCATGCTTCAACAGATGTGGATTAGTGTTTGGTTTTAAATAACTCGGCTGATCTCTCGAAGGAGAAACGTAGGGTCTTAAAAGAGTTCGATATCTCATGAACACTGCATAGACACCTATGAAACTAAGGCTTTTCCATGAAGGTTAATGTCCGGATTATTCTTGTTATTGTTGTGTGAAAAGCCTTTGTTTGGTCTCCCGTCATGGCCCTTTTTCAATCGTTGTAAACAGAGAAAACACCCAGATTAACATCCATCTTAATCAAATTATCACTTAGTTTGAGCCCATTATTGAGTGGGCCGCAACCCAAGATTTTGGCCCAATCAAATGAGAAGATGAGCAAACCCGCTAGAGTTTCTCTTCTTCGGATTAACTCATCGAATGGGATACAAAAATTATTTGGAATTGAACGAACTCTAGGAATAGAATGACAGACCCAGAAGCAAACTAGAGTTTTCAGATATCAGATATAGGACTTGACATTTGAAAAAGAGACGGGCTCGTGCTAAAAGAGCCAGGCTTATCGTTATTAAGAATCTATGTTACAAGCTCATTATCATTAAGTATATAATTGATTTGAGAGTCAGAGAATGCCCGGGGACTGCCCAAGGCGCTCACCGTGCTCTTTTTTTGTGTGTTTTCAGATGGTCGGTTCGTGGTGGTTCGAGAGGTATTCTCTAACTAGAGTACCTGATATCTAATAATGCCATTTTATGGGATTATATGCATGAATGCATGCTTGCTTGCATTTCACAGAGAGAGAGAGAGAGAGCCCCCTGTTGGTCTAGTGGCCAACATTTGATCAGATGGGTTGGGGTAAAATGGTCTCTAAGAGACCATCTAGTTCGAGAGGGCGGAGTTGAAATTTAGGTTTTTCTTTTATAGTGCGCTTAGCTCATTTTTAATAAAGTGAAGATTAGACAAGATGGGGGTGTAATTGGGCTTATTAGCCGTAATCTGCTCGAGCACACAAGATAAGTCAAGAGCTTATAGAATCCAACACGCCAGTTCCAAAAGGGCCAGCCTTATAAACCGTGAAACGAGTTATAAGCTACTCAACTTATTCATGCAGTGAGTTCATATTACATTGTTAGAAGTGTCCATTGTGGTATGAACTATAGAGTTGGGCGGTGCCGACTTCGGAAGCACACAACTACTTTCCATCGTGTTTCTCCATTATTTAGCAATAAAAAGCATCATCAAAACATGGAAGTCTCATCATAAGTTGAACGTGGGAAGTCTTTTTTGACATTTCCTCTCTGTACAATCAACGGGGTTTGATGCCAGAAATGTACATCACAATTAGTACCCCCGTGCATAAAATCAAGTTTTGATAAAATAATCGATCTCTCCCAGGAAGCCTTAAGACAGCACTTGGGGTCCGAAAGAGACACAAGCCAAGGACCAAAAACGCATGTTAATCGATCATTACACAAGTCACGAATTAGGTCAAAAACTCTCAACATGCTTTGCCTACGGTGCACGGGAGAGGACCCGCACTGGAAGTCAACGCAGGAACTTTGGAACCATCGGCCACAACGAAGGACTGAGCTCCGGTGTAAAGTGGGGCACAAGAGCCGTAGCCAGACTGCACGAAGTATGCACCATTCTGGAACACATCTCGCGACGACCTCCATTTCCAGCTCTTCCAGTCGCCGCTCTTGGTCTCTCTCTTGGTGACCTGCGTCGTCACATGTCAAATTTGATGAAATTAGGATAGTCCCCATCATGTTGTATGATCAATGTTAAGGAGGAGATACTGAATTTTGCAAACAAACAAATGGAAAATTGATGAATGAGATGTCATCCTAGAGCTACCTGTTTGGAAACACGATTGTTGGAGGCCAGGAAGTAGTTGCCCTCGCTGAAAATGGTGGGATTGGCACTGCCACCAATTGCATACATCCGCCACTCATCGTATTGGTTGTTGGCTACATGGGCATACCCAAATCTAACCCTGCAAAAATCAAAATCATATGTTTTCCAGTCATATCAAAATCTATTTTGCTCATAATGTATATGTCTATCTACATATCTTACACATCTATCTTTATAAATCATATGAAAGTTGCCACCTACCTAGGCATCCTCTCAATTAGACCCGAACCGAAGCGGTTAAAGACAACCGTCACTCTCATAACTTTATCGGCCGTGTATTTGTCGTTGTGTCCGAGCAACATCACCTGCGGTTATTATGTATATGATCGCGAATTTAGCAAGTGCTAATCATGTGAATTGCCTGAAGATTTAGAAGTTGGTGCTTACTGTACTAATATTAATGCCAATACCTTATCATGCTGCTGGAAATAGTTGTTGGAGATGGTGACTGCCGTGGAAGCATGGATCACGTCGATGAGGCCATCGGTGCAACGAGCTAGAAAGCAGTGATCGACCCAGATGTGCGAAGATGCGAAGACACTGATAGCATCGCCGTCAGAGCCTTGTCGGCGGCCGACATGCGTGGGAGAGTCCCTCACGAGGCCTGATTTCCCGGGCTTGCAATCATGGATGCTAATCCCATGTATAATCACATGGCTCACGTATTGCACCGTGATGCATGGCCCATTTGCTATCTCCACTTTCGCCCCCCTCCCATCAATGGTCTTGTAACTGTTCACCATCAGCTCATTCTTGAGAGTGATCTTCATGTCCTTGGCAAAGGTGATCCAAAGCGGCTTATCTTGTATCACGCCGTACCGGAGCGTCCCGGGCTTTGGATTCGCAGGGTTGTCCAGCGGGCTAGTGACCACATAGATGGACCCGTACTTCCCCCCAATCGCATCGCTACCAAACCCGACGGCGCAATCGGCAAGGGCACGCCTGTTCGCCGCCCAAGTAGGGTTCGACCGCCAGCACGAGTCGATGACATTCATCAACTCCTGGTTGGAATAAGACGGAGTACTCGAGTAGTAGGCTTGTAAAGTCGAGAGGGGGAGTGTTAGGAGGCACGAGAAGACTAAGATTGGAGCTAGGTAGGCCATTAGGCTTTAGATGTGAGGGAATGAACCTAAAGATAGCCAAGAGAAATCGAGAGTTCTTATATGTTATAGGAGATTAGAAATATAGGTGGTTCACACGTTGGAGAGGCTCAGGCTTTTTTGGGAGGAAGTTGACCGGTGAAAGATTTGGATTTTGGGGTCTTGACATGAACGTGGGTGCACGAGCTTGGGGATTCTTGACTTGCCAAATTCAAGAATTCCCCTACAAACAAAAGATTGTGCCTACATACATTATAATTTAAGGCTGCGTTTGGTCGTCCGGATTTCTAAACAAGATCGGACTGGATAGGATAGGATAAGAAATCCTGGGATTTCTTCATATCCTGTCCACTGTTTGGTGGACTACGGATTTAAAGTCGGATAGGATAATTTTTTTTTTTTTTTTTGCTATTCACGGGTCCGGAGGAGTCGGTGAAGGAAAAAAAGCCGAGAAATTTTTTTGGTGAAAGCGCACAAGGTGTGGGGATGAAGATGACGGCGAGTGGAGAGTAGGGTTTCTGGAAAAATAGACATTAGAAATCCTATCCAGGTCTATCCCACTCCCACCCTCGGATTTTTTTATCCGGGCTATATCCGGTCTATATTCGACCTTATCCTATCCTGAACCACCACCAAACACAGGATAGGATAAAACATATCTTATCCTGGCTTTTATCTGGTCGACCAAAAGCAGCCTAAGGGTTTTTGACATTGGTGAGCAATGATAATTTAGTATTTCGATGGATTTGGTGGTTACATGTCGGCAAGAATGTTTGTTGATTGGTCGTTTGGGATAGATATGATTTGATAATATATATTTTGGAAAACTAAGGATAAAGAGAGGTATCGCTATGAATTACAATACGTTGGCTTCATCTCGTGTATTGTGTACGTTAATTCTCGGATTAAGCTTGTTATCCATTTGCACAACGCCTCTTCTATTTTTATGTAATCGTGATCTATTGAGCGTTTGCAAGGAGTTAACGAGTTCAAGTGGAGCTCCCTTGCAATTTTCGATACTTTTCCATTGCATTGCCTTCATTTCTTGAGATAATATAATATTAGGAGAAGTGTATTGGAAGTTTCAAAATTTGTTACAGAAGTACAGTTTAATCCAAAAACTTTTGACTTGAGTAATCAAGTTTTAAAACTTATCAAATTGGTGCAATTGAGCATTTTCGTTAGCTCTCTCTGATTTGGCTAATAGAAAAAGTCGACGTGACATTTTTTAATATTTTGATATTACATGTGGCGCTGATGTGATGCCAATTAGACGTCACATAGAAAGAAAGATTGATAAATTAAAAAAAATGAATTAAAAGAAAACGGAAAAAAAGATTAAAATAAAAAAACCAAAAAAGAAAAAAAGTGATTCTTGGGTGGGTGAATTGGCTTTGTCGCCAAGGGTTGGCAACCGCCGCCGGAAGTCGACGACCCTCGCCTACAAAGTATGGGTTGCCACCCTCAACTCTTAAGCTCGACTCATAGCATTGTTTTTCTTTCTTTTTAGCTCTTTTTTTACTTTTAATCTAACTTCAATTAAAGTTAAGAGGAAAATGGTCTCGTTTTGGTCATTGTTGCACTCCTCATTAACATAATGGACATGCGGAAAAGAGAAAATAATAAAAAAAAAGTCACGTTGGCATTTATTTCACTCGAATTGTATGGAGGTAACGAGGTACATGATTGCACAAATTGGACAAATTTAAGGATTTGATTGCACAAATTTTGAAAATTTTGGATTGAATTATATTTCTGTAACAAGTTTTAGAACCTTTAATGCACTTTTCATTATTATATTTAACCCTAGTTTCAACAACTACATAGTGTCCTTATTAAGATTTAGAATGTGGTCCCCACATATCTCTAAGCACTTAAACTTCAAAAGAAACCATACAATTCATTCTATATTGTTAAAGACAGTATCGAGAGGAAGTTCTGTCTAGTATTTGCCATGTAGCACTTCACTTTAAATCTATGTTTGCCAAGTGGCGCACATTCGACTAATAATCACAGATTAATTGCTAGAGATTGTCCGCGTGTGCATTTGTTATTTCTTTAGCAGTGAATTGTAAGCGATTTTTACCTGTGCATTGGGTTCAATTTAAATTGATATGCAGCTCCTACTAAACAATAGATAAGATATAATATAAAAATATTTAGTTTTGATATTGCAATTCACCAAACAGTGCTAAGGATATAGCAAAATCCCCTTGGGGGCTTGTCGTCTCGTTCTTTGCCGGCAAGGGTTGCCCACAATGGTTGCCACTCCTCGCCGGTGAAGTACGGGGCGGCGACCCCGCTCCTTAACCCTTGAGCTTGATCCATAGCAGATTTTCTTTTTTAGCTTTTCAACGTTTTTTACTTTTAATCTAATTTTCATTAAAATCAGGAGGAAAATAGTGTCCTTTTAGTCATCATTGCACTCTTCATTTACATAAGGGTTAATACCACGAAAAACCCCAAACTAGTACGCCTATGATAAATTTACTCTAAACTAATTTTTTGACCACCAAAAGCCCCAAACTGGTACATTTGCGACAAATTTAACCTCCGTTAGTTTTCGTTAAATTGGATTAATATCACGAAAAATCACAAAATGGTACACCTGTGACAAACGGAGCGTAAAACCCCAAACCGATACACCCGTCAACTGCCACTTATCATCCAACTCAGCAATTTGACAGTAAAATTTAACGGAAACTAACAGAGAGTAAATTTGTCACATGTGTACTAGTATGAGATTTTTTGCGGTCAAAAAGTTAGTTTTGAGTAAATTTATCACATGTGTACCAGTTTGAGGTATTTTTTTTTTAATGGTATTAACCCTTTATATAATAGCCATGTCAACATTTTCCATCACTCAAATAGGACAGAGTTAAGTGGGTGTTTGATTGAATAAATTGTTCAAGTTTTAGGACTCGATGCACAAATTGAAATTTAATATTGAATTGCATTTTCGTGACTGGTTTTAGTACTATCAGTGCACTTATCGCTATAATATTCTAACCCTTTGCTATATAGTTTCATCAACTCCATAGTTATTATTAAGATTCAGAATAGGTCCTCACATATGTCTAAGCACTTAAAACTCTTGAAGAGAACAACTGAGGATTCAATTATCATATATACATAAAACCGGAATTGAGAGAATGTCCGCTCTAATTCTCGCCATGTGACACTTTACTTCGCCTCTATGTTTGATATGTGGCACAGTCTTGCTATGTGGTGCACATTCGACCAATAAATTTTTAGCTTATTAGGTTGTCATCTGTTAGTATCTGTCTCTTATTGAATATTAGAAAATACATAAAAGAGAAATCATACGAAAATTTTACCTCTTATTGAATTTTAGAAGATGAATTCAATTATACTCTATCATCCCCAATTTCTATGTTCTATTTATATTCAGTTTAAATGTTAGTAAATGGATAAACAAAAGTTATATCAAGATAAGCTTCACCTTAATCATTTGTCATCCTTCAGTTTCTATCTCTTATTGGATTTAAATTTAGATTTGATCTCTTATTGAGTTCAAACTTGGAAAAAAGAAAGAAGATAATTTAGAGAAAGCACTTTTCAATTAAACTCCATCATCTCCCAATTTGGAAACCGTATTTATGTTTATCCAAAATTAGAACAGACTCGTGATCCGCCACTGTCCACACCAAAACTCTTCTCGTGACCGGACGAAGCGATATCCGAAATCACCTAATCCAGCAACCTACCCCGCTTCCAAGAGGGTAGAATCCGAAACAACCTGAACTCGGAAACTATTTGAATCGGAAACAGCTCCCCTATTCATGAAATCAACTCGATCGTTAATTTGCCAACTCCAAAACCAACTATTAACTTTCAAGACGAATGTTCTCGCTATATTAATTATACCACTTACTCGGTTCTTTCGCTTTTCAAAGTTACCCTTACACCACGAGTTAAAACTAACCACTACAATCTCTTCATCGAAAAAAAGAAAAAAAGAAAAATCGCTTTGCTCGCAATTATTTAATAACGATCCATTACACATTCACTCAATTTAAATTCACTAAAACTCCTATAATAATAAAAAAAAAATTGCATCTTTTTTTTTTCTCTTTTATGCACCTCAAATGCTAGAGTATACAGACTCGCTCTTGCAACTGTCCTTGCATTTAGGAGGGAAACCACCACCCATCGCGCGTCTCTCTCTCTCTCTCCTTCTTCTTCTTCGCGGTTCCCGAGAACAATCGCTCGCCCCCCGCCGCCGCCACCGTCGCCGCCGCCGCCGCCGTCGCTCCGACCCAAATCATACACACGTTCATCCCGAGAGAGGAGAGATAGAGAGAGAGAGGGGGGGATGAATCGGCGACAGCAGAGAGCGCTGAAGTTGTCCGTCGCGGTGATGGCGGCGTGCATATTGTGTTACATAGTCGGGCCACCCCTGCACTGGCACGTGACCGAGGCCCTGGCCTCCGTCCGCCGCCGCGGCGGGGGGCCCTCCTCCGCCGCCTCCTGCCCGCCCTGCCGCTGCGATTGCTCTTCTCAGCCGCTCCTCTCCCTCGGCGACGGTAATTTTCCGCTTCCGCCCCCTCGTTTCCCTCGGTTTCCTCCTGTTGCCTCTTCCGTTTCCGTTGATCACCGGCTGGCTTTGCTTTTTTCGGGTGCGATGTCGATCTGTCGCGCACCTCGGTTGACACGATTGATGTTCGACGTAATGGGATGGAGCTGATTTGATGATGTTAGCATGATCTACCAATTTAGCCTGTTGGTCGTGTCTTCTTACGTCTTCGAGTCTCGAGAAGATATTGCCTACGATGGATCGAACGTGATTGTGTTTAGCTTTGCCTATCATGTCAGCAACTCGTGTGTTTTTTTTTAATCATGGAAACTGAAGGAAGATGAAGGAGATTGATTACACCTTTGCTAGCTTCTCGTGCGATTTTTGTGCATTGAGCTTAGATTTCTATAGCTGCTGGAGGTCTAATTAAAAGCAGAAAAGGATGGTATATGCGGTATTTAAATGACGATACTGGCTTAGATCTTCATAAAGGCGAGACCTTTTAGCCTCTACGCGAAGTCATGGAGTTGCTGTAAAGATAGCTTGGTGCAAACAGTGCTGGTTACGTTTTCTAGGTTGGGATTTTCTGTAAGTCGTGACACCAATGATCTGGAGCTTTTCTTGTCTTGTCCAGAGCGAGTGAAACATATTTCATTTTGATACATTTAAAAGTTTCATTGCATTCTTATGTCTACTGTCGAATTGGTTGGACAGTTTTTTACTTTTAAGCTGTTTGGACAATGTTATCTGACCTTCCTGTGCTATGTTTGTCTGTTCTGTTGCAGAATTGATCAACAACACCTTCACAGGTTAGTATTCATCACTCAGATAATTCTAGCTGCCTTTGGAAGTAGTTTGCTGACTTAATTTTTTGGCTGGTCTGTCATTGGTGGAATGACTAACTGTAGGGAACTGATGGACTTCTATCGTGTATGAATAATGTGTATGCTTCATGCTGACACATGAATTAGCTGTATTCCTTGGTTGGAGTTCCTTTTATAGAGTGAGCTTATCACATACCCACTACCCCTTGAAGAGTTGTGGCATGTTGAGTTCTATGGGCTGTCTCTCCTTGCTTGCCTGTTGTCTATATTTTAACCAGAAAATCAAGGTTCTTTGTCCAATATGCTGCCTGCTTTTGACTAATTCTTGCGCACTATTGCTTTGTAACTGTTCATCTTTTAAAGATAATGGTCCTCAACATAGCGTTGAGCTCTGACATATAAGGTCTTCCGGTTGATTAGAAACTTGGTCTTCCTTATTTTGTGACAATATAATGGTTCAGGCATGCCATGCTGAAGATCTGACTGGACTATCAAGGATTTAGGGTAGAGGCCTTAAGCACCGAGAATTCGTGGATGCTGCTTACACATGCCAAATTTTTTTTTTCAAGCTTTTTTTAGGAAAATTGTCATATGAAACAGCTGTATAGCTTCACATGTTACTGCCGAGTTACTTTTTCATGCTATGTTTGGGACAACGGGGCATTGAGATGGTATGGAACATGACTAAAATTTGAATATCTCCTCTCATTTCTGTCACACAAAGATTTCAAACTATACCCTGTATTTCCCACCTACCTCACCTTTGCACTCATTTTTATCCCAAGCATAGCAGGCTATAAGAAGAAAGACTTTGGGATAAGTGTAGACAGGATAACTGACTTACATGTAGAGTCTCAAAATTTTATCTGTGACAAAGTTGAATGGAAAACACTTGAGGTTGAGTACAACATTAGCGTAATCTTTTTTATATATAATGTGAAATGTTATGGTTCTGCCACATTGGGTGTTTGGTGTACTTCTTCTTCTTCTTGGCCTGAAAACGTTGACTCGCTCAGTTTAGGTGACTCACACTTTGGATACTGCATAACGCAGGAGATTATATAGCCGGCCAGGCTAGACAAGTGCATCTTTGCTGTGCATCATTTATATAGTTCTCATTGGGTTTAGGGTCACTGAGAAGCTGTTCTTTTGTGAGAACAGTGGAGGAAGTTACCATTGCCTACAATTATTGAATAACTTTCTTTTTTGGCCTCTATACTTTCTAAGCTATGAACTTGGACATGACTTGCAATTTGCTATATGGCACTGTGACTGGATTTAGATGTGGCGATCACTTAGCCAAAACTGCCTGATATATATCAGTCGTATGAATTTGATTATGTTCTGTTGAAACAATGCTGATCTACGACCTGCCTTCACGTAACAAGAGCTATATGCTAAGCTAATTGAAGCATGACATCGGCTTAAGCCATTTAATTCCTTGGTTCCCTGCAATGGTCGTAGATTGTGTAAAGCATGACCCAGAGGTGAGCGAAGAAATGGAAAAGAGCTTCACAGACTTGCTAACGGAGGAACTGAGGCTGAGGGAAGCTCAAGCCCTGGAGAACCAGCAGCGCGCCGATATAAGGCTGTTAGAGGCCAAGAAAATGGCATCTCAATACCAAAAGGAGGCAGACAAGTGCAGTTCTGGAATGGAGACCTGTGAAGAAGCGAGGGAAAGAGCTGAAGGAATATTAGAAGAACAGAGAAGAGTGACTGCTATGTGGGAACTCAGGGCTCGTCAGAGAGGATGGCAAGAAGGGTTCCAGTAGGCATTACAAATATGTAAGTCGAGCTAAAGAACGATTCTGCAGATTTGATCCTTGAGAATTTTCTGTTTAGGGGTTACACTTTTTTATAAGAAATGCTTATTGGATTCATTCATTCATTCATTCATGTACTTATTATTACACTTCAGAAGTTATACTGAGAGCAGAAATAATTGAAAGCCCTATTGCTTGTCCTCCACTGCCTGCTACAACTCTGTTGTTTTTATATGTTTGCTTAAATGTTTTGCTCAAGTGTGCTTACTCTCTACTTTAATTTTTCAATCTACTGAAAGCATTTTGATAACAAGATTTCACTGTTTCTTATTTTTCAAGATTTTATCTGATAGTCAGTTGTCGCGTTTTTCTCTGACATGAATTGCTAACGCACGAGTGATTGGGATACATAAATGACAGTGGACGCCACTTCATTATATTTTCTCTACTAAGTATTGAAACTTATTTTGTCCTGTTGATAACACAACCATTGTGTCGCCGAAGAACGGAACCACCGTACCTTGCCACCAACAGTACCAACCCAATCTTTGCTCATCTCTTCGTAGCCTCTCTCTCTCTCTGGTTGACCTCTGACAAAGAATGCGACCTTGAACCTTGGATCAGAGGTCGCCAACCTCAAATGTAGAGGCGGCAACCTCATGATCTAAGGCGAACTCCCTAAATCTGAGAAAAGAGTTGGACTTTGAGTTTGTGGTGGTGGTTTGGTTGGAATCGATGGTGGCAGAATTTGGTGGGGATGGTGGCGTTGGTGGTGGTAGCCATGTGCGGTGGAGGTGGAGGTGGTGTTTGTGTTGGCCAAGTTTGATGGTGGTGGTGGCGGTTGTGGGGGTGGTTTGGGGTGAGTGCAGTATGATTTAGATGTCAAACCAATCCAAACCGCATAAATAGAGTTAGAAAAAAGTGTAATCAAACCAAACCATATAGTTGGGAACCAAATCAAACCATTTCTGCATTATCCACATTTGTTTCATCAAAATTTAAGTTGATATTATCATACTTAAGATTAGTAACGCGTACACTTGTGTAAAATCATAATCTCATATCAAATGAAAATTGAAAGAGTTAAAAGGAATAGAAGAAATACGAATCACATTTATAGTGGTTCGGCTTTTCACTTGACCGACTTTACTCTCTTAGCTCTTACAGACTCAACAAGGTTAGATTCACCATGTAGTCCTTGAAATGTTACAACTAACACAAAATCTGTTGCTTCTATTCGAAGCTTCTAGAGTTGCTCCACAAACTTGAGCACCAACCACAATATTATATCACTCTTTTCCACGTTATGCATAGTCACACCCTCTACAAAGAATTACGAAAAATCACTCTATTTTGCACAAAGAAGGCAAAAGAATTGAGAGAGAGAGTTGTTCGTGAGATTCTTTTATCCCACAAATCACTTGGATATGATTTTAAAGACTTCCAAGTTTCAAGATATCCATTGAAAGTTTTATCTAATCAAGTGGCCGTTGCTCCGAACTTCTTTGACCATCAGAGGAGCTTTAAAGGCCACTTCCCAAAGTAGAACACTTTGCTTCTGCAATCTGCCTGATATCTTTTCCTATGTGATTCATTCTAGGCTGCTCTCAGCGAATTCCAACACTTGAAAACAGTTGTAGAACACCAACTCGAGTCCAATTCAAATTGATAGAGAGTTGGGTCTTTCCGCTTGCTGGAGGCTCGTATATAGAACCATCAACTTCGTCTGCAACATGTACTGCTTCAGCAAGACGGTCATTCCTGACTATTCACGAATTTCTTTTTATGGTCTATTCACCTTCTGCAATTAACATCCGCATCGACCTTTTATTGATCCATCCAAGCTTTAATGGACTCTGGATCAACAACTTGTTCTCTAAAAAAAAAAAAACTTTGCCACAACCTTTGACTCGATGAATCGCACAGACGCACACAATCGATCTCATTTGCATGCATAAGATTACCTCCACAGGTGAAAGGCATGACGCTAAGATTACTCCGTGCGTGACGATTTATGTTCATATTGCAAAAGTGAATCAAATACTTTACACCATATTTTTGTTTGGTAGTATTTTAATTGATTTTCTTCGTAAGCAATGGATGTGCTATTTTTATTGTCAAAGACATGGTAGCTACTATTCTAAAGCAAATCTAATGACGCATATGTTGGATATTTCAACAGTTTTAAAATATTTGAAAGTAACGGTATTAATAGAAATTACGACGACCATGGGAGCCATTATTCAGTACCGATTTTGTAACGTTTTATAACGGTTTAGTAACGGTTTTCCATTTAAAGCAAGAATTGACAATAGAAAAGGCTCTCTTTTTTTTACTTTCAAATTGTTACTTCGAACATAATTGAAAATATATATAGAAAAACATGAATATCTTATTCTTATTATATTTTTCTTTTCTTTCTTTGCTGGGTTATACATACAGTTTAGTTGTTTCTGTTCCTCTATTCTGTGCGAAGTAAAGAAGAAGATTGTATTTTGGGAGAATAGCCGCTGGAGTCTATTGCACTGAGTTTTGTACTCCGGGAACGGAATTATCCTTAGGACAATATTTGCATGCCTCAAACAGTTCATCTTATTATTTCACCTTTCCCAACATATTTCCAACAATTCTCATTTTCATATTCTCTAATTTTTTCCAACGTCATTAAGGATAATTTAATGTCTTAAAGCCTAGTCTCAAATCTCTAGTAAGTCTTCTCTTGCCACAAGGAAGACGATTCTAGCGATTCCGCCAAACCGATGGAGCCTTTCAATTCGGACTCCATCCCAAGTGGCACGAACCAGGGATGTACAAAGGAACCGGGAACCACTTGGATTGCCCATAACTGATGGTTCCCGCAGGATCAGTCCAGTTCCCAGTTCTAGATATGGAATCACCCACCCACCCATCCACTCATCCACCCGGACCGGACCGATAATATATATATGTATAATTTTTTAAAAAAATTTCCAATAAAAGAATGAAAAAATTTCATGAAAAGTAAAAACCTTAAAGTCCTCAATCTAAAGCTCAACGGCCATCAATTCAGTGCTCATCTCGTCTCACTTTCAGTCGTCTCTCTATCTCTCACTCATGATCTCGACTCTCAAACTCAATGCTCATTGACTCACGGTCGGGCCTCTGGCCTCTCTCTCTTGCTCTTGGTCACCTTCAGGTCCGGTTCCCGGGTGAATCCATAAAACCTATGAGCAATTCCTAGTTCTAATTTTTTGGAACCAATCTTTAATGAGCGATTCCTAGTTCCATGGTGGGAACTGTCTACCTAAACCATACTCATCCCTAGCACGGATGCGGACGATTGATCGAAGCCAATCATCCTGGTCACCAACATTGACGGAATCAAGTCCCCTTGCCTTTCTTACCTCGTCGAGGCTTTTGTCCACGAAGGCCTCTACAACGTCCACGTCTACGTTCCTCAATGCGTACCGTTTCAGTTCGAGTTTAGAAGCAGGTGACACGTTGTCCTGTTTATATCAAATTCAATTTACTTTACATTTGTCTTCTTAAATCTTGCTGGATAGAGGAGGTCGTTAAACAACCTCGTAATAAATTCATAATTCCTTAAATAAGTATTATATTTGAATTGTGTTGTAATGGAAATATAATGTTGCTCTTACTACATCAATAATCTTTTCGTTTTCATTACTAGCGGTTGAAGATGTACAAGGAAAGCTAGTCAGAACATGTAGTGGATGGATCGGTTGGTTTTGAATTTGCATACTTCCTCTTGTGTTTTGTGTTGTTATTATGAAATGGCTCCCCTTCAAAGGATTGTCTTTTATAACTGAACAATAGCCGCATACGATTATCAAGCATTGCAAGATTTTTCCGTGTCCTTTTAGTGTCTTTATTTCATTCACGATACAATGTGTGCATGTTTATTGAGTTATCTATGGCTTATGTGTTTCTCTTGTATAAAGCAAAGGTAGAAAATCAATTGAATAATCAAGATAAAATGGTGCAATCCAAAAGTTACTTATGTCATTTTCTAGCTCTTTTACAACGTCAATCGGCCTCAGTGTTTGGAAAATGATTTGTTGGAATGCAAGGAGGTCTTGCATCTTTAGCTTGTCTAAGGATAATTGAGATGGTAGAGGGGATAATGAGATATCGTGTCTTGTTTCAACTGGCTCTGATTGTATCAGAGTTTGGAATTGTATCATGACCATGAACTGAAGCTTTGTAGTGTGGTAATTCTTTTTGCTGGAAATTAAGCCCCCTTGCTCTGAGTTGTGTGTTATATGTCAACATGTGGCGAGAACATTAATACTTGCTTGAAGCTTTGAAATTTGACATGTTTTCCACTTTCAATTAAATTTACTTTACTATTTGCTTGACACTTCAAGTCCTCGCGGAGGGTTGTGCACTCTATCATTTTGTTACCTTCTTTTAGAGACTTGATTGGCTTTTACATTGGCAAGGAGAATCTCCTTTAGTTGATTGCCGCGGAGATGGAATTTACATATGTTTCCTTGCATCAGTAGCCAACGATAGATCTAAATTAAATCAGATTTGATGTCTTTTGTGAAATACTGCTGTCAAGTCTATGGCATTTTATATAGTGGATTTTCCGCTGTATTAGAAACATATAATGATGCTAACTGAATCTCAGATTCGGAGTGGATATGTGTTCATCCTTGGTGGAGGTGCTGTAACTTGGAAATCAATAAAAAAAATTGTGGGAAAAATGATAATCCTGTTAAACCAAAAGTCGACTTGGTTAAAGTAGATGATTTTGATGACGCAGTTGCTGCGATCATTTTTCAAGCCAATATTGTGGCCAATACGAAAAAATGGATGCTAGGCTCACGTTCTACCAAACATATATGTAAAACAAAAATACTTTATCATTCTAGTAAGGAAAGGAGAAGTACACATTTATCTTAGTGATTCAAGAACTGTTCAAATTCTTAGGAAAGCGAATGAAACCGACACCTTCCGTGTCTATGCATTGTGATTGCTAAATGACAATAGCCATTGCAAAGCGATAATTGTCATTGCAAAGAATGAAACTTTCGATGGTAAAGAGACACATTTGGTTGAGATGTGATGTGAACTCAGAATTGAATTTGACCATTTTCTTACTAAAACTTTGGGAAGCAAATTAATGATGCATCGAGGAGAATGAGACTTAAGCCAATTGAGGAAAATCAACAGTGATTGTAACCCAATCTATATGATTGGCGTTCTCATGAATTAGGTTCCTATGGGTTATAACTACATTTAAATCTAGTGATGCATATTAAAAATTGTTGTCCCTCATAAGGTGAGAATAGTGTAAGACTGCAATAAAAAAGAGGTTGAACGAAGCTCTTAATAAATTCCATAATCATTATTGTTAGTGTATTAAACTACAAAAGACACTTAAATGGGAAGTGGGGCCGCTCCTATGAGAACTTTTGACAAAAATCTCTAAAGCACTTATGAAAAAACCAGACACACGCATAGCTTATTAGGGCAAAACCACATTGAACAACAAAAATTGTGAGGTTGTAATGTGATTGGTGAAAATTATTATTCACAAAATAACATTGTTACTTCATAGAAGTTTCAAACTTCACAAATGATTTCATGAATTATATTTCATTCTTTTTAGGTGTGGTTCATAACCTAATAAGCATTAGTTCTGATGCATTGCATTTAATTGAGTTTAACTTGGTGTTCATTTTTTTTCCTTTCTTTCAAAACCTTTTAAAATATGTGAGGGATTGTTGGATATTTCAACAGATTTAGTAGAAATTATGACAGACGTGAAAGCCATTATTCTATAACGGTGTTGTAACATTTTATAACGGTCTAGTAACGGTCTTGACTGCAATCAATTTGTAATGAATTTGTAACGATTTTCAATTTAATGCAACAATACAAATTGTTACCCTAGCATAATTGAAAAGATTCATAGAAAAACATATCTTTACTCTTTACATTTTTCTTTTATTTCTTTGCTGGGATATAGATATAGTTTAGTATTCATATTCTTTCTATTATTCTGTGCGAAATAAATAATAAGGTCTATTGTATCCATAAAGGATAGCCATTAGAGCTTATCACGCCGAGTTTCATATTCAAAGGAGCGGAATTATCTTTAAGGACATTGTTTGCACGCCTCCAACAGTCAATCTTAATTTTTCATGTATTGTAACAGATTTCCAATAATTCTCATTTTCACATTCTTTAAATTTATCCAACAGTTTATTACCCTCAAACCCTCGTATAAGAGAATGCTATGATATAACATGATAAGATACATCGTGATCACATGATATAACAAAATCGAGTTTAACCCGTTGGACTTGATTAGACTAATTTGACAAGTTTTAAAAATTGATTGCATTTTTTAAAAATATTAGGACTCAATTGCACTTTGTGAAAGTTTTAGAACTTAATTAAGATACATGATAAGATACATCATGACAACATGATATAACAAAATCGAGTTTAACCCGTTGGACTAGATTAGACCAATTTGACAAGTTTAAAAACTTGATTGCACTTTTTAAAAGTATTAGGACTCAATTGCACTTTGTGAAAGTTTTAGGACTTAATTAAGACACATGATAAGATACATCGTGATAACATGATATAACAAAATCGAGTTTAACCCGTTGAACTTGATTAGATCAATTTGACAAGTTTTAAAACTTGATTGCACTTTTTAAAAGTATTAGGACTCAATTGCACTTTGTGAAAATTTTAAAACTTAATTACACTTTTTAAAAATTTTAATACCCAATTGGATAAGTTTTGGAACTTCCAATGCGCTTGTCCTTATCTTTTTATACCGGCACAAATTTAACTACGATCTCCTGAATATTTGATTCGATTGTTTCCTATATTGTTTTGACTTTTTGGCTGGATTCTTTTCACATGCCGTATTAGCGTTGGATGATTATCTCTTTGCCACACGTTCGAATTGGCAAGTAGATGAGCACTGGAAACTGATTCAAAGCGTATCCCGATCACCACGGGCGATTTCTGATCTCCTTAGCTGTCAAGCAGCTAAAATAGGAGAGAATAAGGGCAAGATGGTCATTTCAGCTGACCAATGAAACCAATCTCTAAGGAGTATAAGAAGGCCCAAGAGGAGAGACTTGCAGTCATCTCAGATCCAAGAAAATCAAGAGCACCTCATCATAAAGCTCTCATGAAAGTTGATCCATGGTAGAAGAAGAAGAAGAAGAAGAAGAGGAGGAGGAAGGAGAAGGAGAAGAAATCAGCCTGTCATGATCCATAATCATGAGAGAGAAGATGGGTTGAGGAAAGATGGAAGATGAAACCTATTGTGTCAAAATTTGGAAGGTTTTGCCAGAAATCCAGGTAAGGGGTGTGAAGTTCTTCATGATGCTGCTTTGTTTTCTTCTTATGTTAAGATCAATTTTTTTGAAAGAAGGAAGAGACTCAAAAGATTAGGTTTTGGAAACCCTTTTTAGAGACTCATCGAAGAGGAGAGAGTGATAGATTCACACAAATCTTCTATTTTTTTTTTTTCTGTTTTCTGAGTTATGAATATGGACATGGGATATGAACATTATATTGGTGTTCCTACTTATTTTGAGAACTCAAAGATTTTTCATTTTAATTAACAATTTCAAACAAAACTAGGGCATGTTTGCGTGGACTTATATTAGAATTAATTAATTTTTGGTTTTTCATGTTTTAAATAAAAAAAATTTGCACAGGATGTCATGGTTAAATCAATTGCTCCTTTCAATCAAGTACTTTTGATGAGCAGTATCTAAAAATTGCTTATCACTCAAAAAGTGCTTATACGGCACTTATAAATTGCACTAGCCATTGTCCATGGTGCTCATTGATAGTAGGTAAATGTGTCACATTTGTACAAGTTTGAGTTTGAGGTAAATGAGTTACATATATAAATTTGAGGTAAGTGTGTAATAGTTTTGGGTTTTTGGTGACTTTTTCCTTCTTGGTGTGCGTTTATTTGATTTGAAAAATATTTTCTTAAAAACAACCGATTGTATTGCTTACAAAATAGAAGGTAAATGTGTCACATATGTACAAGTTTGAGTTTGAGGTAAATGAGTTACATATATAAATTTGAGGTAAGTGTGTAATAGTTTTGGGTTTTTGGTGACTTTTTCCTTCTTGGTGTGCATTTGTTTGATTTGAAAAATATTTTCTTAAAAACAACCGATTGTATTGCTTACAAAATAGAAGGTAAATGTGTCACATATGTACAAGTTTGAGTTTGAGGTAAATGAGTTACATATATAAATTTGACGTAAGTGTGTAATAGTTTTGGGTTTTTGGTGACTTTTTCCTTCTTGGTGTGCGTTTGTTTGATTTGAAAAATATTTTCCTAAAAACAACCGATTGTATTGCTTACAAAATAAAAGGTAAATGTGTCACATATATACAAGTTTGAGTTTGAGGTAAATGAGTTACATATATAAATTTGAGGTAAGTGTGTAATAGTTTTGGGTTTTTGGTGACTTTTTCCTTCTTGGTGTGCATTTGTTTGATTTGAAAAATATTTTCCTAAAAATAATCGATTGTATTGCTTACAAAAATGAACGAACGTACCTAGAAATATTTAGACATAAATTGTTGATAATAATGAAATATTTTTTATTGATAAATTATTTCAACGGATACAAAGCATTATTTTTGGAAAATAATTTTCCAAATCATTTATCTCTATTTCATTTACATTGCATTTGGGTCACTTTCTTTTTACTTAATTTTACATGTACTTTCAGGTTTTTTTTTGTCGAAAGAAAATTGTATTCATTGCTCGAAAAGATATTTGAAAAGTACATGCCGAAGCAAATCGAAGCATAGTAAATCCTAGAATACTACAAAACAAAGCCAATCCCAAAAAATAAGAAGATTCAACGGAGTGGAGAGTCAACGGAGCACAAGAGATCCCAAAAATAAGGAGAGTCAACGGAGTACAACAGATAAGATAAGAAGAGTCAACGGAGCTCAATAGACCCCAAAAATAAGGAGAGTCAACGGAGCACAGGAGACGAGAGTCAATGGAGCACAGCAAACTGCAAAAATAAGGAGCGTCAATGGAGTACATCTGACAAGGAGAGTCAACGGAGCACAATAGACTCCCCTTCTAAAATAATCGAATATGTCAGGCAAAATGACCCCAAAAAATAAGGAAAGTCAACGGAGCACAGCAGACTCATGTTCTAACATAATCGAATATGCCAAGCAAAATAATATTTAGCAGCCGATCATTGAATCTCGCATCTTCCTCTACACCAACTTCGTACAACGAAACCCAGGTATTTGAACTTTCTATATTTAGATAATGAAATCCTTTTGTGACTTAGCTCTATTATGTACACGAACGTATATTGCCGTTTTTGCTTGATGATAGTTGTTTCATTATAATTTGGATCATTACTTTGACATATGTATAATCTTTAATCTATTTCTTGAGTTGGTCTTGGACTTATTTGTACGAGTACAATTACACACATACGTGATGAAATATTTTTTATTGACAAATTATTTTGAGCGATACAAAACATTATTTTTGGAAAATAATTTTCCAAATCATATATCTCTATTTCATTTACATTGCATTTGGGTCACTTTCTTTTTACTTAATTTTATAGATACTTTCAGGCTGTTTTTGTCGGAAGAAAATTGTATTCATTACTCGAAAATATATGCTGAAGCAAATCGAAGCATAGTAAAGCCTTGAATACTACAAAATAATCGAATCTGTCAAGCAAAATAATATTCGGCGGCTGATCATTGAATCTCGTATCTTCCTCTACACCATCGTATATTTGATAATGAAATCTTAACATTTGGAAGAGCAAATCTAAACACAGAATTGCAGGTATTTAAACTGTCTATATTTTGATAATGAAATCTCTTTGTGACTTAGCTCTATTATGTACATGAATTACGACGTATTCATTATAATTTGGATCATTACTTTGACATATGTATAATCTTAATCTATTTCTTGAATTGATCTTGGACTTATTTGTGAGAGAACGTAGTAACTTAGCTAAATTAGGTGTAAGAATGGCGATCCATGTTCGGCTTAAACGGGGATCATTAACAGAAATCTAATATAAAATTTAAAGGGTAAGTCTTTGATTTTGAAGATTATCTTGAAATAATTATGAGTTTTATGAATCATAGCCCTATATATTGAATTTGATTTCTCCTTTTTTTTTATTGCTCCCACTAATCTAAAGCCCTAACCCCTAACCATTATGTAGGTGAAGGTTTAGAATAATCATGAAAAAATGTGACAGTTCAATATCCCTCATTCTCTTCACTTCCGCGTTCTATTTATCAAGCGGATTTTCATAAATAAACTTGATGAGGACCTATATGATGCATATTGAATGTTCTGATGATTTTTTTTGTCAAGGTAATTGTATTGCTGGTTAATTGATAACACAAAATCATTGTTATGATGGTAATCCAATAATCTGTTAGTGTGTTATCCTTGGCACCATCTTCATTCAGTTGTAGGGAGAGAGAGATTGAGGATTCTGAGACAATTGTTTCCTGTAATAAACCATTGAATTGTAGGATGTCTACTCATACAGAATCAATGTAGGTTCTTGCTGCAAATTTTATTTCAGAATGAATAATCGACTCAATTTATTGCAGGCAAAATTGTCTCGCTGTTGAGAGAGTTGGCAAAGTTCTTGCACATTTCTCAACAAAAAAATGGAGACTAGATGACTATCTACACAAAAATGCTATAACAAGACCCAAAAAACAAAAAGTTGCTGCTGCAGGATCCTCTTCCCTGCTTTGAGCTGATCCGATGTCAATTGAACTATCCTACTACTGAGATTCTCCTCCTCATCTCTGTAACAAGTCCTCTAAATCTTTAGCTGCTTGATCGACTGCATAAATTATCATCTTTTTAATCTGTTTCATGGGGAGATCATAGAAGGGTGAGAACAGCTGAAATCTCCAAAAAGCAAAAGATGCCACGGCCAAACATGTAAGGTGATATTATGTGTTACCTCAAGTTTGTCCTCTCTGGCTTTATGATTCCTCGGAAGTTGTCTGAACTCCTCAGTCAACCGGAGGCACTGATCGATGTTCTCAGGAGAGACAAAGTCGGCGGCAACTTTTGTGCATGACTACAGGAAGAATGACGAAAGTAATTTAGAGGACTTCCATTCAAAGTGACGGCACAGGTAAAAGATTTAAAGAAGCAGTTTATTTACCTTCAGATTTCTAACTTGGTGGGGGCATCCAGCGGGAATAAAAACAGCTTCGCCTAAGTGTTGTTCAAATGTCCATGGTTCAATTCCTACAAAGTTTCAAAGTCATCAGTTATGTTCACCGTTGGATACTATTTAGAGGAAAAAGCCATCAGTTTCAGCATATACCAAATTCGTCCTTCAACTTCCTCTTGTGCTCCAAAGTAAGATAGAACGATTGGTCATGGATCGGATGAATGACCTGATCATAGAGGGAGTGGGGTATCAGATCCAGGAACATAGCTTACATATATATGCCAACAACAAGAGCAGCATAATTGTGCTGGGAAATTCACCTGTTTAACTGGATTGCAGTATGTATGCCTGAATTCATTATGGTGCTTGCTAAGATATGCCTCCAACTTGGGGATGTCCTCTCTCCGGAAAATGTCCCACAATGCACCGCCGCCTCTTTGCTTGATTTCTTGGTCTGAACAGAGATTGTTCCTGCATTTCTCTTCTTCTTTTTCCCAGCGTCCCTCGCGACCATCAAGGCCTTCAAGATTCTGATATTGGCATCCTGTTGCACCTGTTGCATTTAGATCAAGCTCTTCCTGTGCTTGACATTGAAGTTCCATCACATCCTGTGCTTTGTGTTTCTCTTTCAAGGTTTTCACTGCAGATTGCTGCTCTTCACTTAAGGACACCTCAGCTGTGTGCGTCAAGATATTCACCTGCCAGGCGGGGAAAATGGGTGGGATGTCAACACAACGCACTCGAGTGTCTGATCATGACAAATATCTATTTGCATGCCATGCCACCACTTCGTTCCTAATAAATGCAATTCCTAATAAATGCAACGCATCTTCAAAACTGAGCAGTGCCATCTACTGCCTAACAGATGTAGTATGTTCTAATTTTGGTGAAAGCTGGCTGGAATTTTCCATCATATCATGGAAAGAAGTGATTACTGTACTGCTGTACTTGGACAATATCAATATCAGGAACTTTCACCTCTAAATCGTGCTTATGGCAACACATTTTCTCTACTGTTTTGTCAAACATAAATGTTCCATGCTTGGTGATAGTCATAATGATTAATGAAAAATGCAGTGATTCATGCATCATAATGAAATAAGGCGCACCGCATCTGACATATCGCAGTGAAGCTTGGTCACAGAGTCGCCTCTTCCTAGCTCTTCAGTAATACCATAGGCAATATAGGTCTTCGGTCCCATGTCTGGCTTCAAGATGCTTGGTGGTAACTTTACAGCCAGGTTGAGGAAGCCAAATCGAGGGTCAGTATAGGCATGAAATGGCAAGGCAGTTATGAACTCATCACAGTGGCGCGGTAAAAGATCCTCAAACTTGTCCGAAGGAGGCCAGTCCTTTAGCTTTAGCATCTCAGGCCAAAAGTTAGCATATCTTCGCCCCTCTGAGTATCCTTTGAAGAATTGGCGCGTGCTAATGGCCACCTGAAAGTTCAATCAAGTGCCATAAACAAAACAGGTATGATAAAAGATGATCTTAAAAGATGATCTTAAATGCTTGAAGAAGAAAACATGTAGAAAAAGATGATACGATTGTCAAGAGTTTCAGTTGACACTGTACATGGACAAGTGATATCATGTCTTTACATGTTATTTGAAAAAGTAAAGGTATAATGATATTTACTTCGCAACCAGCTAGGCAATCAATGGCTTTGACTTCGGAAAATTTTGAACCAGATGTTGAATCCATATTTCCACATAATGCGCGCCACATCACCATGGGTTCCCAGCTCAAACCAGGGGTCCGCTCTAGAACATTTCGAACTATGACAGGTTCACCTTTGATCCAGTGACTTCGGAAGCATAGAAGCTCCTCTTCATCCAAAATTGCACTTGATGCCGGACAATACAAGTAATTGTCAGCGGAGTGTTCTCTGGATGCGGCCTTTCGTAGCATCTTATCCCCAGTTTTAGAGCAATTATGCTTCCGAGTGGTATGTTCAATTTTGCCAATTTCTAGCAAGTTTCTTGCTCGCATCTCAAGCTTGCCTATCCAATCTTTATCATGTATGCGCTTAAGCTCTAATTTACGATTACCACATCCACCCATCTCACTTGGTGCGCAATTGATGCTCCCATCAGTGTTAGCTTTCCATTCAATGGATTGAGCAGCATGAGGAATAGTTTCTGTATGTGGCACAAGATCTATGTCTTGAAGTGCCACAAGATCACCATGAATATAGTCGTTGCCTCTGACCTCGTACTGAAGCTTCACCTCAGCACGGGAAGAAAGTTTCCCCTGGCGAATTTCTTGGCAGCAATTGAGACAAAGTTCAAAAGAGCACTCTGGACAGCTTCGATGAAAGTCTACAATGGAAGTAGCACAATTGTTGCTGCTCCAAATACAAAAACAAATATAGACGGTTGGTCATATAAGAATGAAAACACACAAGAATATGTGTTTTGTACTCTTTATATGTACGCTCAACTCTTACCAGTAGACACGCTCCCAATTGTGACAAAGAGACATTGGAACTTCAACCTCATCAGCCGGTGTTCCTGAATATACTAATCATATTCACGTCCGTCCTAACATAAGACAAAAGGGTAAGCAAGTTTTACCATGTGTACCTTGTATGTCAGCTTCAATTTGTGTCTCCTGCATTTGCTCTTCGCAAATTTGCCTTAAAAAGGGAAGCAGTTGTCTCATTAAGTACTTCAGGTGCTCAACCATCTTATCATCAGACATGCTCACTTTTGACGCCTGAAATTTTATAACACCATGTATTAGTCAGAAAAGAAGTTCGACAGTTTCTGAAGAGGCATTTCCATGAGTAATGGTATTAAGCATCCTAGAGTTTCGATAGTTTGTTCCAATCCATTAAGCACTTTAACAAATAGAATGCCGGTGGTTCAAGTTTAGCGGTAAACATCACAGCAGGAAGCTCTAGATCTAACAGGTAACTAAACTATGAGGGAAGACCATGGAAACTACCCCGTAAATTGTGAGCTCATTAGACCTACTGATTGTCAATTGTTCTTGTTTTTGTTCTTTGGCAGTTACCAAGGGAAAGGAAGATAAAACATCTAAACATCGCAGCAGGAAGCTATAGACCTAACAGGTAACTAAACTATGAGGGAAGATCATGGAAACTACCCCGTAAATTGCAAGCTCATTAGACTTGCCGATTGTCGATTGTTTTTGTTTTTGTTCTTTGGTAGTTACCAAGGGGAAAGGAAGATAAAACATCTAACCCTAGACCTTTTTAATCTCTTTATGGGTGGACCATCACTTGACCAAGGCCTTATTCCTGATTGATGAGAAATAAAGAAGTGGAAGATTAGTGACTGAGAAGAAATATAAACAGTCATCACAAGAAAATACCGATGAAAATTGAGAACTCCACTGTTAGGTCACAGGTTTGGTTTCCCTCTTAAATAACATACACTGTACCTTTGAGTAAATTTGTCCTCACTACGTATGAAATAAGATAACACACCTTTATGATGCCTCCAGAGTGCAAGCAACAGCTGCAATTGCAATTTCCACGGCAAAATGGGCAAAGTTCTGCTATGTCTACTTCCGACATCTGAGGGTACCTTTAAAGCAAAAATCAGACTAGCCTCAATAAATATGTAGTGTTCAATAATTAGAAAGATAAAAGTATCGAATTTAACAATTAAAAGTGTACCATTGCTTGATGCATTGGATACAATACATCTTCTGCTTACAGTTGGTACATGGGACAACGATCCTTCTTTCTTTCTTCATGCATTGATGACACCTCGCACGTTCTTTTCCTTTAGCCTGCCCAGAAAGCTTTGTCGTGAAATGGAAAGCAACTTTGTGACACCTAATCGTAGATGAATGGACAACAAATAGGTTACCTCATACTTCCCCTTCGAGCAGCCAGTATCACCAGTATTATCAATTTTCAGAGTTGAATGAAAGGAGCCAGAGGAGGATGGCGATGCCCGAGATGAAGTATGCAGTGAATCATCCATCAGATCAAACTTGTTTTCTCTTCTTCTGCGGGTTCTCATCTTGACTAGACGTGATACTTCTTCCACATCTTCGCTGGATCCATCGTCCGTGTACTCAACATCAGAAAGTCCCTTGCTACAGTCACTTCGTGGCTTGTCAGTTCGGAACTTTCTGGTTCTGCTGCCTGTTTGCGGCTTTTTGGACTTGCTCGATGTTGTCAATGTCTCCATTTTGAACGATAAATTCACTTTGTCAATGCTTTCCCATTTAGTCCAGGAAAACCCATTCGCTGAAGTTCTCTTTCTAGTCGCACTCCTATGCTTCTTTACAATATTTTTACCATGCAAACACTCATCAATTTTAGCTGCTAACTTTCTCTTCTTCACTGCTTCATTCTTTGACACAACTTCAGTTTTCTTTGCATGTGTCACCATATTAGGCTTCCCCTCATCTTCCAATGTCCTACTATCATTTCTATCCAGTGAGCTCCTCGGGAATTTTCTGCTTTTTACAAGCTTTTCAACCTTTGAGGATCTTGGGATGTTCGGGTTTGCATTATCAGCGTAATAACTGAGCTGCCGATGCTTTGAGAACATGACAGCTGCCATCCTCACTGCAGGAATTAGAGAGATCCTTCAATTAATAGATCCAGGACAGTCAATCATACTAATAAATCGATGACTTGTGATTGCACCTTTCGCGATTTTCATTTATTCAACATTTTCATACGAATGTCCCTGGATCTACTTCAAAGCAACAATCTTGAAATAAAAACTTAACTTTAAAGAGGAGTGCGGTCGAGAGGACGGAATGGGTCCCTCGTAGGCGATACGAAACATAAGAAGTACAGAGAATTCCTAGTCCCGAGCTAATTTCGAGGCTTAAAGACACCGCATTTAATGAAATAAGCAGAACCTCTTAAAACACAATCATCGAGTTAAGTCAATGAGAATCGATAATGATATCCCAAAAAGAAGAAAACCCGAAAAAGTAAAACAAAACCACTTCATGTTTGTTCGAATCCGGCAATTATCGATGAGCCGCAACGGGAAACACTACCGCGTAATTATTAAGGACAGGCCATCGAGAGAAACGAAGCTTTTGTTTTTGCCCAGACAAAGCACTTCATCTCCAGAAACAAGACAGTACAAAACTGGTAAAGTCAATATAACAGTAGCAGCATACCAGAACAGGGAACACAAGTGCTCGCGCATTGTTCGCGATCGCTAAACTCAAGCCCCGCATCTCATAAACGGGACGCGGCAATCGCGAACAAAATGAAACCCAACACCAATTCGCAAGCAGTGCCAAAAAGCAAACCAAAAAAAAAAAAAAACCAAAGCGCAGCCCCGTTGACTCCGGGTCAACTCCAACATCAGACGTATCGATAACGTCGAAACCCAATTCAGAAAAAAACCAAAACAACCCCCCCAAGCTTCCAGATGAACGCAAGAACGGCGCCGGCGAAATTCAAGCGAATCACGCAGACCCATCAAAACAACCACCGAAAGAAAAACGCCAAAAGAAAAACAAAAACAAAAACGCAACCCATCGCCCGAACCCGATTGCGCGCGGCACCATCATCAATGTGTACTCACCCGATCGGAGGAGCACGGCGCCGGTCCCCCGCCAACGCTCGCCGCCGCCGGCGCTCCGGGAATGGGATCGCGGGGGGGCGGCCGACGAGGAAGCACCCGGATCACGCGATGAAGGAGGAGGAGGAGGAGGAGATGAGGACGACGAATCTGAATTTAAAGGAGGCGAGGCGAGGCGAAACGGTGGGGGAGAAGCTGGAAAAGGAAAAAGGAAATCAGGCGCGACCGGATCTTCTCGTTACCGAACGACCGCTGCCGCTGCTGCTGCTGCTGCTGCTGCGGAGGAGGAGGATTTGGTGTTGTTATCTTGTTCCAGATTCGGATTCGCGCACGTGCGGCGCTGGCTGTCCACGTCGGATTTTCTCTTGATTGCCTTCTTCTTATTACCTACCTTCTTTTCTTCTTTTCCTTTTTTTTTTCTTTTTTCTCTTCCTTAAACCGGGTCGGGTCCTAGGAAAATTATTGAAATGATGGATGGCCGCCGGATGTTTTCCACGCGGTTTGGTGCGGTCGGGTCCTAGGAGAATTTCCGGAACGACCCCGTTAAACGGGTTTTTTTTTTTTTTTCCGTCTGGTCGGAGTAGTCTGGATTTATGTATTTCGTCGGGCTTACGGATTCCGGCCTTGTTGATGCGTGCGGAGGGAGCGAGTGATCCGTGCGCATCCGCACCACCAACAAGAAATGGATAATTACACGAATGGTCGTCGAGTTTCGATCTGATGCGAAATGCGATCCTTCGAATTTTGATTTGTTCGATGTGATCCCCGATCTTTGGCCCAATGTGCAGCGTAGTCCCGAAATTTTTAATTTGTTTTATGTGATCCCTGAACTTTGGTAAATGTTCAATCTAATCCCCGAATTATTATATCATCGGATTAAATATAGTCCTTGGATTATCTAGTTGAATATTTACTAAAAGTTCGGGGAATCAAATGAACAAATTAGTTGTTTAGAGACCACAATGCACTTTGGACAAATAAATTAAATGTTCAAATGCCATATTACATATTGGGCTAAATTTCAATGACCATTTGTATCATTTTCCCAATAAGAAATGAAACCTTTTAATAACGTTATTCGTTAGGATGGTCGGTTCGGGGTAGGTTGGTTTCCGGCTTGGAATCGAGAACCAATCTTGTGACTCTCGGGTCTAAAAGATTGGATTCGAGGATCGAATCAGTCAGTTCCTTGTCCAAATCTACCCTAATGGATCAAGAAGAGGAAAAAAAAACTATGCTGGAACAAACCATGGCAAGCACTGCGGCTTTTAAGGCAATAATATCTTAATAGAAATGCTTAGCCTTGAGTTGGCATCTTTATCCAAATGGAACATTCGTTTTCCCTTCATCCGAATGTGCATGTTCTGATTTCTTTCGGCCGTCTGACCGACGAATGCTCCGGAAACTGCAAGCGACATACTTGAGTAGTTACGGCAACAGCGAGCGGCCGGTGCAGAGCCCGAAAGGCGAATGCTTCCAAGTCCGGCCCAGTCTTGTCCGGTCGGACAGCTGCTCCATCTCTGATTGGGAAAAGGGAGAACCGGGCTTGACTATCCACACGCATGGATAGGGAAGATACCAAGCCATCGATCGGTAGAGGTCAAATGCGTTCTTTCTCAGATCGCAAAACGCATTGTAGGGAGCGTCTAAGTAAGATGACTCGTCGGGCACCCGGAACGGGGCTTCTCCGGGTAAAGAACTTCTGGTATGGACAAGGGATGTACATTTTTCCGAGCTTATTCCCCGGAAAAGGGAAGAGGGTGGTGGGGGAAGCAACATCTCGACGGCCCCTGCCACTTCCCAACCCTTGGCCGAAACACGCTCGGTATGGCCATAAAGATTACATAGCTTGCCGTCTTTCCCGTCGAGCCATCGCGATCCCATGTAAAACTAACTCAGAAGTAGCCTGAACAAATGATCTCAAGACTCTCTAGTTCACGAATTATCAATGCAAGCTGTGCCGTGCTATGCTACCAAATAGAGTAAACTTACCTCTCTCATGACCTGCAAATCCCTTCAACTGAAAAGTTTCCAGGACATTCAATCCTCCTAAGAAAATATCAGTCACGAGAGCTTACATTGTATACCACGAAAAATTGTCTTGGATGCGCGTCATGTTGAAGGTACTGAAACTAAGTACATCTTGCGAACTACTTCAGTATTCGGCAGATAACCCGCTCAACGACCTACCTATCCTCTATACAACAAAATACTCGAACTGTGTTTGTGTTGTTCATAAGCTCATCTAATTCAAAAGAAACCTTTCTCCCTTAAGGGCCTAATTTACAGCTAAAATACAAGTCCCCTGCCCCGAAACTTAAGGCCAGGAATCTTCATGAACCTCGGGCAGAGATGGTGATGACGTGTCGCTGATTCTGCTAGGCAGCGGAGTGTTCCTACAAGACGACCGCTTTGTGGGAACGACGACGCTCTCGTTTTCCCACTTCTCACCAACATCGTCATCGTCGTCTACGTCCACACTTTTGAATACTGGGTATAAATATGCAGTTTGAAGGAAGCTCTTCAGGTTCAGGTTCGGTTCCCTCGCACGTTCTAGAGTGTCCTTCATCATCGCCTCCTGAAAACAATGGCCAAACCAAACATCACGAGAATAAACTTTCGACTTTCTTTTGTTTTCACTTTTGCTTTTCCGTAATTATCAGCATCACTGACCTAATAACATTATCTAATTGATCAAAGATCAAAAAAGATACGACCATTCAGTACAACTATACAAATCCAGAAACCTATTTCCAGCCTGTCTCCTTATATAATTTCTCTCTTATCCAGATGGACTGCCCATGTTAGCGATACCAGAAAAAGATCTCATCAGGGCTAACCTAAGATGTTCTGTGCTAATGCCTCCACTGAATGACTAGTCAATATTAAAAGCAGCAATCATCTTCTATTTAGATGCCGGGATCCAGCAAATTGAAAAGATATCAAGCAAGTTAGCACATTGAAGAAACTCAAGCAGAAGGCTTCAATTACTACTATGGATATAAACACTGGAATTTGCAAAGCCTGAAATTACGGACCTGTAATGGATATCTGGCAAAGGCAGGTTCATAACGGCCTTTGCAGAACCTGTGGAAATAGATGGTGAGAACTGGAAGAGCAATGAGAAATGGAGTTGGAATGGCAGCTTGCTTCGTAGCCAACAGTCCAGATAGGAGCAACTGAGATATAAGCAATGCAACAATAACGCGAAGATGCACATCAGGCCAGAATGCTGCGGCACTTTCATACTCTTGATTGTAGACGTTTATTATCTGGAATTTTCAAAAGATGTAAGGATTAACACAATGGATACATAGAAGTAAAAGAAGAAGCATATGAAGAAGAAGGAGAAGAAGAAAGGCTTAACATGATGCTTCAAACATGGGGGACTGAAAAAAACAAGTATGCGTAGCGAAGAAAAACTTAGTCTAGAGTTTATAAGCGCCTGGAAGATATCCCAATGTAAACCCTAAATATAAAGTCAAATCCATCCCTATAGGTGCTGCAGAAATTCTATAACATCATTGATCTTGAAACAAGAATAATCTCAACCTCATGACCTGAACTGTAGAGTCTCACCAACCTATATTATTAAGTAATGAATCTGAATAAAATGCAGACCTTCAAAAATGAGATTGCACAAATCTGGGTGAACAACATAAGGTCCGCATATCTGCAACTTTGTGGGTCACCATTTGATATTTTCCGTCAATCTAACTTACTCTTACAAATTCCTTAGTGATCCTTCATATCATAATTATTCACAATTACGTTCGTATAAGAAAAAAGAGCACGTTGTCTACTTATGGATATATATGGTTGTTGCGTATGCAGAGACGTACTATTTGCACAACTAACGAGAAAATGAAAACATCAATTGGACATTAAGACTATTTAATGTTATGAAAATGTGATCCAAAGAGTTTGCTCGACTTCAACCGAAAAGCCAATAACAGTACGATTTCGGCATGAAAGTGTTTTTACTCGATTCAGCAGGCATGAATTCCAAGACTTCAACTTACGAGAAATGTGATGAAATGAGTTAGCACTTCAACGGACAATAAAACTATGAAGTTGGCATGAAAGTTTTTAAATTAACTCAGCAGGCATGAACTCCTAGATCTTATACAACTCACCGACAATCTCATCCAGTATCATTAATCCCAATATTATTAAGTCCTCTGTAACGCCCACTTCTCTTCCTCTACAGCACCCAAATAACCAGAACCACCACATGAATTATATTATCATAACTGAGATTGATCATGATCAAAAGTCTTCTCGCTGTTCCTACATTTCAGGCAATTGAACAGATAAAACTTCAAAAAAGATATTCCCAATCATTATCGTCATAATACCTGATGACGAAACACGACATAAGCCAGGCCAAAGAAAACGAGTATGAAAGGAAGCAAGGCAGGTGTCACTGGAGCATATACAAGCCCCAGTAAGAAGTAAAACTCAATTTGAGGTTCTCCAGTGTTGAAACCAATGCTTCCAGGATCCATTGCCTCCTCCCTATCCTTTTCAGTTTTCACCAAGAAAAAATTCTTCAAGTGGTAGATAATCAAATGCTTCAGAATTAAAATCTCTGCTGCTGTTCCACCCCAACCACCGACCATAACATAAGTAATGAAGAAAGTTGCTTTCTGGGGGATGGCCACCCCAATTGTTTTGGGAATGCTGCCAAAAGAAGTAACATGTATGAAAACTTCTCCAGGACAGCTAGCAAGTTCATAAAGTTGGAGGGTAAAATCTGCTGCCTAAAGTGCTGCTTAAAAGGTGGGTACTGTCAACCAGAATAATGTCGTGCCAAGGTCCATTAACTTTAGCACACTCATCATCGTGTAATCTTAAGTCAAGGCCCAGCACAGTAGCCAAAACACTATAATGTCACCCACCCCCCCCCCCCCCCCCCCCTTTCTCTCTCTCTCTCTCCCTCTCATGCGCGCAGTGCATGCACAATCAACCAGAAACACAGAGTATAATCATGAGTGCAACTATCTGTTTATACATCATTGTATGTGTGTGTATGTGTATGTGTATGTGTGTGTAAAATATGCGTGGTTGTATGTACGTGCACTTCCGTACATGTGTGCAATGCACTTTTGGCCTCCTATCTATCCATGGACGGAAGGGCGGCAGGCACCGAATTGCAACTGATTTGGAAATATCAAGGAGACATAAAAGAAGAAGATAGCCTTGACGTACTCGCTGGCCGGATGATGAATGAACGAGTTCAGTTGCTGAAAGGCAGAACCAGCAATTACGCTACCAAGGAATACATTCACGAGATTGAAAAGATAATATCTAGTTGCTGATCTCCTTTCAAGAAATGATAGAGATATGAAGCCTTCGAATTTAGACATGATCATCAATGTTGTAGGCAGGACAAGGAGAAAAAGCTTCAACACAATCCCAGGCAAACAACCCTGGATGAACGACTTAACGAAACCACTGCAAGTTTAATCATCAAGATAAAGTTAATTCCCATCAACACCTATTGCGAAATCAATTCGACACAATTAGAAACTAATAAGTTGAGAGATAAGAAAAGAAGAACCTGACTTACATTTTGGTAATGGGCTTGAGAAAAGGAGCTACTTTCTCGATTTCATCAATGCTTGCCAGAGATTGCACAAAAGCAATGGGTATCATCGAAAAGAAGGTGAGGAAAAAGAACGCAACGGCCATAATTAATCTTCTGATCGTGAGAGAAACATACGGGATGGCAAGGTTTTGCCAATACACATCACGTGGCTCTGGAGCCCAATCAGTGAGCCATAGAGTTGGATTTCTGCACTGTTGAGTCTGTGCACAGACAGCGGCACCCCATCTCGTTTTGAAGGAAACGAATGCAGCAGGCATTATAGACTTTGGATCAGTTGCAACTCTCTCTCTTTCTGCAACTATCTGAACAGAAGATGATTCTCTCATTAATTCGATCCTTGATTAATCGTTTGGTTTTCACAGAAACAAACATAGGCATCAGTTGCTTACTTCTTTTGATAGTTTCTCAATTTCCAAATTATTATAATCAAGAGCATCAACCTTGTTCCCACAGAGCGCAAGAAAACCAGTCTGGAAAGAGGAGGATAATCACGAAATGATGTAAGTAACCCAACGCATCAAATGAAAAAAAACCATTAAAACTATCAGCTGAAGATGCAGTCCATAGAAATCTCTGATACTCTTTAGTACCTTTGTAATGGGTCTTTTTGAATTATTTCTAGTATACTTTAGCTGATAATAGTCTAGCCAGTTCTGCATTTTCTTCTTCTTCTTGACCAACTGGGCAAGCTTGTTTGTGTTATACACCACCTGCAGAAAATTTCGAAGGAATTGAAGACATAGTATTATCTCCGAATAAAAGCATGCACAAACGATTCCATGGATGGAAAAGCATATGATACATTAGAAAATTATGATAATCTGTCCGACAAAGTCGAAAAAAAAAAACTAGTCTTTGAATTCTTCATTTGGCTAAAACTTTCTCATAGGTTAACAGAAGGCCATTACAAAAGCGCAAATAACTGGCCTGACGCTATCCAGGAATTGTCCAACAGCAATAGCTGGTACATCTTCCTAATGGACAGGGTGAGGCAGCAAAAATGGAGGGTGAGAAGGAAATGTCTTCTTGGACATGTACCAAGCCAGATTGGATAGTAGACATGTCATTACCGAAAGTCTCTGGTGTCAAAGGGAAAACTTTTGCAGCAATGAAAGGTGTATAAAGCACAGAACAAGATTCATATATACCACAGGGGAATGGTCACACAGAAAGAAGTTATCGCAGATCCTAGAAAGCAGCACGATGAGCAAATGGATTTCAACAGCGTGATGTTTAAATCTTGACAAGAAACACAAAGCCACAACGTGGCCGTTCCCATAGAACATATCAACCATATTTAATCTAGAAAGATATTCAGTTTCATCAAGCCAACCTGATGGGTCAGATACTGATCCGGATGATTAACCAAGAAAAAGTGCTCCACAAGCTCACTAACATTCTCATCTGGATCCGGGGGAACATTTCTGACAAGTACCTGTTAAAATTTGGTTCCACGGAAAAAGGTAGGATGTTACAGAGAAACCCTTTGCAATTTCTAGCCTCCAAGTTCCAATAATAAAGATTTCGACCAAATCAAGATTAATAAATAATCGCGTGTCTTGCTTAATTGGCACCAACGACACACACAATCCAACCTACTGAAAATTGATCAGCGCGTCGCCGTTCTGATGCAAGAAACTGCAGCCTCATTGAAGCAACCGTCTCGTACTCCTTACGCAACACATAGCATGTCCAAAAGGTAAAGACATAAGCCATTATAATATGAGCCCAAAACCTGCTAAATGGTGTAAAAAAAAGAATAGTTTGGTAGTTAGGCACTACCAAAATGTAATCAAAGTTTAGTAAAAAATCGTATTGAAGGTAAGTTGGATCTCCTGTTTTTATTTCCTTAGTGATCTAGATGGCAATAACTATTCTGCATAACACATATCAAGAGAATGACATTTCCCCCTCACAAGAAATGCCAACATCAAATACCCACCGAGTAATGCATACCTATTTGATCCGAGTGGGACATTTGAAAGTGAGAGTTTGTCTATATAGCTAGAAGTTACATTCTGAAGCTTGGCCAGCTCTAGAGTTCTATTCGTCCAATTTACAGGAACCAAAATAGTCCACGCCAGGAATGTTAGAGGAACAAAGATCCTCAGTCTGCATCAATGACATGGAGAAATTAGAAGAACTGTTCCTAAATGCATCTACAGTTGTGCATTGCCAACTGAACAGATTTTTAGCTACACAGGATGGTTTTAGATAAAATATCCTGACTTGTTTGGTACATGAATAGACTGCACTCCACCATCCTCATAACAGAGAAAAACGAACGGTGCAACATGCTTAGTGTAGCAAGAGCTTACTTGGCTGTAATTAAATCAACCTACATTTGTACAAGTAGCCAGTGTTACCTTATTTGTTCTTTCTCCCGTTTTTAATTCATGAAACTTCATCCATTTCTACAATTCTTAAACGCACCAAAATTGCATATCACGTAACATAAACTACAAAATGATGCAGGTCCTTCTTTTTCTGGATCTATGGGCCCGTTTGGTATTCTATAGAGGTGCTGCAGTGGTGTTGTCGTAGCCGAGTTGTGATACGATGTTACCACAAATATTAAAGACGCACTGCATGTTTTAGAGCTGCCCCCACAGGAGCAACATCTCAGAATAAAGTGGGGCAGCTCCCGGACAAGACACCTTAGAGGTGCTGCAACTTGTGAATATTCAATGTCTAAACATTTGCCGAACATTTTATTGAAGCTAAAGCAATCTTTTAGAAGCTGTAGCTTTTGCCCTGCAAATATACCTACGGACGTCTAAGTCTACCCCAACGTGCCCCTTTTATGACAATTGGCATCCGGTTCTCATTCCTGGACTACAACCAGTAGCATACCCAGATTTAGTTAACTAAAGTATAGAACTGGAGTATGATATCGCTTCAAACCGAATTATAGGAGCATCTGACACTGCCTTTAATCCGCAAATGCAACCAAAGATCATCAAAGCAAAAAGCAAACGAAGGCATTCGTGCAATTGTAATAGAAAACACATGACGGCATTATGTCCTGCATCCAGTTGCGTAAGCCCTGGATTAATTAACAAAAGATAACGACATTAGTCGATTGCGGCATGACACATCCATGCAAAAGGAAGAGAGGTCAAAATCTACTTCCGCGTACCCCATCAGATAAATTCTTAAGTAAACAGCAGAATCCAATCCCGCATGGTCAATAAGTTCCCCTTCGGGCATTTTGAACGCCTCTGGCATCCAATTTAAAAACCTAATGTATGACCGGAAGTCCAAGTTGACAAACTGGCGAACAAATGCCCCCGACGAGTCGGACTGCATCGTAAGCCCTTGAGATACCATTTGGGGAAATATACTCTATCGTTGAAAGGTTGAGTCCTTAAAATGGGAAATGCCACGAAAAACACCAATACACTGAGAATACTGATTGCTCCAGCAAGTCCTATATCCGAAAGAGTAGCCATATGTCCGTTCCCTCAAAACATTTAAAAAAAAAATTGCTCCACCTGCAGAGACATAAAAGATATATCAGCACAAGCTGTCAATTCATATTCTTGAAAAAGACAATGAGACATATAATATCCCCATGAAGTTCCGTCATATACTTGTGTGAAAATTTGTGATCCATTTTCGAAGAATTTCTCTAGCGAAATTTAAAGAAGTCTAGACATGCGCGGGACGCAAGTGTGCTTCAAGACATCAAAGCAAGAAACCTATTTTGATTAGTCAACACTTGTGGTCAGCAAAGCAAATTCCATGGTTGAGAATTGTACACGTTGCTGTAAAGAACACAGAGAAAGTGGACAACAACCAGAAGACTAGCCCACATCAGCGTGCGTAGAAAGATCTTTGCAAGGTGAAATATCTGCACCATGTCGGTTGTAATTGCTCTATAAATAGAGCCTGCATTGATTTGTGTAGTGCCCGTGAGGGGAGTTGAACTAAAATAGTTTCTACATCATGAAATCCTCCTCTATCACCAACACTTCTTGTACTACCCATTTCCATCGACTAGATAAACTATGCCCTGGCCTATATCCTTGAATTATGTCCTACACACATACACTTGCACGCATTCAAACCACAAACTTTCATTGATATAAAAAACCATGCTTCCTCGACAATCTAAATTTTCAACATGGTATTATAGCTCCAAATTCTATAATTTGAGAATGACAATAAGGTATAACAGCAAACTAGTTCCAATTGCAGTGAGAAGCATTCATTCCACCATCCCGTGTTCTAATGCCTCAGTTGATTTTGGGCAGGTGTATCAATCTTCTTCAAAAAATGAACCAATAAGGAAGAAAATGAGGCAAGAGTGATCCCATGGTACACGAAGACCATTGATATAGCCTGACTAACCACTTTACTTACAACTTGCTCTCCTCTCAAACCTTAAGTGGCAAGAAGGCCAGTCCACAACGCTCAAAGTTTCCTTAAACATCAAAAGTTGAGGAATTACTCACGAGTTCCTGGAAAAGGCAAACAGATTTTTCTCTTTTGCTAGGTAGTAGGTATACCTCAATGAAAGTCGCTCTTAGGATCGTTTTGAAGCACCCAGCTTCGTCATTGAGCAGGCTTGCACGTACACGTCGCGCATGCTGTATGCCACAGAGCAATTATTCTGCTTCTGCTAGACAGATTCATGTTTGTGTGGAGTGGTTATAATGCTTGAAAGATAGGATGGAGCCAGGAAATCATCTCTTAATCGAAAAAGATTTGATAATTTCGTATAAGAGCCGATAACGGCTTCCCGAATAAATTTGGTTAATTTATTGAAAAAGTCGGGTATCCTTGGAAAAGTGATGAATAATATATCTCTTTCTTTTCTGAAAGTTCAAATTATTGCGACTCTTTGGAAGACCAAAAGGCAAAGTCTTCGTCGTCGGTGAGAAAAAACTAATTGCTACATGGCCGACAAAGATTAATGGGAAAAAGAAGAAGCTGACGTTACATCCGATAAAAAAAGAGGTTCGACCAAAAAAATAATAATAATAAAAAGAGTGAGAAAAGGTCACTAGGGCTTCATTTGTTTTGCGAAAAATTATTTTTCTCATTTTCCGACATTTAGTTTGCTTAGAAAAATGAGTCAACGGAAAAAAAAATTTCTACCAAAGCTTAAATTCATAAAAATGATTTTCTCTTTTAAAAAATCGAAAATCATTTTCCAAAAAATTTAACTAGATATCGACACTTAAATCAGAAACTCCGCGATTGGGCATGAGAATCTAAAACTCGTTCTCGAGCCCTTCACAGCGAAGCCAAGTCCCCGGCGCCCAGGTCTAGGTCCATCGAGGCAGGCCCGGGACTCCGGCGCCTTGGCCCAGGTCTATCTAGGCCGTGCCCGAGACCTTGGCCACTGCGCCCGGGTCCATCAAGGTCGAGCCCAAGACACCGGTGCCCATGCCTGGGACACCGGGCCCGATAATATCGAGGCCGAGCCTAGGTCATCAATGCCCACGCTCGGGTCCACCAAGCCAAAAAAATTTTGAATTTCTTTTTCTTTTTCTTTTTCTCGGGTCTCACTCGCAAGATATTGTTCGCTTTGGACACTAAATTCTCACGGTTTTGTTCCTCCGAGGGCAGCCCATACTACCCCCAGAAAAGGCCTCTTGCAAGTTAAGGTTTCCCAAGCCTTTATAAGCAAGCCCAAGGCTCCCTCCCTAGGCGATGTGGGACAGGAGACATGCACTTAGCCTCGCCCTGCGCGCGTCCAGAGTAGAGGCGCAGCCTCCCTTGCCATCCCTCATCCTGCGCCCATCGCCTTGGGTCTGGGTCGTCACACGCCGAGCCTCGACGACCTGCCACAGGCGCGAGTCGGCAAGCTCGACCCTCTCCCGAGGCCAGCGAGGCTCGAGCTTGGCCAGAAGTCGGCGATGTCGGCCCTCGCCCGTGGCCTGTCACTAGCCATCACCGAGGCCCGACAAATGGCGAGGGGGGAAGAAGGGAAAGGAAAAAGAAATAAAGAAAAATATATTTAATTAAAAAAATTACAAAATTTGTGCCACGTAAGACGGCCGACATCCATGTCAGCAATTTCCAACCAAATAAGATTTTCCTTACCAAAATATTTTATTATTCATTTTCAGATCTCAACTAAACACCGAAAAATATTGTCATGACTTTCCGGAAAACATTTTCCAGAATTGTCACATCTTCTGCAAAATAAACCGAGCCTAGAAGTACCATAATTTTCGTACGGTGCTCACTTTAGTGCCAAAACTTTTCGCAGGATCACTAGTGCCACTTCGGAAAAAAAAAAACGATCATTTAAGTGCCTCTAGCGATAAAATCCGGCCAAAAACATGGCGTGGTTTTATTTTAATTAAAAGTTAAATATTACGTGGCTTTTTTAGTTGAATGCTAAGTATTACGTGACTTTCTTATGACTTGGTTTCTCCATCACTAGTCGAGGCCAGCATTCACTGTCTATTATCTCCTGTCATTGACGAATCTCAGTCGCCGGCCACCTTAGGCTCATTCACAACGTCAATACAATCACTAACAGAAAAGGACCACAGAGAGCAGAGACTGGATCAGAAGGAATTCTCTCTAGGAACGAATCAGTTTCCAAAATCTTCACTTCGGCTCCGACGCCTATTGTCCACCTGAAGGCGCTCCCTGCTCGTCTCCAGGCGTCGACCAAAATCAGAACGCCGAGCATCTGTTTGAGAAGTTGGAGAGAGTGCAGAGGAAATTCACTCACTGGTCTATTTGATTCTGCCGGCAATAATGCCGCGCCGCTCCGACTCTGTCTGTGGCTATTTTCCTGGCCGCGAAGCTCAAAGATCTTAAACCTCGTTTGAGGCTTCTTCGCCGGCGCCGACCACCAGCGACGAAGCATCCAAGACCTCCTCTTGCCAGTTGATCAACCAATTGGAACCAGAAATCCTTCTTGTCAAGTTATCCTTCTCCTTGCTTTATTTTGGCTTCAGTTGAACACACTCCAATACATAACTATCAATCGTTGGGTTTTGGATTGGTTGATTCATCTTTGTTAAAGCTTATTTGATCTTATTGTTCATCAGGTTAAATGATTTTGTTTATAGATAAGTGTATTGGAAGTTTTAAAATTTATTATGAAAGTGCAAAACTTACAAAAAGTACAGTCAAGTCTTAAAACTTGTTAAATTGGTGCAATCGAATCATTCCGTTAACTCCGTTCAATTAGACTAACGGAAAATGCCGAAGAGGCTTTTTTAATATTTTCTCTCTCCTAAGTGACATTACTTTACTAAAACATGAAATATAAAATTAAAACGATATCACTTTGGCCTAAATCCTAATTTTCTTAATTAAATTAAATTAAAAAAAGATGTTTAAAAAACACAAAAAAAAAAAAGCAAGGGCAGGGCGGCTAGCCCTCGCCGCCGCCGCCCCATCGTCGCTGGAAAACGTCAGAGGGGGCTCAGCAAGGCCACAGCCAAGGGCCCGACGACTCTCGCCAAGTCTAAGGAGGGTTGCTGGGCAATTTGTTCAATGTCATCCCTGAAATTTTTGTATATGTTCAATTTAGTCATTCGACTATGTGAAAATGTTTAATATTATCCCTGAACTCGAATTAATAGAATGATAACATTTGATATTTTCATATGGTGTGAGGACTAGATTATACATTTATCAAAGTTATGGGACCATATTGAACAAATTAAAAGTTCATAGACCACATTAAACAAATCAAAAGTTGAGAGATGACATTATACATTGAGCCAAAGTTCATGGATCATTTGGGTTATTATCGCAACGAGAAACGAAGCAAGAAAAAATCATTGAGGAAAGAAGGAAAGGCACTTGCCAAGATTGGCAGGTTGGAATCTTGGCGTTTCAAGTGCAGATCGCGGCTGATTAAAGAACAATATTCAGCAATAACTTGGCCATAAAAACACAGGACACGGGCTCATGAGCAGGAGGGGAGAGGGCAGACGAACGAAGAGAGCTTGAGTGCAGCACATGCTGAAGACGTGCTCACGGCACAAACCAGAGAGGCCAGACGGAGAGAAAACGCGAGGGGGAACACAACGCACGGATTCAGCTGAAGGTTCTCACGCCAGAAACATTCGTAGATCGCCCGATCAGACAAAACAAACAAGAAGGGCTATTCTGGTAAGCTGGTTTGCTCTCTCTTTTACTCCCAAAGAAGTGCGGATTTCTTGTTAATGTTCTTCGATATTGGCCATCGCATCAATTATCGTCCATCTTGATATTTAACTGTTGCCGAGATCTCACCGACAGAGCTGAAAGGGATTAGGCACTAAGATCGTCGAAGACGACGACGGTCGAGTTTTCTAGTTTCGCCACTGTGACGCGGAGGATGTGGGGATTGACATAAGACCTGCTTTTTCGTCGTCCATTCGTTCCGTGCTCATGAGACAACGTTATATGCACAAATTGTTGCTCCGACGCATTCCCTTCGCAGAGATTTCTCGACGATGAAAACCCATCGCGTGCCTGGAAAGGGAGGCTGTTTCTTTCTTTGTTCAGATTGCTATCTGCAGTCCGAACTGTGAATGAATATGCTCAATATGAAAGTATGGAAGGCTATGGAGATTTGGGGAACTCTTTGGCATGTAGCATCATTTCATAAATAAGAAATAAAGAAAAAGTCATGAAGATGCATTTAGGTGTTTCTCGCGTTTCATGATAGGATTAGTTTAAGTCTTCCAAATGGTTTTATCCTTACTTCATTTATAGTCCATTTCTCATCACGTAGATGAGGAGATTTCCTTTTCTTAGATTAATGCGCATTTATTTTTATGTATAACTCGCACGTGTCTTGTCTCGAGACTTAATAACGAGCCCTTTTTTCCATCTTTGCCCGACTCGTCTCGGGTTTTTGTTATTGATTGATTTAATTTTCAGTGTTTGAGCACTGATGCGTGAATCCACTCTGAGAAATATTAGAAAATAAAGGGCTGAAAGATTGCATGAAATATCGTTTTTAAAAAGAGAGAAAATGTACTGATAATGGGCATAAGACGATTCTCGCAACCAAGTGGCGGGCTCACAAATCTCTCCGTTTCACAAAAGCAACGCGTGACTCTCTTTTTCTCCTTGGCCCCTAACCGGCCCATAATAGGATTAGTGGCAAAACCAATTGGCATAGCTTATGTAAGAACTCGGTTGCGATCGATAGCGCTTGGGAGAGAGCCCGTGCTCGTGCTGAGCATAAGCGCCACCTCACAAGATGATTATTCGCGCCCGCTTAGCAACTCGTCAAACTCAGCACCTCGGGAGGGTCGCAACGGCTGTCGAAACTCGGTAATTAAATTTTTCAAGATTTAGTTTCAGTTTTATGAAACAAGCCATTAATGACTCAAAGGCTCGTAAAGCCTAATTCGAGGAGCGGAGTCGATCTGCTTGGCGCTAGGATGTAAACCGAGTGCAAGATCAAACGATGTAGGACCATATTCAAGTGACTTGCAAGCCGAGTTAAGAATATGAATAATGCTTATATTACATATATATAAGCATATTCACTACATAAGGAATACGAAGATTATATCACCTGTGATATATATTTTATATAATGACATGAGCATAAGCTCCGCGTGATTGACTAAGTGATTAAGGAATGAACAAATGTGTGTGGATCGTATGCGCCACATCGGTTCGATTTGTCACACTGCCTGGTACAAACATTTCGTATTTGAGCCAACGAACCGAGTTTTGGGTCTTTTTCTTTGATTGTTGTCATCGCGTCAGCAGAGTTAGAGATTTGATAAACTTAATCGCGTTTCCGGAGTTTTCCTTTTTTGCCACATTTGTCGAGAGAGTTTGCAAAATTGCAATCACTCACTACTAAACACAGGTAGAGAGTAGAATAGAAAGAGAGAAGGTAGAGCACGACGGCAATAATGAACAGGCCATGCCGAGTTCGAAAGGCGAATACTTCGAGTCGCCCCGGCCGGTCCAGCTTGGCCGGACAGCTTCTCCGTCTCTGAGCCAGAGGGAGAACTGGGCTTGAAAGTACGAAGCCATCCGTCATCGTTACAGGTCAAACGCATTACTTTCGGTAGCCAGACGCACCGTCGGGAGCGTCTAAGTAAGAAGACTCGTCGGGCACTCGGAACGGGGCTTCTTCGGCTGAAAGAACCTCTTGGCTATAGATAAGCCCATCGCCCGGTACTATAGATAAGGGATGTACTTTTTTTCCGAGCTTATCGCCCGAAATGGGGAAGAGGGTGGCGGGGGGAAGCGCGAGAAGAGAGAATCAACTTTCAGCTACAAAGAATTTTACCACGAGAAGCATTTCGTGGCTGAAAACCAGCTTTTTGCCACGGCATTTCATCTCGTGGCAGCCACGAACATTATTTTCGCGGGTGAAGGTATGGCCTATTGCCACAAAATGATCTCTCGTGGCGATAGGTCTCACCTTCTACCACGGAGACAATTTTCGTGCTCGACGGTTGGACCTGTTACCACGAATAAAACAGACGTGGCAGTAGCTTTGACTATTCGCCACGAATTTTTCAGTTTCATGGCGAAAGATATGAACTCGGATTGACTTTTAGCCACGAACGGCAATTTCGTGGTAAATGATTTGCCTGTTGGCCACCAAACTATGTTCGTGGTAAATGTTTCTTGCCAGTATCTCTCGTGTTTAACCACGAATATACATATTTTGTGGCTAAAAAGGCTTTATCGTGGTCGCATGTTCGGTGTCGATAGGGCAGCTCTTTAGCCACAAAATTTTACCGTAGTCGCTATCAAAGTATTTTTTTTTCGTGGCCATATAAAGCATTTCTATTGCCATGAAAATTGCTTTCTTGACAATAGGTCATAAATTTTGCGATGAAAACTCATTTCGGGCCACAGGTCCGAGTGATTGCCGCAATTTTTTTTAGTTTACGGCAATAGACGAAACTTATAGCACTTAAAAGATTTTTTTCATTGTCGAACTAACTGTCGGGAAATACTATTTTTGTAAGGGTGAGGCAAATTGGTCACCTTTCATCTCTGTAGATCATCAATAATTAACTATAGCAAATCAAGGAAGGTGCGGGGATAGTTAATTTTGAATTACATTATTAGAATGAATAAAGTACGCGCTGCAATTATAGAACATTTAAATCGTGAACCATAGCATGTTAATTAACTGCAAGCAAGGATCGATGGGTTGCCAATTTAGTCCGATCAAAGCATCATGTAGCCGACGTGGTGAAAATGATAAACATAAACACGAGTCGCACTAACTGTGCCTGTATGGGATATATAATTCCTTGAGAATTCATACTATCCTCTCATTGACTACAATATGGTAAAATCTTATATGGACTCCACATGAGGTATGAGGAGATAAGACATCGTAACTGAATTGCCATATTGACTTTGTGAGTAACAAGTATGGGATAAGTTGAATCATAGTTCATTTCGTGGTAACACCTTTCATTTTGTGTCATATTAACTCCGTGTCGAAGATCGATTGTGGTGGAAAATGTCTTGATCGACTCTCATGACTCATGCCAGGTTCAAATCGAATGGATGAAAAAAAAAAAAAAAAGATACCGGTCAACAACTGCTTGGACATTTGTCGACCGGCATTTACCTATTAAAAGATTTAGATTAATCCCCGGAAGCCCTCTTCCCGCACCGTCGTCTCCTCCACCTTTGCCTCCGTTTCTCGCCATCGTCTCCTCCACCGGCGGCCGGTGACAGTTCCCCCGGCACCACCCAGGTATATCTTCACTTTACTAATGTCCTAAAAATGCGATTTTTTCTAGTTTCCCTCAATTTTTCATCCCTCGTTATTATCTGGGTCGGTTGAAATTCCAACTGTATCGGCATGTGCTTTTTGCTTTTCCTTTCCAATTTTTTCAATTTCGACTGCAATGTTCAGTTTGATTGCGACCTTCAAAACCCTGACCTTGAATAGCATTAATAGCATTTCTCCATGTGTCCTAGTATCTATATCTCTCCGAAGTGTAGCAAACTATGCTGAGAAGGATAAGATTGTAGATTTTTCACATAGGAACGCTTAATTGCTACCTCAATCGAAGCTACGCTTTGGCTTCTTCTTCTTCTTCTTCTTCTTCTTGCCGATGAGCTGTATTCGGATGTACCGAGGCCTCCGAGGCGAAAATCCGAGAAGAAGCCCTGTGTAACCCCCATGAAAGTGCTGATTCGGAGGGAGAAGGAAGAGAGAAGCTCGAAAGTTGCAGCCGTGTCGGATGCTCAAGAACCTGCCTGAGAACGGATTGCTTGTTCCCAAGCTCAGAGAGGTGGCTCACCGTGTCTATCGCGCTCAAGAGTCCCTACTCAAGGGTTTGTCGGTACTCGTCAAGGTTGTTCCGGTACAACGTTGTAGGTATTGGGTTAATTTCTAATGCTTTTAGTCTTGGCTCTCGTTGCTTATGTTTTGATAGGCTCAGAATTGATTAGATATTGAAGCATTTGCCTGCAACATGTCAATGTGATCGATGAATTTGTCTAAGACAGGCTACTTTAGGAATCTAAAACTTCATTCATTTCGTGAAAAACTATGACGTTTCTGGAAAATATTTTCCAGTAAGCCATTTTCCAGGAAAATGACAATATTTTCCGGTGTTCGGCTCAAAAATGAAAATGAACTGGAAAATATTTTCCATCGTTTGGTGTGGAAAATCCTCATTACACTCCTTTTTTAAAAAAAATATTTCTTTTATTTTTAAAAAAATCAAATTTTTAATTATTTTTTTTCAATTTTTTTAATAATTTTTAATAATTATTTTCTTTTCTTTTCTTTTTGCCCTTTTCTTTTATTTTCATTTTCTTCTTCCTCGGCCGGTCATCGGCCACGGCGACGACTGGTGACCAGTCACAGGCTCGGCTCGTCAGCTTTGCAAGATTTGGCGAGGTGAGGCTAGGCTCGGCCTCGCCTGTGGCCGGCGACCGGCCGAGGAAGAAGAAAATGAAAAGGAAAGAGAAGGAAAAAAAAAAGAAAAGAAAAGAAGAAAAAATAATTAAATTTTAGTTTTAAAATAAATAAATAAAAATAAAAGTAAAATGCGTTTGGCGAAAGAAAGTGAGGTTAAAGAAAATATGGAAAATGTTTTCCATTTTCTAAAAAGTGGAAAATATTTTCCTCACTTTTGAAGGTGTTTTCTACATTAGTGAAAAATGTTTTGCTTGACTGGTTTATTTTTTGTTAATCGAACGCCGGAAAATTCAGAAAACGTTTTCTGTTAAACGAATGGAACCCAAGAGTCTGTTAGTTATTACTTGCTTATTTTAGTTGAAACATCACCTTTATTACCTAACGAATTAAATAGATAACTTCGTAAAGAGCTCGATTGGTTAATCGCCACCAAGCACCATTTTTTTGGTGATATCTGTTATGTAGGTTCGAGGACCTACCATACCCCTTACTCTGTTTTTTAAAATTTTTTTTGTCATAGTACCCCTTACTCTTTGATGGGGGTGGAAAACATAGAGAGAGAAGCATAAGCATAAAACTTTTTTTTTGGTGTTTTTTTTTTGTGTGAATGTAAGTATTATAAACCAGATGAAGTACAGCAGCTTAGGGGCATCCCCAGCATTACAAAAAGTGCTAATAATTCAAAAAGATGGAGGTAGGAAGTCTCCATATAGTAGCTAATACAACATTTGTCTGGGAAGGTCTAATTTTTTGGTAGAGCTAAGCTCTACCTCTGACATTTTTACGAACCTTAGCCAAAAGAATATGAAAGTCAGTTGAAAGATTATTAATACTAATGGATGAGCATAAAACTAACAAGTCTTTTGGCATTTTCTTATTTGCTTGTCTTTTGCATTTTAAATAAGTCCACTACTTGAACGATTATTAATACTAATGGATTCATTGCTTGTTAGGTTCTATTTTGAAGTTCATATTGGTCATGTTGGCCATGAGATCCGTACATTCACTGGTCCAAATAGCGGTCTTCGTACCGCTACTCATGTATGAAGAAACCGCTACTCATGTATGGAGAAAGGCGGGTGTTCAAGATGTTATATTTTTCCCCGAGTGTTTCCATCTCTATGATCGTGTTGGGAAACCAAGAGTCGGGTACAACGAGAGAAGAACAAAACCTATGTATTGTGTCGAGGGAAGAATTGTAGACTTTGAGTCTGTAAGTGAAACACACAAAATAGGCAGAGACATGATTGCTAAATCAGTAATTGAGACGGATGAAATGGGAAGGGATGTAGTTCCATCGAGAACCAGCCCTATTGAAGAAAGTAAATTTGACCCCTAGAGTAACAATTTTCAAAGGTATACAGAACCAGAATTTGAGATAAAAAAAAATCTGCTCATTTCAAAGCTAAACAGAATCATCACTTTGAGTAAAACAATTTTCTATTCTTTTTAAACATACATAAACCAATAAGAAGAATTTAACGATTACCTCAAAGATAACACTTACACGTTCAAATTTAATTGTTCCACTTGTCGATTTTCACCATACTTTAAGGAAACAAATCACATCCATTTGAACATGCACAAAACTAGCAAAACAGATTCAACCATCACCACAACCTCACTATTGCACATCAGAATAAAAATTCTCAAGCAACCAAGTTAAAAGTGCCAAGTAGATTTACTTAGCTTAAACCTAGAGTTTTCACTTACTTTGTGCAGAATCTGAACACCTAAAAGTTAAAGCTCTCTCGATGATTTGGATCGGTGATGGTGGAAGTAGAAAGTGAGGAAGAGAATTACAATTTGGGTGAAATTATCCTTCGGTATTTATCCAGATGAAGATGAAACAGAGGAGTATATGGTGAAATGGATGAATACGTTGCACCCCAGATGGCACTCTCTTTCCGTCATGGCCAGGTGTAAGAAATCAATGGCTTGATCTGAATAAGTAGTGGCCAAGGAAAATGATTACTTAGGCTTAGGTGTCTAGCTTAAGGGACAAATGGCATGTGATCAAGCTTACCCTTTCAATAGCCACGTGAGAGAAAGGAGTTTGAGGGGATATTTCGGTGAGGAATTAAGAAGAAAAAAAAATATCTTCCCCCTCCTTTTTATAACACCAATTAAAAATTAATAAAATGGTTAACATTACTTAACCAAAATTTACCGATAGTATTATCCCTTAATTACTAAGATGACGGCAAATTAATTAACTAATGCCGCACTATCATTAACGTACACAACAATGTTTAAAAAATTTTAATACGTCGAGCTCAGAACGATTACGTTCTCGAATTCGCATTTCGCGAATTGCGGTCCAACAACGATTTCTACACATCCGTACAAAAACTAAGCTAAATAATACTTAGCTCATAATCCAAATATCATTAACGAATAGGGAAAATTTTCAACGTCACATATATATTAATACGAAATTTTCGGATGTTACACCCAAAATCTTCGTTTCTGAATCGTAGGTCGGCCAAAACATGTGTAACTGGAGACAGATCTGTGTAAAGAAACAGAACTCATTAGCACCCTTGACCCTCGCTGGCCTCCCTACGGCCGCCCTTACATGAGGTGTCACGCTCCGAACCCCAACGGGCTCGCGACACCCCTTCCACGGTCGTATTGAACGCGACGTCCCAGGACTTGTCGCCGATCCAAACGAACTACGCAACAATAAAGGCAAGCGGAAGCGAAATTAATTAACCCAGACAATAAATAATAACAAAGGGATAGCACGCAACAGTAATTGCTTAACATCATAAAGCAGTCACTATTACAAAACGATAACCCAGTCTACCAAATTTAAAACCACAATTTTCAAAAGGGGGCGGTGGTTGACAAACTTATCTCCTCTACAAAAGGTACTCAAAAAACAGGGTAAATGATCTATCTTTCAATCCCTGTGGTGCTCTGGCGGCATCTCCGAATCGATCACGGTCGCGGATATGAAATGGTTATATAATAACCGTGAGAACGAGTCTCAATAAGCAATCCCCTATACCCCACGTAGGCCAATGCGTACCCAGACAAGTCGTACATGCAATCTACCCCATAACATATAAAATAAAATCGCATCCTTATACTTACCTCACCATTGAACCCATGCTAACACTGCACGTTAGTCATAACATGGTAATGCAGTAATAGTAACTAAATAGCACATCGCAATTGCTCAAACGCCAACCACACTTGCACTCAATTCATCTTACTAATTCGACCACACATTCAACCAGCCAATTCAATCACACGCTCAACCAGCTAATTCAATCACACTCAACCAGCCAATTCAGTCACACTCAACCAGACATTTCAATCACAATCAAATCGCATGCGTGGCCGAACATCTTTCTCATGACCCGCGCCACTGCGCCTCAGGTCCATTCTCACTGCCCGCGCCACTACGCCTCAGGCCCACTTGGCACACCGGCCATTCGTGCTTTCACACGGACCGCCATCAACACGTCCCAAGTCCGTAGCCCTCCGATCAATCCGAGCTCAATTTCCAATGACCGACGTAAATACGTCCCGGTCCAACACACCTCTAACGGGCCACCGTCAACATGTCTCAAGCCCGCATCCATTTGGCACGCCGGCCATTCATGCCTTCACACGGACCGCCGTCAACACTACCAAGTCTGTAGCCCTCCGATCAATCCGGGCTTATAATCGACAGGCATGCACACGCCATTCAATTCAATCAATTTCACGCCAATTGCATTAAACCATCCATATTCACATCTCAATCCAATTCACAATTCGCCACGTCAATCCACAAACCCGACGTTCAAGTCGGCCACATACGATCACCCAAATCATGCACATTATTTTATCCAATCCAATTAGCATAATTATATCATAATATAATTAAATTAAATCACGCTCTAACCGTTCTAAACCCGAGACAAGTCATAAAATACCCAAAGTACTAAATAGGGTTTAGAAAGTCACTTACTTCAATTTGGCTCGGGAAAAACCCGCACGGGCTCAAAACGGGCCGGATGAACAGTGACGGCTCGGCCACGGCCCGGGGCAGTCAGGCCACTGCCTGGGCACGCTCGGGTTGGCTGGGCAGCAGCTAGGCGAGCCCGGCCACGGCTCGGGACGCTCGGGCGACGACGACAACGACAACGACGGCGGTTGGACTGGTCCCGGCGAGCACAGCTGCTGCAAGTGACTGGGCAAGGTCGCCGGGGGCCGGGTGGTGACGGACGGAGCAGCGGCGGCGACCGGAATGGTAAACTCATGCGGGAAGAGCCACAAGGAGATGAAAAACAAAAGGATGAAAATTCAATGATTATGAAAGGTTGCTCAAAAAACGTAAGATTATGCCCAGAATGGTAACATTATTGGTTTCTTATCGTTGAAATCCAGGTCAATACTTTATTATCCTTAGCTTATATGCTTATGATAAAAATTATCATAGGACAAGATTGAAAAGAACCCAAAATCAACAATAACTCAAAACAAGCAACACTTTTTAGGCATGACACATTTATAAGCATGACCCTAAAAGAAGAATTGCATGACATAATTCCAAAGTAAAGACGTGTTATAAAGAATTGCATGACATAATTCCCAAGTGATTTATGCCAGTTGGATATACCCAATTGATTAAGACTATTTTCACTTCCGATTTTTTGAAACTTCGAGTACTACTTGCAAAAAAGCCACAATCTCGAGGAATGGAGAACAATCTTCTCCTTCTTTAGATTTTGAAGGTTTTATTATAATAGGCCACATAGGCCGCTTTAGCCACTATGTTGATCAAACCTTTGTTGCACTTAAACTTCATTATCACTAAATCGTTTTTGGTACTCTAGCCACTAAGTATTTATTGCACTTAAACTTCATTGCACTTTCGTGAGGAGAAATGACAGGCATGGCCACTTTAGAAGCCCTCACGGCCCGGATCAGTTGTCCCTCCATTGGCTTGCCGATAGTGAGACAGTCGTCGTCCCAGAAAACTCTAAAGCCCGCACCAGCCAAAATCTTATACACAGAGAAGGAAAATGATCTGCGGGTATCTGGCCCTCTAAAGCTTAGAAACACGTCGTATTTTGGAGGGACATCGCTTGTGTTCCCCCCTCCAACTAACGTTGAAGCCACTTTCCCGGTAACAGCAAGGAGGAGGAGGAGCTGAGAGAGAGAGACAGATTCGTTAAAAGAAAAAAAGAAAAAAGGAAATGTGGGGGAGAGATCGCACTTATCAGATGGAAAGGCACCGAAAAGATGGTAAGAGGAGGGGCAAAGGCGACGATGGAGTGCCCAATTGATTAAGACTATTTTCACTTCCGATTTTTTGAAACTTCGAGTACTACTTGCAAAAGAGCCACAATCTCGAGGAATGGAGAACAATCTTCTCCTTCTTTAGATTTTGAAGGTTTTATTGTAATAGGCCACATAGGCCGCTTTAGCCACTGTGTTGATCAAACATTTGTTGTACTTAAACTTCATTACCACTAAATCGTTTTTGGTACTCTAGCCACTAAGTATTTGTTGCGCTTAAACTTCAGTGCACTTTCGTGAGGAGAAATGACAGGTATGGCTACTTTAGAAGCCCTCAGGGCCCGGATTAGCTGTCCCTCCATTAGCTTGCCGATAGTGAGACAGTCGTCGTCCCAGAAAACTCTAAAGCCCGCACCAGCCAAAATCTTATACACAGAGAAGGAAAATGATCTGCGGGTATCTGGCCCTCTAAAGCTCAGAAACACGTCTTATTTTGGAGGGACATCGCTTGTGTTCCCCCCTCCGACTGACGTTGAAGCCACTTTCCCGGTAACAACAAGGAGGAGGAGGAGCTGAGAGAGAGAGAGAGAGAGACAGATTCGTCAAAAGAAAAAAAGAAAAAAGGAGATGCGGGGGAGAGATCGCACTTACCGGATGGAGAGGCACCGAAAAGATGGTAGGAGGAGGGGCAAAGGCGACGACGGAGTGGCCACCTTACGGAGAATCGGCGAGTGAGCAACAGTGATAGAAAGAGCGACATGATGACGAGCGAGTCGGAGTCCCGGCGAGTGGCGTCGAAGTCGGAGAAGAGTATGCAGCAACTCAGAGTCGAAGACGAGCAATGGAAAAATGAGTTTTTTAACCCTAACTGTTGCTGCGGCCTGGTAAAATAAACTAAAGTTAAAAAAAGAAGAAAGAAAGAAAGAATAAATGATTTGAAGAAATAAAAACAATTCAAAAATGGAGTCGGACAACCCCCACGCCCACCACACACACACACACACAAACGCACACACAACAATCAAGCGATCAACTAATTACACAGTCAACTCCTTATATTAAATTCGGATAACAAGGCAAATATACAAGATTAAATTCTAACACGACTTACCGATTATCCTAAATAATTTTATTTGAATCTTTTTTACTGAAGTAAATCAATCGTACATTAGTTATGAAAACGATCCACCTCATTAAGTTGTGATTTGAGTTTAAATGCTTCTATTACTAGTTCAAGAATAACATCTAGTAATGATATTATTTTTTTTCCCTTACTTTCTTATTAGCTAAATTAGGTTACCGCATTTATCGGCTAAATCTTTATGGGAGTCTCTTCTTTTTTAATTGTAAGCAACACTTACGGTTGCAAAATGCCTAAACTTCTTGTAATTAAATCCACATAGAATTCTTCCTCTCGGAATTCTCAAACTCTATGGAACATCAACAAGACGGATCCCATGTTCCTCACTTTCCAATTGTTTTCGAGCAGATCATATCCCTTCCCTCTTCAATTTCTTCCTTGTTCACTTTTTTCTTTCACCTCTCTCTTCCCGCCCTTTTGTTCTTTATCCGGGAATATCTCAAAAACTGATTCTGTTGGCCTTCTCCAGCTCAGCTTCTTCTTGAAGCTCCCTTGGATTCGCTCACCTCACCTACGGTGAGACACGGTCATGCTCCATGTTCTTTTGCTCACGGACCGTGAGTTAGAGAGGAAAGTCCAAAGTTTTTCCTCTTTTGTGTGCAACGTGGGAAGATAAAAGAGAAAGTCACGGGCCTATTGCCACAAAATGATCTCTCATGGCGATAGGTCTCACCTTCAACCGCGGAGACAATTTTCGTGCTCGACGGTTAGACCTGTTACCACGAATAAAACAGACGTGGCAGCAGCTTTGACTATTCGCCACGAATTTTTCAGTTTCATGGCGAAAGATATGAACTCGGATTGACTTTTAGCCACGAACGGCAATTTCGTGGTAACTGATTTGCCTGTTGGCCACCAAACTATGTTCGTGGTAAATGTTTCTTGCCAGTATCTCTCGTGTTTAACCACGAATATACATATTTTGTGGCTAAAAAGGCTTTATCGTGGTCGCATGCTCGGCGTCGATAGGGCAACTCTTTAGCCACGAAATTTTACCTTAGTCACTATCAAAGTATTTTTTTTCGTGGCCATATAAAGCATTTCTATTGCCATGAAAATTGTTTTCTTGACATTAGGTCATACATTTTGCAATGAAAACTCATTTCGGGCCACAGGTCCGAGTGATTGCCACAATTTTTTTTAGTTTACGGCAATAGACGAAACTTATAGTTAAAAGATTTTTTTCATTGTCGAATTAACTGTCGGGAAATACTATTTTTGTAAGGGTGAGGCAAATTGGTCACCTTTCATCTCTGTAGATTATCAATAATTAACTACAGCAAATCAAGGAAGGTGCGGGGATAGTTAATTTTGAATTACATTATTAGAATGAATAAAGTACGCACTGCAATTATAGAACATGTAAATCGTGAACCATAGCATGTTAATTAACTGCAAGCAAGGATCGATGGGATGCCAATTTAGTCCGATCAAAGCATCATGTAGCCGACGTGGTGAAAATGATAAACATAAACACAAGTCGCACTAAATGTGCCTGTATGGGATATATAATTCCTTGAGGGTTCATACTATCCTCTCATTGACTACAATATGGTAAAATATTATATGGACTCTACATGAGGTATGAGGAGATAAGACATCGTAACTGAATTGCCGTATTGACTTTGTGAGTAACAAGTATGGGATAAGTTGAATCATAGTTCATTTCGTGGTAACACCTTTCATTTTGTGTCATATTAACTCGGTGTCGAAGATCGATCGTGGTGGAAAATGTCTTGATCGACTCTCATGACTCATGCCAAGTTCAAATCGAATGGATGAAAATGTCTTCTTCTCCTTCGTCTTCTCCTTCTTCTTCTCCTTCTTTCTCCTTCTTCTTCTCCTCCTTCCTTCTCCTTCTTCTTCTTCGGCTTCTCCTTCTCCTTCTCCTTCTCCTTCTTCTTCAATGCTTTGTACTTAGGAAATGGATAGAACTTCTTCTTCTTCTTCTCCTTTCTCCTTCTTCTCCTTCTTCATCTTCGTCTTCATCTTCTCCTTCTTCTCCTCCTCCTCCTTCTTCTTCTTCAATGCTTTGTACTTAGGAAATGGATAGAACCTTCGTCCAATCTCATGAGTTTCGTAATTGTTGAAAGTCTAATCTCAGTTGTTTTTTTTTGGGGGGGGATCAGATGAATCCCAATTAGTTTCCCTATCAATCTAACAATACAGCCTTCAGCCTTGGATGGTCTTAATATTCATAGACTTGCCTAATATTGGTTCGGTGTTCAGTAAGGGCCTACCTATATTCAGGTTGAACTCCGAACCGACTCCTACGTGATTGAATTAAATTGAAAGATAGACACGGCAATTGAGGATTGGTATTATCTAATTGAAAGAGGACAACGACCATCCGGAGAGTCTAGAACACCATGCATGTTATTGTTTTTAATCATTTATTGCTCCCTTATAGCTTGCAATTTTCTTGGTGACCCTTTTTTACTAAAAGATCGTTCGGTGTCATGTTTATATCATCGGGGTTTGCTTATGAAAACTCAGCCTAATTTCTTTGCTTAATTTGATCATGATCTGGAGAGGCCGAGGCCTCGCCGGCCTCAGGCGAGCCTCAAGCTTGAACTAATATTAGCTTTTGGGACCACAATACACAAAAGCCAACAATTTCACATGGAGGTCCCCACAACTGCAACTAAATGATTAAACAAATTGCGATTGTCGAAATAAAATAACTTCAGTTGATATCGTTTAATAGAAACGAAGCCACATAGCTAGCACTGGCGTCCCCACAATCACGATTTCGTGATTCCTTCTTTACTACCGTCATACCCACGGCTGCACCAATATTCCTTATTTCTCTCTCCCCTGAGGCCTAGTTTTACCCTCGGAGCCCTAATTTTTCCATCTAGTTGAGCCATGGAGAGAATATGACAAACCTGAATGACTGAGGGTAAGAGACGACAAGCAAGCGACGGCAAGCGACGACGGCGACGGAGCAAGTCGATCCAATTGAGCCATGAAGAGAATATGACAAACCTAAATGACTGAGGGTAAGAGACGACAAGCAAGCGACGGCGAGCGACGACGGCGGCAGAGCAAGCGACGATGGCAACCGATCGAGCGACTATAAGCGACCGTTACTGAACAACGATGACTTCCTTCGCTTGAACGACGACTAGACCAGCCCTAATTTGATCCTTGATCGTGCGATGTCGTTTTGTTAACCAGGGGAAATGACGTCGCATTGGATGTCCGAGCCACGTAGGCAATGCGGCATCGTTTTTGAAGTCCACATGGACTATATTTTTTAAAAAATTTGCTAAGTCATTTATAAGATTTAATTACAAAGCCACGTATTAATTTTGGCTGGAATATCTCGCCGTTAGTATTAAGTTATCATTTTTCCTCCGATTTGGCACTTAAGTGAGCTGACAAAAACTTTTGGTACTAAAGTGAGCACCGTACATAACTTTTGATACTTCTGCTATTCTTCTCCCGATTAGTCGTCAACCCTTCTAACAACAGCTAGCGAGAAACCATTTTGAAAAACCATTCTAATTGATTATTAAATGAGATCGAATGTTTAATAGCATAGAAAAAGAAAACATTAATGACCAAAAACTCTCTTCCATAATCGTAGATCATAATTACATATACATTGGACATGTATAATCATATTTTTCTAGCAACTATACACAACGAGTTGACATATTTAATGCAAAAAAAGAAAAAAAAAACAAGAAACAAAAAGAAACTCAGCATTAATGGCAAGAAAAACTCATCGAGACATGTGTATGATACATAGGTTTTTCGTCCCTGTACATTCATGCTTTTTTCATTCAAGCCCATGTATCTTTAATTTGTCCAATCAAATCCTTTTACAGAAACAAAATTTTTTAAGTAAGTTTCTACGATATCAAATTTGACTAAATTTATCTAATGTCCCGTCGTCCCCATCAGATGACGACGACAAAATATGATGGGGGAAAACGTATGGATTGGATGGTGATGTATTCAATTTCCTTCTAATGGTTCATGAAAATGAACCACTCTCTCTCTCTCTCTGGTTGCCCGAGTTTGCTAAATGGATTGGGATCTTCTCATTTAAGATTTCTCCATCGACCTTGTTGAGATCGTGATACACATATCCCCTTAAAGAGAATCACGGTGTTGAAACCACAGACAGGAAGTTACATGATTATGAAGGTTGGGGATGGGATGCCTTCTCTCGGCTGATTTTTTCCCGTATGTGATGTGAGCTCGTGTTTTCCACATCATGTGCATACAAAATCTTAACAGGGAACGACAATATGAAGGATCGTAATCCCTCGGATGATATTAATACACTTGGTTTGAATTAAGGACTTCGAGAGAGGAGATAAACCACAAGGAGGAGGATAGAAATAATATCTCTACTCTTTTTTACTCCTTGAAAAGTGATATCTTCAAGTAGAATCTAACACCTATTGTAAGTTGCAACCAACAAATCTAACATTTGAAAAATCCACTGTCCATGTAAGCCAAAAGAAAAAAAAGAAGACGTACAAATTGATGGGTTATCTCCGAGACCGAATCAGAATAATTACATAGATAATAGAAAAAATTGACGCACGAGTTTACCCAGATTCACCCCAGAATAGGGCTACGTCCTGCAAATGAATTCTAATATGATATTTAGGTTTTCAACCACAACCACTCATTATAATGATCTCTCATACGGGTACAATATATATATTACTTAAAATGGGCATAAAGCTCAAGCCTATCCGAATTCCTTTGATCCCACAACAAACGGATCAGCTTAAACACAAACTTAAAAAACCGATGCTGTTTCGGGGGCGCGAGCGGAACCCCCGCCCGCTGTCTGGGCAGCGGGACCCCCGACATTCCGTGCGCAAGGGTCACTTGTCGTCGGTTCATACTTCGATTTCCTTAAGCTCATATGAGCGTGCTCGGTATGAGAAACAAGGCTCCCCGAAGTATTTACCAACTCCAACACAAATAAGCATGAAAATTCGGATATTTCAAGTCTAAAGATACGTGGGACTTTGAGCTCATTTGAAATCATTCCTTATCATAGCAGCACGGGTGAGGGAGTCTAAATTTCTCAATCACCGTCGGACCATTTATCTTGCCGATTCTCCATTGAACCAAATGCCTCCGGCCCAATCCCAGCTCCGTCGCCTCCGGCCCCGCCCCATCCACGCCCCTCAAGCCCCGTCCCCTCCTCACTGACCAATCTCCTCCCTCCACGTCGCCACCACCCCCCGTCAATCTCCATAGTCCTCACCATCCCGCCAGATCACCGCCGTCCACCTCGCCGTGTCCTACCTGGCCTGCCTCCTACTCACCGACCCCCCACCTCATCAACTCCTCCCTCCACGTCTCCGACTCCCGTCCTGAGGGAAGCTCAGTCCATCGACATCAAGATCAGCCGGGGCGTCAAGGACCACATTTGCACGGCCGACATCCCGCACCCTGGCGGCGAGGAAGGTGAGGGAGTTGCGGAGCATTGTGTTGGGGAAGACGAATTTGGATGAGTTCGGGATGATGGGGAGTATACCCCTGAAGGGTCTGCTTACCACTGCCAGGTTTGGACTCCGGGATTTTTCCTCTGGCCTTTTGAATTTGTTTCGCTCGTTCTGTTTTTCAATGCAATTCGTCTTTAGTTTGTTGTTTGGTGTTGCCATATGCTTTAGGATCGTTTACTCTTTTGGATGAAACTCAAGCTAGTTTGAATCGATTTCTCTTTCTCGGAAGCTGATAATGAATCCGAGGGCATCAAGGATCAGCTTTGAATTTTTCTATGTTACGCGTTATAGAGTAACTCGACATGCTAATGTTGTTTATCTGTAGCCTTTTATCCTGGAAGTAGGTAAAAGCCCGACATTAACTTCTGTATATGGATGAATCTTATCTACTTTTGAGACAATTCACCAACTCAAAGCTCAAAAACTTAGAAATCTGCTTCATTGCCCAGACATACACGGTGTGCATGTCGGATAGGAAAATCCAGGAGTTTTAAACGGTGAAATTAACGAGGAATTTCTTCTTTCCGGTGACATACTCGAAACCCGAGTTTTCATTTCTATCTTTTGATAAGAAAGTTGAGTCTCCTTGCTTGATTCTTATCCAGGGGAGCTTTACATCCGGAGCTTGTGGCGCTTGAGAGCTAGCTTAATCTTCACCCTAGACTCTATTGGGATAAACCCAATTCAAACGAATATCAACAACTGTAGCCGAATAAAGGAATGATGCCGGGCAACTTAAGTTTCTTTGTTTTCTTCATGACAATAGGTGGATAAAACCCGGACCCTTGAAATACTTACTAACCTCGTGGTCTAGAAAAGATGAGCCAAAACTTGGGTTGATGGTTGTACCGAGTGGCGTGGAGATCAAACCTTAGTCGTCCACCTTGTCCATTTAATTTTTCCTTTCCTTATCCCGGACCAACCTAACAGGGTTAGGCACTTGGGAACTTAGGATGCTTGCTATCCCATTTTTTGTTATTTAGGCTGTTGGCACTTTTGGATTAGTCAGAACCGATGATACATTTTTCATCTCTCATTTTTGCCTTTCACTTTTGATACGGTTCTCGTACATGTTGGTATCTTGATATCCTATGTTTGTGCTGTCCTCTATTCTTTGGTATCTTCAGTGTAACCATTTAAAAGACCGTGTTTTAAGCTTGTTTTTGAATGGTTTTGCATTTTCGCACAATCTAGGATTTGAAGCATTTTGGATTTGGTAGTGCCAGATCGTAACCTTTTGTTTTGCTACTTCCATCTGGTAACTGTTGTTGGTTCACTCAGGTGATACATCTCTCAATTGTTAGGTGACTGCAAACCTTTGGGATGCATCTCGAGTTCCAGGAGGATCCTCAGGAGGCTCGGCTGCTGCTGTTTCTGCTAGCCAGTGTACGTTGGCACTTGGAAGCGATGCTGGAGGGAGTGTTTTGGCATTGTTGGGTTGAAATCAACCTATGGACGTGTCTCGAGATATGGTCTCATGGCATATGCGTCATCACTGGATGACATTGGGTGCTTTGGTTCATTAATCGCTGATACCGCAATTCTGCTCAATGCAATTTCCGGTCACGATAGACGTGATGCCGCCAGCAGCAAGCGAGCAAGCTCTTTCTAAAATCTCTTGACATGCGCATTTTTTTCCAAACCAATTCATTAACTTATAATTTACAGCGTCTGCAAGATGAGCCTCGTTTGGGCAATTGATAAATCAAAAGTTGATTTTAATTGTTCCTCACGGAAATATTTATTCAGAAACTCCTCGAATTTATGTGTCCGTTCGGCGTCCCTATATATTTGGCTTATTTCAGTCACTTGTTGAAGATTTCACAATTTCTTATTCAGGAGGTCCCGGATTGTATATCTCACTTTACTGCTGCAAATAAATTGGAAGACCAACCTCTGGAAGGAATGCAGGTTGGTCTTACATGTGAGACTCTAGGCAGTGGTGTAGATTTGAGAGTAGTAGCTGTGATTAATGTTGCTGCGTCGAATACAGAAGAGTTAGGATGCATTGTCGAAGAGGTCCTCCTGTTAATTTGTTAATTTGTTATAGTGAAAAGTGATGCTTCTTTCTTACGTCTCTTTCAAAATAATATACATTTTTATGAATTCTGCTTTCGACTTCTCTTTGCAGGTGTCATTGCCATCGTTATTTTCCCTTGGGTTACCAGCCTATTATTTTCTGGCATCATCTGAATCATTATCTCACCTTTCACATTATGATGGTGTAAGGTAAATAAAACATCTGGCATGTTCCTTGCTGATTCTAGCCTGACAATTTGACAGTTGTGGTCATTCGTTATTTAATTATTTTGATTCAGTTGATATTGCAGATATTTGCAAATTGTTGTTCATAGAAATTGTTATTATAAAAGATAGAGTCTGAGATCGAGAGCGAGACGGAGATAGATCTCTGTGTTAATTGTCGGCTTTGTTTAGTTCTTACATATTATTCTGCAATGGTAGTCAGGTATGGGAGCCAAGCAGTTGCTGATGAGTTCAGTTCTCTATATGGTGTTTCTTGAGCCGAGGGTTTTGGCCTTGAGGTACATCTGATGTGAAGTTGCATCAAGAATTGTTCAATGTTCTTCGTAATTGTTAAAGAATTGTTCAATATTTATTCAGAAACTCCTTGAATTTATGTGTCCGTTGAAGATTTATTTGGCTTCTTCCAGTCACTTGTTGAAGATTTCACAATTTCTTATTCAGGAGGTCCGGATTTTATATCTCACTTTACTGCTGCAAATACATTGGAAGACCAACCTCTGGAAGGAATGCAAGTTGGTCTCACATGTGAGACTCTAGGCAGTGGTGTAGATTTGGGAGTAGTAGCTATGATTAATGCTGCTGCGTCAAATACGGAAGAGTTAGGATGCATTGTCGAAGAGGTCCTCTTGTTAATTTGTTCATTTGTTATAGTGAAATGTGATGCTTCTTTCTTACGTCTCTTTCAAAATAAGATACATTTTTATGAATTCTGCTTTCGACTTCTCTTTGCAGGTGTCATTGCCATCGTTATTTTCTCTTGGGTTACCAGCCTATTATTTTCTGGCATCATCTGAATCATTACCTAACCTGTCACGTTATGATGGTGTAAGGTATATAAAACATCTGGAATGTTCCTTGCTGATTCTAGCCTGACAATTTAACAGTTGTGGTCATTCGTTATTTAATTATTTTGATTCAGTTGATATTGCAAATATTTGCAAATTGTTGTTCATAGAAATAGTTATTATACAAGATAGAGACTGAGATCGAGAGTGAGACGTAGATAGATCTCTGTGTTAATTGTTGGCTTTATTAGGAGCCAAGCAGTTGCTGATGAGTTCAGTTCTCTATATGGTGTTTCTTGAGCCGATGTTTTTCGCCCTGAGGTACATCTGATGTGAAGTTGCATCAAGAATTCTTCAATGTTCTTATTAATTTCAGTCTGTTGTAGCTTTGCTTGTGAAAGTGGTTGACTCGCAAATTGCCATTGTTCTTGCCCCTGGCGTCTCTCTGAAATCTGCTTTCATGTTAACAGGTCAAGAGGAGAATCTTGATGGGAACATATGCTCTATCTGCTGGCTACTATAATGCTTACTACAAGCGTGCTCAGCAGGTACTAGGATTTTATTGTAGATTGGTATCCTCCCTTTTTCTTTCTTTCATTATTCAACTTGAAGAGTGTGAATTTTGTGGGCTGAAGATAGCATTTTCCTTTATTGCCTCCATATCACTGTTATATTTGACTTGCTTGTATGCATATCGGCAAAAAACAAGAAAGGGGAAGAAAGGAAGATAGCATGCAACCTGTAAAATGGAGATTACATGTGTTTTTGCGTTTAAAGTAATTAAGGAGTTCTAGATTTGCTTAAGGTTTATCCATTAGAAATCTCATTTGGTTTTTTTTTTTTTAATATTTCAGGTTAGGACAATCATTCAGGAAAGCTTCAAGGCTGCATTGGATGAAAATGACATTCTTATTTCTCCTGCAGCCCCTTCAGCTGCTTACAAAATTGATATGCGGCTATTTCCTTTTGTGCCTGTTCCGCCTTGATTAGTCCGATTACTCATCTTACATTCAACTGCGCATTCCAATTGTAGGCGAAAAGAAGAACAATCCTTTGGCTATGTATGCTGGAGACATAATGACAGTAAGTATTCATGCCCTGCCCTTCTCTTTTCCTTGTCCTGTCCAAGCTTTGTATGATATGAGCTGAACAGACTTCATTCATTTGATACAGCTGTCTATGGTCTATGATAAGAGAAATACCTGCTTTCCTTGATCCAATACACTAAATTTTACACATATCACATAGGACTTTGCTAGAGTCCACAGAATGCATAGAATTGAGACCTGCACGATTTCGGCGTTATTGGCCTAGGCCTAGTATTGTAACTAAGCTACTTGTCTTTCATTACTATCTTGTATAGATGGGATACGCTATGACTGGAACATGTGAATGTTAACTTGGCTGGTCTACCTATTTTAGTATCACCATCTGGATTTGTTGATGGAGGACCCTCCGGCCTTCCTGTTGGTGTCCAGATAATCGGTGCAACATTTGATGAGGTTTTTGCTTCTCTCTTATCCGGTTAAGTTTTTACCTGATACTAAAGTTACTTGTCTGTCTTATCAAGTGCACAGTTCCTCCTTACGTTTCCTTATAGAGACCAGTCGTGCATTATTTTATTACCTGCGTTTTTCTTAAGACAAAGAATGGTTTGATTTGTATGCAGGAAAAATTCCTCAAGCTCGGGCATGTCTTGAGCAGACCCTTCAGGGTCATAGATGTACCCCTCCAATTATCGAGGATGAAGATGTGTGCTAGGTTTTCTAATTTACATGGGTGACATCACAAAGCTAGTGGATTGATTATGAAGGTTGTGTGTATGGGAAGATGAAGTTTAAAGGCATTGAGACAACTTTGCTAGAAGGCTGAGGGTGAATTCGATCTATCTTTGCCTTGCTGCCTTCATACTACCAAGTGGGACTGCAGAGTTGGAGTTTGCACTTGAGCCGTGTACCCAGTTTTCGCGCACTTACATTTGAAGAACTCATAGTTAAGATGGGTCAGTGGTGAATGGAAGTACAATCTTCGATAGAGACATTGGCCATCCCTACCATTATATTAGCCGACCGCGCGGATCAACACCAAATTAGGAACTTGTACAATTGTAGTGATTCTTTTCGATTATAAATGTTTTTCTTTTTCCGTGTGCTCTAAGCTTCTTGTGATTCTTTTTCCTGCTTAGGATTTGGAAGTATCCATAAAAGCATGTACTAACCTCTTTCCTTTGTGGTATGTTTTCTTGGAAAGTCGTGGAGCACATTGAGGAAACTTCCAATTGTCTTCTTTACTTGTGTGTGAGTGAAGCACTTGGGCCAAGCTGTCCGGAAAGCCAATTTTTTTTTGGTGTACAGCTTGTACAAAAGCAAGCATCAAGTTATTTTAGCTCCACATATGGAATGTCCAATCGAGCGAGAATACGGAAGAAATACCGTTTCTTTATCTTCTTTTTTAGTTGAGGAGGGATGTGATATTTAGCTGAAAACGAAAATTGATGAGCTGATTTGGAGGGAAAACTTTGAGGTGCTGCTCGTTAATGTAAAGGAAAATAAGCTGGTTAATGACTCTTCAAATCCGCCCACTGGTGTGGGTGCACAGGAAGGTGATTGTGAAGCACTCGAAAGATATTCGATTTCGAGACCATCTAATTCTAGATATCTTTAAAAGGAAGTTATAACCTAATCTCATGTCGATTGGCTCAAGATTCGGGTCAATGCGAATCGGAGTGAGAAGATGTCTTCCATCCATCCATGATGAGGATCAGTGTATGCCTACTATAGGCTTGGACTGTGATCTTCGACTGACTCTGAGTTCTGAAGCTGGAGGGAGAGATGATTTTGAGGCATTGGCCAGTGCATTCTCGTGCTTTGCATGTCAGAAGTGCCATGGCCGCCAACAACAAGCAACGCAACCCGAGGATGGACTCCGTGAAGGTGACCATCGAATATGATCAGCGTGTACAACCTGCCCTTAAGTGAGAATCCATCTTATTGATATTTCTATATGCAGATATGCAAGGGCGTTGCTGTTGCTAAAATTTTGAATGCTACTCTTAATTTACCATTATTAAAGCAGGATCAGATGTGGAAAGATCAATCGTAAGATGTTTGGACTCTGCATTCATATCATCTCTCCTTTCTCCTTCACCTTTTCTTCTTAATTAACTAAACTGCAATACTTTTGCTGCACAACAAGGTTTGGTTCAGGCTTTTCTGATACCTAGGACAGGGAGGTCATCATTTAGGGGAAGTCATTGAATTAGTTTATGCACAATCTCTTACCAACCCTTGGAATTGTATTTACACGAGAGCTTTCCTCTAGTCGTCAAGTTAGTCTAAGTTAACTGTATGTTAGACATCTCGATGGCTTCGCTCCAGGCTTCTGCTCTACTAGGAAAAAGTTTTTCCAGACAAAACTTCAGATAGTTAAATCAGTGGACATGGCTCGACTTCCCCAACATAGAATTATTTATGTATCTTCTTAGTCATGCATCGTTGACCAGTTACGTCAGTATCCAGTTGCATATTCCTCGATAGGACGCCAACTTGAGAAGAAATTCGGATGACAACGAAGAAGATGGAGTCATGGACTCTTTGACAAAGGAGGTTTACTCAGCCGTAATATGCACCTTATAGCCGACAGGCAAGAATTATGGCAAGGCATGCTTCGAATAGTGAAATGCTTGGAGTGCTTGCATATAATCTGAACGCGAGTAAACATAGTGTGTTTACAAGCTTTCTGTCTAATATCAGACCAAACAACTAATCACCAAGTGCCCCAGTGGGAGCAAAGAGATCTATATCCAACTGTTCAAGCTTTCTGTCTAGTATCAACACAACCCACTAATCTCCTCCCTTTAACAGCTGTCTTAATCATCAACAAAATTGAATCGGAATCATCTGAAAAACTATGTACCTAACAAACCACAGGACAACTTCAAGAGCAATTGAGGCAGAGACCTTCCCTGCGCTTTTTTGGGAAGAAACGACCAAGATTGGACGTTTTTTTAGCATTCGGGGAGCCGATGTTCGCCGGCATCTCGCCTCCCATCTCCAAATTGGGCTTCAGGCAGCCGGGCTGACAGTGTTCAGGAGCGACGATTTGTCACTGATTGGCTCGGATCTCCACTCCAATTTCCATGGCGCCATTCATGAGTCCCGCATCTTTGAGCCGATTTTATTTGAGAACTTTGCATCGTCCTCTTGATGTCTGGAGGAGCTCGCATGGATGGTGGAGCTGATGGAGACGAAGGGACGGCCGCTCCTACCCTTATTTCATAAGGTTAAAGCTTCGCAGATTCAAAGCATTTCCCATCCCTTTGAGGAGGCCATGCTCCAGCACAAGATTCAGCAGGACGAAAGCACCTTTGCGCGTTGGGGCAAAGCATTGAGGGTCGTTGGGACCCTCAAAGGATGGGATTCGGATTATGTAGCCCTTGGAAATGAAGGGGAGCTTATCAAGGTGGTTGTCATTAGCCGATCTTGCGCAATTGCTTCAGAACCTCTTTGACAACCACCTTGATAAGCTCCCCTTCATTCCCAAGGGCTACATAATCCGAATCTCATCCTTTAAAGGTCCCAACAACCCTCAATGCTTTGCCCTAGCACTCAAAGGTGCTTTCGTCCTGCTGAATCTTGTGCTGGAGCATGGCCTCCTCAAAGGATGGGAAATGCTTTGAACCTGCGAAGCTTTAACCTTATGAAATAAGGGTAGGAGCGGCCGTCCCTTCGTCTCCATCAGCTCCATCATCCATGCGAGCTCCTCCAGACACCAAGAGGACGATGCAAAGTTCTCAGATAAATCCGGCACAAAGATGCGGGACTCATGAATGGCACCATGGAAATTGGGAGTGGAGATCCGAGCCAATCAGTGACAAATCGTCGCTCCTGAACACTGTCAGCCCGGCTGCCTGAAGCCCAATTTGGAGATGGGAGGCGAGATGCCGGCGAACATCGGTTCCCGAAATGCTAAAAAAACGTCCAATCTTGGTCGTTTCTTCCCAAAAAAGCGCAGATACCCTGCAATTGCAAGACAACGAGGAGAAGATGTTGTTCAACAGTGAAAATTTAACTTTCCACATGCTAATGCTAGCAGGCCAAACGACGACGTACCCGATTTTAGTTTTTCAGGGAGCCCCTCCACCCATCTTCTGCGATGGTCACACTGCACTTTCTCCAGCAACATCTTTGCCATACCAGCTTCGTAGCCCTCTTTGATGAAATTCCTTTTAAATGAGCAGAAAAGAATTTTCCTTTGACCTGGCTTGAGGCCATCGACCATGGAAGGAATTGATCTTTGAAGATCAGCCATTGAAAACAATATCAGCTCCTTATTAACAAAGTCGCTGTACTTAATGAGCTTCTCCTTCTGATCAAGATAAGTGCCAGGCTGCGGGAAACATATCCATAATTCCATTAAGTCACATCTAAAAATGCAATAAGTACTTCTTGTGCTTATGATTCAGACAGCACTTCCAACCTCGAACTGACGAAGCCAAGTCTTCCTTGCTTCGATCTTCTTCTTGCTAAAAGCAAGCTCAATTGCATCTCCGTCTTGGTCATCAACCCAGACAAAATCCTTCTTGTGCATTTCAAGATTTTGGAAGTATTGCTTCCCCTCTTTTGAGGTGCTTGTTCCCAACCCCTGCAGAAATCATTCAACTACTGATGTTACCCAGTACAAATACTTTGGCAATAACTGAGTTATACTTCAACAGTGTAGACAAACCTTATAGTACTTGATTGACCACCCACTTCCATTGCCCCTCAAACTTTCCTTCCAAGACTCATATTCTGGCATTGTATAGAAACTTAATTCTCTTCCATTTTTATGAGCAGCCTGTAGTTACAATTAGAGAAGGCTTTAAGCTTTTTTCCCATCTACTAAGAACGGTTTAAATGATTGATTTAATTTAATCATCCCTACCTTGACAATGGGAGTGATAAATTCCACTAGGAAAGATGGAACTTTGAGCAAGGATGGCCAGAATGAATGAATGAAGTTAATTAAGAGGCCTTTAATGTGGGAACCATCATGATCCTGCAAATGCACATCCAGAATGCAATATATACACAGTGACTATACCATGACAAGCATTGGCAGTAGTAGCACAAGCTTGACAAAAAAATTATACAGAACAAAATTTATAGAATAGTGAAACCTGGTCTGTCATTATCATCAAATGACCATATCTTAACGATTTGACACTGTCATAATCCTTATTTTGCTGCAACCCAAGAATCTGCTTGATGAATTGTATCTCTTTGTTTTCCATTATTTGACTATGGCTGGCTTCCCTCACGTTGAGCAATTTACCTCTCAAAGGAAACACACCATAACGATCTCGACCGACAACAGAAAGCCCAGCCATCTGCATAAAATTCAGTTTGGTTAGCCAACTCTTTGAGAAATGTTCAGCCGCAAATTTAAGAAGCTTTCCAAGAAACACATCCAAAAGGTACCAGCACTTACTGCAAGGGCCTTTGCTGAATCTCCTTCTGTCAAAATCAGGGTGCACTTATCAGAGTTTCTACCTCCAGCGTCATTAGCATCCTCGAGCTTGGGAATCCCACGGAGGTTCTCTCTCTTCGACCCATCAGTTTTCTTTAGGTCTTTGCTCTGCTTGAAATTTGCCCATGAGAGGAGAGACTCAACAATTCCAGACTTTGCCACTGCATTATAGCAAGCATAAACAAGAGTCGCCTAAAAATTAATCGATCAACTTCATTAAATTCACTAAAGAGGGTCCAACCTTTTTGTAGGAACTTGTCAGATAGTTCACACTTGGACCCGAAGCTGCTCTGACGAAGTGTCAAAGTTTCCTTGGTTTGAGAGTCAAATGCAGGATTGTCAATGAGGGCATTGACAAAAACCCATAAATGACTCTTAACGTTATGGGCTTTGAGGTTGGCATTCTTGTTCTTCTTGTTCACAACACTCATAACATGGTTGGCAATCTGATTGGTCACATAATCAACATGCGTCCCTCCCTTAACTGTAGCTATCTCATTCACAAAGCTGACCTGTTGTAGAATTCACAATGTCAAATTCGTTCAGTAGTACTAGCTCTATATTTGCCTGTTACGAAGATAAATATTTCAAAGTACCTGTTGAAACTGTCCTTCGCTTAGGCTTACACAGATTTCCCACCGCTCATTCACAGTCTCCTCAATCCTGATCCAGTCAAGTAAATTTAGCATTCAGAATACCAATTCAAACTACAAAATGATTAATATCAAACGAAAAGAAAAGGAGAGAACCTTGGGAGGGAGCATTCTGGTCTATTTTTAGAGGCAGATTTCAGACACAGGCCGACATATTCAGCAAATGTTTTGACAGGAACCCTTCTCCCATTCAGCTCGACCTTCACGGTTTTTCCGAGACACCCAGCCATGTCAACGACGAGCTTTTTCATCAGAGCAACCACATCATCTTCAAGGTGGGACATAATAAACTTTGCCAAGTCTGGTTTGAATGAGACCTTGGTCCAGTTTTCGCCCGCCTTGCAAGGCTTAATATCAGGTGCACCTTTTACTCCCATGTTCTTTGAGAAAACCTTTGAATCATTGGAGCAGATCATTACAGGAGTCCAACCAAATTGATTCCACTAACCCAATAAAAATGGCGAGAACATTCCACCGAAAACCGAAATGAGCGCGCTTACTATCCTAAAACAAAGTAGCAACAACCTTAAGCAGAAACTACTGCATGACGTCCTCAAAAAACAAGACAGCACCATCCTGACCAAACAAGGGCAGCTTAAACAGAGACAGCAACCTTCCCATCAGAGCAATGTACATAACTAACATCAAGAAATAAACCTGAAGGAATCCCACATCATGAAATCTAGAGGAAATGGGAACACAGGCGCATCCAAGACCCGAATAAACAGAAGCTTAACTAGTCTAGATAACGCAGGTTCTTCTACTTCATAGTACTTCATATCGTTTTTACCTGCTTGTACTTCAGGCCATTCTTGCCGTCCGCCGTCTCAATGACAAACTCCGTCGAGAATATATTCGTGAGCTTAGCGCCATACCCATTTCTCCCTCCCGTCGTCTTCTTCACCGTGTCGTCGTAGTTGCTGCTGGTCAGCAAGTGCCCGAAGATCAACTCCGGCACGTAGACCTTCTCCTCCCGGTGCATCTCCACGGGCACGCCATCCCCGTTGTTGTAGACGCTGACGAGGTTCCTCTCCGGGTCGATGGTCACCTTCAGGGAGTCCATCCTGGGGTCGCGCTGCTTGTTGTCGGCGGCGTTGACGAGGATCTCGTCGAAGATCTCGTAGAGGCCGGGGACGTAGGTGACGGGTCGGTGCACCATCTCGTCGCCCTCGTACACCCAGAGCGCCTGGGTGTGCTTCTCGACGGAGCCGATGTAGGTGTCGGGGCGGAGGAGGATGTGCTCCAGCTGGGACTTCTTCTGGTAGGTCTCCTCGATGGTCTTACCCTTCCGCCCCCCCGCCGCCGCCGCCGCCGCCGGTGTTGGCGATGTTGCTGGTCTGCAGAGGGAACGTCTGCACCATGGGTGCGGCGATTGAGAGGGTCTCGAACCGGGGCAGGAAGAAATGATGGTTTTACCGTTTGAGAGAGAGAGAGAGACAGAGATTGAGTTTTTTTTTATTTTATTTTTTTTTTGGTCAAGGACAGAGATTGAGTTTGAATTTCGAATTGAGGCGCCTTTTTGCTTTTCGGTTCTAGTAGTTTCGCTTACTCTACGAGCCTTAAACTTTGGCCAAATATGTAATGGGATCTCTAAATTTTTTAAAATTTGTTTAATATGATTCTTGAACTTTAGCTCAATATGCAATGCTATCCATGAACTTTCGATTTATTCAATATGGTCCATGGATTTTTGGTGCATATTCAATTTAGTCTCCGAACTGTATGAAAATGTTTAATGTTGTCACTGAACTTGAATTAATGGAAGGACGACACTAAACACATTTTCACACAGTCCAGGGACTAAATTGAATATGTACCAAAAGTTCATGAACCACATTGAATAAATTAAAAGTTCAAGGACGACGTTGCACATTAGACTAAAGTTCAGGGACTATATTGAACGAATTTAAAGTTTAAGGATTATATTGCGCATTTTGACAAATTCGGGAACTATTTATGTCATTATTCTTTTTTTTTATCGTATTTTTTTTCTCTTTTTCTTTTCTTCTTTCACTTTTTTCTAAATCTTGCTATTCATATAATCAGATTTTATTTCTTAATTCACTCACAATTCTTTTCATAGCTTTTTTTTCTTAAAAAATTCGGAGGAGTATTTTAAATTTCCACACGAGATGGAAAAACGAGCATGATATTGATTAAAAGAACACTCGGGTGCTTCTATTTCGCTTGTTGCTATTTCAGCTAATCGCTCGATCAAGCGGGACTCAATAGTATGGAACTTGGGTGTGGGATTTAAGGACATCATGAACATTCAGTATTCGGCACGCCGAACAATTCTTATTCTTTAACGTTTGGTAATAATATTCATCCTATTTATCAGATATGCACATTACGAGAAAGAACAACCAAAATCGAAAGTATACAGTTGGCTGTTTGATGTAATTCTTTTTGGGCGACGCTAATTTCACCCCCTTAAACGGCTTAAGCAACACCCCCTTAAATTGAATCGTCTGAAATGCCTATAAAAGATAGGAAAATGATTACCTTTTTTTTTTTTTTTTGCTAAATCAGGAAAATGATTACCTTAACCGTCCCGTTACTTTACAAAATTGACGGTGCATTGTCAGCCACTAATCTTAAAGTTGGAAACTGGGGCACTGGCTGGTTCGAATTTATAAATTTTTGTGAATTTGACTGAGTGGGATTTCTTAGTCTGAAAGTCGTATTTGTAGGTGTTTGGGATTCTAAAATGGGTAAAAGCCACCAAAAATCCTAAATTTTACCCGTTACGACACGTTTACTGCAAATTATTTTTTGTGACAAAAAAACTCTAAATTTGTATCCATGTGATATATTTACCCCCACTAAAAAACCTAAATTTGTGTCCGCGTTATACATTTACCCCTAAAATTTGGTGTCGCGGAAAAAAGTTCGGGATTTTTGATATCGTAAAAAAAAAATTGGAATAAATGTGTCACACGTATATAAGTTTGGAATTTTTGGTGTCACATAAAGAAATTTAGGGTAAATGTATCACGCGGATACAAATTTAGGTTTTTTGTGTTATAAAAAATGATTTATGGTAAATGTATCACAGTAGATAAAGTTTGATGATTTTTGTGGCCTTTTCCCTTCTTTAAAAAGGATGGACAGCCAAAAAAAAATTGAAATCGGTAGAGCCATTCTCCCGTTTTCCTCCATTAAAAATTGCGGCTGGCATTCGACGGTCAAAAATTCAATATAACGGCACCGTTATCCTAGCCATTCCCTAAAAGATAAATATATTCCCCCAACCCCTTTTCTCTCCTCTTTCTTTTGCTCTCTTATCGGACAAACCTACATACCTCCATCTCTACTCTAAAACTTACCAACGATACACAAACAGTTCCAAAATTGTCATGAAATCGCCTACGTTTGCATGATGCGTGGTGTCATCTCCCATGGCGTAGCAGATTGAAACAGACTCATAAATGGCAAATTTCATTTGGTTCGGAGAGAAATGTCATCTCCCACGGCCCACCCACGCACACGCACGCACACACAACAATCAGGCGATCAACTAATTACACATCCAACTCCTTATGTTCGGAGAGAAATGTCGGCGTCGAAGAAGAGTATGCGGCGACTCAGAGTCGGAGACGAGCAATGGAAAAATGAGTTTTTTAACCCTAACTGTTGCTGCGGCCAGGTAAAATAAACTAAAGTTAAAAAAAAAGAAAGAAAGAAAGAATAAATGATTTAAAGAAATAAAAACAATTCAAAAAATGGAGTCGGACAAACCCCCACGCCCACGGCCCACCCACGCACACGCACGCACACACAACAATCAGGCGATCAACTAATTACACATCCAACTCCTTATGTTAAATTCGGATAACAAGGCAAATATACAAGATTAAATTCTAACACGACTTACCGATTATCCTAAATAATTTTATTTGAATCTTTTTTACTGGAGTAAATCAATCTCACATTAGTTATTGAATATGATCCACCTCATTAAGTTGTGAATTGAGTTTAAATGCTTCTATTACTAGTTCAAGAATAACATCTAGTAATGATATTATTTTTTTTGTCCCTTACTTCCTTATTAGCTAAATTAGGTTACCGCATTTATCGGCTAAATCTTTATGGGAGTCTCTTCTTTTTTAATTGTAAGCAACACTTACGGTTGCAAAATGCCTAAACCTCTTGTAATTAAATCCACAGAGAATTCTTCCTCCCGGAATTCTCAAACTCTATGGAACATCAACAAGATGGATCCCATGTTTCTCACTTCCCAATTGTTTTTGAGCAGATCATCATATCTCTTCCCTCTTCAATTTCTCCCTTGTTCGCTTTTTTTCTTTCACCTCTCTCTTCCCGCCCTTTTGTTCTTTATCCGGGAATATCTCAAAATCACCACTTTCTTTAATAACAAGTCGTCCTCTACCGACCACTCTAGCTAGGTTCAGAAATGAAAACTTTCGATTGTTCAGCCCGCATCGAGCCGGTTTCTAATATTCGAGAAAGGCAAAAGAGGACGGGATGATTATAAAATGCGCATGGAATGCATTGCACCTCGGGCAGGAAGCTCTCGGCATGAGATGGAATGGCGTCCATGATCTTAAAGGATGACTTCAGAGCCTCCCCTACCTCTCTAACATCAGCCTGTAAAGCACACCATTTTAATGTGCATAAAGTTCATCAAGAAAGCATATATATATTGACTTGCACCAGACGAGTGAGATTAATACCATACCCTGCAATTCCCACTTATCGGTAGTTGAATGGAAGCATCCAACAAAGCTCGGGTCACTTCAGACAAAGATGCCAAATAATCGCCGCCCTCAAACGCAGACCCACTCGCCAAGATGTGGCGTCTAGATGCAAGAACAATAAGACCGGATATACAATAAATACATACAAAAAGAAGTAATAGTACGACAAAATTAATAAAGTGATCAGCACAGGCGAACATTTGTTAATATATAATAGGCAACTTATAGTGAATCGACAAGTACAGTCCATAAATAATTTTATAATCGAAATTACACGCAAAGCCTCGTGGCCATACTTGAGCTGCGAGAATTGCCGATACTGCTTTTGCTCTGTGCACTATGCCATGTCTGCACTTTTCCTCATCACAGAATTGTATAAATCACCTAGCTCGACAGCGAGAGAAATCAGCATTTTGTGCAAGGAAATTGAAAGACCATGAATAACTACAACGTTCTTGAATCAACGTGACAAATGGATGGGAGTACAGAATTAATCAGCGGAATCAGCGTTTAAGCTAAACCAACATTAAATGCAGTTGAATGATAGAAAGAGGACCATAGAGATTGGCCATCAACAAATTACCACCAAGCTTCGTCTGTACCAGCAGCGGCCGGGCCTCCATGTCCTGCCGCGACTGATGCTCGGCAAGTCACGACCTTTCAACCAAGGCTGCTAACGATACTCACTGTCCTTGCTGACCCCTTCATGGCCGGGACAACTCTGGGAACAAACATTCTCAACACAAAATTTTCCAGATCTGGTTGAAACATTTGGTCGAGCAGGTGGAAGGCGTTGCAAAAACAGCCGATCCTCGGCTCAACGGGGGCTCGGCTCCGAACCGGGACTCTCGATACACGACGTATGGGGTCGTGGGCTGCGTGCGGGCGAGGGGAAGAGGGAGAGAGGGGGTTGGGTCGGGCCGGGCTTGATCTGATTTTTTTTAAAATTTTTAAAATTATTTTTTTTCAAAAAAATCTAAAATTTGCTTCCTTTTTTTTATTTTTAATCAAAAGAAGAAAAATGCATTCTAACAATGTAAAATGCACCTAATGTCTATATGCAATGCTGCTAAATATTAAACATTTTTTGTTTTAGGAATTAAGGACATGAACCCTTAAAGTTTTACGTAATTAATTCTGGGCAAAATTAAAAATAGGTGTCGACAACAGCAGCTTGATTCGCGGAGAATGAGGAAGAAAGAGGAAAAGATCTCGCTTAACCCCGTTCTGTGCTTGTCACTGCACTAACGTACCACTTCCTGCACCTGGAGGAGTCATTTTGCTGCAACTGCAACTGCAACTGCTTAGGTTTCCTCGGGTCAGGAACAAGCCCAAGACTCATTATCATGCCCCTATTTTCAGTTCAACTCATCTATCAAATGAGATATTGAATGAGAACATTCGGAGGAACGTTTATCAGTCGAAAGCTTTCGTCTGTGAGTAACAAAATTGCTTTGGAAACTTGTAGGCTTTTTGAAAGGTTTCCGGTCATCTGCAGACAACTAAAATTCTTTTGGTAAACTCAAACAGGACACTCATAAATTTGCTTATGAATTGTATAGGCTGACGAAAAGAAGTTTTGCACGATCGCTTCCGAGTCGTAATTGTTAACATCAGATATCTAAACCAGGGGAGGACTCCATTACACATATAACTTGATGAGGTCGGTGGACACAGACACTGCCTAAGACCCCCGGTCTCCTTTTAAGTCTTTAAAGTAAAACCAATGCGTATTAAAACTCGTCAGCAAAATTAATATATTAGCAACTGGTGGACAATTAAGTAAATGGATTATAATTAGTGATCAAAGGCTTCACACTTCCGGGATTCTTTTCTTGAAGTTTGACTGTTCCGTCCGATGGCTACGTGGGTATTATTCATCAACTTCTTTTGCCTATGGCAATGTGTGTAACAGTCTGAATTTTCGATCCTTTTCCCGGGATTTAAGAAATGAATTTGACCAATGCACTATAGTGAGGTCTCACCCGGAAATGCGCATTCACGGGATGCTAACCTTGGGGGTAGGGCCGTTACGGGATTGAGTTCGCACGACCAAAGAACTCGACCTGGGTTCGATCTTCGACCATATGAATTGACGAGGGAATGTTTTGAGCCAACCGAGACCGGTCTATCTGATTGATCGTGTCCGAAGGGAACTAGTGACAGACCCTCGCAATTATATGACAATCGAGGTCGCCTTGGTTCGAGCAAACTTAAACGTGATTTGACTTAGTGTCGGTCACGGGTCGAGAGCGCGTGATCCCAATGAGCCACCCGTTAGCAAGAGATAAGCTAAAGTCGCGATTGTTCAATTTTAGTCATTTCTTGAAATTCGGGCCCGGGAATCGAGAATTTTGAAAGTGACAATTTTGGACGGCCGATGACGTTTTTGGCTTGGCCAACCTTGGGGCCACCCATTTCTGCAAAAAAATGGATTTCGGTCCGGGGCCGGAAAAATTACGGTTTTGCCCCTGTGGGCACCGAGGCTGGATTCGGAGGCCGTTTGAGGTTATTTTTCGCGGCCAAGGTCATTTTGGGGTGGCCACGCACATTCAGAGTGGTTTTGGCCAAAAATTGGAATTTCGGCAAAAATTGAAAAAATAATATTATTTTATTCCCGAGACTTTGACGTGCATTTTCGAGGGCTTGCGCGATGAATTTCGCGATTCCGACGCCATATTATGTTGGCCACGCACATATGGAACACGTATGTGCGAAAATTGGAATTTCGGTTCGGGATCGGAAAATTACAAAAATACCCATAGGCCATTTTTAATTAATTCCGAAATTTGGATTAATTTTGGGATTAACCAAGGTGAGTTAGGCTTAACTCAGGTCTGGTCAACCATGGTTAAGAGCAAATGACCATTCTACCCCTAAATTATTAGATAAGATCAATTGGTGGCCCTTGGATCAAGGGCAAAGTTGTCCAAACCCTTGGATTATTGACACATGGATCCCACTAAGCTATCTTTGACCTATTTGACCAGACCCTCTCTCTCTCCTCTCAGCCTATTCGGTCATTTCCCCCATGAAAAATTCTTCTTCTTCTTCTTCATTTCTTGTTCTGCAGCTCGGTTACTGCATTTTCTGGTACTGTTCACGCCGGAACAGTACCAGCCGGAGCTGCTGGCCGCCCACCAGCCGGAGCTGCTGGCCGCCCACCAGCCGTCGCCACGGCACCCTTGGACCTCCCTCTCACTGTTCGGCCACCACGGCCCGGTTTTGTCCAAAAATGCCTTGTTTCTCTCTTTTTCTCTTTCCCGGTTTGCAAACATGCAGCCGGAGCTTCGCCAGAACTCCGTCGCCGTCCGTCGACACCCGGCCGTCCAGCCCTAGCCGTACGTCGCCGTCCGGCCACGGTCCGTACAGGTGTCCGTCGGGGTACTCTTCACCGTCCGTACGGATCACTGTTCACGTCGGGCCGTCGGACGCCGCGGCTGTTACCGGCACCTCGCCGGCCACCGCCCAGCCCTGTTTGTACAGTGTCCGTACGGAGTGGCACTGTTCACCGCGTCCCGTACGGAGCACTGTTCACGCCGTCCGTACATCGCCGACGACGCTGCTCCCGCTGCTGCCGCTGTCCCGGCCCGTTCCAGCCCCGTTTTTTAGGTAAGTGTCTCCCCCAAAAACTACCTAGGAGCTCGGGTATTTCTAGACTCGTTGAGGACCCGGTTTAGGCGATTTTGTGACTGTTTTAGGGGCTGTTCGGGACTGATTTGAGTGACTGATTATTTGGTGGTCGCGGACTGATTAGGCGAAGAATTTTGAGGTTTAGGGAGCTTGGATTAGGGCTGTGATGTTGAGGTTTGATCGGAATTAATTTGTGCGGTTAATTATTGGAATTGTGCCTTGAATGGAAATTTGTGCGTGATTGTGCGATTTGTGGTAGTTGGCTGATTTGGGATTGTGTTTCGGGTTGTGTACGTGTGGTCGTATATGTCACGTGTGTGGCCGTGAGGTGTGATGGTGTGGCAGTGCGATTGCGCAATATGTTCGCGTGCCAAGAATGTGTGATTGTACTTTGGGGTCGCGTGTTATATGTGCATGATTGTGTGGTGTACTTGCGTGGTGAGAATGTATATTTGCGAAGTGTATGTGACTTGTGAATTGTGCGTGCAATGTGGAATTGTGTTGGGTCGTGTGGTTGTTGGCCGTGTGTAAGTGTGGTTTGAGTGGAACGAGGATATGGAAATGTGGTTTGGTTGGAAAGGTCCGTCCTGAGGCGTGTACGTTACGCGGGACGATGCCGTCCCTGACGAGGTGACGATGCCCGGCCTGACGAGGTGTCGATGCCTGACGTGGTCAGAAGACCGTTGGCCTGATGCGTTTTACGCGGGCACGGTAGAAGGAAAGTGTGTGTAGGATTCCGTCCTGAGGCGTGTACGTTTACGCGGGACGATGCCGTCCCTGACGAGGTGACGATGCCCGGCTCGACGGGGTGACGATGCCTGACGAGGTCAGAAGACCGTTGGCCTGATGCGTTTTACGCAGGCGCGGTAGTGGTGGAAAGGTTGAAAATGAGTGGGATTTGGCAAGACAAGCGAGAGGATTGTGGAAAGTGACGCATGGTGTGAGTAGCGTGCGAGTGTGTTTGTATCGCGTGATGTGATGCTTAATTATGGGGTAGAAAGCGCTAGGCACGGTATGGGACGTGCCCAAGTGGTTTTGTCTTATAATTGAGGCACGCGCGCGTCCGTGATTCCTTCTTGTGATGTGTTGGTCGTGTTATTGTCTAACGTGCGGGAACGTGCGTGATGGATTCCGGTAGGGTCGCATGTGATTGTTAGTTTGGCCGATCGTTGTGTGTTATGTGTGTTTTCGTGCGGCGGTACGTGAGTGCCTACGTGGGGTTTGGGGTTGTACACTTATTGAGATTCGTCTCACGGTTGTATAACCGCCACTTTCGAACCCGGCCCTAAACCCGGAAGTGCGCCTTTTCTTTTTGGAAGTCCGGGGAGCTGCTGTTGGTGCCCAGTGGAGTTGCAGGTGAGTGTCTGGAGGCTCAGACCCGAAGATTCAGAAGCAGACTGGACGAGGGCGATCCTTAGGTTTTTCCCTAGGGTTTTAGGGGTTGTGTAAATCGGGTTGACCCATAGGGAAGTTAAGTTAACCAGACCTCGATCTTTTGTTTAAACGGTGACTGAGGATGTTAGTCTGTATTTATGTCTGGAATATGATGTTTGTATATTTGGTGTTGTATGAATATGTGGTTACTGGACTGTTCTGTTGTTCTACCCCGTTGTCGTCATTATTTGTCCGGGATTTTGTTATTCGCTTCCGCATGTGGCTCTGATGTTTGGGTTGGGTCGGCGACGTTCCTGGGACGTCGCAATATTTCGACCGGAGCGGGATGTCGCGAGCTCGTTGGGGTTCGGGGCGTGACAATGTGCAATGGTCGCACTCGTGTCATTCTATTTCATGACATCTGCGTATATAAATAACGACTAAGCATTAATGAGAACATTTTCCGGCCACTTGTTAAATATATATATAATGAAGTGTTATGAAATACATGAATGAATATTCATTATATTCAGTGTACCTATTATGGCACATTCGTAACCTACATACATGAATGAATATTCAGTGTACCTATTATGGCACATTCGTAACCTACATTCTACGTATGAATGCCCATCTCCCTATTCAATGTATATATTCAATACATTGACATTAATGATATATGCATCCTTGTTTCCTTATAAATAGGAGCTTATTTTTTGTCATTGGGTAAGAAATCAGATCAGAAGAAGAGAATGAAAGAGGAAAATATACAGTGAAAATAAAATTTCTCCTTTGACTTTCTCTACCATCTTTGGTGTTTATCTACTTTCTCTACTTAATCTCTCTCTATTCTCTCTATTATATTCTTGCAGCGTAATATTTTACAACATGAAGTATGTTTTTGATTTTCAAAAATGTTTATCGCACGCAAAAAAAAAAAAACTTGTATTGAAGAATAATAAACTTTCTTTAATCGACTTCTTTAACCGTCAAAACACTGAGGTAAAAGGATAAGACCAGGCCAACGGACTCGAGGATGGTCCTAAAAGCCATCCCCTTTCGCAGAACCTCTCCTAGCGACACCGCACCCATCCAAAGCGCTCGCAATCGCAGCCTTGACCTAATTGCTTCCTTCTTATTCATAGTATTGGGACGTGGTTCATACTCTCCAGCGACAAGAAGGCACGGGGTGCTCTAGTTTAAGGATGAACCAGAGGACTTTTATAGTTTAGGTTCGCATTTTATTGGTAGTTTGAGTTTGGACTCATGAATAGCTACTGAGTATATATAGTCTCTCTCTCTTGTAATTGAGGGATGTAACTATAGAGTTGCGAGGTGCTAATTATAGTGGAATCATGTGCTGGATGTAGCTTTAGCTTAAGAGTGAATCATGATAAAATCTCGTGTCTCGATTTCTTTTTCTCGCTTTTTTCTCTATTTTCTTGTGATTTTGTGCCGAATCCTAACACTTAGTGTAAAGCTGAGTGGACCGATCCACTTTCTGGGAGTATGGCGCTGTCGGAGAAACTTCCAACAAGATTATCTTTTTATAGAAAATAATAATAAAGTCCCAAAAGGAATAAAAATAAAAAAACGTTGGGCGTTTATGTTATTAGAATGCGTGTATGTCCTAGGTTAAAAGCTTGACCTCATTTCCATTTATCTCCATTTTCTTTCCTCTTCTTCCCCAAACGATGAAAAGTTTCGAATTCTCTTTTCTTTTTCGCCACAAGAAAAGTTCAATCAGTTTTGTTTCCACAAGAAAAATTTAACTTCACTCGCTTAGCCTTATATAATTACCAATGCTATTATTTAAGTGGCCGTTAAATTCGCCGCGACACCCAAAATCCCACATCGGAAGGGCGAGTTTATAAAGTTACTTATGAGTAAAAACCACCCTCTAATAGGCATCATCTTGTGTGGTTATTTTATGCATTTCTTTTTGGGGATTCGGCACACTTGATATCGGTTGGTTGGTATCAGGGAAGGACCTTCTTTAGGAAGTGTGTGGTTCTTAGACGGACTAGGCTCATGGCCAATCCGATGAAGGCAGGGAATGAGGGCTCGAATAAAATGCGGATCCTAACGGGACTTTGACTTGGCAGATGGGACAAAAATGAATCGGTACATATCTATTGGGGTGATTATCGCTGGGCAGTACAATCAACACCAATGAGTACGTCACTGGTTTAAATGAAGACACGCGAAGTCCTGCATCTGATAGGCGTGATCTAATGATATTATTCACAAGTAAGATCTATCACCAATGGCCACCACCTTGCGTGTCTACTTAATGCACTACTTTTGAGATTCAGTTCCTATAAAATAGGTCGAATCGTTACATTTACGCCACGTGACAATTCGATGCCAAACACCATAACATAAATATTACAGCAGTCACTTTTTCCCTCTCCCCTCCTCCCCTCCTCTCCTTTTCCTCTCGCCCCGAAAGACTTCATCACTCATCATTGCCACTTTGGCAAGTCTCGTACCAGCCCTTGCACGCAACGGCTACCATCACAATCGTGGCCACCATCACAAACCTCTCTCTCTCTCTCTGGGATTGCAAGAGAAAAATATCTTTTCTTCCCAATCTTTGGTTAATGAATTTCTGATGGTTGAGGGTACTCCGGTACAATGCCACTGTCCTGTCTGGAAGACTAGTTGGCATAATTATTGCAGGGTTTCTTTTATTTCTAGGCGGCAGCATGGAAAGTATTTTATGTGTTGTCAAAATAGTCCGATGTTCATCATGAGAATTTGTTCTTTATATATGCCCACTTTGTTCATCTATCTTTTTACCGACACATGGACACTAAACTTTAAGGTCGGTGGCATTCCTTGATGACCTGTAATTGTAACATGAAGCCAAGTGAACTAGTTCAAGCTTAAAAGATCAGTCTTGTCTTGTTTTTTTCCCTTAAATAGTTAGTTCGGACTACTTCTTCAAGTTGTTATGTCACACTCCCGAGCAACAACTCGACGACCCCCTGCCAATTCCCAACCCCTGGCCGAAACACGCTCGACATGGCCACTAGAAATTGCATAGCTTGCCGTCTTTCCTGTCGAGCCATCTACGTCCATCGCTATCCCGTGTAAAACTACCCGGAGATAGCCTGAACAACGATCTCAAGTCTCTCTAGTTCATAAATTATCAATGCAGGCCGTGTCTTATTAAGCTACCAAATGGAGTAAACTCACCTCTCTCATGATCTGTAAAGTTTCCAGGACGTTCAATCCTCCTAAGAGAACATCAGAGTCACGAGAGCTTACATTGTATACCACGAAAAAGTGTCTCAGATGCACGTTATATTGAAGGTATTGAAACTAAGTACATCTTGCAAGCTACTTTAGTATTCAGCAGATAACCCGCTCAACGGCCTACCTATTCTCTATACAACAAAATACTCAAACTGCGTTTGTGTTGTTCATAAGCTCATCTAATTCACAAGAAACCCTTCTCTCTTAAGGGCCTAATTTACAGCTAAAATACAAGTCCCCTGCCCCGAAACTTAAGGCTGGGAATCTTCATGAACCTCGGGCAGAGACGGTGATGACGTGGCACTGATTCTGCTAGGCAGCGGAGTGTTCCTACGGGACGACCGCTTTGTGGGAACGAGGACACTCTCGTTTTCCCACTTCTCAGCAAAATCGTCGTCGTCTTCGTCGTCGTCGTCATTCGCACTTTTGAATACTGGGTGGAGATATGCATTTTGAAGGAAGCTCTTCAGGTTCAGGTTCGGTTCCCTCGCACGTTCTAGAGTGTCCTTCATCATTGCCTCCTGAAAACAATGACCAAACCAAACATCACGAGAATAACTTTCAGCTTTCTTTTGTTTTCACTTTCGCTTTTCCCTAATTATCAACATCACAGACCTAATAACATTATCCAAATAGTCAAAGATAAAAAGAAATGCAGCCATACAGTACAACTATACAAATCCAGAAACCTCTTTCGGGCCTGTCTCCCTATATAAGTTATCTCTTATCCGGATGGACTGGCCATATTAGTGATACCCGAAAAAATCCCATCAGGGCTAACATGGGATGTTCTACGCTAATGCCTTCACTGAATGATCGGTCAAAATTAAAAGCAACAATCATCTTCTATTTAGATGCCAGGATCCAGCAAATTGGAAAGAAATCAAGCAAGTTAGCACATTAGAGAAACTCAAGCACAAGACTTCAATTACTTCTATGGACATAAAAACACCTGTTTGCAAAGCCTAAAAATTACGGACCTGTAATGGATATCTAACAAAGGCAGGTTCATAACGGCCTTTGCAGAACCTATGGAAATAGATGGTGAGAACTGGAAGAGCAATGAGGAATGGAGTTGAATTGGCAGCTTCCTTTGTAGCCAACAGTCCAAATAGAAGCAACTGTGATATAACCAATGCAACAATAACGCGACCATGCACATCAGGCCAGAATGCTGCACCACTTTCATACTCCTGATTGTAGACGTTTATTATCTGGAATATTCAAAAGATGTTAGGACAAACATGATGGAATCATAGAAGAAGAAGAAGAAGAAGGGCTTAACAGGATGCATCAAACATTGGTTACTTAAAAACAAGGACGTATGTATAAGCGACTGGAAGATATCCCAACATGCACCCTAAATATAAAGTCAAAACCATTACTATAGGTGCTGCAGAAAATCTATAACACCATTGATCTAGAAACAAGAAAAATTTCAACATCATGACCTCCCCTTCAGAGTCTCACCAGCCAAAGTTTTTAGGTAACGAATCTGAATAAAATATTGATCTTTTGAAGAAATCTGGGTGCACAACATAAGGACATCATGACCTCCCCTTCAGAGTCTCACCAGCCTAAGTTTTTAGGTAACGAATCTGAATAAAATATTGATCTTTTGAAGAAATCTGGGTGCACAACATAAGGACCGCCTATTTGCAACTTTTCTGGTCACCCTTTGAAATTTTCCGGCAATCTAGTGATCCCCTCATCCCCTTGGTAATAATAACTCACAAAAACTTTCCTAGAACCACCACATGTAATATCATCATAACTGAGATTAATCATGATTGAAAGTCCCATAGCTGTTCCTACATTTCAGGCAACTGAGTAGATAAAACTTCAAAGAAGATATTCCCAATCATTATCATCATAATACCTGATGACGAAACACGACATAAGCCAGGCCAAAGAAAACGAGTATGAAAGGAAGCAAGGCAGGTGTCACTGTAGCATATACAAGCCCCAGTAAGAAGTAAAACTGAATTTGAGGTTCTCCAGTGTTGAAACCAATGCTTCCAGGATCCATTGCCTCCTCCCTATCCTTTTCAGTTTTCACCAAGAAAAAATTCTTCAAGTGGTAGATAATCAAAGACTTCAGCATTAGAATCTCTGCTGCTATTCCAGCCCAACCATCAACCATAATGTAAGTAATGAAGAAAGTTGCTCCCTGGGGAATGGCCACCCCAATTGTTTTAGGAATTCTGCCAAAAAAAAGTAAACATGTATGAAATCTTGTCCAGAAGAACAGCTAGCAAGTACATAAAATTGGAGAAAAAAATTAGCTGCCCAAAGGGCAACTGCTTAATAGGCCAGTATTGTCACCCAGAATAAAGTCATTCCAAGGTCAACTAACTTAAGCACACTCTTGTAATCTTAAGTCAAGGCCCAGCACAATAGCCAAAACAATATTATATCAAACAGGAGACATGCAAATACTGAATTAATACACCAAAAGCAGCGTATTAACAGCTTCATCCTAGGTCATACATAATAGGATTACACACTGCATTCTAAATCAAACAGAAATTACGCCTAATAATACTGAATAACAATGCCTGGTTGAAAGATTTGAGGGTTTCCTCGTTTCACAGCCACAGATTTTCGTATAATCCTCACCCCTCCCCCCCCCCCCCTCCTCCCCTCTCTCTCTCTCTCTCTCTCTCTCTCTCTCTCTCACACACACACACACACACACACACACACAGAGCACCCGCAAGCATACAGAAACATAGTACAGGCGTGAATACAGCTATCTGTCTATACGTCATTGTGTGTGTGTGCGTGTGCATAAAATATGTATGGTTGTATAAATGCGTGTAATGCACTTTTCGCCTCCTATCTATCCAAGGCCAGAAGGGCGGCAGGCACTGAATTGCAACTTATTTGGAAATAAAGGAGATATGAAGAAAAAGATAGCCTTGACATACTGGCTGGGCGACTGATGAACGAATGAGTCTAGCTGCTTAAAGGCAGAACCAGCAATTAAGCTCCCGAGGAATACATTCACAAGATTGAAAAGATAATATCTAGTTGCTGATCTCCTTTCAAGAGATGATAGAGATATGAAGCCTTCAAATTTAGACATGATCATCAATATTGTAGGGAGGAAAATGAGAAAAAGCTTCAACGCAATCCCAGGCAGAAAACCCTGGATGAACGACTTAATGAAACCGCTGCAAGATAAATCGTCAAAATAAAGTTAATTTCCATCAAAACATATTGCTAAATCAATTTGATGCAATTAGAAATTTAAAAAGTTGAGAGATAAGAAAAAACCTGACTTACATTTCAATAATGGGCTTGAGAAAAGGAGCTACTTTCTCAATCCCCTCAATGCTTGCCAGAGATTGCACAAAAGCAATGGGTATCATGAAAAAGAAGGTGAGGAAAAAGAACGCAACGGCCATTATTAGTCTTCTGATTGTAAGAGAAACATATGGGATGGCAAGGTTTTGCCAATACACATCACGTGGCTCTGGAGCCCAATCAGTGAGCCATAGAGTTGGATTTCTGCACTGTTGAGTCTGTGCACAGACAGCGGCACTCCATCTCGTTTTGAAGGAAACAAATGCAGCAGGCATTATAGACTTTGGATCAGTTGCAACTCTCTCTCTTTCTGCAACTATCTGAACAGAAGATGATTCTCTCATTAATTCGATCCTTGATTAATCGTTTGGTTTTCACAGAAACAAACATAGGCATCAGTTGCTTACTTCTTTTGATAGTTTCTCAATTTCCAAATTATAATAATCAAGAGCATCAACCTTGTTCCCACAGAGCGCAAGAAAGCCAGTCTGGAAAGAGGAGGATAATCACGAAATGATGTAAGTAACCCAACGCATCAATGAAAAAAAACCATTAAAACTATCAGCTGAAGATGCAGTCTATAGAAATCTCTGATACTCTTTAGTACCTTTGTAAAGGGTCTTTTTGAATTATGTCTATCATACTTTAGCTGATAATAGTCTAGCCAGTTCTGCATTTTCTTCTTCTTCTTGACCAACTGAGCAAGCTTATTTGCGTTATACACCACCTGCAGAAAATTTCAAAGGAATTGAAGACATAGTATTATCTCCGAATAAAAGCATGCACAAACGATTCCATGGATGGAAAAGCATATGACACATTAGAAAATTACGATAATCTGTCCGACAAAGTTGAAAAAAAAAAAACTAGTCTTTGAATTCTTCATTTGGCTAAAACTTTCTCATAGGTTAACAGAAGACCATTACAAAAGCACAAATAACTGGCCTGACGCTATCCAGGAATTGTCCAACAATAGCTGGAACATCTTCCTAATGGACAGGGTGAGGCAGCAAAAGGTCGAAATGGAGGGGGAGAAGGAAATGTCTTCTGGTGTCAAAGGGAAAACTTTTGCAGCAATAAATGGTGTATAAAGCACAGAACAAGATTCATATATGCCATAAGGGAATGGTCACACAGATAGAAGCTATCGCAGATTCTAGAAAGCAGAACGATGAGCAAATGGATTTCAACAGCGTGATGTTTAAATCTTGACAAGAAACATGAAGCCACAATGTAGCTGTTCCCATAGAAAATACCAACCATATTTATTCTAGAAAGATATTCAGTTTCGTCAAGCCAACCTGATGGGTCAGATAATGATCCGGATGATTAACCAAGAAAAAGTGCTCCACAAGCTCACTAACAGACTCATCCGGATCTGGGGGAACATTTCTGACAAGTACCTGTTAAAATTTGGTTCCACAGAAAAATGTAGGATGTTACAGAGAAACCCTCGCAATAAATAGCCTCCAAGTTCCAAAACTAAAGCAACCAAAAAAAAAGTTCCAAAATTAAAGATTTCAACCAAATCAAGATTAATAAACAATCATCTGTCTAGCTGAATTGGCACCAAACGACACATGCAGTCCACCCTACCGAAAATTGATCAGCGCGTCGCCGTTCTGATGCAAGAAACTGCAGCCGCATTGAAGCAACCATCTCATACTCCTTAAGCAAAACATAGCATGTCCACAAGGTGAAGACATAAGCCATTATAATATGAGCCCAAAACCTGCCACATGGAGTATAAAACGAATAGTTAGCTGATAACCATTACCAAAATATAACCAGAGTTTAGTAACCATTGAAGTGATGTTACTGATGCAAATGAAAATAACATTTCTTTCTCATGTTTATAGAAGGTTAGTTGGATCTCCTCCTTTTATTTCCTTAGTGATTTAGATGGCAGTAACTTTCCTACATAACACCCTTAAAGAGAATGACATTTGCTCTTCACAAGAAACGTCTAAATCAAGTACTAATTAATTAATGCAAGATTTACCTATATCCAGGACCGCTAACTGAACTTTGTTTCTAACAAACATGGAAAAAGGTCATATTTGTACTTGGGTTCAAGTGGAGTCAGATATCATGACTATCAAAATGAATGTAGTCCAATTTCAGACCACTACACGCAATTACAGTACATAAGATAACACCGACAATTTCCAACACCATATAAAGCCAAAACTAGTCCTTTTCAAATAATTGGTCAAAAAGAAAAAGATGTTAAATAACGGTCTCATGACATTAATGAAATGTAAATGTCAATATATGTAGCATAACTTTTTATATTGTTGCCTGGGCGAATAGCCACTCTGGAACCTCTGCAAAGGCACCGTCCAAGGTTACAGATTTGGTGAACCCACCAATTGCAGAATAACTCCTTTCCAATTTTTCAGTGAAACTCTCTTTATCCTTTCATCCTGGGTCAATTATTTCAATACAACTAAAATACTACAAAAGATTAAACTTAAAGCCTGTAGAGCAAGCCATGTGAAAATAAGCAACAGGTCCACTACAATTGGAGTCAAGCCCCAAACTGAATACGGACTAGCAGCTCATCAACCACTGGAACACAGACTCACATTGGTGATTAACACAAACAAAAGGGTAAAAGAAAGCCAGATCAAATAAGCAAAAGTTCCATACCTATTCGATTGCTGTGGGATATTTGAAATTGAGAGTTTGTCAATATCGCTCGAAGTTACATTCTTAAGCTTGGCTAGCTCTAGAGTGCTGTTTGTCCAATTTACTGGTACCAAAATAGTCCACGCCAGGAATGCCACGGGAACAAAAATCTTCAGTCTGCATTAATGACATGGAGAAATTTGAAGAACAGTATTTAATGCATCTACAGTTGTGCATTGCCAACTGAACAGATTTTTAGCTATACAGGACGATTTTAGAGAATATTTCCTGACATGTTTGGTACATCAATAGATTGGACTCCGCAATCCTCATACCGGAGAAAATCAAACAGTGAGACATGCTTAGTGTAAAAAGATCTTACTTGGCTGTAATCAAATTAACCTGCAATCGTACAAGTAGCCAATGTTGCCTTATTTGTTCTTTCCCTCGTTTTCAAGTCATGCAACTTCATCCATATCAACAATTCTTATACGCACCAAAATTGCATATCACATATAAAAAACTACAAAAATGATGCAGGTCCCCTTTTCTGCTGGATTTATAGGCCCGTTTGGTATTCTATAAAGGTGCTGCAGTGATGTTGTCGTAGCTGAGTTGGGATATGATGTAGCCACAAATAGTAATGACTTTTGCTCTACATGTTTTGGAGTTACCTTTACCAGAGCAACATCTTAGAACAAACTAGGGCAGCTCCTGGAAGAGCACCTAAGAGGTTTTGCAACTTGGGAAGCTTCAATGTCCAACCATTTACCTAACACTTTATTGAAGCTGAAGCAATCTTTTAAAAGCTGTAGCTTTTTCCCTGCAAATATACTACTAAACACCATCTAATCTACCCCCAACATGCTTCTTTTATGACAATAGGCATACAGGTTCTCATTCCCGTACGACAAACAGTGGCATATGAAGATTTAGTTAACTAAAGGCCACAACTTGAGTATGATATCATTTCAAACTTGAGTAAGATATTACTTCAAACGGAGTTAGGGAACATGTGACCATGCCATTAATCCACAGATGCAACCAAAGATCATCAAAGCAAAAGCAAACGAAGCCAATTGTGCAATTGCAGTAGGAAACATATGATGGCACTATTGTCCTGCATCCAGTTGCATGAATCCAGGATGAATTAATAAGAGATAACGACGTTAATCAAATGTGGCATGACACATCCATGCAAAAGGAAGGGAGGTCAAAATCTACTTCGGCGTACCCCATCAGATAAATTCTCAAGTAAACAGCAGAATCCAATCCCGCATGCTCAATAAGTTCTTGTTCAGGCATTTTGAGCGCATCTGGCATCCAATTTAAAAACTTAATGTATGACCGGAAGTCCAAGTTGACAAACTTGCGAACAAATGCCCCCGAACGAGTCGGACTGCTTCGTAAGCCCTTGAGATACCATTTAGGGAAATAGACTCTATCGTTGAAAGGTTGAAGCCTTAAAACGGCAAAAGCCACGAAGAACACAAATGCACTGAGAATATTGATTGCTGCAGCAAGTCCTATATCCGAAAGAGTAGCCATATGTCCGTTCCTTTAAAAAAAAGGAAAAAAAAAAAAACTCCACCTGCAGAATAAGAAAAAGAAATGTCAGCACAAGCTCTCGATACGTATTTTTGAAAAATAAAATGAGAAATTGATATCCCCACGAAGTTCCCTCACGACCAAAAAACGACAGAAAATAAAAAGGCAAGCAAGCAAGCAAACAAGTTCTAATCACGACAAAGCATTCAATCCCGAGGCAATTCACGATTCACCACCCCATGTTCCAATGCCTCCGTTGATTTTAGGCAGGTGTATCAATTTTCCTCAAAGAAAAAACCAAGCAGTAAGGGAAAAAAACGAGGCATGCTCCGAGCATCCGTTCCGCGACCACATCGAAACAGCGTCACCCCCCCCCCCCTACCTACACACAAGAGTGATCTCATAGTACAACACAGACAGACAGCCATACGACCATCGATACATAGGCCCACTACCCACTTTACTCACAACCCGCTCTCCTCTCAAACCTCAAAATGGCAAAAGATCAGTCCACACTCCACACCCTCAAGTTTCCATAAACATCAAAAAGCCTGAGGAACACGCCGTGCGCCGCAAAGCAACTATTTTTCAGCCTTTTTTCCACACAGTCCCCTTGCCTAGATTGTTTAAAACTCTCCCTAGTTCTGGCCGCAAACTTCTCCGACCGAAACTCAGGGCCGCCGTCCAAGAACAAAACCCACAGCACCGGGACCCACTCAAGCCGCGAAACTGCCGACTCCACCGCCACGCTTGGCGCTATGACACCATCAATAAAAGAAACCAGAGCTCCCAAACAAAAAATCGGAACCTCACCGTTCCGCGGAGCCAATGCTTTCCGAGACTAGGACCAGCCGCGAGGGGCGAAGGGGACCGAAGCGAGGAGGGAGTCGGAGAAGAGAGATCAGCAGATCCGAAGCTTGAATCGGAGAGGGGGAGAGAGAGCCGGCGGGGGAAGCTTCGAATCGCTTGGGGTCCGCCGCTTACACCAAGAACATTCCTCGCCCACTGCCGCAGGCAAAGCACAATCCAGCGCCTTCAGAGCTCAAGGAAGAGGAAGAAGGAAGGAGGAGGAGAAGAAGGTCGCCGTCCCCACAGGTTGAACCTTCATAGCACGAAAACGAAGCAGCAGATTTTCGTGGATAAACGTCGCCTCCTCTCTCTCTCTCTCTCTCTCTCTCTCACTCTTTCTCTGTCTGTAATAATTCGCTCGTGCTTTGGTTTTGTTTGCATTTTTATATTTTTGCGGGAGGAAGGGAGACGATGATGATGATGGTGAGAGAGAGAGAGAGAGAGAGAGGCAAACGGGTACAGTGTGTGTGAGAAGCGTGTGCCGACGTATCGGTGCGTTAGGTGTGCTGCGATGTGCTGTGTGCTGTCCACGTTTTTGTGGGTCCCAGTGACTTCATAAGCTATCTCATTAAAGTCAAAATTAGTAGTGATTAGACGGGGGAGGGAAGTAATCAGCCGCTTTTTTCTCTTTGCTTCTTTTTTTTTTTCTTTTGATTTAATACCTGGAAAAACCTGAAATTGATATACATATGTCAAATTTACATCCAATTATTTTTTTACCATAAAAGCTCCAAACTGATATACCTGTAACAATTTTATCCTGAATTATTTTTTTGACCACCAAAAATCCCACACTGATACACCTGTGGCAATTTTACCCGGAATTAATTTACCCCAAACTGGTACATCTGTGACAAATTTACCCTTCGTTAGTTTCCGTTAAATTTTACTGTCAATTTGTTCGGTTTGATGACACGTGGTAGTTGATGGGTGTACCAGTTTTGGAGTTTTACCCATCTGTTTGTTACAAGTTTACTAATTTATGATTTTTCGTGATATTAATATAATTTAACGGATACTAACGGAGGGTAAATTTATTACAGATGTACCAGTTTTGAGTTTTTGGTGGTCAAAAAATTAGTTCGGGGTAAAATTATCACAAATGTACTAGTTTTGGGTTCGTTGTGGTCAAAAAATTAGTTCGGGGTAAAATTATCACAGGTTTACCGGTTTATGATTTTTTGTGGTAAAAAAAAATAGTTCTAGGTAAATTTATCACAGGTGTACCACTTTGGAATTTTTCGTGGTATTAACCTTTTCTTTTTAGCTTTACACGAGAAAAAGGTGATCGAAGTGATCGTGATCCGTAAGCAAAATAACAGTGTCCTTAGTAGTTAAGATAATTGAAGCTCTCTTTTCGTGCCATCCCTCGTTCGAGCGTGGTGGCGCCATAACGATTTTTGTCGGACAGCGAAATTCCTTCATTTTACCTTCTTCATCTTCTTCTTTTTCGTGCCCCTCCGAAAGCATTAAGCTCGTGATCTGATCAAATTTAATTAGCGCCCAGATGCTTGTTAGCAAAAACCCGGAAATGATAATGCTCGGGGATAACCGAAAAAGGGGCGAATTCGACGGTCGAGGCCCACGCGGTCGAAATAATTGCTACCTCCATGTCGTGCTTTCCCTTTTTCCTGCGCTTTATATGTTTAAGTTATTGAATTCAAGGGTCGACGTCGTGACCAAAAAAAACGAACGACAAAAGCATGTGCATTAAATAATCGTAATTGCGGCTTAATGAACGTGTCTTAAGTACAGTGACTTTTTCAATTAATTACGAAGAAGGAAGACTGGTAAGTGAGAGAGAAGGTCGGCCATGTCGGCAAGCTGCCGCGTTTGGAACAGCAACGGCTACTTTTCGCTGCGGGGGGTTCTCCACTCCACGCGCCAGCTGGAGGGAGGGGGAGCGGCGGCGGGGACAGCTGGCGCGTACGGCCGATGCCGATTGGCGGGAGGTGCATTCCACGTCAGCTCGATGGTTACGGCCCGCGTCGTGTAAAAAATCGAGCGGGTCAAATCCCGTGGTGGGCCCCGGGAAAAGGATAAGTAGATTGAAATAAAAACGGAATTAAAAAAAAAGGAACCGATTTTTTGTGGCGGAGGGACGCGCGACGTGGCCGCCGCGTGGGGGGGCTGAGATCTGAACCGCCGTGGGAGTTTCAGTAGTCGGTCAATTTCATCGGATTCAGTGCATTTTGACTTTCCCCGATTCCGGAGTTGACTGAGCAGAGAAAGGTGGCAGTTGGAATTCATCCTTAGATCTAAGAAAAATATTCATACGGATAGTCCCTAAATTTTTAATTTATTTAATATGATCCTTGAATTAACTCAGCGTGTAATGTCGTCCCTGAACTTTTAATTTGTTCGATACAGTCATTGGACTTTCGATACTTTTTCAATGCAGTCTCTGAATTATATGAAAATATTCAATATTGTCATTTCATTAATTCAAGTTCATGGATGAATATTTTCATATAGTCCAGTGACTGCATTGAACATATACCAAAAATACATTGCAGTTTCTGAACTATATGAAAATATTCAATATTGTCATTTCATTAATTCAAGTTCATGGATGAATATTTTCATATAGTCCAGTGACTGCATTGAACATATATCAAAAATACATTGCAGTCCCTGAACTATATGAAAATATTCAATATTATCATTTCATTGATTCAAGTTCATGGATGAACATTTTCATGTAGTCCAGCGACCGCATTGAACATATACCAAAAATACATTGATCACACTGAACAAATTAAAAGTTAGAGGACCGCATTGAGCTAAAGTTCAAGGACCAGTTTGAATAAATTAAACGTTCATTGACCACATTACATATTTAGTCAAAGTTCATGAGACTGTTGGTGTCGTTATCCCTTAGATCAACAACTAACGGTGGAAAAATATTTGAAAAGATTAGATCCCGCATACTATTCTTGCCTCTGGATCTTACCCCAAGATTGGATTTTAGTGTTCAATTTGAGCGTGAAAGGCGGTCACTCTAGGTCCGTTATTCACCAACTTACCATAAATTAATCCTTGATTATCTCGAATCAGAAGTAACATGTGAAATATCCTCCAGCCATGGAGATGTTCTTCAAGACATTGCTTTTTCTTCCTTGGGCTTTGAATTGTTGTTGCTTGCAACTTCATTTGGGCCTGGGCCTTCCTTCATGGGAGAGACTCACATCACCCTCTATTGCTCCAACAATCACTTCGACTTCTTCCTTAGCGCTTGAGTTACAATATCTCAAGAATCTCTTTCGTTCTTTTTTCTGTGGGACGGGTAAGTTCATCTCTGCTAGATGATCCAAAGGCTCATGACACATCCGAGTGATTCATGGATTAGATGCTCTCAAAGCCAAAAGTCTAGTTGGTTCTCCCCGTACTTTGCAACATGGTATCGAAGCACGTGTCGAGATTTCAAATCATAGCATATAATCTTTGTTTTTCTACCGTTATCGTGCCGGTTTTCGTGTTTCTTGTTTGTCTCGTCGACATGATTCGGTTCGCATCCTCTCTTGCTAGTGTAAGGCACTAGCTTACACGCGAGGATGAGTATTCGATAATATGATATAAGCACATTGGCGACACGTTTTTTCAAACATCTTAAACTTTCGGGATAAACGGTCCGTCCAATGTAATGAATCCGTCACGAAATTGCTTTCGTCCAGAGCCATCCAAAGGCTTACAAAGGCGTAAATCTAAAATCAAACTGTACAAAGATGTGCTTCTAATGGGTATCATCCCGCGTAACGACTGCGATGGACCCGATTCATGCGGGGCCCATCCGATTAAACCAAGAGTTGTAGGCAAAAAAAAAATCCGTTGATGAAGGGTTTGGTGATGAGGCCAAGCTGTTTTGATGCTGGGATTCCCTGATCATCGACCAAAGTCCATTGCCAATTTGCCAGCTCTTCTTCACCTTAAAAAGCGATGCATAATGCCCAACTGGATCTATCTAGCTCTTGACCCCCCCGTATCTTACTTCGGATTCGGTCAACTTTGAAATGAACAGCAAAGCTGCAAATTGGTGCGGATTTACTCTTGGTTCGATGAATCTACCAGTCTCCCATCTCTTACACTCCAGTCCAGCGCCAGCTTCTGAAATTTGGCAGATGTGAAAACACATGGTCCTTTTCTTATTGATCAGATAGAGATGGTTTACAGCTTAGAAGGCACATAAAACTAAACTTATGAGTAGATCTGACAAACAAGTGGGTCAGAACGGATTTGAATCGGATTGGAATAGTCCGATCTAAATTGATCCATTTTCATATAGTAAAGATCTAGTGACCCATACCCATATTGCTAAAATAATTCCATATTCAACTAAATCTAAGAAAACTTATATCCAAACTGAGGCGAAAGCGTGAAGTGAGCGAACGCTAGATCGATGAGGGCGAGAGAAAGTGAAGAGAGAGTCACAGAGGTGGGTTTGGTCAAAATAAATTGTGAACCCATTTAACACCTATATATTAAATATAACTAGCACGTATAACAACTCGCCTATCAAATATAAGCTAAGAAAATGAGTTTATGACCTATCTGAAAACTTTTTTGGTGATTGTATCGTGTAACAAGTATGCCAACTACTTGTGCCACGTGTACGTCAATTGCTTCTGACGTACCAATCTTTGTTCCCCTCTTCAATACTAGTTATCCGCATCGTACATGTCAAATTTCGGTGCCCACATTGATCAATGCCAATCATCCACACGCGAATCCTCCGGTGGGTCAAACCTATGCCAATCACAACCTGATTGGCATAATTTGCATGACATCTCACAACTTGTTTAATATACTCGATATCTCACATAATCAATGTCTATTTCGAAATGCCCAGTACTTTTTTCCCATTCTTAGGTGCCAACAATAACTATCCTTGATCCTTTTCATGTGTTATATGTAAATCCATAACATATATATGTAGGTATGCGCGTATAATATTACTTTTTTTATTCCGATGCCCTTCATTTGAAGGAGATGACATCGTCAACCTCAGCTACCCCATTCTTCCTTGGCTTGTAAAAAACCCCCCCACAAAAAAAAAAGTTTCAACATCATAAATTCGTAATCAACGTAAGAAGACGTCAAAGCAAGAGGAAGAGAGAAATAACGGGTCAACGAGTTTCGATCCCATTCATGTATTTTCAGAGTTACCTTAAAAGCTCAGTTTTCATCCACGGGATGGAATCGACGTCGCATCTGCCATGTTATCGTTGGCGACTTGGCGGCTGTTTATACATGACAAGGACAGCTATCAATGTGTACACGACCTGGGACTGTGCAATGTACGACCAATTAAGACCTTAATGTACTCGAAGAAGCACAGGACGACACTGGGGCTTTGGTTTGAGAAGAAACTAATGCATTGCAAGCAAGCAAAGACACGTGGAACCCACCCAGCACCGAGTTGGTCACCAATAATTTAACAGAAGGCAACTAATGATGGAGACGCGTGACCTTGCAAACTGTTTCGAGAGGGCCCTTTTCTCTGTTCGAAGAGGAATTTGTTTTTTGCTTTGGCTGCAATGATTAGCCATGTTTTTAACACCATAATCGCGTGCTCTTTTTTGGCGGCAATGTGGTTGATTGAAAGCGAATTCGATGCCTCGAGAGACTTTACTAGGGTAATTTTACTCGATGGACTATAAATGCAAGTGGATTTTCTTAGGGGAAAGTGCGAAAAAAGTGTCGGACCTATTGCGTTAATGTCAATTCGGTTCCAAATCTTTCAATTGTGCCAATTTAGTCATAAACATTTTCGTATTTTGCCAATTGAGTCATTCCGGCCAATTTTGATAGGAAATCGCTGACGTTGACACTTTTTATAATTTAAAAAATTGAATTTTTATGGATGGCGTTCACACCAGCGATTTCCAGCCAATAAGGACTCAATTGGTAAAATATGAAAAAATCTAGCACTAATTTGGCACAATTGAAATGTTTAGAACTGAATTTGCACAATTAAGATAGGTTTAAGACTTTTTAAATACTTTTGCCATAGATTTTCTTACATTGACGGTGATTTTACCCGAACTGGTTAAATGTTCCAGAAAAGTACAGGAACGGCTATTTTACGATTTAATGTCATTGCTCGAATATAGGAATGATATAGATCATAGCCGGATGTGGTAAAAGAGGATTAGTATATGTGGAGAAGCAATTGGCATCAGTACCGCACCTATGACTAGAAATCGATACCGGCCACGTCCAATACATGGGGATCGATTCGCAACATGGTGAACGCGTCCAACACTTGGGGGAATGCGAGAAAACAAGCCTTAGAAGGCTCATCACTCTAAAAGGATGTCTTAAGACAAAAGAAGGACGATGCCGGTCTTAGTCGATTCCATGCTAGCCCGATAATCACGTAGAAGGCCGATGCCAATTCCGAAGATTAAGGAGCAGGGTAACAATCAAACTTGTCCAACAAGCAATAAGGAATGCGCTAATCACCCATTGCATGACGAGCAAGGATCGAAAAGGCATAAATGCAAGCTCCGGGCTAGGAGATCACATGCACACTCAACCAAATCGCAAGATCGCACCTATTGTATCCAAGTTTTCGTTCCTTTTCATTTGTCTTGCCAAAACCTTGCTCTCGATTTGAGCTCTCGTGTCGTTGGCTTTTCGCTCCGAGTCAACCCTAAACTTAGTTCCCGCACCTTTCTAAACAATAATCGCCCGACCAACGGTTTAAAGATCACGCGTTTTTCGTATTTGCCAATTTCAATCCTTCCTTACGAGGGCTAGCATCAATTTTGCTAATTTAGGGGGGGGGGGGGGAAACACTCGGTATATCTATTCTTCCAATTTTTATTGTATGGTTAGAAAATACCTAAACGGTACGTGGCTTCCCAAATGAAAAGTTAGGTCACGAGCCTATTTATTGTAACATTTATTATGTACGCGCGGGTATATTAGGTAAGATACTTTCCGTGAATGGGCATTGAATACGATGGTTCACCATCGCATTGACAGATAGTTAGGTCTCCAGGAATCTAAGACAGATCACAAGCATCGGCCTGTCTCTTTCTTACTATCAGATACAAAATAATAATAAAGTAAATAAATTAAAAATATTTTGACCAAAAATATTTAAATAAATAAAAATATAAGTAGGATTGTGTTTGGGTATGATCCATTTTTTCATTATGTCGGAAAATGTAATTTAAAACATACGAGAGAGAACCACGTTTGCAAGACGTTCGCGAGAGAAAAAGAACGTGAATTTTTCCTTTTCTAAATTACTTTTTTTGTATTGTCAATAGTATATGTCTAACTATTTTTATTATGAACGATAAAAAATTATTTATCAATTCATTTTTAGAAGTGATTCGAGATATTATTTTTCGGAAAATGTTTGTTTTACGAAAAATGAATGATTTTGAAAATATTTTCCTATAAAACAATCGTTTATATCGCTTACAAAAAATGAATGAACGAAAAATATTTTCATCGTTCACGAAAATATTTAAACATAAATTATTATCGATAATGAAAATATTTTCCATTAACTAATTATTTCAAACGATACAAGCGATTATTTTTGGGAAAATATTTTTCAAAATCATTCATTTTACGCAAAAGAAACGGAGTCTAAGATTAAAATTACACATCGCTTCAAAATTAGGTCAAGCATGGATTAAATTATATATTCATGCTTTTAATTTAAGGAATTTTGACGACCAACTACTCCATTGTAGACCGGCAAAGTTTTTTTTTAATTAAATAAATAAAAGATTAGTACGGACTTTCTTTTGACTTGGAACTTTAGTAGTCAATGATGAGCATCGCTTGGGTGGAACCTTCTAAGTCCGCATCGGGAGGCGATGCAGTTTTAAGAGGTATTAATACAAGTCTACATATGTTGGTATTAATTAATATTTCCATCCTTGATATGTCTATTAAAGAGCTTTCGAAAGTATAAGATATAGGTGGAAAAAGATTTTGTTTGTATTTATCATTCCATCATAGTATGAAATTTACGGGAACTGTTTTGTCCCGTCATATAAAAAACATTGAAAAACTGTAAAAATGCAGTCTTAAAACCTGTTGAGTAAGAAATGCAAATAGGTCCTCTCGGTCAAGTCTTGCATGAAATTATTGACAGGGAGGCCCGATCACTGTTTGTTGTCTTATATGTCACGACCATCGATTTGGCTGAGAGGGGCAATCAATGGCCCGTTACGAAATGTTCGGTTTAAGTCATAATTACTCGCACCACACGTGGCTCGAGGGTCCGAGATTGGTGAACTCGTGACAGCAACTCCTGTTAAGATGGTAGTAGCCAAGAAGTCTATTCACACGAGTTACATGCAGTTAAGCAACGCAGCACGTGCCGTTCAAAAGTTCACTCACAACATAATTTGAACTCGTGATCTTGCGGAAGACAGGCAAGCCTCTTTAACACTGGGCCGACCACTCGACCGTATAAGTTAGAATACAGCCTTAGGTATTCGATCCCGACTCCATACCCACCCCCGTCCCATCTTCCGACCTAAGCATAGATGACTATATTATACGATAAACGCTCGACATGTTCAATTTTAAATGAAACCCCCAAATCTGAACGTTAGGATCGAATGCCCAAAGATGAGGAAAATCTAACAACAAAATCGACCAAATCAAACATTTCAATCAAAGTAGTCAAAAGAGGGTTACCGTTGAAAAGCGCGCCTCCTCTTCCTTTATCTCAAAAGATCGTTTACCCACCAAGGCCCCCCCGAAGAAAAAAAAAACAGGAAAAGAAAAAAAAGGAAAAAAAGGGCACAATTCGAAGGCTCCCCCCGACCGAGCCTCCGAAATTCCACGTCACCGCCCACGAAGGGGGGGCGGTTTGCGCACACGTGGCGGGGAGGACGCGAAAGGGCGTGCCACGTCGGCGCAAAGGGACACCTTTAGTCATTTTCAGGCGGATCCACCGCCGAATCGAATCCCGGTTAGCTCCGGATTGTCTGCCCATTTTCGCCTGACTCGGTCAGAGCGCCCTTTTTGTGGCCATCATTCGCCGGTGGCGTCACGGCCTCCTACCTCAAAAAATATCAAATTTTAGCTTTTGTCACAATTTGACCTTTTATCTCGTAAAGGACCTCCAACTTCAAGTCATATCCTAATTTTATTCTAAATTTTTTTTATTCCGTAAAAAACTCCCGACTTTAGGTTATGTTCTAATTGTACCTTAAAATTTTTTCATATCATAAAAAAAGCCTCAACTTTAGGTCCGATACCAATTCTGTCAAATCCCAGCTTAAGGTTCAGTTTCAATTTTACTATAAATTTTTTTTGTCTCATAAAAAATTATCAACTTTTACTTGACTTCCAAATCTGCTGTCCATTAACCCTCCGTCAAAATTGCCCTCGGTGGCTTTGCGCTCGTCCATTTCTCGTGCTTAGGAACGTACCGTAGCTCGCACTCGGAACGCTTGAATAACTTGGGCTCGGGAGTTTTCCGTCTCTCGGCTGTCAAAAATAAATTTTGGACAGAGAGTTAATGAGGGCAGATTTATGACTCAACTAAAAGTTTGTGGTTTTCTATGATACTATAACAATTTTAGGATAAAATTGGGACAAGACTCAAAGTTGGGGCTTTTTCATGAGACAAAAAAAATTGTTTTCGGTAAAATAGGGACTGAATTAAATTTAAAGATTTTTTACGAGACAAATGATAAAATTGGGATAAAAAATTAAAGCTGGAGGATTTTTTGTTCAGGGTATTATAAGGGCGCGGGGTCGGAGGGCAAAAGCGTCATTTCGTCGGCCCGTTCCCTCCCTTTTAGCTTTTAGCCCTCGCGCGCTCCGCGTCGGCGGCAGGGGGGGGGGGGGTCCCGGATCCCCTGCGCGCGGTTCCCACGGCAATTTCCGTGCACCCGCGTTTCCCAACGATCGGTTTTCACCTTCACTATTATGCCGACAGAGTCAACGGGGCAGGTATGCGTGTACGGTCAAAGCCCTCACGAGAGCCATGAATTTTTATGTTTTAGGATGCTTCGGATTAATTTATTTATCTGGGCAATTATGTTTACTCATTTGTCAAATAGTATATTGGTATGTCGTTGCAGCTACGTATTGTTTGGTGGATTTTTCGTTGTACCGAGAGATCAACCATCGTAGTGAATTATTGTTCCGTTGATGACATTAAGGAGAAGTGCCTAAGAAAATGAGAAATCATATCCTAAGAGAACAAATTCGTTCGAGCTTGGATAATTGCTCGGCGTGCGCGCCGCGATGGGATTAGTCCGGTGGCTGAGGAGGTCGGCATGCTCGATTATCAACCGGAAAATTAAGCATTCCTAGAAGCATTGGAAAAAGATCGGATATGAATGTTCGATGTGCCGGGTAGATCTGACGATCGCTTTTTAATCACGAACTGTCGCTTGAAAGAGTTGTGATGATTTTGGGTCAACTCTTTTGTTGCTCAGTGAGCCCGCCGTGGTGGATTTTCGAGGCCGTGATTTTTCTTCGAGCTAGTTGAAAGAGATTTGTGGTCCTCATTGGGCGTTCTCATGCGCCAACTGAAACTTTCCAAACAACATGTGTATGCTCGGTTTAATTCATGTCGGCCGACATAAATGACTCCGGATCTGTAATGCCTACCACAGCAACACGCATCGAACCACACCAAACACAATCGGATCTGAACCCCTAGGCTTCACGAACAAATGGCCCAGCACACAACCAAAGTATTTACCAAGGCGAATGAAAAGATGCGCGTGCTTTTGTGCAAGAAACCAAAACTCTAGAAGCCAAAAAGGAAAGGAAAGGAAAGGAAGAGGGCAAGGAACCCACCTGAAAAGCTTCATGCTTTGCTTCCCAAACTACAATCCAAAAACCTTCCCTTTCTCTGTTTGCTTAACATTATTTTTCATCTTTTCCTTCCCCTTTGAAATTTTTGTTTCTATTTTCTTGGTTCCCTTTTCTCGCCGACACACACTCACATATGCACTCCTCCTCTCGAACACCTCTCTCTCTCTCTCTCTCTCTCTCTCTTCATTGCTGTAATAAGCTTCGAATCTCTCCATCTCATTCTCTCTCTCTCCCTCTGTCATTTTCCTTAATGGCGATGTGTCTGGCCGCTCCTTATGATCTCCACTTCAACCCCACCAGCTCCTCCTTCTCCTCCTCCTCCATCGTTTCGTTCCTCTGCTTCGTTAAAGTTTGAAGCTTTTTTTGTGCCTCGTGCATCTTTGTGATGAGACAATAGGCGAGAACCTCCGCAATGGCTGATCCAAGTGCAGGTTTTTCCTCGTTTGCTGTTCATTTCCGAACTGGGTTTTTGGTTCTTGCTGTGATCGCTGCTCTACGCGGGGCGCGGGGGGCTACTGATTCTAATGATGGTAAGATATGTTGGACTCTTTTTCTTTAATGTGTTTGTTCTCTCCTTGTATTGCTCTTTGATCTTTAGCTTCTGATCAAACTTTCTTGTCTCTCTTTCTCTGAGTTTTCTTTATGGGTTGGTTTTTGGGAGTTTGATCGGATTGATAACCTTTAAAGCTACCAACTTTTGGATTGGGGATCTTGGTTTGAGTGAGCTTCAGTCCAAGAATGAGCTTTTGACTCTGTGGGACTGGGGATTTACCTAGCTTAGCTCACCTTCATAATATAATTCCTTTGTTTGGAGAAACTTAGCCAAAATGTTTCATTCCCCCCTTCCCCCCATTTTACATAATTGAGCTAAACCTGTTGACAATAAAGTAAATGATTTGTGTGTTTATTGGGCCAAAAATATTGTAATGCACCTCTCATGGAGGGATTGGGGCATCATCTGCATGAAGCTCAGCTCCAAATGAGCGGAAAAAGGTGGAGTTTCGCCCGTTATGATGATGCTTTTGGGGTCTGAACTTTTTATGTTCTTGTTCCATGGCAGTTCAAGCTCTTCAGACCTTGTACACTTCATTGAATAGTTCTTCCCAGTTAACCAACTGGAAAAGCAGTGGCGGCGATCCCTGCGCAGAGTCATGGAAAGGGGTAACTTGTCAGGGCTCTGCTGTAGTCTCCATGTATGTATGTCTTGCAAAGTTAAGTCCTGGGATGTTTGATTGTTTAAGTATGAAATTCCGCTGATAGGTCTTTTATTTTGTGTTGAACAGTGAGTTGTCTGGCTTGGGACTCGGTGGGACAATGGGATACTTACTCGCAAACCTTATGTCATTGAAGAAATTGTGAGATGACTCTGATGATCTCTCTTTCCTTCATCCCTTGTTATAGTAATTTTAGCTTTCTTGAAACCGCGCTTACCTCTCTGTTAATCTTGTGTTCGTCAGCGATTTGAGTAACAACAACATTCATGATGGAATCCCTTATCAACTACCACCAAATCTCACAAGCTTGTAAGAATTGAGCATCGAGTTATTGGTTTCTCCTACGTCACAAAATCACAGTTGTCATGTATTCTACTGTTGTCTAATGTAATGATTGGATTAACCACATTGCAGAAATCTTGCTGGCAATAACTTTAGTGGGAATCTTCCTTATTCCATCAGCAGCATGATTAATCTTAATTATATGTGAGTAACTTGCTTGAGTCGCTTCCTCGCGTTCGGGTTGTTCTCGTAATGTAGAGTTCATTTGCAGCATCTGTGCCTTCTAATTCATAATGTAAAATTGATGCTTCTAGGAACTTTAGCCGCAATTCTCTATCCCTATCGATCGGGGACATTTTTGCCAATCTTGCCAACCTCACTACAGCGTAAGTAAATATTTTAAGAAGCATGGACTGCTATTATTTTCCTTTTTTCAATTTTTTTTTTTGCGTACAACATCGTTTTTGTTGATAATTTGAATTTTATGGAAATTTCTATATAGAAAGTCTTGCTACTATTTGACATCGCCTCATGATCCTTAGGCAGTTATCTAAACGGTGGTCCAACCATGTTGATCTGATCTTTGATGTTCCATCGTCATTTAAAGTCGATTGGTTTTAGTCCTCTTTAATGCCAAAAGTCTTAGATTAAGCTAACTGATATATTGCCGATGGATCGCTCCTCGTTTGTGGATTGTCTTTCATATTTACCGAAACAATGCATTGCCATATTTCCTTGTAGGGATCTCTCTTATAACAACTTCTCTGGGGATCTTCCTACTTCCTTCAGCTCATTGACAAATCTTTCTTCGCTGTGAGTGCTTAGATATTCCATATACGTCTCTTTGTTTTTTTTGTAAATTTTGAATGGTTGATATTCTTTATTCAATTGATTTACCTCCTCATACAAACTATGTGCTGCAGTTACATGCAAAATAATCAATTGACCGGCTCGCTTAATGTTCTTGTGGGATTACCATTGACTACCCTGTGAGTCCCATTTCTTATGCAGCAATGTTCTATCATCTGTTGCTGTGTACTAAGATTTCTCTATTTATGGCAGAAATGTCGCCAACAATCATTTTAGTGGATGGATACCTCAAGAGCTTAGTTCACTACAGACATTTATGTAAGCTACTTTACATGTTTGCATCGTCTCTGATATTCCAAAGCTGCATATTGTGATTCAGCTTCTGCGGAAAATTTGATTTTGCTCTTCAAAATGAAACAGATATGATGGAAACTCTTTTGCCAACGGTCCTGCACCTCCTCCACCCCCCTTTACTGCACCTCCCCCTGCAAGGTCACGAAACAATCGAACTCGTTCTGGATCAGGCACAAGCACACCAGATGCGTCTGTTGGCCAGACATCAGGTTCAAGTAAAGGACTATCAACTGCAGCTATTGTTGGCATTATTGCGGGATCTGTTCTGTTGCTCTTGGTTCTCCTACTTGCTATTTATTGCTGCTGTCGGAAATGCAACAAGAAAGGGAGTGGTGCAAGAGCATCCACCAGGGGAAGTCAATCTGTCAAGAGTAATGGTGTGCTTCATTTCTTGTTTTTTCTTAATTGCCTTTGTTTACTTTGGAGATGTTATCAAATGTCCCTTGCATTAAGTGTATCAAATCAAACGACGTAATTACTTCCCAGGGTAATTGATATAGACCTGTGCTTATTAACTAGCGGCCAGTAAATAACCATCAATCTTTTATTTCACATGGAACCATCTCCGCTTAAACTTTGGTGCTGAAATATGGTGAGATAGTGTTCAGACCACTTTTATAATTAATATTGCATTCTTGTTGCAGTAAATCCTGAGATGCAAGAGCAGAGGGTTATAACCACTGCTGCTGTTATAGACCTGAAACCTCCTCCTGCGGATGTATTGGTGGCTGAAAGGGTTCCCTCGAAGAATGGTTCCATAAGGAGAATTAAGTCACCTATAACTGCTACATCGTATACTGTTGCTACCCTCCAAACTGCAACAAATAGCTTTGGTCAAGAAAATCTCATAGGTGAAGGTTCCCTTGGTCGGGTTTACAGGGCAGACTTTCCCAATGGGAAGGTAAGCCTATGTTTATATTAACGTCTTCATGTCCAGTTATCTTTGGCAGTTGAAAGCTAGTTAACTCTTTAATGCTCTTTCTTTGTCAAAGGGTTGTTCTTCAGTGTTGATCGACACAAATTGATCTGGCTAAATATCTGATCTATTAAATGGGCAAACTCATCATACTCTTCTTTCCCCCTCTGACTGTAGATAATGGCTGTGAAGAAGATCGACAACGCAGCACTGTCATTACAGGAAGAAGATGACTTTCTTGAAGCTGTCTCCAATATGTCACGCTTAAGGCATCCGAACATTGTTACATTGGCTGGATACTGTGTTGAGCATGGGCAACGTCTTCTGGTTTATGAATATGTAGGGAATGGGAATTTGCATGATCTGCTGCATTTTGCTGAAGATAGGAGCAAAACACTGAACTGGAATGCACGTGTTCGAGTAGCATTGGGGACTGCTCGGGCCCTTGAGTATGTTATATGCTTACGATGTCTCAACTCTGTGCTTGTTCTGGCCACTGCTTGAATGTGATCCTATGCATCACTTCACATGTGACAAGTGTTTTCAGTCGGGCAAGTCTACACCCTTGGTATGCTAACGCTTAAACGGTTTTTCTTTGTTCTATCAGGTACTTGCATGAAGTGTGCTTGCCCTCAATTGTCCATAGAAACTTCAAATCAGCTAATATTTTGCTCGATGAAGAGCTTAATCCCCATTTGTCAGATTGTGGTTTAGCTGCTTTGACACCAAACACTGAGAGACAGGTAAACTAGTTTGAACTAAGTTTTGCTGGTTGATGAACAATGACTCATTTCTTTTATTGTTCGTCTCTCCAATTTAGTAGCATGTTGAATTAGCCAGTGGCCCAATAGTGGCTTATGTATTGGCTTGTAATTTCGTCCTTTGCATACATTTAGCAGGTCTCTGCTCAGATGGTTGGTCAATTTGGTTACAGCGCTCCTGAATTTGCTTTGTCTGGAGTATACACTGTTAAAAGTGATGTATACAGTTTTGGAGTTGTAATGTTGGAGCTCTTGACTGGTCGGAAGCCACTCGATAGGTATACCTACTAAATATGATCTCGTAATGTTTAGCCAACACGTGTTATCTATGTCTACTGATGAAATATCTGTTTGCTTTTGCACCTTCAGTTCAAGGGTCAGATCAGAACAATCACTTGTTAGATGGGCTACCCCTCAGTTGCATGATATAGATGCCTTGGCCAAAATGGTTGACCCTGCTTTAAATGGCATGTATCCTGCAAAGTCCCTTTCACGTTTTGCCGACATTATTGCACTCTGTGTTCAGGTAAATTTCATTCCACCGGTAACTCATGCTAATATGTGCTCACGGGTTTGCCATAAGTCTGCGAGTGGGAAACCAGCTTGACTTTGTTCCTTCTGTCGATTTGATTGGAAGTTATGTCTTGAGACCATCTAAAGAATCAAACTGGCGATCCGAGCCTTTTAAGCACATTCCCTGCTTAGAACAAACTTAGGCAACATAGTATCTTTATTTAGAAGTTCATTATACTGATGAAACAATTCTCATAATTAATGCCGAGAGAGAATAACGGTAGCACCAGCCCCATCAACCAGATCAATTGGAGTATACTAAGAAGGTTACCTAGCAAAAGCTACCCCGCATCTTTGCTAGATGACTATCTGTTAAATTTTTTCCATTTATCAAGGTGTTTGTGGAAGTATCCTGTTTTCATTCATATATGAGCTCTTGCTGCTCATTTACTTGACATTTGATGCTCATATAAGTATTAGTTAGACTGCCAACTATCTTGTGGGGCAGAAGTTTCTGTCAACATCATGCTACCAGTATGATCGGTTTTTCTCTGTCTCATCATCCCTCTGATCTAAAACATTTTGGGTGTTAAAATGATGTTTATGATGCGAAAGTGAACCATCCCTTTTGATCTCCCCGTGATCCAATTTAGCTTTAAGGTTGTTTTGGAAAGCTGGTGGTTTCTTCCCCTCTCACCAGAAGCTTGACTCAATAAATGATACTCGTCTTATTCAACCCTATCAATCTGTATAATCACAAGTATTTCCCCATCATGCAGCCTGAGCCTGAGTTTCGCCCTCCGATGTCTGAAGTCGTGCAACAATTGGTTCGGTTGGTGCAAAGGGCAGGCGTTTCCAAGAGGCGTTCCAGCGATGAAATGGGTTTTGCGTACAGGACACCAGATCACGAGGCAATCGACATGTCATTTTAAGCTGTCTCGGCCACCCCCGAAGTTTCATCCGATGCTTGCCGTTTTGTATAGAATTTGCAACAGTCAGTTGATGACTAAGATCCACAGATAAAACACGAGACCTTCCCGGAGAGATGGTGTAATTATGAAGCTTGTATTATCACTTCACATTTAGGACCGTACAAAGCTGAAAGTTCGACCTAGTATTCCCACTTTGCTTAGCCCGAGTATTGCTTCGATGTACATCTTCATGCCTGGTTTAGGCCTTAGTTGCTTAATCTCCAGGCAAAAAATAAGCTTTGTTCGATTCAAGTAAATCAAAGAGACAAGGATTTGCCACAGAAAATTCTCCATTATTTTTACTCACATGTAGGGTGCATTGATCTAACTCTTACATCTTTTGAATCATGCACTACTCAGACACGAAATCAGCCGTCCGGCTGAACTCTTACTGAAAAAGTAATGGGCACCTCCAACTGCATCTGCCCACTTGGATCCTCAGGTCCTGTCAGGACAACTTCGCCATGGCGAAACTCGCCAATCTCAATCGATGCTTGTGTAACTCTAATTTCCATATCAAGATCTTGAACTCCCCGAGGATCTAACGTGAACCAAGGTGGGTTCACGCTTATTGCCGTTCCATTCGGTGGTCGCATCGAGACCGTAAACGTTAGCTGCCTGGCACTCACGTTCTTCACCCTCCTACGCACTGTTCGAACTCTGGCAAGTGCGGATATTGTTACCGAGGGAAGGTTCAAATCAGATGGGTAGGCGAACGAGCCCGCGCAAGATTCTCCGGTGGCTGCTTTCACCGTCAACGGGTCCATTTTAGGTAAAGAGCACAGGAACTTGATGTAGTCTTCATAATCTGCTTCATCACCAAAATGGTTACGCATTGAACCACGGAAGCGAATGTAGAAACTAGCAAGTTAACCATTGGGTGCATATCTTAGATTCGAACAACAAAGATAAAATGCGAATGGAGACCCAAAGTAGAAACATTTTGGTTTGGTTTGGATCAGTTTTAACTTGAACCAAATTAAGTTCAGTCTGGAAAAGATGTCGGCTCAAATTTCTTGGGTCTGTCCCCAGTTGGAACGAAATCATGTACGACTTTCCTCAATGAGGCCACCCTAAGGATGCTACCTGTGGAATATAACATTACCTGAAGGGAAGACGAGGCCGGGATTAAGGGCAGAGGTAGGATTGAGAAGACCTGAGCCGATATCAAAAGGCGTGGCGGGACTGAGGCTGCTGATATCCGAACCTTCGGTCATTATAAGGTCTCCATAGTTGTCGTGCTTGGTGGCGGTCGTCAACATCGCTGATGCGATCATGGAAGGTGTCCATGATGGATTGACTTGCTTGATGAGTGCCGCTGCTCCGACAACATGGGGCGTCGCCATGCTTGTCCCGGACAGCAATGCAAAACTTTGTCCTGCAATTGAAAGAGAGGAAATCTCTTTAACTCGAACTCGATATGCGAGCACGAAACGACAGTGTCATGTGTTCTGTACTGTAACTCACCGACGAGAATAGGTTCGGAGGCGCTCATAGGGCTCCATGCAGCCCACACTTGGTGACCAGGGGCGAGAATATCTGGCTTCAACACGTCAATAGGAGTCTTCTTGACATCAATATAATCCGGTCCTCTAGAAGAGAATCTGCTCACAGTCGGTGCTCTCCCACCAAATGAAGCCACTCTTCCTTCCCCAATGGCAGCCGTCGCGCCAAATCTGGTCGATGCTCCTCCTTGACCTCTCCCCGTCTCTTGCTCATAGTACTGTGACAGGATCTGCACAAAAGCATTTGGCAGCTTAGAAAGAACCGAATGTAAAGCGACGACATAGACATCGCAGACTCGATACCATTGATGACCAAGTATAGACAATGATTGACCTGTGCATCGGCAACTCTCGGGATCATTATCCCAGGAACAGAAAAGGGAATCGGTTCGGCGATGAAGTTGCCGTACGCCGGGTTCGCGACGAGAGCGAAACCCGCGAATCCGAGAGATCTTGCCGTGTTGAGGATCGCAGTGAGGGAGGAGGTCTGGTTGAAGAAGCCAGCAGAGAAAGTGCAGATGACTATGCTGCCTAGCACTAAAGCAGGGTCCAAGGCTTGTGGGTATTGACACTCCTCGGTGTACGGTGGTGTTCTGGGGAAAACCCCATATGGGAAGATTGCATCCTTGGCTAATACAAGCTTGTACCGAATCGCGCCGTTTCCTAGAGTTGGTCCTAATTCATGAAACAACTCAATGTCAACGACTATGATATCTTCCAGGCAATGTTAGAGCAAGAACGTCAACAAAAGTCGTTGAAGAATGGTTGAAGGATGAACCTGAAAGAACAGAAAGATCGAGTGGGACTCCTCCAAGGACATTGAGTAGACAGATTGATGTACCATACTCTACTCACACCCTATTTTTAGGTCGCATGCATTTCCATTCGCGTCACAACTAATTCAGTAAATTGTGCATCCACGTTGAACCACCTTTGATTCCCTAATGGACTTACTGTAATTATACCGGGTTCGTATGAGCCCAGATCACCATGACTTTTTTCATCACACGGGCCCGATATGTGTCCAACCCAATCGAATGATCATGAGTGTGCTGGGCTCATATGAACTCAATGCACCAAATGATAACTCATCCTATCTTATTTTCATACGAGTAATGTTTTTTTTTGTATGCCAAGTGTATTCTTAGACTTTGGAACTCCTCTAAGAAGAGCTTGGCGGGCCCCTAGTGAGCCCCCATCCCCCCTATCCGTAGGAGGGGAGTTTTGAACTCCCCACCTCCCGTTCCCATGCCCTAGTGATTTCATATGCATAAATTTAATTCATAATAGTCAATTACAGTTAACTGTATCAGCTCCTTCATGTTTGGAGCCAAACCTTTTCCATTCGTCTCGCACACGAACCAGCTATTACGAAAACAGAGAGAGAGAGAGAGAGAGGACCTGACAAGCCAACCCCCGCGATTCTTTGGCCACTGCCGAGGAGGAGAGAGGCAGGGTAGGTCCGGTCGGTGGAGGCGGCGGCGACGCCCACGGTCCAGGGGCCGTAGGACAAGACTGTGGAGGGGGAGGGTCCGTTGTTGCCCACTGCCTGCGCCACAAACACGCCGGCTCTTCTCGCGAACAGCATCGCCATGTCAAACACGCTCAGCAACGTGGGTGTATCCTCTGGCGCTTCATCTGGCCCTACCGATAGTGACAGCATATCCACTCCATCATGCACTGCCTGTTCCATCCATTTTGATTGTGCCCAATCATGAGCCTAACTGTGTGACATAACGATATAATACATCTAATTTCTAGTGTGATGACTTGATTTAAAAGATCTCAGTTCAGATTATCGATCCAGGTTGTTTATGATTCATCTTACCTAGATTAATTCTTGCCGGTAACCTTATTACCGGTAAATTTGATTGCATTCGGTATACCAATGTATTCTCAAATCAATAATTCTTGACAAACGACATCTTTTCCATACAAACTGCTAATTATGTGAATACCCTTTTGTACGTATACCTCGTGCAAAAGAGAATCGCGTCACATTAAGAGCACAGCACCCATAAAACGATAATAAGTGTTAAATGAAATCAAGAGAGAAATGAGCTTACTTGGTCGATTGCTGCAACTACATCGGTCAACGTTCCCACGGTGGGGTATACAGCTTTATAGACGGCTATTCTGTAGTAACATATCATTGAAAAAGAAACTTATCTTGGAACAATGCTAAGTGTACTAAAACCGGTCTATCAAATTGATTTACAAAGTGACGGTGAACTGCAAATTTATATTTGAAATACAGGTGGGGCATGTCCAACAATTCATAAAAATCTATTACTTATATAATTTAATCCCGAGTTTTAACAAATCCGATCGCTCGCACCGGGTTTCATAAGGTCCGAAATGTGTTTCCATAAGTCCGTTGAAACGAGGGGCGGGCCAACCGGGCCCGCGATCTAAGTCTACCTTAAGAGTTGATTACTTAATTAAACAAACTACTACCTAGGTCGCATTAATCATAAGTTCACATGGAAAACCTAGCAATGGAAGTTGTGAACATTGGCCCCATCATCACATGGATATATACATACCTAGCTCCAGGCGCCACCCCACTGGCCCATCCGTACAACCCATTAGCGACGACCGCAACATCTGGATTTCCCGCCGCTATTGCCGCCACGTGGCTTCATGGTTAGAGAGAGAGAGAGAGAGAGAGAGAGAGAGAGAGAGAGTGAGAGAACGAAACCCTAACTGAGTTCCACACGTTAAAGTTCATGCATGGAATGATCGTTTCACGTCAATAGTAAATCACAGAACCACGAGTCGATCAACCGCGAACCTTCCATGCCCAGCAGCGTCAAAGGGCGACAAGATATCCACCGAAGGATTGAGGGGACCGGCGGCCTGAGCCCCGGCGGAGAAGAACCTCGCGGAGACTATCTTCCCATTGCATGAGATTGCGGGGAACAGCGGGCCCGTCTCGCACGCGCCGGAGAATCGGGAGGTACGGTTCGAGGGCGGGAGGCCGGCGTTCGCGAAGCTCGGGTGCAACGGGTTGATCCCAGTGTCGACGAAGCCGAGGACGATGCCCTCGCCGGCGTTTCTCGGCCCGCCTTGCTGCCTCCAAGCTCCTTGGTGCAACCCCAGGAATTGAGGGGTGTAGGTGGTCATCAGCTTGGCTCCTCGGTCTCTCTCCACGAGCCTCACTCCTGGAGTTTCTTTGAGCCTCTTCGCCTGATGGTGGATCATGAACAGAGTCAGAAATCGGTACCGTTTCGTTCTTTTCTCGTTTCTTCTTCTTCTTCGTTCTCTGAAAAGTAGCGGCATGCGGAGAGAAATGATCTCGGAATCGGAATTAATGCCCAGATATCATTTGTTCAATGGAGTCTTGTACGTGACGCGACGACTGGATTCAGTCACTCACAGTGCCAAAAAGTATAATGAGTTCATCGTTTTAGAGTGTTTATCAATGCTCATCAATGGTGTTTGATTAAACTGAGTTCATCAGTGCTTATCAATGGCTTTTATTAATGCTTCTTCGACCACAGGATGATAAAAAGCAACATAAGATTGGCTAAAATTTTCCAGAATAACTGACTTTCATCTGGGGTCACATGATAAAGGAGAATTATAAGATGGTAAAGATGAAGGAACCTATCATGACCTGAGATTCTGTAATGTGGACGGAGAAGCCATTGATGACATGGTTGAAGCTGTACAGCTTCTTGTAGCTTCCAGTCTCCAAAACACTTCGCAGAAGTTGGTCGTGAGAATCCACTAGGCGCTTTGCGTGGGCCCTCGACACTTCCCTGAGGATCATTCACAAAACGAACAACACGCTTCATAAAAAACAAAAAGAAAATCACTTCACTTATCTAGGGCCAAAGCCTAAAGAGATAGTAAAAGGCAAGCAAACGTATCTGATCTAATGAACCTGAACCCTTTGCTGTTCATTTTGGCCGAGCAAAACTCGAGAAAGTCGATTGTCCTGCTTACCTATTCAAATTGTGCCGGCTAAACCCATGCTCATGCGAGGAAGAAACACCGGCGAAGGCAACGGGGTCTCCTTCCATTAGAGCTAAGTAAATCTCTCGCTTTTCCGCGAAACAGATCCTGAAGATCGTAGAAGCGAGAAGCACGACACCTATCCAGGTAGCAGGATTGAACCCCAGACGAGTCATGCTTGATAGTTTGCGGAAGAGAACTGTGAGAGGTTTGTGATGACGGTGGTACTAATTATTGAAAAACGGACACGCACATACACACACATACACACATACAAATATGGAGATAACTTACAGGTAGGAATTAAATGCTTATTCACAAGCTAAATGTGAAGAAAGTTGTTGAATTGCATAATATAAGTTAGGACGGTTACGGTTCACGAATTTCAGTTTAACGTACGCAGATTGCTAAGTCGGAAGTAGGATTCAGGTCTTTTTCATGTGTTCTCATCTGCTGCGACTCTCTCTCTTTCTCTCTCCACAAGAGATGATGGCCATGGTTAAGCCAAAAATGGACTGAATTTCTATTAAATTTACTGTCAATGAAGATGTATTTCCTTAATAATGGCTGGTGTATCTCAGTATGGAGCTTAGGCCAGAGTTTCGTTTACATTTCATTATCTTTTCCTAGAGATACACGTATACAAGGCACATTACACATAAATTCACAAGTCAAAATGTGCAGCTCAATGAGTCCTTTGGAACAGTGATTCACTTTTGGCGCTGGTCCTAGACCGAGGAAAAAGGGGGCTCAGTAGAAAAGGGATAGTACACCGTACATTCACATCAATTCCAATCTTTTTGAATATTACTATAGTTTTTTTACCGATATATTTACGCATACATAATAGCTATGTTCAGATGAAACCACCGTATTCTAATAAATATGTGTGTTAGGGCCTAACAAAAATAAATACTGGAATTCAAAATCTGGAGGAATGATCATCGAGCCAACCATATTTACTGAAGATGGGAAAAGGAAAAAAGAACTGGTATTTCCTAATAATTTCTGATTTTCCGACCTACCTCACACCCAACTACTGCCAAAATCCAACAACTGGCTTAAACATCGAAACCTCTGATCTAGATACGGTGAAAAATACCAGATGCTAAAACCAGTTGCATGAAATATGTTAAGTGAGGAGTAATGCGAATCAAATATTACTGCAGAAACTGATCGAATGACAGTTGTTTTGGCGGTCTGAATCATTATAAATGGTGCTAAATTAGCAACAGAATTTCTCAATTGCTTTGCTTTGCTGGCCGAGTGAACCTTAGCACATAAGCATGTAATAAGTGACCAGATTGATGAAGACATGAGCTTCACATAAGCTTAATAAACATTTAGAAGGAAAACCGGGTATTCAGAGTTTTTACCACTCCACACGGTTCGACTCCAAACGAAGTAGAGCAACTCCAAAAACCAATTTTTCTCCCTGGACACACTACGGATTACATCACGACTCCTAAAACTAGCGCAGATACATCTATACTATGACACGCACGCAAATCACTAACATCATCCCGTCAGACCATGGTACGCAGCACTGTACACATCATACAACGGCTAGGTACTAATTCTGCAAATAATAACAGTGATGGCTTGTCATCCAGCAGCAACTGCCATGTCCAGGTGACATCTCACCTTCATCTCTTCCGCCGCTTGGAGTCAACCTGTATACAGTTAGCCCCATTGATAAATCAACCTATCTTTGAGATTAGCTAAAAACTATCGTTATGAAAGGATCACCTGGCAAGAGCATATAAATCCTTTTGCATACAAGAATACATGACATGCTAACTACAGTACTTGTATCAATATGATGCATCAAAGCAAATCCTCCAGCCTAATCTCAAGGAAATAGGGTCCACGACACCATTCATGCTGATAAAAGATATGTGGAATCAATGAGTAAATACACGGGGAAGCAAACAGAACTGGGGATGAAGGGATTCAATGAAATTATGCATACATAGTGGTACAATGGTTTATGATGGGTTAAACAAAGAGAAAACCAAGACAGATCATTCTTCCAAAGAGAAACCAAAACAGCAAGTAGCTTCCCCCATCTACAATATGTAGTAGAATGATTTAATGGGCTGTCCAGCAAAACCCAGTACTTGTACATTAACTTAATAAAGTAGCTACGGTATATCGATTATGAAACAGCAATATGCATAAGCATGAACACAATTCTACTATCTTCTATCTCACAACTTCATAGTCCCATAATTACATTTACCGCAACACCTATGCCAGCTCATCACAATATCATGCAAAAAATATTGGCGAGACATGTATGTAGGAAGTAAAATCATGAAAATGAAAATATGGGGCACATATATTCTGTTATTACAAAAGCTGGAACAAGGATCATATTGAACTGCACCGGGAAAAACTTTCTTTAAATTTTGCAGGAAGTACACTTGTTCAATTCGAATCCAGATAAAGTCATACTTGTTGATTTTTTACACAATCCACATTAAGGTGTTGAGAACAGTGTATTACAAGCTACACATCTAATAAATTAACCCACATCCAACATTGCATTTTTTACACAATCCACATTAAGGTGTTGAGAACAGTGTATTACAAGCTACACATCTAATAAATTAACCCACATCCAACATTGCATGAATCTTCACTCTTAAGCCGTCTACATAAACCTATATTGATTAGGTCTAGGACCTATAAGTGAACTTTGATCTCGAATTATTCTGCTATAGATCAAGGAAATCCTTTTAATGGTTTGTTGTCAAGTTAGAGAAAAGTCAAGGCACACAGTCTTCCAACCAAAAAAAAAAAAAGACACACAGTCTTAAATTCAAGTGAAGTGAATACGAATCAGGGTAATGCACAGCCTCGAAGATTGTTCGAGGACAAACTAGCACCCGAACACTCTTGAACGCTCAAGAATCTCAATTTACTTGTCATTTGACAAAGAATGAGACTATAGAAAGGACAGAACAGAATGAGCCCTACAAGGAAATAGCAAAAATATCTTCACCATATATTTAGAGGATCAACTCTGTTTTTCCCCCCTACTAATTAGAAAAGATCAAAATTAAAAGGGGACAGAAAGAGATTAAGGGATAAAATAAACTCAATATCAGTGCTATGTTAGCTATAGTATAACTCTTGCCATTTCCTGAATCTTTCCAAGATATCCATCCTTGTAGTCAGTTTACATTAAGTACACCTGCTTCTTTACCGAGGAGAATCCATGTTCTGCATTATGATATAAATGCAGCCAATAAACAAAAGTCGACAGTATTAAAAAACAGCTTATCAGTATCATGAATTTGATGGAAGGAATTATGCAACGTACATGATAAGCAACACGAATGTGTTATAGTTCAAAGGGCATAATCACACTCTGAATTTTAATAAGTAAATATGTTTTGCAATCACGGTTTCCCTCCCTTCACTCACTGTCCCAAAAACTATCCAAATCATGACTGGCCATTTTTGGTGGCACTACTTGATCAAAGAAACTGTTCCTCCTAAGACATGTATACAACTCAACCTCGAAAATCAAGCATTACAAGAAGCATTACTTGTAATAAATCATAGGCAAATGCTGCCACAAAAAGTCCCTCTTTAAGTTCTTAATTAAGATTGTGTGGACAAGATAGGTCCAATAAATAAGGTCTCTTAAAGTCTTCAATATCTCAGCAAAAACATTTTCAGAAGCATCAGGTGCATATTTGTAAGATGTTAAAGTTATGCTTGGGACCTTAAGAAGCAGAGGGGAAATGGGGTGAAAAGTGAGAACGGATCGATTACTTGCAAAGAATCATAAGCCAATGCTGCCATAAACATGCCAAGAGAGATGCTGTACATAAGGGCTCGTAATGTCTTCAATATCTCATTAAACACTAATTCAAAAGCATCAGGTGCAGATTTCTGTCAAGTTAAAGTTATGCCTGAAAATCTTGAGAAGGAAAGCAAAAAGGGTGTGGAAGCAAGAGAAATTGCTTTTGGAATTAATATTTGGTATAGAATATCTGGATTTACGCAATAATCCCCCATTTGAAGGAATCCTCATGAAGAGAGGGATTAAAGAATGATCACCCTCAAAGGCTGAGAGCATAATTGGTAGTTACACTAGCCCTCCTCATTCTTTTTCATAATCAAAAGTAGTTCTTGAGTTCAATCAACACACAAATGATGAACATTATATGCCAAAAAGTTACCTTCACAAAAAAAATATTTAAAATCAGGATGAATGATAAACAGTACCCACGTACCAACCATCAGTTTCCCAGGTTCTAGCCCCCACTAGAACATCTTACACAGTCCTAAACAGACAATGGTCAACCTGGTTACTTTCGCTTGAATGTCCTTGCAGGTGAGCCTGACCATTCAAAAACAGCAGAAAGAGAGAAGGGGAAAAAAAAGGACAAGATGCAAAAACTAATATCTAAGACTCATTGAAGAAAAAAGCTCACCGAAGCTTTTCTTGCTTTCTTTTTTTTTTTTTTGAATGTTAAATAAGATTTCATTAAGAAGATACCGCCCCTATACAAAAAGGCTTCAGGTGGAAGACACCAATAACTGTTTCTAACATTTCTTATATGAGATTGATCCTACAAAACCAAAAGTGAAGACTGTACAATCAATTATCCCTAAAAGAGTCCCAAGAGGATGTAGCTCCTCGAAAAATGCCCATTTTTTCCTCTCTGTCCAAATGAGCCAAAAAAACAAGGAAAGGAATCGTCTTAAAAAATGAGGAGCCGATTTTCTTATGTTAAGGTCATGATGAAGCATCTCCTGGTCTAACTAGACAAGATAATAGTCAGTTATTTAGAAATACCAATCTTTTGGTACGAAACAAATACAGCGAAAATACAACTGATGATATTCTAAGTAATACAAACACATTCCCGGATATCTTCACTAGAGAGAATCACGTAATACAGGAGTAGGTAACAAAATAGGGAGACTTCACTAATAAAATCATGTCTGATATTTTCTGATATTGTCCACCATGATCTAATTACTTGCAAAAGCAATATATTCTTCTGTTAGAATGACCAAATTCTTCAAAAAACGTAAAAACTAAACAAAAATAAGTATATACTATAGAGGTAAAGACACCAGAGTCGTCCGGACAATAGAAGGACAATCAATCTTCAAAAAAATAGGAAGCCAGACATCCTAAATGATACATTTAGTACCCATGCCATAGAGATCAACGGATTACCCTCACATTTGAAAATAAAAAACTTTGAACTAGAAAAAAATGGAAATTTTCCAGGTACACTAGTCTTGATTTCCTTTTTCCTAAATAATGTGATATATTGAATCTTATTGCCTAAATTAAAATTTCACTACTTCCATAGCATTCTATAATGCAATTAAAATCTGCTTTCTTGAACTAGTAAATAAACGATGACAATCCTTTTATTTTTTCTAAATGGAGCGACTTTAACTAATCTTCCATTCCAAAGGTACAAGCAGTAAACTAAATCAAACAATGTATGTCTTTGACTTCTCAATGAATTTTGTTTAGCTTTGATGTGTAAACTAAATAATCCGGTGAAAAACTTTTGATCCTCACCCCACATAGACCTTAAATCAAAGCTATCCAAGCAGATTTCAAGGTCACTACCAACCAATGAAATGGGAAAACAGAGGGAAAACATAATCATCGGATTTTAGTACCAAGCACTATTACCTTTACTTCAGCTGCTGGCGATGAAGAAAATCCATTTTCTGCTCGTTTGACCTCATCATCAGAACACTCGGAGCAGACAAAGTGCTCAAGCTTTTTGGCTTCTTCAATAGTCATACCCACGCACGCTGGATGGTACCTGAGAAAAATGATGAGGGAGCACAATGAACTCTGAATTACATGAGGATACCACCAACTCTTCCATAAACAATCAATATATTGCACAATCCATGGCAGACAAGTGCAAGGAAAATTCCTCAACAGTCATCACCGTGAAAGAGCATAAGTGTCACTATATAACATCCAAAATCCAAAATTCCGAGAAGAAAATTCCATTGACATAATTCCAGAGTTTTCTCATTTGCTTTGAAAGTACAGATGTGACTACAACTATCAAACCTGCCCTACATACTCAAGCCAAAATTAAAACTTTTTTATCTTCAAGTAATTCTATCAAAAATTAGTAGCTAAGTCGCTTGTAGACAAAGAGCCTTAGACTCATTTTCCAACTCTATAAGCTCCACAAGTTATCATGCCATTGAACATTCTTATTACCTCCCAAGAAATGATCTTTTTATAATCTCCAACAAAAAAATCCACGCAACATCAGATGCAAGTTTCTCAACATTGTCAAAATATAATCGAACAACCAATTAATCTCATTGATGAGAGGCAAAGACTAAATGTATACCAGTCCTTGCATCCTTCACACTGCACCATGAGGTCATCCGGGTTATACGGCATCTCACACTTGCAGTACCTGTCAAATAAAGACATATCCAGCAAAACACATCAGCTAACAGTAAAAATCTCCAACACTATACAAAAAAAACTCCACCTTTATACGCAAACCACAAAATGATACCCAAAGAAAAAAAAAGCAAATGAAAATACTCACACAGCAACACGGTCAGGTATAAACGCCCCAGTAGCTGCCTTATACTCAAATCTACAGTAGTAATCCTCGGCTCCAACATTCTCAAGCTTCGTATAGTTCTTGAACGAATGCACGATGCATTTGCCCTCGATAGTGTGCGCGCTTTGCACATCATAGTGATCAGACAAGAACAATTCTTTAGCCCCGTGAAACTGTCTCCTCCCACCAATCGACTCCTCCGGCCTGTAATACCACCGCACCCTCACCTTCACGTTGTTCCGGGCATCGGACTCGATCTTCTCGATTCGGGCCACGTACGGGGGCTTGCCGGTGTCGGACGGGCGCATCAGCACGCAATCCCCAGCTGCACAGACACCCAAAAAGAAACACCCCACCCACATTAGCCTCAAACCCGAACCCCCCACGCGCGCGCGAAAGGAAAAAAAACACGAGCACCCAACAGCCTCCGAAGCACGAAGCCAGCGCCGCAAAAAGAAGAAAAAACGCACCGCGGACCACTTTGTTGGTGCCTCTGATGGTGTAGGAGTCAAGGTCCTTCTTCGCCGGCTTCGGCTTGGCCATGAGGCCGGGTCGGGTCTTCGCCATGGGAGCTGGGGTAGGGCTCAAATGGGTCCTCGCCGGCGCGCTCCGCCGAGGGATTCGAAGGGCGGAGGCGGCGGGCGGCGGCGGGCGGCGGAGGAGGATTGGAGGAGGGGAATGCGAGGGAGGGGAGGTCGGCGGCGATCGAGGGAACCCTAGATTTCGGGAGGAGGAAGAAGGGGAGGAGAGCAGCGCTGGTGCACGGTGGTGGTGGTGGTGGTATTCATGGACATCGGAGAAGAGAGAGAAGAGAGAGAGAGACTCATCAACCGAGTCACTGCACAAAGTCAGTCTGGCGATTTTAGTTTTGTGATTTAAATGATTATTGTCATTTACCTAATATTGCTATTTAATTCTTCTGATTTTTTGCCAAACATTGCACCATGAAAAGGTGGACTAAATGAAGTACGAGTATAGATAATTTTTTTAATTGTTCGATATGGTCCGTGACCTTTTCCGTGGTCATATGTTATTTCACATTGTCGAATAGATGATGGTGCGATTGACAACGTGGCACAATTTGGGCGATATCGTTGACGCGGTGCCACGTCGGCAATTAAGAGGGAGAATCAGGGTCCGACCTCGTTTGGGAGGTTGCGTGAGGATTCAACGGGCCTCGTTGGCCACGGGTGGGAGGGTTTGGCAACATTCGACGGGCTTCGGTGAGGATTACCGAACCCATATCTACGTAGAGGCACGAAGGGAAGGTGCAGTCTTCGCCCGCTGGCTAGAGTGCCATGACCCTTGCCAGGAGAAAATATTCTGTGGTTTATTACTACCACATCAGCTGCCGCTGAGGTGGCTAATATTTTCTACTCAATTTCAATCCCAAATTGACATCCGTTGATGTGGAACAAAAGTATAAAAAAAAATTTAGGGGGCGTTTGATAACCATTCTGTTTCCGGAAGCTGATTCTGCTAAAAAATAGTTCTTTTTTATTCCGTGCCCGGGAACAATTTATAATTATTTGAAGGCATTTGGTAACTGCACAAAATTTTCTATTCTTGAAATAGAAAAAGAATAAAAATGCATCTGGCAACTGCAGAAATTTTTTTATATTTCTTTATCTTTTTTTTTCTTTCCCTTCCCCTTCCTTGGCCATGGCCAGTCGCCAACGCCGGCGAGGGCGGCTAGCGGCCCGGGCAAGGGCTGCCCTCGGCGGCTTGGGCAAGGGTCACCCTCGCTAGATCCGGCGAGGGCGGCCCTCGCCCAGGTCGCTAATCGCCCTCACTGGATCTGGCGAGAGCAACGACAAGAGTCGCCCACTCCAGATCCGGCGAGGGCCACGACACCCTCGCCGACCCTGGCCTGTGGCCAATCGCCGGCGGCCAGCGATCAATGGCAAGCCAGGAATGAAGAAGAAGAAAAAAAAAATTCTTTTCCATTTCTGATTCGTGTTCCCTCACCTTTTGATTCTGTTCCAAAACTGATTTTAGGAATAAATTTTTGCAAATTTGTGCCCAGGAACAAAAAATTTACTAAACGGATTTCTGTTCTAAAACTGATTTTGGGAATAAAAGAACAGAAATAGTTATTATTTAACAACTTGCCAAACGCGCCCCTACACAACCATGAAAGCTTCCCCTCTATTGTGCTCGTGGTCGGCTTCGATTTCGTCCCTTGTCGCTCACCTTCTGCCATACCTTGTGGTCGGCTCGTGGTCATCCATCTTTGTCCATGGCCAAGCCACTCCTCCATCGCCATGGCGACTCAGTCCTTGCCCGTTCAGATTTAGATCGGAATCGTGCCTCCAGAGCTGCAAGCCCAGCTCATCCAAGGCTTGCGAGGCTTGTTCCTAGCTGTGAGCCTCGACGGCTAGCTCGAGATCCCGATGGCCATGGACGAAGCTCAAAATCAAGAAGAAAAACAAAGGAAGTAGAGGTCATGCTGAGGAAGACAAAGCTGACCACAAAGACGACGGAGATGACACCTGAACGCATTTGACCATGGATAGACAAGTGCCGACGATTTTGGCCATGGACAACGAGACGGAGAAAACAAAGGAAGCCTGCCATGCTCGGTTTGAACGCAGCAGTGGTCAGCCTAGTCATGGTGCCGGCGGCTCCTCTAGTGGCGACGACTAAGGAGGAGCGGAGGTCGGCGGCTATGGATGAAGGAGGAAGAGAGAGCTCAAAGGCGAAGAGAGAAGATTTTTACTTACATTCCACGTCCGTTGCTAACGTGGATCTATGAACACGTGTTAAGATGTCATTGGATATGGGTGAAAAAATATATGACATATCAGATGTTGACATGATGGTATCAAACCATTGAATATTTTCTCGCTTACCATGCTTCAGCTAGGATCGGAAGACGCTCTCAACTATCAATGGGGAGGGTCATGATCCTTGCCCCTAAAAATGACAAGGTTCTCCCGACACTTGCCTACCATTAGTAAGGGTCACGAAAGCCTCATCGCTTATCGAAGGAGGCAACCACGCCTCATACCCCTGGTGCGCGCGCTCTCTCTCTCCAAATCTGGTTTCGACGGTCCTCTCTTGAGCACAACAGAGGTCGCTTAGGCTTGCCCCTCCTTCTCTACAAATTTTTGTTTTTCTTTAAATTGTTCATGATGCACACTGTTATATAAGTTAATATTTTGGCATGTAAAGTAATGTCACATAAGCAATTTGACAATGTTTACTAATTATGACAAAGGATTTGATTGCATAAGTTGTGAAAAATAAAGGATTAGGCACAAACAACTAAGATGGGATGAATTGTTTATCATAAAAAAAAATGAGTGTAAATAGTCGGGGTGTCAATGGGTCGGGTCGGGTCGGATTTTCATGATAACCGACCCGACCCGAAATAATGGACATGTGTGCTCGGCCCGACTCGAAACAAGACCTGAACATGATATAGCCAAGTGATCGGGACGGGTCGGTCCAGGTTGGGTCGGGCCGGGTTCCGTGTTTCAAACTCAACCAAACGATTTTGTTCTTGCTTTCTCATCACCTCAAAAACCTGCCAAATTCATTCCACGCCCAAAAATGAATTTCTGATTTCCGTGCTCTCGACCCGCGCGTATGCCGACACTCCCTTCTGCTTCCTGAGTTCCTATCCTTCCGCGCCGCCCCCGTCTCCTCCGTTGCAGCACGCCGAAGATACCCCTTCCGGCGCGGCCTCGCCGGTGAAGCCTGAGCCTCCCGAGGAGGCGCGAGGTGCGGGGTCAATTCTAAACAGAAAAGCTATCTAGTGATCAATTCTAAACAGAAACAGAAACAATCGAAACAAAGCTACAAATCAATTCTAAACGAAACGAGCACGCTAACTAGTGATCACGGTCCTATTAAACAATCGAAGCAAATAGCAAAATCATTTGAAGGCACAAAGAAACTAGCAAGCAAAACCGACATTTCGGTCAAGATGTCGCGGTCAGCAAACGAAGCACGGAACGAGCCCACGAGAACGCCCAACCTGGTGGAAGCAATCGGACTCGGCGAGGGCCGGGCCGCCGAAGAGCCCGACAGAGGCGACGGCGGGGAGGTCCAGGACGCCGTCCCTGATGGCGACCCCCGGCCGCGCCGGCAAGCCGCTGTCTGGCCAAAAGACCCCGAACGGCAGGTTCTGGATCTAGAAGTGGGAGCCGGGGCCGACATCGATGAAGGACTTGAGGTCCATTGAAGCGCTGTCTCCGGAGCTCCGACGGAAGAAGGTGCTGTGTTATGTGGCGGAGAGGCTTGGAGGGAGAGAGCAAAGGAAGGCGAAGTGATATAGCATAAGAGATAGCAGAAGAGGCGAGAGAGTGAGAGAGACGTGGAAGAGAGATCTAGGGTTTCCTTGTTTGGGTTTTTCTTGTTTGGGTTGGGCTTGGGTACCCGAACCCAATAAATTCAAAACAAGACCCAATTATTTTTCTTGTTACCCAAACAAATTAAGACCCAACCCGACCCAATACGAAAATTTCCTGTTTGGATCGGGTCGGGTCGGGTCGTGTTTGGGCGGGTTCTTTTGACACCCCTACGTAGGACACCTGTTAAAGAACTCATTAAGGAAACTTTATAGCTTCCGCCTCATCGATTGTCCTCGGGTTGTGCACAATTAATGTTTTTAAATTTTAAAAATTTTAAAGTATAACTTAACAAATGCGCATGGACACTCATCGGTGCCCTTTTATTTATTAACATGTTGCTACTGAGAAGAGGAGAAATTCTATTTTTGGTAGATATAAAATAGTTTGTGCGATTCTTGATTTATAACCGTGAAATTCTTAAGTTACATTACATGAAATACAGAAGAAGAAGAAGGAGGAGGAGGAGGAAATAACGGAGCAATGAATAAAGGTTGATATGCAAAGTCATTCATGGTGGTAGTGGGCTCAGGTCCAAAAGCACTGGTGGAAAGCCCATTAGAGATAGCTCCATAAAACAGAAGCCCAAGTAACACCAAGTGAAACTAACTATTAGCCTAACTTAAAGGCTCGTTCACGTCAATTCATGTTCTTTTCTATTTTTCTATTTTTTATTTATCTTTTATGGATATTTTTGCATAGGGATAAAGCCCAAATTAATCATAGAGACGTGACCCACGGTCGCAACACTAGGAGATGATTGCACCTCTTAGCTTCATCCAAGTTTCTTAGGGATGCTGTTCAAGAACTGGCGTGCTGGGCTCTATACATTCTATGACAACTCTTATTCGCCGAGCGGTCTCCTTGCAATAAGTTCAACTTTCGATTTATATCTTTCTCTCCCTCGATCATTACTTCTAGGAAGACATGGCACCGTGCCATTTTTGGAGAAATCGGAGAAAAAAATTCAGAGAAATTTTGAGAGTAAGGGAGGAGGGATGATTTAAAAAAGTGAGCTTCTTACTTACATTTTCCTCGACTTTATGATGCTTTTGGGGACATACACAGCACGAAATTGAGGAAAAGAAGTATATAAAGCCCATCACGCATAAATGAATTGAAATCGGCATACACGAGGTGCCGCTTGTTAGGCATCACGAATTCATATTTCCAAGTAAACCACCTGAGCATCCAAGATAGATCAGCATTAAGTCCTGACCATGTAAGATTACCATTTTGTACAATGCTAATGTCCTAGAATATGATGTATCATGTTGCATTGGCCATGAGATAATCTTTGAGACAACAGTAAGAAGCGCTGAGTTATCAATCTGTAACTGGAACAAAGAACAAAAGACGAGCTTCCACTTACAAAGCCTTGCAGGGTGTTCTAAACGAGACAATGGATCTTCTTGACGAATCCCAAAGAGCTTAGGGATGAAACCCACAAGTTCCCCCATTGAGAAACACTGAGAAACCTAGCTGTATTGACACATCGCATGAAACCTAGCTGTATCGACACGCTGCGTGATGAGATGAACGATTCTTCTCAGGGAAACTGGGAATGTCCTTAGGAAATCCCACTCGATCGATATCATTAACCTTCATAATGTCCGCCTTCATAGAACACCGCGCAGGCCCCATTGGACCCACAAACAAAAGCAGCACAGCAACTAATATCGTTGGCCACAGTATGAACAGAAAGATGAATCGATCGAGAAACAACCCGAAGCACAAAAACACTGGCCTCTTTCGGATTCCAAGACATTCAAACACATCCGTAATTCGTCCTTACCCCTACATCCTCAAAAATCTGTGTTTGAGTAAATTACTCGCACATCTCCACTCCCACCTATTTCGAAAAATAATTTGGTTTGCTTTACGCAGAGACCATTTATCAGGGAAAATTGTCAAAAAAGTCCTAAATCTATTGTACGGCGGCCAATTCAGTCCTAAACCTTTTAAGTTTGCCCATTTAGTCCTAAATCTTTTAAATTCTTGTCAATTCAGTCCTTCCGGCCAATTTTGGCCGGCCGGCGTTGACGTGGCCGCCGGCCGGCGCTGACGTGGCAATTTTTAATTATTTTTTTTCAATTTTTAAAATTTGTCTTTTCTTTTTTTTCTGCTTTCTTCCCTCTGGCCGGTCCGGCGACCGGTGGCCGGCCAAAGGGGAGGGCCGGCGAGGTCAACCTCGCCGGCCTCTGGCGACGCCTGGGTCGCGACGGCGTGGCGAGGCCGACCTCGCCACGCCCAGCAGAGGCGAGGTCGAGCCTCGCCGTCGCCCGGGTCGCGACGGCGAGGCACGGCCGGAGGAAAAGGGCGTCGCCGGGTCGCGACGGCGTGGCGAGGCCGACCTCGCCACGCCCAGCAGAGGCGAGGTCGAGCCTTGCCGTCGCCGGGTTGCGACGGTGAGGCTCGACCTCGCCTCTGCCGGGCGAGGCAAGGTCGGCCGCTCCTCGCCGTCGCCCTGGTTCGCGACGGCGAGGCGCGGCCGACCTCGCCTCGCCCAACGGATGCAAGGTCGAGCCTCGCCGTCGCGACCCGGGCGATGGCGAGGTGAGGCCCGCCTCGCCTCACCCAACGGGAGGCAACGGCGAGGCGAGGCCCGCCTCGCCTCACCCAGCGGAGGCAACGGCGAGGCGAGGCCCGCCTCGCCTCAGTCGCGACGCGAGGCGAGGTCGAGCCTCGCCGTCGCCCGGGTCGCGACGGCGAGGCGAGGTCGGCCTCGCCTCGCCGTCGCGAACCGGGAGACGGCGGCGCGGCCGACCTCGCCTCGCCACGCCGGGGCGGCGAGGCTCGCCCTCGCCGGTGGCAGGCGGGGCGAGCTACGCCGGAGGCCGGCGAGGTCGACCTCGCCGGCCCTCCCCTCTGGCCGGTCGCCGGACCGGCCAGAGGGAAGAAAGCAGAAAAAAAAAAGATTAAAAAATTAAAAAATTGAAAAAAAAATAATTAAAAATTGCCACGTCAGCGTTGACCGGACGGCCAGCGGCCACGTCAGCGCCGGCCGGCCAAAATTGGCCGGAAGGACTGAATTGGCAAGAATTTAAAAGGTTTAGGACTGAATTGGCAAACTTAAAAGGTTTAGGACTGAATTGGCCGCCGTACAATAGGTTTAGGACTTTTTTGACAATTTTCCCCCATTTATCATCCTTAAGATGTACGATGAGATATATTTTTGATGATTAAATGGCTATTTGGATCACATCAACATGCTTGAAGGTGTTAAAAATTAAAAACTCGTACCCATAATAGCTCATTGTGCACTTATTAGTTACATAAGGTTTTGACAGACGTTAGAACACCGCCATATGATGCTTTTGTTTGATGCACCTCTTATAAGTTAAGTTCACTAAGTGCAATACCATAAACAAAACCTACACTCGCATCACTAATGCAATCACCGCACAAGGATCTTATCTAATTTTCAGTTATGGCGTAAGCTAGCTAATGGGACTCGCGAAATTTGAAGCTTACGATATGCTTATCCTCACCAATGTTACCTTAAACATAATGTCTGAATTCATCCGTGCCAAAGCCACGAAACTAACCAGCCATACATGGAACACCAAATATAGCTAACAGGTCATAATCTTATCGAATGTTATCGAGTGTTTCCATGTGCCACAAACCGACACGCTACATAGTATACTTATAAGCTTCACAACTTGCCATCAAATGATTAGGTGGTCTGCAACACTCAGAAAGAGCACATTTAGAGCTCATAATGACATTAGGGTCGAATAATATTAGCAATATCAACCATCGACTTCAAAGCAAGGTCGGAGAGATGTCCATGGGAAAGGGATTGCCAAGTACGTTGTCCATGTAGTAATGAGGGTGAGTGGCATCCATCACCACGAATTGCATGTCTTCCGATGGCTTCCAGTGCCTCTTTCTTTGGTTGATGAACCAGTTGTTGATTTGCTTCTGATCTAGCCCGGTTGATTCCGCTAGAGCCAGTTTCTGTGATTCCTGTCATTTCGAATAAGACCCGAGAGAAATTTCAAATACCTAGTGATGCAAAATGAGGTGACTTAGGTGCACGGAGTCTAGAGCAATTGGCATTGACGAGCAAATTATGCATACAGACCCAATATCAGGGTGAGGCAGAACACTTGATTTATGCATGTCAAGAAGGGTTTCATTTGTTTGTCATATATCAGCAGGAAAAAAATTCTGCCGGTAAAATGAGGTCGTTTATAACCCATAACTAAATAAATCACACCAAGTGGCGGTGCTATCTCAACTATTCGAGGTGATGTTTTCATTGAATCCAACATCTCCAGTCTACATTATCAGGGTATCTGCACCAAATGAGTACAATCACACAAATTGAAACATTAGAACTTTCGTAAAGAATTTTTTTTAAAGAAATATTGTGAAGTACACAGCCAACGCAAAGAATTATTTTTCCAATTGTAAGGACGTCACATGGACAGGGAAAATAACATTTCTGAGAGCCATAGGCAACAGATTAATCAAAGAAGGACATTTCATCTCAGCCATACCATATTAGTCAATATGACAACCATTATGCTTGTTTTATCATATGAATATCCATTTGGAAGAACTTTCTTTCTTAAGGGTCATTAAGAAGAATGGTGGAGTTGAAGAGTGCAGATGAATACCGATGGGTAAGGCCATTTGTAGTGTCGACTCCACCAATCAAGCAATTGTTGCCGGGCCTCTTTTGGGAGCTTCCCCTTCTTCCTCTTTTTCATGAACTCCTGCTTGAGGCTACCGAGATATCCGCTGTACTTCCGCAAGAGCTGAGTCTTGAGCTCTCTGTCCTCTGCTTGGGGGTCAATGAAGTTGTTCACATCATCTTCTTCGGATGACCCATTCCTATCAAAAGTCTCACTCAATGCCACTGGCAACATGAACAAGCACAGTAAGCATTTTGTGAAGTCTATGTCGCAATATGATACAAATCACAGCATGCATTGGTAACAACAGATTTGTAACTGGGTAAGAAAAAATTTAATAGCACATTGCACAAGATCAAGAATATATCGCATCACATTCAGTGGTGTTTATTGGGTATTTCAACAAGTTACTAATTTATAGTATACACAAGTACCTTGACCTTTGATAGGGTTTCTCTGGAAGAAAATCTTCAATGGGCCAACAAAAATTAGTCCAAAGTGGTTACCATGGTTCAGATTTAAATCGACTTATCAAGTGAATCATCCAATAATCCATTCTATCATTAGTTACGCTTTTTCCTTCTATAAGAGACAATTCATGCGGGTATCATATGCAGGCACACATTAATAACATCAATTTAACTTTTTATTTCCACTATTAGGAACTAGGAACTTCCGAGCATAATGTGTACATTATGTACTTTAGTTTGATCTTACATGCATATTTTGATGATACCAAACTAAAGTACATAATGTACATATTATATAGATAGCGATGGTACGCCTCATGCCGCATAGTGGCAAGCCCGACCAAGTGATGCAAAAGTATTACATACATACTTATATAAAAAGGAAATAGGAAGGTCAAGAAATACATAATGCGCGACTTCTAGAATTTCCTCTCAAAGTAACTACAACACAAACTAATCGTTCGATGTGTCGTCATAAAAAATCAAACGCTTTATAGTCTAATACAAGGCTTCTAACCTATTCAGTCAGATATTTTCCTTTATATGTGATAACAAGAAATGCTAATTCAATTATTTTCGATCACATGTTCAGCGACTATGCCAAGAGTAATTAGTGCATTTCAAACATTTTAAGTTCCTCTTAGACCATGTTATAATGGACCGCCAAAGGTTTTAGTAAAGTTGAGAGAGAGAGAAAGAGAGAGTCCTTGACAGAAAGTAAGGCAATCATTATGCATGACAAAAATCCAACATCATATATACATCATCGCATGATTGGTACTCTACATGAAATGAGAGCTTGAGACACTAAAATTAACATCAAGCAATTTCCTAGTACAAGAGTTGGCCAACTGATTGTTTCACTTATACATTTTAATTGTCAAAAAAAGTTACACAATGCGTATATCTACAGCCTGGAAGGGGAAATTGAGGCTGTTCCCACAAATGTAAGATCATGTTGTGGTAATGTTCAGGAAGGAAAAGTAAATTACCTAGGTTATATTGTTGCCATCGAACTTGCCTTATTTTCCTTGGGATATCTAATCCGCAGGCTACTGTATTTTAGGATTTAAATCTAAAACACCAGTTTTGCAATAAATTTGTCCCACAACCAGACTATAAAGGAATAATTCTTCTATGAAGAGGATGAATGCAATTGATAAAACCAAAAGGTATGTGTCTCCATCTAAAAACTGCTTAAGGACATACATTTTTCCACCATTGGAAACAAAGTGAAAGTCCAAAATAGTTTTCGTGCAAATCCTTTCCCACTAATTGTGCTTAAACCCTAATTAAGGTCTGCTCGAGTGGCTCAGAGATCTACTAAAAAGTCCTTTGCACCACATACAAAAATTACAAAGCGTCTTGGTTTTGGAAATCAAACCTAAAGCTAAAGCATAAAGCTATGGCATGTTTGGTTTGGAGTTAAGCCAAACAAAAAGCTCCATCACAGTTTTCCATAATAATGAAAATAAATCATAAAGAATTATGAAAAAACATTTGGGTGAATTATACATATACATGTATACTTTTTTAATATTAGAGACGTTCAACATTAAATAAAAGTTAATACTCAAAAGCCAAAGCGATGCCGAAAACCCAGGAAGAGGGTGGTTAGCGGTGTCCCCTTTAGCTTTTGATTTTTAGGTCAAAGATCATGCTTCTATTTACTATTAATCGCCTCAAATATTTATAGTACTAGCTTATAAATCACCTAAAACCATTTAATAACAGATTACACACCCCCAAAAAGACAAAATGCACACCCCTTAGACAAAATATACAAAATCTTATGTGCTAAATAATGACTTTTTGTGGTTGTTAGTGTAGAAATAACAAATGATTGGGTGACTCGTTAGGATTATGTATACCAGTTTTGCTAACATTTTGCATGTCTAGCATTACTCTATTAGAAAATTAAGTGAACCATGCAGAAAGACCTTGTCATCGAGATCAAATTTGTTATTGTGTATGCTGAGCAATGTTTCATAATTTTATATTCAGATTTCAGACAGATCTTCCTTTCCAAGGCTCAACCTGCAACAATGAGACTTGTGAAATAAAACCGTAAGTAGCATAAAACAAGTCATCAATGAGGTTGCAATATTTGACAGAAACTAAGACGAAAAACTCATTGTACATGCAAACACTGAGAAGACCCTGCATTAAGAAAAAGTTAAAAATTCAAATAAATTTCACTTATCTGAAGAAATGAACTCGATGAGATTAGAGACTTGCATCAATCACATTGAAAAGAGTAAATGTGAAGGACACACCAAAGCGCAGGACAGTAACTGATGATCCTTCATAGAATCTTCTATGCCATTTGCACCAAATACAAACTAAACTTCGTAAATGGAGAACATCTTTGTGCCAAAAATTGCTATGTCATTTAACACCGCAATGAGTGTGTCAGCAAAAGTGCACAAATTGTCCTGGCACATGTAAATTCATCAACGGAACCGATCTTGAAACTGAGTGTAAAATTGGATATAAACAGATGGCTTAAAAGAAGCTGCTGACTTATAAATGGAACTCTAGGCTGTCTCAAGGTTCACACAGGCGCAACGAAGCATAAGTCAAAATTACAAAAGATTTTCCCGAGCACATAATAGTATACCATTGATGATGAACAAAAAATAGTGCATTTCGAAATTTATTAATTGTGCGTGCAATTGAGAGAACGTAGATCATCCAAAATTGAGATGTTGTACCCTATTATAATGTGTGTATTGGGAAGCCATTGGATGCGCGACGAACATGTAGAAGAAATATTTGAACAATTTTTTGTTCTAAGTATATATACATGTGTATCTACATATATCCAACTATGAATGAGATGCCAAAGGTATAATTGAACAGTTCCTAAGAGCGTGAAGAGAAAAGGTCCACAGGAGCTTAAAAGATCAGCAAAGCTACACATATGAGGGCATTCAAGAGTAGAATAACAAGAGGCAATTTAAACGGAATTTGTCAAAGAAATTCAGAGCAAGCATTCACTCTCAATTGATCCAAACCCTAAATATATGGAAACCCTAGATCAAATTAACTTTTGCTAACTCATATCTACTCACTGCGAAATCAATGAGCATATATAAGGAATCTTTGTTTTGTTCAGATATTTTATTCTAACGTGCTTACCCATCAGAGAACCAAATGTTATTTCTAGAAAATTGACATCGTTGACATGAAAAATCCCCCAAGTTTTAGCCATTTTGAATTAACCGATCATATATAGTTCATGTAAAACTGGAGAACAAGCAAAATATTTCCTATTCCCAAGATAACTAAAAAAGTGCAATACGAAAGGCCAACATAGAACAACTAAATAGTCATTAATAGTATATTGGAGAATGCACGAGAACAAAGAGAAAACCACATTATACACACAAATTCCAAGAAGAGAGAGATAGCAGTAACAGTTGTTGTGCCGTTCCTCTTCATTCCATGAAGAGAAACATCGTACATTAAATAGGAAAAAGGCCTAGTACACGCACAAAAGCAAAGTTATATAACCGAGAACAAAAGGCCAATTCTGAGAAGCATATTAACCAGAGAGCAAAAGCACACTGTAAGAAGAAGAACAAAGAAACCACCATTTTTGAAAACCGAGCTTTTCCTAGTTCCCATACGCATCTTCACAGTTCACATGCATGGGGGTTTAAACATGAAAACCAAATCAAAATGGGGAAAGAAAAAAAGACGACATCCCCAAATCTAGTTCGTGACTGTTTCCAAGTAAAAGCTTGAGTTAGGTTCATATCCCAACCTCTAAAGATACAAGTTAGAGCGACAATTTGCAAATAAGAAGATAGGTAGATTAGTACCAGAATCAGAAGGAACGCCAAGAGTGAGGGCTTTGAATTGGCACTCGATCCTCTGGAGGAAGAGCATGGCCTCTTTGAAGGGTTTGGAGAGTTCTTGCTCATACTTGGTCAGCATCTCACAGTAGGCCTCCATGAACTGGTCAAGAGCTGGGTCTTCACCAATGCAACCTGTGTTGCTCATGCCGGTGTTCCCGGCCATTATCGCAGCCGACGCACACGCTTCCTCTAGCTTTGCCACCACCCCAGGAGGAGCTCCCACCTATATGTTGGTTATAATTTAACGCCATAATAATACAACACTTCTTAAGGTAACTGTGGAGATTTTCTTGTCAAGATCACCCAAAAGGGTCTCTATGAAAAAAAAAATTCACTTCGAACTTCAAAGGGTTTTCTTTCATTTTGCTAAACAACCACGCAGGTATTGTTACTACAACTATATATTATACAAGAAAGAGAAGGCAAAAGAAATTGTCTATCAGGGAAAGTAATGAACTACGTTCTTCGAGATATGACTGCCAACTGCTTTCACAAATAAATTCTTCAAAGAGGGGAAAAAATGCAAAAAGAAACAACAACTACTAACCCTATCAAGTCATGGTCGTCCCAGTTTGACTAAATTAACACCCGTAAAAGAAATAAGAAAAGGAAAAGCCATGCTTGAGTGTGACAGAAAGAACTCCTTTTTTTTCCCCTCCTCGGGTCCTTATCTTTTCTCTTTTACTTGTTTTTGAGGAGACAATTAGCTTCTTTTCTCACTGGTATGAACATCTGAACAAAGAACGAGCATAGCCAGAGAGCGAGTGGGAGAAAGTAGGGTTTTACGCTTTTCTTTCACCTTCTGACAATTGACATAAGCTGAGAGAAGGCGGTGGTAGTGAGGATGAGCCATGATCTTGGCCTTGACATCGTTGTCCATGAAGAAACAACCTGAGCCTGAGCCTGAGCCTGAACCACCTGCGTTGTTGTTGCTATTGTTGTTGTTGCGGTCGTCAAGAATCGGAGAAGAACCGCTGCTGCTATTACGAGCTGTTTGGTCAAGAAAGTACTGGTGGGTGCTTGTGTTTAGGTTTTGATGATGGTGATGGTGATGATGATGTTGATGATGGGGATGGGGATGGGATGATGAGGTGATGGTGTTGATGGGCATCATCATCATCATCATTGGGCATAGCCCATCACCATTACCACTGTGGTGACTGTTCTCTCCAAAAGCCATCAAACAGGAAGACGAATTAGTGCTGTTTGGACCACCCTCCATTCTCTCTCTCTCTCTCTCTCTCTCTCTCTCTCTCTCTCGTTACTAACCTTGTTCAATAGCGTATGGCCTGATGCAAAACCCCTTTTCTTCTCTCTCTCTCTCTCTCTCTAAGCTCTCTCTCCCTCTAGAGAACGAAAGAGTGATGATGAGATCCTTTATGTGTGTGAGTTTTAGCTGCTTTAAAAAGACTGTAAGTGCGAGTGAAACAAACAACACCCAGTTTGGTCTCCCGAGTTTTGTGCTTACACAAAGTTCAGGCCTTTTCACAGAAGAAAGAGAGAAGGGGAAAAAACATAAAATCCATAAAATAATGGCCCTCCTTTCTAGTGGGTCGTCAGTTTTATACATGCACTTATATCAGCATAAACACCCCTCTCTCTCTCTCTCTCTCTCTCTCTCTGAGGGCATAGCCTGCTCAAAATATTTTTCCCTGCTCAAAATATTTTTCTTTCGATGGGGGAGCGTTCTTTATTTTTTCTTTCACTGCATCATCGTCTCTCTCTCTCTGTGTCTGCTTGTTCACAGCATTAATCTCTCTCTCATCTCTGTTGTACTCTCTCTCTCTATCTCTGTGTGGGCAGTTTTTGATTGAGAGAGAGAAAGAGAGATGAAAATGCACGCGTTTTGGGTAAGAGGAAGGAGGAGGGTTACTTATCTTGAGGGGCTTTTTATTACCTTCCCGATGAAAACTCTCCCTCTCTCTCTCTCTATGTTTGCCAGTTAAATTTGCCAGTGTATCAGTGGCAGTGCAAGAAAAGAGGGTGAGAGAGGGAGAGAATTTTTTCTTTATGGAAATAAATAAAAGCAAATTAAGCAAGAGAGAGAGAAAGGAACGATCAAATCGAGGGAAGAGCCAAAGAAGAAACAGGGATAACTATTCATGGATGATGGAGGGGAAAGGTTCTTTGGGCACGGAAGAATCACACACAAGCTCTATCTCTCTCTCTCTCTGTTTTTTCGTCACAGTGGTGTTTCTTACAACTGGGGTTTTGATTTTGCAATCTGCTGTCCACTCATTTAATATTCTTTCTCACTGATAAATGTTGTCTTCTTCCATCCCACAAGATTTGTATTCTCTTCTTTTCCTTCTAAGATGGCTCCTTTCTCTTTTCATGTGATTGATCTCCTGTGTCGTAGCGGCTGTGTACATGGGGCCTGGGGGGTTTCTTTCTACATCTAGCAACCTGGTTTTTGGTTAGGATGCAACCCATTGTTTTATGGTTTTGAGGGCTTTCTAAAAAATATTGATACGTTGTGATAGATAAAGTGAACCGATTCATAATATATTGTATTATACATCCATGTCAATTGATTGTCTTACCAACAGTCTCCTTCTATGAAATTTTAGAGGAGTCTTTTCAATGGCCTCATGGCCATATAGAAATCTATGGGTTCAGTAACAAATGTTGCTAGACACTGAAACATTCAAGAAATTGCTTGCATATACTATTATGAAATACTGACTATTACAAAATACTATCAGGTGAGAATAACTGTCACTTTATTCGACTATATTTATTTTTCGAGAAACAACTTATCTTGTTCATGTCTCTTTTACTGATCATGATCAAAACTATGGACGGTATCATGGTTCTCCTCCGTCTACACACTTTTCAATTTCTTGTCCAAACTCCAACACCTTAAAACTACCTTTGAGTTTGAGAAGAGATGTTAACAGATAATGTAGGATAATCTTGGAACAATGATATCTATGGGCTTCTTTTAACATTATTGGTAGTAGTATGTACATTCTTTCTGATTCGTTTGAGCCTATAAATAGGGGACAAGTTGTAATATTGAAAATATACAATTCCTTTCCTAGTGTCATATTTCTAACTTTAAGCAAGCTAAAGAAATATGTATTCTTCTTGAATACATAAATGTAAGCAAGCTTAAGCAAGTTAAGTAGGTCCATAATATTCAATAAGACATGTATACAATACGTAAATGTATTTTTGTCTAGCCTAATCATATCTGTTATCAAAAGTCAAGCCATCTATACACGAAGATCCAACGTGTCGTATGCAACTTGACCCTTTTAACTTATTTATGTGACATGGCTAAACCACTTGAGGCTTAAAGAGTGGATTAGTTGACGGGTGTGAAACCTATCTAGCTAGCACATTTGGATACATTTATACTTGCCTAAGCCTCAAGTGGACATGTTCAAATACATTTGGATACATTTATACTTGCTTTAGTATATTTTACATGTTTATATATGAGTAAAAATATCTCAAACGTGTCATGTTTGATGTTAGAACCTAAACATAATATGGCGGGATTATGGCATGAAAATAAAGATTGCCAACTTAATTCTAACTTAACCACAAGCAAATGAAATCTTAGAAATGACTTCTGGTCCATTATATGACATTTTTAATAGAGATACTCCTATTTTTATGGGTGTTTTTTTCCAAATGCCTTAAATAACCTCTTCTCGGGAAAGAACATTTATGGTGGACTAAATGCAATAACTAATGAGTTTTTCAATAAGAAGAATCGAATGTTAAACATTGCACTGACAAGTAAAATAACTTTTACTACTTTCAGTTTCTTTCCAAGCTCCTGAGATCAAAATATGTACTTTATATAATTATTAAAAACTAAATAACTCTACTCCGTACCCCGGATATTTCATTACAGGCGTTCAATACGAGACAAAATAAAATTTCACGTGCTATCAAAAATAAAAATTTAAAACTTAAAAATATATGTTATATAAGAATACTGACACCGTCTTCACCTGAGATTTGAAAAGAGATGGATCACACTCATTATTAGTCTTCTCGTCCCATAGCATCCAATCTTTGCAATTATTTACCATAGGAAAAGACAAGGGTGGGGTTTCAGCTAAAGGAAAAAGCTGGTAAAGAGAGTGGGACACTCCGAATGTCTCTTCAATCTACCTATCCTTCTACACTCCTCAGTCATGTAGCCTGTCCCTCTTCCTTTTCTCCATTTCTTTTTACATTATCAATCCATTTTCTATCTCGTATGATGAAATAGGTATTAGTAAGTTGGAAAGCTCTTCATGCAACTCCCCAGAAGAAGAAATGTCATCCAGCATGATAGAAATTTCTACTCAAAAAGATAACTGGAAGAGATAAGAGATTACATGATTATAAAATTCAGTCGAGTTTTGTAGACTGCATCTCGTGCAAATCAAACTAAGAATGACACTTAAAAAAGAAATAAAAGATCTTGTAAGATTACTACTAACAAGTTCAAAAAGTTTTGGAGATATGGTTTCATATTTAAATATCGTGATACTTTTTGTTAAGAGTAAGCTAGGATTTCATCCGAAGTTAGGATCACTAGGTTTGATGCCCTCTAGAAATTTATGGGAATGGTGCCAACTATGTGAAAAATTAAGGTATTGATAAAGAGAGATTACATGCGTAGAAAATTCAACCAAATCTCACGGAAAAGGGGAAATTACCAAAAGTATTCTAAACCTATTGCACCCTTAAAAATTCAGCTTTAAACATTTCAATTGTGCCAAATTAATCCTAAACTTTTTGGACAATTTGTTAATTGAAGCCTAAACCATTTGACAATTTGCCAATTTAATTATTTCGATTAATTTTGATCGAAAAAAGCTGACATAGCAGTCTAGTCAGTGCCGACTGTCCTATGTGGCACGGCCGACGTTACCACGATCAACGCTGACATAAATAAATTTTTTGCAATTTTTTAAGAAATTTGATTTTTATTATTTTTCTTTTCTCTTTTATTTTTTCTTTTCCAACTATTGGGCGGGGTGTATGGCCCTTGCCTAGATTTGGGCTAGGGCTCGACACCTCACCCTGTTTGGGCATCGCGGCCCTCACCTGTGGTAGGCACGGGCATGGAGGCCCTTGCTTAGACTAGGCAAGGGTCGCCGGCCCTCCCCTATGGTCGACAATTTCCGCGACCTCGTGGGGCAAAAGTTGGAAATGAAAAGGGAGAAAAAAGAAAAGAATAAAAAATTCATATACATATTTTTTAAATACAAAAAGTATCCGCATCAGCGCTAACTATGCCAAGTAAGACAATTGACACTAACTAGACCGCCATATCAGCGTTTTTTGGTCAAAATTAGCCAGAATGACTAAATTGACAAATTATCAAAAAGTTTACGCTAAATTGGCAAACTGTCAAAAGGTTTAGCACTGAATTAACCAAATTAAAAGGTTTGGGACTGAATTGATACAAGTATAATAGGTTTAGGACTTTCTTGATAATTCTCCCCATAGGTAGGTGATAGGGGATGTTTTTTTTTTTGGTAAGTACTGTGATGGGGGATGTTTTCATCTCGTCTAATGTCGTTTTTGGATTTGGATCCAATCTATAATGCGAGAAAAATAACCAAACCAGTTATAAACCCACTGCACAATTGTCAATTCAGTTTTAAAATTTATAATCTTGCTAACTTAATCTAAACATTTGTGCTAAATTCCAATGTAACCATTTTGGTCAATGTTTACCAGAAATCAGAGACGTGTCCGTGTGTCACATAGAACGATCAACAATGACTAACTGGTAAGTCATTGATTTTCTAAAATTTGGCCGAAATGATTACGGTAGAATTTCACGTAAAGATTTAGGACTAAATTAACAAAATTAGAAAATTTAGAACTGAATTGATATTCGTACAATAGATTTATGATTGATTGGATAATTTCTCCCTAGAATACACGTAGTAAAACTGACTTTCGCTCATTGAGTGTAATTAATATATCCTCTTTCTTTTTTGTAAGTAGAATGTTACTTTGCAAAATTTGATTGCAAATTTCTAAATTGATCATGATGGATAATCTGTAATTGATCAAAGTAAAAGAGAATAACCCAAAATATTATCGAATTGATCCTGCCTTCTATCATGTTATATGAAAAGTCTTTTCGCATTTGGATCTATGGAAAGCATATACATACATCATAATCTATAAAGGATATAATTAACTCTTATTATATCCGATATGATTGACTTTGCCTACGAAAAGGTACATAGTGGAACACAAAGCAATAATTACGCGGTAGAAATAAGTATTTTGATATATGTAAGTCTATTATCAATCATTATATCTATATACCTATGTATATGTATCTATTTTTAACGATCGCTTTTGCGCAACAAGGGCATTCAATGTCCACAAGTGTTTTCTTTTCTACTCTATATGAACTCCAAATTTCTCAAGCTCTTTATTTTCATCATTAATGCTCCATTTGCCTCGAAACAACACAGTCCAATACGAAAATCCCAATTCGTTTGACTTTTCGCTACAATCTAATACTGTTTGAAGTGATAAGTAGTATCTGACCAAAAAAAACCAGAAGAAGTGATAAGTAGTAAACTCAACTCCACAAGAATTTCAACCAAAAAACAAACTCCACAAGAATGATAAAATATTCATACTTACAGATTAAAGTAAATATCTACGATAATTGTGCGTTGTTTCGAGAAAAATAAATAATTTAAAATAAAAAAATAATCATTTTTATCACTTAAAATAATTAGTCAACAAAAAATATTATTATAACCGACATCAATAAATGTCTAAACAGTTTCTTAACAATGAAAATATTTTTCGTTCATTTATTTTTGCAAGCGATATAAGCAATTATTTTTTGGAAAATATTTTCCAAATCATTCATTTTTTGTGAAATAAACACACCCTACAAAGGAGAATAGACCGACCCCGTGTAAATCAATAATAGAAAATTCTATGGTCTCTTTTTAACGTTTAAATAAAAAAATGTGCCAACTAAGTAAATCCTCAAGTAAATTTCAGATTTAATGACACAAATAATCTTCGAACTTTAAATCACTGGGGTTTGCTCCGATGACCACCTTCCTACTTGGGAGGGGGAGGTAGGGATTTCAATTCCTCACCTTCTCAGGAAGGTAGGGGTGGGGATGTTTAGTTTCAGATGTAGATTTTGACTCCTACGCTCTGCAAATAGGTAAGACAAAAATTTGAGAGTAGTTGAGAGTTAGAATAAGACAGACAAAAAAAAATCCTCGAACTTTGACTTAATGTGCAATATTTTTTATGAATTTTTAATTCGTTCAATGTCGTATTTGAATTATTAATAAGTATTTGATGTAGTCAGTTTGTTTACTTGGATCATCCACGTGTAATTTTTTTTGTATTGTCCATATAAACTTAACATATTGAAAGTTACGTCAGCAGCAGAATGACGATATTAAATATGTTCATATAAATTAAATACTAGATTAAATATTTACTAATGATTTAGGAACCATATTAAATAAATAAAAAATTCAAAATGACATTGCACATCGAACGATAACGCAGAAACCATTTGTATAATTTTCCTTGGTAAGTGGTAGTTTTATCGTCTTGTCTCGGTTAGCACAGGATGGTCATCATGCTAGCTTCTGTTCACCAGCTCATCGGACAAGTAGGGTTCTTCTTTAACGAAAAGCATTGATTAAATTAATCTTCGATCGACACGCACGCAATTATGTCTCCCAAATTTGGCATTTGCATGGACTTTATGCGATGTCTTTCTTTTTCACTTTTGCTCCCCAGTCATTTTTCGTCGTTTTCTATTTTGCCCCCTTTGGTTTACTTTTCTCCCAATTGATTATATTATTAATAATATTATTATTTTGAGGTGACGGTAATATAGATAATCTAATGAAATTGTTCTCCAAGTTAAACGAAGGAGTAATAAAGAGTTCCACTTATTTCTTTATCTGCAAATGAGAAGCATCGAGCTTTTAAACCATTATTAAAATAGTCCTTTTTGTCATTATATAATAATGAATTCTTTTCTGTATTTAACTTCATCTCCAGTTTTGGGTTAATCTACTAATATTGGAGCGAATATTGATGAAGATGCTCCAAAAAAAGAACATGCACCTTCGAAAGAATAAGAGCATTAACTAAGGTAAGTCCGAAGATTATCTCTGATGCCAATTATCCCCTAACTTTTAAACTATTTTCGCGCAAAAGACGGGCCAAAAAGCTAGTTTCGGACAGGTTCACATAAATTATATTTCGCTTTTTACTCATCACTTTTCTTTCAAATTTCAACGCGAGTTCACGTCATTTTAAAATATCATGAAGATTTGTGTGCGCTATTTTACTTCGATGATCGAATATTTCGAAAGCTTCTAAAAACTCTTTCGAGTTAAACTATAAATTCCACAAAAATGCGTGATAAATCAGAAGTTAAAATGTACTAATTCTTAATCAAATTTGATAATATTGAGGATTGGTGAAATTGGGAGAGAGAGAGAGAGAGAGAGTGGGCAGATGCATGCTGCAAAGTCCACTATGGGAAGCAGCATCATAATAAAAACCATCCCCCTCACTGTCCCTATATCACGCCTACCACTAGCCACGTTCTTGTTTTTATGTCGGATTCTTTCCCCCTATGTATTTATTGTTGTTATTTATTGCTTCCACGAGCTCCATGTTTTTTGTTCACCAAACAAAAAAATTACAAAAAATATATATTCTTTGCAACCTCAAGGGTGGTTTATTTCGCGAAAAGCTTATAATCAAAAAATATTTTCTTTATTTTTCGACATTTGAACCAATGAAAACAAATCAACGAAAAAGTTTTGGTAGTCAATGGAAAACTTATGTTTAAACTTGGAAAAATAACTCTCTTTTGAAAATGAAACATTGATATTCAATAGGTGACATTTATCCACATGTTTGTACTCAACGATATGAAAATCTTGCATCACTGATACGGTAAGGGTTTGTCTGGAGCGGTTTTTGTGTTATTTTACCTTTGTCAAATCTTGAAGAGCACAGACCTACCGAAACTTTTATAATGTGTTTATATCAACACGTAGATTTGAATATAATTTTTCTTAATATTGTATAGTTTGATTTAAGTTTAGATGAAAAATTTGAAAAAGTTTGTTTAGAACTCTTTTAAGTCAAAACAAACGGAATCCTTTGCGTGTTTTGAACGACATCAATTCAAGTTGATGTTATTCGTATTTAGTTTGAATTTCAGTCAACTACAAGAACCTCAAATTCATTATAAAGTAGCGCAATTCTATAACTTGCTTGTTTGTTGATATTTAAAATTATTAAGATTTTCTATTAGTAAATTAAATCTTTTTTATTTGGGAATCTTGTTTGCACAATTATATTATTTATAAATTTGTAAAGCAAAAATACAATGTGTTGGAAGTTGTAATTCTTCCGGAAAACAAAAAGTTAAATAGATGTAGGATCAAATCGATTTATATTACTCCAGTTATTATACTGATGACTTTTAAATTACATTTTTCCCGTTTAATTCAATGACCATTAAAATTCTTTTAACTATAGGCACTACTCAAACATAAATATCTTTTTAAAGTAACAACATAGATCTATAATAGATAAGATTTCTTTGGCGGAACAAATTGAGGCCAAACACCTTCTCTAAAGTTTGTTTTATGTACAATGTAGATGAATAAATTCTTCTCCACAATGCATCTACGTAAGCTTGGACAGGAGTTTCAATTAACTTCAAAATTATTTAGGGTTTCGCGCTACTAATGCTGAGAATTATGACAATTTATATAGAATACGAGAAGATGATTCACCGAAACATGATGATAAGTAAAGAATATTAGACTTGTGTAAGGCAGTTATAAACATAAGATTGGCATTATGAGGTGATGGACTTATCTATAGTGTTGATATTTTTTCGAGAATTTGATCAATATTAAAAATTCACTAACGATTATGAATTTTCGACTGAAGAAAACTTTCGATAAACTTTATGGGGCTAGAGCCTAATCCTCAAATTTTAAATGGAAGCATATGGTTATTAGAAAGTTTCATTTGGGGAATTACTAATTGGGTATAGAATGTGATTTTTTTATTCCTTTTTAGGGTTTCCTCTGCCTTTTTCATTAGCCATTAGTCTGCATTCTTAAAAAGAGAGTAGATAGACAAAGAGAATATGCAGCTAGAACCTGCACTAATGACATGGAAGTATTTAATTTACTGAGAAAAAGTAGAGCTAGGGCTAGTGCGTGTGTATTGGCACATTTTAGATCAGTTGTCACCAAGAGTTTGACGGGGGTTTTATATCAATCTGACAGACTCCAGTTGCTGCGAGATAGCAATAAAATATGATTTTCTTTCTATGAAAATTTATGTGGTGGGGGCGTGTGCAATCAACTGTACAGCTCTACACGTACATATCGCGCCTCGTGGAGATTGCACGTACGCATACTGATCATCACTGCATGCAAACAATTATTGCAGTAGTGTATAAAACCCTGAAATTCCGCAAGTTAAAGGAAACTGCTGTCGTTGGTTCACTTTGGCAGATTTTCTTCTTCTTTGTTTTTTAAGTCGATTTTATTTTTTGGCACTTTTTCTCCAAAACAAGCATTCTCTCGGTCTAAAACAATCTGCTGCTTCGTCAGGGGACAGATTCAGAGAATGCTGCCAGCCTAATTTTTCAAGAATTGAAGTTGTATGAAATTTGAACAATGCCCGTGAGTATTTATCTCACTTTTTCTTAGTTATTATATATATTTAAAGAAAGAAAAGTACCCGAAAAGCATCAGTCAAGTTCTTGGCAACTGAGATGGTTTATTAGCCCTTAAACTCGGCTTCATATATCTTTGTCATCAGTGTTTTATGGATCGTCTTAGTGTTTGCTTCGTTTTATCTTAATCATAAAGTACTCATTTTCTCACATCTCTGTATAGATTGCCCTAGAAACATGCCTGTTTGGATTAATTTGCTTAAAAAAAGGTAAATCTTTATTTTTTAAAAGAATTTTGAAATGGGAATTATTTAAGTTTTTAGAGTTATGAATTACTTCCCTCTCAACATGTAATAAACTAATATCATATAACATGCTATTTCGAATATTACGTAGATTTCATTTGTCGGCACGATATTTACTTTTCTTAATTATCAGGATTTAATTTTAAGTTGATATTACCTACAATGAAGATATTATTGTTATGGAAACATTTATGATTATCAAAGCAAAAATGTAAGTATAAAGCGCTGGCTAATTACCTGGTCTACGTGAAAACTAAGAATGTCTTATCAAAGGAATACTTTTACCTTTTCCTTTTCCTTTTCTTTCCTTCGTCGCCCAACCTTTCCTTCCGGCTCACTGCTGAGATCCTGATGAAATGATCAACGTCACCGCACACGACAAAAGATCTAGACGTAATCAAACACCACATCCGCGACTGAAAATCGCACTGATCTATGCATGAAACGATCTGTGTTACTACGGAACCGCCAGTAAATGCAGGGTCAAGGTTAGGGTTTCTCTCTTTACACCACTTTTCTTCTCTAAGGTTAGCTAGGTTCGTCTTTGTGGAAGATAGTACGCGAATCCATCAAGGGTAAAAGCATAGAGAAAAGTGAGAGAGAGAGAGAGAGAGACGTCACTGATATGCTGTGAAACGGGTATAATTGTAGAGGGACAGGGAGCTATGGCTACTTCAACTCTTCTATCAATAAGCAAGAAGCTTTCTTTCTGATCTAACTTTACGTCATTTCCATCAACAGTTTTCATGAAATCCAATAAAGTTGAAGTCCCAAAAAGAAATTTACAATAATAATAACTACTATCCGGGTTCTGCGCCTTCTTCTTTATGACCCGGCCATCGTGTCAATCCCACTCTTTGGTGGTACTTGCATAGTTAAACTGGATTACTTTAATCTTTAGTTTTTTTTTGTCAGAACTTTAATCTTTAGTTCATCTGTTGTCAATTTGTAAAGTTAATCCACTTTTTCAATGGAATGTTAGTTCTTTATTTGAATATGTGATGTAAATGCAGTAGTGGGTGTGCCCTCTTTATCTCAAACAGAAAGAACTTAGGCGGATAAGGGCACATCAAAAAGGTGATCTTTAAGTAATAATTAGCGTAATCATGAGGATGCGTAGCATAATTAAATGGGTTTGCATTAGCAACTTTAGTGATTACAATGTTCCAAGTGTCCAACTGGACTGGGGACAGAGAAAAAGGATAACGCAAACATAGAAGATTTACAAATATCGATATATATATATATATATATATAGATGTGATGTTAGTTTAAATATTTTTTTTGTCAAGATGTTTATTTGAATATCGAGAGGCTTATTATTACTTATCAAACCTAATATGTCTGGCATTGTTCTATGTCCAAATGACAGGTGAAAAGAATGAGGCTGGTGGTGGCAATGGAAGAATCTGCTAGGGAGTGTTGATCATGGTCATGAGCATCTTTAACATATCAATAAACATTAGTCATTCTCGACGCTCAATTTATCTCGTCTCTCCTTGTTATTGTTAAAAAACCATAGTTGCTAAATTTAAACTTGCAATATGTGTGTGTATATATATGTATAACACTTGAGCTCACTCACTTGTGTGTAGGTTGAGCCTTATACGATAAACATTGGGACGTAATCACATCCAACTAATAATTGAATACCAAAAGCTGACAGGAGACTTAGGCATTCATTCATTGATAGAATACTTATAAACTAAGTAATTAAGAATACTTTGGAGAAGCAAAAGAGGATTGTAATCCCTTAAAAATTCAAGGCTCTCTTTGCTCTATATATAATACCTCTAAGCATATGTTACATGCGTGCGTGCAAGATTGAATAAATATGTAAAAATTAGATAAACAAAGCTATCGAGAGTCACTTAATAAAATAACTAGGGCGGTTATTTCATGAGTGGAGGAAGTGGTCGATGGATGAAAACTACATGGAATAACTTATGGGGATCCCTAAATTTATTTGTTAAATATTCATATTGTTTTATGCAAGACTTGTTTTGGAGACAGTCGAAGGTGAAACAAATTGGGCGTTTCACTTCATGTATAACAACTGTTGAGGTACGCATTGTGAACGTGTGCGACCATGGATGAGTTATGCACAAAGAGAAGGTAATTATTTTGTCGAAGTAATTGCGTGAATATTTAATGAATAATTGTAGCATACTTTGGCGGTGTAAAAAAAATACCCAATCGGCTTTATACAACATTGATTTGAGAGAGTTGATATGGCATATGAAGTCGCTTATTTAGAATTTTCTTTTCATGAGCGGTGTATGTTCTATGTTTCCTTCTTTAATTGAGTGAATGTAATAACTATTGGTAATTATTAAATACATGTGAATTGGGTGGTTACTTGATGAGGATAGAGAATAGTGACTAGATTTGATTTTTGTATATTTTGATGCGAAGGTGATAGCACGCATATGAAGAGTGAAACAAATGGCATTTTTCACTTATATATATCGTAGTCATTTTTTCCGTAATCAAAGGGTATTAATGATTTCGACCGAAAAAGGGGTATTAATGCTAGTCCGCAAAAGGTACAGATGAAATCGAAGGCCGAAAGGAAATCCTAAATAATCGGAGCTCTGATGGCTATTCGTAATGCATAGTCGGATTGGCCGTTTGATGCGCCCAAGTGAGCGACCACGACAGAGAACTTTGAGAACTGGCAGGAGAATGCCTGCCAACTGCAAAGGGGAAGTGCTATGAAAGAATCACTTTCGAAGTGCAACAGAACACCAGCCTCTATCTTTCGCCGATCGAGTAGCTAGCAAAAGCGCTTTGCCTTTAGCTTGAAGGGTTGAGCCTGCTTGGCTCTTGCGTTTGATGAAGTTGAGTGAATTTATTGAGAATGAGACCAACGCGGTTCTGGACTCGTTGAAGATTTGGGTGTGGCTGGATTGTGTGCCAAGCTATTGCGATACTCCCAAAGTCTGCAATCTACGGCATCCGTCGTCAAACGAAACTCGTCTCTCTTGATAGCCGATAGGAATCCATGAGCATTCAAGAATGGTAGCACGTCCACTTCCACATTAGATTCAATAAGAAAGCCCCCAACCCACTTTGTCGACACTGCTCGAGAAGGAAACACTGACTTGTTCGAGTCACCTTATCATATATGGTTGCATTCGGCGTGATGCCGGTAAAAATACAACGATATCGCCCGTGTGGAGAAGATGAGTCATCTCCGAGATTAGAGCATCAACTGATCAAAAAGACTCATTTGGAACAATCCCTCTTTGCTAGGCTGCATTGGTTAATTGCATTAGGTAGGGTATGGTCATCGATATAGAAAACCAACAGGAGTAAGTTTAGAAAAAAAATGGTGAATGATTGGAGGAAGGAATTGAAAGCGACAGTGAGATTAAAAGTCAGATAGACCATTAGCTTTTGTCAGACCAATATTCGGTTTGATTGTCATTACATTATGATGATGATGGTAAGATACCGGAAGCCATATGATGTCATTGACAGTTCGAAAGGCAATATGTCCACTGTTCAATTGTGCTTTCTTTTGGGTTCAAGGAGGCAATTACATCTTTTATTAGTGGGGTGGGAACATGATGGTGATCATTGCAACATGCAACTTCTTGTTTTTCGAAAGAGGGGCCACTCCTTTATTAGGGTAGTTCCATTTGACTAATCCGATATCCTTAATTATAATTAAGAGATTTCTCATATAGTAAAGAGTTAATCACCCAAGTGGGGTGGATTGTCATGTGGGAATTAAATAGTTACCAAAATCGGAATATGTACCTTTATCCAGAACTCTCTTAATTATTGCACGCGATTGTCTACATAATATAAAGTTCATTTTGTAAGTTAACGAGAGCTCCGGAAACTCTTTCTAAGTAGCCGATAATGAAAATTCTATAGGTTTTAATGCGCCGATTGTCCTCGTAGTATTCACGATCAATGCTTTCAAATTAGATTATTCCAAATTAGGTATATGTGTCGATAGCACTCTTTAACGGGTTCTATTAGCAATTTAGAGATACTGAAACACTAATCCAAACTTCTCTCTTCGTGTCTTTCTTGAACAACTGTTGTCATTTTGAGATTATTTATGATCATCAAACTCGAGTTAAAATGATTGAATGACCAACAGAAGAATGAAACGAGTGATCGCACTCATTTTATTCAATTGGACGATAAAATTCATATCTAAGACGATACTACTATTGAAAAAAACAAGGACCTTAATTTTGCGTCAAGTTTAATCTTTTTGAAGTTAGCATTAGACTTGCTAAACGAGTGGGCATGGATGGGCTTAAGCACAAATCTTTAGAGGCAGTACACAGACTCTCACCCAGGGGAACAACGACCCGCCCAACTAACCCAACAGGCCACCTTTTTATATTTTCTTTTTAAAAAATTTCTCCTTAAAAATGCATAAATATGGAAAGTAAATGGAAATAACTATTTTACTACTTTACCAATTAGTTTTACACTATTCTTTATCCTTTATTAGAAATTTGTACTTATGTTATCTTATTGGTGTTTATAAATTTTAAATATCAAGGTTGAATTATCAATAGTACATAATTACTTATTTTTCAAATAATCATATGAGCAGGCCTAAAAATCCAGCCGAACCCACTTGTTGATGAGTTATATCTAGCGTGTATTTTAATATAGTATATTGAACCTTATATTTTAATTGACTTCACCATGATATTTCGAATAAAAAAGATATGATTGATGACAAAAAGAATGGATTCAAGTTCTACCATGTAAAAATAGAGTATCCATAATCCATTTCTCTATTACATCTTCTCGTTTGCACTTCTCTTCCCTCTCGTCTTTCTCGTAGGTTACAATTTATCTCACATAACTTGTTTACTAACTTTACGTTGATCTTACCCTATTACCTCGGGCAAAACTTATGTACGAACATTCTTGCGATACACACAAAAAAAAGAAAACGCGAATGTAAATTTAGCCCAATCTTGGGATGACACTTGTCTACCTGGGTCATGTCCAGATGTCATAATCTATGTACCGATGTTAACCCTCATTCGACCTGTCACCATGTTTATCTCTTCCATCAATAATGATTCTCCAATAAACACACTTGACAATTTGTTGGACCATAGTAATCATCCTATTCCTAGGAGTGACCCCAAGTTGGCAAACTTTACACCCCTCCATTGTCCCCAGCAACGAATATTTCAAGATGGTGGGGCTTAGGGTTTATACTTTTTCTCCCCCTTGGGTTGTCTTTGCACCACATAAATGAAAGCAAGCAACATCTAACTATATATTCCATCAAATCAAAGCAAAGAAACTCTTATATATTCCTCTTTCAAATTATAGAATTTCTGCCCCCTCGAATTCTTTCACCAAAACGTGACACCACTATCACTTGGCCACGGACAAGAATTGATGTTTGTCGATACACTTTGATCACAATTCCCTTTTTTTTGACAAATAAAAGGAGGGCTTTGCTTTTCTGCATGGGATGAGAGAGCTTATCTTCTATGCCATTAGTGTCAAATTTTGCACTGTTCTCTCCACACGATTCCCTCATTGACATTGTCGATTGTTCACTGAGCAAAAAGGAACCAAACTAGTGGGACAACCGAAAAATCATTATTTAGAGCAAGATCATATGGAGACGGATCAATATGTGTGGAACGAAGATGAGAGCATAGAACATCGTTAGTAGAGGGAGGTGGTGCGATGAGGATAGATTTCTCTTAATCGGGTAGTCAGATAAACCCCATTATATGTTCACCATATGAAGACTTTATTATTCAAAAGTAACAAGATAACTTGTAGAACAACATACTGAACATTGAGTTGAAGCTTGCAAATTGTTGACTGATCACAGAGCCAAAACATGTAACCCTAATTTAGACACATCTTGATCAAACAAGAAGAAAAGATACTTCCATATATATATATATATATATACGTGCGTGTACATATATGCGTGTATATTTCTTGGGGGTAAAAACGTAAAGGGGGCTTGTGGCATGCACATGGATAGTCTTTTGGGGGGTTCCAATAGGTCGAATTTTGATGCCTTCTTTGGCCGACAATATCTTGCTTTCTATTGCCCAATCAATGCCACTGCAAATGGAGATCTGCTGTTGCAAGGCCTGACTTGTCGCCAGAATTTATCTCTCGACACGTTCGAGGGTGTCGCTCTCTCTCTCTCTCTACTCTCTAGGGTTTCTCTGTGTGTGTGTGATATTATCCTCGGTCATCTTGCATGACATGAACATGCTTTCTTTCGTAGAAGCTTTGTTTACCTATCGTGGTAAACTACTGACAGTGGTTGAAAAAAGGCAACGAAGAAAAGCAACATAGCAAGCTGCTTCGTCAACAATGCCGTGCACGACATAATCTCTTGCCATCTTGATCTGATTATAAGCTTACTACTCGTTGCACATGGTTGTTTGAACAATCTACTGTATGATTCTTAGTTTATCCTTTTTCTTTATCCTTAAGCTTGATGTCATTTTCTGGCATGTGGTTGAAAACTATAGAGCATCAGAGAATTTTCCCAAAAAAATAATGTTTCAAGGAGTAAACCCTGTTTGATTATCTTTTTGGGCTTCATGTCATTGATCTCTCACTTTCTTTTATTGCTTTAAAGAAGCTAATGATTGACAAATGATAATCATCATTAGTCCCCATTAAGTATGATTATCGTTTGACTCAAATGGGCTGTGTAAGTTCAAACTGAAGTTACTTGTTGATAAAAGTAGACGGTTATCTCAAAGACTAAAGTTGAACACAATTCATGGCTCGACCCTAATTTTGGCCCAATTGTCTTGAAAGGATCAAGATCAACTCCTTTCAGGAATTGGAGAGTAAAATCGCGAAACAGAGTATTGAGGGCCATATTGTTAAAATGATTCAAGCTTAAAAGCCTTCCATACTTGAGCCCGAGAAATTAAAATTCTGAATTTTTAAAGCTCAATCCATCATCAACGAGTTGCTAGGCCAGATTTTCAAATAGAAGAACCAAATTGAAGAAAGATAATAGTATGAGGAACAGATCAAAGAAAGTAGAAATATGAGAACTAAAATGCATTTCAGCTCAAGTGTGAGAGATTGAAAGTACTTTCTTGCCTAAATTATAAAACATAGAAAGCTAATTAAGTCGATCCCAAAGATGCAAGGGCCTCGATGTATTTAAGCCTTGTGACTAAGAAACATTTGCTTTGCATCTGTTTTTTCCTTGCCAAACGGCCGAACAAAGGGCTCGACTGGTATGCAAAAACTGGCCAATGTGAACCCATTCCATTTTAGCCATTTGATCATATGGACTCAAGTGAGGCCCCCACCATATGATGGTTGAGATGGAGTTGACTCTTATGCTCCGGGTGCGTATTCAAACATCCAGACTCAAGCAAATGAAAACCAAATCGTCAAACAAACCGAAGGAGACTTCAGTTCAGAGCATTATCACAATATCTTCTCATTTAGAATGGAAAAGTTCCTGAAATTTACAGTGGCATACAAACATTTATCGGAGAAAAACTGGGGATGATTTTTAATTTGAAAATAAAAACCATAAACCCAGTCGATTGTGTTGACGAATGATGCCTCATCCGATAAATTTACATTGCCACCGGATCGACATAGAAAACTCTTGCTTGAGCAGTCAGATCTCATTATCTCTTCAACTTCTTGGACTTCTTCCCATTCTTGTTACCCAAGTATCTCTCAATTTCTTCCTCACCATCATCTCCTCCTGCCTTTCTTCTCCTCTTGCCGCCGCCTTCTTTAATTTTCTGCACAGTCCAACAACTGTAAACTGAGCATCATCTCTATCTAAAAGGACACACCATGGAGGCTTCATTTGATATTTAACTCTGCTAAAGAAGGGATTGACCAAAAATTGCCCAAACCACTGGTGTATACTTAAAAATGCTAATCATCACAATGTAATTTCGGATACAGTTTTACCACAATACAGGAAAGCTGTCCACTCATTGCATATGAACAGAAATAACTTTCTTTTATATGACATTGAGGGTCTAGGCCTCTTGGAGCATCCGACTCACGCCATCAGATCACAACAATCTCCCCCTCCCCCCATTTTACAGCAACCGGACAATTACTGTGGCAAGAGGCTCCTGGGTGGCCCAAGAAAGTTTCCCTTGTCGGCAATCAAACCCATCAACATGTTTCCTAAGGTTTAGTTTGGTGTTGTGTCTTACTCAGCTTAACCCTGGGTTTAATTGGACATGAATACTTCACTAAAGCATCGATGAGCAGTTCTGTTGAATATATGTCCTAGGAACCGCACGCACGCACGCAGATATATAGAGACAGAGAGATACCATCTGCGATATTCTTTTGGCCTCAGTAACACGTTCCAACAATAGCAATACTTCCTCCTCTTGAGCAGGGAACTCAGGTAACTTTTTACCTGATGTAAATCTTTCAATTAGTCTAATGAAAAGCCAGAAAACTGTAAAGCTTTTCTAGACATAAAAGTATGTTTTCCTCACCAATCAGCTTTTCTATTTGTATATACCACTCCAACTCGTACTGGTTCACTAGCGAGATAGCAACACCAGATCGTCCTGCTCGAGCAGTTCTTCCCACTCGATGTATATAATCCTACCATAAAAAGTCAAATCAGAAAAGCACGGATAATTGAGAAAATGCAGAACCATGCATCCACTTTACCCCATCAGCCAATGCCAAAACAAAAAATCCCAGGTCCATAAAGCTCAACATAATGAGTTAAGTGAGTTTCATCTCCGAGATATCAATCATATTATTTACAGTGAAAGATGGTGTCTTGGAAAGGCAGTGGCTCTTGAAATAGCTAGCTAATCGAGCCTAGATAGGAAGTGTCAAGGTGCAAAGCTGCAGATTCTAATTGCTCTGGTTTATTCTACATTAGTCTACTCCATTATAACTTTGCTTATCTAACTGGGTTTAATCTTCGTGGATATGCACAGCATACCTAGTGAAGAAAATATGTCCATCTTGTCAAGGTGGCACAAAAAGAATGCGGCAAGTAGGTCTACAAAAACTAAAAGTCTAAAACCATCAAAAGTAGCACAAAGCCTTACCTTAGAAGATGATGGTATGTCATAATTGATAACCATGTCCACTGCCGGAATATCAAGTCCTCTACTTGCAACATCAGTGCAGATCAAAATATTGCATTCTCGTGCTTTAAACTTATTCAAAGCTCCAAGTCTCTTAGACTGCCATGAAAAATTGGATGACCAAAGATCAGCAAACACCTACAAATGCGGTTTACTATGAACTGATAAATATGTGTGTGTGTGTGTGTGTGTGTGAGAGAGAGAGAGAGAGAGAGAGAAAGAGATTATGCCTGGCTCATTTGACCACTGATTGGAATTGCCCTTAGTCCAAGATTTCGAAGAATTAAGGACAAAACTTGAGTTGAATCACATGTTCGAGTGAAAACCATTGTTGTACTTTCAGCCATCACAGTGAGAACATAAACAAGATAGCAATCCTGTATAATTGCGAACAAAATGATTGACTGAGAGGAATCAAATTAACAGAACAGAGAAAACCTACTTCAACAATTTCACTTTAAAGTACCAACAATATTTGAAGCAATAAATGCATTTAACCTAGAATGTTACTCTGCATAAAAAAATTAAAGCTAGATCTTTAATTTCTAAAGTTTCCTCGAATGCCCCCACATAATTGCAACTACAACCACGATAAAAGCCTTTTCCCAGTAAGTGGGTTGGCCACATAAATTCTTTTGTGCAAGCACATTCTTTCCTACGTCATATCCCTCATAATATACAAGTAGTGAATCTTTCTTTAAAGTATTCATCCACTTCTTTTTATGATGTTTGGCACATTCTCACAATATAACACATCCAGATATTGGATGCACCATCAAGACTAGCTTTATTGTATACACAAGCAACAGAAAGGGTGGCAGGCAGGCTCAGTACTATTGTTAGCATCTCATGCAAATAGCCCACAGTTGAAAGGACAAGACCTTGTACTTGGCAGGAACAAAGCGATACTGCTGCTTCAGTGTATCAACAGTGGAATATTTAGATGCAGCTTCAATCTGAAAGTAAAAAAGAGATTTGCACATTTTCAGGATTAGAATACTGCAATAACAGTATCTAGATGACAATAATATAGATTTTAATGATATTGGAATTGCTAAAACAATACCTTCACAGGGTTCCTCAAACAAGCCCTCTGTAGCTTCTTAACCTGAAAATTAAATGCATACATAAGATGATACTCCAAGCAGGCCCCATTAGGCTGTTATCTTCTAAAATAAAAGAACTGAAACTCTCTTTTGAATAGGCACCAAATGGATACCCAACCATTATATCAGCACATTTTAATCATACGAAGGAGAAGTTGTGATGGCTTGGTTGAGAAGCACAAGACGCCAACAGTATTAAAGAACTTTGAAAGTAACGGTCACTGTATTTCGCCTAACTCTATGACTGATAATAAAACAGACAAGAAAAAGAAAAGGTTAAATGCGTCTCAAAGCAAAGAAAAGGGTAAATTTCCTACTAATGGTGTTTTAATAAGAAACTCAATGCCCCAAATTCCTTCAACAAAAATCTAAGGAGCTTCGAAAACTTCACGCTGTGGCAATGTTACTTCAACTACTTTCAATGATAAAACAAATATCCCTATTAAATGGCACCACGAAATTGCCAAGCTGTATCTACTTCAAGACATCTTTAAATACCTTTTTTGTCATAGTGGCAGAAAATAGATATGTCCTCCTTTCACGTGGTATAGCATTCAGAATTTCATCGATGGACTTCTCAAAATCCTCATTTAGCAACCTGTCAGCCTCATCTAATACCTGTTTGAAGAGCAGATGTTGCATCACTGTTAGTATCGGCATTACAAGTAGTAGTCATGTTGCAACTAGAATGACTCCAAATCAAACTGTAAAATGCTTGTCAAGTTAGAATAAGTACTCAAAACTCATCTTCCTAAAGGATTTCTGGTTAGAAGTTTGGGTCAGGGTCTAAGTACATCCTAAATATTAAATGCACTTCGCTTATTAAGCAATCCATACGAACACGGTCACCACAGACCACTTGACTTATAATTTCTAGCAACATACTGCCTTCGATAAGTTCTCTCTAACGATCACGTCCAATCTCTCCGAAACAGTGCACTAGGCACAATGTTTTATGACTTCTTCGAAGCATGAAATATAACCTAGTCCAAATTTTGAACCAGAGAAAAGCTCAGGAAAAATTTGTTAATCTTTGATTTAGTATGAATAAATTGATGGAATATTTCGCCAAGCATCGAACATACAGAACGTTATAACCTACATCATAATCTTTTTTGCATGGCTCACACTGTATAAATTGCCTACCAAATATTTCAACATGCGAAGAGAAAAGCCTTTGGTGTTGGACAAATGATCAAGAAGACGTCCTGGCGTTCCCACCTGTCCAAGAAAAGACATAAAAAGATAATAAGTATCAGCAGAAGACCTAATAGACGTATCTTGATAAATTTACCGAACAGCAGGTTAGTTCAGTGACTACACAAACAAAAATCAAGAACAGAGATAAAAGGCAAATATTGACGGAATATAGCACTCACTAAGCAAGCAGTTATAGATGATGCATCTTAGAAGAGATTAACATACAAACACCTTAAGTACGATAGCCTCAACATTTAATAAAATGCCCAAAGGCATCAAGCAAGATTTTGAAACTATCTACTGAATGTTTAAATGAGCTTAGAATTTCAACTTTTAAAGTTACGCTCAACTAACAGGCAAAATAACAGCAAATGGTCGATATATTCTGGAAAGAAGGGAAGTGCCAATCTGAGACAACTCATGTCCACTAGTTCAGTTAAGTAACCCCAAATATGAAAGACAAATCAAGCAGTCTTCTGAAACGGATACTTGAGAGATGAAGTTCTAATCAGTGAGCAACTTACAACAATATGAGGGCGCTTTGCGAGGGCAATTGCCTGTTGCACCATGTCAACTCCACCAACAAGCTGTAAAAGGAAGCAGCATCAAGAAAGTATTCTTCTCAGTCATGTGCAATTGCAGAATTGCAGTCTGGAACTTTCATCAAACAACTGCAGAACATGTCCCTCCAAGACAAAAGGACAAAAAGAAAACTACTAGCAGAATTGCTTGAAGATAGGCTAAGCTCAATCACCAACTGAATCTACTTCAATCTACTTCTGACATTGGAGCTCACAGATGCCGAAACCAAGACATATTTCAAATGAGGGGATAAAAAACGCTAGGTGCAAATCAGTTCATTATTACGTTATGTTATTCACATTATACTCTTAAAAGGAGACTTTCATTTTCTAAAAGAATAAAATCTTTTCACAAATACCAAAAGATGCAGATTTGGGCAGCTGACATACACATTGATAAAACCAACTAATTGCAATGAGAGAAAGTTCACCGATATGAATCAAACAAAAAATGCAAAGCAAATACATTTGAAAGGGCCCATCTATTCCACTATCCAAAGGTTTGTACCAGCAGCGAGGCAACTTTTCAAAACTAAACAGGAAAGGGGATCTTGATTACAAACACCACAGTTTATTGCAAAATCAGAGTATTGTGCCCGTGATACAGAAATATATTCTTGAGATGCTTGAAATGTTATTACTCAGCAAAAAGCTTACCACAGCACATCTGACTCCGATGCCAGATCCTAAAGCTTCAAATTGTTCAGCAATCTGAATTGCCAGTTCCCTAGAAATAAAACGGCACATTATCCACTAATTACGGGAAGACACCTGGCGATGCCACAGCGTCAGCTTGTCGCCAAATAAAGTGAAGTAACTCCAACCTCGTAGGAGAGAGCACACAAGCAAAGAACGCTTGCGGAGAGTCCAATAGAGCTTGCAGTATAGGAAGGGCAAATGCCCCGGTTTTGCCGGATCCTGTCTGTGCAAGACCGATCATATCTTTTCCTATGGAACAAAAGGCAGACAAGCAAAGGGAAATCAATTAGTGTATAGCGTCTACATCTCATCAGAGTAACTTCAGTCTAGGTCAACACTGATAGCCAAAAAAACGCAATGTCAATAAGGAGCCATTAAACCAAGCTAAGACAAAGACTTCATATCGTATCCACCTTCATTTATTCCAAAGCACTATCGTCTCGCACAAAGCGACATGTTCGAAGTCTTCATGCTCTGAACTAGCTACAATCTACCAAAAGTATGCGAGCCAGACACCTATAAGTGCACACTCCGCTCAATATCATCATCAAGCTTCCAGGTAACATACAGAATCTAAACAAAGCTCGGTGCTTGAGTAAAACAGATTCTTCACATGTACCGGCTCATAGCTCGTGCGGAACATGGAGCGAAACAATTCGATGATCTTGCATCCTCGCATATATTGTAAGCCTCGAGGCGACCGACCCATCGACGCAACACGTTTCACCTATCGAAATCGATCCCAAGATTGAATTTTGATGACGAAAGAGGTACCTTCGAGAGCATGAGGAATGGCTTCGACTTGGATCTTCGTCGGATTCTTCCACCCCAGGGTGTCGCAAGCCTCCAGCAGCTGCTCGCATATGCCCAGCTCCTTGAACGTCTTCACCTCTTCCGTCTCTTCCGCCATGTTATCACTCCTTCGCTACCTGCTCAAACCAATTGGAGAGAGAGAGAATGCTTCTCAATTCACTTCCCTCTTGTGATCAATGGGGGGGGGGGGGGGGGGGCGAGAGAACCGCCGGAGACGGCGGCTCGTGGAGCTGAGCGGCGGGTGCTGAGGGCGCGGCCTCTCGAGGTTTTAGGGTTTTTGCTCTTTGCCGCTTGGCGGTTCTTCTCCTCGCAACGACGTGTTTGGAATAAGAGATGTGCTCGGCGGGCGGGCGGGCGGGTTCGCGCTGACCCGAATTAGAAGACCCAGGCCCAATTGACCGGGCCGGATCGGGTTCAATATTGGGCCTAATTGGGCTTGTCCAAGCCCGTCGAGAATGGTCTCCGCCATCTTTGACGGGCCGGGCTTGGAGGTCGGGCTAGAGATGCAGAACCATTATTGGTCTCCAAGCCCATAAAACAAGCATATGCCTAGTTCGTGAGAGAAAGTCTCTCGTGCATGGGAAGAATGATACTATGTGTCGTGCTGACGAGGCATCGCTGAGCCAATCGCATCTCTCCAACTTTTTTTTTTTGAAAATTCCGAGCTTAATAGTTTCCATTTATTGATAAAGTAGAGAGAATCGGGATTGGCGCGGTAATATGATTTCCCGACGCGGTAGTCGATAGGTAAATATGGATTTATCGATCAGCAAATGTGCACTCGGGCGCAATTTCTCACGGGCGCAACATTAGAGAGAAATCTCTTTTCTGTATCGTGTGTAATTAATTAATATGACCAAAAAGTCGTGTGATACGTAGTAGAGAAGATCGAATAAGTACCTTGCTATCCCTAGGTGACGCTCGAAAACCCAAAAATAACCTTATGTTGGAAAGAATTCGGAAAACAAAAATTGGAATAACGCGAAAAATTTGACGTAAAATAACAAAGTACCCTCGAGACACGCCTAAGCGATGGATTTTGAGGTTCAAAATGATTGTAAAACGAGTCTCTCGATTTGGCGACGGCATAGTACCCGAAACGAGCTTTATGGATTGGTCTTATGGGCTCCATTCATGAGCCCATTTTCTTGCGTGCTCCGCAAATTGTCCGTACACTTTAGAAAGTTATCAGCAGCAGCGTCCGCATCACGTCTGAAATGGATAAGATAATTCCTGCTAGTTTTGGATGGGGTAGCAAGACGAAAGGAAAGAAGATTGGAACAATCACAAAAGGGAAAAGAATTATTACGATAAATTCAAAATTCAAATGTCAAAGTTGGATATCAATTCACTAACAAAAATGAAGAGAAATGAAAGCCACGTCTGCTTTAAATACAAGATTTCAGATCCCTTTGGATCATTTTATAGGGTCGTCGCAAGTAACAGGGATCGGTTGATCTAGTCACCATAATCTGATTAATTGCATCATTCGTGAAACTATACAATTTGGATTACCAAAAAAATATCTAAAGAATTCTTAATTCCTCAAACAACATTATATTATATATCCCACACCAGGGAAACCCTCGACCCTTTCTTCCCAATTTACTAAGGGTGCGTTTGGGAGAGCTTTTCATCAATTAAGGCTCGAAATTGAATACGAGCGCATCACACGACAATTAGTGAGCTAGATCTGAAAAAAAAAAGAAAAAAAAACAGACTTTGGCTCAAAGGCTCTTAATACCGTGTAACCAAACACCCTAGCATTTTGCACAATGGCCTTTAGAGACCCAAACGACTTTCGGGAATGCATTTCCAAGCGTACTTTGAGACTACCTGACATTGCTGTGAATTATGTCCGATGCCAAGGATACAAGCACTATATCGAACCCAAAGGGTCAATGTACTTCCCGAGCAACAACTTTACGTAACTCGCGTACCTTTCTCTCGCAACCACAAGACCCGCCTTATCGAGTTAAATTCCGCGTTCACGAGGCACTTCATTAAATCTCATAGATCAGATAAGACCACCCGAACGGAACTTTCCAAAAGGAGTCAAGTCTGCACTCGTAGCATCTTAAAGGGTGCGTGCTGTTTCTTCTCCTCATCTTCCGAAAAAGTGAGAGAGTATTCCATAACTCAAAAGGCGCAGGGAAGTTGCGTCTACATCTATCAATGTCCCATGCTCGTATTGGCCGACGTGCACCTAACTCCCATTAATGATCCATCCCCCCGCCTCTCCTATGTGCATTCGAATTCAAGCCTTTTCTCTTCTTGCTGAATTCAATGTAGTTGACCTCCAAGAAGACTTTGTGATTCCCGCCCACCCCCAAAAATAACTCAACACCGCCCACCCGACCCGTCTGACATTCTTGGACCAAAGAAATTCAGACTATAGGTGGTCGCATTTATTATCGTTACCCACATTTCTCCTTTTCCTTTTTAAATAAAAAAGTGCAATAAAGATGTGCCCTTTTTGATGGGTCATGGAAAAAAAATAATCTTAAATCATGGCGTGCACAGGAGAAGATGAAAAAAAACCATTTTTTTTTAATTCTAAATTTGTTCAATCTCTTGAGGGATTTTGCTTTTACTATGTAGAGTTTTAAGTAAAGGGTCTCGATAAAAAAAAAAAGGGGATAGGGTCTTATGATTGTCGATCGAACGAAGTTGGACGATGCTTTGAATTTCACTTTCGAGTCCGGGATCGAGCACGCCGATTTGGTAGCCCGGATTAGAGTTTGGGCGAGGACCCGAGGAACGGGATGAAGTTGACAGGGTTCGGGACGGTAATCGCCGCCACCCGGCCCGGGGACCGGTGCCGTGGCTCCGTGCTTGGGAGAAGAAGAGCGATAATTTATCGGAAAAGAAAACGAAGAAAAAAGGACGGGAGGAGGGCAGCACACGAGTTCAGCGAACGAGCGGCAACCGAGACAAGCGTGCGCTGACTGAGAGCCACTGGAAATGGAACAGGAATTTCTCGTGGATGATAACACCAATAAAAGGAAATTAAAAGAATAAATAACGAATTCCTTTTTTAAAAAAGGTGACATTTATTTAAATAGTTTTCTGATAAATTGCACCTGAAGTAAAGCTACGGCTGAACGCTCGTGCGATGGAACGCCCTTTCTCTTTCGCATGCGTGTGAGAGAAGCACGTCTCATCCACGCCAATAGAATTTCACCTTTCTTCCAAAAATCTTTTTCCACAAGTTTAATTGAAACCAGAGAAAATCGACATAAATTTTCGAACGCTAAATATCGAGATTAATGGGTTTCGCGAGAAATTACTTTTGAAATCCACAGAAATGCCTCATGGGTGTGAAATTCCTAATTTTTTTCTTGCCAAATTCCACTAATTCCTCGAATTTAAGGTGAAATTTTTTTTTGTCATATAATAAAGACTAATAATAATAAAGAAATTGAGAAAAAGACAGCTGCAAACGGACAGAAAACAAAGGAACAATCGAAAAGCAGACACAAGCAAAAGGCAGCAAGCTTTCTTCATGGCTAAATTATACACCAAATTTAAACAATATGGAACTAGATTTCGCTCTTTATACAAAAATATTAAATAATAGACGCAAAAAATCACGAAAAAGGAGAAAAAAAAAATTAAAGCTCGGTCTAGAAAATATGCTGTTAATTAGTGCACCTTCTTGGTAAAAAGGCTCCGGAGGTTGAAAATATAATTACTACTCCCGCCGGTATTGCCGCCTCCTCCGCCGCCGCCGCCGCCGCCGCCATCGCCGCCGCTGCTGTTGGTGTCGCCGCAGTCGGCCACGGCCACCCGGATTGCGCTGTTGTCGTCGTTCCTGCAGCTCAGATGGTGCCTGTACCCGATACACATCGGCACGTTCAAATTCAACACCCTGGCCTTGTTCGCTCCGGCGCCGGCCCCGCCTCTCGCCGCCTTGCTCCGGCGGGCCTCGGCCGCGGCTTCGGATTCCGGGACGGCCTTGTCGACGCTCCGGGACGCAGGCTCGGCGGCGACAGCGGGGACGGGGACCTTGGCCGGCGGGGCCCCACGGCGCACCTGCCAGACCGGGCTGTTCCGGCCCAAATGCACCCCGACCCGGCCCGGGCTGCTCGGCCACTTCCTGGACTTGGAGTCCCCCGCCGAGTTGCTCCGCGAGCACGGCGCGCTGCTCACCTTCCGGGCGCTCGGGCCACCGAACGCGGCCAATCTGGGCCTGGCGCCGCCGTTCCCGGCGGATCTGCTCCGCGAGAAGGGCCACAAGTTGATGTTCAGCTCAGTGGGGCCCGAGCCGGAACCGGCCCGGCCGTGGCTCTTCTTCTCCTTCTTCCTGTCCTTGTCCTTATCCGCCGGCGACGGCGACGGCGACGGCGGCGGCTTCTCGTCTGGGTTGTTGACGGACTTCTTCTCGCTCTTCTTGAAGATGTCCCTCCACCGCTTCGAAGCGGTGGTGGCCGACGACGCCGGGGTCAGCCGGGGCCCGGGCTCCGGATCCGGGTCGGGGAGGTCCGCCTCGGGAGCGGGGGGAGGTTCCGGTCCCTCGGGGCCGGCTTCGGGCTCGGGCTCGGGGACGGGGACGGGGACGGGGACGGGGTCGGGGGGGTCGGGCTGGTGGAGGTGGAGGAGGTGGAGGGGGAGGAGGACGCCGTCGACGAAGAGCTCGTCGGCGGAGAGGAGCTCGGGCTGGGGGAAGATGGGGTTACGGACCATCCAGAACTCGAACTCCGGCGAGTTGGAGGCGCTGCTGCTCCGCCGCCCGCTGCCGCAGGGGGAGAGAGCCTGCGGCGGCTGTGGGTGGTGGTGGTGGTGCTCTTGCGCGGATATGGTTGGGCTCTCCATTTCCATAATTCGTTCTCGCAGAGAGAGAGAGAGAGAGAGAGAGAGGGGGGGGGAGGGAGGTGTTTTGTAGTTTCGTTGGGAATGGAGTTGGGGAGTTGCAGAGGAGAGACCCCACAGGCAATAAAGAAAGGAGGACGGACAAATTATAAGTGGATGAGAGGGAGAGAGCATAGGAAGATGGTCCATTATAATACAATGAGAGAAGTGTCCTTGCCATACATATGAATTTTCTTCTGTTTTTTATAACTAAAGGTACGAGCGCAAAGATCCACGATTTTTGAAGGTTGATGAAACATCCTATAAATTTCATGAACCCATTAAATTTTTCTTTATGGTCTACCATATTAGATATGGAGCAGTTTGGATGAAGTTAGTGAAATTTGAACGTATGACATTTAGCTCCTGCTGTTGTAAACTCCCTTGCTGCTCTAACCAATCGCGTCATGTAAAGGAAGCGAGTTAAAAGTTGATAATTATGTTAACGAGTGCTTCAGGGGCACTAGTTTTGATGACATTATATAATTTCTAATGCACCGATTGCTTTTGTGCTTATGCATGTTCAGTTTCTTGAAAATCGAATTATTTCAAATTAAAATTAACTTAATGAGTATCTTGAGAACATTCGTTAAGATGACTCATTATTAAGATGCAATTCCCACTAATCCGGCTCCATCGCATCACAAACTTTACATAAATAGGCGAATTTCAGTTGCAAAATTGAGATTCAGAAGCTTCCAAATAATTAAAAAAAAATAGTTTGATAAGACAACAAAATAAGCACACCATAGAAGAAAACCATAAAGTTCATTCCCTCTCAAAGATAATGTCAATGTGCAGTGCAATCTAGTCCTTAGAAGTCGATAGGTGATTTTATTAAGAGTTTGACTTGCACCAATACATAACAGGTGAAGGCATTTGCATTTATGCCCTGAACTGACATCTGAGCCAGTAAATGTCTAACGAGGAATGAACGAACTCGGTAGCTAGAGATGTAGAGATGCACCGATACTTATGTCATTATGGGCATCTTGTGAAGGTTTCCTCTCATAAGCGGAAACGCCGACGCTGCCGTCTTTTCAGATGGATTGCCATTGATCGAGTGGCATCCATAACATGAAAATAAGTCTAGATGACCTCTCCTTTCGCAGAACCAGATCTACTGGTTACAATGCTTGTGCACACGCACACACTCAAGCGACCTTGGGTAAACTCCCTATGATACTACACACTTATTTTCATATTGGAATGTCTCCCAATCTTTTAAATCTGAGTAGGTGTTTAAAAGGTTTAAAACAAGATGAGCGGAAGAAATTGCCCCGTACTGGTTGCAATGGTTGTGCACACACTCAAGCGACCTTGGGTAAAGGCCCAATGATACTGCACACTTATTTCCATGTTGCAACGTTTCCCAATCTTTACTTTTCAACTCATGCAACTCCGTAGAATTTCCTCTTTTTATGCGGTCGACACTTGTGATGGCTCCTGGCCAAAAAGGTGTGTACTGTGTACAGTCCAGTGTTCAGTGAATCCTATAGAAGATGCCGAAGCATGTGTCCTTTTCTTATCTTCTTAGAACGTATCTCCACAAAATGACTCAACATCACAAAAAATCTATCACGATAAACTACAGTTGAAAGGCCTTCGTTTGAGAAGTGAGTGATTAGCATTGATTAGCGGAAAAGAAACACAAACTTCAAATCGGGTATCATCATCTCTCATTCATGTCTTCTCTGGACTTTATCCCGATTGAAATTACTTAGAAATCAAAGATTTCTTTCTTGTAAAAAAGTGTGGATCTTGGCTTGAAAATACGACGGAATATCGCATTCAAATCTTACTCGATGCGATTTTTATCACGAGAAATAAGTGTTTTGTGAATTTGCAACATGAGGCGTGTGTTCCATATGCATTTAATGCGATAGATGAAGGTACCACTGAACACTATTTAGAGAAAAGAAAAATTATAAAATTTTATGCTTGTTTGAACAAAAATTGCATGAGTAATGCTAAGCATACCTAAATTGATCTACAGCATATTGATTTGTTGATCTTTGTTTCCTTTACCAAATTAGCTCATTTTATTTCTTTTTATCGATTCACAAAATATGTCTTTCTAAGTGAGTATATCCTTTTAATTTAGTTTTGTTTGTGCCCATTTGTCGCTAAACCAAGCTATAGGCAATTGTATGTCATTATCTCATCTAATTCAATATGGAAAAAAAGTACGTATTTTCGATGGATTTACTTCAATTCCATCGTCAAGTGACTTGAAAAAAGTCAAAATTGAGCTTTTGTAATAAATTAAAGGGAAAAAGCCACAAAAAATCCTAAACTATGCTCACTGTGACACATTTTACCCTAAAATTTTTTCCATGACTCAAAAAATTTCAAACTTATACTTGTGTGACTCATTTACCCTCTGTCAAAGTTCCGTCAATGAGAACTATTAAAAATCTATCTACATGGATGCCAGAAAGCAAACGCTGTTGACACAGCGCTAACATGATTTAAGTAAAATGAAATCGATGTTGTTTTGGCTAAAAAATCATCTAATAAAACCTTGACTGAGGGTAAATGTATCATATAGGTATAAGTTTGGGATTTATTTATGTCACAAGAAATATTTTAAGGTAAATGCATCATAGTGAGTACAATTTGGGGCTCTTGATGTTATAAAAAAAGTTTAAGATAAATGCGTTACAGTGGGTATAGTTTGAGGTTTTTTTGTGGCTTTTTCTCCAAATTAAACTCAGTCTGCAATGATTTTCTCTCTTTTGAGGCAAACTTCTACTCTCGCCCTCCGCGACCATATTTTAAGCTGCCTCCATTCATTAAAAAATGGAGAAGGTCTATTGCGTGCTTTAGTGTGAGGTGTTTACTTATGTTTCACAAAAAAATGTTAATCGACAGAGATTGCGAAGGGTCCTTTGTCGATTTTGGATAGGAAAGTAAAGGACAAGAAATTTAAAAGTACAACACGGGGAACAATTGTTGCTAGTGATATAAATTACAAGGAAAGATAGATTGCAGGAAAGTAAATACAAAGATAAAGAACGTTGAGTTCTGTGATTGGTTGAGGAAGCTTAAAATAAGAACCTTTAGAGAAAATCGAAGAGCAGAAAAATGAAAGAGAAATTAGAAACTAGGAAGAGAGAGATAATGCAGAAAACAGAAACAAAGGTTTTAAAATAATGCTGTTTTATTGATTTCTCTCCTTGCTTATATACACATGCAAAGAATGATGGGTTAAAATCAGTTTGAGTTTGAACGACTTTTTGGTTGCTTGGTTGTCCGTGTGGAGAGGAGCAGGAAGTTTCTGGCTGAATCGAGTCTTGCGCAAGAGAATAGGAAGATGCAAATCGTTAGTGATGTGGCAACTTGATCTGAGCTGGAAGCTGATGTGGACGTGGGCAACTTTGACTTGTTCAACATCCCCCGTAGGCTGACGGGGCGGCATGAATGGTCAGCTTAGAACGTTGAACTCAAAAGCATGCATAGGAGAGTCCTTTGGTGAAAATGTCAATAGGCTGATCTACGGAGGAAATAAAGTGAAGGTTGAGCTGCCCACAAGCTAGTTGTGCAAGCACGAAAGACAATGTTTGCGGTTAGGTACGGTGCTAATAAATTATCACACCAAAGAGTTAATGGATATGGTAAAAGAGCCTTTAGATCTTTTGAGAAATACTCAATCCACATAAGTTAGTAGTATTAGCTAAACACTTCTATTCAGCTTTTGTAGTGGAAAGTGCCACAGTTCGTTGCTTACAAGAGCTCCAAGAAATAAGATTATGACAAAGGAAAACACAATAGCCTCCAACAGAGTGCTGATCATCACAATCACCAGTGTAGCCTGCGTCAAAAAGGCATGGAGAGCTGTGAATGAATTGTGAGTAAACAAAAAAAAAAAAAAATACCAAGGCGAGGAGTGTCTGCAAGATAACGCTCAATGAACCGTGGTAGGGGCACAGAGGAACTGCCATGTAGTGTCGATGAGTAGGCAATGTTTGGTTGTGTAAGTGTTAGACATTGTAGAGCGCCAACAATACTTCGATGAAGAAGAGGTCTGGGAAAGGGTCTTCTTGAGGTTGATGTCGTCCATATACACAAGGAGTATCATACTGTAGTGAGGTGTATGTAGAACAAATAATGAAGAGTATGCACTTGACATTTGTAATCCTAGAGCAATTAAATAGGAGCTAAGTCGTTGGTGCCACGCTTGAGGAGCTTGCTGGGAAAATTACCAAAAAAGTCCTAAACTTTTTGCAATTGTGCCAATTCAGTCATAAACCTTTTTTTTTTGCCATTTCAGTCCTAAACCTTTTACAATTGTGCCAATTCAGTCCATCCGGTCACTTTTGGCCGGTCGGCGCTGACGTGGCATTATTTTAATATATATATATATTTTCCTGCTTCCCCCTGGCCGGTGCTCGCCGGCGAGGTGACCTCGCCGGCCATGGGCGAGGTCGACCTTGCCCGGCCATGGCGAGGTCAAGCTCACCAGCCATGGGCGACGGCGAGGTCTCGCCAGATCTGGGCGAGGCCTCGCCGTCGCCGGGCGAGCTCGACCTCGCCACCTCGCCGGCCATGGGCGAGGTCGACCTCGCCCGGCCATGGCGAGGTCGAGCTCGCCGGCCATGGGCGACGGCGAGGTCTCGCCGGATCCGGGCGAGGCCTCGCTGTCGCCGAGCGAGCTCGACCTCGCCCATGACCGGCGAGCTCGACCTCGCCCGCGACGGCGAGGCCTCGCCCGGATCGGCAAGGCCTTGCCGTCGCTAGGCGAGCTCGACCTCGCCCGGCCATGGAGAGGTCGAGCTCGCCGGCCATGGGCGGCCGAGCTCGCCCGGCGACGGCGAGGCCTCGCCCATGGCCGGCCGAGCTCAACCTTGCCCGGCCGGCACGGCGAGGCCCCGCCCGAGATCCGGCGAGACCTCGCCGTCGCCGGGCAAGGTCGAGCTCGCCCGGCGACGGCGAGGTCTCGCCAGATCTGGGCGAGGTGACGACGTCGCTGGGCGAGGCCTCGCCGTCGCCCATGGCCGGCGAGCTCGACCTCGCCATGGCCGGGGGAGGTCGACCTCGCCCATGGCCGGCGAGGTCGGCCTCGCCATGGCCGGCGAGCCTCCCCCTGGCCGGTCTGGCTAGGGGGAAGAAGGAAAAAAAAAATTAAAATAATGCCACGTCAGCTGGCCGGCGTCCACGTCAGCGCCGGTCGGTCAAAAGTGGCCGGATGGACCGAATTGGCACAATTGTAAAAGGTTTAGGACTGAAATGGCACAAAAAAAAAGGTTTATGACTGAATTGGCACAATTTCAAAAGGTTTAGGACTTTTTTGGTAATTTTCCCGGAGCTTGCTTGAGGCTGTAAAGAGAACGTCGAAGACGACATACATGCTGTGGCCTTGTTGCATCTACAAATCTTTGAGGTTGTACCATAAATACTTCCTCATTGATATATCCATGGAGGAAAGCATTAGAGACATCATATTGATAGATGTTCCACCCCCGAGAATAAGCAAGAGCAATGATAGTGCGAATTGTTATAGGTTTTGCAATAGGCCTGAAGGTTTCATAATAGTCTAGTCCCACTTGTTGATGAAATCCCTTATTTACAAGACGAGCTTTATACCGTTTAAGAGAACCATCGGCTCGAAGCTTGACTTTGAAGATCCATTTACATCCAATGGAACGAGCATGAGCTAGAGTAGGAAAAAGCTCCCAGGTTCCGTTCGGAATTAGGGCAGCATAATCGGCTGCCATGGCTGAACGCCATTGAGGATCACGAGATGCCTGAGTGAACATGTAGGTTCAGTGTAAGGATGAGTTGTGGTTGTCATTGCATATGTGTGCTGGCAGTTGATAGTCCTACGCGAAAAAGTATCATCTTTGAGACGAGTTTTTATCGGATGAGTAGTTGCATTAGAAAAGGTTGTTGGCGGGGATGGTGCAGCTGTTGAGGTTGGTGGTGATGTCGAGGATTCAGGCAAAGATGTTGACGAAGGAGGCACGACTTATGGAGTTGTGTTCGAAGTTGGGACTAGAGGTGGAGGTAGTGGGAGCACTATGTCCGAAATGGGAGCTGGCAGGGGCTATAGAAGACATGGTGTTGAATAGGAAGCTTCTTTCATAAAAAATAGCATGGGTAGCAAAGTAGAATTTGCGGGTGAGTGGACAATAACGGTGATACCAGCGATAGCGGTTATGTGAAGTTTTTCCATGCAACACTTATGCTTTTGTATCGATTGCCTATTATCGATGACTTTGTCGATGAACTTTCAAATTTTGGCGAAGACTCTCGTCAATAACTGATACATTGTGTGTCGTCGATTTCATCGACAAGTTGTTAATTCTTCAAGTTGTTGACTGTTCTGACCAAACTATCTTCATCGACGAGTTCACCGCTTATCAATAACAACTAAACGTTGGTCATTTTTTTAATGTCAACAACTTACAATTTCACAAAAATGCATAAGATGTAATTTTCCACGCGACAACATTCAGACTATTCTAGTCTAAAGTACAAACAAAACCCCAGCTATCACATATTAATCCCGCAGCTAGTCTCCGTTCTCTCAGTCACTCTCATTGTGCGATAATGTGCAACTCTCTCTCTCTCTCTCTCTCTCTCAATACCCGATTTTTGATAAAAGGCCACGATTGGATAGGTTCCTAGTTCTTGATCAATACCGATTCACCATGAAATCGATTATCCTTAATATCATCGCTAGTTCTTCTGGCCACTCCACCTTGGTTGTACAAACGACAAAATAATGCCGAGCGTTGACGTCTTTCACATCCCACTATACATAATTGTTTTTCCTCTTCAGCTCTTGTCAAACATGACAAGGATTCAAGTGATTGAGCCCCCAAAGTCCACCACTCACTCCGTATAGTTTAAAAACTTCCTTGCATACTGCTCTTCACGTACGTTAGGGTTTGGAAAGCCCGAATATTCCCCTGCCTCAATGCATGTGACCTTTTTCCCACTGTCTCCCATCAAACTTTCTTCTTTATTCTTTATAAAAAAACAGACCCGGGCACCATGTTTTTGTTCAGGGCATCTTTCTAAGGTTACACATATATAAAAACACACGAGTTCCTTTCACACCAGGTGTTTCGGCATTCTCCGGCTGCTGTTAGGTACGGGTCTAAAACTATCTAACTCCTAGGGTTGATGGAGGATCGAGACTATCTGATTCTCTCGTCCTTACCGACTGCTAATGCTGTTTAATCACTTCTCACTAATTATAGATTGAATTGATTTGTAGTCGGTGCTTGTTTAGTAATTATGTTAAAGTTTAGGGTTTTCATTGATGACGGAATGACAATACTAACTTGTGAGTATCGGGATGTCAGTTAAGCGGTTAGACTCTGAATGTGATCATTGATGAAATCGAGTTTAGGCCAGGATAATGCTAATCGAGTCGAGTCTAGGTTTTCGGATGGTGTTATGTCGTCAAACATGACTCTGATGCTAGTCCTATTGATCAAGAAATACATTTCGTATTATGTGTAGGGAATTGCTTTTTGTATGGACACAATGATAAGCAACCTTCTCTTTCAATTGCATCTCGATACAAAATGTGGATCACATTTTTGGTAACTCAAGGACTTATGCGGTGGCAAGATGGAAGATTATGTGTGAATATCTTTTATATGTTGCACAGATTATTTTCGAACAAGGGACTTTGAGGCATGTATGGTAGCCACGGCAGCGGCGGCCGCCAGCCTCCTCCGTCCATTATGGCGCATTTTCCACCTATGTAGGAGATTGATGATCTAACGAATTTGGCAATCCCCTAACTAATAATTTTGGTGCTTTAGGATGGATTGGCCATGTGATCAACAAACCAAACGGGGCCAAAGGAACAACAGGAAAGAGGGGATAACACTGTGTCAAAAGGAACGGGAGCCAATGGGCTTGTGACCCCACTGCATTAATTGATAAATTCTTGGAATTACATGCATTTGAGGCACTTAGATTTCGATGTGATTATTTCATAATGCCCATTTATTTTTAGCAAAAAGGAGGCTTATTTTATATATATATATATAATTGAATATTTTTAAAAAATTACATCGTAAGACGAAAATGAGGAAAGAAAAAAAATTTACAAATCATATCCTGAATTAAACAATCTCCTTACAACTTTAATTTAATTGTTACTTGTTACTATCAAACATGTAAAACATTCAAAAAAATTGATTAAATAAGCAACTACCAGAGACAAATGTACAAATGATGCACTTGAGCCGAATAGGACTCGCAATATATTTCAACTACGGCTGACTGTTTCACCTTCGAGATGTCGGAATTCACCAACTCTAAAAGTAGGATTAGCTCTTCGAAATACGTAGATCTAAGCTGAAAGATGCACCTGAAACTTTAATTGAACTTACAAGTTAGTTCTAATAAAAAACGAAGCATAAATCATACCAATTTAACCCGGTTTGATCGATTTACGCAAGCCATCGCTAAAATCCTAAGTGAAATCATTAGAACTTGATTGTAAAATTCAAAAATTACCTTACGTCATACGACAAGCCCCTTCCAAGAGCTGAATAGTTTTTGGTTGAGGTGTGATTTGAACATACCACGCGTTTCCACGCCAGCGCATCGTTCAAGGTTTGAACAACGCTTGATTCACTTTCGATGGAAATTGCACTCGAACACTTGGTTTTGGAGGTGCACAAGAGAGAGGTGGTCGAGTGCTAGGATTTGTCCTTTTCTATTGAACTTGACCTAATATGCTTCCCATAAATTAATTTGTTGATTGGCCAAGAGATCAATGGTTAAGATGGCATGAGATGGAGGAAAATGATATTAGAACTGCCATAACTTTTGCATGATATTCATTTTAGTGTCAAACTTTTTTCGTCATCACTAAAGTGCTACTTTTTTAAAAAAACTGATCATTTAAGTGCCAACTTAGATTTGGGATGCCGAAAATCTGATGTGGCAATTTATTATCAATTTCCTTGACTGACGTGACTCATCGGCGTGCTCAGTAGGCATTAATAGCCCTAAACGACATTGTTTACATGTTATGACCCAAATATAAACCCTAATTCGAAAATTCCAAAATTAAGAGCTAAATCTTGTAATGGAGAGCGAGAGCAGGTCAAGTGGCTCAGTTTTGTTTCAACAAGCACCGAGATTCGTTTCAACATGGGCAAATCAATCACCTTTTCTCTGTTGTAAGATTCCTTCCTCTGGCATCGAGCGCCAATTTCTTTTCTCCAAGCACCGAGCCCTAATTTTTTCTTGTGTTGATTGAGCAAGTGAGTGAGAGAGGATGACGATGGTCGTGTGAGTGGCTAAATTACAGAGAGAGAGAGAGAGAGAGAGAGAGAGAGAGAGAGAGAGAGAGAGAGAGAGAGAGAGAGAGAGAGAGAGAGAGAGAGAGAGAGAGAGAGAGAGAGAGAGAGAGAGAGAGAGAGAGAGAGAGAGAGAGAGAGAGAGAGAGAGAGAGAGAGAGAGAGAGAGAGAGAGAGATGGCTTGTGAGCGAGGGTGACTGGTGGCTTCGAACAGTGATCGAATGTGAGCGTCGAATTCAAGGGAAAGAAAACGATAAAGAGAAATCTGTCTTTCGAGAGAACGACTTGGTGCAACGTCGTTTAGGCTGATACCAGCCATCTCATTGTCCACATTGGACTTGTTTTTGTTTTTAAAGCCACGTATTGAAAATTTTTATTAAAAAAGTCACGTAGGACTTTTGGCTGGACCGGATGTACCTAAGCGATTATTTTTTCTTCGATTTGGTAGCGAAAAATTTTGGCACCAAAGTAAGTACCGTACAAAAGTTAGGACACTTTTAGTGTCTTTTTCCCTATGATATGGATGTAAACTTGTCCAAAATGATAGGCAAGTACATGGATTGTTATTCTTTCATATTAAATCAGCCGTCAATTCCTATTAGAGAGCAAAATCAATGGTCGTGAAATTTAGGAAAAAAATTGACCTGTTCCACATGTAAATTGATTTAATTTGAGTCAAATCTCAAAGAATTTTTTTCCTCTTAATTAAGGGAAATTCCTCCTTATTTCATTAAAATTAAGCATCCACAAAGTTTAGGGCAATGAAAATTTTTTTGGTGTCTTTGTATTATATGATGTAACATAACAATAATATACCAGAATAATGTGCCACAAGTATTATCAACACCATGTGATGGACAGAAGTCAAAGGTTTTTGGAATAAAATCTCACGGTTGGAATTGGAAGTGGGGAAGAAAGCAACATGGCAGTAGTACTAGGGTTTCCCATCGACAATAATGGCATAAAAGTTGTAATTTCGAGTGGGGGCCCATCAATTTTATTTATTTTTTGTATGGTAGCATGTGGGAGCATTTCATAGCTTTGTTGGGTACTATAATAGAGAGAGAGAGAGAGAGAGAGAGAGAGAGAGAGAGAGAGAGAGAGAGAGAGGAATCAAAACAAGGAGAAAGGAAACAAGATAACTGTGAGGAAGATGAGATGGGTGGGTTGACAAGGATCTCTTCCCCCCTTTTGTTAATGGCGTTTGTTTGTGGGCAAAATGATGAGCCATGTGAAGGCCAAATCAACATGGGTCATTTCCATCAATGCCCGGTGGACCCTAACCCAATCTTTTGGACATTGTCAATCGGATGCGACCGGGGGCAGGTGCGTTCGCGTCCGATGCAGCCGAACCTTTAGATCGGGTTGATTCGACTCGGGGCCCGACTGATTTAATGGTTGGCATGCATTGAGTAAAAGGGTCATTTTTCATGTGGATATATAGCATGTATGCCAATCTTCTCCACCACATCCTGTTCTCTAGATGCACCCAATTGGGAATAAGTTTAAGAGCCATCAATTATCTTCTTGTCCCTTTTCCCAATATTGAAGGGTTAATAATGGAGTAACTTCGCCTTCATATGGTGAGAACTAAAGTGATAATTGGGTGGCTGGTGTGAAGTTACAGTAAGAAAACACTAAGGGGAAAAATTGAATCATGCTAGGCAACAATCAAAAAGAGGGGGCGAGAAAGGATTGGCATTCATCAAACGATAGAGACTCGTGGATGAACTAGAGCAATCATCATACTGATGAGTAAGGCCACAAGTTGAACCAGATCAAACACTTTAATTCCATGCGATGAAAATTGGAAACTGAATTTTCGAATTGAAGAAATTTGGATACGAGAGACTTTCGTAAGATGAACCCTCTAACAGTAAATTTTGGTATTGAGGGATAAATTTTATGCATCTTAGAAAAAATGGTAAGCGAAAATGCCTAGAAGTTATGGTCTTGCCTTAACAAGAAAAGTTGAGGAGCTTGCATGCCAACAGGGCCACGTGGAACTTGCATATAAGCTAAGAGCTAGAGAAAACGGCGCATCCTGGGATCGATTTCGCAAATTCTACATACATAATTGATCTAACCTGCCACTTTAAGAACATGTAAGCGAAAACGCCTGGGAGTTATGGTCTCATCTTAATAAGGAAAAGTTGAGGACCTTACATGCCATAAATTAAAGACCATGTGCGACTTGCATACATAAGCTAAGAGCTAGAGAAAACGACGCATCCCAGGATCGATTTCGCAAATCCTACATACATAATTGATAGAACTTGTCACTTCAAGAACGTGTAAGTGAAAACGCGTACGAGTTATGGTCTTATCTTAATAAGAAAAAGTTGAGGACCTCGCATGTCAACAAGAACATGTGTGACTTGCATATATAAGCTAACAGCAAGAGAAAATGACACATCCTGGGATCGATTTTACAAATTCTACGTACATAATCGATCGAACTTGTCACTTCAAGAACATGTAAGCGAAAACGCCTAGGAGTTATGGTCTTATCTTTATAAGAAAAAGTTGAGGACCTCGCATGCCAACAAGACCATGTGTGACTTGCATAAATTAGCTAGGAGCTAGAAAACGATGCATGCCAAGGATCGTTTTGCAAATCCTACATACATAATTGATCGAACTTGTCACTTCAAGAACATATAGAACAAGTTCACTTAGCTCGTATTTCTTCTCGAGTAATTAACCCGAATTCATGTTATCCACGTTTACTCGACCGAGCAATACATCGAGTGAGCTTTCGCACCTCGAAAAGTCAAAGGTCATGGTACCCGGTACATGGTAAATTAAGAAACCTAGAAATGCTGAGCCTCGATACAACGTTGTCGTGCGAAGCGAGAAACTCTCAAGGACGAAACGCCCTAGCTTAGGACACGGCAATATGGCACACCCTACGTTGTTTGGGACCATGTTATAAAGATACAGCTCATGCCTCATATCACTGTCCCTTGGGCTACGCTATTTCCCCTCGATCACCACACATGACCCCAACCGAACTTCAATGAGCATTGAGCATTTCTCCTTTCGTTTGTATTATTTTTTTCCCGTGTGTGTGTGAGTGTTTTCTTCCAGGCGTTCCACCACATAACCATTACGTCCATTCCTTCCAAGAGGCTTTTATGATCAGTGTCTCTTGCGAACTCCTTTTGTGGGTTGTTTTAGATGTCGATGCTTACCCACCTTTCCAATGGAACCAAATCTCAGAACCCGAGACAAAAAAATTTGTTCCGAATCCAAGAAAAAGTTGTCCGGTAGGCAAAGCCTTATCCAAACGAACATGTGATTTTTTGATATTTACATGCTTACTGTCGATACTTTTCTTGTTTGATGTCTATAATAACGAGGGTTTTGCTTTAACGATGTTGGGTTCTCTTAGAGCTTTTCTTATCTCAAAAGATTCAAAAGGTGAGACTTTTCCTCGTACTTATAAACCGATCACTCATCCTTTTTACAATTGATGTGATATGAACCTCAATAATTTACCCTTCACACATCGAGCTTAGGTCGGAGCATTAATAACCCTCTTCGAGTGATTGTTCGGTCAAGATTTATTGGTAACTTAGACTCTGATATCAAGATTGGGTGGTCTTGAACCTCTCTTATCCCAAAAATTAATTCAAAGGGCGAGATTTTCCTCACACTTATAAACCGATCAATAGCCTTTTTCACAATTGATATGGGTTAAACCCTAATAAACGAGTGTCTCAAACCACTTATTAGTCTTACTCAATAAAGAAACTTTCCCACATCAATACACCGATTGCACATAGCACAAGAGAGAAGGTGCATTTGAAATAACAATATTTATTTATTTATGTGTTTAACAAGGGCATTGGAAATGCTTCTTGTGGAAAAGTTTGTTTACATATCCCGATAAACTATATAGTACTTTCTTCTATGACTTGAAAAGTAAGTGGAGACCCTCGTGAACAGACTTTTGTCCTTTGCTTAGAAAGATTATATAGTATCGGTTCATTCTTAATAAGATTTCAAAAGAGCGTCGAGAATATAAACGACAGAAAATCCACTTTCATGTAGGTTGAAAACATGTTTTGAAGCTAGTGGAGATAAGGACAACATCGGTTTCAGAATTATTGAATTATCGGCATTGCATTCAATCCAGTACTAAACTTCATAAATCGATCGATCTAATCCTATAATTTTTCTTAAAGCTTTTATTTAATTGGGTAATCCGACAAGTAGCTACTTAATGGAGAATTTGATGTGATATTGCTTTTGGCAGTAAATGAAACAAAAGGCAAAAAACACACTAACAAAAAAAAAGACATTATAACCAGAAAATACAGTATAAACTCTTTGTTTATTCCCAAACCAATGTTATTTATTTGGAAAAAAGCCACAAAAAATTCAAAACTTTGCCCACTGTGATACATTTTCTCTAAATTATTTTTTGTGATACCAAAAATTCAAAACTCATACTCGTGTGACATATTTACCCTAAACTATTTACTGTGACACCAAAAACCTCAAATTTATGCATGTGTGACATATTTAGCCTAAACTTTTTTTGTGATGCCAAAAACCTCAAATTTTTTTCTACGGCACCAAATTATTGGGACAAATGTGTCACACAGATATAAGTTTAGGGTTTTTGGTGTCACAATATACAAGTTTGGAGCAAGTGTATCACACAGATATAAGTTTGAGGTTTTTGGTGTCACAAAAAAAGTTCGAGATAAATATGTTACAATGGGTATAGTTTAGGGTTTTTGGTGTCTTTTACCCTATTTGTTTTAAACAATTGAAAACATTTAATAAGGAGAACATTGCAAAAAATACAAAGGCTGATTTTAAGTTTGGAGTAAATGTGTTATATTGGTACAAGTTTGGGGTTTTTAGTATCACAAAAAAAGTCCGGGATAAATATTGCACAATAGGCATAGTTTAGGATTTTTGGTGGCTTTTACCCTATCTGTTTTAAACAATTGAAAACATTTAATAACGAGGACACTACAAAAAATACAAAGACTGATTTACAAAATCAAACGATTCACTTCTGAAATATCCATTTACAGCCAGTATTGCAAACCTGTCTCTTTTTAAGTAGCTAGCAAACTTTTCTTGCTTTGAAGATCAGCCAGCTAGGTTTTCAAATCCCATGAATAGGAAAACTCCTCCACCTAATCAGCCGTCTCTACATTTATTTCCACATGCACTACAAAAAAATGGCCAGTCAATTCTACCTAAAAAGAAATTTCTTGACAAATTTCTAAAATTGGGTATTTTGTATATTAAGGGAAAGTATATAATCAGATGGTGAGCCCCTCGGGCGGGCTCAACCATGGCCTACACTCCATTAATAGACAAGTCAATGTCATTTAGGTAAATAATGTCATGTCAACCATATAAAATCAATCATTCTTTATTAAGTCCTATAGTTTTCAATCAAGAAGACAAATCAATGTCATTTGGAAAATTTTTCATGTCAACCACATGAAATTAACCATTCTTTGAAGTCTATAGTTTTCGACCAGCGCACCTTGGATGGAACCTAACTAGGTCTATACACCTAAATTTTTCCGTTATCGGTAATTAAGGTTGATTAATTACAAAAGAAAAAGATTAGTCCATTTTTCACAAATTTCTAAAATTGGGAATTTTGTATATTAAGGGAAAGTATATAATCAGATGGTGAGCCGGTGAACCCCACGGGCGGGCTCACCCTTGTCCTACACTCCATTACCAAGATAAGTCAATGTCATTTAGGAAAACAATGACATGTCAACCATATCAAATCGACCATTCCTATAGTTTTCAATTGAGAAGACAAGTCAATGTCATTTGGAAAACTTCTCATGTCAACCGTATGAAATTAACCATTCTTTAAAATCTGTAGTTTTCGACCAGCGCTAGACGCACCTCGGTTAGAATCTAACGAGGTCTATAGACCTAAGTTTTCCGTTATCGGTTAATTAAGATTAATTAATTACAAAAGAAAAGATTAGTCCATTTTCTTGCGCATGCCTTCCTTGTACGGGCTCAGTGTTGAGTGGACCGATAATATGAACTTGTATGAGCCCACGAATTGATGGCCCTATCTATCCTATCCAATTTTGCACTTTGCTAGTAATTAAATATCTTGTAGCCAACATCCAAATTTACAAAACATTATTCACGTAATAATACTTATAGGACAGATATCGGGAAAATTGTCAAATCAGTCCTAAACCTATTGTACGGCGGCCAATTCAGTCCTAAACCTTTTAAGTTTGCCAATTCAGTCCTAAACCTTTTAAATTCTTGCCAATTGAGTCATTCTGGCTAATTTTGGCCGGCCGGCGCTGACGTGGCAATTTTTAATTATTTTTTTTCAATTTTTTAATCTTTTTTTTTTCTTTTTGTTCTTTTTTTTTTTTTCTACTGTCTCCCCTCTGGCCGGTCCGGCGATCGGCGGCCGGCCAGAGAGGAGGGCCGGCGAGGCCTCTGGCAAAGCTCGCCCCGCCGGCCACCGGCGAGGGCGAGCCTCACCGGCCCTTGGCTGGGCGAGGCGAGGTCGGCCTCGCCTCGCCGTCGCGACCCAGGCGACGGTGAGGCTCGACCTCACCTCGCCGTCACCTGGGTCGCGACGGTGAGGCGAGATCGAGCCTCGCCGTCGCCTGGGTCACGACGGTGAGGTCGAGCCTCGCCGGATCCGGGCGAGGCTCAACCTCGCCGTCGCGATCCAAGCGACGGTGAGTTGAGGTGACGCGAGGTCGAGCCTCGCCGTCGCCTGGGTCGCGACGGCGAGGTCGAGCCTCGCCGTCGCCTGGGTCGCGACGGCGAGGTCGAGCCTCGCCCAGATCCGGCGAGGCTCGACCTCGCCTCGCCTCGCCCAGATCCGGCGAGGCTCGACCTCGCCTCGCCTCGCCTAGCCGGGGGCCGGCGAGGCTCGCTCTCGCCGGTGGCCGGCGGGGCGAGCTTCGCCAGAGGCCTCGCCGGCCCTCCCCTCTGGCCGGCCGCCGGACCGGCTAGAGGGGAGACAGCAGAAAAAAAAAAGAACAAAAAGAAAAAAAAAGATTAAAAAATTGAAAAAAAAATAATTAAAAATTGCCACGTCAGCGTTGACCGGACGGCCGACGCTGGCCGGCGACCACGTCAGCGCCGGCCGGCCAAAATTGGCCGGAAGGACTCAATTGGCAAGAATTTAAAAGGTTTAGGACTGAATTGGCAAAATTAAAAGGTTTAGGACTGAATTGGCCGCCGTACAATAGATTTATCTGAATAGTTATTTCATCACCAGAAGATGGGATATTATCAACTCAAATGACATGATGAAATTTTTTAGAGATGACAGTGGGTCAAACTACAACTTATATTGTCAACTCAACTCAACTCGAATAATTTCAAATACATCGTGGAATTTACTTAAACTTAGGTGGGATTCTCAAATGGGAGCCCTCATAACATGACTTCTATAAGTATACGGGATTCTCAAACACGAATAAAACCTATGCGATTTTTTCTTTTCGCGAGTACTTTTGAATAAATGGATTTTCTAGCCCAAGAGAAATGAGAAACTCTATAATTGGAAGAGGAATGCCAAGAAATGGCGTGGGTGAATATGTTATCTTGTTTGGAGCGACTTATACTTTTTAAGTTCCTTTTCGTGTTAGGAACTTTCATTTAAAATAAGCTGTGCCGTATGTACTTGACACTCCCGTTTGGATCAGCTTAATTTTAGCTAATTTCACCTTTTCTTTCAAGATTTAAAATGAAAGTAAAGTAATTTTAAAATTTTTTGCAAAATTATATGCAGACAAGCCAATAATACTTATATAATTTGAATTATTTTAGGGCGTTTAACATTAAACAAAAGTTCAATTGTATGAGCTGCTACAACTGAAAAAGCGTAGTGTTATCGACTAAAAGGTATTGTTACAATTAGGGTCTTGGTTGAGTTAATTTATTTATCAACTATCACGCACGTACTCTATAACTCCACACAACACGATACGGAATACTAGATATCGATAAAATCACAATCCTTAAATCTGCAGAGTAATTAACAACAGGATTCAAGTATCAAGAATCGAAAAAACCAATGAGTTCCCTCTTCCCAAAGGCATCAATCTCATAATCAAAATGCACATGTCGACCCAATGAAGTCACTGTTGACATCATTGTCCCTAAATCAAGTTTAGCCTCTAACTCTATGATTAGTGCTTGCGCGTAAACTCTTTCTTTTTGCCGTCTATATCCTGTTTTGGCCACATGACAGGTGATTAGGGTTTCAGCTTTTTCCTATGCAAGTTATGATTATGGCAACAAGGGCCTATCATGTTTGCCTGCTAAAGTTGGTATCACTAGATTCATACAATAATCAGATCAAAATTAAGAATCTTAATAAAGTCAATGATAGTCAGATTTAACATGCAAATCATACAAGATCAATCTCCCCTCATTCCCGCAAAGGATGATCACGTGTCAACGATAATCATATTTATTCGTGACAAGATCAATCACCCATCATCTAATGTATTTCAACTGAAATCTAAATGGGAAAAATTTAATTAAAAAATCTTAAACCTATTGCATCTTAGTCAATTTAGTCTTAAACCTTTTAATTGTGCCAATTGAGTCAATATGGCTAATTTTGGGTGGAAATCGCTGATGTGGACGTCTTATGTAGCGCACCGACATTGACGTGGATAATTTTTAATAATACTTTAATGCTTTTTGAATTTTCTTTTCTTTTCTTTTTTTTCTTCCCTTCTTCCTCTAGCCGGTCGTTGGGCCTTAATGATGGTTGACAATCGGCCAAAGGCGAGGGCCAGCCTCAACCAGTGACTGGCGAGGCTCAATCTCGCCGAATTTGGAGAGGCTCACCCCCGCTGTCGCTGGGTGAGGCTCGACCTTGCTAGCCCGGCAATGGCGAGCCTCGCCTACCCCTAGTAAGACTTGACCTTGTTGTTGCTAGGCGAGGTCAACCTCACCAACGGCTTGGCGAGGGTTGAGCCTCACCAGTGGTAGGTGGGGGCGAACTTCGCTAGAGGTCGGTGAGGTCGATCTTGTCGGTCCTCACCTCTGGCCGGTTGTCGAGGCCTGACAACCGGCTAGAGGTAGAAGGAAAGAATAAAAAAAGAAAGAGAAAGAAAAGAAAAAAGGATAAAGAAAAGAAAAAAAGAAATTTTAAAAAAAAACTATATTATTATTAAAAATGTCTACGTTAATGCCGACTGTGCTACTTAAGACGGCTAGCATCCATGTTAGTGATTTCTGGCTAAAATTGATCAGATGGACTCAATTGGTAAAACGTGGAAATGTTTAGGACTTAATTGGCACAATTAAAATGTTTAGAATTGAATTGGCAAAAGTGTAATAGGTTTAAAAGTTTTTGGACAATTTTTCCAATCTAATTGCAATAGAGGATAGAATTGGATAGAGTCATTCAATGGTTGCTACCACAGGATGTACTATAACATGTGAATCCACGATCCTTTTTAGTTAATTAGCCGAATATCGGCGTCGTTAGTTATGAAACTATGATTAAGCACCATATGTAGTTAGAAAACCAGTTTCTCAATGGATTGCAAGACAAAATGATTGTCTTTCTCCCTATGCTCCAATCAATCATGCGCCATATCTATCATAAATGAATCGAATATGGCCGATGAGAGTTTCTCAGTGATCAAAAAAGGCTCGATACAATTTTTACTGATCATTATATATTCGAAATATCATGCAGAATTCCAATTTCCATTCACCCTTTTGAATCTAAAGAGTTTTTGGATGTCTCTCTTTTCCCCTTTTTAATCAGAAATATCACGTTACTGAACAGGAAAAAGAAAATGAAGTCAATCATTCACCACAAAAACCAAGAAAATGGAAAAAAGAATTACTGGTGATAGGTAGCTTTACAGGCTGAAGAACTCTGATGGTCCAAAAGAGCCTGCTAACTTTTACACAACGTGATATAATTGGTTTCAAATATTCAAAGTTGGATAATCCCATGCGCCATTAGAACTAGGTCCCTATCTTAATGCAGTGTCCCTTGAACAGTTGGTACCTAGAACGTAATGAAGAATCTTTTCTGACAAGGCATTCCAATGTACATTTGTCAAAGTACCTCATCGCGTGCTTACATATTAAAGTCTAACTTTCTATGACTAAATTTATTTTGCAAAAATAAAATATTTTAGAAATTATTTTCATAAAATAATCGCTTACACCGCTAATGAAAGATATAATCATTATAGACAATAATTTGTATCTAAATATTTTCATGGACGGTGAAAATATTTTTCATTCTTTCATTTTGTAAGCGATGTAATCAGTCATTTTTAAGAAAATGTTTTCCAAATCATTCATTTTTCGCAAAACAAATGCATCATATGCATATAGATGATCTCTCTCTATCTAATATTATTTTTTTCTATTAAATTTTTTATTATGTTGTAAAACCCAACTTTGGAAAAGTAGTGAAATTCCCTCATGGTATCTGCTAAACATTATGAGCATGACCCGGCAATTTGAAGCCTAGCTATTATGACCCAAAAAAAAAAAAAGAAGCCTAACAAAGATTAACGATTTTCTTTATAGTATGAAGATATCCTGTACTAACTGAAGCTTTTGCTGATGGCTTCCATAAATTTCTCTGCCACATGTTAGGGTTGCCTGGTACATCTCATTTTTCTAAGTATTCTCAATCTGTTATATAGAAGGAATGTTTGCTGATTAGTGTACTAATTCTGCCCCTGGTTTCATGATATATGACTGCTTAGAGCTCTCATATTCATGCCCTTTTTTAGCTTAATTTATTGATAGCCAAATTGCATTCAAAACGCACTAGATTCGGCATGCCAGATGCAAAATCCAATAATAAATTGCCTGCATATCTCTTAAATTAACCCTAATAGAAAGATCTTATTCTTGCCACACTAGTTAATTGATGTCTGTAGTAAAAAGCGAGTCTTTGACACCTAATAAAGGGAACGAGACCTTGTCTACTCAGCTTAATCATAACATCCTCAATTAAACAACAGAACATGCTCCCCAATCTCCTTGTAGATCTTCCTCCAATTCACATCTTTTCAGTCATTTGATAACGCCATCGAATGTGCTAAACACTAGAGACACAATGATAAGTAACGTGACCCACTTGCCCAATTCTCGCTTAAGTGTTTTGTTTTTCCGCCCACACACTTCTTCAAAGCTTTCTCAAACCATCATGCTTGAGGATGATGAAATCCTCAAGATCGCACAAGAAGCAGAGGCTTCAAACCAGTAGAGGGTGCAGGACATTGTGTTGCAGCTGTCGGTTGAGCGTGTCGTCCTCATCGGAGGAAGCTGAGAGCGCCGGTTCCGAGCGGTTTGCCACGATCTCGAGCCTAGCGCACGCAATGGTCCAAGAGAGGCTAGACCAAATGATAAGGGAAAGGCAAGAGGCAAGGCATCGTTTGGAGAGAATCAGGAGGCAAAGAGGCGAGGAAGAGAAGCGGTTCGTCGTGATGATGGCGATGGAAAAGAGCTCTCACGATCCGCGGGAGGATTTCCAGGAGTCCATGGTCGAGATGATAACGGTAAACAAGATCGACGACCCGAAGGACCTCAGGCGTCTCTTGAATTACTACATCTCGATGAATTCGGACGAGTATAGAGGGTTGATACTAGAGGTATTTCACGATGTATGCACAAGGCTGTTCTTGTGTTGTAAATGCCATTGATGGACATTAACTGAGGATTTCCTAGAGTGTTAGTTGATTATTAAGTTTCGATTCAAAAAAGCATGTGAAGCATTTTACAGATTCAACCAGATATACGCACTCCCTCAAACGTCAAACGACCAAGATTTTGATCTTCTTTTTCCTTTGCATCTATGCGGTTGGATTTGCAGCTCTAGATCTTCGAACGATGACATGATGGTCAGTGAGAAAACTATCTTTTTCTGGCTGTGCGGGCAGAGAGAAAGGAAATATTGCAGCTTGCTATGTCAGCGATGAAACAAAAAAAAAAATGTGTCTCTTGTTAAACTGTAAAAGATGCTAATCCTGCATATTGGCAGGAATATCAAAATTTTTATTTCCTTTTTAGATTGTCAAACTGGTTTTTTTTTTGTACCAATGAGTATGAGAAAGGAGGAAATTAGGAGTTTATGTATCCAAGAGGCCATCCTCGTGTTACCATATTGTGTTTCGGCAATAACAACGATCTCCATGCTAAAAGCCAAAAAGAGAATATTAGTTAAAAGAAGACCGGGGTGAAATATAAAGTAAAGTTTCAGAGAAAAGCATAAGAAAGATAAGAAAATTTGAAATTAATTATAAGAACATGGCGAAAGCCGTACTGGAATGAAATGAACGAATGACAATTGGAAAGATAAATTTTCAAATAAAGCTCCGTTTATTTCGTGAAAAAATGCATCCATTTTCAGTAAAACAAACATAAGTGTTCCAAAATGTATGAGATTTATACCAGCGGTTGTTATAGCGCTAATTGGGTATTTTCATCTCGGGCTTGTCGCTAATTTAATCTTCCTCTGGCCCAAGCTAACCTTCTATAATAGTCCACCAATTGAACTATACTTTGAAAATCAAGCCAAGCATTGTGGCCCGGCCCATGTTCGGATTGATGGGGCCAAAGACTATTCAAGTGGCAGCACTTGAGTAACACCCCCAAGTTAAAATTTTTGTGGGATAGACTTTTGGATGAAGGATTGGAGGGAAATTAAGATAAAGGTCTAAGTGTATTTTTGAAACAATGGTGGAATTCAAACAAGATTATTCGAGTAGGTTTTGATCCAACTCACTTGTATAACTCTTGAAGCATATGAAGTTATCCAATCAAAGTTTTGTGCTTCACATATCAAGTATATATATAAAAGGGATAAGTGCATTGAAAGTCCTTAAAACTTGTTACGAAAGTGAAATTGAGTCGTAAAACTTGTCACGAAAATAAAATTGAGTCATAAAACTTGTTTCGATAGTGCAATTGAGTTATAAAACTATTAATACGAGAAAATCAAATCCTAAAACTTGTCACGAAAGTACAATCGAGTTCTAAAACTTTAAAAAAGTGTAATCAATGGTAGAATTTGATTAAACCAATTTAACAAGTTTTATGACTTAATTGCACTTTCGTGATGAGTTTTAAGACTCAATTGCACTTTTGTCACGAGTTGTAGGATTTTCAATTCACTTATTCCTAGAAAAACTCGCGAGCTAGGTGGGCTTGACTTGGGCCCAATCGGTCCGAGCCTTGCCCAGGCCCGCCAAAAGATACCTTTGGGCACTTGTGGCCCGTGGACCGCCGAGCCCATGATCAGATTTAAGATCCACGACCGTGGTCTTTTATCAAATGTAACATGAAATTCATTTTTGGACCATCGACTCCAAACGGCTGTAGTGCCAAAACAATGAGATCACTCCCCAACTTTCCTAGGTGTGTCTTCTATCATGTAGATAGATATTTACACACGCACGCACCAAACCTAAACATGAAATGGCAACCACTAGATGATGAGGTTGATTTAGATCGGACTAGCTAGTGGAAATGAAACACAATCATCATTGAAACCATAGAGATTTGATGGATTACCCTAAAGATAAAGAGAATGAGAGTTGGGCATGCGGGATAGGGATGACATGGGACTATTTGTGTGGGTGAGTGCTTGACAAAAGCATGGCATGTGCAAAGGGTGCCGGATTAACTTTTCCCAATTTGGGTCTTCTACTTGTAAATGCCACACACACACTCTCTCTCTATCATAAAAGTTTTTATTAAAGATCTCTTTGTGAAAAGAGAGAATGTATCGTGATTTTGTATATGATTAATACCGCCATAATTCCCAAAATAGTTCATGCAGCATTGACCCAAAAACTAATTTTTGTGTCACAAAAATTTCCGAATTGGTACACACATTTCACAGTCACTCCAAAAAAAATCCCAGATTATTACCTCACAATTTGAGTAAATGCGGCACGAGTATATCGGTTTAGTGTAAATGTGGCGGGTGCACTGGTTCTTTTATAACATAAAAATTAGTTTGTGGTAAATGTGGTACGGGTGTAATAATTTGGAAGAAATTGTGACTCAAAAATTAGTTTGGGATAAATATGATATGAATATACCAGTTTGAGATTTTTTTTTGTATTAGCCTTACTCCAGTTGTTATATATTTATGAAAAAGAATTCGATCCACTTTAATAGTCTTCTCACATGAAAAAAATAGTAGATCACTATTTTCTGTTTTGTCCTCCATCAATATAAAATATTTTTTCACAAGTGGTGTCATCGGATTTACAATTTCCAATTATCGAATACATTAATCAATCATCATGATACCATAAATAGGTTCTAGTCATCTCTTTGGTCAGAAAATTGTCTTTTTTAAAGGAAATAAATAGGGAAAAATGATCACCTAATTAGCCTTGGGCCTATTACATGATTGCAAATTCAATCCTAAACTTTTCAATTTTACCAATTCAATTTTAAATATTTGTACGAAATTTTAATGCAGTCTTTCTGGCCAATTTTTGTCGGGGATTGTAATATACCGGTCCAGTCATCGTCGGTCGTCACACTACCATGTTAGTGATTTCCTCTCAAAAAATTGATCAAAAAGACTACATTATAATTTCATACAAATATAACCGAATTGACATCCATATAATAGGTTGTGCACTGATTGGACAATTTCAGTAAAATCCAAAAGGTGCATCTTACTAGGTTTAGAATGCTACAAGTGTTGATGAACTATTCGTGAGTGCCCAGATGAACCACAACCCTTCAAAGTGAACATTGGAGGCCACAAAAAACAGTAACACGTTAAAAGCTAGAAAAAGAAAGACTCCATGGATCCTGAATTATGGAGGATTCACAGTATCTGGTACTTAAATTTCAGAATCAGAATTGTCACGACGAGACAACCTCCTCCAGAAACAATTGATATTGTCTCAGACATGTCTACAAGTAGTGTGTTCTTTCTTGCTGGTGCCATGATGATGATCCACACTTTTCTTGAAGCGTGGGAGGTTCCACGTTAGCCAAACAATTTGATGATTATAAATCATAATAATGTTTTGGTCTCTATTGACAACGGTTTATGTGAATTGCTACCAATTGTACCATTTCATTTGGGTACTTGAGGCTCCTACACAAACAATGTGATGCTCTTGATTTCCCATTTCGGATGCGAACGTAACAAAGCAATAGCAAGTAGAAACGGAAGAAAAAAACATATGGGGTACAAACCCTAAGGGTAGCCTATCGAAAAACTTTGAGTTACTTAATTGCATCAAAGGCAATATACATTGAAATTTCTCCGACTCGAGATGAAGAGGATGATAATGGCATTAGGGTTTACGAAAACACGAACAAATCTTTCCAGGCAGTGACGATTAGTACCAACACTCGTAATACTACAATCTGCTAAAAGCCCATAGATTCGATCCTGGAATTTCGGTTCTGTTTGATTGCGCTTTTCGAACATTCTTTATTTCAAGTTGTTTAACATTCATAGTACTAAGTTAGGAACAATGGCCAGGGGAAATCAGAATCTAGCTAGCTAGTAGCAGCATCTGATAAAAAAGCTTGATTGGCATGGGACTACACCGAAAGTGAAACAGTTCAGCTAGGGTTTCCATTTAACTATCAACACTATTATTTCTTCTTTTCTTCAAATAAAGACGAGGAAAAGGAATTGAAAGCAACAAAAAGGTACGCACCAATTGCTAAAGGGGTTAAATATGACAGCTTGGTAAACACTTTAGATTAACAGGGAAGTTTGTCCAAAAATTTCTAAGGTTGCGTTTGGCGGTCCAAATTTGAGTCTGGATAGGATAATTGTTATCTTATTCGGTGTTTGGTGATGTTTTTCGGACCGGATAAATCCGAATACATCGGGATAAAATGCCGGATTTCTTATCCGGCCTATATACCTAAAAAATATCATATTTTATCTTTTAAGGGAGTGATAAAGTAACGCATATGATATTGCTTCGCCGGCACTATCGCTTGAGGACCCCCGCCAAAATTACCAATCATTGTCATTTCCAACCACTGCTGGAATGTTCGTGTTCTGACGAGCAAGGGTGAAAAGAAGCCTAAAGATGATAGTCGTGCCGGATTTGCATAGATCATTCTTTCCACCCCAGTCACATACGTCCTTCACTTCGAGCCCGACCTTTCACGCAAGACTCTGGAGCCTGCTGTTCACCTGCTGATTGACGAAGAATGGCCAACACACCATCAGGGTCGAGTGTCGATTTCCAACATCAAGAATGCTGAAATGGCACCATGGTGCAGAACATCCTCTTGCAGGTCCATCCCACGATGCACACCTTCTCCATTGTCGCCTCTCTTAGCCGCTTTCTTCGGCAATGGCCGTAGGACCCACAAGAAGTGCCTCCTACTGTTCATGAAGCCATCCCAAAATTACGTGACTCGTGTCGATTGAGAGATGTCATCCTCCCGAGGACCACATCCCAAAGAGACGTGATCGAGAGGGTTTGAGTCTCACATACCGGAGGACCAAAGTCAAAGATGAAATTTTCAAAGATTTTCAATATTATCTTAAATTGCAGATCTTCGAAGATTATCAAAGTTTTTTTTTTTCAAAAATTCCAAATCCTATATTAAGCTGCACTAAACATATGATAGGATAATTAACAATCTGGGAATATGTAGAGGATTTCAAATCCCCTTTATCTTATCTTATTCCAATCCAAATCCGAACAACCAAATAAAATGTAAATCAATTGATACAATTAAAAGGTTTATGATTGATAAAAGTGTAATGAGTTTATGATTTTTTAAATAATTTTCCCTAGATTAACATGATCTTGTTAGCGTACGGAGTTAAAGTGGTTGGTGGGTTTTTTCTCCTGCCAACTCAGTTTCCCATTATTTCTTAAGAGTAAAGAGAGAGAGAGAGGATTAGATTTTGAGATATGTATCAGAATCTCTCGGTTATTACCTTTGATCTTCAGAATCACATTAGATATTCTGTAATTGTCATGTAATCTGGTCTAACGTCATTCTTGCCGTTTTGTGTTCCGCCTCAGCAGGAAGAAAGTCATATGAGTGAACAGTGTATGCTGTTTTTGAACATGTTCATCATTGAGTAAACAATCTAACACAATATATGTTTAGTAACTCGTGTCTCTCTAAAGAAGTAGGTACTCACGAACTATAGTACCCTAGGAAACGACTGATTCGACTTATGGTCTAACCCTCTTGTGAATAGGCTATTATCATTATGTTCCGAACTGTAAGCTCCATGAAGAACATAGTTCTATCAGTAAAAGCTCCTCTCATTATGAAACTCTTAGGATGTAAAGTTTGTAAGGCAACAGGAGTAGTAAAGTCTCGTGAGTATTTGTGTCAGAGTTACCCATGGAGTAGCCCAAAAAGGCTAGAGCCAGACCTGATTGAAAATATATCCAACGATTGATCGTTTAATTAAGACTTTCATGCGTATGCCCCAATCAACACCCTGCTCCCATGTGCTTCTAAAAGTTCTCCAAAGAGCAACCATGACCTTATAAAATGGTTTATCCAGCACCATCATTTTGGTAGAGACTATAAAGAATCAATTATAGGGAGAAGAGTCCAAAAATAGTCTACATACAAGGAAAACAGGAAAGCGGCTTCGTAGAAGTGAAGTTGGGGGCATAAGACAGACAGAAGAGAGAGGAGAGTGCATGGCCAAAAAGCAGCAGCCACTCTCTGTCTCGTCTTTGGGGCGAAGTTGCAGGGAAAGCAAAGCCAAGCCTGGCCTCAATTAGTGAGGAACAGCCTCATCCCAACTGGGCCACCAACTTACTTCATCAACTGTCGCTTCATTTTGAGATCTTCAACTCCTAGTAAAGAGAACCACCACCCTGCAAAATAGGTATGGATTAGTGGATAATGACGCCGTGGCTGCATACAAACTGAAGATGAGCGAGAAGAGAGAAATCGTGTGGTTAAAGATTCCCAACACTTTCATCAAGTTTCCCTAGAGGCTCGGAGAAATCATCTGCAGAAGAAGTAAATCAGTTGTGTATCGAAACCTTCGTGCACAATCAACATGTGAATATTTTCCACATACATATGTTGATTGAGAAACCAGAAAACTTAAGTACAATAATTCTTGTTGAATTCAATAGAAACATCCTAACAATGATTACAGAAACAGACATCCTTTCAAATAAGCATACTTATTTTTCTTATGGTTCAGTTTAGTTTGTTTTACGATGAAACTTGATAGAAGACACGATAAAGTAGATATTCTCTTTGAGATTATCCGGTATTTGCACATTAAGCATGCAAATAGTTCCATTATCATTGTGTTTTTTCGCGATAACTTGGGTCAGACCACATGATGCATCGTAAAGATAGCAAGCCAAAACTATGATTCATGTGATGGTGTAATAGGATTACATACTTACATGTACATTAGCATGTTTGGATATGTATATCTTGTATATTTATCTTGAAAAGCACTCCATTTATCTCATCAATGGTCACAGCATCAAATGTACTCAATGTGCAAAAGTAAGTTGTACGTGATACTAGTTTTCAGATCCGTGCTTGGAGTATCACAAAGTACTTTCGAATCGTCCATCATAAGCACAAGACGAGAGCACGACGTTGAGAGTTTTGCATTGGATAAAATTGGAACTCTAATCAGTCAAAAACTTTGACATTATATAAGACGGCTGATGTCAAAAGCTTAAGCTGTCAAGAAAAGAATTTATAGCGTGATAGATGCCCGGTATTTATCATAGGGGTTGTAATGTTTTCATTGGTTAAATTACTTATTCTTGAGAAATAAGAGATGACAGGATAATGACTGGATCACGGACAATACAGAAGGCCTGAAAGACAATGTTGAAGGGGGTCCATCAGGATGTGAGCTCAACTCTTGTTGCACGAGTCCTGTTTCACTTAGATTTGGATTTATCATTTTCTATGCTCCACCTTGTCAGACAAATGTACCATACCTTCTTTCCTTTTCTTTTTTATCTATCTTATTTCTTTTCTTCGCCACTTTTCCTGGCCTATAAATATCACCCAACTGAACTTCTCTTCACAGTTCACACATACAAGTTTGAGAGAGAGAGAGAGAGAGAGAGAGAGATGGAGAAATTCCCAGTGATCGACTGGGAGAAGTTGAATGGTGAGGAGAGAGGAGTGACCATGGAGATGATAAAAGATGCTTGTGAAAACTGGGGCTTCTTTGAGGTACTTACGAACCTGAGTGTCCTATATGAAGTTTGTCACCTTTTCAAGAATTTTTGAACAAAACATCGCCTTTTGACATTCATGGTTCTGCAACAGATTTCCTTGGTAAATTTGAGTGTTCTCATATTTATTTTGATTCTTTTCAATGCATATGTGAAGTTGCTGAATCATGGGATATCACATGAGCTGATGGACTCTGTGGAGAGGCTCACAAAGGGTCACTACAGAGAATGCATGGAGAGGAAATTCAAGGAAATGGTGGCAAGCAAAGGACTTGAGGCTGTTCAGTCCGAAATTGACAACATCGATTGGGAGAGCACCTTCTTCTTGCGCCATCTCCCCGTCTCCAACATGTCCGAAGTCCCGGATCTCAAAGAAGATTACAGGTTAGATATTACTTAGATATGGTTCCTTTCTACTACTAGTAGCACCACTAGTGACATGGTAGGAACTAGCGAACTGTCCACGAAAAGAAGGCAGTTTGTCAAAAAATTTCAAGCTGATTTGGTTTCCGATAGGGAGCATACCATCTGAGGCCGTTGGTTTGGTTCGAGTCCAGAAATGCAAGGGACATTGATAACAGTGGAACCGAATCCACAATGTGTTACATTACCGAGTAATAAAAAAGCATAGCCTCTCTTTGCTGGTCAGAAAACAAGAAAAGAACCATTGTTCTCAAATCATAGTTTGATCTTGAAGCGCAAACGTAGTTTGAGCTCGAATCCAAAGAGGTCTGGCTCATTTCATACCGCTAAAACGATTAACGAGCCCGCATTGTGATGTTCATGAAAACAGGGAGGTGATGAGAGAATTTGCACTGGAGATAGAGAAGCTAGCAGAGCAACTCCTAGATCTGCTGTGTGAGAACCTCGGTCTTGAGAAAGGGTACCTGAAGAAGGTGTTCTACGGATCCAAGGGGCCAACATTTGGAACCAAGGTGAGCAACTACCCTCCGTGCCCGAACCCAGAGCTTATTAAGGGCCTCCGGGCCCACACCGATGCCGGCGGGATCATCCTCCTCTTCCAGGACGACAAGGTCAGCGGCCTCCAACTCCTCAAGGACGGCAAGTGGATCGATGTCCCTCCCCTGAGGCATTCGATTGTTATCAACTTAGGTGACCAACTAGAGGTAATCTATGCATGATATTTCTAGCTATACAAGCTAACTGATTCGCTTATCTCATCAGCAGTGTCGGAAGAATCTCGTAAACCGGAAAGGCCGAACAGCATGCCCTGACCTTGTTCAGTTTTACTGAGGCCATATTCGGTTTTCAAGTGATATTTCTATTCCCTATCGACCCACGTGCTCCTGCTTGCCGCTTGGTGAAGTTTACGAGTAAAATAAGACCAAAGGAGAGTCGGAAAAGGTTTAGTTCACAGTAATGATAGCTTTTCTTTGTATCTGTGTCTTTTCTTTGTGTAGGTCATTACAAATGGCAAGTACAAGAGTGTGGAGCACCGGGTCATTGCGCAGACAGATGGGAACAGAATGTCCATAGCATCGTTTTACAACCCCGGGAGTGATGCCGTCATCTGTCCCGCACCAGCACTGTTGGAGAAGGAAGAAGCAGAGAAAGGCCGAGTCTATCCCAAGTTTGTGTTTGAGGATTACATGAAGTTGTATGCAGGGCTTAAGTTCCAGGCGAAGGAACCGAGATTCGAAGCCATGAAAGCCATGGAATCCACCATCGCTACGGGTCCCATCGCAACCGCTTGAGTGTCGAATGGTGAGTCCCTTGTGACTAAGGAGTGGGTTTTGTGTCGTGGTTTGGTCTACTAATGTAATGAATCTCGCTCTATGTAGTTCTGGAGATTCTGAGTGCTTTGCTTGTGTTTCAAGTAGCGTGTTTATCTTGAATTTTGTACTAGTGATTGCTGAGGCTTTTATAATAGCTTTTGGTGCTGATGAGTATTACGTCTCCTGAAGTGAAGAACTCGAAGGAAAGGATAGTCGCGTCGTCTTCATTCTAACACTTGACAAACAAGGAATGACGTTACGAGACCGAGACAACATACTTTTAATTCCGACTTGAGATCTACTCCTAACTGTGTCAGCACCTAACCAAGCCAAAAAAAACATGTCACCTCAAAGAGAACCTCCTGAGAAGGCTTTCTAAGGATACGTCTGTTAACCGTTTTATTTTAAAAAATAATTTTTGCTCAGAAATGATATTTTTTATTCTATTTTCGAAAATAATTTCTAAGCATTTGAAGGAATTTGATAAAGGCCTAAATTTTCCATTCCCGGAATAGAAAAAGAATATAAATGCGTTTGGTAACGGCAAAAAATTTCTTTTTATTGATAATATTTTTAAATATTTTAATGTTTTTTTCTTTTTTTTTTTCTTCTTCTCCTTCTTGGCCATGGCCGGGTCGGCGAGGTCTAGACCCTTGCGGCTTGGGCAAGGGCTGCTCTTCCAGCGAGGGCTAGACCCTCACGGCCTAGGCAAGGGTTGCCCTCGCCGGTCTTTTCCAACTCTCGCCCAAGCCGGTGAGGGCCACCCTTGCCTAGGCCGGTGACGGCGACCCTCGCCCAAGTCGCGAGGGTCCCGCCCTTGCCGGATTCGGCGAGAGCCGCGACGCCCTTGTCGGCCTTGGCTTGTGGCCGGCCAGGAAAGAAGAACAGAAAAGAAGAAAAAGAAAAAAAAATTCTCTTTTATTTCCGATTCTTTTTCCCAGAATCAAGAATCAACTTTTTTTTTTATTCTTGATTCCGCTTCAAAACTGATTTTGAAAACACATTTGTGCCTAAGAACAAAATATTTACCGAACAGATTTTTGTTCTTTTTTTATTTCACGGTACAAAAGAATAAAATCAGTTGCTATTTAGGAAGTTATCAAGCGCACCCTAAGCTGCAAAGTGATTACCAAACTTTATTGCTGCCTAGGACGGCATAAAAGCCAAAGCCAGAGGAAAGGGCTTTTTCTCTCTATCCTGTAGCTAGAGCATGCTCGAGAAGAGTTCATTTTCACTTTCCACTTTTGGAGGTCTTTCTCAATAATAAACCAAAGATATAATTACAATCTGGGGAGTTCGACAAATCAGATTATAACTTCTGCAAGTGGAGCATACACACTTAACACCTTCCCAAATTATCCATAATCCTCCTCCACAGAACCAAGATGGAATCACACCAATGTTATGGAGGGGCTTTCATTTTTTCAGCTGTAATTTTTTTTTGGTTAGGTTTTCAGCTGTAATTTGATTAGGGCAAAAATACACTTTGCACACAAAATTTGCACTTTGTATCAGCTCAAAAGAAAGGATTGATCATTTACAAAGAGCTAGCGAAAAGAACAACTCTAATTGTTATTAGCTCAAGGATTTACAAACTGGCATTAGGAGTTAGGTCCTTAGGTAGCTGCAATAGAGAGAAAAACAGAGTTGGTGAGAGACAGAAGTTGAAGAACAAAGGATAAGAAAAACAGAGTTCCGGCACTTTAACAGGCATAAAAGTAATCCTTCACATCAAATGCCTGCAGAGTGTCCAACAATCACGAACAAGTACAAAGACTAACGGGTTGAAGTTTGCATCGCATCACAAGCAAGAAATTGATTACATGCTTTAGTCAACTTCAGATTTTGAATCTGTACATCACAAGAGCACACTGCCATGCAGTTGTGACAATGTTCGCCTGTGATAGGCAGAATGCTAGTCTAGAAGGAAGAGATCACTTGACTCATCAGCCAAGGATTTGAAGAATGTAATCATGTAGCCCAGCCAGTGCTACGGAAAAAGAAAAATCAAAAGTAACATGTTTTAAAGCATGACGTAGTGAATATGTCTGTTGTAAAAGAGATGCAAGAATGGCAAAGAATGTTTTAGCATTAATTCAACCAACCGATTAATTGAACACTTCATTCGGCAAGAATTAGAAAACAGCAGGCGAACTCGGGAAAGGATACATCCCAGGCACCAACTCCATTAGTTATGCTAGATTCAGATACTTGATTGTTATCACATATAAGATATAACCATCAGCTTCATGTAAAAACTTGTAAAATAATAAAGTTTCCTCTTCAAATTTATTAAATCGAGAGATACATAGCACGAGGAATCACTGGAAAATTTATGAAAGGGGACAAATACCGTATGCCTATTATTCTTGAAGAGGCAATGTGACGATATCAATGAGTGTATGGAAACAATTGTCTGCAAAATGATTGTCAAAGTATAATGCGTTCACAACGCATTGTCATAACACAAGCCAAACTCTGGCATTGCTAATCTGATTTTCTTAAACTTCAGGAAGTCTGAAATCAGGTCTTACGACGCAACACTCGAGTATATCCAAAATAAGGATGTAAACCAACCCACCGGGAGAAAAAATTGCATTCAAGATAGACAATGAAGAGCAAAGCCAAAAGTATAAACTAATCTTGTCGTTTGCAGAAAGCTCGTTAATCCTGCAAACAAGGTAACACCACCTTCAAAGTTACCAAAGAAGGCTCAAGGTCAAAATCTTTTCAATAAAAGAAAATTTAAATCTTGTCCCAAGCAATTTTATTGATGATGGGTCAAAAAATTCCCCCAACTCACCCCTCAATGATTAAATGGCTGTGTTCCCCCCTAGCATAATTTTGCACTCAGAAGATGTGAAGGTGATCCTTTGCAATCTACGGAACACGTAGCTTAGCGCTCCAAATCACTTCTCTAATACTTGAGCAACCTCTTCCTTCTTCTCACTTTCCAAGTTTGCGTCAGCGTTAGTGTTGTCAACCTTTTTCCCATCTCCTTCCACTGCATCTCCATTAGAGTAGTGGTTCTTCAGAACAACTGAAATGTCGGCCTCGGAAGCTCCAGCAAGCTTAAAGCGCTCGACAGCAGCATCTAGTTTCTCCTTCCAACCACCCATCCCTAACTTGCACTCGACTTGAGATCGCTCAAAAAGCATATTGCCCCAGAAAAGGTGGATCTGCGACCTCATAACTGCAGCTTGCTCAGCGGCTTCTTCAGGCGAGACCTCTCCATCACCGCCACTCCCGGAGGGCTCACCTTCTGCCCCTTGTTTTTTCCTTCTTTTCAGCAGCTCATCCTTCTTGCTCGAGTTTGGATCTTTCAGTTCGTTCGCCCTTTGTTCCTCCAGCTTCTCCCACATCTCCGTTGCAGCTTTCATTTTCTCCTCTGCACTATCAAAGAGTTTGAGTGTTTCTGCAGGATCCCAGCTCGATAGCTCAATTTTCTTAGCAAGAACAAATGACCAGTGAAGTTTGGCCATTTCAAACTGCTGCTGTCCCAAAGCGAGCAATCCTTCATAAAAGTCTGGCTTGATTATGAGAGCTTCCTCGTATTTCTCTTTGGCCAATGAGTACTTCTCTCTCACCCAGTCATAAGCTACTTGAAGTTGCGCTGCTACTACCTCCTTCCCGGCAGACTCATCCAAGGGAATGCGCTTCCTTGCTGCGCACATATGGACATTGCCCCAGTTGAAGAAAGCTAGAGCCGCTACCTCTTGGAATTTTGCGGCAGCCTTGTCGAACAAATTCTGAGCTTCTTCACTCGTTACAGTTTCCTCAAGCGCTTCTGTGCAGAGTTCCATTCCAAGCTCATGCAAGTCTATGTGAGCGTCAGGGTCAATACCAACGTGAGTGCGGAAAAGCTGAGCAAACTCAAACAACCAATCATCCATCTCAACATCCTTGCACTCTGGATCTTCCAAAGTACCTGGCTGCTTATCTTTCGGGACTTCTTTTTCAATTTTATCAATTGCAGAATCACCAGCTTCTATTACCGATTCACCCAGAGAAGAATGAGACTGACTTTCGTCTCCTTTGTTCTCCTCCTCACTTTCCACAGGCTTCTCTTCATCTTCTTCCAACAAAGGTGGCTCCTGCTCAGCAGTCACCTCAACAATGTGCAACCTAAGCAACCCGATCGAATCAGTCTTCTCCGGTTCAGGCTCTTTCTCAATATGACTGTCGACACTAGACTCTGCCATTCTGAGCTCACTGCTACATGTAATAGTCACTAAATCACCATCATTATCCCTATACTTGATCAAAACAGACTTCGATGAAGGAAAACGTTTGCTTACAATCTCCCTTAACACTTTAAAGCTGCAGTTCACGGGCATCTGGGCAAGTCTTATGTCATGATCATAAACAAGCTTCAGCGGCCTCAAAGAAACAGCAAGATCCGAGCGCCGACCACTGAGAGGCAATATTGATGCCGACGAAGATGACGACTGCTCCTTCTTGTTATCCTTACTCAAAGTCACCAGAGGGTCAGTAGAAGAACCCCTCAGCGGCTTTAGCACCAGTTTTGGCATTTGGGCTTTCGGCACAGGACCATTTTCAGTTGCTCCAATTGGTTGGGGCTTCTCTATCTTATTACTCGTAGATGAAACAGTTCCCGCTGCAGAGGATGCCGCCTTTTTAGGCACCGGACGGGCAGGCAAACATGGCCCTAGGCCACCAACCGGAGCGCCACGGACAGCCGAAGCCCCGAGAGCAGCCGGGGACGGCCGGCTTTGGAGGTCCTGCTGGGCCTCCTGGCGCGGTCCTAACGCCATGCGCAGTCGTCTCGCAATCTCCAAAGCATCCCCATTATTTGGGTCCGACCCCAACAACACCTGAACATCCTGCATAGCCATTTCAATCTTTCCCACGGCCTCCAATGCCCTCGCCCTCCTGAGCAGCGCCCTGACGAACCGGGGCTGAACCTGAAGCGCCATCGTGCACTCGGCTATCACCGTCTCATAATCTATGGGCTTCATCTGCATCAAGCAAGCAGCCCTGTTGCTGTGGAACACCGCCCTCTCCGGGTGGGTCTTCGGCAAGAGGTTAAGCGCATCGTGGTACTGGTCAAGAGCACCCACGTAGTCCTTGCTCTGGAACCTCTTGTTGCCTTCTTCCTTGAGCTCATGGGCCCGTTTCAAGAACACCGTCGCGTCCAAATCAACACCCACATTGGCTTTCGGCGCCGGAGCGTCCCCGGCAACATGGTTCGAACCCCCTTTCCTTTTCTTCCCCCCAGATTTCCCCATCAAACTATATCTCCCTCCCCCCCCAATCCAGAACGATCAACCGACGGTCAAATTATCCTAGAATTCAATGTCGGAAATGGTTCAAGACTCCCCCCCAAGAAGCTTCTCAAACGAACGACGTCACCTAGAGAGAGAGAGAGAGAGAGAGAGAGAGAGAGAGGCACTTACGGAGAACCCACATGAAAAAGATCAAACTTTTCAGCTTCCCGCGAAGAATTCGATTGCTGTGACACCGGATGATGATGATGATGATGATGATGATGGAAGCTAGATGGAAGCTGATTGAAGAGAAATGGGAGCTCAGTCGAAGGAGACGAACTGGAAATGGAAATGATGGCGTTTTGGGAATTTCACCGGGGTTTGAAACCCTAGACAGCTGCGCCTGCGCCTTGGGGGGGGAAGGAGATGGTGGTGAAGCTCCCCTGATGCGATGCTCTCCGTCCGATCACTGCGAGCTGTGATTTCAGCCGTCGGATCGGCTTGCTGAGGGGGCCCCGGGCGTTGTCGACGGTCCGATTCGAAGCTCGCTCTTCCCGATTATTTTACTGTGCCTAACGCACGAGAACGGGGCCCGCCATACTCTAGCCCGTACCCGACCCACGGACCGGGTCAGGCCCATTGGACTTCATGGGCCGGTCTAGGCCCGAATTGTTGGCTAATTTCATTTTCTTGACTTTCTATTACAACGATTTAATCCCGCTATAGATATCGCAATGAAGAACAATAACAATAACTTAATCTAATTTTCACTAGGCAAAACACACTCGAGTCACTTGATGAGTTTTCTTTCATCATTTTTCAATTTTCTTCGAAATATAATTTTTTTTAATCTGATCTAAAAAAAGGGCCCGGCTCAACCGTGCCCCGACCCGGCATGCCTCGGCCCTGCACGTGGGTCGGCACTGCCCGGCGGCGACTCCTTGTGCATTGTGATGATAATAAAGGGAAATCATCACTTCCTTTCAACAAATTCCTTTTAGGAAATTCAAAAAATCTATAGAAAATGCATTAGGGAGACCGTGGAGATTAGCAATTTCTTTGCTCGGCAACAGGACCAATTTAAGGAACAGTCGAAGGAGACGGATCATGTCATGAACCATGATGGAATACATGGTGATCAGGAACGATGAAAGCATAACTAGCGTGCATCCACAACACACCATGATGAACATTACTTCGAAGTTTTCTGCAAAAGTGACCTTTACCGCAGAAGAAATTGACAATCTCAGTTCCAAACATGACGGCTGAATTACTTCATCACAGATTCCCCGTTTATTTATATGTCACGACGATTCAACGATGTCCAAACATCAGATGCTTAGATCGATACAAGATTCGCAACATCTTTTGCCATCGATTCGCTTATATCTGTTGAAACGGAAGCGCGAGCACTTTAATTATTCCTCGGCTGTTCGACGCTAACATCACCGGACTGTCGCGTTTCCAGCACACTGCGCTTACGAAGGTCAAATCTGCATTCTTGCCGACGTGACCCGCGCAGGGAGAATCGAAGCTGTGCCAAGCCGCCGGTCTAGGAAAATCCTGACAAACCAATCAAGGAAGAAGATGTTACCATTTATGTATGTTGAATCTGCTTCAGTCGCGAGACGATGAAAAGCCGATCAAACCTTGTGATAGACGACCACTTCATTTGTTTCGCTGCCGCAGCCTATTAAGTTCCCATTCGACGAGAGGCCCACAAAGTTTTTGCTATTCAAGTGCCCTCTAAATACGCGGAGCTGCGAAAAGTGGACATAGAATGAATTAGCTGCAATATATTGGGGACATCGGATTTGAGAAGCCGGTAAACATATGTGACATGGACTGTAAATCTATGGAAAACATTACGAAGATGTCGTGATACACAAATCGACATTGTACGAGTCGAGTTCAGTGCGATCACTTACGGGAACGCGTTTCTCTATATCCCACAAGCGCAAGGAGCTGTCGATAGAAGCAGAGACAAGGTTGTTGCTGGAGGTGAATTCCACATGGGAAACAGACTTCCTGTGCCCTTCGAGTTTATGCAGCACTTGTCTGATATTTCTCGAGTCGTAGTAATAAATGTTATGATCTGCTGAACCCACCTGCAAAACCCGGAGAGGAACACAATATTTACAAATCCGTTCACGATTTTGAACTTATGCTGAGACATTAAGTAGATTCAACCAAAAAACAAGGCAAAATGGAGGTAAAGAAAGGACTGTTTCATCTGTCGGTTTAGCGTCTTATGTAGCACGGATAGTTGGTGCTTCATTATTGTAGTGGTGAATCGAGCAACTGGGATTGAATTTCTTTCGCAGGATCATAAAGAATCTGAAAAGGTTAAGACTCGTACAGCTAAGTATACGCTCGATCCAGGATCGTATTTGACAGCGCAAATGTTGGCCTTCATGTTGATGGTAAGAACACTCGCTTCTTGCTTGGTGGACCAAACCTTAACCTGTTCCATGAACACAATTGATCGCAACCGAGACTTGTCAAATTCATAAAGTCCGCCCATATAAGATACATGCAACCCAAGCATTTGAATGACTTTGCTTCTGCACAACTACAGGGACAGGAACTGCTCGGTTGCTGGCGTAAACCTTGAGAAATGTATCTCCCCCTAACGGGCCAAACGGCCAATCAAGGTAATTCTCATCAAGCAATATCGAGAAAAGCAAATCTAATCAGTAGAGCTTCATATTACCTTGCGGCCGTCGCCTCCAGAAGCGAGCAAATGAGGCTCAGTGTGCGAGAAATCAATCGACCAAACTCGATTCTCATGCTCATTAAATTGAATCATACTCTGCAAGATGTGAGTATGTTTTTGTCCCATGAGAAGGATATTTTGGTCGTTGTATTAACCGGACAGGAGAATGAAAAAAAAGGAAAAAGAACACCGGGAAAAGCGTCTTCTGGGGTGGAGTTAACTTATCACCTGACAAGTAGCTACATCATGAACAGCTACTATGCCTTCATAATCACTAAAGGCGAATTGGTTGTTCATGTGCTTATTCCAACTCAAGCAACTAAGTTTCGATTCTCTGGAGATTTTCGCAACAGGTCCGTGATCCACTGCTGTTCCGTTCACCACCTATAACAGGTCAACTAAGTGAGCAATCGATATAGAGCCATCAGAAAATAAAAAAAAATTAGGCATCTCGTGTTCACTGAATTCCATAACTGTATTGAAACCTTGTTCCGTAATCGCCATCGTCTTATGCTAGTTCAATAGATTCAACATGATCAATGACACCTTTGTTAGACCAAATAACAGCTCTTGACAATTGCAAAGCGCCAAACATGAGTTTTGACAGATAAAGAGCTGCAGGCAGAGGCATTTATCAATCGGATTCACCTGTTAAAGACATTGTTTCAATTCTACTCGATTATCAAAATCACACAAGATCATTTAGTTCTCATGTCTATACATCGCACATGTTAGTACTGTTTCACTTGCTGAAGTTAATTCAGGAATTCGAATTTCGGTTCATTCATATTTCAACTCACCTAGAGCTCATGACAGATCACATGGTGCTAGTGCAAACAGATACTGTACTTCAAGTGCTTACCGAGGAAAAATGGAAAACCTCAACGGTCCTTGACATCCCAGCTGTCGCAAACAGTTCTTCATCTTTATTGAGCTCTATGCTGTACAATAGTATTGGCTCTCAGATACAATTTGAAAAAATGACAAGAAGTGAAAATCAACAGAGGCTGACACCACATATCTGGAAAACAAAATGGTCCAGATTTTTAGTTCCCGATCCGCCAGTGAACGGCGTACCAATAACTCACCTCGAGACAATATTTCGAGAGTCGACATGAACCCCATTATTAAGTTCTGCAATGACCTTCAATTGACTACAACCACAAGAAGGAAAGAAAACAGTTTCAAGTGAAAAGCAGAACGACAGGACATCGAAGCCGCAGATGATGTAATGATAGAGAGATTGACTACCTGTACTCCATGAAAGAACTCAACATTGATTTAAAATCCTCGAGACCTGATTGACAACCTTCTCTTTTCATTGAATCATATCCTGTCTCTTCCTGTTTTGGTACATTTTCAAGTCAGCTATAACATCTCTTGTTAACCAGACTACAAGAGACTAAGGAAATTGCCATAGGCGATGACATGCTTGATAAAAAACTTATCAAGTGGCGCAAGCATCCAGCAAATGTCTACTACGCAATCTAATTGATGACTAGAAGAGTTCAATTTTGTGAAACCACTAACCTTTTTAAGTACCGTTCCTTCCATTACAGTGCGTGGCCCTGTTCGACTAGTATCCTGTGAACCTAACCTCAAGCAATCAGTCTTTTGAAGTAGGCCTGTCATGTCTGCGCAATCTGAAAACTCTGCTAGCTTCTCCTTTTGGGCTTGTGGCGCTGGTGTCTCATACGACCGGAGCTGAATGCTCTGACCGCAATGGCAACATGATCCCCTGACCAAAGAAGATGGTGGATCTATAGCGGTAGTGGAAACATCAAACTTCTTCAGTTTCTTGAAGCATTCGTTCTCTGGTTCCAGAGATTCTGCATGTTGCTTAATATCAGTGGCCTCTATGTGCTCCGTAGTGTCTTGAAGATCAAACTGCATCTAAAATACAGAAAGAATAGTATCAACGCGACATACAATATCAGCTAACAACAATTTCACCTATCTAAATATAAATGAAGCAACACATTGAAGAAGTAGAAGCTACAAACATGCTACAAAACTCGAGTGTGCATCTTCTCAATAAGAATTTAAACTTCTCATGTGGACCATTTCTACATAATCAAATAGCGGCTTCAAGTGATTCTCAGTTGAAAGATGGTGATTCTATGGCGGGAAATAGATTGCCGTAATTCCTTGATGATGACATGATCTGTCACCAACTATATCAGAACCCACATGCTTTCATGAATAGCAGAGACAAGCAGCAAGTTCTTAGGCGAAACTGCAAGTGAACTCTCACCAATACTAATTTCAACCTCAGATATGCTTTTCCAGACAAAACAATTCAAGAAAATCAAGGAGTGGATTAAGCACACTGAATCAGGTCGAACGGTGCCTCGATCGATAACTTGCCGAAAATAGCAACAGCATATATGCTGCGACGAGATTGTTACATGATGGGGTCGGAAATCGAATGTGTCATGAACCCACATCAAACACATGTATATGTTCTTGACCCATCAAGCCAAACAAGACAGGTGTTAAAAGCTTTGTTATCGATTCTCGTTTTCAAGAACGTGAAGGAAACTGACACGCGAATCCAAACGTAGAATTGTACTGCTACAAGCATGTATGTATGCAAATGGCTCTCAAGAAAAGCATATACAGGGAGAAAGAGAGAGAGTTCTCACTGGTTGGTGTCCACAAGCCGCGACGAAAGCGTCGTCCATCAAGTTCATGCAAATCGGACACGACAGCTCGTTAGCATCGGCCATTGACGACCCCACCGAGCCTCCTCCCATCTCTGCGTTCGTGGGTGTGTGAGAGAGAGAGAGCTACGTCCCAGGAAGAAAGAGCAGAGAGAGGCCTTGGACAAGAGGACGAAGGCAAAGCTACTTTGAGAGAGCAGACTCGAGGATTGACTTCACCGACGACGTAGAAAAACTGGCAACACTAGTCTCTCTTTCTCTAGAGAGAGAAATCATAGAAGTAAGTAGGAGACAGAAACGAATATATTCATTATATAGAGACTATAGTCTCCATAATCTTCCACACTAGGCATTCTATCTTCGTAATAAACTATGTGAAAAGGTGACTATATGACATAACTGGACGACGTGGCGCTGGATTCTACCATCAATTAGACTCTATTATATAGAGTGGCGTGTATTAGGAGGAACCACTCGTTCGGGATCCGTTTGTTCGAAAGAAAAGTGTTTCTAGGAAATTATTTGTCGACTTTTCGTGCGTTTGGATGACGGGAAGCTAATCGGTTTACGGAAAACGTTATCCATGGATGGACATTACTTACTTATCGATTTAGGATGAACAACTTGGATACCGCCCAATTTTATTCGGGGTCCATCTGTTTGAAAGAAAACTGTTTTGTGAAAATTGTTTTCCAACTTTTCGGTGTTTAGATGACATGAAACTAATCGATCTACGGAAAATCTTTTTCATGGACTGAAAATAACAAGCTTAGATCGGGAAAAAATAACTTCCCCTTCTTGCAAGAAGGGAAAGTTTCAGGTCCATTTGTTTGAAAGAAAATTATTTATGTGAAATTGTTTCCCAACTTTTCGGTGTTTGGATAACGGGAAACTAATCGATTTACAGAAAATGTTCTGCACATGTTGAAAATGACAGATTTAGGGGAAAACAACTTGGCAAGGAGGAAATTACTTTTCCTAAATCACAAAAAATATGAAAACCAACAATTTATATTGAAAATGATTTTTATCGAAATATATTTTCCTTTCTCACGAAGTTTCAAACAAACGTACTCTTAATATCTTAAGATTTGCACTAAACTTCTTCATGTGTTCTTTCACTAATCATGAGAGAGAGATACGGCCATGGAGCTGATGATGGGCTATGAAAGCTAGGCTGTTTCCCGGGAAGAAGGAGGAGAGCGCCCTGCAAGAGGCGGCCTCCACGTATTCAGAGCGTCGAGAATCTCACAAAGATGTTGCCGTGCTCATGTTGTCGTCCTCCGACGGCGGCCGATGGACTGGGCAAGACTCGTCGTCGTCTTCGTCTTCCTCCTCGGGGGGCCCAAACATGCAAAACCCTAATGGGAAGAAATCCAAGACGACCCTTCTTTTAACTCGACAAGAAAAAAGAAAAAACCAGTTCATTGTCGGGCAAGGCCAGCGTAAGGTCGCGGTGGTTGGTGGTGGGGGCTTCGTGGGCATGGCTATTGACATCGGCAATGGTTGAAAGGAAGAGCCAGACAAAGAGACTGATGAGCGCGGGGCGTGGTGAGCGGTGAATGAAGTGTCGTACTACTTATGTGAGACTAACCTATCTAATATTTTCTCCATTTTCGCAAGGTCATTAATGAGAGGTTAGTCAGGAGAAGTAACAAAGTTGTCAAATTTTCCATTTTCTGAAAATTGCTCTAATGCAGCTTCACCATGAGGATGAGTTCAAGTTTAGAATTGATTCACTTACCTAGCATATATGAAGGGGGTTAGAGCTAATCAATAGAGTCAAAAGTTGACCGTTATATTTCTAATTAAATTAAGTAGGAGAGCACTTGTTATGATTAAATTGATGATGGCATATCAGTACGGCATATCAGTATGGCATATCAGGGGCCGTGACAATGTTCTCCTCTTCCTTATGCCTTCTGCAAGCACTCAAGTTAGGCGCAATAGGCCTATAATATATACATACATACATATGTATGTATATATAATATATGAATATATGTGTGTGTGTTTTTACGTGTGTTCTTTTATTTTCATACAAGTCAATCACAAATTACTTCCAACGTATTTTTTTTTTGGGGGTGATGTATGCGTTATTAGATAGTTTCTTTTATACGAGTCAAACAAAGAATTTATTACTTTAATTATCTTTTCATATATGATCAGTGGCTAAATAGGAAAAAGTATATTTCTTGATATGAGAACATTCACAGTTTGCCCAACTAAGAACTCAAGGTTTCTGAAGAATTTCTTTTCATTTTTTTAAGGGAAATGCTACTATAATTATTAGTTTTATGTGTCTTAAAAGAAATAAAATTTCACAAAATCGATTTGAAGGACTGCCTGTGGGTCTATGACCAAAGTTATTGCCCTACTATACTTTGATTTTTTTTTATCTCAATCAATGACCTAAGTACATTTTATGCTTTCTTTTATTAGTATATTGATTTGTCTTGTGGTATTCTTTACTCAGCATAATAATCACGACAATCAATTAAGTGATTAAGTTAAATATGTTAAAAGTTCTGCCCCTTTCACTAGCGTCTTTCGCTTCATCAGTAGATACATGCGTTATTACATATGATGAGTAATTTGAAGTCTATGTAGGTAAGCCTTGTATGGAGTGGTGCAACAATACTTAGGACCAATTTGTCACTGTGATAGTAGGATGTAGGGAATTGAGTTCGACTCATCACCACTAAAATGAGCAGTTTAGAATTGCGACTCAAGTAGTAGATCGAGTTTGCTCTATATTTTATCGATTTCTGATTATTAGGTTATGAAGTGCGCAACTAACAATATAGAACGGATAACATGCGAGTCAAACTGGGTGAGTGGCTCAAATGAGAAATTGCTCGTACTTAACAATGGTATCTCTTTCTTTTCGTTTCGTTTTTTTATAATCCAAGGGCACGAGCGCAGAGTTCCAACTATCTAGAGGCCCATTGAACATTGCACGAGCTCTTTGAACAAGTTAAATCTAAACATTTGACTTGTGCAGATAGCTTTGATCCACAATAGTTTACATACAATTGGTAGGATTCGAACATTTGACCTCCAATTCCTAAACTAGAAATTTACTAACATCCCAAGCAACTGCGTATCGATCTGTGGGGGTTAATAGTGGTATCTCTTATGGACAATGGGGAAAAGTTGAGGACTTTCTCGTTATCAGCGTAAATAAGTTAAATTTCTTAAAAACTGAAAAATTCTATTGAAGCTCCTTCATGTTAAATCTTTTTTTCCTTCTCTCTTAACTTCATTTCATTGATCTTGTTTCATACACCGCATGGAACCGAACTTTTTTTTACGAGATTATTCCCATTTTTCTTTCTTTTTTGAAGATCTCTTCATGCCCCAGGATTGTAGTATGTTCCAAATGGAACCCTGCAGACAAAACACCGAACAAACTTCAAGTAAGAATCAACACCATTGAGAGAGAGAGAGAGAGAGAGAGAGAGAGAGAGAGAGAGAGAGAGAGAGAGAGAGAGAGAGATGCTTAATTTACGTGCTGCAATCGATTTTCGGATCAATGGGCACAGGCAAATGAATATGGCAGCGCTCAGGAAGGGCCTTGGCCTTTCCGGGGTCGACTCCCAAACCGAGAGCGGCTTTCTTGAAGCACTCGCACTGGTCTCGTCGTATCTGCTTTGCGTTTGCCAACTTCTGCACGGTTTGCACGGCATGGCAGCACAACGTGGTCGGCAAGGGATTGGACCCCTTCAGGAATGGCAACAACGGCAACAAGTCCGCAATGTTCTCGCCGCACATGATATCGTTGATCGGTTCTGGCTCGTTTCCGGCCATGCTGGGAACCGGTTCGGGCTGATCTCCAACCCGGCCGGTAACAATAACGAACGATAGACTTGCAATGTAGAGAAAGCACAATAGTCTCACTTCTGCCTTGGCCATTTTCTTGCAATGTGAAATTGCCTTTTCTAAGAGAGGGTGCTTGGTTTGGTGATGTAGCTTTTGCTTGGTTTGGTGATGTGAGAGTGTGGTTTTAGAAAGTTAGCAAGGGAGTGTATTTATAGGGGGTTTTGTGAGGATTGGGGCTTTGAATAAGAGTATTTAGGTGGACTCGAGATAAATGATTGAGGGACCAAGTCACCGATCGATCAACAGGGTCCACATAGGTCTTGCTTGATGCTACGATGTCTATACATGTGACCCCGACTCCACATAAGTTTTTCGGCATTTTGACAGGGTCATTTGACGCAGTGTTCATCGAATAATTCAAGCAAAACCTTGCTTAAAGAGAAAAATCTCGAAATTCAATATTGATGATAATAATGTTGTCTTCAAAACAAACCCTAAACACCCTTTTATAGGGGTTAACCTAATTACAATAGGAAACCTAATCATAATAGGAAAGTTACCTAATCTGAATTGGAAACCTAATCATAATAGGAAAGTTACATAATCTAAATTGGAAACCTAATCATAATAGGAAAGTTAATAAGCATCAAATAGCAAAATTACAAAAACGACCCTTAAAATTAACTCATAAAAAAAATACTAAAATAATAGAAAAAAAAACGATCTAATCGCATCACCGTTTCGCTTTCCGTTTGGACTTCTGTTTGTCCAATCGGTCCAGAAACGCACCACTAATAAATTCCGCATCATTCTCCTCCACTTGAAAAGAACTCGTCCTCGAGTTAAAATCAGGATCTGGATATAACGGCTCTGTGGACTCATGAAAAAGTGACAAATCAGCAACATTAAAATTGTTGGATATGCCCATGCTACGTGGAAGGTCTATAACATAAGCATTATCGTGATCTTCTTGCTGATAGCGTAAGGTCTATACTTCTTTGGCTGTAATTTACTGTAAGATCCAGCTGGTAATAGCTCTTTACGAAGAAAAACCATGACTTGATTATCTACCGCAAACACCTGCTTTCGCCTGTGCTTATCTGCTCCAGCTTTATACTTCTGATTAGATTCCTCCAGCTTTTGTTTGACTTCATGATGCACTTCCACAATCTGTTTAGCCATATGATCCGCTGCTACACTTTTATCCGCTTGCTTAGGCAACTGTACCAAATCCAGAGTATGTTGAGGCGCCTTTGTATAAACAACAGAAAAAGGCGACCTGCCAATAGAACTCTGAACTGCATTATTATAAGCAAACTCTGCTTGTAATAAAGCAACATCCCATTGCTTCGGCTTATCTCCACAAATGCTTCGAATCAAGTTTCCCAGAGTTCTATTAACCACCTTTGTTTGCCCATCAGTCTGCGGGTGAGCTGTTCTACTGAAATTCAAAGATGAATCAAATAACTTCCATAAAGTTCGCCAAAAATGCCTTAGAAATTTACTATCCATATTTGAGGTAATAGACTTGGGCACACCATGCAAACGAACCACTTCCTTAAAGAATAATCTGGCCACACTTACTGTATCAAAAATCTTCCTATAAGGAATGAAGTGCACCATCTTGGAAAATCTGTCAACCACAACGAAAACAGAATCCACGCCTCTTTGTGTCCGTGGTAAACCAAGCACAAAATCCATAGACAGATCTTCCCATATATTGTTAGGAACAGGTAAAGGCATATACAGACATGTGTTCTTAGATTGACCCTTAACAGTCTGGCAAACATAACACTTTTGTACGTACCTACTGACATCTCTACGTAACTGGGGCCAGTAAAATCGCTCCTGGACAGCAGCAATAGTTTTATCATGACCTAGATGTGCAGCTAATCCACCATCATGTAAATCTCGAATTACCTTCTCTCGTAATGATGTCCGAGGAAGGCAAAGCTGATTGCCACGCATCATATAACCATTCTGCACATAAAATTCTTGTACAGGTTGACCAGCAGCACATGACTCCCAAATTTTTCAAAAGTCATCATCATCTGCATAACAGTCTTTCAACTGCTCAAACCCCAAGATGTCTTGGCTTTAATGTAATCAACAAGCCAGCTCTCCTACTCAATACATCTGCTACGACATTTTGCACACCTGACTTATGCTGTAATCTGAAAGGAAATTTTTGCAAAAATTGACACCATCGCGCATCCATATCTTTGCTAATCCTCTTCTGACTATTTAAATACTTCAAAGCTTCATGATCAGAATAAAGGATGAATTCTTTTCCAATTAAATAATGCTCCCAGGTCTTCAAAGCCCTTACGACAGAATAAAATTCTTTGTCATAAGTGTTCCACTTTTGCCTTGCGTCACTGACCTTCTCACTAAAATAGCAAACTGGTCTGCGCTCTTGAGATAAAACAGCTCATATACCCACTCCACTAGCATCATAGTCAACTTCAAACAGTTTATCAAAATCAGGTAAAGCAAGAATATGTGCAGTACATAACTTCTCATTCAAAATAGCAAAACTATTCTCAGCTTCCTCTCCCCATAGAAATTTGCCTTTCTTCATACATTCAGTAATTAGGGCTGCGATAGTACTAAAATTCTTAATAAATCACCGATAAAAAGTAGCCAATCCATGAAAACTCCTAACGTCAGAAACTATTTTAGAAGTTGGCCACTCTCTGATTGCTTTTACCTTCGCCTCATCTACCTCTATTCCTTCAGCAGTAATAATAAACCCCAAGAATAACAGCTTATTAGTTAAAAAACTGCACTTCTTAAGATTAATATACAGCTTATTAATCTGTAAGGCTGTCAACACCTCCCTTAAATGCATCAGATGATCATCCTCAGTCTTATAATAAATCAAGATATCATCAAAATAAACTACAACAAATTTGCCAATAAAAGATTTCAGAGCCTGATTCATAAGCCTCATGAAAGTGCTTGGAGCATTGGAAAGTCCGAAAGGTATCACCAACCAATCGTACAACCCCTCCTTTGTTTTGAAAGCTGTCTTCCACTCATCTCCAGGCCGAATCCGAATCTGATGGTATCCATTCTTCAAATCCAGCTTCGAGAATCACTTAGCACCGTGCAACCTATCCAGCATGTCATCCAATCTTGGAATTGGAAATTTGTAACCCACGGTTATTTTATTAATGGCTCTGCTATCTACACACATCCGCCAACTCCCATCTTTCTTAGGAGTCAACAAGGCCGGAACAGCACATGGGCTCATGCTATTCTGAATGTGTCCCTTTTGCAACAACTCCTCCACATTCTCTTTTAGAATCTCGCTCTCTTTTGGACTCATCCTGTAGTGCGGTAAATTTGGCAGACTAGCACCAGGAATTAAGTTTATATGGTGCTGAATATCGCGCATAGGCGGCAACCCATCTGGAATCTCTTCAGACATCAGTTCGCTAAATTCCTTCAATAAATGCCTGACTGCTTCAGGCTGCTCCTCCATTTGTAATTCAGCCTCAGTCTCAATTGTTTGTTTCACGACCAGCACGTGAATCTGTCGAGTCTCCTTAACCTCAGCTTCAAATTTCCTCGTAAGGGTAAGGAAATTATTTTTAGCAGCTTGTTTTCCTTCGTTCTTCAGTGGTAGCAACATATACTTCACTCCATCCTTCACAAGGTTATACTGATTGCTTCTTCCCGAATACTGAGCATCTACATCAAATTGCCACGGCCTCCCAAATAACACATGACATACATCCATGTCTACTACATCACAATATAGCTCATCACGATACTTACCGATGGAGAATGGAATTTTATATCGCTCAGTTACCTGAATGCTTTCCGCTCCAGATTTAATCCATCCTAACGTATAGGGATTAGGATGCTTCTCCACGGGTATCCCCAACTTTTTCACTGCCTCCTTCCCAATGATATTCTCCATACTTCCACTATCAATAACCACAGCAAACATCTTTCCCAGAATGGTGCACTTGGTTTGAAATAACTTATGGCACTGCCAATCATCTTCCTGTTTTGGGGCCAACATCATCCTGCGCACCATACAGTTTACTTGCTCATCTTCTTCATCTTCAAAATCATCGTCCTAACCATCCGACGCACAGCAATATCCATCTTCCTCCTCTTCTCTCGCTGCTACGTTTATGGTCTTTCTCTGAGGGCATTCATTAGAAAGGTGCCCTGGCTGATTACACCTGTAACACTTTATCGCGGCTGGTTTAGTATAAGGGTTAGGGTTCGCAGTTTTCTGTGCTTGCGTTCCCTTATCCCTCGGCTCGTTCATAGTGCGCTTTTCTACCGCCTTATCTTCCTAATTTCGTCCTGCGTTAAAGCGATTATTGAAACTGCTCTTTTCTACCGAACTGCTCGAACTGCTACCTCGATAATTTTCGTAGCTTCTTCTTCCCCTATCTTACTGCATCAATTCTGCCTTCATCGCCATATTCTTGGCTTCAGTTAAATTTCGCAGAAACTGCACTCCAATTTTATCTCGAATGAAGGGTTTCAAACCATCAAGATATCTGGCCATCTGCTGTCTCTCTGTCTCTGATAAATTATTCCGCTCCGCCAATCTCATAAATTTGGCCGTATACTCATGCACAGTCCGATTGCTCTGCTGGTAACGTTGGTACTGCTGGAACATAATCTGCTCATAGTCGGGTGGAAGGAATTCTTGCTTCAGCAGCCTCCTCATCCTTGTCCAAGTTCGAACTCTCTCTTTCCCTTCTCGTTCCCTCCTATTCTGTAATCTCTCCCACCATGCAGACGCACCCCCCTTTAATCTACAGGCTACTAATCGCACCCTTTTCTCACAAGGGGTCTCCATATAATCGAAAAATCTATCTATATCAACAAGCCAATCCAGAAATTCTTCTATACCCAGACTACCATTAAAATAAGGAATATCGACTTTCAATTTAAAGTCGTTACCTTCACGATCGTCGTAACGTCGTCTTCCATCTCTCCGATCATATCCTCTTTGAAATCCTCCATGACGACGTCTACCGCCATAATCAGCACGCTCCGCATCAAAAATTTCAATTTCTTCTTCTTCAGAACTCTCTGAAAACAGAGGGTTATTCTGCCTGCGGATAAGAACAGGTCTATCAACAGGATCACCGCGAGCAAGATCTGCACGCGGGCCTCTGTCGTTCCGCCGATTCCGGTTCACATCAACGCCAAGACCTTCGAATCATTCTGTTAACTCGTCAAATCATTCTTTGAAACGACGAAGACTTTGATCGAATTGTTGATCCAAGCGTTCCATTAAACGCTGCTCCAAACGTTGCAGCGCGTTATCCCCAAGGGTTGGGGCTCCAGTCTCCTGAGCATTGTCACGAAGACCAACGCCAGTCGCCATAGGCTTTGATACCACCTGACGCAGCGTTCAGCGAATAATTCAAGCAAAACCTTGCTTAGAGAGAAAAATCTCGAAATTCAATATTAATGATAATGATGTTGTCTTCAAAATAAACCCTAAACACCCTTTTATAGGGGTTAACCTAATTACAATAGGAAAGCTAATCATAATAGGAAAGTTACCTAATCTGAATTGGAAACCTAATCATAATAGGAAAGTTAATAAGCATCAAATAGCAAAATTACAAAAACGACCCTTAAAATTAACTCATAAAAAATACTAAAATAATAGAAAAAAACCATCTAATCGAATCACCGTTTCGTTTTCCGTTTGGACTTCTGTTTGTCCAATCGGTCCAGAAACGCACCACTAATAAATTCCGCATCATCATTAATGAGAGGTTAGTCATGATAAGTAACGAAGTTGTCAAATTTTCCATTTTGCGAAAATTACCTTAATGAAGCTTCACCATGAGGATGAGTTCAAGTTTAGAATTGATTCACTTACCATGTATGAAAGGGGTCAATATGCCCCAATTAAGTCTATCGTGCAACTTTTTTTTTTGCTAAATAAGTCTATCGTGCAACTTGTGTTATCATAAGAGTTAAAAGTTGACCGTTATAATTCAAATTAAATTAAGTAGGAGAGCATTTGCGAAAATGAAATTGATGATAACATATCAGTATGTCACGTGACACGAGTGGTTTAAGCTAGAGTTAGGGGGCACGAGAATGTTCTCCTCTTCCCTACGCCTTTTGCACTTAAGTTAGGCGCAATAGGCCTATATTCCGTCCAAAAAATGTTCATTGGCCATGCGAAAGAATGTCGTGGCCATTGTGTGTGTAGTTTACATGTACAAGTTCTAAAATTTTCTAATGTACATAAATATATGTGTGTGTTCTTTTATTTTCATACAAGTCGATCACAAATTACATTTAACGTTTTTTTTTTGTGATATATGCGTGAATATATACTTTCTTTTATACATGTCAAACAAAGAATATATTACTTTAATTATCTTTAATGTATAATCAGTGGCTAAATTGGAAAAAGTTTATTTCTTGATATGAGAACATTCATAGTTTGCACAACTTAGAACTCAAGATGTCTTAAAGAATTTCTTTTCATTTCTTGAAGGAAATGTTACTATAATCATTAGTTTTATTAAGTGTCTTAAAAAAATAAAACTTCTCAAAATCGGTTTGAAGGACTCCCTAAGATTCTATGACCAAAGTTATTGCGCTAATACTCTTTGAATCTCAATCAATGATCAGAGTGCATTTTATTCTTTCTCTAATTACAATATTGATTTGTCATGTGGCATTCTTTTCTCAGCATATTGATCACAAAACCAACTAAATGCATCAGTTAAATATGTTAAGAATTGCGCCCCTTTCACTAGTATCTTTGGTTCCATCATTAGGTGCATGCATTATTACATTACATTCTTGTCGAGGCTTTGAATTTAAAGTACAGGTAGGTAGACCTATATGGAGTGGTGCAACGATACTTAGGACCAATTTGTTTCCAAGATGAGGGAATTCCATTCTAACTCATCACCAATTACATGTACAAAGTGTACATATCATGGTGATTCAAGTAGTCAAGTTTACTCTATGTATCATTGAGCTATGATTATTGGGTTATGAAGTGTGTGACTAACATGGAACAAATAACACGCGAGTCGAAATTGGGTGAGTGGTTTGAACATCAAATTGCTCGTACTTTATAGGGGCTGTGTAAGTGATTTGACTCAGAATAGTTTGCATGCAATTGATGATATTCGAATATGTGATGTCAAGTACAAATTACGGAAAAAGTTTAGGACTTTCTAACTTCACTTCATTGATCTCGTTTCATACAAAGCATGGAATGCGAGGTTGGCTTTTTTCTCATTGGAACCGAACATTTCATTACAAGATTATTCTCACCTTTTTTCTTTCTTTTTTTGAAGATCTCTTCATGCCCCAGGATAGTAATAACTTCCAAATGGAACCCTGCAAACAAAACAACACCAAACAAACTTCAAGTAAGCATCAACACCACTGAGAGAGAGACAGAGACAGAGACAGAGAGACAGAGAGACAGAGAGATGCTTAGTTTACTTGCTGCAATCGATTTTGGGATCAATGGGCACAGGCAACTGAATATGGCAGCGCTCGGGAAGGGCCCTGGCGTTTCCGGGTTCGACTCCCAGACCGGGAGCGGCTTTCTTGAATCGCTCGCACAGTTCTCACCGTACCTCCGTCGTGTTCGCCAGCTCCTTCACCTTCTCCACGGCCAAACAGCACGGCCCGGTGGGCGTCGGTTCGGCCCTGTTCAGGTACGGAATGCACAGCATCAAAGCCTTCAGGGCATTGCTGCACGAGATGTAGTCGATCGGCTGCGGCTTGTTCCCCACGATGCACGTGACCAAGAGGAACATCAGGCTCGCGGTGTAAAGAAAGGAGAACACCAATTCCACCTGCGGCTTGGCCATTTCCTCCTACGAGATATATAGATAGAGATAGATGGTTTCGGTCTGGTTTTGGTGAAGTGATTAGCGTGGTTTTGAGGGGTCTGATGAGGGAGTCTATTTGTAGGAGGAGACGGGAGTGTTAGGGCTTTCGAACGAGGATATTTAGATGGAGCCAAGACATAACCGGTGAAAATTCAAATACTGAATATTAAGTGCTGAAAAATTAAACTTTGAAAATGAAAATAAAGAAAAAGTTGTTCGATAATAAATGAAGGTGAAAAAATGCATTTTATTATCAGAAATAGGGAGCATTATCAGAAGATTTTGACGATATATAATCATTAGTAAGTTTAATATATGTTGAATAGTTATCACTTAATAAATTTAGTAGCCTTTTTTACTTACTGCATTATGCAATTATTTGAATTTTGAAAAAAAATCAATTGAGTTGTGTGTCTTGAGAGGTTAGCAAATGCAATTAACGACATTCGATATGTAGAGGTTATCTAGTACAACTTTCCCACGGCGCTTCAGCCGTGAGAAAAGGGATCGTGGCAAAAGGTGTTTGACAAACATCTCAATAACCATAGCACCTCCAAAATCACAATAGTCTATAGCAACTTTCCGGAAGTTGCCTCACCCGGCTTTGAAATGCCATAACTTTGAAACATGTATTACCAAACAACTAATTACAACACTTCCAAGCACAGAAAATCTGCAGTTTGGCCACATCTATACCAAATGATTATACGATTATCAAACACACTTTTTTTACTAGACCCAACCAATCATATTTCAGGAATTCGCGAGACCTTAATTTGGATTCTACTGAAAAACACGAATTCCCGTGCAGTTTTACTACGCTCGCATGGATGCTTATGCCGTTTCATTTTCCTCGAGTTTCGAGCATTTTAAATGCCGGTCATCGCCATTTTTCCTCGTCTTAGAACTTGTTTTATGAAGCTTTGGAGCTATGCGAGGATGATGCCAAATGCAATGGACTATTTCACCGACCATGCATGAGAAGGGGGCTACAACTCGTGCATGTTTTTAACTTTTTAAGGTTAAGTCCATGGTTTTTGTTTACGTTTCAATTGGGTGTCCCTGGTATTCTAAGTGCCTCGTGCATTTCGTGTCGAGATGACACTCTCGAGTTGATTGTGATGTTATTGCAAAACGGTCGTGGTTTATGATGCTAATCAGAGAGTTAACCCGCATGCATGCATTCCACGAACTGTCGTACAAAATGCTATTCAAATGGAGTATGAACAATTTAAGTGTAAATATAATATAATTTAACACACATCATTGGTTGTGAAAGTTGCATATAAACTTAAAATTATCAAGATTCGAGGAGACCAATTATCGCAAAAATAGAAATTCACAAACATAATATGAATTATACTTCGTAAACGATATATTTGTTCGCAAATAAGGCCCATAAAACAATAGAAGCTTTTGTCTACTAATTAGTATTAGGAAAAACTTTGAATTCACATTGTTATGTTCAAGTAAAAAGATATGTTTTTTCTTAAATACAAATGAGTTACGATTGAATAGTATAATGACGAGAGACAGAAAACAAGTGACATGGCACTTCAATTAGCGGAAGGACCATACTGACCCGATTTCAAAAAGTTTAGGTGCCAAATTGGACAAAAAAAAAGTTCATGCATTAGATTGGACATCGAAGAAAAGTTTAGCAATTGCCATGGCATTATCACTTTATGAAATTACCAACTTTTTTTATGTAAGATTGCCAATTACCAACTGTTCACTCGCCAAGTTTTCTATCTGTTTCATATATGAATTACCAATATTTATATGATCAAGGTACCAACTTTTTCTAGGAAAATTATCCAAAAAATCATAAATCTATTGCACTTTTGCCAATTCAGTCATAAACCTTTCAAATTTATCAATTGAGTTCTAAGCCTTTTCAAATTTTGCCAATTGAGTTCATTCAACCAACTTTGACCGAAATTTGCTAACGTGGATGTCGGCCGTTCTACGTGGCACGGTCAGCGCTGACATAGACTAATTTTATTAAATTTTTTATATTTTTAATTTCTTTTTTTCTTTTCATTTTTTTCCCTCTTCTTCCTCTGCTCGTCACCCAGTCACCCAGCCTATGGTGACTGGCCAGAGGCTACAATCGGCGAGGAACCTTGCCGGCCTTAGGCGAGGTCGCCCTTGTAGGGATCTAGCGAGGGGCGACCTCACTGGCCTCGAGCAAGGCTCGCCCTCAACAAATCTGAGGCAATGGTGCCTTTGCCATAGTTGGCGAGGCCATAGCAAGGTGGGGCGAGGGCTGACCACCGTGGGGAAAAAAATAGAAAAGAAAATTAATAAAAAATTTAAAAAATAAAATATTACTAAAAATTGTCAACGTTAGTATCGGCCGGCCAAAATTAGCCGGATGAATTGAATTGGCACAAATGTAAAAGGTTTAGAAATGAATTAGCAAAAAACAAAGTTTGGTACTGAATTGACTAAGACTTTTTAGGTAATTTTTTCTATTCATTTCCATCATGCTCGTTACCGGTAAGAACGTTATAACCGGCTACGTAAAGAAAGATGAACACTTATTGGCAATTTTCTCTCTCTATCTTTCCTTTTTCCACCTACTTTTTTCTGTGTTATGCTGGTGTGGCATGCCACACCTGCACCTGGTTTCCCACGTCAGCTATGTTACGTCAGGGAATTACCGGAGCCATATGCCGAAGTAAAGGAACGAGTTAAGCAAATTTAGAGAAATTGATTGCTTCCTAGAGTAGAAGGACGAGATTGCAAAATGCTACAAGTTAAAGGATTAAACCCAGAACCTCATTTTTTACGAGGGCTTTTCAGCAAAAGAGAATATGGAAGAGCCAAAAAAACAAATTCTCTGCCACACGCTGAGCAAGCTCCAAAAACGAGGAAGGTTCCGTGACGATGCCATGAAATATACTTCGTGGGGTCATTCCCCTTGTTCGCTACTAGGGATAATCGAATCACAAATACCTAAACTTTTATCATTTTCACATTCGAGTACCTAGATTTTGTTTTATTGAAAGAAGTAGCCCAATTTTTCAAATGTGGGTTAACACGAGACCTCCGTCAAAATCGCAGATGAGAAATGTCAAAAATTGGACTCTAAGGTCGTTTAATAGCCGTTAATTATCCAAATTGGAGTTCGATGTGGCCTCTTCAAATGATGTTATCGTCTCTGACGAGCGAGATTGGTCAAATCAACATTCACTCTCTCCTCATCGCCCACCACCAAAATAGATATGGCATAATTTTTGCTTAGTTAGAAAGCCAAGTTACCAATTGGGCTTAATTTTTGCTAAATAGCGAGCCACATAAGAAAAATCACACAACACGACAATTTATTTAATGGAGATCTCACGTCGACCCACATTCGAGAAGTCAAGGTATTTAATTGAATAGAAAAAATATTAAATGCTTGATTGTAAATTGAACGAAAATTCATATACTTGCAGGGTTATTACCCCTTCCCCGTTCGAAGACAACAAGATGGACAAAATGCTCGGTGCGTGTACCTCATAATCACCCCCAATTTCTTCTCTCTTTTTTGTTTTGGACATAGATTTTATTGCATGCTGACATGGTCTCGGATGCAAAGCAGATGACAAGGTTCAAGTCAGTCATTTGACAATCATTTGGCGGAGATTTCACTGCAAACTAAGAGACGGCAACGAAAACATCCTGGCCGGTCGCGTCCCAAATGGCTTTCTCTAACTCTATGGTCGTTCTTATTAATACTTAACATTGATCTGAAGTTCATGTATCGTCGGCTCATCTTTGGGATTTACTATTTTCAAGTCGAAGCCCACCTGGAAAGAGTCTCAGGCGTGACTCGGCAAACTTCATCCAATCTTCAACCCTCACTGGTTTCTCTTCATTCAATCAGAAAAAGGGCTAAGAAGCGGCTTCTGTTCAAACCCCGAGTTACCTCACCAAATGGCAGTAAGTGCTCTTCAACTATCATTATTGTTGATTGACTTGTTCAGGGTGTTTGAGAACTTGTGTGTTTTAGATGTGATTAGCTTGTAATTTCTTTTGTTTGTGTTTTAGTTAGTAGATAGGTAGAGGGTTTGAATGGATTTAGCTGACTGGACTCTGTTTTTGTGAGTTCTTGAAGGTCTTTTTTCTTTATTGGGTTTGTTGTCACCGAATTGATGAGTGAATGCTCAATCAACCAAACAAGTATTTGCCTATTTTAGTCATCGGATTTTGAGGACGATTCTCAATCGAATACGACCTCTTGTTCGAATACTCTGCCGAATTAGAAGGACGACTATCGAAATGTTTCAAAACTTGAGATGGCGGAGGCCTGACATAGTAAGTATGAAATGAACATGCAAAACTCTATGGAGGCTCAGTCATCAGAATTACGAATTAAGTGTCCATGGATGGTAAATTTCTCGATGAATGTCGGTAATTCCTTCAGTTGTCTCAGTAATTTAACGCTTTTAACCTTTGCTATGAGATTAGTAAATTCCTAAACAAATATGATAAAGTGATTAATATGAAGATTTGTATGGTTTTGTTGATTATTAGTTATAAGATAGGGACTAGGGTTGAGATGATTATGGACTGCCCCTTGTTGTTCAGGGAAGGTTCAATGAAATCATGGGTTTAACAAGATGGCGTAGCCACCCTACGGTTGGGAATTAAATACTGACAACAACTTGTTATGTTTTCCTGTAAAATTTAGGTGGAGTGGCAAATAACATGTCCACATGAATCTCAACTATCTTTTTTCCTTGAGAAATTGGAATTTTTTTTTTTTGTTTTTTCACTTGAATGAAATTCAACAGACCAGCTCCTACAATCCTTATCCTAGGATTTTGTTTTTCTCTGGTTTTCCTACAAGTGCATGAGTCAATGTCTTCTAAAAGTCATTTCAAACTAATTCAGTTCACAACTGGCAAACAACATGTAGGATTGTTCATGAAACTCTAGATAAAGTTACCACATTGAATTCAAAGAGGGTTGGAGCTGGACCTCACAGAGATAAGTTCATAACACAACTCCCACCTAAAAGACTTTGCTACCCACCAAAAATCTTTGACCCCATAATTGTTTGAAAAGCAAAGAGGCGATCAATGTTTTAGTGTCTGTTGTTCTTAAGAATCAGTGAATCACCATTCACCAGTTGCGGGGTGGCTTTGCTGCAGCAACATTCGCACGTTCCGAAGTTTGGAAACTGGGACAGCGACAACATACCGTACACGACCTGCTTCGAGAACGCGCGCAAGGAGAAAGCAGGCGTGAAGATGAACCCGAACGATCCTGAGGAGAACCCGGAGATGTTCATGTTCGGGAGGCGAGGCATGGAGATCGACGACGATCGCCGAGCTTCGGATGCTTTTGAGCACAACATAAGTGAAGGGCACAGAAGGTTCGATGCGCACCGGAGGACCCCTTCAGATCAGCACAAGAGTACGGCGAGCCGTGGCAGTGTTCGGTCAGAATCCGGCAGTGAAAAGAGCAGTTCCAATTCACACCGAAACTCAGGTCAGCATCGCGCTAGGCCAGACCGCAAAAAAGGGCTGACAGAGAGCAGCAACAGCTTGTCGCCCTCGGTGACTAGTGCTCCAAAGCAAGCAAGACAAAGGAGTGGAAGTCAACCATCCAATGATTCCGTAAGTCTGTACTTTGTGATCTTAGATTCAATCTAGCACATCTAATTGCTGTGACTTTTTCTCCTTAGTAGCCTTTTCTAGCAGCTGATTAGCCATTACATATGCTAATGGAAGTTATCACGAGGTTATAGCATGAGCTCAGTGCTACTGTAAAATGGTCATTGGCACTATGTCCTAGATGAGATTCAAGTAGATTCACCAAAAGTGGTAAGATTGATCATTCTGCTATCTAATTCTGCATCGTTCAGATCTCAAGCCAGAAAAAGAACAATTGCCAAAAGGCGGAACTGTCACCCATAGCACGTCGCGACCAGAAGCAAATCTCATGTTTCTTCTGGAGAATCTCCTACCCTTTATGGAGCAACTATAGTCCCTGCTAATGAGAATCTCGTGTTTCTTCGAGCAAACAGGATGCTGCTGCGCTTTGTTTTCAGACTTATTTTTCTTGTTTACAATTGGCAGTAATATAGTCATTGTGTTGCGTGATCAATCCCTGCAGCGAAAGTGATAATACGGTATGACATTGTACTTTTTCTGTTTTTTCCGGGGTAGACAGCATCGGAGAGCGCCTTCAATACCGAAATTTGGGGCCTGGGATGAAACCGATCCGAGATCGGGAGAGAGCTTCACCGTCATCTTCAACAAAGTGAAAGAGGAAAAGCACAACGAATCCTCCAAGTTCCCGGTCCTGCCCCCCGAGCCGATCACCTACTCGAGCAATCAGAAGAATCAAGAAAGCTCCTCTTCCTCCAGATCAAAGGTATCCGAATATATCCAACGATTCCGCTCCATTAGTAAATGTCCCATTTTTCATCAGCTCTTCACACAGATCAATGATCTTCAATTTGGGATGTTCTTGCAGATATGTTGCTGTCCATGTTTTGGAGGGAGGGAGTGATTCTGAGAAGCTTCCCGTTTGCATCTCGGCTTTTCGCCTAAGACATGACGTATTATACTTTTGATTTCGATGATTACTGTGAAACGGGTCATTGCTTAAGACTTTTAAAAACAGTTCGTTTGATTGAGATTTATATATTCTTTGACATTGCATTGCTTAAACTCTTTCCCTCCTTGTCCAGTGAATTGAAAGAAAAGAGTTCATGTCGTCCGTAAGAACTTGCAAGTTTTGATCTGATACTCCCTTAGAAGGATTGTGATTGTGACATTTGCTCGAGTTACTCCAGACACGAGGAAGAATTCAAGCTAAGGTTGGAATCAACAATGCTTGAGCAGATCATTGCAAAAGTAGTTCGTTACCGTAGGTTCTTGGATAAAAATTGGGATTTCGAACTTTGGAAAGCCTGGGAAATCCATCGATGCCCTAACCACGATATCATAGGTTGTTCACATGGTCTATTTTTCTAAAATAATAGTTACACGATATTTGTTTAAAGGTTGAAAAAAGAATTGGTTTTGTTCTCAACCGGCTGATTTTGGTTCCAAGCCGGATCCCGAGGGAATCGGTTCGATTCTCGAGTTCAGAAATCAAAAGCCGACTCTGGCATGGTAAGTTTTAGGTTTTTAATCCGAAATCTATCTATCTTGGAACTGATCACTCCTAAATCTAACTCAATGATACGCATGACAAAAAAAAAAAAAAAACAAATCCACCTTGTTTCGATCCCATCGAATATGCTCGACTATTAGGAAATAGACATGTATATGCACAATACGGGCATGACTCATGCGCCCAATACCATAAGTTACAAACAATACCACGGTCTGGTCACTCCACCAAATCGAGTTACTTACCGGACTTTCTCGTGTCGAAAGTTCGAAACCCGCCTCGTTTCGCAATCGATTCCACGGGCCCAATGCGGGGCCCCACGTAGACAAGCCCGATTCGCGCCTTCGCGAGCTTCAAATCGAGCTCCAAATTCGATCAAAAAGCGTCTAGCATATAAAAGATTAAATCGGTTCACACATTTCATTTGCCGTCCAACCGCGCTAATCCGAAACAAACTCCCAACGCCCACCCAAGGCCTGCCACCTGTCGCTCACCCACCGTAGGGTCCACGGGGTCTAATCAACGCGCGAGAGCACACGAGCGCAATCTCCCACACGGCGGAGCTCATTCAAAAATCAAAAAAAAGAAAGCCGACCGTTTTCGTCGATCGTCTGAAAGCCCCGAGACGACGCCGTTTTGACCCCCGACGCCAAAACTGATATAAAATCTCTCTCTTCCTTCTCACTTTTCATTTTCACTTTCACTTCACTCCACAACAACGCTTTCAAAATTCCTTTCAATCTCTCCCTCTCTCTCGCTCTCGCTTGCTCGCCGGCGATGGAGATCAAGTCCGGCGCGTTGGGCTTGTGCTCCAAGGACCACCAGCGGATCTATCAGGAGTGGTTCAACTTCGCCGATTCAGGTTCGCGTCTCCGCCTTCCGATCGAGCCGCGTTTTGGCTCGTTCGGTGATTCGCTGGCTCGATCGGGGGACCTGTGGACAATGTCGCCGGATCGCGATTTTCTCCAAGGCTGCTCACTGTTGCTGTTCGTCGTTCGGCGATGGAATGTGTCGCCCGCTTGTGGTTTTCGGTTTTTTTTTTTTTTGAAATGGTTGTTGGTTTTTTTTTGTAGATGGAGATGGGCGCATTACTGGAGATGCCGCCACGAAGTTCTTCGCCATGTCGAAGCTTTCGCGGCAGGAGCTCAAGCAGGTTGTTGTGTCTGTCCATTGTTAAGAGTACGGAATTGAGTTGTCCTATTGTCTGATGATGAATTAAATGAAAGTGGGACTTTTTGGGCAGTGTTTTGGTTCGCTTCCGATTCCATTTTGGGGGGATTTTGTATGGGTTGCTATAGGGGATTGAACGTGTGAAGTTGAATGTGGGAAGTGCTCCGCATTTGGCCAAAGATAGGATTGAAAGAGCGAGTTGTCGCTTGATAAACCGATAGTTGAAGTTTCGGGTTGATTGTGTACTGCAAGGTGTTATCTTTGAGCTCACCCTTGAAACGCTCTATCGTGATCTCCCGTGGTGGAGTTCTGCTTGAATTGGAGTATATGGCAAATAGTGCAGTAAAGTCTAGGCATGGCTTAATTTTATGTGGTTGTCATTAATGATTGTGTCCAAAGTATGGTTTTTTACAGAAGTTCTCGGCAATTTTGAAATGTGGGTTGTTTTCATCTTGTCGGTAGTATCCACTGGTATTTAATTGGGAGCCCGTTGTTGCCTAAACCTAAACTTCTCAGTTGTTTGACCTTCTCTTCAGGTTTGGGCCATTGCAGATTCCAAACGTCAAGGGTTTCTTGGCTTGCATGAGTTTATTATTGCTGTGCAGGTTATACTTTGTCGCGTTTGTTTCTGGTGTGTATTGTTTTTGATAACTTGTAGGATGCAATTTCTCTTTTAACATGTCGAAGTGAACAGCTGATTTCTCTGGCCCAAGAAGGAGTTGAATTAACCCCCAGCAGCCTTAAGTTTGAAGGCAAGTTGCTCATATGTTCTACTTCCAGACAATTGTTTTTACTTTCTAAAGTTACTTATTTTCTACGCTAATTAACTTCAAGAAATGGAGACTGGCTAATAAACAGAAAAATTTCATCTTGCCATTGAAAGAATTACAATAGCCAAAAGACAAATATAAGTGAAGCATTCTATGGGAAAACTCTGGGAAACTAAGAATCAAAGGCCACTTGGATCTTATGTGGACCATCACTAATCCTACCTATTCCTATATTTTGACCAAAACGACCATTTGGAAAGGGATAAAAATTGCCTCGTACCACGATAGTTGTCCCTCTTGGCCTAGTGCTTTAAGTGAGTGTACCCATGTTTGCATCAGTTATCTCGGCAATATGCAAAATTTTTCCATGAATAGTGAAACAATCTATTCCTTCTAGTGAATTACAATTTCAGGGTTTTGTTTTTGGATACAAGAATTACAGTTTCAGTTTGTTTACAATTTAATCATGCTTACGAATTTCTAATTTTCTGCTGCTTGGGTGTCATTCATGACAAGAGTATAGAAAGTTCCTCATTGTGTACCATTTGAAGGGTAGTGCTACTGCGTGTTCTTGTAATGTTTAGAGGTTTTAAGTTTGAGGAGTAGTCTTTCTCCATTTTAATAGAAGCTTCTGCAAAACATGGCTGACATGCCACATCATGCTATTCTCGCTATTTATTTAAGCTCTGCTGATACATCTGTTAATTGGTTTATGGATGCACGTGCTGTTGACAGCTGATGTGGAGAAGATCGATCCTCCTATGATGGAAGGGTTGGATGCCGTGGTTGCTGTAAGTGAATTTCTTTTGTAACCCTTGCTGTGGCCCGCTTTTTAAGATCAGATATTTCTATAGCTTGAGTACTTATTTTTGCCTCTTTCCTTTTGATAGAAAAGCAAGAACTCAACAGTTGTTGTCGATCCTGTAACAAATGGTGAGAGCTGTACTTGTTATCACTTTGGAAGCATTTATTTGTGAGCTCTTTCTGTTAACTAGTACATCTTACAATGCAGGAAGTGCTCAGCCCCTGCCACCGCCATCATCTCAATGGTTTGCTCCAAAATCTGGGAGGAAGGTGAGCTTCGAGTATTTGTCTTGTTGCACAAGGAATTACTTTCTTGGTCGTTTGTTGGTTGTGTTCCTTTTAAGTTTCTCAGGGGATAGTATTTTCTATTTCTTAACGTGATATGTCATTTTTTTATACTACCTGGAGGTCATCTCATCGATGCCTTTTTCGTTCTTCTCAGGCACAGGCGCCTCAATATTCGGTTACATCAATTGTTGATGGTTTGAAGAGATTGTATGTAGAAAAGCTGAAGCCTCTTGAAGTTGCTTATCGTTTTAATGATTTTGTGTCCCCTTCGTTGGTGAGTGAAATTGAGCAGATTCAATTCATATACTGTGTAATTTTTTATTTTCTTTGATTTTTGGAGCGGCAGCTTGTTCTGTTATATTTGTTCTGTCTAGTTTCTGCTTTCGTTGTAGAATCATGAGAAGAGTAATCAGTTATATTTGTTTGCAGACAAATAGTGATTTTGATGCTAAACCCATGGTGATGCTCCTTGGTCAGTATTCTACGGGCAAAACTACTTTCATAAAGCATTTGCTGAGGTGTGAATACCCAGGTTAGTCAATTTTATGATGTATTCTTGTTGTCTTTACATGCAAATATAAGAAATTACTGAAAGAGTGCGGTCTATGTTTGCTGGACAGGAGCTCATATTGGACCTGAGCCTACAACTGATAGATTTGTTGTTGTCATGGTATGTGAAGTTTTCTTTCCTACCTTCAGTTTAGTCTGATAGAGTGATTGAGAGACTGTTACGGTATTTGAGAGAACTTTAGTTGGCAGTTAATTAATTCTCTCAATTACTTATTTTAATTAGGAGCTAAATCCACCTTGTTAAGTTAAACAGTAGTGTTTGATATATCTTTTCTCTGATGGATTCCGGATCAGTTATTTTCTGCATTGGAGAGTCATAAGGATTCTAGTATTCAGTATTGTTGGCTAGCCATTTGCCATTTGGATATAGTCAGTCTTGTGACTAAATGCTGCAATTGACTTGCATTAACTATTTTTACGTAGATATTTCATGATTTTTCATCTTTTCTGTCTGAGCTTAATTTACTTTATACTCAGTCTGGACCGGATGAGAGAAGTATCCCAGGGAACACAATTGCCGTCCATGCAGACATGCCCTTCAACGGCCTGACGAAATTTGGAGGAGCATTTTTGTCAAAATTTGAGTGTTCCCAAATGCCACACCCTGTGAGTTATTGACTTGCTCCTGTAGATTCAAATGTTACTTGTTGTCTTTAAACTGGTTTTGGAAAAATTATATTTTTTGTTCTGGTATGTTTTCTAACCAAGACCCTTTCCTTCTAATTAAATCATTCTATTTGCACATATTGTCTAATTAAGTCTCTCTGACACCATATCCGGTTAAATCCACTAAGTGACCATCAGCATTCGAGGGTGACGTGGACAAGATTATGCTGATGTGGATGCTACAGTGGAAAATAAAAAGAGAGGAAATATCCTCTTCTTCCAGTTATAGTCTCATTTTTTCAACATGCTCTTTGGTCCTGATCTTTAAAAATTTATCGATGTCACGCTAGGGTGTCGTCTGACAGGCGTGTTAGCCTGATTTTGCCAGATTTGCTTTTTAAGGGACTTGATGAGACAATTTGTGCAAATAGAAATACTTAATTAGAAAAGTTAAAAATATAATGGCTTGATTTTCTTTTGTCGATAATGACTTTGATTTAAAAAAGCGTGAAAGTACAGATTCAAAAAGTAGTCCAAAGGTTCCTAAAGGCTCTCTGTCAATAACAAATAGACATCAATATTTCCATGATATGTTGCAGCTGCTGGATCAAATTACTTTTGTGGATACTCCCGGTGTTCTATCCGGAGAAAAGCAAAGAACCCAACGGAGCTATGATTTTACTGGTGTCATATCATGGTTTGCAGCCAAGTGTGATATGATTCTTCTTTTGTTTGATCCTCATAAACTTGATATCAGTGACGAGTTCAAGCGTGTTATCGCATCCCTACGCGGTAATGATGACAAGATACGTGTTGTTCTTAATAAAGCAGACCAAGTCGATACGCAACAAGTAAGATGTCTAGCTCATATAGTTTGTCTTCGCTCCTCACCTGCATTTTTAGGCATATTCTCTATGAGAGGATTAGCTAAGCTGCTTGTGCTATTTACAGCTGATGAGAGTCTATGGAGCACTGATGTGGTCGCTTGGAAAAGTTTTGAACACTCCTGAAGTTGTACGCGTTTATATCGGGTATGTTTTTAATATGAAAATTTATTTCTTTGAAACATTGTTTGAAAAGCTTGATTTTTCTTAGCACATGCTCTCTCCCTCTACCTTATGATCCTATTACTTATAACTTTTACTTGTTGGTTGTTGGGTACCTCTGTGCTGACCATTATTTTGAAATCACAGGTCCTTCAATGACAAGCCTGTTAATGAAGGCATTGTGGGTCCTATAGGACGTGATCTCTTCGAAAAAGAGCAGGATGACCTTCTTGCGGACTTGATTGACATTCCTAAGAAAGCTTGTGACCGTCGAGTACGTTGTGAAAATTTCACGCTTAAAGGACTAGTTTCTATAATTTTATCTTGTGTGTATTGAGTACCAATGCATTTAAGTAATTGTTACTGCATACTGATTGTGAATCATCTTGCTGCATCCATTTATTGCAGATCAACGAATTTGTGAAGCGTGCTAGGGCTGCTAAGATTCATGCTTACATCATTAGTCATCTTAAGAAGGAGATGCCTGCCATGATGGGCAAGGCAAAGGCTCAACAGCGATTAATTGACAATCTTGAAGATGAATTTGCTAAGGTCCCTTCTCTCTCTCACTCTGTCTCTTCTTTATGCTGATTTCACATTACCTGATGAATATGTGCTTTGAAATAGGTTCAAAGGGATTATCATTTACCAGCAGGCGATTTTCCCAGTGTTGATCATTTCAAGGAGGTCTTGAGTGGCTACAACATCGATAAATTCGAAAAGCTGAAGCCCAAGATGATTCAAGCCGTCGATGACATGCTCGGCTACGAGATCCCTGAACTCCTGAAGAATTTCAGAAATCCTTATGAATGAATCTTCCGGGGCTTGTGCCTTCTTTGTTGAGGCCACGTTTTCTTGCTACATGGCATGTTATCTGAAAAAACAAACCTTGTGTATAACATTTTTGGTCTCCGATGCTCCATCACACCCTCAGATGGGGTTATCAGGTTAATTATGCCTTGAATGTTAAGTTTCGGTTCAAATTTGTGAAGAACGAATTGGTTTTTACCCAAGAGAGATTTCTAAACATAAATCTCATCACCCATTAGGTTTTTCTGTATGTAGTCTTTGTTTAATTGCTTATATTAGTGTCAGACGTCACCTATACTTGTCTTGGATGGTCGACTAGAACATGCATCAAAGGTTTGAAAGCATGAATATCACGCTAATTAAGCAAGGGAATGTTCCAGCAAATGTAGAGAAATCTTGTGAAAATTTGCACTTACAATGAAGCAGCCGATGTGGATCGCTACGAAGAAGGAAGAGCAAGGACATTTCGACCTACAGTTGGGCTGCACAAATTGTCAAAGAGAGCGGGAGAAAAAGCGAAGGTTCCAATTAGTCAAGTAGGTTCGTCTTCGTAACGTACTACTAAGTCGAATTTTTCTCAAATGGTCCCCTGAATGGGCGAAAAAAAAGGATCGGCCGGCGCGCCCGTGCATCTCACGTGTTAATTTCAAGCGCATTTTCGTCCAAATTTTCATGAACCGCAAAGAAGATTTGAATTAAAACTAAATTAGAGAGTATAGGGCGGCTGGCAGTAGCAGCGATGCTCGCAAATAACGAACCAAGGGGACCATTAAGGGATATGACTCTGCCACCAACACCGCGAAGCTCTCACATAGACAAAAGAAACTAATCGTTGATTTGGCTGTCGAAGTTGCAGCTTAAATTAAGGGATGATAGACTTGGGACTCTTTTCTCATGTTCAGAAGCAATTGACACTTGCAATATAAAATAGGGAACGATAATTACACATGCATATGACAGCAAAAAAAAAAAAATTAAAAGAAAGAACGTTGAACAACTTATCTTCATTCTAGAATTTAATACATCAGAAGAGAAGCAAACACTTTCTGCATTCCTCAGAAGAAGCCTCTGCAACTTACGTACACAAAATCAACCAAATTCAGAAATCTGCAGCATCATAATATACACTTTTTCCCCTAAGCCTCTTGGAAAGGAAAATATATACTCTGTCCCCTTGAGGGTCTTCATCACAACCTGCACATCATCGCTAATTCTCGAGTCTCAACCATTCCCTTCGTACCTCGTCCGTCATCGGCTCTCTGGATGCAAACATTTCCTCGCCCCTTTAGAGAACACTCGCAAAACAGTGGATAGTTTTAACAGAACCCGTCGTTCTTCCGTCACTTAGATATATACGGGAGAGAGCACGTCGTGAATAATACAACAAGATGAAACCCGTGGTATTTACACGTTCACTACGTCAGCGTCCTGGTTATCTGCACACGTCACGATAAGGCCTTCCACATACGTTGGAAGTAGGCATTGGAACCATTGGCAGCCCGTTGATATGGGCTCCGGAGGTGGAACAATCATGAGTACGTTATCATGGCGTCGCACGACACCCATGACACTTACCGTGCTTCCTTCTTTTATATATCTGATGCCAAAAACAGAAGAGAAAGAAAAATCTTAGAGAGAGAGAGAGAGGAATCTTCAGGGCGAATTATTACTCATTAGACTTCCTTTTAAGAGAATAAGCTGAAAGATGATAAAGATATAATATTGTCTATCGCATACCCTTCTTTGAGGCGCATAACGCGATCATCATACGAAAGGCTGCGCTCTGCGAGCCAGCGTAAGAAGCTCGGAGATAAATCTCTCTTTTCCTTGCTCACATCTACCGCTGTGGTGGGTTTGACGAATGGAGCAACCTTCGCTCCATAGCCGGCTTTAACTAGTGCTCTTAATCCTGACTGGAAGTCTGATATGTAGAAGTCAGCCATGTACCTCTGTTCAGCAAATACGACATTATCATTATTAGATCAATGTGAAAAAGAAGGTCGAGGCAGGTCCTCAAGTTCATGAAGTGCTAGACTAGCAAACGGGAACATAGTAGCAAAACATCGACACGTAACTAGTGCCAACTCTTGAGGAACAATATAAAATTGAGACTAAAGAAGGCCAAATCCATGCAGCAGTTAATAAGAAATTGTGGGATTGAAAACAGTGCAGCTTCCAGCAATCATTAGGTTCGTTGAATTGAAGAGCTAAGAGTGGACATCAGTTCATGTCAAAACCCACAAATAAAGTCGATGACTCTGCGTTCAACAAGCTTGTGAGCATATCAACCCAGAAAGACAATTTCTTACCTCTGAATGTCTACATCCCCATGAGAAGCAACGGTGTTTCGGATTTGCAGATTTTCCACCCCATCCTTTATATTCGTACAATTCTGTTGATATATGCACACATCTTTGCACCTTCTGATAAGATGATTCCAAAGGAATGCTGCCGCAGGTGACAACCTACAAGAGATAGAATGTTATCAAGCACCCTCCGAAACAATAACACATAAGCAGTCACATGGGAAAGAATCGTATCGAGCCATTTTCAGAATTATTTGACAGAGTATGTTTGGCATCAAAGAGAAGGATGTGCATACAAAAGAAGCACTAATCATACAATGTTTATTTTCACCGAACAATGAGTCACGGACCTATCAGCAGCTTTTTACAAGAAGAGGGAAGCAGAGACTATTTCAAATATCTCAATGGATGAGAAAAATTCATAGCAACTCCAGAATCAGCACCGGATGTTCAGAAATATGTAATAGCACCAGATAACTATTGAACCTCTTCCTGTCCATTGGGCGCTTCAAAATAACACCGGCCTTACCAGCCAAATAATTTGGCGACGCAGAAGATACAGAAAAGTGGGAGGCTCAAAACAAGGAGAACTCGTTTCAACCAAGGACGATTGTTAGCATACCATGCCTAGCACAAACAAGCAGGCATTGCCAATGCATTTTCCAATGCAACGGATAATGACCAGAAAAACATGTTGACTAAACAGCAAAATATCTGCAATCACTCATTAGCCTCAGATTTCTCTGTTGGACTACGAGGCAATTGCAACTTGCAAGTTGCCAAGGTATTAGATTCCAAACTGTCAATTTCTAGTCCCAAAAGCAAGAGACTCAATCCCAACCGGTCCTGACAGGAAGTAACATAAGCAACATCTGAAAAGGACTTCATGAGAACCCATATGCAAAACGTAGCAATTCAATTCCTAGGTATCGAAAAAAGCCAGTATCGAGAACTTATTCCCCAATTCGCCAAATCGAGCACTCTCGATGCTTGAAAACTCTCGACAAAAATGATGCTTTACTTAACGAGCTATCTGCCCAAAACGCACGATACTCATCTCTCCATCGACAAATTTCCCTATACTGCCAAAATTATGCTTACTATACTAAAACTTGAGCGCAACAATCCAACGATAAGCAAAGAACTTAAATACTTCCATTTTAAGGTAAATTGTCACATCATATCGAATCCTCTACATAAGCAGATGACCAATTCTACATTCACACCAGGAAATTAACGATTTTTAAGGAAAAGTACACCCAGAGAATACAATATGATATATACAGGATAAAGCTAATTAATTAAGCTAACCACAAAATCCAACTCGAAAAGAACATAAAGAAAATTTGGAGATTATTACCCCAGTGACCTTCACATACTGTCCATCAACAGCGCCCCTGAGCTCGGCGTCCGGGTACCTCGTCACAAACCCTAGCAGCCCCCGCCTCCTCCACGCCCAGTTCCAGGCCACCACGGCCACCGCCGGCGCCACCACCGCCGCCACCGCCACCAGTATCACCGCCTTCTTCACCGCGGCCATCAAGAACGCCCCCACCAGCACCCCCATCGCCACCACCACCAAGAACACCCACACCACCGCCTTGGAGACCCTGAACCCGACCCTCGCCTCATCGCTCAGGCTCGTCACCGCCGACCCGTACACCGCCTTCGCCGTCCCCGCCGGCTGCTCCAGCTGGCCCGACCTGGCCCGCCCGGAGCCGAGCGGGCCCGACCCTATCGGCCCGGAGGTGATCAGCCCCGTCGGCGCCAGGGGCGTGATGGGACCCGAGGTCTTCTTGACGGGGCCCGAGTTGGCGCCGGACTTGGGCACGGGCACGGGCCCGGAGTTGGGGCCGGATCGGACGGATCCGCTGTTGTGCTGGGAGGAGGTGGAGGGGCGGGAGTGCTTGAGGGAAGGGGGGCCCTCGCCGGAGGAGGCCGGAATGTCGAACATCTTGCCGAGCTCGCCGGACCTCTTGATGTCGCCGCCGGTGTACGGCACCGCCCGCGACGCCATTGTGGGGGCCCGCTCCTTGAGCTGCTCCGGCCGGCCGGAGACGTAGAGGCCGCTGCTGAGCTGGTGCGAAGGGATGCGGCTCCCCATCTCCGATTACCTTCCCTTCCCTTCCCTTCCCTTCCTAGAGAGAGAAAGCGACTGCGCCTGCGCCTGCGCCCGCGCCCGCGAGGAGTGTAGAGAGAGAGAGAGAGTGAAGTGGTGGAGCTTGACGAAGAAGGGAGGAGGAGTGTTTCTTGGGGAAAAGGTGGGTGGTGGTCGTGGTGGTGGTGGTGGTGGGGGTGAAATGACGAGAGAGGGCTCGCGGGGACGTGATAATGACGTCCCTGCCCTTCCTCCCTTCCCCCGTTGGAGGCAAAGAGAAAAAATAAATATATAAATGAATGTAAACGAAAACGGTATTATTTTCCTTTTTTATTTGTTTTTTTTTTTATAATTTTCGGGGGGGTTTTGTCGTTTTGGTCTCTTGGAAGTAAATAGGAAACCTTTCGTCGATGGCCCGAAATTACTTCTTTGCCCTTGCTGTCGATTATGTCTTGTGTGTCCTTTGATTCTTGCAGCATGACTATGGTAACAAATCAGAAAATTCGTGTTTAATTTGGAAACAGAATCAAAAGATATCTTTAGGACGCGAATGGTGATTATTCTATTCTCAAAATAAATTTTTTGCCATAAATAGATTTTTCTATTTATATTTCCTGGACGAGTTTCCGAGCAGTGATACGCATTTGATAACGACATAAATTTTTTTTCGAGGTTCTTAATTATCTCCCCCTTATGCTCTTTGCCATTCATCGACGGGCAGCGGGAGGCGGTCGCCAACGACGGGAGGCAAGAGGCGAGCGATGTGAAGAGTTTTTATTTCTCATTTTATTTCAGAAATAAAAAATTGAAAAATATTTACTTCTCATTTCTGTTCCAAACCTATTTTGGACTAAAAATTTATTTTAGGAATAGAAAAATGAAATTGCGTTACCAAACAGATTTATGTTCCAAACCTGTTATCGAGAACAAAAAAATAGATTTGGCCAGAAAAAGAATGGTCATCATGCGTGCCCTTAATACTCATGAGGTTATATCTTGGAAACATTGCAATTTATTATGTAGAGCATCCATTTGCATGCAAAATATCTTAATGTCTAGGGTTAATATCACAAAAACCTAAACTATGCTTACTGTGGCACAAATATCCCTTGTCTTTTTTACAATAAAAACCCACAAAAAAACAACAAATCGTGCCCACTTGGCACATTTATCATGAACTTTTTTCGTGTCATAAAAAATTCTAAACTTGCTCATTGTAAATATTTTTATGTCATCGAAAACCCGAATTTATACCAATATGATGAGTATACCCTAGATAGAACTAAAATAGATGACATATATGTTAAACAAATATAAGTTTTGATTTTTTTCGTGACACAAAGAAAGTTGGGGTACTTGTGTCATAGTGGTCAAGTTTAAGTTTTTTGTAACACAAATTTTTTTTGGGTATTTGTGTCATAGTGAGCATAGTCTTGGGTTTCTTTTTTTGGTTTTTACCATAATTTCTATTTATTGTCCATTTTTTTCCAGCTTAATGCAAATACATTCAAAAAAAAGTAAAGGAAAGAAAATGCATGGTTTCAAGATCACGTAGAACTCAGGGTTTCCCACAAGGTCAATATCGTAAAATGGAACCAGGAACCCACATTCCATAAATGAGCATCGGGCAGCATCAAATGATTGAAACCCCTTCTAAATTCTATAATCCAGCAGATTAAAAAGCAACTGATATAAATATAATATATATATATATAGCAAAAAAGGAAGATGCTTTACCGCCACCGTCAAAGCAGTTCTTTAGATATGCCTTCTTTCTCTCTCTCACCACTTGTCAGTTGTCACAGTCATGGTAAAAAATATTAATTAAAAAAATATTCATTTCATAGGATAAAGTCAAAAAAAAAAAAACCGCCAAATTTTGTTTGTTATATAATACATTTTTAACAATCGTGACATATTTGTTCTAATCCTTTTTGTAGTTACATAAAAAATCTTAAATTTATAGTTACATGACACATTATTCTCCGTTAAAATTTTGGTGTATGATTTTTTAGAAATATATAATATTGTTTTTATTTTTTGGCGTCCATGTAAATAGACTTTTAATTGTTCTCATTACATGAATGAGTTTGGGATTTTTTTGTGTCATGTAACAAAGTTCAGGGTATGGGCATAATTTAGGGATTTCGATAGCTTTAGCCCCTTTTTTTTAATCCATGATTATCATTAAACTAATCTCGGTTTTTTCACTGACATGGGTTTTTTTTATAATATTTGGTAATTTCTCCAAATTCCCCAAAAAAAAAAAAAGAAGAAGAAGCTTGAGGGGGGGCCTACTGCACATATGATGCTAAAAGACAGAGGATCTTGCAGCAATCTTGATGATTGCAATCCGGTCTCAATGATGAGAGCCCCATCCAACGGCTCAGGTCGGCCCCCCGGGCCTCCTCCTCCATAAAAAGAAAAATAGAAAGGAAAGACATAATAATAATAATAACAATAAACAAACAAATAAATTAAAAAATTAAAGTTAATTTAGGTAGTAAGTGAGAGGGGGCCCACTCAATTCCTTGCTGCTGCTGCTGCTATTAAAAAAATAAAAATTTAAAATAGAAAAACTCAAAGAAAGAAGGAAAATTAATTAAACTACATGGTGTGTGGAATTTGTGTTGTGCAGTGTCTGACTTGACAGTGGTGGATCTGCTGTCATCATCAATTCCTGAGCAAAGCTGTCTTTTTGGTCTTGTGAAAGATTTTGTTATTGAATCAGCAGCAGCAGCTGCAAATTAGACACACTTGCTTAGGACTGCTGTGGGGTCCCACCTGGCCTTGAATGATGTGGGCCCCCCCTCTCCCTCCCTCCTCCCCCCTTTGGAACTGTCCAATCAGAGAGGGGTGAGATGAAATTAGTTGGAAGATAACAAGGGATTTTTTGGAGAGCAATATAAAATATTAATTATATTAAATTGCTCATATAACATAATGGAAAAATTATGAATAACGACATGAAGTGTCATCATTTTCTCATATAAATATCTGAAGTAAATATTTTTTCAAATAATGACATGAAGTGCTATTATTTTCTCAAAGAATGACCTGACCTCACAAACTAATCAAAAGCATTTTAGTCATTTTATTTTTTTTTTCCTTTTTTCCATTTTTTTCTTCGTTACTAACCAGCGAGGGTTGGTGAGGGCCAGGGACCCTCGCCAACCACTAGGTGAGGGCAGCCTTCGCTAGATCAGGCGAGGTGCCCGCCCTCGCCTGTGGACGTAGAGGGAGAAAAAAAAAGAAATGGGAAAGAAAAAAAGCCAAAAGGAAAAAATAAAATAACAAAAATGCCCTCGATCAGCTGATGAGGTTAGGCTCTTCTTTGAGACTAATATGGCTACTTCATGTCATTATTTGATAAAATAAAGGCACTTCATGCTTTTATTTAAAATAAGATTCACTTTATGCCCTTATTTTGGGAAAATGATGGCACTTTAAATCTTTATTTGAAATTTTCCCTAATGCAATTATACAAAAAGAAACAAGTTTCTCAATTAATAATCACGAGTGTTGGGTTTGAGACAAAGGCTTTATTTGTTTCACGAAAAATGAATGATTTGAAAAATATTTTCCTAAAAATATACCGCTCTAAATAATTAGCTAATAGAAAAATATTTTCATTGCTCACAATAATAATATCTAAATATTTTCGTAAACGATGAATTTTTTTTTCATTCACACCTTTTATAAGTAATATTATCGATAATTTTCCAAATCATTTATTTTTCGCGAAACAAACGGAGACGAAGCGTGCTTTTAACGTGTTCTTTTTTAAAATGTTATTTTTTAGTGTTTAGAAGAATTTATATTTGATCTTGAACCGATTAGCAAATTGAGTGAGCTCACAAACAAGGAAGTAATCCAGATTAGATAGATAAATTTTCTTATATATATATATATATTGTATTTTCTTTCTTTTCATATAATTTAACCAAGAGATGTCTAAAAATAAATATAGAAATTTCTCAGGTGCAGCAGTTTGACTTTTAATGCTTCGAATCTAAGCCGCATCGGTTTGACCCACCAAACTAACATCTTAATCAAATCAAAATCGATCATGCACGGAAATTAAAATAATGCCTCGTCATCATTTAAGCCAATAATCAATAAGACTCGATGTGAGGTCGGTCCTTGATAGAATTATCGTCCACAAACAAGCTCACGAAAAATTTGTTTCTTTAGCCAATAGGCATGCGGTCCAGTCGGTAAAGGGATTAAAGTTAGGGCTGGAGAGCACCGGATTCGGGTTCGGGTTCGATCTCGAGAGCGTTGCATACACATGTAGAGACAAAAAAAAATTGTTTTTTTGTTGACTTTTCATGTGAATGCGAATTGGACGATTGCAAATCGCGGCAACAGCAAAATCTGGCAGTCCTGATCAGCAAAATCAGAGAAATCGCTATCTAAAAAACAGGGAAAATTAATGGGGATGGTTCTGCTATTTTTTGAGCCGACGGAGGGTAAAAATGGGAATTCCTGTCTCGTGGGCTGGTCGGTCGGGACTGAGATGCGGGCGTAGTTCTACGGAGAGCAGGCGCGTGTGGACGAAAATGTACCTGTACGGAAAACAGTTAACATTTATTTTTTTGGCCATATAGTAATGTGATAGCTACTTGATATCCTTTCCCTTGTCAATTTTAGATGAAATTGGTATTGTGGAGACCCATAATGAGTCCTTATTTTTGCAAAAATTAATATGAATATATTGAATTTATTTATTTATTTTTTCGCTTATTTGCATCGTGTATTTCGAGTTAATAATTAATGGGTATATGCAATTTTTCTTCTCTTTTTTTTTTGTAGAGACAATAAACGACGGGTTCGAGTTTGAGTTGATTCAACCGAAGACAGGAGCGACCTGATTCTTGTGTTAGATCAAGTTGAAATTGTGGATACAATCGGGATTGTGATCGATAATTAATCATAAAAAGGTGAAGATTAATCGATGTCACAACTTGCTAAAGCAAAAAATCACGAAGGTGCAACCCGTGCCATTACATTAAAATAAAATAAATAATTTATCTGGTTTTTTTATCTATTGCTTCCAATTTCTTTGGTCAACAATGCCAATTTCACCCGAGGCATAATTTACCAACTTTTTTAGGGGCACTTTTTTTTTTCCGGGGTCGTGGATATTTCGCAACCCTAATGGATAACGTGCTTGACGTAACAAAAGCAAAAAGCGAAAAAAAAAATAATTCAAGGACTTTGCGGGGTCAAAATCTTGATGAAATAAAGGACTTTTGGGTCACTCTATCTTCTTTTTCTAAATAATTTTTTTTTCCTTCTTTTTATCGGGGGCCAAAAGTCCTTTGGCCCTTAGGGTCACTTTGATGCTAAAAGGCTTTCAAAAGGATTCCATGCACGATGCACTTTGTTTGCACGCCTTCTCTCGAGAGTTTCGTGGCCTTAAAACTCGCATCTTTTCCCCTTATTGCTACACGAGGGAGCGATGGAGCAACCTCCCCTACAAAATTCAAGTTACTTCCCTCCAAGTTAGCCGAAATCTCGTGTTCTGCAAATCAAAAGATTGAGTGAACTTGCTGGGTTGTCCATTGGGTCCTCGTTAGGTCCGGTTTTGCAGGAAATGGGTTGATGGATTATTCAATCTAAACACATAGCTTAAGGATAAGAAAAGGGAGGATTTGTAAAAGATTTGATGGGCCATATTGCATGGGGGCCATGCATGTTCTCGCCCTAGAAAAGCAGCAATTTGTCACGAAATGATTAGCGGAAGGGATAAACTTTTCTTTAGATCATAAGTTAATGAAGGAAGGAACACTTGATGGCTCGTGATTACTTGGTGTCAGTCGGGTCAAACGGGGGAGACCCCATTGCCCATTCCCTCTCGAAACAAAATCATTACTTTGAGGAGGCTGATCGAGGAATCTCCATCGCTTTCGTGTCTTCTTTGGATTGTACAAAGGAATTGAGGGATTGGTGATCGTTTTCTTTAACCTTAACCTGCTCCTGCAAATTTTCAAATATCGAATGTTTGGAGACTACGCATGCATGCACGAGGGTCTCTTGCCTTTAGTTTATTAAGAAGAGCAGCTTTCTTAAGTCGGTTAACGATGTCAGTGTGAAGCTAATCGAATTTGCTTTATAATTAACTTTCTCAATGCGAGGAAGAGTTCAGTGATGCGTACCCTTGTGGCAACATCATTCATTCAAATCAAATCGTTCTCATCTTTGAATTATTTCATTATGGGCATTGGACTGTGCATTTTTTTTTTTTTTTTTTGCTATGTTAATGATAATTCTCAGTTTGTTTTTGATCGGGTGCAATGAGAATAGGGAAGCAAAGGCAAGTGAAGATGCGTACCGCGGGGTTTGAAACCGAGCAAACCCTAATGGCTATACTTAAGCAAATGTCGAGCTTCCTTAGTTGATTTATTGTTGAATTTGATCACTTTTGTTCTTCAAGTAATACGTATGGAAAAGGAAGAAGAATAGGGGTGGTCCAATCACGTAACGAACTTATGCGCACATGGTTTTGTTGAACTGATATTGTGGATCTTATAAAAATTATCATGTCGAGATAAAGTTCCCGCACCAAGAGAGCTTAGGATCCTTGATGTTCACAAAAGTTCAGGAATACTCATTTAAAAGGCAGCATCATTTTTGTCACCGACAACGTTGTTTTTAATTTGTCTCTAATAATTTAATTGGTATTTGACCTAAATAATTGTAATTTAACCTATAGGTTCTCTGGACCTAAGCATGTCCTTAAACTGCTTCGTTTGAACTCTAGGATGTAAAACGTGGGGGTATTTTCTGAGATGAAGGAAGAAAAACTATCCTCTAATGAGAGAGAGCAAAGTGTGCGGGTATCAGCACGTTAAAATAAGGAACGCAGTCTAGTTGTCCGTCATATTTGTGGATAGGCGTAGATAACCCCTATTGATTAGAAACAACACCTGATTTGGTGAGGTTACCAATGTAACCACCAATTAATAATTTAATTGGTATTTGACCTATATGTTCTAAAAGTCAAAGCTCAATTTAAAGATATGGAGAATGCTGGAAAAAGTGGCCCAAAAGGATAGGATATGAAGTTTATGGATATTGCTATATCCTATCTATTGTTTGGCGAATCGCATTAATAAAGTTGGATATTTTCATATACTATTATGTCCATTATTTAGTAGGAATTGCTTATTAGTATAAATGAACTTGAAAATGCACAAACAGATATGGTAAGAATCTCTCTCGATTTACTACTAAAGAAATCACAAATGCACAAAATGAGACAACCTTCAGCAATCAATCCATGGTTGTCATATGATCTAAACCTTTAACATCAAAGAAGCTCATTGTAGCATTCTAGAGCCATGCATTCAACCATGACAATAAATGTAAAGGGACTACAGTGACATTGACGAGATAGATCGACCATCAAATGCCAAATCAAGTAAGAGAGAGAAAACATGATCATTCACCTTTGCGATTCTGAATTCATAAAGTTTCAACATGAACTAAAGAGCTATAAAGGAGAAGAAACTTCAACTATTTCATCGTTTTTGTAGGGCTTTGATGTGAACCAAAGAGTTACAGAGAAATTGTGAAGTTTCAAGTTAGGGAGGAGAAGGAGAAGAAGGTAAATTTTTTTTTAGAAATCTCCTTGCCCTTCATTCTTTGAAAATTAGAAAGATCCTTTTCAAGTTGGAATTTGTTCATTTAAAATCTAGGTTCTTCTACTTTATTCTTATTTACTTATTTTGTTATTATTTTTCCCTCTCTTGTTTTATTTCTTTTTTTTAATTCTCCTTCTATCATTTCTTAATTAAAATTTTATTCAATAAAAAATTATACTTATTTACATAAAATACTAATAAACCTAAAATATGTAACAAATATAAATACTAAAAGATGTACATAAAATATACATTATAGAATACAAATAATTTTAAACTTATAAATGAAAATGGGAATATATAAAAAAGAAATTATTGTAACTTTAGTTTTGTTATGTTGAATTTTCTTTTTTATATGTTATAATTTAAATAATATTTATATTTAATCGTTATTTTAATTTTATTAACTTAAGAAGTTTGTTATTTGAGAAAAATACCTTTAATACCATTAACATAAAATCTTATCCACCTTTATTCCACTTTTCATATGAGACATCTTTATTTGGGCTATATCTCTAAAATGTCCGACCTTATCCCATGTTCCTAGCAAATATAAAGTTCCATTTATATTAGATACCCATCAATACATGTGATGTATAAGCAATTATAATGTCCAACCTGATCTTGTCTTTAATAGGAACCAAACACAAAATATGATATCCCGACTTTTATCTTGGCTACCAAATGTAGCATACATGGATGAGCAATTATAAAGTTTCCATATATGTTAGATACACATCAATAGTTATGTAATGGACAAGCAATTATAATGTTTGATCTTATCCTATTTTTAACAAGAACCAAAACAGGATATGAGATCCCGACTTTTATCTTGGCTACCAAACATAGCATAAATTGATAAACATTTATAAAGTTTTCGTATATGTTAGATACACATCAATATTATTATACGTGGAAAAATTATCCAAAAAATCCTAAACTTATCGCACTTTTGATAATTCAGTTATAAACCTCATAATTGTGCTAATTGAGTTATAAATCTTTTGATAATTTACCAATTGAGTACATCCAGCCAATTTTGGCCGTTGTTGATGTAGACACTGACCATCCTACGTGGCATGACCGCCACTGACGTAGACATTTTTAATAAAATTTTGAATTTTTTTATAATTTTTTTTGGTTTTTTCCTTTTTTCCTTTTTTCGTTCCTTTTTTGTACTTTTTTTTTTGTATTTTGGATTGAGGGCTAGCGACCATCGCCTAGCCCGCGGCCCTCGCCATATCTAGGCAAGGGCTTGCGCGCCCTTGATCCTTGCTTAGTGGCCACCGAGAGCGTCATGGCCCTTGGCAGCCCTTAATCCAAAAAACAAAAAAAATGTAAAGAAAAGGAAAGAAAAAAACCAAAAAAATTAGAAAAACGGCCGTGTCACGTCGGACGACTAATGTCTACGTCAGCAATTTCCGGTCAAAATTGGTCGGATGGATTCATGGCAAATTGTCAAAAGGTTTTGGATTCAATTGGCAAAATTGAAAGGTTTAGAACTGAAATGACAAAAGTGCAATAGATTCAGGACTTTTTGGACAATTTTCCCTATTTTATGTAATTGAGGCGAAAATATCATATTTCTCCGTCATATTTTTTTGGGCAACTCTTGCACGACTTGAATCACAATTCCTTTGTTTCCACGCAAACAATATCTCGTTCATAATTTATTTTTGCCGAAAATCAATTAATCAAATACAGTGTATAAACAAGCTCAAAACAATGGGGATTATTGTTTTGGGAGTCCGAAAAATTTGTGCTATTTCTCCCCTTCTCATTGTATTTGAATATATTTTTAGAAAAAAGGAAAAAATGAGGATTATTAACTAGCAAACTTGCCCAAAAAAAATAAATTCGACCTTGACCTTAAGTTCTAGGTGCCTTAGTCTTTACCAGAAAAATAAGGCCTCATTATCTAAAAAGACCTTGTACTTTAAGGGCTCTTTCGATTCGACCTCCACCTTAAGGGCTCTTTCAACTAAATCGTTTCATGGAATCGCTACTAACTACTCTAAAAGTTTAAATTATTAAGCAAAAGCATGATTTAATATTTGAGTATTTTAATGTTACCCTTTATGTGTAAGCTGGACTTTACCTCCAGACTAAGGGCCTATCTATTTCAATTTTGGCAATGGGCGACGAATTTTTTTAGGACCTCTTTCGCTAAATGCTAACATTGGCAAAGCTAATAGGCTTTTAACATTTGCGGAATGCTATTTTTAAGGTTAAATAATTTGATTTTCTTCAAAAACTACCATCACCAATTTTTTTGCTTTTCGGTTTTGCCCTCGTTATTACTGTTCATCTTCTTTGATGAGGGTGGCCAGCATGGGGTCGGCAAGGTCGCATGACTTAGGGGACAATCACATGGGGTTGCGCGATCCCAGGTGATGGTCGCTTGGTTCGCGCGACCTCAAACCTCGTTGCCTAGGGTCACACGACCCCAAGCGAGGGCTGCTTGAGGTTGCGCCATGGGCTGCCTGGGGTTGCGCGACCCTCGCCGGGGATCGCTCGAGGTTGTGCAACCTTAGACAACGGCTGTTGGTGCCAGATTTGGCTCACTGGTGGCTTGAGCCCTTAGCCAGTGGGTGCGAGTTTTTTTTTTAAATAAAAAATAGAAAGAAACGTAGCCAAAGTCCTTTTCAAGAAGAATTTCGCCAACATTCTTGAACCCAAAGTTGCTTTACAAAAGACTTTTTACCAAACGCTATTGCATTTCGAATACCCATTTAGCCCAAAGGCCTTTCCCAATGACTTTCTCCCAAGGCTGAACCAAAGGCACCATACATAAGGGAGCCGAATAAAAAATCTGGAAAGATTCCAACTTAGCACTTCTTTGCTCCGATAGCATGTTAAGTTTTTAAAATAATTGGCAGTCATCTCACAAAATGTATGGTTTAGAATATGTCCGAATCCATTTGTCAATGTCGGACACAACTAAGTTACTCGCTATGTCATGCCATTCGATCACACGTGTTGTGGATATATATTGCTAATTGCGTAGAATTGCACCAAACAGTAGTAAAACTGAAACGGATCGACAGAAAGTTCGCAAAAGGACAGGGTTCTTCAGATAAAAAGGCCAAATTAAGTCATGAATTTCAAAGAAAAAACCTAGATCAAAGGTCTAATTGGCCAAGTCTAGGATGAGTGTATTTGAACGGATAGTTCTTGGGCCTCTTGAGCCCATTGGTCCAAAAATGCAGAACCTTATTAGAACAGAAGTCAGATGCTCTGTCAAGAGTTATCATGAAGAGCCTCAAAATAGAAAAGGTTGCAATAGAACAATCGTATGGCAAGAGAAGAGAAGGATAGAGGTGTTAGCATCTCTCTTGACATATAATGTGGAGCCAGAACTTTCGAAAGCTTTCGGTGCTAGTTCCAAAAAGGCCGACCTCTCTCGGTGACCAAGGTCGTATACGGTTTAAACCATCCATAACTATGTTTATAAGATCGCACGGATCTTGAACATCGAGCTCAGAATAGATTGTTTTTAACCTGTTCTTGGCTCCTACTGCTAGATTAAAAGCGTTGGCAACTTGTTCGTGGTCCGGCCCTCCAATTAGGCAGACGAGGTATTCGGAAAGTAAAGAAAAAAGGCCACCAGTGAAGAGATTGAAAAGGTGGATGGCTTCAACTAGCGTCCTCGTCGTTTTAAAAACAAAAGTTCAACTTTTTTTGAGCCAACCCTCCAAGCTCCACTACTAGGTCATGTGATGGTTCCATGTTTGGGTAAAATAAAACGTCCATAGATTGCCAAATAGACTGGGCAATCTCGCATGATTCCAGCTTTCTTGATGAGATTGGACGTTTGCTTCTGCACATGCCTTGGTGAGATTGTTTCTTACCCTACCATAATTATGAAATCCTTTGGAAAGTGCCATTAGTGCGAGCAACAAAATACCATCTTGAATGAATTAAAAGAAGGCTCAGAAAATTGCTCAATTAAATCATTAAAAAACTACACATGTTTTGGCTACGGCATGAGTTCTAAAAATTAATATTTGGGAAAACACCATCAAAAACCCCAAACTATGCCACTTGTGACACATTTACCCTGAACTTTTTTTTGTGACATCAAAAACCCAAAACTATGCTATTTGTGACACATTTACCCCAATGTACTTTAGTCCATGGACATTTTCATCTTTTTTGCTTTTTCTTTTTTTGTTTCCCTTTCCGACGAGGGCCACGGGCGAGGGCGGCCCTCGCCGGCGTCGGGCAAGGGCCGCCCTCGCCTGAGTAGGGCGAGGGCCGCCCTCGCCTGAGTCGGATGAGGGCTGCCCTCGCTTGCCCAGGCAAGGCGGTCCTCGCCCTCGCCGGCGTCGGGCGAGGGCCGCCCTCGCCAGATCCGGCGAGGGCCACCCTCTGCCTGGACGGCGAGGGCGGCCTCGCCCTATTCGGGCGAGCCTCGCCGACTCGGCGAGGGTCGCCCTCGCCTGACTCGAGCGAGGGCCACCCTCGCTCGCCCAGGTGAGGCGATCCTCGCCCGACGCCGGCGAGGGCCACCCTCGCCGGAAAGGAAAAAAACAAAGAAAAAGCAAAAAAAGACGAAAATGCCCATGGACTAAAGTACATTGGGGTAAATGTGTCACAAATAGCATAGTTTGGGGTTTTTGGTATCACAAAAAAAGTTCAGAGTAAATGTGTCACATGTGGCATAATTTGGGGTTTTTGGTGGTCTTTTCCCTTAATATTTCGATGCATCGTAGTAATTTAGGCAATACAATTCCCTTAAATGATTAATGAGCAAACCCTTTTCTTATAAAATAGTGAAAATGGCAAAAGAATGCAAATGGGCTATCTCCAAAAGAATGGCTTTTAGGCTGCGCATGGCAATCATTTTGTGCCCGGGAACAATTTCTGAGCATTTGAAGGCGTTTGGTAACTGCTTAAAATTTCTATTCTTAGAATAGAAAAAGAACAGAAATGCGTTTGGTAACTACACAAAATTTTTTTATTAATAATATTTTAATAATATTTTGAATTTTTTTAATATTTATTTCTTTTGTTTTCCTTTTTTTTTTTCTTATTTTTCCTTGGCCATGGCCAGTCGCCGGCGTCAGTGACTGGCAACATGCCAGGGCTGACGAGGGCATCGCAGCCCTTGCCGCCAGCCTCGCTGGTTGCAACGGCGAGGTCGGCCTCGCCAAATCACGACGAGGTCGAGCCTTGCCCAGCCAAGGCAAGGTCGACCTTACCGTCGCCACCCCCCACGACGGCAAGGTCGGCCTCGCCATGGCCTGTCGCCGGCAGCGGGCCGGTGGTGGGCTGGAAAGAAGATGAAGAACAATAAAAAAGAAACCAAGAAACCAAGAAGAATCAGAAATGGAAAAATTGTTCCAGAATCAAGAAGCTACTTTTTTTTGCTTCTTGATTCTGTTCCAAAACTGATTATGGGAATAATGTTTTGCAAATTTGTGCCCGGATACAAAAATTTTAACAAACGGATTTCTGCTCCCAAACTGATTCTGGGAACAAAAAAACAGAAATTTTTATTATTTGGCAAGTTGCCAAACGCCCCCTTAAAGTTATTTCGACATTTTCTCTCTGGCAAAAAGAAAAAAAGTAATTTCCAAATTCACATACTTCTACTCTTAAAAAATATAGAAAATGGTGTGTTGGGTTGAACCTCAACTTTTTGAAAGTAGGAATAGTTAGTCTTCTAACAAGAATTTCTCTAAACATGTACTATATGAGTTACCCAAATTCCATTGGATTTGTTCTTCTAGCTTTCTCTTTGGATGACTTTTGAAAGGTTATAGTATATTATTTGGAAGATGCTAAGGCTAGCATAACCCAGTGAATAAACTATGTTCTGTTCCTCTTGCATTAGAAAGTGAAAAAAATAATTTTTGTATAGCCCTCGAGGAACCTTCCTCAATAGTTACGTAACATGTCATAGGGAAATAAGTCTTATCTCAATCTTTATACATAGAATCGTAAAATAGGAATATCTGAAAACTTTCAATAAACAACTATAATTTAATTTTTGAAATTCAACGATTTTTAATTTGTTACATGGTACCCCCATGTTATGTTAAATCTAGGTGGTGGGATTGGAATAGATTCCTAGTCTCCCAAAATATGCAAAGTCTTCTTCAGATCATGAGGCTGCGTTAAGGTACTACTTTCCTGAAGGTGTTTAGGCCTCCAAAGGCTTTTAGGCTAATAGTAAGGCGTTTGACAATTTTTTTTGAGATAGTTTTTGAGAGATGAATTGCATTTTCAAGGTTCTCCAAAGGCTTTTAACTCGATGTAAATATTAGCCAGCTTTGTGCTTCAGCATTTTTGGAATGTTAATGTATTGTTTTTTTCCAACTTTACCCTGGATATGCTTTTTAAAATTCAATTTTACTCCCCCCATTTTCACTTCGCGCAACGTCATTGGTGAGCCTAGATCTGATTGTCAACAAGCCAGATCCAGCACGGTGAGCATCGTCTGGTAAGGGAGTGCATCAGTCCTCTCCAACCTTGGAACCGAACCAAACTGGCTCTGGGTGATTCCCGGGAAGATTGGTCTAATTCACGGTTCCAAAAATTTGGGATCGAGAATAACCAATCCGGTTCCTGATTCCACATGAGGAACTGGACCGGGCAAGGTTTCTTAATCTATTTGTTTTTATTTTTTCCCTTGAAGCAAACCCTAATTAGCAATTTTTTTAGTGTTGGGAAACTCCCACTTCTAGGAAATAGTAGAAAACAAAAAAAAGAAAAAGAACCTTACAAAAAAAAAAAAGAAAAAAGAAAAAGAAAAAGAAATGACCAGTTTTTGGACAGACCTTGGAATCGAACCGGACTAGTCGGTTCGGTCTAGTCTAATTCTAAGATTAGGTGAGTCAGTTCCTGGTTCCACAAACTGACCCTGCTCGGTCCATTTTCAAGTTCTAGGATGGGAACCGACTCACACTGAAACCAATTATCCCTATCACTTGAGGTTGCTGGGGGTTATTTGAGGTCGTGCGATTTCAGGCTACAGTCACCGGTGCTAGATATGGCTTACTAGCGTCTGGCCAATGTCGTCAGTCGCAAGTAAATTTTTATTTATTTAAAATTTATAAACTAAAGTCCTTCACATGTTTAGTTTTTTTCCAAACAATATGTAAATCAAAATTGATTCCGGAAACACTTGTCAATAATACTTTATCAAATAAAATTTGCATTTCAAAAAACCCTTTCAAGTCTTTGCATTTTCTCTAAGACTTTCCTCAAAAGCCGAACCAAAATGCGTGGAATCTTCCTTGCTCTGCACTGTGGCCACTTTGCTTTTGATGATGCACAAAAGCAACAGAAACAGAAAACCAAAAGTACACAGGAGTTAGATTCGGGCTATGTGATACTCAAGCATTTTTCTAAAAAAAACAAACAGCTCTCCCTCTCTCTCCCTCTCCCTCTCCATCTCTCAAGTGACCACAGTAGTCTTTTTACTTTTGAGCCAAGCAATCACGAGACGCCCCTGAAAGTCCCTGGCTTTTGAGCTTGTCTTTCTACTGCTAAACAAACCTAATCTCCTCATCCTCTTCTCCCAAAACCGTGAAACTCTAGACTCTCTCTCTTTCTCTCTCTCACCTCTTCAAGACCTGCATGAGAAAAAACTCTTCCTTTCACTTCAATTCTGGACAAAAGAAGAAAAACAGGAGACCCCATAAACTCATCTTGCACTTTCATGCCTTTCCTCCACCAAGATCAGCTTCCTCAGCTTTCCTGAAGCCTTCCTTCAGGATTCTTTCCTTCGGAATTTAAAAACTGTGTCTATTCAGAAATGGAAAGCAGAAAACACCGAATTTCAGTCCTTTCTCTCCGTTTTTCGATCCCCTGTAACCTTTAGTAAATTGCCTCATCTTTTCTCTGTGTTTGTCTTTGTTTCTTTGTTTCTTTCTTTTTGGAAGTTTATGTTCTTGATTCATGACCATCTTTCTCTCTTTCACACGCTCGACAAGAACCCATGTTTCTGAACCAGTTCATGCACTTCCTGAAATCAATCCACACATTCAGAAGGAAAAGCCAATCCTTTTGATTGGTTCTTGTCGAGAGACCCTCTTTGCTAACTAGCCATCCCTTTCTCCCTCCCTCTCTGTCTCTCTTTGAAGCTCCAATGGCCACCTCATGTTTCCACGCGTTTCGCTTGAGGAAATCAAAGAGCAAGCAATTCTCGGCACCTTCGTCTTCAAGAACCAACTTGAATTCAGACATGGAGAACATGGAGAGGAAGAGATTCGATAGCTTGGAGTCGTGGTCAATGATACTGGAGTCTGAAAATATGGAGTCCTGGGAAGCATCAAGAGAAGATCAAGAAGAGTGGACGGCCGACCTCTCCCAGCTGTTCATAGGCAACAAGTTTGCTTCGGGTGCCCACAGTCGGATTTATCGTGGAATTTATAAGCAGAGAGCGGTGGCTGTGAAGATGGTGAGGATTCCGAATCAGAACGAAGACACTAGAGCTCTACTAGAGCAGCAGTTTAAATCTGAAGTCGCATTGCTCTCGCGTCTGTTTCATCCTAACATAGTCCAGGTAGTATTCTCTTTCTCAAATTCTCGGACATGAAGCATTCTTGTCATATGTAAAGGTGATAGCGTTTCTTACTGTTATTACTGTGATATGTTGTGGAGTAATATCACTTTAATATTGTAGAATTTCGGACATTTAGTCAATTTTGCTAAAATTCCAACAGACTTAGACATGTCGCTAATCTGCTGATAATAAATAAAGAGTCCTTCCGAGTGTGGTTAACAAGAAACTTGAATTGCAAGAAGACGTTTGTTTCGGAATGTCTAATGCTTCGGAATTGCAAAAGGAATACATGTCGTACTGGTTTATTAGCATAATGATCCAAGAAAGGTTGCCGGCTCAATCTTTTTGCGTGTTGAACTCTTGTATTGAAAATTAAGGCAGAAAGATGTACTTGCATACTCAGGCATGTATTAATTAGCTCGGCAATTTAAACCTGGAGAGCTCAATATTGCAAACTTGGTGACCCATCATTTTGGGCAGTTCATCGCAGCTTGTAAGAAGCCCCCGGTATACTGCATCATCACTGAATACATGTCGCAAGGAAATCTGAGAATGTATCTCAACAAGAAGGAGCCTTACTCTCTCTCGATCGAGACAATCCTAAGGTTAGCTCTTGATATATCCCGAGGGATGGAGTACCTTCATTCTCAAGGGGTGATCCACAGGGACCTAAAGTCAAATAACTTGCTTCTTAATGATGAAATGCGAGTAAAGGTGGCGGATTTCGGCACTTCGTGTCTAGAAACACAGTGCCAAGAAAGCAAAGGCAACAAGGGCACGTACCGTTGGATGGCGCCAGAGATGATCAAGGAGAAGCCTTACACTCGTAAGGTCGACGTGTATAGTTTTGGGATTGTTCTGTGGGAACTCACCACAGCCTTACTTCCTTTCCAAGGAATGACACCGGTGCAGGCTGCATTTGCTGTGGCAGAGAAGGTCAGATGGCCGATCTGCATACAAATTTCTTGCTTTCATTCAGATTTGGTTTTATTTTGGTATCTTCTTGCAACTTCTTGCATATAACTTTTCGGTTTTGCTTGGCATTTCATTGGGAGATTGTTTTACCCTAAAGGTCTTGATTGAGTCTTTCTTCGTTGAAAGACCACTAATTTGATTGAGTTTGGCCTTCTTATTCTTGATAGATAAATTTGATTGCTGTTCCTGTTGAATATCTCAATAAATTTTCGATTCTTGGTGCTTACACTGACACGTGCTACATAGGATGGTTGTTGTCTTCCAAATGCAGTCCGGAGAGATATCGTTCCATGACTCGTTTCTGATCTTTTATCTGACAGAATGATAGGCCTCCTCTGCCAGAGAGCTGTCAGCCTGCGCTTGCCCACCTAATCAAGCGTTGCTGGGCGGCGAACCCTTCGAAGCGTCCGGACTTCAGCGACATCGTGGCTGTGCTAGAGAAGTACGATGAGTGCGTCAAGGAAGGGCTTCCCCTCACTTCCCACTCGTCGCTGGTTAGTCGGAAGCGCATCCTCGAGCGCTTGAAGGGCTGCGTGTCGTCCATGAGCTCATCTATACCTGTACATGCCTGACGCTTAATTGTGAGGTATATACCTATTGTTTTCTTCATGATTAGTTGTCTGTTGGCCGTGTACATTCGATGTTCTTGCATTAAAGTATGATGTGATTGTATATTGTTTATTTGCCATCACAAACGTCGCACTCGAAAGGTTCGGAAGATAGGGGCGCCGCAAATTTCCCCGTGTTTCCTTTCCTTTTTCTTTTTTTTTTTTTTTTAATTTTGGATCAATCCTTCTGTTCGAAGTACTTAAAGAAGGGCATCGACATGCCTCGCGACAATTTGACATGAATGTCATAGCTAGATATAGTGATTTGGTGGGAAAAGAAGGAGGATTAGCGAAAAATAAAAGGGAAGAAGCTAAGTATTGGCCTGTCGTCGGTGAATCGAATCCCTCATAACAGTCAATGTCATCAAGGCCGATACCAAACGGTGAATCGAATCCCTCATAACGGTCCATGTCATCAAGGCCGACTAACTTTGGTATCGTATATGCCAGATTAGGAAGATAATTTAGGATGAGTATGTCCGATATGACAACGGCCAATTTTGGAATAGAGATGGTAATAAAGACCGGGATTCAAACTCCGGCACGTTCAATCTACAGCGCAAGATAGGGAGGAATTTTAACGCCGGAGTGACTATAGAGGAACTTTATCTCTTCTTCTGAACGGCCCGAGTCAGTACCTGAGGAAGGACTGTTATGATCAACCAGGCAAACTCGTTGTCTCGGCAATAAAAGAACAATTGAACATGCTTTCATAGTATTGGCAGTTGTGGCCAAGAGGTCACTGTTTCATCTGTTCACCATACATTTGCTCTATGATGTCTTAATTTAGCTAATGCAATCTTGTGTAGCAGCAATTGTTGGACCAGAGTGAGTCAATTTCAAGCACATCAAACTTAATGTCGAAGATTGTCACTATCTCATCAGCCTTTTGCCTATGAATGTACTCGTCCTTATTGTCATGTATAAATTAGTCAAACTGATATAGGGATCAGCACCCCAATGGTGACTCAGTAACCTTCTCCTTACGACAGCGGCTCATTTCAACTGTTTTCAGAACTATTCAAATGACCCCAAAGGCTAAAATCACGCTGAAAAACTAGATGGCATCAATGGCCAAGCTCAAGAGCTTCTTGTGTTCAGGTGGATTAACACAAGTTTAGCCTTGAATGCTTGATTTTTCATCTAAATTTTACATTGGTTTTCCTATCACAAATAAACTAGAAACAGACCTCCTAAAATAAAAAATAAAAAATAAAATTGTTAGTCCGTCGTACGTGTTTGGTGACGATAACACCCACTCAAAGAGGTGGGAATATAGAAATAATGTGCTCTTGTTACCCAGACTTGACCAACTGTACCCCATTTCTGTGTTTTTTTTAATAATAATCTCCAGATGCATAAAACTCTGCACCTTAAGTCAAAATAATCAAGAGGCAAACATTAAACAAGGACAGACAATCAAATCGGTCAAGAGCAGGTAAGTGCTTTTCGGACAGTTGTCAAGTAGTTTCTCTCTCTGAGTCTGATGCTGATGACCCTTAATTTGACTCATATGGTTCAGAAGTAAATCAGGAGTTCATTCTCTTCCTAAGCCAAAAATAAACCGGACAAAACTACATAGCCTTTACATGAAAAGAGACAGTGGACAATGATACTGTCCAGACATAGTGGGGGTGAGGAAAACTAAGGGAAAGGAAGAAAACATGCTCTTGGGAACCACCAAAAGGAGTTTTGGACTGGAGCCCCAATTCCATTAGTGGGACCTCGCTTTATTCGAAGCCCTTGCCTCCTTTCTATACTCTTTTGTTACATGGATCGAAGCCTCCCGTTTACTAACCTTTATAACTGTAAAAGATATAAGATTGTAATGTACTGACTACTTCCATACAAATTTGCATCCAGTTCTCACCTATCTAACACCAAATTGCATTCACTGCAACAGAGATGCGAGTCCATATGAAAGAATAATATAGAAAGGTAGGAACAAAAGGGAGACAGTGAGTTGATAATATTCAGACTCAACTTATATTGGCTTCGTTACTTTTGATATAAATTCAAAATCAAGTTTTGGATACCCCAGTGCATGAATCAGAACTTCCCCAATTACAATTCAAAAAGAAAAAAATTTCAACCGGAGTCTATGGTATGATCAAACTATTGGCATGCTTATACCCATTTCGACAGGGATAATCCAATGCTAACAGTAGCAAGCTCCCATTTCGTGGAGAGGAGGTGATTATCGACCCAATAGTATTGTTACTTAACTGCCTCAACCGAAAACTGAATGTCAATTTTAGTCAAAGTTAATCTCAAGCTTCATCCACCTAAGAGTAATAGCTAATCCGGCAAAAGAAGAAAGCCACAGATTCTACATGACTTTTACTTATCTCGGCATGTTTTCCGAGAAAACTAAGAGAGAAGAGAAAGTTCAGCTGAGTAACTTATACTTTATTATGATTCCGAGAAGCTGCCACATTCACATTCTCGATTATTGTAAGGCAACTATCTACAGAACTATTTCTCTCTCCCCCCGCTTTTCCCTTCAAACTCAATGGGAAAAACAGCACTCGCCAATCTCAGACACCCCATATCTTCTCCGCGATGAAACTTAAGAACCTCCTCAATGGTCCTTTCTCTGCCACTTCCTCGCCGCTGCCATTATTGGCGGTTTTCATTTCTCTCAACGACTCCGATTGACCCAGCTCAGCATTCCCCGAGTTTGACCGCTTTGACTCACCAGACCTGGCGTTGAACCTTCTCTTATTCCTTCTCTCCTTCTTTGTTCCTGAATTTCTTGGTCGTTTCTCTGATGTCAGCCCATCTTCATATGCGTCAATTATTTCATGGATCAACTGACGATTTGGAGATGAGTCCCACCTCGCCCAGTAACTCATATAGCATCTGAAGCAGTCACAATTGAAGGTCGAGGGATGATTATCATTAGCTGTGCCGCTTTTGGCAGAAGAAGAGCCTCTGCGGGAGGTTTTGAGGTTGTTCTTGATGGTGGAAGTTGGGGCGGAGCAAAAGATGAGATAGGCTAAGACTTCTCTGTCCTGTGGTGACAGAGCCGCTGTGAGGGTAAGGATGGTGGCTGGAAGGAGGGAGAGATAATAGGACACGACGATTGGCAGTGACGGTGATGGATGCACCGAGCCTTTTCGGACTTTCTTCATAGCTCTCGTTTTCTCGATGAAGTTTTCGGAGCTTTTTTCTGGGTCGCGAAAAGGGTTCAGGAGGTCTTATAACAGAGAGAGAGAGAGAGAGAGAGAGAGAGAGAGAGAGACTACACTTCAAAATGCCCCCTAGGCATAATTTATTATACAGCTTTAAAAGGTCTAAACATAAACAAGCAAAGATTTGGTTTTAATGTGGATTTAGAGACTTACAGATTATGGATACATAGACTATAGTAAGATTCTCTCTCTTTATTTCTCTCTGTTTTTTTTTAACGACGAGAAAGCCATCTTAGGTAGGTAAGCCTTGGGCTCATAAAATATCCCACTAACCTCCTGGACCAAGGAGAACATGAGCCAAAAACCGGGCGGGTAGCCCAGACAGGAAATTTATTGCACTAGGACAAGGACTTGTGCCGAGTGCCCAATCCTCGCACACAACCACGTTTCTTAACCACTAAGCCAACCTCATGCTCTCAAAAGCAAATGCAACCATCATCAGCATTATCCTCACCATTATTATATTTGGAACAAGAAAATTTGATGATGGCAACAGGTTTCAGTTGGGTTAGTGAAGACGCAGTCAATTGCGAATCAGATCACATACCGACTGATTCTATGGCATATCTGCATTGGAAATGAAGTCAACTCCACATCTTAATGCACTGACATTCATTTCCAACATGGAAGTACTGCAGTCTAAACATCTAACAACAAATGACTGATTCAACGGCTGGCGTCTGACACAAACAGCATGACATCTACTTCCTTTATAAGCCACTGGAGTAAGAACAATGACAATGAAAGAGAGAGACATCATAAAACGGTTGTTTCCTATTTTACTATTGCCTTTTGTTTTTTTGGTCAGAACTATTGCCTAATACCACAAACATATGCTAATTGTTATATGCTGAATATCTTCTAAAGAAATTTCCATGCAACGCCCTCTTGTCTGTATTCAAAATACAATATTCATTTTTCATTTCTCTTACTTTAAAATTACTAGATTCACACAACAATTTCCCTATGTCCACAATTTACATCAAGTCAAAATATATGAAAAAACTAAAGCAACATATTTGGGCGCCCTTGGTCCAGTTCTTTGCTTTTGTTATAAATAGAAAAGAAATAATACCATCCCAAAATATTTCCCTAAGAACAAATTCAACACCATATTGAAAGAATGCTTAGCATATGATGTGCACATCTTGAACATTTTTCATGTATCAATTTGCACATGTGGCATAGCACAAATCTACAGGAAGGACGCCACTTTGATCATCACATACCAATAATTCTATGAAGAACTCTGAAGACGAGCTCTAATCCATGACTCCAAATTACGCAGCTCCTCATTGTTTATAGAATGGCCAAGACCAGGATAAGCCTAAATATTTATAAAATTCTTTTAGACTTCTACATATCAATTGTACATAAAGAAAATTTACTTACGAACCATCAAAGGACTATCAAGTAAAAATTTAAAAAAGTTGAATAGAATTACCTTAAACTCGCAACTCACACCAGCTTTTGCAAGGAATGGTGGACCCGCTTGCCCAGCTTCAAATAATACCGTTCTGTCATCAATTCCATGAGCCCACGAGATAGGTGTCTGCACAGAGAACCATAATTCATGCCGACGTACCAAAGAAAAAAATGGATTTTCAGAAGATCTAATCAGTAAAGGAATTGCCAATCTGCATTTCAAATAAAAATATCGGCCTTAGTCCTGACACAACAGTGGACATTCTTTTCCAGCGGAAGTGGCCATTGAATTGATTGAAGAACTTGGCATAAAACAATCTCTTGTAGGCCTAAAAGCACATTTTACAATGTTCACTTCATTTTCCATATGCTACTACTGAGACAAACTAGACCAAATCATAGCCATCACCAAAGATGTAGGATATAAAAGACGACTTACGAAAAAGATTTGACTGAATTTTGGTCTAACTATATGTATTTTTCAATTGAGACAAGAAAATGGAGAAAGAGAAAAGCAAGGAGAAAGGAGAAGGAAACAATGAGGAATGAAAAAAACCAAAGCTCCATTTACAGGAGCCTGTTATCAACAAAAGCTTGTACGTTTCCATCTATTGCCAGCACTAACACCGAGAAAACAACTTATCAAACTATAAAGCTAATCTCTCTGTCTAATACACATGTCAAATAGGTAGCAGAATGAAGCAGTGAAGAGGAAAAGTAAATGAAGTCAAAGTTTCCAAGGTCGAGATAAAGTACTCTTTTGGCATCTGGCGAGACTTGATCGAGGACGGATGAATTGAAAGGAACAAATCCACTGAATACTGCACCACCTCCAAGAGTTTTAGGGTACAGGAGAACACTTGCCAAGGTCAAAGCACCTGCGAAACATGAAACCACCCAGCTGTAAGACTAATGCAATGAAGATAAAGGTATATGCATGTGATGTGGACAAATGCATATGCTAGCATGCACACTCCCTACATGAGAGAGAGAGAGAGAGAGAGAGAGAGAGAGAGAGACCTCCTTGGCTAAAGCCGCACACAAACACATTATTGGGACTTATGCCAGCAGCTATCTCCTTGTCAATCATTGCATGCACATTCTTTACTGCTTGAAGCACTCCGTTCTCATCTTTTGGAGAATCCTGCATATGTAACCCATTCCATGTCACATGACGAAGCCAAGAGAAGAAGCACACTGTAATACTTGTTTAGGGCCAGTCAATCCACTTCATGTCTTAGAGGAGATTGTTAATTACATCTTACGAGAGTAGCTACAGGAGTTCTGGAATCCAAAAATATGTTTATGGCCTTGGAAAAATATTAGATGTCTCACTGCTTATAGGAAGAAGACAAGTCGTAGCAGCAGAGAAATTGCTTTTGGTGGGTTTCCTGCTCACAAGGTGACTTCATCTGTTCTCCCTTTCAGATATGATGAATTGTAATCTCAACTAAAATCAACCAGGGCTTATTGAATACCATCGGGAGGTTAACGTGGAGTTAAAAGAAAGATGTGCACGAGAATATCATACTTACAGCTGTTATAGGGATCTCATGAATATCAAACCATGAAGGCATGACAGCACCATCTGCAAGGACGAATATGTGAGTAAATGTAGGAAAGGATGCATGGAAGGGTTTATATTTCCAGAAAAAGGTAAGAATGATTATCTGCAATTACAAACACTGCAGGACAAGTCAAGAGATGTCATTTTCTCAGGGTATCCGAAACTAATGATGAAAAGCCAAGGCATGCTATTGTATGATCCTTTTATTCTGTAGAAAAACCAGCAAGGAAATCTCTTTCTTCTTCATGGCCGGAGTTTGATTAGGGAAAGATGTTTCGAATGGCCAAAATGAAGTCATTTACAATAAGTTTAACTAGTACGAAGGAGAAAAATATCTGAAGGCGGTTCACTCTCCCCATGTAATATTCAGCGAACGATTGATTTCTTGTGAGGTCGAAAGGCATGTCAAGCACGAATGGGTTTCCAATCTCTATACTCTCCAACAATGCAAACCATCAGCCTTCGTTCGCAACACCCAATCTTTGATTGTCATACTAGAAAAAACTCTTATTTCCAGCTAAAAACTCCAGGTTCCCTCAAGGCCCAAAAGGACTTCAAGATTGAATTACCATTATCCGCATGTATAGCTTCAATCTCACAAACAAGCACACATTTAACCAAACAACGCCGAAATCAACAAAAAACCCAACTTTCCAACGGCATTTCGGAAGATCCCACAACCCATTTGACCGCTCTAATTGCAGACACCGAATAGTTCAACATCATTCGATCACACTACCTACTCATCGCAGACAAAATCTCACGGACGACTAAAATTTAAGAACCCCATGAGCACGCACATCAAAAGGGCACGACAGGACCTACAATTGCAAGTGACCGGATTGGCAGGAGCGGAAGGGAAGGACCACTTGGTAAGCCTGAACTCCGGAGAAGTGAAGAGGGTCTTGATGGGCTCGTTGGCAGGGCCCGAATCGCCCAACCCGTGGAGCCATAGCACGAAGCTTCGCGCCATAGAGGTTGGTTCCGGAGCAGGCGGGTCTGGCCGGGAGAGGAAGAGGAAGAGGACGGTGGCGACGGAGGTGAGCGCGACGAGGACGATGGGCTTCGTTACTGTTATTGGCCTGGTCATCGCCACCATCATTTTCCTCTCCTGCGAATGGAGGAGGAGGTCGAGTGTGAAAGGACGATAATAGCCATCTGCTTCATTTCGATTTGTTGGATACTGCAAGTGCATTTCGGGAAAATGGAAAATGGAAAAAATGCAAAGAAGAAGAAGAAGAAGAACGTGGAAACATTCCAAGCCAATGTATTAGAGAAATGTACATATCTTATGAAGAATCAATCAATAGGGCTAAATGTATATTGCACCCATTTAAAAGAAATGAATTCAATCCGGTGGACCGTGCTAATATTTTCGTAATTCGATCACCCCCATATGAAAGAAAATATTGGATTTGTACTATCGATTCTACGTTATAAGGATTGAAAGATTGTCAATTTAAGATGTTAATGGACTTATCAAGATCATGGCATATCGCAAAAGATATAGGTCGAGAAATGAAATTGTTTATGGTAGCTTATAAATCGATCACCTTGTTTGTCTTTGAATTTTCTATATTTTGGTCACCAAGCAATGTGAATCTTTGAAAGGAATTTTCCCTCTAGTTGGGCCACTAACCCCCTTGCCCCTCTCTAAAGAGTTGATGTTACAAGATGTTCTGGCTGTGGAGCAAGAAGAGTATGAACCTTTTAGAAGGGTTTAGGGTTGGGATTAAGATTTGCATTCCTCCACACATCTCTCATTCTCTCCCTCTCCTTCCTCATAGCCTCGTTCCAATTAAAGAAGTATCAAACAACCTCAGGTAAAAAACAAAGGACACCAGAATTGCCAACATCGATAGAAAAAAGATCACTTAAAGTGCATCCAACGATAAATTGCGGCATTCATCCTACATATCTTTTTATTTTTTGAAAAAAGACTTAAGTCTAATGTGACATTTTTGAAAAAAAAAACGTTTAGGACGAAACCCACGTTCCGACTGATATCATTTCCTCAAGGCTACGACGCACCCTCTTTCTCTCTCTCTTGTTCTTTTTGCTCTCTGTCTAATTACTCAATCCGATCTTTGTGGTGAGAAATTGAGGAACAATGGCTCAACCACCGGAGAAGAGAGAGAAATGGAGGATTCGGTGAGTAACATGTCTGGAAACTATGATTAGCGTGATCAAAATAAGGGTTAGGGTTCTCATTATTCCAGATCTGGGGATTTTTCATATCGTCCCCATCAAATACTATCTTTCTATTGTCAAATTCGTACTATGATTTCTTTAGCATCGTCTTATTTTTGTGGAGTTTTGCTGATGTTGACAATGACTAAATTGTTTCAGAGTGACTATGCATTTGCATGAAATAAGAGGCGTGAGTTTGTTTATGCATTTATTGGAAGTGCTGATGCGTTTTGTTTCGCCTTTTATTGTTGTATTTGTTAAGATACACGTGTGAATTGTGTTAGAAAGCTCCATATCAAATAATTGGTGTGGTGTGGAGCGTTAATATATTATGGTTGGCCCATAATTTATTGGCTTAAGCTTTTGAGTGAAGGTGGGTCCAATTGGATATATTGACGGGCTCAGACTTGAGTTTTCTCTTGATGATCTCCCCTGGTGAAGGTATCGGGCTTTTATTGCGCGCTCCCAACGTTTGATCGTGTTTCCTTCATGAGCAACGAGAGAACCCAAAATTCTATGCTTAGACACGGGAACCCTATCGCCGGTTCCCAGGCCCCCGATGCCCAGACCTAGGTCCCCAACGCTCACGCTTGAGTCCATTGAGGTCGGGCCCAAAGCCTTAGTGCCCATGCCAAATGCCCAACACCACCAGCCTGGATCCATAGAAGCAGTGCTTGGGTCCTCTGCGCTCAAGATCTAGTCCCCGGGACTCAAGCCCGAGTCCACAAAGCCCATGCACAAGTCCTTGGCGCTTGGGCTCGGGCTGCACAAGGGCTCGGGCCTTTAGTTAATGAAACGTTCAAGCCTCGTCAAATAATTCGAATATTTTGGTCATTTTCCTTAGGAAAATCAAATGAGATTTGCCAAATAAAACGACGAAAAATATGGGAAAAGTGCCAAAAAAGTCCTAAACCTTTTGTATTTGTGCAAATTTAGTCATAAACCCTTTTTTTATGCCAATTTAGTCCTAAACCTTTTGCATTTGTGCCAATTTAGTCCTAAACCTTTTGCATTGGTGCCAATTTAGTCCTAAACCTTTTATATTGGTGCCAATTTAGTCCTAAACCTTTTTTTGGTATCAATTCAGTCATAAACATTTTGTATTGGTGTCAATTCAGTCCTAAACCTTTTTGTCTTTGTATCAATTCAGTCCTTCCGGCCAGATTTTGCTGATGTGGACGTCGACCGGCCGATCGCCGACGCTAACGTGGACAACTTTTAATAATATTTTAATATTTTATTGATTTTTTTTTATTTTCCCTCCCCCCTCCTTCCTCCAGCCGATCGCCGGACCGGCTAGAGGCCAGAGGTCCTCGTCGGCCACTGGCATGACCTCGCCATGGCTAGGCGAGGCTAGACCTCGCCGGATTTGGCGAGGACGTGCCTCGCCCAGCCGCTGGCGAGGTCGACCTCGCCGACCCTTGGCGAGGTCGACCTCGCCGCGAGGCTCGCCCTCGCCAGCAACGGCGAAGACGAGCCTCACCATGGCTGGGCGAGGCCGGACCTCGTCTTGCTCGCCAGATCTGGTGAGGTCGGGCCTCGCCCAGCGGCCGGCAAGGCTCGACCTCACAAGATCCGGCGAGGTCGTGCCTCTCTCAGCCATGACGAGGCTCACCTTCACTGTCGTTGGCGAGGGCGAGTCTCATTAGTGGCTGATGAGTAGGGGTGAGCGCGGTTCCAGGGTAGAACCGGGAACCGGAGAACCGGACCCGGTGGATCCGGTTCGGTTCCAGGTTCCATGGACAGAGGATCCGGTTCCCAGTTCCCCATTTTTAGGAACCGGCTATTTCGGTTTTGGTTCCCGGTTCCTATAGGAACCGGAACCTTGAACTGGAACCGGAACCAAAAACATAAACTTAGTATTAGAAACCCTAATTCCCAAATGCTCCCTTCTCCTCCTGAATCACACCCGATCCTCCAAAGCTCCCTCCCACTTCCGCTTCTGCCTTGCTCCTCGCCCTCGCTCCCGCTTCCGCCTCGCCCTCGCTCCCGCTTCCGCTTCCACAGTTCTCTCCCACTTCCGCCTCGCTCCGCCTTCTTCGCCGCAGGTCCTGTGACCTCCCCACACGGATTCGCTCCGATTATTCGGGCTCACAGCCGTCTTCCTCCTCTGAAGCTCCGTCGCTCCGATTAGATTAAACATCGACCCTACCTTATAAATACCAACCGCGCTGCCTCATTGCCTTCCCAAATCTCTCAAATTTTCTCTCGGGGCCTAGGGTTTGTGCTCTCGTTTCAAGAACCGCAGCATTGTTCATCGATCTCGGTACATATTCTTGCTCTCCTTTTGATTCTTGAATGACTCGATTGGGCTTTGTTCGTTGATGCATTGCTAATCTCTTTGTAGATTGTGTGTAGTTCGGTGTTCACGATCGAATAGGGAGGTTTCGGTCTTCTGGGTCGTCTTTGTCTTTCGATTTCTTGTGAAAAACCAGGCACCGATTGCGAAATTCATTGGAATCGTTGTCTTTTCTGCGTTTTTGATTGGGACTGAGCGGGTATGGAAGAATCAGGGGAAAGAATTGTTCTTTCGCGATTTTGGATCGATAGAGAGATTAGATTGAATTGTTTGAGGCTTTTCGTGGAAGGGTAGTCTGACTCTTATAATGGCATGATAGAGGAAGACTTTTGTCTCTTGATCCTATGATCTTTTTTATGAGTGAAACTGAATAAAAAAGGGGTTTTTAATGTTTTCGCGTAGTGCATCGATTTCCTTATCTTTCTTGAGAAACTAGAGTAGAATCAGAAAGAATTTCACCTGAGGCATATTTTCCATTCATCACAAAAGTAAGAGTTCTCAATTGGGTTCTTATTATCAGGTGGAGATTACTCTTTCCGGGGCTTCTCCGTTTCTAATTTTATTTTTCTTTGCTTAAATTGACTTTTGAATGCCCTTTTTTATTCTGGATTACAAATTTTAAACTTTTGTGTGATAAGTAATTCTGGCCTGTATTATTGACCTGAACTGCATAGATTGAATGCACGGGTGCCAGGGTTAGGCCTGTATGAGCATTACATTTGGGATTTGTGGATTTATCATGTTTGATTGATTGCAGACTAAAAGCAGAAGGAACTAGAGCTATGGGGAAGAGAAAGTCTCGGGCAAAGCCACCTCCTAAGAAGAGGATGGACAGACTTGATACGGTCTTCACTGCCCTTTCGCAACCATGGCACAAGTGTGGAGTGCCGCCTGTAAGTTTCAAAGTTCCTTGTGTTTCTGTCTTTTTTCTCCTCTCATAGGAATGAGGCTGTTATAGGTTTATCCTCTGAACACTAACTTTGAAACTGCGCGACATGTTTTGTTTTTTGAAACAGTGCATGATTATATCATAAAAAGCTTTTTATAGATTTAAGACCATTTTCCTACTGAAGTGTGTGCTGATATTTTCTTTAAAGTATCAGATGAGGCCCTCTCAGCTGATGTTGTGCATTTCCAAGCATTTAACAATCCTGATGTATAATAGTACCGCGCGGAAGCACAAACTAATCATTGAATCTCGCCGTCATCTAATTCTCGATGTTTAATCTAATCAACATTATCGTGTTCTCTGTTAATCCGTTGGTACTTCTTTATTTTGCGTGAGCGTGTGACTGGAGATATTATGCAAGGTTTCGGCTTTCTTCTTGCTTTGATCATAGTGAATCATCTGGGGATGATTTGGCGATGCACCTTTATTGTGAATGATAGGTTTTCTTCTTCTTCTTTTTTTCGAGGGGAGGTGTTTGATTGTATTGTATGGAATGGAATTGTAACCTGGAACCGAAATTAAAAAAAAAAGAACCTGTTGGAACCTGAAACCGACCCTGGAACCGACCCTGGAACCTGTGACAGGGTAGGTTCCAGGTTCCACGTTCCGACGGGTAGGTTCCAGGTTCCTCATTTTGAGTAACCTGTACCCGAGGGTAGGCTTCAGGTTCCAGGCGGAACCTACCCGGAACCTAGAACCGCTCACCCCTACTGATGAGGTCGACCTTGGTGGCCGGTCGTCAGTCCGGCGACCGTCTGGAGGAAGGAGGAAGGGAAAAAAAAAGAATACAAAATAAATAAAAATTCAAAAAAATATTAAAATATTATTAAAAGTTGTTCACGTCAGCGTCGGTGACCGTCCGGCATCCACGTCAGCAAAATTGACCGGAAATATTGAATTGGCACAAAGACAAAAATATTTAGGACTAAATTAGCACCAATACAAAAGGTTTATGACTGAATTAGCACCAAAAAAAGGTTTAGGACTAAATTGGCACAAATGCAAAAGATTTAGGACTGAATTGGCGCAAAAAAAAGGTTTAGGACTAAATTGACACAAATGCAAAAGGTTTAGGACTTTTTTGGCACTTTTCCCCGAAAAATATATTCTAGTTCATTTTAAATTTCAGTTAAATATTGGAAAATATTGTCATTTTCGACTTCCTGGAAATCATTTTCCAAAAATATCACATTTTCTGCAAAATAAATGGAGCCTTATCTGACCAAAAACAAAAATGGGGCCTTATTTTAACTATAGGGCGAAAATGACATCGTTACCTTTGGCTTTTGCCGATTGAATTTCTCCGGCAAGCCACGTAGATCGATTCATAATAAAATAGTGCCAAGTCGGATTTTCTGGCCACTCAAATTGCCGATAACAGCGAAGTGCTCAACTTTTTTTTATTTTTATAACTAAACTGGTACTTGATGATCTTTTGACGTGGTATAAAAATTATGACATTTATAGTTTCTTTTCCCATAGCTTTAAGATCGGTGGACTATCTTATTCAGGAACCATATTTACTTTTCCCCCTTAGTTGTTCACTTCTTCCTCCAACCTCTCATCGCAGTACTTATCAGTACGATCAATCAGACCACAATCGAAACGGAAACGAGGAACTCCAACATTCAAAAAGACTCTTTAACTCGGAGGAGAAAGCCGCTTCAACCACATAGGCTAAACGCGCAACTTCAAGAAGACTGCTAAACGCGCAACTTCAAGTTTAGTAGTCTTCAAATCTTACCAATTCTTCGATCTATAGATCTTGCATTTCTTTCAGACATTTGGTCGGACACAGGACCATGTATCTGTACCCAGATGCTTACAGAAGATTAGATCCAGCTCCACAAGACGAGCATTAGCTTCCCATTTCTTCATATTCAAAGAGGACCCCAGAATCAAGATTGCCAAACTAATGCGTAAAGATTTGCGCTAAACGATGTAGTTCAGATAACAACATTCTAGTTTCACATCGACGATTGCAGAGATATTTCCTGACAATTACATGGGTGACGGTGGGCGCAAATAATCGAGCTCGAGACTTTAGCTCCGATACCTAATGAGAATGTAACTTTAAGAAAAGACTTCGCCGAAAATTCCTGCATTATACTTAGCGGTCCATATGTTTAGTACTCACATCGTTTTACAAGTTGTGTACACGAAAGACGAGTCCTTAAATTAGTAACACACAATCGCCATGGCCACATCTCCAAACCCTTGTTTAGTGCATTGATGAACTTGCACGGTCCTTTGCTTTTCGACCACCGATTGGCTTAATCTTTGAATGGTTCTCGCCCGAGTCAATTGGTCATTCCCTTTTTAAGGGGCTGGCCAGGGTAGCGTAACTGAAATTATAACCCTACACCACCAATCCCAAACTCAAAATTAGCAAACCCACAATAGTGATTAGTATAAAATAGCTCCTTCTTGAGAACTAGTTCTCAGGGAATCAACAACCATGGCGATGTCCAGTAAGGCGTTTGCGCTTTGCATCGTCGCCCTGGTGGTGTGCTCGTTCGCGGCGAACAATGTGGTCGTTGATGCGAGGATGATCAGCTACGGCAGCATAATAAAAGGGAACGGGGTGCATCTTTGCTGGCGCGGTCATTGTAGGCCGCGTCTGCCTCCTCCATCCAACCATTACAACCGTGGTTGCGAGGTGTCCAACATGTGCCGCGGAGGGACATGAATTGATTCCTTGGAAAAACTAGAAGGGTGCTTCAAGAATTGTTGAAATCTTTCGGATCATTAATGCTTTAGTCTTTTGCCAAATTAATACATGTCATCACATTTCATGGCCTACAATCAATTGATGTGTTCATTGCAGCCTTATATATGCTTCTCGGGGTAGACTTTTCTCTTTCTTTGTTAGAGACGATTGAAATATATCAAGTCTGTTTCCATAACTTCTCTGATTAATTGAAATTAATATCGTAATATCTCATTACCTTGGATTGTAATTCTATAAAGCTAATAATTAGGCTCATGCATTCTGCATCGAAACATACAGAATATTATATTTTTTTTCTCTTTCATCACAAGTATCAACTTCAGTTATTTGAGGTTTTTATTTTTTTGGCACGCATATGAGCCCGCAACCACGTACTTGTAGCGTATCAAATAAATGTCCAGACAAATTTCAGTCGAACTGAATATCAATTACGGTGTACAATATTTACATGAAGAATTATTTTCCGCAAAGTGATATTTGTAAGATGATACTCGGTGTGATTATATTAGTAGCACGGTTGCTCTTGTTATAAAAAGCTTTAGGTCCACCTAAGTTCTATTTCAGTAGACTTTCAGATTTCATTGTTGAAAACAACTCCATAATTCACATATGGCAAATTAAGCATCTTTGTGCATCAGTTGCTGTGTTACTGGTTGAATAATAATAGCTGAAGATTTCCTCATGCATGATAATGACTCGAGAGAGTGAAGGATCCGTTCTCTTACGTGGGCCTATTTCCTTATAATGGCAACTCAAATATAAACCCTAAACCAAATTAAATTTAAAGAAATCGGAGTGCAACGCGAAATGTACCTCATATCTCTACCCTTCCCCTCACGCGAAGGCCGGCTCGAGCGGTTCGATGACAAAGGCATAAAAACATAACTCCAAGAAAGAATCTGCACAAATTTCTCACGTTATAGATGGTGGTCCATATGCATCTCATTTCCATTTGCATGGTTTTACAATGTTTTATATCAAAAGACAAGTCCTTATATGAATATTACCCACCATTGTCATGGCTATCCTTAATCCTTTGATCGGTGCGGTTATGAGCTTTCTAGATCTTTTGGTTTTGGGTTTTTTTTTTGTTGGTTAATATCAGTTTGACAGTGGAACTGAAATTGGAAACCCTAAACCAACATTACCTACTCACAATTAACAGCCCCAAAACGACACGAGATGGGTATAAACGAGCTTCTCGGAGAGCTAGAATCCTCGCCAAAATCAACAATGGCGATGTCAAATAAGGTCTTGGCTCTTTGCATTGTTGCCGTGGTGATGTGCTCGTTCGCTCTCGATGAATGATGTGGTCGTCGACACGAGGATGATCACCTACCGTAGCAGTAGGAAAGGGGGCCGGGCGTATTGCAAGGGCATAGGCTGTTTGCCACTTGATTCCGACCATTACGAACGCGGTTGTGAGAAGTTCGACCAATGCCGCCGCAGGCCGCGAATTCATTTCTTGGAGAAGCCTAGAAGGGTGTTATAAGAGTATGGGGTTAATTCCAAAAAAAAGCATCAACTTTAGGTCGAGGGACAATTCTGGCCCGAACTTTTTTTTGTTCCATAAAAAAGCACCAACTTTAGGTAAAGGGACAATTCTGGCCCGAACTTTTTTTTGTCCCATAAAAAAACACAAATTTTAGGTCGAGAGACAATTATGGTCTGAACTTTTTTTTGTCTCGTAAAAAAGCACCAACTTTCATTTAAATCCCAAATTTGGCTCCCCATTGATTTTCTGTTTGAAGTTACCCTTGTTTGAGAAAAAAAGTTATGGTGGTGAGCCTGGCGAATCTCTTTCATGGCGTATGTCGACGGATGGTGGTCTACAGCTTCAGATTACGACAAAACGACGAAGTTTGGCCAAAAAGATTCAATCTGGAGATATTTTTGACTTGTCGGTGAAGTGAAGGAGACGAACAGTTTCACCGTTATTCTTCAAGCTATGGTTCAGAGAATAAGACAATAAATAATGCTTTAAATCCAGTCAGCAAGTCACGTGGATTTATTGCTAAGGTGGAATAGTCAAGTTGGAAAATCAATGGTTTTAAGTCAATAAGAGCCAGATTTGGGATTTAAGTGAAAGTTGGTGTTTTTTTACGAGACAAAAAAAAGTTCGGGTCAGAATTGTCCCTCGACCTAAAGTTGGTGCTTTTTTACGGGACAAAAAAATGTTCGGGCCATAATTGTCCCTCGACCTAAAGTTGATGCTTTTTTATGGAACAAAAAAAAGTTCGGGCCAAAATTGTCCCTCGACCTAAAGTTAGTGCTGTTTTTTGGAATTAACCCGTAGAGTATGTCTAAAAGACCCTAATCATTAACTATAAATTTATTAATAATGCATATAGGAGATTATTAATCTTTTATTCTTTTGCCAAATTGATTTATGTCATCGCAATTTAGGGTGTACAATTGATCGATTTGTTTGTTATGGCCGACCCTTAGTCGTGCTTATCGTGGTAGATTTTTCTCTTTCTTATCCGGGACTTCTATAAACTTATCTCCCTCCTAGACTCGGGATGGTTTATTTGTGGTTTCAATTACGCCTAATCTGGATATATCCAATCCATTACGGGATACCAAACATCGGATATGATAATAGCCTTTCTTTGAGTTACAGATGGCGTCTTAGCTGTAATGATTAAGTTCGTAAATTTCCAACAATATGTTCGATTTCCAGACACGTAACTAAAATGCGTTCGTTAAAATTGCTGCATTCTGAACATCATTATGCCAAAAATCATTCACAAACAATAGTCACAAAAGGACAATTCAGAATTCATCTTTTGGCTTTGATGCTTGAATTTGTGCTAAAAGATTTAGTTTTAGACAACTACTCTTTGCATTTACGTTGGCAATTGCACAAACATTTATTCCTAAGTTCAATGAATTTTATACAAAATGAAATCAAATAAGACTTTATCCGTCCAACCTACGAAAAATTAGTTGTAGGGATTATTCCGAAGGAGTAATATTAAAATTTCCAATTTAATTAATTTCAATTTAGTCGAACCACATTTAGTTTTTCAGGAGTGGCTAAGGGATCAGTGTCTTGGTTCTTGCTGTCCTATTAATAAATCTCAGCTAGTATCATATGAAATCAAACTCGTTATATCATATTTATAATGCGAACTATCTAAAATCTATTTTCTTTATACGTCATAAACTATAAATAAATCCTAAAAAATATTTTTATCATGTGAACTATCTAGAATCTATACTTGAAAGTCCATTTCCACGATATTGAAAATATCCCCTTGCATTCGCAAAAAAAACTCGTTACCGCTGACATCGAGATCCCGTGAATTAATAGTCGAGGACCGTCTGATTAATCCAAAAAGACCCAAATTTAAGTAGACTAACGCGTGAGCATTTAAGTATCTAGAATAAATTAACAACAGTGATTTTAATTAGGAAACTACCACTTTTAAATTTTACCAGAATTTCAAGGGGAAAGCCTATATCGAAGCATCTGTTCCGGTTCGGTTTCTCTACTTTTAAGCTTCGCCGGTACTTCAAAAGAAAAATCTATTTTTAGATAAATAAAGAACATTGTCCCTGGACCATCAATGCCAACTCACAATTAACAACCCAAAACCACCCGATTAGTATATAATCACCTCCTCAGATGTCATTAATCCCTACCAAAAGGGATCTGATCAACAGAGAAATCGGCAAATGGCTATCTCCAGGAAGGCTTTGGCTATTTGCATCGTCGCCTTCGTGGTGTGCTCGTTCGCGGCGGACGATGTAGCCGTCGAGGCGCGAACGATCGACTACGGAGCCATAAGCAAGGGGGGCAGGGCGTACTGCAAGGGCCCCAATTGCCTGCCTACCCCATCCAACAGCTACAATCGTGGCTGCGAGGTGGTCAACAGATGTCATGGGGGCACGTGATCCGATTTCTCTAATGGCGTAAAGAGACCCCTCCTTCAATTGTAAACGGCTGCCACAAGTTCACATGTGAAATTATCGATTTTGTTTTCTCAAATCGCTCGTTATACATTGCGATTAGCGTCGCGAAGTTTCTCGATCTACTTACCGCAACGTACATTATGGGTTCCCGTCGGTTGTGTTCGCGTTCATCCTTCTTTAGGAATGACCGAGGAACGGGCAATGCGCTGGTTTCTGATTAAACTAGTCATCACGCGACATCGGCCCCGAGGAAATGTGCGATTATGTTCCGTTGAGCAGAAAAATAAAAAGGAATCGGGAAAAAAAATAGATGGTCGTAATTCGCTCTCATTCTCGAATTAATCGCTTCGATTGGTTTCAACTCGATTTATTAATTCGATAAGGAATACCTCTAATTTTTACATGATTTAGATGGTACAAAACGGCTAGCTCTACTCCTGTCCATCGAATACATATGATTACACACTACTCAAGAAAAACATAAGGGAGGGCAAATTTCACTCATCAAAACACATGTCTCGAAGAAAATGTTTTTTTTCTTCGATTTTTTTTGTGCCAATGTTTGGAAGAGAATGTTTCTTAGAAGACCCAAAAGAAAAAAGAAAAAGAAAAAAACACGTGTCTTTTCCCGGGTCCCAGGTGTGGATATTTCAAGCACGAGAGAGAGAGAGAATTCGGTAATTATCGCGTACAAAAGTCCCACGGAAAGATCAGTGAGCTCGAGGTCGCGCTCGCGCCGCGTGGCGTGCTCGCGCCGGTCAACGACTCCGATCAACAAGAAATCGGGCGGGGCTCCTTCCTCCTCCCCAACGCGACCTACCAACCCACCACCAGCGATCTCTCTCTCTCTCTCTCTCTCTCCGCCGTTCTGGAATCGCAGCGAGGCTCGCAGAGAGAGAGAGAGGAAGAGGGAGGGAGGAAGGGAAGGAAGGAGGGCGGATCGTCATCCATGTCTGCTTCGAAGCTGCAAGCTCTCTGGAACCATCCGGCCGGTCCCAAAACCAGTGAGTCGTCGCTCATAACCCATCGCCCCCGCTCTCTCTCTCTCTCTCTCTCTCTCTGTTGGACCACGTTCGGTGCGGGCGGGCCTGATGATTGCCCCACGCTGTGTGTTTTTGTCTTCGGTCTTGTCGAGACCCATGATTCTTTGTCGCGTTCGTACGCGATGAATTTGTTCATTTGCGGTTTGTTTTACGCGTGCTCTCACTGAGGAGAATCTAGAGTGGATAGATGCGAAATCCGTCAAATGGGTAGGTGCGGTTCCGAGAAAGTTTTGGTTTTATAGCTGCTGGAGTTAGAATTCGACTTCGTCTAGATGCATTGACTAATGTCTGTTGAGGTGTTTTCAGCCTTGCTGAGGGAATTTGGATATGCATTTCGTGCATTCGGATTTGATTAGAATTGTTAGAGACGGTTGGGTTGGGTTGGGTTGGTGCTTGTTCCTGCTGTTTTGGCTGATATTTGGTTGTGTTGCGTTGCATCTCTGATGCGAAAGACTTGTGTTCATCGCCCTGTCAATGCAGTTCACTTTTGGGCACCGACGTTTAAATGGGGCATCAGCATAGCCAACATTGCCGACTTCTCTAAACCGCCAGAAAAGCTCTCTTATCCTCAGCAAATTGGTAAGTCTTTGAAATTTTTTTATATGTATGCTATTGCTAAGCGGCTTTCCAATTGCTGGTATCATTATGACGCGCGTAGATAGTTTGTGGCCTTTGTCTCATGTGATTGACGCATTGTCTGCAGCGGTCACCGCCACTGGTATTATCTGGTCACGCTACAGCACAGTGATTACTCCTGTAAGTATCTACGGATAAAATGAATTGCCTGTGCTGGATATGCTGACTGTATGCTTACACAATATTGGCAATTGAGATTGAGAATTTAGATCCTTTTCTTTTCCTCGAGAAGGAAAGTGAAGCTGTGTATTCTGTATTCATTTGTATCCATGAAGATGAGGGCGAGGATAGAAAATACTACATGGATAGGTCTCTTGACATAAATGGCAAGATCAAGGTTAAGATGATTGAAGCTATCATTTGTTACCTTGAGTAGGGTGTCTCACATTCAAGCTGTCAAACACTGATAACAGAATGAGAAGCCGTTGCTGGCTCGCAAAGATTGTTGTTGCTTGCCTTTTTTTCTGTCAGCATTAAATGTTATTCTCATTTTCTTTGGAGAAAAAATCTCCATGGTACTGAGCAGTGTTTGTCCCGCTGAATTACAGAAAAATTGGAATCTCTTCAGTGTAAATGTTGCTATGGCTGGGACAGGCCTCTATCAATTAGGGCGCAAAATTCGGTGAGTTTAGACTCTCTATAATACAGAAGTAAGTCGCAAATTGCTGATGTAAGTCGGTGTTTGTGATTATCTCATAATTTTTAGGAGTAGAACCATTGCCTATGCCAAATTTCCTGGTAATGTTTTTCATCAACTGATTTGGAAGAAGGAATAGTCTAACAAATCATTAGCCTTTTAATTTTCAAAAAAAAAAAAATTATGAACTTTCTCCTCGTTTGTTTCTATACCCTTGAATTGGATCCTTAACCTGTCTATCACCGGATATATGGTGGTAAGACTTTATATGTTTACCCATCTGGAAGCCTACGCAGCCATCCTTTTCACACTCCCATTATATGTGTCAGTTAGAGGAAAAAAAATGTGTTCATGTTTGTCATCATCTTGTCACGGCTTTATTTCTACTTCTTGGCTCTCCCACCTGTACAAACTAGCTTCGTAGTCTTCTGATATTTATACTTGAGTCACTTGAGATTTCTTCAATCTAGATAGCTAGTCATGAGAAGATGGAAAAGCAACCGAGCCATGTCTACAGTAATAGCTTAGTGCTCTGAGTTACTATGCTAATCATATCTACAGTAATGATCATTGAATTGCATGACTGCTGGGCATTCAGCCCATCTGCTTTGTAGTCCAGGCCCGACCGAATGAGATAAAGAACTTCTACTGAGCTTGTTAGGTCCTGTGTTTCCAGGCATGACTATCTCTCGGATGCTGAACCAGCCGTTGCCAAAGAATGATGACGAAAAAATTGTTGAAGGGGCCGGTGCTCGGAAGACCGCTGATTTCTTGACTCGCTTTTGCAAGATCATCTCCACTTTGATGCCTTTGCTTTTGTTTCTGTGGTTTTGAGTTCTGCCATATCTCTCATTCTCACTGCAGTTAGCATTCATAAAGATTTGGCATGTTGGCATACCAGTGGATCACTCTTTGATCAGTGAACTTTTTTCTCTGATGATAAATTTAATACGTTAAGAATCGGTTGGTTTCTATTTGCAACATCCATTGAGAATGATTCGCAGCAGTGGATGCACTGCGCAGATATTTGATTGCTCTCTTTATGCATTCGCATTCGTTGTCTCTTTATTTTCCGTCGCTTTGACCCAGATTGTTGATTAAGTAAATGGCGGTCGACGGCGATCGCTGAAATGACATGCCATAGTACAGATGGACGAACTGATGTATATTGCCAAGGAGTTTACATGTCGAGATTCGAGAGCCTCTGTTGATGCATGACACGGCTTGACTTGTTTCTGCATGGTTCATATTCGATCTTTCGAAAGGTCATCTTAATCTCTGTGTGAATCTTCTTCTTGGTTTCATGTCAGTATTCTGTTTGGCTAAACAGAAGCCCTGTTTTCGGTAAATTAATTCAATAGTGGAGCTAAAAAACTAATTAGAGATTTGTCATTCCTCTAATCATAATCACTCAAAACACGCGGTTAGAGATTTGAATAGGGGTGTGCACGGAAATCGGACCGGCCAGTTCTGAGCTATTTTGGAATTGAGACTAGTGGATCCGGTTTTCAGTTCCATGTGCAGAATCAAACTACTTGGACCGACTGGTCAGATTTTTGTTTATTTAATTTTTTTCCATTTCTTTTAAAAAGGAAATTGTTAAAAACCTAAATTGGACCGGTTCAATTCGGCAATGCGGTTCTAGGGTGGAATTTAGGGGTGAGCAACACGGACCGACCGAACCGGGAATTGTTCGGTAGGGGTGAGCATGGTTCCAAGTTCACAAGGTAGAACCTAGAACCTGATAACCTGACCAATGGAAACCCATTCTAAGTTCCAAGGTATGCAAGGTAGGTTCCAAGTTTCAAAAATTAGAGAACCTGTTTTGATGGATAGGTTCTAGGTTCTAAATAGTTATAACCTATAACTTATAACCTAAACAAATTTTTTGTGTTTTTCTTGATCTATGTCTTCGCATGATCCCGCGGTGTTTCGTAGCGTTAGATGATGAATGTATAATCTGGAACCACTAGTCTGAGCTTTCATTTTATGACTTGTTAATGTTTCATATTCTTCGCGTGTCTCAATATAAGTTGTGTTTAGTGGATCATAGCAGTAAGTGGTGGTCATTAAATGTCATGATTCACTGCAATTGTTCAATTAATAGGTTCCTTAGTTTTTGGAACTTACAACCTACCCTATCACAGGTTCGAGGGTCGGTTTCAACGGTAGGGATGAGCATGGTTTCAGGTTCACAAGGTAGAACCTGGAACCTGATAACCTGACCAATGGGAACTTGTTCTAGGTTCCAAGGTATGCAATGTAGGTTTCATGTTCCAAAAATTGGGGAACCTGTTTTGACAGGTATGTTTCAGGTTCTAGGTAGTTGGAACCTGGAACCTAAAATCTAAACAAATTTTTTTATGTTTTTTCGTGATCTATGTCTTCGCATGATCCTGCGGTATTTTATAGCATTAGATGATGAGTGTATAATCTGGAACCATGATGAATGACAAGCTTGTTCAGTATTGTTGTGTTCATTTTCGTTTTGTTTAGCTAAAAAAGAAATGGGATAAGTGCACTAGAAATCCTAAAACTTGTCAGGAAAGTGCAATTGAGTCCTAAAACTTTCAAAAAATGCGATCAAGTCCTAAAACTTGTCACGAAAGTGCAATTAAGTCCTAAAACTTTAAAAAAGTGCAATCAAGTCCTAAAACTTATCACAAAGGTGCAATCAAGTCCTAAAACTTATCACAAATGTGCAATCAAGTTCTAAAACTTTCAAAAAGTGCAATCAATAGAAGGACTTGATTGAACCAATTTGATAAGTTTTAGGGCTTGTTTGCACTTTCGTGACAAGTTTTAGGACTTGTTTGCACTTTTTGAAAGTTTTAGGACTCAATTATATTTTCCTAACAAGTTTTAGGACTTAATTGCACATTATGAATGTTTTAGGACTCAATTGCACTTTCGCGATAAGTTTTAGGACATCGAATGCACTTATTCCAAAAGAAATAAAAAAAATAACATGTTAGACCCTAGAACCTACCTTGGAGGTTTCGGGTTTCGACAAGTGCGTTTCAGGTTCCAAAAAATGAGGAATCTGTATCCGAAGGTAGATTCCACATGGAATCTATAAGGAACTTGGAACCGCTCACCCATAGTGCTCGGACCGGCTGGTTTTGGATAGTTCCCGGTTCCATAAAATTGAAACTCTTACCGAACTTCTCACATTCCTTTCAATACTCATTCATTATTTAGTAAATCGAAGGCGAAAAGAGAGAAAGAAATTCAGGGTATGGAAGAAATACAAGAAGCCATGCTCGACTTGTCGATGGACGAAGATTATGACCAAGGAAATGGAAAAGAATCTGATTAAAATTTCCAACCGGACCCTGCACTTGATCTAACAATTCATACCTTTATTTGTAGCGACAGATTACATTACGAATAGTAGTGATGAACTTTTTCTTTTATTTATTTTTTTTATTTTTCTCTTTTTCTCTCAGCCGGCTTTGGTATCCCTCCACGGCACTCATCGACCTTCTCGCAACCGCGGTCGTAAGGATTGGACGGAAGAGGCAAACAGTGCTCGCCCTTGCAATACGCCCTGCCCCCTTTTCTCATGCCGCCGTATCCGATCATCCCTGCGTCGACGACCGCATTGTTTGTCGCGAACGAGCACACCAACAGGCCGACGATCCAAAGAGCCACCAAAGCCTTAATCGACATTCCTCTGGAACTAGTAAAGTTAAATTATGTTAAAATGCGAAAGAGAGAAAATGGGAAAGTCATATATTTCGATGTGTCAAGATGAAGATTATACCTGCCTATTTATAGGCTTTACGAGATAAATGTATATGGTTACATATATTAATCAAGGCATGTACAGTCAAGAGATAACTATGCAATGAATGTTCTCAATTTACTTTATAATACTTACATTTTACACCAAAAAAAGAAATATCATAATTGTCTCTAGCATAGGATAAGATCTCTAATATTAAGAATCTCTAATATCTCTAACTTCTCCACTCAAACTCAAGGTGACTTCATATAAGTCAACTGAAGTTTGAATCAATGTCCGCGGCACTTGTTTCTCCAGTGATGCCGCGTGGCACCAGTATTAGATGGGGTCTTCCAGATCTGGCTCATCTAAGGATAGCTAGTTTAGTGGTGGTGTCGACTTTTCGAAATGACGCGTGAAAAGTTGAAAATCGGAGGGGAACAACAAGCGGCCTATGCGGTGGGCTTGCGAAATAGTAACTGAGCCACGCAGTCTGTACGGCTAGCATCGTAACATCAAGGGGCCAGATCTGGCTTGTCTGAGGGTAACGAGTCTAGTGGCCGTGTTGGCTTCTCGAAACGATGCGCGAAAAGTTGAAAATTTGAGGGGAACAACAAGCGGCTGATGCGGCGGGCTTGCGAAATAGTAACTAAGTGACGAGGCATGTACGGCTGTCATTGTAACATCAAGCGGTCTGTATGGCTGGCTTGGAAAATAGTTATTGGGCTGTGCGACTAGCATAAAAAAGAAAGCCACCTTGATGCGGCCAAAGTGATTAGCGTCGAAACACGACTATTATGAAAATGACTCGATTAAATGTTTCCTCATATGAGACTTGTGGGCACAAGTGAACACTGTCGAGTGTGCACTGGGTGATGCACTTAGGTTTTCACAGGAACGAAGGCTCTGATACCAAGTTAAATATCTTAAAATGCGAAAGAGAGAAAAAGGAAAAGTCATATATATTTTATGTGTCACAATGAAAAGTACATCTGCCTATTTATAGGCTTTACAAAACAACTATATAAGGTAATATATATCAATCAAGATATGCACAATTAAGGGAGAAATACGTGCAATCTTGAGATATATATATATATATATATAGATAATCAATAGTAATATCGTAATTGGCTTTAACAATGGATCATATTCTATAAAAAATCTTAAGAATCTCTACTATCTCTGACTAAGTAACAACAACACCGAAAGAAATCAAAGTGGAAACAGCACAAACGAAATATCAACGAGCTTTACCCGCATGCGCATGGCCGAGTTAGTGGGCGCTTTCCTTCCCTCCTCAGAGATTCTGGGTTCGAATCCCCGCTCGGTTCCGTAATTTAAGTGGGGGCCCTGGCGGTGGGTTGTTAAGCTAGTCTCCCCCGAGGTATAGGCGCCCTGATTACCCGTGCGGGCTCGTCCCCGGGGAATGGTGGCGGATCTTCGGTTACCAAAAAAAAAAAATATCAACGAGCTTTTTGTTTTGCAATGGTCGGATTTTGGAAACGTGCGTTGATGGTACTTATAGTGAGAAAATAATTGAAATTACATAAACCCAAAATAGGAGAGACTAACCAACCTCTTGAGCCATTGACGCGTCACGCTCGCGCGCGTGAAGTCCAAATGTAAAAATCACGGCTGGGTTTGGGGTGGCAAACCTCGAATGTCCGTAATAAAATAAATGTTTAATATCACGAAAAAATCCAAACTAATATATCTGTGATAAATTTATTTTAAATTAATTTTTTGATCACAAAAAACCCAAAACTGGTACATCTATGACAATTTTACCCTTCGTTAGTTGCCGTTAAATTTAACAGTCAAATTTCTGAGTTTGATGACATGTAACTGTTGATGGGTATACCGATTTAGAATTTTACAAATATACCAGTTTGTGATTTTCGTGGTATTAATTCAATTTAATGGAGGATAAATATGTCACAAGTGTACCAGTTTGGAGTTTTTGGTGGTCAAAAAAATTAGTTTATGGTAAATTTGTCACATATGTACTAGTTTGGGATTTTTGGTGGTCAAAAATTTAATTGGGATAAATTTATCACAGATGTATCAGTTTAGGATTTTTCGTGATATTAACCCTAAAATAAAAAGAACCAGACGGATTGGATACGATTAATAGCAATAGTTTTCTATTTTAAGGGAAAACCCCGGTGAAATCGTATTCTCCTTTATAATTTTCTATTAAGATGGGCCACCCTCCCTCTCTCTCTCTCTCTCTCTCTCTCTCTCTCTCTCTCTCGACAGCTGAAAAGGAAAATGCTATTGAAGCTCCGTTAATCGCCTCCCCCCCTCCTCCTCTCTCGATCGATCGATCTCAAAAAGCAAGAAACGCAAGCGAAAGTAGGACAGGGCAGAAGAGGCCAAAGGTGGCGAAGTTGAATGCGTTCCCACGTACATGACCCACCAAGGTTTTTTGGTCCGATTCATAGGTTGTTCGTTTTTGGGTTCTCGTTGGATTTGCGTTTGGATTCTCGTATTTCCTCAAGTTTTGATTTCTTTTTTTCTTCGAAGAGTTTGACTTGGATCCCTTCTTATCCTGTTCAGAGTCGGCGTTGTAACTACGTTTGAGAGCGAATTTATTGTCCCGGTCCATGTTGAATAAGATTCCGAACTTTGGCACAAATGCAATAAGTTTGAGATTATTTTTGGTTATTTTCCCGTCCCACTTCTCGCAACAGTGTCCGTAATGGTTGGACGGTAGAGGCAAATGTTGTGCGCCCTTGCAATATGCCCTGCCCCCTTTCCTAATCCACGGCAGGTGATGATCCTTGCGTCGATGACCACATCGTTCGTCGAGAATGAGCATATATCACTACAGAAATAATGCAAAGAGCCAACGCCTTATTTAACATCACAATTGCTGATTTGGTGTGTGTTCTAGCTCTCCGACAAGTTAATTTTATACTCATGAGTGTCGTTTTTGGGCCGTTATTTTGAGTTGGCATAGTTGGTTTAAAGTTTCAATTTCAGTTCCATTGTCCTTGCCTGCCATTGAGAAAGGAAAAACTGATATTAACTAGAGTTAATACCACGAAAAATCACAAATTAGTATATCTCTAATAAATTTACCTCGAATTATTATTTTGACCACAAAAAATCCAAACAAGTACACATATGACAAATTTACTCCAAACGAATTTTTTGACCACCAAAAACCATAAACTGGTACACTTGTAATAAATTTACCTTGAATTTACCGCGGAGTTTACATGTCGAGAGTCGAGAGCCTTTGTTGATGCATGACACAGCTCAGACTTGCTTCTGCATAGTTCATATTCGATCTTTCGAAAGGTCATCTCAGTCTTTGTGTGAATCTTCTTCTTGGTTTCATGGCATTATTATGTTTGGCTAAACAAAAGCCCTGTTTTTGTGAAGTCAATTCAAATAGATGCTAAAAAACTAATTAGAGATTTGTCATTCCTCTAACTATAATGAATCAAAACACGTGTTTAGAGATTTGAATAGGGGTGTGCATGGGAACTGGACCAGCCGGTTCTTAACGGTTCCTTGTTCTAAATTTTTGGCATTAGGAGTAATCAGTTCGGTTTTCGGCTCTAGGTGCGGAACCTAACCTACTTGGATCAACTAGACCGATATGCTTTTTTTTTGTTTAAAGAGTGAAGAAAATAAAATTGCCAAAACCCTAGATTGAATCGGGATCGGTTCTGATCCCCGATTCCAAGAACCTGGGAATCGGACCGGCCAGTTTCCGGTTCTACAGTTGAATCGGCCCAGTCCGGTAACTGATCACCCAACATTTGAGAGTTCAAGACCATATGCAAGGCCCAGGCCAAGGATTGTCTATCAGGAACGGCATGAGATGAACGGCTACGATCTCTTCTTCTCGGCCATAAAAGCCATTGCTTGCTAGGGTTTATGAATGTCCATATCTTCTTCTTCTCGTTCCTCCCTCTCTCTCTTTCTCTGTTCTGTCATTTTGCCCATCTTTCTCAGGTTTTTTTGGCTTCTTTTCAAACACACCGATTGCTTTGCTCTGACCCATCTGAGATCCGTGAGGGCTACATTGTACCGAGATGAGGGATTCGCACCAGTGCCCTCCATCTTGAATCTGCCAAAGCGGCTGTAGCCAGATCCAAACGCCTCAGAGAAGTTTACTGGCCGTTTGTCGTTAATCCTCCGTCGACAATTCTGCTTACCGAACTTCTCACATTCCTTTCAACTTCCTGATGTTTCAACGTCAATGTTCAATCTTTTTCTGTTAAAGAAGCCCTTTTTTTTTGTTTGTGTGATCAGAGAAGGGAGAGAAGAGGAAAAGGGCATAGGATTTAGCCCTTTTTAGAGGCCCTTCTCTTACATCGAAGTTGCATTCTTGCTCGGGTCACCTTCCAAGCAAAGCTGCTTCAAATTTCCCAGCAGTTTCGTGTCTATCGGTGGCTATATTATTTCGAAATCCATCTTCTTCTTCTTCTTTTTTACATTCTTTTCGATTTTGCCGAGGCTGACCCGATTCCCTTGAAACGCACTAACTTTTTAGCGGTTGCAATTATGAATGGAACTCTTTTTTCTAAAGTGATGGACAAAAACAAGAATCTCAACTATCTATATCAGTGAAATTCATGCGAGGAATAGTTTAATTTACTCGACAAGTTTCCGCTATTTTGGGAACTAAATTACTGAAATCATATGAAAGGTTAAAGAACAAGTCCCAAGAGTTTTTCAATGCTGGGTTATTGGAAATTGCCAAGATTAGGAATTTCGGAAGCTCATAAAGCCGTAAAAGAGAAAATGAAATTCGGGGTGTAAAAGAAGTACTTACTAGCAATTGTGATCGGTTCCCGGCCCTACGATTTCTGGGCGGTTCAATGAAATCGGGCGGTTTGAAATCGGTCGAGTTTAAAGGAGAGAATGCTTCTATGATTTCTGGGCGGTTCAATGAAATTGGGCAGTTTGAAATCGGTCGAGTTTAAAGGAGAGAATGCCTCGAATGATAAATAAGGCCAAGATAACATACAAATGATATAAAACTCACGAGAAACATTGGAACCAACAAAAGACAAAGGTCAACCTCGGGGTTCACTCCGGCCCACTTTCATTCGGAATGAAGTGGAAAACATAGGGAAATTATCAAATAAGGACCCAAAGTGGGTGTCTTTTTTCAAAAGAGGACCTCAAGTGGACAAGGTATCAATTAAGGATCCAAAGTGCCAAACTAGTATCAAATAAGGACCTGAGCTCGCCGGCTGGCCAAATGTTCTCCGGCCGGCGACCTACGACATTTTCGCATCGGAATAGGGGCAATTTTGTCCAATTTTTTTTCTTTTCTTTTCTTCTTTCCCGGTCCGCGTCCGCGAAGCGGCGACGGCGTAGCCGAGGCCGGCGAGAGCTCGAGCTCGCCGGCCATCTGGGCGAGCTCGAGCTCGCCGGCCATGGCGAGCTGCCGGCGAGCTTCGCCCAGATCTGGGCGAGCTCGAGCTCGCCGGCCATGGCGAGCTCCGCCCAGATTTGGGCGAGCTCAAGGAGGCCGGCCTCGCCCGGATCGCGTAGTCGAGGGCCTTGGTGGGGCCGTCGCCGGAGGCGATGGTGTTGCGTGCGAGCTTGAGGAGGAAGGGCCCTGAGATCCGGTTGTCGAGGGGCCCGGACGGCGTGGCGGTCGGCGTGAGCTCGGGGACTCCCGAGGGGCTTCCATGGGGAGAACTTGGAGCGGGAAGGGGAGGGGGAGGGTGCCATGGCCGGCGAGCTCGAGCTCGCTGAGACCGGCGGGAGCTCGAGCTCGCCGGCCATCTGGGTGAGCTCGGCCGGTGAGCTCTGCCCAGATCTGGGCGAGCTCCGCCCTCGCCGGCCTGCACAGCCATGGCGAGGGCCGGCATGAGCTTGAGCTCGCCCAGATCTGGGCAGAGCTCGCCGGCTGAGTTTGCCTAGATGGCCGGCGAGCTCGAGCCCTCGCCCTCCGCAGGCGAGGGTCGCCCTCGCCCGCCCAGCCCAGTCGAGGGCGACCCTCGCCGGCGTCGGGCGAGGGCAGCCTCCGTCTGAGGCCGGCGACCTCCACCGGCCCCGGCTATGGTCGGTGGAGGGAAGAGAAAAAAAAAGAAAAAGAAAAAAAAACAGAGGTGAAATGTACTGTTCCGGTTGCCGGAACAGTAATTGTGCTCGCCGGTCGGCGAGATTTGACCGGCCGACGAATCCATACCCTTACCTGAGACAAATTGAGTACTTCAGGCCCCTATTTGAGACTGATTGGGCACTTTAGGTCCTTATTTGACACCATGTTCACTTTGGGTCCTCTTTTGAGAAAAGGACCCCACTTGGGTCCTTAATTGGAATTTTCCCGAAAACATACGAACAAACGCAGTGTCTGCGTTAGCAAACAAACGATTTCATCGCTAATGAATATTCCATCATTTACTTGCTTCGGTTGGTGATGGTTGGTCGCTATGAAGTCTAGGGAGAGAGAGAGGGAGAGGGAGGAAACGATGGAAGAAGAGGTAGGGGAATTAAAGAAGAGGTTTTTGTTTTTCATTTTTATTTTAAAAAAACAATCAATCGAGTTCCCTCTTGAAACCAAGAACTGGATTGCCCGAACTTCTGTTCCACTTTTAGGAACTGGGAATCGGACAAATACTCTTGGGAACTGGACCCAACCGGGTGGTTTGGTCCAATTCGAGTGGTTCGGTTCGATTCGGTCAATCTGTCTTGCTCACCCCTACCTAGTAGTCATACTAGACTGGTCATTAGATTAAGGCTTTGTTTATTTCGCGAAAAATGTGATATTCCTGAAAAACGTTTTCTATGAAGTCATTTTCCTAGAAAATGACAATATTTGGTGTTTGGCTAAGGCATAAAAATAAATTGCAAAATATTTTTGTTATTCGGTATGGAAAATCTAATTTGATTTCTGTAAAAAGACATATATTATTCAAGTGCTAGTGGCTTACACATGGATAGCCAACAAACTCGGCACGAACAACAAGGTCTCAAGCTTGAATCCCTGACTCTCGGGCACGAGCACGAGCACTAGTCTTGGACCCACTAAAACTGAGCTTGAGAACTCGGTAGTGCCTGTGCCTGGCTCCTAAGTGCCCTGGCTCCAATCTATGAAGGCTGGGCCTCGATCTCAGGCGACTGGGCCTTGGTAGGACCTAGGCTCGGGATCCCAGCGCTTGGGATCGAGACCTCAGCTCTCGGGTCTAGGTCGATCGATGCTGAGATTGTAACTTTGGTACTAGTGCTCATGTCTGGGTCCATAGAGGCTAGGCCTCGAACCAACGCCCATGATTTGGTCCCTTGGATTTGGTCCCCTGCGCCCGGACTTAGGTCCATTAAGGTCGGGCCCGGGACCTTGGCACCCATGCTTGAGTCCATCGAGGCCAAGCCCCAGTCCCTGGCGCTTGGGCTCGGGCTTGGCATTGATGGATCGACGTGGGCCCTGCCTTAATGGACTTAGGCTCAGAAGTTAGGGACTTGGGCATGGGCGCTAGGTTAGGGGCCTAGCCTCGATGAACTTGGGCACATGCATTGAGGACTGGGGCTCGACCTCGATATTACAGGGTTTGGCGTCCCAAACATAGGTACTGGTGTTTTAGGCCAGGTCTTAATAGACCCGAGCGCAATGGTTGGTAGGGGTGAGTGGTTCCAAGTTCCTTACAAGTTCCACATGGAGACTGAAACCTACCCTCGGGTACAGGTTTCCAATTTCTTGGAATCTAGAACCTATCTATCGGAACTTGGAACTTGGAACCAGGTTCCAGGGTCTAACAGGTTCTTTTTTTTTAATTGCATTTTTAGTTAAACAAAACACAAATGAAAGTAACAATATTGAACAAGCTTGTCATTCATCAAAGAGAATACAAACGACTATTTTTTCTGGCATTATAGTTCAAATAAATATAACTAAAATGAATAGTCGTTGCGTGAATTGATACTAAGAGTGAGTAGTTCCATGTTCCGTGTAGATTCTACCCATGATAATAGGTTCCTCATTTTTTAGAACTTGAAACCTACAATATCACAGGTTCGAGGGTTGGTTCCAGAGTCCACTTAGGTTCCACCTATATTATTAATTGAACAATTGCAGTGAACCATCACTTTTAATAACCACCACTTACTGCTATGATTCACTAACCACAACTTATATTTAGACACACGAAAAATATGAAACATTAATAAGTCATAAAACGAAAGCTCATACTAGTGGTTCAAGATCATACACTCATCATCTAATGCCATGAACCACCATAGGATCACGAGAAGACAGGTTCATATTCCATGTTTCACTTACCTAGAACCGAGAACCTACTCGTCGAAACAGGTTTCTCAATTTTTGGAACCTAGAACTTACCCTGCATACCTTGAAACCTGGAACCTACAGGTTCCCATTGGTTAGGTTCTTATGTTCCAGGATAGAACCTGGAACCATGCTCACCTCTAGTGGCTGGTGTCTCGGGCATGGCGGTTGGGTCTCGGGCGCGGCCTCAATGGACTCGGGCTCAAGCTCTGGGGACCCAGCTCCACTGCCAAAGGCCACGAAACGAGCATTGGGTTCCTGTGCCCAAGCGCATAATTTCTTGTCTAAGCGTAATCATATTTTTAAAAATGATTTCAAGCTTTGGTAGGATAACCTATTTTGTTGATTAGAAAAATATTTTTCGTTGCGATCCAAACATTGCAATATGATGAAAATGTTTGTCCAAAAAATGTTTTATGTGAAACAAACACAGTTTAAGATTATGACTGGGAAAAGGAAAATAATCTGATTAAAATTTCCAATCAGATCCTGCCACTTGATCAAATTTACAATTTCTATCCTCTTATTGTGGCAATATATTACATTATGCATAGCAACACATGATCTGATGGATATATATGTACAATAACATGACTCACTCTTCCTAACTTTATCTCCTTCCTCTCTCCCTTATTCGAGGTGGGGACTGATGTCGTTGCTGAGAAGATCGACTCCGTTCTCGTGTCAAGAACTCCAAATGGAGCCCTTAGCAAAAGAAGTCGATCCCGTCGGCGTAGAGGTCGGCCCTCTATGTTTCAAGGGTCCGAGATTGGCTTCTTGAAATGGAGCGGGTCGACCCGCCGGCACAAAGGTTCGAATTATAGACAAAGGGCGTCGACTCCTTTTGCTTAGGATTCCAGTTGAAGTTCTTGAAACAACAAAGGTCCACCCTCCTGCAACACGATCGAGCTCCACTTCTGATCGAGAGTTCGGAGGAGATCTTGAAAAGTAAGGAGTAGAAGACTAATCTCGCTACGTAAAGAGATTGTCCACAAAAATCTCCCTATAAACAATCATATAAATGGAGAGAAACTTCAATCATCTAGAGAAGCAAGCCTTAACTGATGCTGCGACTCAAACTAGAGATGCAAGCTGGTGTCGTGGCCATCGAAAACAGCGGTTAAATTCCCAGTCATTCTCGACCTAGTCTTCCTCACGAAATCCTCGCGACAAAAACAATCCTTTACTCTAGAGGCCTCGAATCCGATGAGATGTTTCGTAATCTGACTATCCTGAGATTTGGTCGTGCCAAAAGCTTCCGAAACCCCTTTAGTAGTTCGCTTGTAGGAGCTGAACCACTTGTTCTGCAAGTAGCTATTTTTCCTCCAAGGAGGCACTAGCAAGTCCCTCTTCTTCAGGGACTGCCTTATTGCCGTGCTCATTATCCTCACCACTTGCTTCAAGTCCTCGAGCCGGCCTATGAATATCGGAGGAAATAATTTGAGCAATGAAGTGATGCGATCGGTCGGGCGAGCAATTTCAAATTCTCCTGCTAGGGAGACCTCGATGATGTAGCGGGTATCGTTTACATTGACGTCTATGTACTGGTAATCTCCGGCAGGTAATCGCCCAGTCTTCTCCCATCTAGATTTGCAGAGACCTGGTGTATATAGAAGTAGGACTTAGGCACAAATCGAACTTCACAGTTCTAGCTTTCTATTGATCAATGCAATCGTTCATAACACATCCTATAATTTCTCTCAAGATCATGTCCCTTGGCAAGATTAATTTGTTTTAATTTCTCACAAATCTCCCAAGCAAAATTATTCAAACAATGGAGTTGATCAAATCAAAATACATGAAATCAAAATCAGTTAGTTGATGAAATATACTAACCGGCGTCGAAGCCCCTCTCGCGAAGACGAGCCATTAACCGTCGCTTAAAATCATGCGACGACATATTCACACGATCCCTCCCGATGAACTCGCAAGCGAGCTCAACTTCAGCTCCAATCTTCGCCTTCACTTCGTCGCCATTGTAATCCCTCGCAAAAATCTCCTCCAACGTCTCCCTCGTCGATGAATCATCGGAATCGGACAAACAATCATCGAAATTATTGCCCTCGTACTCTTCCTTGCTCAACTTCTCATCATCATTATCCTCTTCGGCTTTGACCCTTCCTTCTCTCTCCATGAACGACGTCACCAGATCAGAGAGCTCGGCAAAGCTCTCCGACGACGGCGAATGCTCGCTTCCGCTGCTCTCGCAGAGCCGAGCCGCTTCGTCAAAGGCCGCGGCTACCCTCTTGAACTTGATGGGCAATACCTTGGCCATACTTTTCGACTGAAAATGAGATTGGCTTTGTTTTCGATATCGCCTAACTTTTTCTTTTGCTCTTTTCGAGAGAGAGTTATTAAGAGTGAAAAGGATGGAGTGAGATTCATAATCGCAGGTGTTATATAGAGATTAGAGTGTGAGGCGGCTTTTGGTAGATTTGGAAGGTCGTGATTTCTTTTTTCTTTTTTTTTTTGGGATGGAGAAGAAAAGACAAAGTAAATAGAGTTCTATGCATGAGGAATGGAAGAGATGTATGTAGTCGTGATTGTGGTGAGATTCGGATGTATCTACTCATGTTCGCGTCCACGTACATTCGTGGGTTGGTTTGTCGAGAATGAACCGGGTCGAGTTGCGGCAAATTATCATGTGCCTTTATTTTAATTATGTAGCTCAAATCAATAAAAAAAAGTTGACTGTGTAGGTCCTCCCTCCAATTATGATGCGGAGTATCGAATTCTACTGAAGATAATTCCGATCTCGTCAATCTACTGGAGTGAAGGGAGATGTTTCGCCATGACATGATCCAGCGTATCCAATGAGGAAAAGACGTTCGAGATGGAGTTTCTAAAAGTGGAAGAATAAAGCCTAATTCGATAGGGTCAAGACGGAGGGTTGTTTCTTAATTTAGTCGATTTCCCAGTTTAAACAGGTTTCCTGATTTGGGAAGGTTCCTTAATTTGATATTTCCTAGTTCATATGGCTTAGTCCGTCTATAAGTAGAGGGTGCATCCTCAATTGTAAGAATTCACAATTGAATTTGATGATATATGAGAATTCTTCTCAAGTGAATGATTCCTTCAGTTCTATATCTATGTTAGAAAGTCTCAATCCTTTGGCGGTGAACTTAATAATATTTATCCTTGGCCGTGGAACATTTTTTTATGTCTTGGTGGTGAACTCTTATATCCCATTTGTTCCCTCAAACACACAAAACACTTTCATTTATCCCATCAAACACGTTCAGCAACTTCGTATAAACTCACCACGTATCAAGTTGGTATCAAAGTTTCTAGATTGAACAATTTTTGAGTGAATGCTTCCATTCTCTGTCGCATACTTCCATTCTAGAAAAAAGTATAAGTATGAAGTGGAGCAAGTCCTCGACCTCCTAGAGAATCAAGCGAGACATGGATAGCCGCGGATACCTTCGGTGTATTGTCCACCGCATATTGATTTACTGCCTTCCAAGCTCTAGTGATGAATCCAATGATATTGGGAGTGACTCAAGCGATTCGAATTATCCAATTAAAAGAAGAAAAGGGAAGCACCAGGAGAATGACCGTGAAATTAGAATGGAAGCACATGAATTTAAGGGTAGCCTCAATCCAGATGACTTTGTTGATTTGTTGTATGCTATTAAACAAGTATTTGACTTAAAGTCATACTCGAATGAAAATAAAAGCAAGGTTGTGTTTCTTAAATTTAAGAAGTATGCTTCACTTTGATGGGAAATCCTAACAAACTATAGAGTCAATAAAAAAAAAAAGGCAGGGTCAAGTCTTGGAAAAAAATTAAGGAAGCTTATGAAGAAGAGGTATTTGCCTGACAACTATGAGCTTGACTTGTTTCTAAAGCCGAACTCTCTCAATTTACATGGCATGGGCATCGAGGAGAATATTAGGGAGCTCAAACAACCCCTTATGAGGTGTGATGTACTAGAAATGCAAGAGAATACCATTAATTGCCTCCTCTGAGGATTGAACAAGTATATCACCGATAGCTTCAATCATATTGGTCTTTTGAAGACGTTAGCTAGGAAGCTATGAAAGTGGGGCAATGATAGTAGGGTGGCGAGAGGTTTCAGCTAGGCCTTCAATCATAAGAACATCCTTATTAATGGGTGCTTCTTCTAGCAAGGCTGAGATTATTTCAACAGAAGAGACGTCGACTAAGTTCGTTAAAGAGCTCAAAAAAAAAAAAATCAAATGTTGGAGGTAAAAAGTGCTTTAGGTATAGGCATTTGCAAGTTGATTGTCCTAATCGAAGGGTTATGACTCACAAGAAATTGAGTAAATTGATTTGGAATTTCAAGAGGCTAAGTAAGGAGCAGACCAAGTTGAGTTTGGAGCTGAGGAGCAAGATGAGATCGCGGGACAAGCTGATGAAGATGAGTTGCTGGTCATCTGGAAGGCTTTAGGCACCATAGTTGCCCCAAAGATGCAAGAGCGAAGGAAGAACATCTTTCAAATCCATTGTACAATTAATAGGAACATGTGTAAGTTGAATCCACTACAAAAAAACAAGAGTTTTCCAACGAAATTTCCAACGAAAAATTCGTCAAAATTCGTTGGAAAACGAATTTCCAACGAATTTTGCGACGAAAAAAAATTCGTTGGTAATTAGTCGTCGCAAAATTTTCCGACAAAAAATTTAAATTTTCGTTGGTAATTTCCAACGAAATTCTTTCGTTGGAAAAATTCGTTGGAAATATTCGTGGGAAAAATTCGTTGGAAAATTCGTTGGAAAATTCGTTGGTAATTTCCAACGAAAATAGTGACGAAAAAAAATTTCAATTTTCGTTGGTAATTTCCGACGAAAATTAATTCGTGGCAAATTTCGTCGCTAAATATCGTTGGAAAAATTCGTTGCAAAATATTCGTTGCAAAAATCGTCGGAAATCCGCTAAATTTTCCGACAAAAAAATACAATTCTCGTTGGTAATTTCCGACGAAAAACAACTTCGTTGGAAATCCCGAATTTTTCGGAAAACAATTTTTTTTTTTTACTTTCCAACGAAAAAAAGATTCGTTGGAAATCGCGAATTTTTGCGAAAAGTAATTTTCGGTGATAATTTCCAACGAAAAAAAAAATTCGTTGGAAATCCCGCATTTTTCCGACAAAAAAATTTCGTTGGTAATTTCCGACGAAAAAAAATTCGTTCGAAATCCCTCATATTTCGGCCAAGAAATTACAATTTTCGTTTTTAATTTCCAACGAAAAAAAAACTTCGTTGGAAAACCCGAATTTTTCCGACAAAAAAAATTTTCGTTGGTAATTTCCGACGAAAAAAAAAATCGTTGGAAATCTCCAATTTTTCCGACAAACGAATTTTCGTTGGTAATTTCCGACAAAAATAAAATTCGTTGGAAATCCCGAATATTTCCCACAATAAATTACAATTTTCGTTGTTAATTTCCGACGAAAAAAAAATTCGTTGGAAATGTGGGATTTTTCCGACAAAAATTTTTCGTTGTTAATTTCCAACGAAAAAAAAATTCGTTGGAAATTTCGAATATTTCCCACACAAAATTACAATTTTCGTTTTGAATTTCCAACGAAAAACAAATTCGTTGGAAATTGCGAACTTTTCCGACAAACAATTTTCGTTGGTAATTTCCGACGAAAAAAAAATTCGTTGGAAATCGGGAATTTTTCTCAAAAACAATTTTCGTGTTAATTTCCAACGAAAAAAAAATTCGTTGGAAATCTCGAATTTTTCCGACAAACGAATTTTCGTTGGTAATTTCCGACAAAAATAAAATTCGTTGGAAATCGCTAATATTTCCCACACGAAATTACAATTTTCGTTTTGAATTTCCAACGAAAAAAAAATTCGTTGGAAATTGCGAACTTTTCCGACAAACAATTTTCGTTGGTAATTTCCGACGAAAAAAAAATTCGTTGGAAATCGGGAATTTTTCTCACAAACAATTTTCGTGTTAATTTCCAACGAAAAAAAAATTCGTTGGAAATCTCGAATTTTTCCGACAAACGAATTTTCGTTGGTAATTTCCGACAAAAATAAAATTCGTTGGAAATCCCGAATATTTCCCACAATAAATTACAATTTTCGTTGTTAATTTCCGACGAAAAAAAAATTCGTTGGAAATGTGGGATTTTTCCGACAAAAATTTTTCGTTGTTAATTTCCAACGAAAAAAAAATTCGTTGGAAATTTCGAATATTTCCCACACGAAATTACAATTTTCGTTTTTAATTTCCAACGAAAAAAAAATTCATTGGAAATTGCGAACTTTTCCGACAAATAATTTTCGTTGGTAATTTCCGACGAAAAAAAAATTCGTTGGAAATCGGGAATTTTTCTCACAAACAATTTTCGTGTTAATTTCCAACGAAAAAAAAATTCGTTGGAAATCTCGAATTTTTCCGACAAACGAATTTTCGTTGGTAATTTCCGACAAAAATAAAATTCGTTGGAAATCCCGAATATTTCCCACAATAAATTACAATTTTCGTTGTTAATTTCCGACGAAAAAAAAATTCGTTGGAAATGTGGGATTTTTCCGACAAAAATTTTTCGTTGTTAATTTCCAACGAAAAAAAAATTCGTTGGAAATTTCGAATATTTCCCACACGAAATTACAATTTTCGTTTTTAATTTCCAACGAAAAAAAAATTCGTTGGAAATTGCGAACTTTTCCGACAAATAATTTTCGTTGGTAATTTCCGACGAAAAAAAAATTCGTTGGAAATCGGGAATTTTTCTCACAAACAATTTTCGTGTTAATTTCCAACGAAAAAAAAATTCGTTGGAAATCTCGAATTTTTCCGACAAACGAATTTTCGTTGGTAATTTCCGACAAAAATAAAATTCGTTGGAAATCCCGAATATTTCCCACAATAAATTACAATTTTCGTTGTTAATTTCCGACGAAAAAAAAAATTCGTTGGAAATGTGGGATTTTTCCGACAAAAATTTTTCCTTGTTAATTTCCAACGAAAAAAAAATTCGTTGGAAATCGCAATTTTTTCCGACAAAAAATTGCAAGTTTCGTTGGTAATTTCCGACGAAAATTTAATTCGTTGGAAAAATAATATATAAATTGTTTTTTTTTCCAACGAAAAATAATATATAAATTCATCCTTATTCGTTGCAAAAAAATCGTGGAAAATCCGCGAAATTTTCATCCAAAAAGTTAAAATTTTCGTTGGTAATTTCCAACGAAAACAACATTTGTGGGAAAATACGTTGCAAATTTTGACGCTAATTATTCGATGCAAAAATCGTTGGAAATTCGATTTTTTTCCATCAAAAAAATTCAATTTTCGTTGGTAATTTGCAACGAAAGCTATTCGTGACAAAATTCGTCGCTAAGTTCGCGACGAATTTTATTTAGCGATAATTTCGATTTTAAATCTAATTATTATCAATATTAATTTTTTTTTGGTAAGAAAGCAATAGTAATTTCTACAATGCATAAGTTGCAAAGTCTCATATGATGATATTCGATTTTCAATCTCATAATACGAAGAGGCAGCTAAGCACTAATGAACATAAGGTAATACATTCAAAACATTGAAAGAACGCGGGACAACCATAAAAACGTTGGCAGTTTTGGTACTCGAGAATGAACTAGGAAGGACTGACAATAAAATCATCAGCATCATCATCATCACCATCACCATTCGCCGCATCATTTTGTGGCTCAGCATTATGCCCATCATCAATTGGATTAATATGAGGTAGAGGAGGAACCTCATTGCGATCGATGTCGAGATGTCGCATGACAATTTGCAGTTGTTGTTGCATCACCCTTATTTGTTCGTCCTTCTGTCCAAGTAAATACTTCGTTTCTTCGTCCTTCTGTACAAGCAACTGCTTCAGTTGGCTCAATTCTTGGGTTATCTGCTCCTCACGTTGTGTCCTCCTTGAAACAGCTGCATTGGAGGACGAAGTTGCACCAACCTTCGATTTGTACATCCTTGACAAGGATCCCATCCCAAATATTTTTCCTCCTTTCATCCCACCCGCTGCCTCCACCCATAATGCCATACTGTCAACCGATGGCTCAGACACAGCACGACCATCACCACCATCACCACCACCATCACCACCATCACCACCACCACCACCACCACCACCATCACCACCATCACCACCAGCAATGCTCATTAAAAGTTCATCATATTTTTCCTATATTAACATTATAGATGGAAATAAAATAAATTCATATATATTACCATAAATATTAAAACATTCATGATTTTCATTCTAGTTTCCTATAAGTCCGAACTATAACCTTACATACCTTAGTAGCTTTTGCTCGAGCGCCAGTCCATGTCTTATCTTTTTTTTGGAATGTGCGTTCAAATGTAGCTGTAAAAGTGGGTTCCGTCCCCAATTCATCTGCCTACAAAATATAAACATAAATGACTAATCATTACATTAAATGCACTGACATGTATAAACAGACTTACCATTCTTCTTTTATGCTCCCCGATCCTGATAGAGCCCCCAGCATATGTGGCAGACGCAGACCCGTCACTAGAACTAGAAGCTCGATTCTTCTTGTTCTGTTCACACCTTAGCTTATACTTCTCAGTTTCCCAAGTTCTTGTAATTTCCGTCCAATTGTCAGTTGTAAAAAAGGTCGGCTTTTCATTTTTTCTCTTTGCTCTATTTATCACATATCGCATGTGATCACCGATTTTCTTCTTGAAAATTCTTTTAACCTCATCCTCTTCCATTTCATCCCACGTGAACTTACGCTACAATTAATAGAAAAACAACTGAAAATTATCCACTAGGGTCACATGTCACATATCCATTACAATGTACCAGACAATTCGTGACAAAATTCATTATTGACCATCAATATGCTACACCGAACTTAGTTTGTGAAGGAAGACAACACTAACCTTAAACTCATTCCACCACAAAGTCTTTAGTTCTCGGGGAGCGCTGCTAAAAGTAATAAAGCTGGCCCATCCAAGTTATTGACTATTTTATTCGGTTCCCTCACAACATGCGTAGAATCCGTGAATCTGAAAACATGTTATAACAATACGGACAATGAGACAATGAAGCATATGGATAATTCGCAACACGAACAATTTTATTTACATCGATAATTTATATATACGTAAAAAAATGAAGTACTTACGAATCTCCACATGGGCATATAATGAATCGGGTATCTTCTTCATCATTCGAGTGTTGCGCTGAAGAAGAAAGTGGAACCGAAGGAGATCGAATCGGAGATGGAACTGAAGTAAATTCAGTTCGCATGTCCCGAGGTTCTACCCTAATATGTTGTTGAGGGTCGAAGGATGGGCCAATGTGTTCGTGTTGTCCATGAACATGTTGTGGTTGAGGGTTACATAAATGGGCGGGGAAGAGGGTCGGGCGGGGACGAGGACGAGCAGCGGAAGGGCTAATGTTCTTTGCGAACCCGAACCACGCAGGAGACCTCCACGTTTAAACTGACAAGTAGGAAGGTTAGACAAATATATTTAAAAATATGAACATATATTAGGGACTGAAAATGACATTAGCCATTTTGCTTACCATTTTGTTTAATAGAGCAATAAATAAACTCGACAAAATGAAACAAACCGACTATCGCCTCTGATAAATAGCAATCTTTGGTCCACGTTGAAACAACCTATTAAAATTTGGACCACATCAGATTCCACGAAAAATAAAATGAAGCATATTAAATGTGCAGAACGAATTACAACAAGTATCAACTCTGATGCCACATTTATGCAAATTTATGCCCCAAATATGTTATTTCGCACAATTCTAGTACAGACCTAAAAAAAAAAAAGATCACAAATTACGTTCAATAAGTAAATTTGCCACAAATGCAACACATTAATTTGTTCCCTCTATAAGCATCGTTTTACCAAATTTTATATGTTAACACAAAAATCATTAAAAAAACGACAACCGTGTCGAAATCATAGCCGCGAGTCCCCCCTCCGGCGAGGTCGCCCGACACCACCCTCCGGCGACCCCCCCCTCCGGCGAGCTGGCCGGCGACCCCCCCCCCTCCGGCGAGCTCACCGGCGACCGGCCCCCGCACGGCCGGCGACCCCCCCTCCGGCGAGCCGGGTCGGCGACCCTCCCCACGGCCAAGCGGCCGCGACCCATCCCCACCACCAGGTCGGCGGCGAGCCCCCTCACGGTCGGCTCGCCGGCTACCCCCACGGCCAGCCGGGCGGCGAACCCCCCCTCACGGTCGGCTCGCCGGCGACCCCCCCCACCCACGGCCCGGTCGCCCGCGACCCCCCCCACACGGCCAGCTCGCCGCGACCCCCACCCACGGCCACTTGCCCGCAAGCCCCCCCCACACGGCCGGCTCGCCGGCGACAACCCCCTCCGGCCCCCTCGGCTACGACCCACGGCCTCCGGCCATCTAGGCGGCCACCCCCCACCAGCCAACTCCGCCGCGAGCCCCTCCCCCGGCCAAGTCCGCCGCGACACCCGCCACCCCCTCACGGCCGCGTCACCATTTTATTCACACAATATATAGTTTAGAGTTACCTACCAGGCTGGGCGAAGTCGACGGCGACGTGGACGACGAAGGCGGCGACGGCGAGGAGGACGGCGACGAGGACGGCTCTTAGGAGATTCGTGGCGATATTGTTCTTGCAACAAAATGGAGTGTCGGCGAAAATAGACTAAGTGCAAAATTTCCAACGAATTTCAAATTCGTGGGAAATTTCCAACGAATGTGAAATTCGTGGGAAATTTCCAACGAATTTGAAATTCGTGGGAAATTTCCCACTAATTTGAATTTCGTGGGAAATTTTGGTGGGAAATTTCCAACGAATTTGAATTTCGTTGGAAATTTCCCACCAAAATTTCCCACGAAATTCAAATTAGTGGGAAATTTCCTAAAATTGGTGGAAAATTTCCAACGAATTTGTAATTCGTTGGAAATTCGTACGATTTAAAATATTTCGATGTAATTCAAGGCAAATTTCCAACGATTTTTAATTCGTTGGAAATGTCCCACGAAATTTCCAACGAAATTGAAGTTAGTGGGAAATTTCCGAAAATTTGAAATTCGTGAGAAAATTGCTGGAAAATTTCCCACGAATTTCAATTTTGTGGGAAATTTCCAACGACTTTGGACGTCGTTGGAAATTTCCTACGGTTTCTCCCACAAATTTCATATTTGTGGCAAAATATTTGCTTATATATTTTTTTGCGGGAAAATTATTTTGAGATTTCCAACGAATTTATAGTTCGTTGGAAATTTTTCCAACAAAATGGAAATTGGTTGGAAATCTTTCCAACAAAATGCAAATTCGTTGGAAATGTTTCCAACGAATTGGGATGTCGTTGGAAACTTTTCCAACGAAAATATAATTCGTTGGAAATTATTCCAACCAATTTCGATTTCGTTGGAAACGGTTCCAACGACATCCCAATTCGTTGGAAATTTTTCCAATGAAATACAAAGTCGTTGGCAATTTTTCCAACGAAATACTATGTCGTTGGAAAAAGTTTCCAACGAAATCCAAATTCGTTGGAAATGTTTCCAACGAATTTGGATTTCGTTGGAAACTTTTTCCAACGAAATGCAATGTCGTTGGAAATGTTTCCAACGAATTTGGATTTCGTTGGAAATGGTTTCCAACGAATTTGGATTTCGTTGGAAATGGTTTCCAACGAATACAAATTCGTTGGAAAAATTTCCAACGACATTGCATTTCGTTGGAAAAATTTCCAACGAATTTGGATTTCGTTGGAAATTTTTTCCAACGAATGAAAATTCGTTGGAAATGTTTCCAACGAAATGTAAATTCGTTGGAAATGTTTCCAACGAAATGTAAATTCGTTGGAAATGTTTCCAACGAAATGTAAATTCGTTGGAAATTTTTCCAACGAAATGATAATTCGTTGGAAATTTTTCCAACGAAATGCTAATTCGTTGCAAAATTCTAATATTTTTCCCTACTATTTTAATTCTGTGGCGAATTAGTCATGATTCTAATTATAACAACAACGACGACAACAACAATAACAAAAATTTATGAGAAAAAAAAAACATGTCGCAATAATAATAATAATTGCACATAAATAGTGAAAAGTATCAAAAATCATATTCTTCATCTTCATCTTCATCTTCATCTGCAGCTTCGTCTTCGTCTTCATCTTCGTCTTCATCTACTTCATGCGCATCATCTTCATCATCTGTCTCATAATCAAGTTCTATACCAACTTCAAAATTTGATTCGCGAATTTCAGTTGGATCCACATCGATCATCGCTCCACATGGATCTCGTAAAGTTGGAATGGTATATTCATCAGTTTCAATCGTGTGACAAACTTTCTCTTGTTGATATGCTTTGTGTCCTTCCAGTGTTCCTCGATTTTTTTCCGTGCTTTGGTTTTACATACAGCCCACCAATCGGCTTTGTCACGTTTCAAACTAGGATATGATGCATAATATACTTGAATTGCTTGTTGTGCTAAGACAAATGGTTCATATTTCATATATCTTTTCTTGTGATTTACTTCAACCAAATTAAACTTCGTATGCACATTCATTCCTTTGACGGGGTCGAACCATATGCACTTAAATAACACAACCCGCAAAATTAATGGTCCATGGTACTCTATCTCTACGATTTCATCCAACAACCCATAAAAATCATCTTTCGAACTGCCACCATTGGATGACTGAACACACACACCACTATTCATTGTGGCTTTTCCCATTCCATATGTTCGAGTGTGAAAATTGTACCCGTTTATGAAATATGCTGGCCAAGTTCGTACTCTGGACTTTGGACCCCACGCCAGATGATATAGCAATCCTTGCTCCGTCGCATGATCATGATTACTGTGAATCTAAGGTCACATACGTAATGTCAATAATATATATTTTAATATATGATGTATAAAAAATTCGAATAACTTGCATTTCTTCAACATACAACTTACATATGTTGTGAACCATGTTGCAAATTGTTCCTGGCACAAACGGTCGAACTCATTCGGTGGTAGTCCAAACATTGAATTTTGGAAAATCCTATTAACAAATACCATTTATATATTAGCAAATCTTTGACACACAATACATATACTTACAAATGTACACTTACTTGAAGTATGGCTCAACTTCACGGACAGCTCAAGTAAAATATATGTATGGGCTGCCCGCTTTTCTTCACTGTAAGTGCCGAAACTTACTTGCGCCGCTTGGTCGACCCAAATAATTGAAAATAGAGAATGATTTGCAATTGGGATCAATGGGGCCCTCATCATTTCTTCCTGCTCTCCGCCTCTTGCACTGCACGTGCGGCTCAAAATAGTATGATGCAAATGTTGTCACTTCTTCCACAATATATGCATTACAAATTGAAGCTTCGACACATGCCTTATTCTTCACTTTTTTCTTCAAATGATATAAGAACCTAGTTGCAATACAAAAAAAATTATCGGAACATAATATATAATGAAGTACTTTAAAATTTATTTAACAAAAAACTTACCTCTCAAATGGATACATCCATCGAAATTGGACGGGACCTGCAACTTTGGCCTCATAAGGCAAGTGAACTAAGAGATGCTCCATTGAATCAAAGAACGATGGAGGAAATATCATTTCTAAGTTGCAAAGAATAATTGGAATATCTCTCTCTAGTTTCTCCATATGTGATGCTTTCAACGCTGTTGAGCAAATATCGTGCAGGAAATTACTTAACTCTGTAATGGCGCCCCAAACAAAGTTTGGTAAAAGTTCCTTGAAGGCTATTGGAATTAGTCTTTCCATAAATACGTGACAATCATGACTCTTCAGACCTATCAACTTGCATTCATTCAAATCAACGCATCTCCCTAGATTCGAAGCATATCCATCGGGAAATCGCACCGATTTCAACCATTGACAAACGACCCATCTCTCTGCTCCTTGTCCAATGTATAAAGCTGCTTTTGGTTTTGGTCCCCTGCTTGCTTGCATCCACATCTAGTGTTGGCCGATCGCAAATATCCCTCATATCTTTTCTTGCGTTCAAGTTGTCTTTTGTTTTTCCGTGACATCCATCACAGTATTTATGACATTATCGAAAACGTTCTTCTCTATGTGCATGACGTCAAGATTATGATGAATAAGATGGGCCTTCCAATATGGTAGATCCCAAAATATACTGCGCTTAGTCCATTTATGTGTACTTCCGTACCCAATAGTTGTGCCGTGAGGGTTTTCAACAACCGTTGGAAACTCCTGCACTCGCTCCCAAATTTGATCACCGGTCAACCTCAATGGTGGATGTGTTCTTTCGATCCTATTCTTGATAAACTCTTTTTTATTCCTTCTGAATGTATGCTTTAGCGGCAAAAATTGCCTATGACAGTCAAAATAGCTGGCCTTCTTACCGTGCTTTAATCTGAATGACTTCGATATCTCCATACATATCGGACATCCTAAGATCCCAGCTGTACTCCATCCAGATAACATTCCATAAGTTTGGAAAGTCATTTATCGTCCAAAGAAGAGCAGCCTTCATTACAAATGTTTGATCGGTAGAAACGTCATACGTAGGGACACCTTCATCCCATAGCCGTTGTAACTCTTCAATCGATGGTTGCATATAAACATCTATCAACTTTTTCGGATTTTGCGGGCCAGTCACGATCAATGTCAAAAACATATAAGGTGTCTTCATGCACATACCGGGTGGAAGATTGTACGGAGTTAAGATAACTGGCCAACATGAATAACTTTTTCCTGATTTCCCAAATGGGGCAAAACCATCGACACATGTAACCTAACCCGATGTTTCGAGGCTCTATCGCAAACTCGGGATATGTTCTATCAAATTGTTTCCATGCCTCTCGCATCGAAGGATGACACATTAGATCCTCTTCTGTTTCATGATTTGCATGCCAAGTCATGTGTTCAGATAGCTTGAGACGCATAAAGCCTTTGCAACCTAGGGATTAAGGGCAAGTAGAACATTTGTTTACATGGTCTACGCTTGATTACGACCTTGCCGCCTGTTAATCTTGTACCTAGGTTGGCTGCAGAATTTGCAAGATTCTGCATTTTCATCATCTCTCCAATATAACATACAACCCATACTACATACATCAATCCTTACAACTGGAAGACCTAAATTTTCCACTAGCTTTTTCATATCGTAAAAGTCACTTGGCATGATGTTATCACGAGGCATTGTTTCCCGCATTACTTCAACAAAAGAGTTGAAGCAATCCACGAACACATTATGCTCTCGCCTTGATATTTATGTCTTGCTTTGTCATTGATACTTTCGTGTGGTTGTCACAACCTGCCCATAAAGGTTCATCTGCTGTTTTCAACTCTTCCCATAACCGATTAGATTGAAAAGTTCCATCACATACATTCTCATCAAAACCTGTAACTCCTGCCTCTTCCAATTGTGATGCATGACTAGTTCCCACTTGTTCAAGTGGAGGAGTTAAACTAGTACTTGCATGATTCGATTCTGGAAAAAAATTATGGCCTGCTTCATCAAACACCATCCCCTGATATGGATTCAATTGGTCATAATAGCTACATTCTTCCCTAACAAACATTTGGTCGCTTCTTCGATATCCGCCATCAGATATAAATGGTTCACCGTGGTAAGTCCAATTATAATAGTTCGGAGTAAACCCAAATCTACAAAGATGTTCTCTAACTATGTCAATGTTTTGAAATTTTCCATTACTGCACTTTCTACATGGACACCTTAACTTATTTCCATCCATGAACTCATATTTATTACTAGTAAAGTCCAAAAATAGTTCCACCCCGATTCGAAACTCATCGGTCAATCCTTGACGTCCAGGTAGGTTCTTATTATACATCCAACCCCTGTCTCTTTGCATTGTGTCTGTATAAAAATAAAAAAATTCTCGTACAATATTAAAAATATCATATCTATTGTTTAATATTGTTAATTAAAACCATAAAATTCTAACAATTACAATTTTCTTTTTTACGAAATAATTACTTTCAACTTGAAAAAAATGAAAAAATTACCATGTCAAGAAAACTTACCAAGTATTTGACTGAAACTTTTGTAGTAGAAAGTGGTCTATTTAATGAGAATTGCAACGTTCACTTGGATTGCGAGACCTTCAAATAGACACGTACCTGAAATAAAAACAAATGACTTAAAATTAATTTTTTAATTATCTTTTATATTTTATCTTTTTTTTTCTTTTTCTTTTTTTTTTGTCCTTTCTTCTTGGCCGGTCGTCGGTCCGGCGACCGGCGAGCTCGCCTGGGCAAGTTCTGGGCGACATCGAGCTCGCCGGCGGCGAGGCTGGCCCTGGTCGGAACCGGCGAGGGCCGAGCTCGCCATGGCCGGCGAGCTCGCCCAGAACTCGCCCAGATCTGGGCGAGCTCGGCCCTCGCCAGTGCCGGCGAGGGCCAGCCAAGCCGCGGGCGAGCATTAGCTCGCCCAGATCTGGGCGAGCTCGAGCTCGCCGGCCATGGCGAGCTCGGCCCTCGCCAGTGCCGGCGAGGGCCAGCCAAGCCGCCGGCGAGCTCGAGGTCGCCCGGATCTCGCCGAGGTTTGGGCGAGCGGAGCTCGCCGGCCATGGCGAGCTCGGCCCTCGCCGGTCCGGCGATGGCCAGCCAAGCCGCCGGGCGAGCTCGAGCTCGCCCGGATCTCGCCGAGGTGCGGCGAGCCGGAGCTCGCCGGCCATGGCGAGCTCCGCCCTCGCCGCCGGCGAGCTCGCCCGGATCTCGCCCGGATCTGGGCGACCTCGAGCTCGCCGGCCATGGCGAGCTCGGCCCTCGCCGGTGCGGCGAGGCCAGCCAAGCCGCCCGCTAGCTCGGCCCTCGCCGGTGCCGGCGAGGGCCAGCCAAGCCGCCGGCGAGCTCGAGCTCGCCATGGCCGGCGAGGCCCAGATCTCGCCCACATCTGGGCGAGCTCGAGCTCGCCGGTGTCGGCGAGGGCCAGCCTTGCCGCTGGCCGGGGCCGAGCTCGCCATGGCCGGCGAGCTTGACCGGCGAGGCTAGCCCGCCTGTGCGTCGGCGAGGTTGACCGACGGCCATGGCCAGGCCACCGGACCTCGCCCCATGGCCGGCGATCGGCCAAACCCGGTGAGGAAAGGAAAAAAAATTTTTAATAACACCAACAAATACAAATCCAGCGAAGAATAATTTTGCGACGAACCGTTTTCGTCGCCAATTATTCATGAAATTAGCCACGACACTTACCGGCGAAAAAGCTTTACCGAGATTGATTTGCGCGTGCACCGATAAGTAATTCGAGAGAAATTAAAGAGAGAGACGGAGAGAGAACAGCGAGAGGATAAGAGGAATCAGTCGACAGAGAGAAATTAGGGGTCGGGACAGATATCAAATACATCATATTTCGTATTGCAAATTTGCCACGAACAAAATTCGTCGGAAATTTCCGACGAAAATTTTTTCGTCGAAAAAATTCGTTGGAAATTTGCGACGAAAAAAATTTCGTCGCAAAAATTCGTTGGAAATTTGCGACGAAAAAATTTTCGTTGGAAATTTTCAACGAAAAGTTCCACGAAAAATAAAATCGTCGGAAATTTCTGACGAAAATTTTTTCGTCGGAAAATTTCGTCGGAGATTTCCGACGAAAAATGTTCCGTCGGAAAATTTCGTCGGAAATTTCCGACGAAAAGTGCTCCGTCGGAAATTTCGTCGGAAATTTCCGACGAAATTTCCGACGAAGCAATTTTCGTCGGAAATTTCCGACGAATTTATTTTTCGTTGGAATTTTCGTTGCAAATTTCCAACGAAAAATTTTTTCGTCGGAAATTTTCGTCGGAAAAACCCGATTTTTTTGTAGTGTCTCACTAATAGTGGGAGCTGCACCAGTGTGACATCCACAACTTTGCTAGAGAAGTTGAATCTATCCACTCTAAGCATGCTTAATCGTACAAGGTTCAATGGGTTAGCAAGGGAAGAAATATCTAGGTAACCAAGCAAGCTCTTCTATTGTTTTCAATTAGTAAATGGTGTTGAGGTTAACAATGCAACCTAACGAGGTGAATATGCCAATTTAACAAATGGATGCATGCCATTTGTTCCAAGGAGAACTTGGCAAATTGATAGGAATGCTGTGTATAATGGCCATAGGAACACCTACTTGCTCCACAAAGAACAAAACACATTACCCTTGCACCTTTACATCCCTAATCCAAAAAAATCAACCCGGGGTGAGAGGCACAAGTAAGAAAATCCTTTTCTTAAGTGAAATATGGGTTGAGATAGCCATTCACAAACAAAAGCCTATTTTTACCTTAGTCATGATTGAGAGCCAAACAAGTGAGAAAGAGAGTACGTAAAATGCGCTCTTTAATGAGTGAGTTTGGGATTTATCCCGTGAATGTATAGGATTTATCCCATAATATATCATATTTCGAGAACTAACGAGGTCACCTATCGATGCAATTCGGAGGAAACCAAGAGTTACAAAGACAAGCCGATGAGCTAATTGCTAGAGGATAAGCAAGGAAAAATATGAGCCCTTATTCGGTTTCAGCCCTGCTCATGCCCAAATAAGATAGTTCTTTCAGAATGTGAATGAATAGTCAAGCCATCAATAATATAGCTATTAAGTATAGGAACTCCATATTTAAACTTGATGATTCCTATCATTCTAGCATATTTTCTAAGATTGATTTGAGGAGTGGGTATTATCAGATTAGGAACAACCGTCCAATAAGTCCTAAATCTATTATATGTCGGCCAATTCAGTCATAAACTTTTCAATTATGTCAACTTAATCCTAATTCTTTTGACATTTGCTGATTTTTTTTGGGTAAGAAAAGGGGCAGAGCCCGAAAATTACATTGTTACTCTCCAATCTGATCCCACAACAACAAAGGAAACAAACCTATTGGTGGACTATCTAATACATGATTATCAACCGCATTGTTGGGTTGACTAACCCAATTTGCTAGCCAATTTGCGCATGCATTTCCCTTCCTAAAAAGATGAAGAATCTTAACCTGTTGAAAATGTTTGAGCATACTTCCAATTTGAGAAATGAGCGGGTCACCAAAATGAAGCGATGAAGTTGATTTATAAAGCAGATAAATGGCTATTTGCAAGTCCACTTCCACAGTAAGTTTGGTAATACCCAAAGAAATTGCCAATTTGAGGCCCAAGAAGATGCCTCACAGTTTTGCTTTGAGTGAAGAACACACTCCCACTATTTTCGCGAATCTAACAAGCTAATTGCTTGAGTAATGTTTGAAGGTTATGACTAAATTTGCTAATTCAGTCATAAATCTTTTAACATGTAGTCATCCCGGTTAATTTTAGCTGGAAATCACCAACGTGGATACGGGCTGTCTTACGTGGCACGGTCGGTACTGACGTGGACAATTTTTACAATTTTTTTAAAAAATTGAATTTATTTATTTATTTTTCTTTTTTTTTTCTATCTTTTTTTTCTTCTTTCTTCCTCTTTCTTTTTTTCTTCTTTCTTCCTCCACTGGTTGCTGTCTCGGTGATGGCCGATCATCTGCCACAGGTGAGGATTGGCAAGGGTGGCCGTCGCCTATGGCCGACGACCTCCGCTGGCCATTGACGAGGCTTGGTGGAGGGAAAAAAGGAAAAAAGAAAAAGAAAAGGAAAAGGAAAAGGAAAAAATTTAAAAAAGAAAAATAATTAGAAAATAAAAAATGAAAAAATTATCCATGTCAGCGCCGGTCGTGTCACATAAGACGGCCGGAGCTAGCTAAGCCGCCATGTTAGCAATTTCTAGGCAAATTAGCCGGAAGGATTATATTGACAAATCGTTAAAAAGTTTAGAACTGAATTAGAACAATTGAAAAGTTTAGGACCAAATTGGCCGTTATAATAGGATTATGACTTTTTAGACAATTTTCCCCATCAATTTAGGATAAGAGAAGGCAGAGAGTGGACAACAACCTTCAAAACCAAAGGGAACCTTTAGGAGTGGCTAGTTATGTCATTCGGTCTTTCTAATGCTCCGAACACCTTCGTGAAAATTATGAGTGAAATTGTTCGTCGTTTTATTGGTCGCTTTGCGGTTGTTTATTTTAATGATATTCTCGTTATAGCGAGAGTGAGAAAGAGCATTTGTCTTACTTAAGATAAGTCTTAAAAGTTTCGAGGAAACAAACACTCTAAGCCAATATAAAACAAAAAATGCCGACTGTTGCCTCCAAGCATCATATTCCTTGTCTATTGGTTTCCAAATATGGGATTTTTATAAATCAATCAAGATGGAGGCAACGAAGATATGGTCGATTCCAAAATCTATTTCTAATGTGAGGAGCTTTCATGGTCTTGCCTCTTCCTATTGGCGATTTGTGAAGAACTTGACCACTATCATGGCTCCTATCATACATGTATGAAGAAGGGATCTTTTGAATGATTTAAGGCTGCCCACAATGCTTGTGAATCATCAAACAAAGCTTTCACAAAAACCTCTAATCTATTTAAAAGAAAAGTTGACAGGGTCAAGGAAGAATTATTTCACTTATGACAAGGAGTTGTTTGTCATTGTGAGAGCTCTTAATCATTTGAGTCACCGCTTGAGGCTTAAACAGTTTGTTCCTCATCCTGACCATGAGATTTTCAAATACATTAGCGGCCAATGCAAACTCAATTCTAGACATGCCAAATGAGTAAAATTTCTTCAATTGTTTTCCTTTTTCTTGAAAGAAAAGGACTAGCCACTTCATATAATTTTATGATGGTTTCTGTCGATGACACTTATCTATGGGTAAAAGTCTTCAAAAAATCTACTAATCACAAAGCCTGTGTGAAAAAAGTTTCATCTAATTAAGAAAGGAGAAAAAACGTTCTATAAGATTGCTGCCCACAACATTCCGGGCCGCTCTATCATTGTTTGAATTTTGGTTGTCTGAATCACATTGAATGGAATGCTTTTGCATCATATGCCCAAAAATAAAGCGATACATTACTGCCTTTTGTGTTGTCTATTCAAAAGGAGATTGTCTCTGTTATGATCCAAAGTTGGAATCTGTGCACCTATGCCATTGTATCAGTTTTTTAATGTAGGTTCTAGTACTTTTTTTAGCTCAAGTACCCACGTATGCTCGTATGATTATTCCGTCCACATGCACTGATTAGACACAAACCATTGTCTTTTGTAATGTAACGTGAAACTCCATCTGAGATTGATAAGCCACATCTTTCTAAAGAATTGTCTATCAAAAAGGGTATTGGTGCACGACAAATCTCAGTGGAAAAAAGTCTTCTTCAAAATTTATTTTTTTGGTCCTTCAAATTTAAAAGCCAATATGCTGCCAGCATAAATTTTGGTTCAATCTCCAGATGTTTCATTCCAGTCACAAAGCATCTATTGTGGCATACAAAATTCGGATATTCTTATCTCAGAGCAAGACTTACCGGTTTTGGGAGTGTTCAGATTCGGTTCAATTGCAATTTTTCGATTCTTACCGCTAAGAATAATACATATAGATGCCCACTGAGATTATCTATGTGCAGCAATATGATTTTTGAGGCTGCATCAGCCTATAATTTAAGGGGATGATGGAGATCCACTTTCTAATAGTTTCTTCTCTATGTACTAAATGAGGAGTAAAAGTATCTTAATTTGCGTAATTACACAACTAAACTAATCTTAATCGAACTAAATTTAAGGCATGTCAATTGCAATTTGCAAACACAACGTGATACAAGAGACTCGAATTCATCATGATGTGGACAAGATACATACATACATACATACATACATACACATATATATATATATATATATATATATATATTTAACAACGTGACCTCTACGACAATTAAACTTAAATTTATTTTCTCCTCACAAAAAAAAAAATCCTCCAAATGATATCCCATGACACATTTACCTTAAACTAATTTTCATCTCACAAAAACACGCCAATTAACATCCCTGACCCAAGTCTACCCTCTATTACCATTTTGTCCAATATACTGTTCAAAGGCATACATGGAAGACAACTATAATACAAATCCGACGTAAAGAAACATAAATTCGACGTGAAAAATTCACGTGTGTTTGCCTGAATGCATTTAAATAGAAGGTAGATTTGGGTCACGGGTACCGGATTGAAATTTTCTGTGAGATGAAGATTAGTTTGAGGTAAATGTGTTATAGAGTATCATTTTAAAATTTTTTGTGATACAAAAATTAGTTTATGGTAAATGTGTCATAACAGTATCGGTTTGAGATCATTTACGAGATAAAAATTAGTTTGTGAATAAACGTGTCACGGTACTGTTAGTTTGGAATTTTTAACGGTATTGGCCGTAAAATTAACATGATTTTATGTGTTCAAATACTTCTTTTATTGAGTCAAATCATCATCATGTCAGACAAAATTCAAGCTACTTCAGCTGTGAAACGGAAATAAGCACGTCTTTGCCACTGCTTTCTCAGGTCTACAATGTGTAAAGTTGACCATCTAGTCTAATTTATGCTTTTGTCTCCATCTTTTCAATTAAGCATTAACCACTTACTTTGCCCTTTATGCCCGTAAATGTTAATAGTCGCCCTTAAGACTTTGACAAAAGAAGAAGAGGATCTCTTCTTTGGGACCTTTTCAAGGCTTCAAAGCGCGTGGGGTCGAGTTGCATTTTGCCCCTCAATGAATGGTCTCGATCTCATTTTAACCGCTGAATGATATTTCTTGTATCACTCTGAACCCCAGGACTTGATGTCAGTGTCGCCTAAACCTAAAAACTCCACCTAGTGTCAATTTAATCCAAATTGTGAGCAGTTTTTTTGCAGGTTTTGAGGACATTGGTTATAGAAATATGTACTTCCCGGGCAAAGAGAAATATTGCTAGAACCCGATCTCCAGTGGACCAGGTGAATCTCGATAGTTAGTAATGTTGGTCCTATTCGGGGAACATGACGTTGATTTTTATGGTCCATGATGGATTAGTCTAAGTAATGGTTTCGAGACCTGACGTGCTCAGGAGTAAAGAAGATTAAATATGCTAGGCAAAATTTATCGTTGGGCAAGCTGAACCCAAGAAGGGTTGGTTTTTATAGATCATTTCCATATTACCTTTCGAGTCGATCAAATCAGGTGGGTTCATTGAATTGCCAAATCCATGATCGCTTGTGTAAGAGAGAAACTAGATGGCTCTTTTTTGCGTCAAAAAGGAGGATGAAGAAAACAAAAACAAGTTGTGCTTTTGACGGCTTGGATCATAATAGGACTCATCATATGAAATTTAGGGTATAAAAAGATAGAAAGTGATCCAAGAGGGTGCAAAATGAAAAAGAAAAAGAAAAAGATCGGATTGAGGGTTGCAAAATGGAAACTTCCCTATTGAAATGAGAACCAAGTCGAAAGAGGTTTAAGATACAATTAATGACAATGGTTTCCTTCCCAAAACTTCTCTGAATTCTATCTTCTTTATTTTCCTTTTCCTTTCTTGTGCATGCAACGCCACCGATCTTTCCTTCCTTTGTGAACCTGAGCCCGAGCACTAGTGACTTGAGTATTCGGGCATGGCTATTGAGGACCTGGGCATGGGAGTGGAGTACCCAAGTATTGCAGCTAAGGATCTCAGCACAAGCACCGAAATCCCAGGTTCGACCTCTAGGGACATGGGCTCGAGCTCAAGTTCTAGTAACTTGGGTGCAGGAGCCGAGCATATGGGTACGAGCACCGAGTTCTATAGTTTGGTCTTTTTGGACCCAGGTCGGGCTACCGAGGAACTGGGTCGGCCTCTTGACTCGGGCCCGGCCACCAAGGACCCAGGACACATGCATCGGGGCTCTTGTGCCCAGGCATCGATATCCGGTCGTAATTTGAGAAGGGCTTTTTGATCTTTTATAGAAAAAAACTACTTTCCTAAATTTAAACATAAGTTTTTCATTAATTATGAAAAGTTCTTCACTAACTCGTTTTTCTAAGTAATCCAAATATTGGAAAATGGGGAAAATGTTATCCGACATAAAACTTTCTGCTAAACAAATTGAAAATCGAGGAAAAAAAGAGCTTCTTCAAGAAAGTTCCGATCACGTTAACGGAGTGCTTTTGCATTATATGCTCAAAATGAACGAATACATCACTGCCATCTGTGTTGCCTCCTCAAATAGGATCCATAGTTGGGGAATCTGTGTACCTTTGCCTTCGCATTAAATTTTTTTCTAACGTATTGGTGCACGACCAATCTTTGCTATAAAAGGGTCCTGTTTGAATTGAAAATCCAATATGCTTCGAGCATAAATCTTGGTTCCATCTTTACATGGTCATTCCGTTCACAAAAAGCAAGGCTTGTCTAAGCTTTAGCTGTGATGCAGCAGTATAAGCATGTCTTTGGCATATGCTTTGTCAGGTCTTCTTATGTGTAAAGTTTTGTGTTTTTTTTTTCTAATGTGTAAAGTTGACCATCTCGTTTTTATTTAATCTTTTGTCTCCTCCTCTTTAATTAAGCATTAGTCATTTTCTTTGCCCTTCCTCTATGTATTTTTTTTGTTTATAACCGGAATGGCAAACTCGCCCCGTGAACTTTGACATTTGAACCCTTGAGTTATATTCTTGGATTACTCAAAACCCCCAGAAACTTGATCTTTTTTTCTTTTTTTTTTTTTGATAACCCAGGAACCCCCCGCACGGCCGACAGCCGGAGGGGTAAACCTGGGGTGACGCTAGCGCAGGACCCACCACCACGGCGCCACACTTAAGAATCCCTAACGACTACGCTGGGGTTCGAACTCTGATCCCTTCGTGGGGGGACTAGAGCGCAAGCCAACGCAGCCGCTGCGGGCGGTGGTAATAGAAACTTGATCTTGCTTCACCCCTAAACCTAAGAACTCCAGCTTGTGTCAATCTGATCCAAATTTGTCATCATTTTTTTTTTGCAGTTTTTTGAGGACATTAGTTATAGAAATATTAATCTCCCGGGCGAAAAGAATTATTACTAGAGCCCGATCTCCAATGGAATAGGTGAATCTCGGTCATAAGTAATGATGTCCCCCGTTTGGAGCCTATAAGATTTAATGATTATATATTTTACGGTCCATGATGGATTGGTCTAAATAATGATTTCGACGCTTGACTTGCTTATGAGTGAAAAAGATCAAATATCATGCTCGAGCAAAAATTATTATGCTCGAGCAAACTGAACTAAAAAGGGTTAGCTTTTCTAGATCACACCGTTTTTACCCCTCGAGTAAATCTGGGGTGGTTTGGCCGAATCGCCAAATCCATGATCACTCGCGCGAGAGACAAGCTAGATAGATCCTGTTCACGTCAAAAAGATGACAGAAGAAAAAAAAAAGAGAAAAGCAAGTTACGTTTTCGGCGGTTTGGAGCATATACTAGGACTGATGCAATGGAAATTTGGGGGTGCAAAATGAGAGAAACTAATCCTTGGGGGTGCAAAATGAAAAATAAATTGGGGACTCGGGGAGCAAAATGAAAACTCCCGCAGTAACATAGGGAACCAAGTCGAAAGACGCTTCAGATACGATTAATGGTGATAGTTTTTCTATTTACGGAAAACCTCAATGAAATCGAATAATCCTAATAATATTGCCACTGTCTCTTCCGCCTCTCTCTCTCTCTCTCTCTCTCTCTCTCCCTCCCTCCCTCCTCCCTCGATGGTTGAAAAGGAGATGCTATTGCAGCTTCGTTAATCCGCCGCCCCCTCCTCCCTCTCGATCTCAGAAGTGGAAAAACGCAGGGTAGGGCGAGAAAAGGGGCCAAAGGGGCGAGCTTGAACGCGTTCCCGCGTGACCCACCAAGGTTTGTGGCTCCGATTCGTGTGGTTCGTTGTTGGGTCTTTGTTGGATTCGTGTTTGAATTCTTGTATGTACTCAAGTTTTGATTTTTTTTTTTCCTGGGGAGGGGTTGACTTGGATCCCTGCGTGGCCTGTTGGTAGTCCGTGTCGTAACTGCATTCTGAGAGGGAATTGTTTGTCCTGGTCCCGTGTTGCATAAGATCCGAACTTTGGCAGGGCTTAGTTTTTGTGATTGTTTAGATGGTTCAAACTTGTAAGGATGCTTTGTCGCTAGATCCTAGGTTTTGGTTTTTGTTAGGTTTGAGATGGTCTCTTTCGGTATTCATTTGGGGTGCAGGACTTCATTGTGGGGATTTGATGTGAGTGGGAAATCACGCTTCAGTTTTGTGGATTCAGCAAAACCTGAAATATGTGGCAGCCTAAAGTTTGTTGCTTTAGTTTTGTGGAGTGAGCAAAACCGGAAATCCTTGTAAGAGTAGAGTTTGTTCTTGATGGAGCTTCGCGTGATGTTCTGATTTTGTCAGCATTTCTGTTTCTAATAAACACCGGATTTCTGTTTTGGACTTCTCGAGGTGTACTGTCAGTCTAATCAGCGGTTCTGTTTTAATGTCCTCTCTCTCAATTTTAATGTGGTTATGGGCATCGGAGTTGCTTTTGCCGTGCTTTAGTGCCGTAGTGTGAGCAGTCTAATAGAATGACAACTTTTGGCACCAATATAGGTGCTGGTGATTCATTGCTAGTTTCTGGGTGGTTGGGTGTTTTCATATGTAGAGCAGATTTCCAGTTGTTTACCATGGTTCTTTCCATCTCATCAAAATATTCCCACTTATGAGGGAGAGAGATTTTTTAGGGTTTTGCATTAGCTGATAAATCATTTTTTAAGGGTTTGAGCGGTTATTCTCTCAAAATGTCACTACGTCCTGTGATCTCTTTGTTGTGCAAGTTAGTAGTTTTAAATGTTAAACACACATGAATTGTACTTGTATGTAAATGTTGTATTGTGGCGTAATGTCTCGCGGGCTGACACAACCTCCAGTCCATGACAAATGCACATGCATGCACAATTGTGGTATCTTTGTGGCTTATGGAAGTTGTGACTCTCTAGTGAGATTATGATCTAATGAGCAATGAAATCTTTTTGATACTCGTATGATGTTTTTTTTTTTGGGACCATCTTGCCAATGCCTGTCATATGACAATTGGAATGAGCTACTTTGTATTGGAGGACTTCCGTGGATTTTTTGCCTGCCTGTAGAGAAGTTATTGAAGTTGAATTGAGCATCCATTTTACATGATAATCTTCTCTGATGTATTTCTTCATATTGGATCTTATTCTAACATACAATGACTGTAATCTTATCATCTTTTGATTATTTGAAACTCAACGTGTTGAAGTGTTGTATATGTGTTAAATTTATTCTTTTTACTCGTCTTGGCTCCACTTTTTAGTTTCAACATTATCTTGTTATATGCAGGGACAGTTTTATTTTGAGAGTGGATTAATTGTTCGTGTGACGTTTAGTTGGATCTATCTGGAAATTCATCCTATCTGAGGGAGAATGGCGGATGGAATTCCAAGTTTCTGGGGCCCAGTGACATCAACTAAAGAGTGTTGTGAGCAGAATTACGTCTACTCTTCTTATGTTGCAGAATTTTTCAACACAGTGTCGAACATTCCCTGCATTGTTTTGGCGCTGATTGGTCTGATAAATGCCCTAAGACAACGATTTGAGAAGAGATTCAGTGTCCTTCACATTTCGAATATGGTACTTGCTATGGGAAGCATGCTATATCATGCTACCCTGCAACGAGTGTAAGTACCTTTCTTAACCCTGCATTACTTTAAATGAATCTGTTGCTCATGAGAATCATTCCATGGTTAGGTATCGTGCATCATGTAGGAGATGAGATGTTAAAACCACCGAATTAGATTAACTGGTACCTCATAAATGAATCCAATACTTTTGCATTATAAACATCCAGGGCATAACTTTGGAGGGAATATGAGTTTCCTGACTAGCTTTTAAAGTGTGTATTCTTTTCCTGAGACCAAGGATGTCTCGCTTGTTGGATACTGTTTTACCCAGGCATTAGGCATGCGTTCAGCTTCCACAATCATTGCCCCCTACCTTGTGACTTCAGCAAAGTAACCTATATTCTGTCCCTATAACTTTGAAATGTTAAGGACAAAAGAAGTATCTGACACATTAAACAGCCAAGTTTTGACGAATGGAATCGCATTTACAACAGATCTTGGCTTGTGTCATATAGTTGGCTTTACTATAATTGCACTCATCATTCTTATGTAGACATTAGGATGAAGTGAGTGGTTTTGTTTGTTACCGGAGTCTTGGATGGCGCTGATTCTTTTATTTTGTTTGATAGGCTTGAACTATGTTGTGGCATGGGCATACTGCATGATTTATCATAGATTGGCTTGCATCCTGATAGCCTGTTAATGATATCTGTCTTCAATATGGTCAGATGACCGTCATTAGAAAATATTTTGTTGTGTAAGCTTAATAGATATGTGGATGCAATTTGTTAAATTTATCAGGCAACAACAAAGCGATGAAACTCCAATGGTATGGGAAATCTTACTGTATATGTACATCCTCCATTCTCCGGACTGGCACTATCGCAGTACGATGCCCACATTCCTCTTCCTCTACGGTGCTGTCTTTGCCATTGTACATTCATTCTTCAATTTTGGCATTGGCTTCAAGATTCACTATGTGGCCCTCTGTCTGCTGTGCATCCCCCGGACGTACAAGTATTATATATACACTGCTGATGCCTCAGCTAAACGACTTGCCAAGGTGTATGTTGCAACCCTTGTTCTCGGCAGTGTGTGCGGGCTGTGCGATCGCTTCTTTTGCAAGCAAATATCTTCTTGGCCCATCAATCCTCAGGGCCACGCGCTATGGCATGTCTTCATGGGTTTCAATTCATACTATGCAAATACGTTCTTGATGTTTTGCCGAGCCCAGCAACGGGATTGGTCACCAAAGGTGGTTTATTTCATGGGGATTTTGCCCTATGTGAAGATTGAGAAGCCTAAAGTCCAATGAGGTATGTCAGAGAGGATGATCGACTTTTATGTTTGCATAGATAGTTTGAGAGTTTTCAAAGGGAGGCGGGAGCAAGCGAGCAATTGCAAAGTTTACTTTTGCTCTTTTTGTTGGTATTCATTTGGTTACACTATGTCATCTACTGGCTTTTGCGCTTGAAAACGGGAAACGTGTACCATATTCAATTCGCCTTTCTCTTCGTAGGATGCAACAGCTCTGCTTGCAAACCAAGCATATATTTATGTAATAGCTGTGGATTCAAACTCTCATCTTCTTTTGTTGTTAGTGTGTTGTTAGTTTTGAGTCTTGGACTGCTTGTTGTTGCTGGAGAACAGTGGGGTTAATACTGAAGCAGTATATTGTTTTGGAGAACTACATAGGAGTACCTGCATTTAAGGGAAAGGAGTTTTTGTACTGGAATTTTGCAAGCTCTTGGTTGCCACTTCCTATTTCTTGCACTTGTATTCTGTTGAAGCAGGTGATGCCTGTATGCCGCGAATCACCATAAAAAGATTTAACACATGCGCAAGCAGACATACACCCTCGTACAGAGAGTGATTTGTGAGCTGAACGATCTGATGAATAAAGTATGGACATAGATATTTGTTCCAATGCCGAAGCAACATGAATCTTAGCTTGCGTTGATTCTGCTGTGTTCTAAACCCGAATGAGGCGAGGTTTGTTCGTCTATATTAAACATATGAAATATAAGTACGCGTAAGAGGGACGTAAAGGTATACTCGAGAGTATTCACGTGTGACAACAGTTGTCACTTCTCATTCCTTTCTGCAAGAATAGGCGCACCATCAGGATGCTCATCTTGGCACGATAGGAGAAGCCAACACAGAACAAAAGATACGAGAGCAAAGCATACCAAATTCCATTCCCATCTGATTCCCTCTTATCCAATAAGCAAAAGTAATCAATTAGGACTCCACCAGCCGTTGCAAGAGAAGAAAGAAGAACTGGAACAAGATCAGAATATATGATTCGCTGAGAGAAAAGGTTTAAGGGACATTCATCTTGGTGGGACACTTAAATCTTATCCCTTCCTAAACATAATCTCATTTAGTCTGATAATCGGGCATCTGATGTTTCTCAATAGTCACAATTTGGAAAAAGCGCCGGTAAGCACTGTCCCTCCAAAGGGGCCAAATAGAGTAACAGAGGACAAAAGAAGCAGACTAAGTTTCACAGACCGATATAGCCAATCAAGACTTCACCTACGCAATTGGTTAGCATACACTGTACAAAACATTCATCCAACAAAAAGCCTCCCTAGCAGTTGCGAATGCTGCAAATACTGACAGAAACGACAGCATATACAGTGTCCTTTTGTCACTGAGCTCCTGCGGGCATGCCATGCTCGGTGTCAATGGCTGACGATGAGTTAACTAAGAAAAGTCCTTGGATGCTGCAATGCTTACTTATGAGTGTGCAATCATCGTCTCGTTGATAATTTGCCCAAGCTTCATGAACAGGGCTTGCTGTTCCTCGAGAGTAAGGTTCATTAGAATCTGCAAGATATCAACAAGCAGAGACATTCTCAATGGAAAGTGAGTTTCAAAAGATATTATATATGTCGTCATACCTGCTCCAAGATCATCTCGACTGACAAGTTCTGAGGCACTACAAATGACTGATGGTAGATATATGCAAACACAGCCATCACCATCTGAAGTAGAGAAGCTGACTTAGTAAAGCAGAAGAGGCACGTAGCACGAAACCTATTTCTCAAACAATATGCACACTAGCCAACTGAAATGGTGAAACTAAGACAAATATACAACAGAGAACAAGAAAAACACTGATCCTGTGCAACTTCAAATGATACAAGAGAATGTTCTGAGTTAATTATTATGTCACCTGACAATCCATTCTATCGGTTATTCCACCATGTCCTGGAATACTGTCACCAAAATCCTGTAGCACAAAGGAGTAAAATGGAGTGTCAAGACCTCAGAATCTGAGTCAGACCAATTAGAATTGTTTTAAATTACAAACCTTGATCTTGAAAGCACGTTTGAAGCCGCTAGCGAAGAAGCCTCCAAAAGGTGCTATAATCGACGCGAATAGACCAAGACAGAGAGCATGCCATTGGACTGGCATTATTGCCACCTCTTTCCATGGAAACTGGTCATTAACAACAAACTAAGGCATTGAATCTAAACATTTTTTAAAAATAATGCCAACTCTCTTAGATCCCGTATCTCACGAATTTCCTTTAGGCAAACCAATTGCTCAAACAGCTCAAACATACAAGAGAGGACTAATCAGGCCAGATTTTAGAAGCTGCTGAGGAAACTCATTAACCAACTGAATCAACACTCAGAATTTGAGCAGGAAAAGACATTGTTCATTCCAAAAAATCAAAATCACAAAGGAAATCTCCAGTTCAAGAATCAACTTGTTACAAAAAGCAATAAAATTGAGAGCAATTGACTCACCCATTCAGGAAACAATCCGGATATAGAGTAATACTCTGGCCTGAAAAATGGTCCAGGATCACAGTGGAGCCAACCAGTAGATAAATCCTGCGATGATCCGGACGAGACATTGAAGACCTCAGATCATTCTGAAGCAGAACATGATTCAAATAAAAGTCTTAGTAATAACTACCTTCCTCGGACATGTTAGCCACTGGAAACGGCCCATAATACTCGCAAGCTGCATATACATGAGAACATACCATGATTACCACCATCAAACTGAATCTGGTCATAATTACCAGCAAAAAGACTATACACAAGCCAATATGGGACCAGTTACCCTCAAAGCATGAAAATCTCAAAAGGAGAAGTAAAACCTGTCCAGACAGGATCAAATGCACAAAACCTATCTCACAAAAACCAAAATAGACCTCACATCCTACCATGACACAAACAGTATTGTGAACCGCGTAAATTGAATAAAGGTCTACTTCCATCACCTCCAAGCAAAACAGAGGTAAGCATTTGGGTACTATTATGTGCACACATGCAAGCCAAAACAGCACAAGACATAGGTACAGTAAGATATCTTGACAACTCACCACAAATGCAGAGATCATAGTAGTAAAAGATGCTCCTATAAATCCCTCCCAAGTTTTCTTTGGAGACAACTTGATCAATGGGGTTCTTCCAAAAAAGAAGCCGAAGATATATGCGGCGATGTCATTGATCACAATAAGCGTTGCTGGAAGAAGAAACCTACAGGACCAATAACACTATTGCATCAATGACGTATAATTACTCATGCCATTGATTACCAAATAGGCAACTAGAAGCTGAAAGTTTATTCACAAAAGACTAACAGCTTCAAAGATACAATTGAAAACTTGTAGTGACAGATTACTCCACATAGCAAGGGTACTCGACAGATAAATCAAAACCTTTAGACTACTCCAACGATGTTAAACCACATGAAAAATGTGAATAAGGCATCAAATTCTCAAATGTCGGATGTTGGCTAAAAAAACTCTACAAGATCAGAAATGTCAAATATCCTTACATGGAAAACAAATCAACGGTGAATCCTAGCTAGTGATTTTTAAAAGTGAATATCGCAAATTTCTGCAAGATACCTATCGAATCCCTTCCTGATACAGTCGTAGGATATTTATCCACGCTTACTGAAAAGCTCCATCAAACTTATGTCCACTCTCTCCAAATTAAAAAGGAAGATGACCTTGAAAAATCATTCATAGCTGTGAGTAAACATAAAGGGTGCAAACAAGAGAAGGGGACAACAACATAGAGACACATAAGAAATCCTGAAGGCATCTTAAAGTATCATTTTTAATCAGAAGAAACCATAATGCCAAAAGTAGCTAGCTTTCGTTTTCATGGAACATTGATTGTGCAAAGCGAAGATTTCAACGGATGGAGGACCTATCAAGAAGAGGAATTGCATCTATCACTTTTATGATACTTCTTTTGACTATACAGAAGTACCACGCTGCAGCAATAATCCGTGACAAAGAAATGAGGGCAAAATAATTCTCTTAACCATGCACCTTGCAGAACTCAAAGAGAAAAACCTGAGAGCAAACACTTTGATCATTTCGTTTGATATGGACACTTCAATCATGAAGGACAGATAATAAAAAAAGAAAAAAGAAGAATACACGACAATTCCAGGCCCACAAGAATACGATATCAAACATAGGATAGGAAGTGGACATGACAAGCTCAGATGAGTAAGTCAAGTGAACTTAAATATAGGAGAAGTGCAGGGCTCAAGGATACGCATAATAACACTTTGGGCTCAGCATACAAATTTGACTTTGACATGCATCTTTACATGCTTTCAAATAGACGAAAGGATCAGAAAGATTTAACTTTCCTTTTCCAGATGTAGTGACTCACCAGAATATTCCCTCAAAGATGTTGGCAACAGTAAAAGCAGACTGAGTAAACACCACAATGAGAATCATGTGTGTCCAGGCATACTGGCCAAATTGATACTTGTACATCTTCTTCTTTAAAGTAACAATGAACCACACAAAGCCTGATTCAAGTCAACAAGGATTACCTATATCAGCAATTTTTCATAGTAAAAAGCTGCAGACAAGAACACCAGCCATTTGTACATCAATATTATCCATTTCCATGCTAGCATGTCCAATTTTTGTGCGCAATATGAAACTCCATCCTTGTGGCAACACCGGAAAAAAATGAGAATTCAATTACAGTTTTGATTGACATCTCAATCATTGAAGTCAATTTAAGAGGATTTACTCAGATTAACAGATGGAGTTAGCCTACTTAGAATGATTGTAATGTTTGCACATGCCTAAGGTTGTTGATCGGAGCGTGGCATTGATAAAATCAACATGGTTAAGGAAGTGTGGTTGAAAACCACCCTCATATTTACATTTAGTACCTTTGAATTGCCTTCCATTCTTCCCTAGCAAAATACTTTTCAAACTATGGACTTCGAAGAAAGAACGTAATTCACAATGACCAATCTCAATTTTCTTAATTAACAGTACACTACACATTGACATCATGCAGAACACGCCAATCAGACAGGCTACATCAGATCATCCACACAGGCATATATACAGTAAAGTACAGCCATCGCAACTGTTCAAGTTATTCTGAACATTTGATACGCACCTGCAATGTACAAGGCGTAACAGGCAATCATATGATACTTGACAAGTTTGCTGACAAGCTTATATAAAACCTTATCCGTTGTTACAGTGTTGACTAGTTGTTGACTGAGAATGCGTCCATATACAAATAACATCGCCGTGAAGAAAAAGTGCCTGAACAAAGACATGTTAATAAGAAATGGTTCCCATAATAAGCCTCACTAATGCTGATCACTTGCATAGTAACCCTAAAAATGAATCAGTACGTGTAGATTTAAATCTATGCAATACCAGTTCAACATCCTAATTCCTGGGAGACGTCTGTCTTCAGGGTCTCTCCTTAGTAGAGCGAAAAGTTCTTTTGCCATGAAAATTTGTATAACGACAATCATGGCAGTGATGTATAGGTGACCCATGTAAATAACTAACGCAAATCCCCCAATCATCCACACAGACGAGTGAGCCCTGATCAACATCGATCGGTACTTATTTTGATCGTTAACAAGCAAATGGGTTCCATTTGCTTTACTGGCTTCTTGAACAACCTGACAACATGAAAAAAAATGATCCCCCTATTAGACAGTGGCAGCATTCAAATGCAGCAACAGCTGATCAAGAAAGCATCTATTTACAAACCTCACTGGAACGCCTACGATGCCGAGCCCGAGGCGTTTGAGAACCGCTGTTCTGCATCGCTCTACTCTGTAATTATCACTCAATAGCAAATGCACATACTCTTGAAGTGATTGCGGCTGATTTCAACTAATGAGCTGCTAACGGATATACCAGTTAAACAAATGCAAATTACTTAAGACAGTTCATTCCAATAACACAATCAGATAGACAATAATATGTCAACAAGAACAATCGAAAGGAACAAATGCACAAGCTGAAGTATAAACCAAGAAAAACATATTCTCAGTCGGATTAACTTGTCTCCAACAACTAAAAATGTAACTTACTCCTTTTGAAAGCAACTCAGCTAATCACTTCTAGCATCTTCAGTCACTCACAATAATTCATCTGCTTCCAATTTCTCCCCATCTCGGGCGAGTACAGATTCCAACACAGTGCAACATTAGCTAAAGAACACACCGACCCAACATAACACGACAAAATCAAACGCGAATCCCACCAAAATCATGCTCTGAGACGCCAGAGAATATCAGAAGAACGAAACATCATGGAACAATAACAAACCAGACCCAACAAAGAAAATCAGGAGAAGAAACGAAAAGAAGCTCGATTTGCATCTAAATCACGGGCTCTCGAACATACCCAAGAACTCCGACCCAACAAAAACAATAACATACCCAAGAACCGCCATCAAAACAGCAACCATGAAAACAATTCACAACCCATGTAATCAAAAGTGTGAAGGAGTGATTATAACCTAGTTTCGCTTCAAGAACAAGAGATCCCACGGGAGGAGGGAGGGAGGGAGGGGAGAGAGAAGCCAGAGCGAATAATGGAGGGACAAGAAGCGACGCCAGAGAGAGGGAGAGAGAGGGAACGGAAGTGGGAATTTCCCTTTCGTCTCCCTTCGTTGCTAATTTTGTGGAGGAAAAGACCAAAAGAATCGAGAACGGTGCACGCAAAAGGAAGAAAAATTGTTCCTTTTTGCCTTTTTTCTTATTCTGCTGCAGTGAGAAGTGCTTGCAGAGAGAGGGGGAAGAGAGAGGGAGAGGAGACAGGGGCGGAACCTAACACGTGGCAGATAGAGAGGACGTCACACGTGGAGATCGTGCAATCTCAGGCTGGCTTGGAGTATTAAAATTGAAATTGAAAAAGGTAAAGATGGGTCAAGAACACAAAGTTCAAATGAATTTGAATTTGAGATTTATTTATGATGCGCTTGTTTCGCGAAAAATGAATAATTAATGATCGATTGTATTACTTATAAAAATGAATTAATTAAAAATATTATTATCGTTTTCGAAAATGTTTAAATATAAATTATTGTCGATAGTGAGAATAATTTTATTGATTAATTACTTCAAGCGATACCAACGATTTTTTTTGGGAAAATTTCTTCAAAATCACTCATTTTCCTCAAAATAAACGAAGCTTTAAAGTTTCCTTCAAGACTTTCCCCTTTATGAGTAGAATCTCATCCACGATGTGAACGAAAAGATTTGCGTGCATCGTGAAGTTAGTCGAACGGTATATTAGATAATTTATGTTTTTAGAAGAAAAGGCCCCGAATCGAACAATGGAGAAAGAATGGTGGCTACAAGTACGGAAAATTATACTTTGTAAGTACCTTATAATATTATAATACTTTGCAAAAAAAAAGTACCTCATAATAAAAAAAATTGACCTAGTATAATGAAACATTATCGAGCTTAAGCCTCATTGATCTTTCTCAAGCTTATATCCAACGGTATTATTATTCATAAAAAAAAGGGCCTTTAGGTTAGGAATGAGTCCCACATTCTTCTTGTTACGGATGACTTGAATTATATGTATACCTCGATTTCCGAAAATCTAAAGTTAATGTTATTAGGCTCAATTACATCTTCGTTACGGATATCCACGTAATCCGAACTAGCCGGTTTTGGGCGGTTCCTGATTCTAAAATTTTGAAATCGAGAATAATCGATATGATTCCTAATTTCAGGTGCGGAACCGAACTGCCCGAACCGGACCGGACCCTTATGTCTTTTTTTTTCCTTTTCTTTTAAAGAGTAAAGAAAAGGAAACGGTCAAAACCCTAAATCGGACCGGTCCAACCCGGGAATCGAAATGGGACTGACTTGTATGGTCCGATCTGGTTCTCAATTTTAGAGCGGAACCGTTCCAATCCGGGAATCGAACAGCACCACTATTCTTCATGGTCTATGAAGCGGGGATCAGTCCAGAAAACATCATATAACTAACACAAAGAAACTATGGCAACATGGACCCCCACATCTAATTAGACACGTTGCTATTAGGGTCGTGGCAACGAGCGTGACTCTTCTGGAAAATGTCGGTTTGGATGTTATCCGCCGCCTGACCTTTTTAGGATAAGATGCTGACTCTGTCTCTTCTCGTGTATGGTAGAGAAGCCTAGGGAAATTAAAGTCAATGCTAGTTCGAAGTTCATTATAGAGCTCTAATGATTGGAGTTAATTTCACTGTTCACTGACCTTAGTAAAAGAGCATAGCCTTAATTAGGTTAATTTGGCGATCCCGATACCTCAAGCAGCCGTGAACTTGTAGTGATAATCTGATGGCTTCAACCTAGTGTACAAAATAATGAATGAATGTTGTTGTTCAAAGAAATATGCTAAATAATAATTGGGAAGCTCTACGTATGCCTTATGTAATGAGTAAATTGTCGTGTGCCTTGCGCACGTGACAAGGCCATATATATTTACCGAAAAAGTTCATTGAAACCCGAATTTATTATAGCGTGCTTTGAGTATTCTTCATCATGCTGTGAGTGTTATTAAATGTACGATATTTATTAACTTTGAAGCGTGAAGAGAAAAGAAGAAGAAGAGAATTTGACATTTAATGATGGGTCGCGCTTTTTCCACTCCTAGTTTGGCTAAAACACTCGCCAATAAAAGTGTTATGACCATTTCACCCATTATGGGTCCCACATTTCAGCGTCATAATTGTTCCCTTGCTGTCTTTTTTTTTTGTTTTATTCTTTTGTGGGTCCCACTTTCCTTCGTCTTCATCATTCTCTTTTTCTCTCGACAATTATCTTTCTCTCTCTTGCGAATCCCACGTTTTACAAAAAAACGTGGCATCCTCTGGCGAAGTTGAGGCGGATGCTGAGCGTGAGAGTCGGAGAGAGGTAAGGTTGTGAGGTAGGCTCCGAGCGGCGATTTCTTGCCAAGGTAGTTATTATTGCACCTGAGTTCGCCTTTAGGATGACAGCGACATTGCAAGTGCATGAATAAAAAATGTGGGTGAAAAGAAGTCCAAAAAATGTGATGTCTAAAAAAACTAAGACAAAAAATAAGCTACTCACTTTTAATGGTTTGACCGATCTATATGGGATTTGAGGTTAAAAGCATGTCTCTTGAGCAGTTCCATGTGAAGTCTGTATGGTGTTGGTCTAAACTACCTACATGGAATGATCATGTATAGAAGACAATAAAGTAGGCCATTTGAAAATTAGAAAAAAAAATGCACGGAAACGAAACTGCATAGATATCCTACCAATTCATTTTTTAGAGAAAATGCCATCATAATCACCTCCATAAAAGCACATAACTCAATCCAATGATGTTCTCTCGATCTAATTGGTGGCTATGCAACATATGGAAGCCATTCTCTATTCCAAACCAACCCAATATAATACATAAGAAGGATCCAACCATACTTTGCACCGCCACCAAAAGATTTACCAACTAATATGCGAAAATGCACTTGGCGTGCCCGCTTGTTTTCCACTTTCTCAAGAACCGGAAACAAAATGGTAAAAGTTTCAATTAACCTATTAAAATGAGAAGAAAACTAAGGAAAAAATCCTTCATCCTTTACTAAGACCGAACCATAATTAGATCAATATTATGGGGAGATATCAAAATGTGCATCTTGAAATCATTCTGCCAAACATATTGCAAAAAGAAGAAGGTCAACGGAAACCAGTTTAGGGAAAATTTCAATGAAAGAATACTAAAAATCCACTCAAAAAATCAAATGCGTGCCCTATCTTAACTGGGTCAAAGAAATCCGTAAGTTCGATAGTTAGAAGTTAACGGGTTGATAAACATTTTTTCACTTGGTGAAAGTAAAATAGATCCCCAGAAGGAGAGAAAATCAGCAATGCCAATAGGCCTCACTAAAGATCCTCAAAAGCATAAACTTTAATCAGATTCAACACTAAACAAGAAATACATCAATACCAACTTTTCCCAAACAAAAAAAAAAGAGAGAGATGAAAGAAGAAAAATAATAAAAAAGCGCCTTCAATCTTCATTGACCAGAACTCATCATAAGGAAAATTACCACATTACTTAATGTTAACCAACACTCCAGATTTAATCAATTTATCCAACACCCACCATGAAAAATCGACGCAAAAACTATCTCAAACATAGAAAAAAAGAAAGTAAAAGGAGAGAGAAAGAGGGAAGGATGAAGATAAGGAAAGCGGGACCCGCAAAAGAAGAAAACTAAGAAAGAACACTACGAAAATGCAAAGGATGCTGAAAGGTGGGACCCACAATAGGTAAAATGGTCACAATACTTTATTTGGGAGTGTTTTAGCCAAACTAGGAGTGGGAAAAGTGCGGCCCTTAATGATTAATCACATAAATCACAATGATTAGTTATATATCAAGTCATTCGAGAAGTCGTTGGATTTTCTTAACATACAATGAGACAGTTTCATTAAAGAACGAGACAGTAATAACAAATAAAATAAAGGCATATTTAATGTTGAATGATTATCTACTTATTTCGATAAATTATAATTTATCGAAATAGAAAGAAGTAGTTAAAATGAAAGATGTTGTGAATTCAAAGGTTTAAGAGGAAATGTAATCACGTAGCAAGCATACTATATAAGAAAACAAATACCATCTAATTACCATTAAAAACATATAGAAATGTGTCTATTCACTCTTACTGTCTTGAGAAAAAATTTCTGCATTCATATCATCTAATAAAATGTTTGTCCAAGCTACTTCTGGAAATACGAAGCAAAATGTCTATTCGAACATACTATTTCGAAGAAAGGTGTGCATTTATGCAAATATTAAGAATACACTATTTCAGAAGCGCATGCGCCATCTAACATAATTTCGAAGAGACGTGTTTTTTCATGTGATTGTATGTAATTGTAAAGTAAATAGTACCTTGATTGGTGGGGCTGTTTGCCCTAGATTGGAGGAATAAGAAATTTATGAGAAGCATAACACAAATATAATTTAAACTACAATTCAATGCGACGAGATAGGCATTAAATAGAGGTGCCAGTTCAATAAAATAAACTATTTAAAAACACCTGGTACTCATTTAATGAAATAGACTGATGTCCAGCTATTATGCTTTTAACTTTCAACTCAATATTAGATGTTAGGGTTTCTATGTCTATGAATGGATGAATATTAGAGTTAATGACAAAGAGACTACTTGAAACAAATGTACTACAAAGTACCTTTAAATGAGAAGAGAACTCCGTTTGTTTTGCTGAAAATAAATAATTTGAAAACCATTTTCTTAAAAATGATCTTTTGTATTACTTGAAATAATTTATCAATGAAAAGTAATTTTATTATCAACAACAATATATGCCCAAACTTTTTCGTGAATGATGAAAATATTTTTCACTCATTTATTTTTGTGAGCGATATAAGCGATCTTCATTTTTCGCAAAATAAATGGAGCCTTAATGTACTCTTGAAGAAAATTTACCTTCTATGTTTCGTTTGCGGAAAAATATTTTTCCGGAAAACATTTTTCGCGTTTTCCGGTGTTCGGGGTGGGAAAACATTTTCCTTCCCCACCCCCAAATCCTTCATTGTTTTGAGGAAAATGATTTCCTATTTTTACAAAGAGAAATCATTTTCTCCCAAAGTGAAGGCAAAATTGCCCATGGGAGGAAAAATGTTTTCCGTGGGAGAGGAAGTTGATCGCCGGTCACCGCCGTTGGCGCCGCCCGTCGCAGTCGCCGGCCGCCGCTGCCACCGCCGCCGCCGGCGAAAAATATTTTCCGAAACTTTTTCATATTGGTCGCCGAACACCGGAAAATTATGTTCGGAAAACATTTTCCAGGAAAATGATCGGAAAATATTTCCAAAGGAGAATATTTTCCAAAAGTAAGTATACTATATATAGAAAAGAAGAATTAGCTTTTAATTAATAAAAAATAGAAGTAGCTTTTACTTTTTGTCAAAGCGGCATGATTTTCAACCACGTAAGGGAACCACTGATCTTACTATATAAGGTAACACTAATTTAAACTTGAAAATTAACCATCATAAGAAAATCAAAGAGTAACAATTATTATCAATACAATTAAAAACAAATTTTAGTACAATATACCAATACGTATGACAACCGAAAGCTGATATGTGCAAATTATGACCTCAACCCCACAATGCTAATCTGCCAATATTTAAACTTGATTGAATACATAATTAGTTGGCATCACTTTGGAATCGATGACAAAAATAGATATAAATCAGTAAATAAATAAATCTAGATTGTAACATAATAGCATATATTTTCAATATCATATGAGAGTAAAAATGTGCTTGGGTAATATAGAAAAGAATGAAAAAAAAGTCTAAAAATATGATTTTTTTTATGCTTTTGCATGAAAGCACGATAGGGTAAACGCACACCAAATGCAGGGTTCGCAGAATTTCGAAACAGTGAGTAGAACTTCTCCATGTCCTAGTTCGTGTGATGACGAATACGTGCATTGAAAATCATCTTGGAGAGAGAGAGAGAGAGAGAGAGAGAGAGAGAGGGAGAGCTTACTTCAAGCAGACCAACCGAAGGACGTCTTCTTCAGATGAGTGCATTGAAGAGAGAGAGAGAGAGTGCTTACTTCAAGCAGACCAACCCAAGGACGTCTTGTTCAGATGAGTGCATTGAAGCTTTTGCTGAATTATACAGTTCTTGGAGCACCAACTTCTTAATGAGAACATTGAAGTCTCTCACCTAACCCCCGGGAGAGAGACAGAGAGATAGAGAGACAGAGAGAGCTTAGTTCAACCAGAACAAGGACGTTTTCTTCAGATGAGTGCTTTGAAGTCACTTGACATTCTGGTTGTTGGAGTATTAACTTCGAAATGAGTGCATTGAAGTCTCTCACCCTACCTTAGTACCTTCTCCTTCTCAGTCCTTCGTCCGCTCCCTCAAGAAGCCCCCACGCCTTCCCTTTTCCACCTCTCCGCCTTCTGGCTCTCCTCACGCCTTCCCTTTTCCACCTCTCCCCCTTCTGGCTCTCCTCACGCCTTCCCTTTTCCACCTCTCCGCCTTCTCCCTCTCCTCACTTGGATCCCTCTCCTCCTCTTCCTCTTCCGCCTCGCGCTTCTCTTCTAGTCGCCACAGCGAGCGGAGCAGAGAGGACGACCACCGCAAGGCCAATCTTGTCAGGTTTCCCCTCAGTTCCTCCAGTGAGAAGCGCGGGTGGCTCCTCGATCCCGCCTCCGTCGGCATCCAAGGTCTCTGATTCTCGCTCTGGATTATAATTGCATGTGAATATCTGAGCCCCGTTGAGTTTGCTTGTTGTTGATTTGGTGTCCTTTTGGTTGAGGAGTTTATATGGAAATTTTACTCGATTCCGGCATCCAAGGTCTCTCTGTTTGTCCTCTCCCTAATTGTAAATTTCATTGTTTCTCTGTTCTTATGATATGATCTTGATTTTGATGTTTTTCATTTGTTCTTTTTCTGGGGGGTCTGGACTTGTTGGAGTTGGATTTTAAATCAGATCCGGTGATTAAATGAGAAGTGGGTGATCTCGATTTTGCTTGATCGAGCAATCCTTTTTGTTTTTCTTTGTTTTTGCTAGTGAAGGTAGAGAATTTTCAGTTCGTCCTTCTGTTTTTAGCTCAGAGCGAGAAGTTTCTGCATATTTAATCGAATGCTATGGCACTGCAATCATTACTGGTTTCTTGAATGCAAAATGGTTGGAGTTGAATCGAGTTCTTCGTAGCAATACTCGAAGTGTAGCTGGGACTTGGGGAGGGCATCACCATTGAGCATGTGTAAACTGTAATGCCTTGTGAAGCTCGAATTTGGGAGGTGGCTTTTGCTGTATCTGTATTTTGTTTTTCTACATTGTGCAGACTCTGGTGTATCTGCTGATGAATCTGTGGATTTTAGTGTTGGTTTACCAAGTCGAGAGTTGGTATCTTATGGCTGTTAATAGTTAGTGCAAAAGAAGTTGCAGTGTCAGTTTGTCAGGTCTTGTGCTTACTGTTGTAACCAATGAGCAGAATCTGTAATCAATCATCTGTAAAATGTTCTTAAGCAATGGCCAGGAGCAGGTTGTCGACACCTACCATCTAATCATGAAGGAACAGCGGAATGCGACAAGTACTGGAAACAGATTGAGACAGATAGATTGTCTAAGCTGGTTTTCTCTCCGACGGACAAGGAAAACGGTGACAGAAGAAAATTTGCTGTGGTTGCCAAAGACAGAATATTCGACAAGGTGACTTCCAGTGAAAACCCCAAGGAATTGTTTGATCCGATACTTCACCAGCCAAAGAATTCCGATGCGGTTGAGAACTTCGACTATGAGGCCATCCCATGACTGGTCGTGCGAGCTAGTGTGTCCAACAGTACGATCATAAGTTGAGAGCTGGTTTCTTATGGCCGTTAATTGTTAGTGCAAAAGAAGTTGCAGTGTCAGTTTGTTAGGTCTTGTGCTCACTGTTGTAAATAATGAGCGGAATCTGTAATCAATCATCTGTAAAATGTTCTTAAGCAATGTTCTAAGTATGGATTTCCATCTCATCTCTCTCCTGTGCCGATTCTTCTCTTTTCCATTTCTTTCGAAACTCTGCTTCATTAGTTCTGATTGCAATAATGCAATTTTAGCTAGTCTTTTTGGAGGCTAGGAAACTTGCATTCTCAATAACCAAAGAGCTGGGAAAGTAAGAACAGAATTCACTGCTCCAGGCACTGAATTCATATCCATTTCTCGTCCAAGCAACAAAGAGACAAAAATGTAGTCTGCAGGTAAAGTTTGCTTTATGATTCTGCTTTTATCAACTAAATCTGTACCTACTAATCTGAACTATTCCGTCTAGTTTACGGAAATAGAATCCATACTCTAGGCAGTTTCCTGGTGATACTCATTTGAGTGTAAATTTAGATTTGCTATTCTGCTACTTTGTACAGGGCAGCAGAGTCTGGACTCTATGGTGTGAGGTGTTCTTTAGTTTTCTTCAATGGCAAATATTTGGAAAAGAGAGAATGTATTGAACCAAAGAGATGAAAGATAAGCTGTTCAATAGTTTCCTTGTGATTTCTCCTCCACTACAAGGACTCGGCACAGCTTTCTCTGGTGATATCCTTTCGGGAAAAAGCACGGCCTGAAGAGAGGCCGAGCCGAGAGGTATGTTCATCTGCAGCAACTCAGTACTGTCTCAGTAATTTCATTGGATCAAACTCAGTTTCGATCTTATGAGAAGGTTGATGCACCACTGCCTTGTGTGCATCTTACACTTGTGAAAATCTGGATGTATATAAGTTGAGTGTGGCGCATCTGCTTGTCTTTTGAAGATATGAACGCTTGTTTTTGAATCTTTTATTCCCGGGTGGATGAGTCCGATTTTATATATACTGCTACTATCCTTCGCAGGGCAGTTTTCGTGAATACAACTATACACACGTTTCATAAGCCAAAAGGAAACGCACAACGTTTACCATAGTCTTTGCATACATTGCTTGATCGATAACAGGTGTGTCGAATCATTCTTGTGTAGCTGGATATTGTAAAAGCATGGACTAAAAAGGGCATTGTATTTAGTCAAGCGATGACAAATATGAAAGAGATCCTAGATCACCTACTCCGGAGCCAAAAACAAAGAGAGAATGCTACATATTTTACTAAAACAAAGAAAAAAGAAGAAGGAAACAACATAACAAAGACCATTCACGAACCCGTTCATTCTACTCTGGAGCGCATTGAGGGCTTGAATCACTAAGTTCTTGTCGGAGGCGGGCCAATTGATTGCGGTGAGAGTCCGCAATTGATTTTAGATACCGAAAAATAGTCAAACATGGATTGGTGAGGTTCTCGACGGCATTTTGAAAATCAAGTTTTAGTCCAATTTCTTTGGCCATGTAGCGATTAGTAAAGTGTCATTCAAAAGCGAGCCAAATCTCCTGAGATGTCCGAAGGCTATGAACTTCATGGAATATCTTATTGTGAGGATCGAATTGTTTAAACTCCAAAAAAATGACCTAGGTGAAATAGTGGGGATTGACCACAACAATACCATTGTGACAAGTTTCAGTGAACACAGAAAAGACCTATCCGCATAGCCACAACAGATCATTGTAGATTGAAATAGACTCGAATTGAGATTCTCACAGAAGAAAATTACTTGCTCCAATGTTCATCCTTTTCTTCGTTTGCTCCAATGTTCATATCGAAAAAAGCGGCTCAAATCATAGTTTCATAGACAACCAAACAACCAAATATCGAATCAATCTTCTCTAATCGGGATATCCTTAAAGCATAGGGATTGTATCAATTTAGCCAAGCGACAACAAATATGATAGAGATCCTAAATCACCTCCTCGAGAGCCAAAACAAGAGAGATGGCTACATTTGTTTTTATCAAAGCAAAGGAAGAAAGCTATATAAGAAAGGCGGCCATGGGAGAACCTGTGGATTCTTTATAACTGATGTCGTTCTTGTCTTTACACACACTACGCATTTCAATTACATCAACCTAACTTTGTTATTGTCGCCAAATTTGTCCAAAAGGCATCAACCTTGGACCACGTCACGGCCTAAACCATAAAACAAGAAATTCTCACGTAAATATGCTATATCCCAAGACGAGAACTTAACCTAATTAGCTGTCATATGATAATACTCCCATGCAAAAAGATAGAAAAGCACAAGAGCGAAACTCCTGCAAAGATAAGGATAGCACCCCCTTAATAAGAACGGACAGAAATAGATTATTACCAAGTCAACCAGCAGAGACCGAGATCGGCATCTCTTTCTCCGAAACCCTACATAATCCGCTTGAGAACACTTGAGTCGATCTGTTTCCCATTCAATCATTCATCGATTCATTACTATTCTTTATTCTTCCTTTAATTATTGGCGTCGTTCATTTGGAGAGGTGGATCCGAAGTCTGACCATGGGTTCAGTGCTGAGCACAAACAAGCCGAGGAGCAGGCATGCGAATTTTGAGAAGGCCAACCCCGACGACAATAACAGTTCGAATGCGGGACAGGAATGCTTAAGCGTGTTGAAGAGGAGAAAGACGAGGGGAAAGAAGAGGAGATACCAAGAGCAGCAATGTGAATCACCGCCACCAGATCAGAAGAAGATCACAACAATGGTCAAAAGTTTGACTTTGAGGGAATGGATTTTGTCTTCTCCTGGTAGAGAACCGGGATGCAGCTATGGAGGCGAGCCCTTTGTGTTCTCCCCACAGTTCAAGGGGGTGTATCCACCTTCTTTGGAGGTCGATGAAACTTCGATATCAATAACGGCTATGCCGTGTAAGGCCAGGGACAGTTTTTCGTTGGAGAGGCCACTGAAAATTAGTGGAGAAGATGATAGAGAAGAAGAACAAGAAGAAGGTGTGGTGTCTTCAGCATCTATTCGAAGGACTGAAAGTGGGAGGTCAACGAAGAAAGTAAGCTTCAGGTCGCCTGTGGAGGCTGATGTCATCATCTTTTATTCTCCAAGGGATGAGTACTGAATTTGCTGATGACAATGATGATCATGGAGAGTATGACTAAAAAAAATGATGATCATGGAGAGTTGAATCAAAGATTAATGACCGAAGCAGACGACAAAATCATGTCTTGTGAAATTACATAAAAACTCATTTCCTATCAATGAGATGCGGTGAACAGAATAAATTACTTTACGGGAATTTTTCTTTTTGTGATTGGTTTGATTAACTAGAATGAGCATGGACAACATCTTGATATCCTATGTCGAATGCCTCATATTAGGACTGATCTAATGTGCAACACTGCAATTTTTTTATACATAATTTCTTTTGTATTGTCCTCTTATGAAAAAAAAAAAAAAAAGCAGTGCTTTCGAAATTTAATGGGAGTTTAATTTGACTTTAAACATTTAATTTTAGTTTTCATGTAATAGTGCCATAATTTTTTTTGTAAAACACCCGATTTCTCTAACTCGATTTCTCTAACTATCTCGTAATTTTTTCTAAATTAGTAAAACATTTTTACTTTGAAAGGGTTTATCTGCCTCTTCTTGTACTCTCAGTTTGGATGGGGTTGATTAGGAAGAAAATAAGGGATTTAAAAGATTATGAGGGAAAAGAAAAGGAAGATTTGAAGAGATTGAGTTATGATGTTGTTTGGATCCAAGCGAGAGAAAAGAAAAGAAAAGAAAAGAATACATTATAACATAAATTTCTTTTTGTGTATTTATAGATAGATGTAAACTAAGGGTATAAGTGAGAAAAAAGAATACATTTATTTGTTGTTACGCAAATCCATTCATATCCTTCATATTTGGAGAGATTTGAAGGGTTTGAAAGTATACATAAAATTAGGGGCGAGCACAAAAGATAGTGAGCTCAAAAGCTCGGATCGGCTTGGACTGAGCCGGCCCATATTCTCGGTCTTGAAAAGGCCCGACCCGAGATTTCTAGCTTTCGTTAATTTTCTTTTTGGGTCGGTCCAAGCCTTTGGGCCTGATATGCTTAGGCCCCAAATGGCCAAACATATAATAGAAGTGATTTTGAGGTCGACAATTTAATAACTAATACATTTTTAATCTTTTAGAAAAAAATACAATGAAAATTCAAGGCAAGTCCGAATTAGTGCAACCTAATTCATTCCAAGCCTTTTTATTTAAACTGGGATCGGGCCATGCCGAAAGAAGCATTAAGGCTCGATCTGCCTGGCCCGACCTCATCCTTACGTAAAATTGATCGAACGCATCTCTCATTATCTCTTAGAATTTCTCCTAATCCTTTCCCTCCATCCAAAAATGGTTGTGCTTCTAGAACCTTTTCTCTTCTCTCCTAATTTTTCCTAGCATATGAAACATTAGGCTCTGTCGGAAGATGATATATTTTGAAGTTTTTGTGAGGAGAGGAGGAAGTTAAGTTCTTTCTCTATAGTCCTCAACTCAAATCATCCAAACGGAGTACTAGGATTCAAAAAGGTTGTCTTTACTTCAGCCCGATTGAACTTGAGCCAACCTTACACGACCCGGAAAATAGTATCGACCTTTTGTCGAACGGCAAGTCTATACAAAACCGGTTAGGCATAACCCTAGGGCCCTGCCTAGCCTGTCCTTACTTAATGATCGATCACCTCTACTATGGAGATGCCAAGGTTGGTTTAACTAACTACATGCCTTAAAAATTATTTTGATTAGGTCCTCTCGAAGGACCACATCATCCTCCACCAAATCAATTGCAATTACAAAATATCGAATCGTAAATTCCAGTTGGACTTGGAATTGATCGACATATCGAAATCGAATGTCCTAAATGGGACAACCTGTCACATGTGAGGGATGAGAGTTGTCCTTTGCATCATACTTTCTAGTAAAAGAAATTTAGTGTTTTAACGCAACTAGCTAGCCAACTTCGCAAGAACAGCTAAAAAGCATTCGAGGAAGTAATTTCCATAAATAAATCGAATGGATTGTCTATGTCACGAAATTTGGTCCAATGTCTTGTCTCTTATCTTAGTTCATACCGTGGACTTTAATGAAACTTTCGGCTCGAATGGTGCACTTTTGATGAAACTTTGCCCTTAAGCCCCTAGGTGGACTCCAGTGAAAAGTTGCTATTGCTAGATCCAATATGCTCCTTAAAGTCGCCGCCCGTGACCATGGTTCAGCATATTCGGAAAAGAAGACATGGAGTGTTATTGAAGAGCCACCTTAGTTTGTTTCATAAGCATATATCTTTATGCGAACCCCCTTTGAGGCGAATATCTATTACTAAGATGGAAAAGACCGACATCCATGCGGAGCCATGCCGCTCAAGTCCTTGATTTCTCCTTTCCGACGAGCAAACCTTTGAATGGGCGTTGGTGGGCGGTTTCTATGCATAGTGTATATGATCGATTCAATATGATTATAGGATGTGTGCATATTCATGATCGCTTGTATTGCATACAAAAAAATGAACGAAATGTATTTTTACCACCCATGAAAAATGTTTAGGCATAAATTGTTACGGATAATAAAACATTTTCCAGTGACTAATTATTTCAAGGAATACAAGCTATTATCATTATAAAAAATCTTTTCCATAGTAATTTTTCACGAAATAAATGAAGCTGTAAAATCATATAAATTTCCAAGTCTTGTAATTCGGTTCTGGATGGTTAGGCTAAGTTAGCTTTAAACTATGTAAATCCTTCTATTAAGTAGTAACATTATTTCTCGATGTTTCCACTAAAAAAAAACTACAATATGGCAATATTCAACATAGCGAATGGACTCCAAATCTAAATCGTGCATGTATTTGAGGAAACACCACCAACAATATATGATGCTACTCGTTGTCCTCGAGTCCACACAATGAATTAGGTTGAGTGATAGAAAGGGATGGACGATAAAGTCAAAGTGTCGAATATCTAAATTCGATCCTATCAACGATGCAAGAAAGTAATTGAAATTCGCACAATACAAGAATTTACGTGGTTCAGCAGGGGAGATGTTCCGCCTACCTACGTCCACGGGGAGAAGAGATCCGTTTCACTAATAACGTAGAAAAGTATACAGCCACTCTTTCTCACCCCCTGCCTCTCTTCTAGAGACCCGTTTCGCCCTAAATATATATAGCGAAACCCTACATGGCACGAATTACAAAAGTTGCCCACATAGCATAAAATATTTAACTTTTCCATATAAATCCTTCTATGACTGGATAACACGATACAAGACATCAACCTCAACACAAAGAAAGGTAATTATGAATGCTGGTGAATTAATTGAGTCTCTAACAGTTGGCTCAACGCATGGCAAGCCAGACGGGGAAGTTGGTGCACAACAATAAGTGATTCCGTTTTCTCCTAGCCTTTCGCTTTTTCCTTAACATTTTAAAGATGATAGAGGGGCCTGTTAAAACCTACCTGAGAAGGTTTCATCGAAGCCTCTTTCTTTTGAAATTTTTTCATATATTAAAGTAAAGGATTAATACCATAAAAACTCCAAATTATGCCTACTATGACATAAATATCCCAAACTATTTTTTGTATCACTAAAAACCTCGAACTTATACTAGTGTAACCAGTATACCCTGGATGGAACTGTAATGGAGGATATATATGTCACATATGTATAAGTTTGGATTTTTTTGTGGCATAAAAAAAGTTGGGGGTATTCATTTCACAGTGGGCAAGTTTAAGGTTTTTAGTGACACAAAAAAGTTGGGGATATTTATATCATAATGCGTATAGTTTGGAGTTTTTTATGATATTTGCCCATAAGTTAATATTTAATGTTTACATATCAAGTGATGCAACAAGCTGTTATTTAAATAAATATGCCACACTTGTTTGAATGGACATGCACTTTTATCACATCGTTTAACATACCAATTTTATGAGTCTATCTTAGTATACCTAACATGTTTTTTGCGTCAAACAGGCAAAGAAGATAGAACTAGGGACCAAAATAATTTGTAAAATTTGTTTTCCCCCACTTTCAATCTTCTATTTTTGTGGAATTTGTTCAATGCATTAGTTTCATTTACCCAAATTTAGTTTTGTTATAATTTTGGATCAAATGAATATAACAAGAAAAAATGCTCCGAAATCTACCCCTAAGAACCCAAAAGAAACGCAAGAATCATTTTTAACTTTTCTATACTTTAACTCTTACAAACAAGAGAGTACTACAAGAGAGAGGGAAGGTCGGAATGTTTCACATTCAAATTCTTCCGTACCCTTCATGGCTGAAAAGTGGAGTTTTATGGCATTAGTATTAAACATGAGAGATGCAGAAGGATTTATACAACTGGTTTGAAGTAATATCGTTAGTGTGTTTGTGTTAGGAATAAGGGAATGGGATGATTATTATCTCGGAGGATCTCTAAAGGCAGGGTTGGCCTCCTGTGCGTAAATTGGTCACGATAGGCTAAAACCAATTATTGTATTGATATGATTTGTATGGCTTACTCAAGGTGCTCAAGGTCCGAGCTAAATTAGGTGTGATATGACCAATGATGAGGATGTGGCTTGCCATATTATCCTCGGAAACAATGCACCAAGAAAAGGGCGGCCTGGTGTTTCAGTTCATCAGGCACCGCACGAGCTTCTCCTTGGCTAGTAAAGTTTCTCCCCAAAACAAATGGCACCATAGCAAGTTTCCCAAACTGTATTAGTGAATGCCAAGAATAGGTTTATTGCCATGTTTTCAATAAGAAGAGAAAAGATATGTTGGTTTGCTAAAGAAAGTGCTGCCGAGGGAGTGCAATTGCTCAGGATGCCACACTTGGTAGGCAAAACACAAGTGACTAGAGATTAGTGAACAACTTTAATCGGGAGAAGCCACCCATGAAGTGGAGTAGCATGTTCTATTGGACGAGTGTTTGCCAATCATGTCCATGGGAGTGGTAGTGATAGTTGAAGAATGTAAGGAAGGGATAGAATAGCCAAGGACATGCGAAAATTGGGGAGGGGAGAGTGTCAAATTCCAATTTCTCCCATATCTATCCCGACAGAACAATGAAGGTTTATGGCATCATGACCAAGTGTGAGAGATGCTAAAGGGTTCATGTTGCTGAATCGTTGGAGTAACATCAATGTGTATTTTCTAAGAACTGGGAATGTGATGATTATCATTTCAGAGGATCTCTGAGGCGGGGTTGGTCTCTTGCATGCAAATTGGACTTGAGCTCTCGTCACTCTACTGATGATAGCCATGATATGTTGAAATTAATTATTGTACTAAAATGATCTATATGTCTTACTCGGAGAACTAGATGTCAAAGTTAATTGGGCGTGGTATAGCCAGTAATGAAGATACGATTCACCAAGGAACGATCTATCAAGGAAAGGTTTGCCTGATGTTCCAACTTATCAGGCACTGCAAGGGCTTGTCCTTGGAGGAAAGTTTTCAGCTCACGTCATGTGCACATGCTTCCACACCAAGATGGACGGGAGAAATTTTATGCGATTTTGAATTCGTATCGAGACTAATCCATCTCAAACCCTTTGCTATTAGTCCAAATCCATGAAATCCCATGCCAAACTTGTCCCAAGCTTGAGACAAGTTTTATCAATGGGGCAAGAAACTCGTCCTAACCACGACATGTAAGAATTCGAAGTCCGGCGAACCCTTTTGGTTGGGGTTATCCAATTTTCCCAATTGAGCATGAATGCTTTCGATAAGTTACGCATGTTAACACGAAATAAATGGTAACGCTATCTAAATAACTTACTGTTTCCAAAATCAAACATTATAATAACTTAATATGATAGTATTTGCCGTATTTGGTAATGTAACAATTTTTGAATTTCGGGGTTTAAGGATCCGCTGTAAATTTCTGCCAAAGATAAGAGAGACAGGCGCGCCGGCCACAGATGAAGCTGGCCAATGGCGCGAAGCGTTCTTCGCTTTGGAGCGCCAAAACCGCAGCTTCGTTGGCATTGGAGGCGAGCGGTGGTGGGGCCCCGCTGTCCGGGCCAACCACCATTCCAAGAACGTCACGTACGTATGGCTTCGCCGCGAAGGAAAGTGCCACGAAGCTCGCTTTTATTACCATCGCCCTATCGCCCCATGACACCACTCGCTTTTTAACGCCCCCAGAGATTTGAAGCGAGAGATAGATATAGAGAGAGAGACAGAGAGAGATTTCTTTCTGTTCTTCTTGCTTCTGGGTTAAGCAACAGAAGCCGATAGGAATGGCGGCGGCGGCAGCGGCGGCGGCGGTTCTCGTCCTGGTCAGCCTCAACGCGAGGTGGGTCGGAGCTCAGGTGCACCACGTGGTCGGCGGCGACCGCGGCTGGGACGCCTCGAGCGCCGTCGGTTCCTGGTCCTCCGGCAGGGTCTTCAGGGTCGGAGACAAGCTCTGTACGTAACCCTCAAACCGCTCTTTCTTCTCCTCCTCCTTTTACTTTTTCCAGAATCCGGAAGAGAGAAAAAGTTAACGATAGCCAAAATATTCCGAGTGTCTCAAAGCATTACCCAATCCCAAAGTGTTCGTTCACGTGTTGGCATTTCCGACTGTTCTTCTTTATCGTATTCTGCTGGCTTTCTGACTCATTATGCCGAAAGTGGAATGTGGGTATTTGGTGGGAGGTTTAGTTAGCAAATCTCGTCTTTCCTGATTTAATCGGAAGAACACAAGCAGGTTTTGACATATCATGTGCGTCTGCAGACCGCTTATCTATGAATGTTTGCTCTGTGTTCTGACTCTCCTGGGAATGAAGAATGCCTAGTCTTCTGTAATCATCGTTTATACAAATCGTTTATGTTTTCTTATTATACAATCAAGATATTATTATATTCACAGACAGTTCATGTACCATTAATCCTGTCGAGAAAAGCTACTTATAATAAGCGGCTATGGGGTCTTGGAATTTGGGTTCGCTTCTTTATTGGGTTAGATAGATAAGTAAATAAGCAGTAAAAGAAAGAGAGATGAAAGGGGGTTAACTTGGGCAGGGTTCGCTTACTCGGCGGCGCAGGAGAGCATCGTGGAGCTCATGACCCGGGACGAGTACGAGTCGTGCGACGTGAGCAACCCGATCAGGATGTACACCGACGGCCTCGACAGCGTCCCCCTGGAGGACCATGGCATCCGCTACTTTGCGAGCAGCCGGGAGGAAAGCTGCAAGAGCGGCCTGAAGCTCCATGTGGAGGTCCAGCCGCAGGGAGCCCCTGATGCCCCCAAGATAGCCACCTCCGAGGAGGCCGTGCTCGCCGCAGCCGACGGGCCCGTGACGCCGTCTGCAGCCGATCGCATCGGCGGGATCGCCGCGCTGGCGTCCGCCGGATTGTGGCTCTTTGTTTTGGGGCTATTTTAGTATGTTTGGAAGGATGTTTTCGTCTGGCCCAAGGTATCTCATTGTCTGGACTGAATCATGTAAGACCAAGCCTTATCGATTTGGGCCATTTTGGGTTTTTCAGCTTGTGAAGGTCTTTAGGACAATTGCTGTTTCTCTTCTGTATTCATTTCCTTATTCCATGGAATGGTGTAGTTTGTAGTAGTATCGTTAGTACCTTAGTATTTGTATAGTGATACATGGGATCCAAAGACTCTTTCGCTAATAAGAAGAGGCGGGCATATGACAACATGTTGGTTCCGAGAGATTAATCCGATTCCATTTACAACTTTGCGTGCAAATCTCATATTGAGCAATGAGAAATTTGTTTTCGCAAGTTTCAAGTATTAGAATAATTAAATATTAAACAACGTCGTCATATAACAGTTTAAGCTTTTAGAACAGTTGGCTGTGGTCACATAAAATTTCACATGTTATTAGAGCTGAAAGTCCTGAGTTCGAATCTTTTCAAGCCTCATTTGTCTCCTCAATTAAATATGTCAACGTTTAGTATCAGGCAAAAAGACCAGACCAAACGTGAGGGAAAGTGTTAAAATAATTAAATATTAAACAACGCCTTTATCTAACAGTTTAAGCTTTTAGAACAGTTGACTGCAGTCCTACAAAATCTCACATCAAGTATATCACGTCAGTAGATAACATGTAAATTCATTACAAACATGGGAGTTCCATCGCTTATGGAAATCTCATCCATCGATATATCATGTAGATCTTGTATGGAGTCAAGTGTTTTGTCCAAGGTTATTTTTTAATGAAGAGCATTGCAACATTTTTGCTGTGTTTTCCGTTTTGGGCCTTTATAATTAGGCCATTCACTGAAACATCCTTATCAAGCAAGTGGGAATCGGGACTTGTCTACTCATTGAACTCGTATGCAACCTTCTTAGCTGCACTTTGCTCGCGTGGCAGAGTTATCGTCCTCGGACAGCTCCTGTCTAACTCAGGCCGATTATGCCACTCGAATATTCTTCCTCGAGCGGCCGAAAGTGACAAGATTGGCGGTAACACTAGCTCGAAACTACTGCTGTAACTTTACTTTTATGGATGATGTTTCGCTACAAGACGCTATGCTCCATCTCCACTCCATAGTCAGCTTGTTGGGAGCTAATATCTTCTTCTTCTTCTTTTTCGCTAAAACAAATCGTCCATTCCATGAAAAACCATAGAAATATTACAAAGAGGAACCCGAGGCCACATTAAAATAATAACTCAAAGCAGACTCCGTGACACATTTTTTGAACTCCAGACGAGAGATTAGTAAATAGACAAGAAGATGCAGTCTTTATATGATGAAAAGCCCAATTTGCAAGCTTATGAGTAGCACCATTATTAATTGAAGGATTTATTTAGGCGTGATATCACTTTCTTCGATTTATTTGCCCACAATTGTTGCTAATGGTCAAAAAATCCTCCAGGATACAACAAAATCTCAAAATGAGAATACTAGATAGCAATTCTAAAGTATTTCTCAAGTCTCTCTAGGAAACAAAGAAAATGATGATCGTAGTTTTCGAAAGAAGACTTGAAGAAATTGATCTCTCTTTTCTTTCTTGCAAAACCGACATATATAAATCGGTCTTAAAGAACATTGGCAACTCTTCACGAAAGGTTGCAAAGCTAACAAAGATATTCCGGAAGAAGTTTGCAAACCGAATATATACAACCCTTCGGAAAAGATTGAAAAGCGAACAAGTATAATCTTCAAAAGTTGTCTTGGAAAGACACATGTAAAATTCGGAATAAAATAAATAAATAAATAAATATATAATTCCGAATTTTCATAATTTCGAAAATTACTTAATAAACAAAAAACAACCTTTCAAATAATAAAAAATTAATAAGACAACCTTACGAAATAAGATAAAAATATAAAGGGATTAGTGCTAATTAAACCGCGCACTGCAAGCAAGTGCAAAGTGCTAAGTGCGCCTAATAATCGCGCAATTATTCGCTACAAGATTCGCACGCGGTATTGTGTGGACTAAGCACACACCCCATTAAGATCTATTGGTTCACTTCAGAATCCATCTTGGGTTGTTGCTAAGTAGGAGCGAGGATATGAGACGGAAGGATGAATACTCCGAGGACAAAGACTCTTGTGTTGAATAGTATCAATTAAAACCTTGCAATCACTTTAATAAACAGCCTTATGAATGTTGAGGGACCGAGTAGCTTTGCAGGCAAGAAGAAAAGCTGTAGCTGCCACTTCCATTGGCGAGTTTCGTCTTTTCATATTGTCCACGCTTGGACAATACTTATGGTCATTTATTATCCTTTCACGTGCCATCTATATTAAACTTCAACTCTTGATTAGATGGAGAAATTTGGGAGTTTGACCTTACCACAAGAGAATCTGCTTCCTCACTTAGCTCAACTTTGTTCCCTTCTCGAACATATTCTAATGTTCCATGAAATATTATATGACTAGCTTAACCATCCAGGAAGGATTTGGAATAGTCTGATCATGTAACTTTTCATTCCTATAACACCACATTCTAAAACAAAGAATTCATGCATAAAGAGTGAAGAGTCTACAATCCAAACCCACTCTCTGTGCTATCTTTCCTAGATGAAGAAAATGTTTCACCATCTTCTTCGCTGACCTAAAGTTCCAAGCAAATGAGTTGATACCCCATGGGCTCTATCTCCAACCAAAGGACATGTTGTGAACAAATGTATCGAATTTTCCACACAACGAACAAGAAGGGTCCGGGATATAAAGTAATTAGAACAAGTTAGCTCAACAAGGCAAGACATTAGCTGCTATCCTCCACAACATCATTTTGTTCTGCTTGTGAGCTTGAGCTTTCCATATTTTGTTTCAAATCCCAAAGTTGTTGCCATTTTTGTTTGTGACTTGATGAGTTCGTAAGCGGATTTAACCAAAAATATTCCATCAGTAGATAGCTGCCAAATCAGTTTGTCTGCTCTAATGGAGTTTGGATCATGAATTTGAAGAATTACCTAGAATGAGATTGGGCCAAACATCTAAGTTAGACTAATTACTCCTAAGTTGTTGTCCTTGGAATAAACAACTTTCTATCTTTCTTTGCTTCAAAAGAGAGTTTGGATCAATAGAGGAAAGTAACTGAGTTGTGACATTAGGAATCCAAGGGTGATTACCAACTTCAATTGACATTCCATCGCCAATCCGATACTGAGTTCTTAGCTTCTTGAATATTTCTCTGGCATCCATGATTGCCTTCCAAAATTAAGAGGTTGATGCCTTGACCTTATGATTCCAAAAATTTGAGCCCCGGTGATATTTCCTTTCGAGGACTCGAACCCATAACTTACCTCTATCTTTGATCATTCCCCAACCTATCTTGTTGAGGCATCGAGTTGGTTACAAGTTCTTCGTGGTAGTCGATTAGATTGCATAGCATAGATCGGTAATGCTCTAAACAACTGATCAAATCTTTACCCACCTGTGGGCTCTGACCTGGGCCCGTGGGCTTTGTGGGCTGTTTTAGAGGACTGCAGGGAGAGGCTCTCATGATCTACTCACTTTAAAGTTGTTTAAAGCCAACGTTAGACGTCTAATCCGTCCTGACCATTATGAGAACTTTTATGCTCAAAAACTCAAAGCCTTAGTTATCCTTTTAATGTTTGATAAATGAAGTTATTTTTCTCAACAAAAAAAAAATCTTTACCCGCCCAATATATAATGCTTCAAGATTTGTCTCTCACATGTGGAGCTTGTCCATACAGAACTTTTTCATGCCCCTAGAAGTAATTTTAAAGAAAAAGACAGACAATTTCTGTCGATTCAAGCTCTGACTTGACTACGAGCAATAAATTTCAATGCATTCCTTCAATGCTCTCACTTGATGCTTAGTAACAAGTCATTGATTACATAAGGTTTGTTAAAAGATGAACTTTCCTGCCCTGCTCTTGTTCCTCCTATCATCTTGAGATCCTTTGCCCTAGATAGAAAACATGGGAATTGTGTCACTTATGGAAATTACGTCCATCGGTATTTCATGTAGATCTTGTACATAGTCAAGTGTTTAGTCTAAGGTTGTTATTTCCCAGCAAAGAACATTGCAACATATTTTCTATCTTGTCGGTTTAGGTAGGCCATTCACTGTAACAATCTTATCAAGCAAATGGGAATTGGGAATTGTCTTCCTTCTTGAGTTGGGATAATGGCACAAACGATTTCTGAATTTAGTCCTTGAATTTTTAGTTTGTTCAATGTAATTCTTGAACTTTAGCCTAATGTTCAATGTAGTTCCTGAACTTTTGATTTGTTCAATATGGTCGGTGGACTTTTGGTATATGTTCAATGTAGTCCATGAACTAAAAGACCAAATTAAATATGTACCAAAAGTCCAGTAACAATATTGAACAAATCAAAAGTTCAGGGACCACATTGTACATTGGGTTAAAATTTAGGGACTGCATTGAACAAATTAAAAATTTGAGGATCACATTGTACATTTTGACAAAGTTCGGGAATTGCTCGAGTCATTTTCCCTCTTGAGTTTGTATGCAACCCTCTTAGCTACACTTGCTCACGTGGCGAAGTTATCATCCTCGGATGGCTACTGCCTTAACTCAGGCCTATTATGCCACTCGAATATTCTCTCTCAGGCGGAGATATAACACTCCTTGAACCTATTGCTAAACTTTACTTCCATGGATGATATATTACTGCCAGACCCTACACCCCATCTATACTCCAAAGTCAGCTTGTTGGGAGCTAATTAGTATGTCTTACTTCTGCTTTTCATGATGTAAAAAGCACGTCATTCACATCAATGAGTTAGTTTATGATTGCTCCAGAATCTACTCGTCCATCGAATTGTGTTCTTTATTACTAATGACCTTTTTGATTTTTCCCATAATCTATTAAACTATGGGTGATAGATTTTAGGGTGGGTAGGTAATAGAACTTAACCCGTCAAAGCAAATTCCTTGTTTTTTGAACCCGAAACCGACCTACCCTTTTTTTCTATTTAATTTTTTTATGTGATTGCCGCGTCATATACGATATTTTTGCACAAGTTCTTAAATTGGACACCATAATAGCCTACTCACATTGGAATGCTCAACCCCGTTAGTTGAGAGACTTACAGGGTTTGGTTTTGAACTGATTTGAAACTATCGGGAACTTAACAGGCCAAGGCTGATTTACAAATTTTTTACCTAGGAACCAAACTGGTCCCCATGTGAATCGTTGGGGAAATGGTTAGATAAGGTCGGTTTGGTTTGGTTCGGTTCCTAGGTTAAACCGATCCGATCACTCACCCCTAATCACAACTATTTTTATGAGTTGTTTCGATTATCTCATTCCATGCTTAATCACTGCGCACGCTCGACTGGACATCAACCCTAAAGTCCTCATCCAAGATCGAGTCACGATTGAGGGAATGCCAAACAATCTTCACGCTAAAGATCACGGAACCTGGCCGGCTCGAGGCGGCCTTATCCTCGCGGTCGGGGCCAAGAGCAGGGAAGCATTACCGTCCACATCCCCGGCGATCTCGTCCAGTGGTGTGCCAAAGAGCCCGCGATTCCTCAGCTCCGTCTCATCTCACCCAGCGCCCCGCTACACGGCAGAGGACGGTCGGACCGGAACGGACGGGTTCGACCGGCGACTGCGCCGACGGGACCGAGACCGGGGTGGCCGCCCTGTCACGCTTTAACCCACCCCCTTCGAACAAATCGTCCGACTAAATTCGCGGGGCCCACCTAGTCACACCAATCCTACGTTGTCTAAAAAATCCCCCACCATTCTTATAGTAGATTAAATTAAAAAAAAAAAAAGGAAATGTAAATAAAAATAAAAATAAAAATAAAAATAAAAAGGAGAGAGAGAAATTTGGATTAGCTCGAGAGGGGGTGGTCCGTTGAAAGAAAGATGGTGGGTTGGATCGGTAATCTCACCACGTGGATCACATTCCGGCCGTTGATCCCAGCTACCTCCGCCACTCACCAGTCCACCCCTTCCTACTTCACGGTCTCGGTCCTCCCCTAATTATTTTTCTAACCTCCCCCCCTTTAGAAAACCCCGAATTCCAATACGCTACAAAACTAGTTTATGAAAAATTAAATACCGCAAAACAAAAATAATCGCTAATTGATAATATTCGTGTCACATTTACCTCGGATTTACTTTCGTAATCGCAAAACATCCCAAAAACAAGTGTGCCCGTGATGAATCCATCTCAAATCAATAGAGCCGAGACAAATTTACTAATATGTTAAAGACAAAATCGAGGCAAAATTAAGAATTTTAACAGATTTTTAAAATGTGAAAGAGCCATTTAGGGTGAAATTAACACATCTGAGCGGATTTGCCGGTCTTGACTTATTTTTTTCCGTATCTGGCTTCCCTTGAGCGACTCGTTTGAAAGAAGCCATTTATGTCAAATTTTCATGCCGGATTCACGCACCATGCCAATGGTCCGGGTTGCTTGCCACATGTGTTTCTATGTCGGAATACTGGTACGGAAGCTAATGGAGGTTGAATTTATCACGGGCGTACCCATTCAGGATCTTTCGTGGCATAAACATTAATTTGGGGTAAATGCAGCATATGTGTATCGATTTTGAAAATTAATTTAGGATAAATATAATACGGGCGTACTATAAAAATTTGCCCTATTAATTTAATCATAGGGAGAAAAATCTTATAGGCTGATATTATGATGATAGCGCCTAGGATTGCTGTATAAACTATTTACCAAACAGAAAGAAAGTGACTCCATTACATGCTATATCACTCCTCCTTCCTTCGCTCTCTCCTCCCTCCAAGCCTCTCCGCCACACCACGCCGCGCCTTCTTCCGTCGGAGCTCCGGCGACAGCGCTGCGATGGCCCTCAAGTCCTTCATCGACGCCGGCCCCGGCTGCCACTTCCCGATCCAGAACCTGCCGTTCGGGGTCTTCCGGCCGGACGGCGGCTCGCCGGCGCGGCCGGGGGTCGCCATCAGGGACCGCGTCCTGGACCTCCCCGCCGTCGCCTCCGCCGGCCTCTTCGGCGGCCCGGTCCTCGCCGGGTCCGATTGCTTCCACCAGGTCGGGTGTTCTCGTGTGGCTCGTTCCGTGCTTCGTTTGCTGACCGCGACATCTGTGCGGACCGAAGTGTCGGTTTTGATGCTAGTTTCTTTGTGCCTTCAAGTGATTTTGCTATTTGCTTCTGACTGTTTAACAGGACTGTGAATCACTAGTTAGCATGCTCTGTTTCTGTTTAGAACTGATTTCTGTAGCTTTTCGACGTGCCGAAGAATCGGAAATGCTCTGTTTTCGGATGATTTCCTGTCATGAAGCCAATGCGAAGTTTATCCCTTCGCAATGATCGATAATTAGTTGGTGAACTGCGTGAAATTTTACGAAATCTTCGTTTCCTGAAGGTTTTAAGCGTATTATGTCGGTTCTCTTGTCTTGTTGCTTAATAAGAACTCTTGGAATGTCTTTATTTTTTGGTGAACTGCATTTGAAAGAAGGCAGTAGAAGTTGAACGACTGATATTCGCCTGATTTTGTTGCCAGCCGAACCTTAACAAGTTTTTGGCATTGGGGCGGCCTGCATGGAGGGAAGCTCGTGCCACGCTGCAAAAGATATTGTCATGTATGTCATCTCAATTTGGTGAAGTGCACCTTCTGCTGTGTTATCCCCATAAAGGCGTAAACATAAGGAACGAAGTTCTTTGATTTCCAGTAGTAATGTGCCTATGGTGCTTCAAGAAGGGGGGCTCATGGCACCCCTTGAGGCATATTGTTTGTTTCATACAAAATGATGAAATTTTTAAAATTTGACTCAGCCACTGAACCCGTACTGCGTGACAACGCCGAGTTGAGGAAAAAATCACTTTTTCCCATGGTGAGGCATGCTTTCAGCCAGAATTCATTTTCATATCAAGAGATTACATTCGCTAATGAAGCTTATGCTTTGAATTTTCAGGACAAGGTGGAGATGGTTCTTCCTATTGCCATTGGTGACTACGCGGACTTCTTTTCATCGATGCATCACGCAAAGAACTGTGGGACCATATTTCGGGGGCCAGAGAATCCAATTCCTCTGAATTGGTATGTTCATTCGATTTGGATTGGTTCTCTCTTTCAATTCCCAATTCAACCTCAGCAAAAGTAGTAAAACAATGCTTGTATTTGCCCGTTTTCAGGTTCCATCTTCCCATTGCTTATCATGGACGGGCATCATCTATTGTTATCTCCGGAACAAATATCATTCGGCCAAGGTACTTAATTGATGAATCATAGTTCTCTCTGCCTATTCACAGGAGAAAAGACAGAGCAAAGGTTTGGTGTATGTTGAATTCACACCTCTCGGCCGTAAAATGAACTATCCTTATTCGAGCGTAATTCCACTTGTGAGGTCTCTTCCCTAGATAATCGGGGCCTGCTGCTCCTGCACCTAGTGTCTTTTATGGAAGAATATGTTGGATTGTCGATGCGATTCCTCAGTTGCATAGTTGGAGCTCCCATTGTTTATGATTAGATTCACCGCATCTTAATATTTTCCCTCTCCGTCGCAGAGGTCAAGGTTACCCAAGTGGCAACTCTCCACCTTATTTTGGACCTTCCTTGAAGCTAGATTTCGAGCTAGAAATGGTAAGTTTCATGCTCCGAATATCAGTACTCTCTTTTCTCGTCAATATTTATATAAATTGAAGAATCAAATGTAATAGCTTATGACTTTCTTTTATCCATTAAACTGATTTACTGTGTACCCAAGTATATTAATACATAATTGCACCTCTTATCTTCTGTCTCTGCCATTTGTGATGGCAGGCTGCTGTTGTTGGTCCTGGAAATGAATTGGGGAAGCCTATTGATGTCAATGATGCTGCTGATCACATATTTGGACTTGTGTTAATGAATGATTGGAGTGGTGTGCGCAACTTCTTTATGTTTTTATGTATTTCCACTTATTGTATTTGTGTTTTACTTTGAAGAAGTTTGGTTTTGCAGCTAGAGACATTCAAGCTTGGGAATATGTGCCTCTTGGGCCTTTTCTCGGAAAAAGTTTCGGTAAATGTTCCAGTCTATTATTTTAAATGTTTACATGTCATTATATAAATAAAAGTAATGGCTAAGCTGCATTCTACAATTGCCAAAAATGTGCTAGTGTCAAAATTTGACTGTAAGCAATGAAGGTTATATTATATGTATGGAGAGGGCATCAAGTGCGGATATTATATTTAGTGTTTGGTTTCTGTTGAAAATATTTCTAGGTACCACATTGTCCCCTTGGATTGTGACCCTAGATGCTCTAGAAGCTTTTGCATGCGATGCACCCAAACAGGTAAATACATTCCTTATTGCTTCAGTAAGTTCTCCATTCTTGCATCAAATTTTTCTGTTCTCAGGCAGTGTGCTGCATTACATCCTGTGTGATTTTAGGAGCCAAAGCCATTACCGTATCTAGCAGAAAAAGTATCCAAGAATTACGACATATCTTTGGAGGTGATACCCTAACACCATTCCTATCTGCCAACTTGTATTAATTGTTTTACAGCTTCCAAACTGTCCAGTCCTAAATTTTATGCATTCCTGTGTACAATGGAAACTTTTACTACTGCTAACAGGTTCAGATCAAACCTGCTGGACAAAAAGATTCCTGTATCGTCACGAAGAGTAATTTCAAGAACTTGTAAGTCATCTCAAGTTTCAGCTGGTGAAAAATAATGCTCTGAGAACTTTCATACACTGTTTAATCGGATTATTAAGGTCTTAGCAGCTACCCCTAAGCATGTTATCATATCATTCCGTGAATATCAGCTGTGATGCTACTGGTTCGGTGAAAAGCGGTGTTATTATCTCAACATAATAAATCTTACGCTGTTATAATTGGATGAGGGACTGACAAACTGGACACTGTCAAAATATTTGATGCGCATGCCTTATTTCTTTCTATGCATGTTATATAGCCTGTTCCTCTTTCCTTTATTTCCTTTCACTTCTCTTCAGACACCATCTTTAAACTATATTTTCCCTTCTTCCCCAAGACAAATGGCTTGCCTTCTTATAGACTCTTAACTCTCCTGTATATTGATGGAGCACATGGACTTAATTGCTCAATTTTCAGCTGAATGAGTGAGTGTGGAATTTGTTGCTCAGATAAATGACACTAACGAGTCTAGTAAGCTAGGCATCCCTGATCCCAAACAATTATTCTACTTGTGGGCGGGTTTCGAAATTTAAACACCAAGACCCATTTCAGTTACCTCTCACCTACCAATATTATGATTATATAACATATTGTAACATGACAGAATTTCTACAGATTAGTACCTTATGAAGAAAATATCCCAAGGTTTTTGTGCAATTTGTGGTGCTATGTGTTTGTGTGAGCTCATCTATCTCGAATTATGTACCAGGTGCTTAGAAAATTGTAACAGTGAACTTTTCATGTTTATGATGGCAATTATAATGCTCTCTGTGAATTTATTCTGTATATTTTTTTATGCCACCATAATCCATGATTTCCTTATGTTGTGCAGATATTGGACGGTGACACAACAACTTGCACACCATACAATCAATGGCTGCAACTTAAGGCCAGGCGATCTCCTTGGGACAGGAACAATTAGTGGACCGGTATCGTTTTGTTTATCTATATCTATCTACAACTTCTGTTTAGCGTCAAACCTATTGCTTTTAGTTTTCTTCTGTCGAATTATACATGCCAGGAATTTATGTTAAATAATTCTATCTTCTGGATTACTAATTTGTATAGGAACCGGAATCTCTCGGATGCTTGCTGGAGTTGACTTGGAATGGACAGAAACCCCTGTCACTAAATGGGACACCGCGCAAATTTCTCGAAGATGGAGATGAAGTAACCATCACTGGCCTTTGCAAAGTAAGCTTTTCAGCTTCTTTTTTTCTTCGATTTCCAATTTCGAAGATCACGTTGGTTTTTTTTTTGGCTCAAAACTGCTTCTGAAATTTAAGATGACATGTTGGTAGTCTGCTGCCGGGTAGTCTGTGAACGTTCTAATTTCTGATCCCCGTGCAGGGAGATGGATACACCGTCGGATTTGGGACATGCTCTGGAAAGGTCGTTCCGGCACCTCAGTGAGTTCATCTGCGGCGTTCGAGGGCATTGTTCTTGTTAGTACTAGAGTGAGAGTCCCTTGAGGAGTCACTGAACTGTTCAGTTGCATCCTATTTGTGGAACTCCAATAATGTATGCTTTGGTTAATAAAAAGTGCTCTCTCTCTCTCTCTCTCTCTCTCCTTGGAAAATCATGCAGACTACTGAAGCTTGAGTTTCAATCAATTGGCTTGGGGGTTCTGGGACCTTTGTTGCCTTTACGTGCTAAATCCTAAAACAGTGAAGTCTCTAACAATAGGATTTGGTATGTATTAGACAAATTTGTGGGTAGAGAAAAAGTAGATGGGGCCACAGGAGCAGAATAGCATGGCCCACTAGCCCAAAAGGAGGACAAAAATAGTCCGTTGCCAACGGGACGGTGCTCTCTCAAATCTTCTTCCCATTTATGCGCCAAAAAGCATTCAAGAAAGCAACTTCTCCATCACTTTCCTCCCTCCTCTCTCTCTCACTCTAATTCTCCGTGTCTGCCATGAAATCAGCTCGCAAGCTTAGCTTCTCCTCCTCCTCGCCCACCGCCACTGTCACAGTCACCTCCCCAGATGACCAGTTCATCCCTCCTCCGCCACCCAACATCACACTCCACCTCCAGCCCAATCCGGCCCAATCCCTGGCCGCCACCAAGATCCAATCTGCCTACCGTGCCCACCTGATCCGCACCCTCTACAAGACCATCTCCTTCGTCGACTCCACCGCCGACCGCCTCCAGCGCCGGATCCAGCAACAGGACACCGTCGACACTCTCCGGGGCAGCCCCCTCGAGAGGGCGAGGATCGAGGAGGAGCTGATGAGGCTGCTGCTGAGGCTGGACTCCGTGCCCGGCGGGGTCGATCAGGCAGTGAGGGAGGGGAGGAGGAAGGTCAGCCGCCGGATCGTGGGGTTGCAGGAGATCGTTGACGGGGTGTGCTGCGGCGGAGGAGCGGTGGAGGGCGGCGACGACAATTGGTGGTGGTGGTGTGATCGGGTGGAGGAGGAGGTGTGTAGGGAGAGAGGAGGGGAGGAGTTGGAGAGGTACTGCGCCAACTACTTGGGGTTTCGTTGCCTGGAGAGATTGCTTCACGAACCTTGAGCTGCACCACTCTTGTTCTTCTTCTTAGAAAATTACTTTTTCTGTTTGCTTCCTTTCAATGGTTGTGGCAGTAGATCTATACAGTATACACTCGTGTTCTTATCCGTTCTTAAGTCTTATAGGTTTTTCTATTTCGTCTTCGAGTTTGTAAACTATTCAATCAATGAATTTACGATATTAGAACTATGGTGGCGAGGTGACTAGCATTTGTAATGGGTTGGATTCAGAAGGAAAGTGGATAGTGTAACCAGCATTTTTTTTATTTGCCAATAAGTATGCGGCCCGCTGCTAAATGGATTTGGGGGGTGGGGCTAGAGTACTAGGTTCGGGGTTTGATCTCCATGAGTACCACATACACATGTGCATAAAAAAGAAGAGAGAAAAAAAACCGACATTTTTTGAGAAACTTTAATTAGCCCGAAATCTAATGACTGATTTTTTTTGGGCCAAACTAATGACTGATTTACGTCCATTAGATTTTGAGAATTATGTGCTGGCCATTACATTATGAAGTTGCTACGTAGCTCGAGGGGCGTATTCAATTTGAGTCGAGTTTGTATAATGCCAAGCTTGAGCTAGGCTCGACTTGACTCGCATGCTTGGCGAGTGCCATCGAGTATTGAAACCTTTGAACTAGATAAATGGAATGCGTGCAACAAATAAAGAGAAGGCGTAAACCGGATGGCACAATTGAAAGATACAAAGCGAGACTAGTAGTGAAAAGCTATAATCAATAACACGGATTAGACTATGAAGAAACCTTTAGTTCAGTTGTGAAGGTCGGGACAGTAAGATTAGCATTAGCTATTGTAAACTGCTATGATTGGAAGTTTCATCAACTAGATGTCAGAAACACATTTTTATATTGGAGATGTACAAAAGTTTATATGGTGCAACCACTAGGACATCATGTATTAGATGATTCTAAAGGGTTTGAAAATGGAGAGAGGATATCCATTGATAAGGACACATGGGCATCTTGATTATCCAATGGTTGAGATTTGTCCTCTTATATTTTTCCTTATATCCTCTTTTCTCTTCTTCCTTTTATCTTTTCTTCTCCTTTTGGCCGAAGCAAACTACCATGTTAGAAGGTCCAAGCATGTTGATGCCAAGCTGTTGTCCTTCATCACCATTACGAGCCCTTGCCGTTTCGCCTCGAGCCACCTTCGTCGCCAGTGGGCTTGATGCTAAGAACCTCCCCAAGAGCCTACTCTCTCTCTCTCTCTCTCTCTCATTCTTTATGGACGCCAGGATTGGTTTTGCTACCTTCGATGTAGAGGTCCCAACCTCTGATATGATATTGCCCGAGGTGCGTGAGGGACATTCATGAATTAAGTCACTTGATGCATTGACCTTTTCGATTCATCCCATACTGCTGAGTCTTACGATTTTATTTTTTGATGTGTAGGTAGGAACTATCTTAGGAAGGCACTCATCTCAGTAATGCTCTCACCTAAGCATGTTTGATATTAGAGTTTTAATGCTAAATGATAGCGTTATGTCAAAAGGCACATTTTGTGAGTTAAGTCAGTACAACGTATATAATCTAAGAATGTATTTTCTCTTTTGGTATATAATTTGGTTCATTCTTGCCCTCTTCTCCCAACCTAGAATCATGTCAAGAGCCCCTCCTTATTGGACCCTATCACCTCAGTGACTACTCCTTATCCTCGTTCGATTTGATCATTTTAGGGACACTAATTTCTACATGGTTCATCTTAGACTCACATGCCTACTAGAGGGGGTTATGCTCTATACCATATTAATATCCCTAAATTAACCCACTCAAGGTATTATCCATTTTGGTCCGTCTCATACCATGCCTCACGATTTTGTCCTTTGACATACAAGTAGACGCTTTTCACGGAGGTCATCTATCATGATAGTGCTTTATATATATCCCAAGCACGCTTATATTGCAAATCTAATGCTAAATGATGCAGTTGCATCAAAAGGCAGATCTTGTAAGTTAATTGAAATTCCATATATATAATCCACAAATGCTTTCCCCTTTCGGTGTGCAATTCATCTATCCCTAGCCACCATCCTAGAAGCCTATGCATAGTTGCTCCTTGTTCAAGCCCTCTCGCCTTGGTGATCACGCATTGCTCTCTCGAGCCAGGTCACTACATGCCCACTAACTTTTGCCTGATTCATCCTTGAACCACATACCTATTGGAGGGAATTCCATTTTGGTACCGTATTTGGACACCCGGGATTGAGCTATTGTTCATTTGACCTATCCTATATAAAGCCTTACAGTTTTTTTTCTTTGGCACCTCCGTACGTGAGACTTCCGCATCATACGGCTCCGTCGGTGTCAAAAGATGCCTCTTGTGAATTTATTCTAGTTTCACATATAAAATCCATGAATGTTTCCCTTTTATACGTGGTCCCGTCACCGTCCTAAAAATTTGTTAGGAGTTTCACCTTATTCAATTCCTCACGCCCGGAGATTACTCCTTCCTCACGTCGTCGAACCGGGTCCTTACAGTTCTACCCACAGATCTGTGGCTGCGAGACCATCGTTGAGCCTATGCCGGAGGTCATGGTCTCCACCTTCTGTGGCTTGCGAACAACTTGGTGACAGGACCAACAAGTGACGCGATATATGGAGAGGGCAGGGACTGAGCGGCGCAGCTGGGGCGGTTTCGGTGACTGCTGGGCTTGTCTCTGCAGTTGTAACAACGACGAGAAATGATGACGGCGGCGGAGCGCGACAGAGTTGGCGGCGAGGGAGAGGAGAGAGAATCTGGGGGTGAAGGTTTTACTTGGTGGGCGTGTATTTTCAGAGAATGCGGGGGCCATTTTGGTATAGGAGTGCATTTTTGGGAGATGCGGTGTGGACTGATCTAAGCTCTCAATTGGGTCGCTCGGTGTAAGAGGGTTGAATTTAAGATGAAAATTTACTTTTAAATTTGGATTATCTTTTAATTGGAAAACGACGGCTTGAAAATTCATTGCTTGCGTGGACAATAATTAGCTAAGCCAAGCATTTATACCAAATGCACGTCAAGTCTACAATCAATACAATCACCTACTCGCTTTCATGATGGAGCTAAATCTCACAACGCTCCAAGTCTCCTTCACAAAGTCCACGACCGCCATGGCCTCTCTACGCGACTTGTCCTCCGCGTCGCACCACAATAGGGCCGGCAGGAACAGCCACAGCGCCGTTGCGAGGATGAAACCGACTGCCATTGGTCCTGACACCGCCCTCGGTAGACGGAGTTTGCTAGTGAGCGCCTTCTTGGCTCCGATCTCGACGGCCACGCACAGGCCATGCAAGAGGAAGAAGGAGGTGACCACCCACCTCGGCTCCTTACGTCCGATGTAGTAGAAAATCAGCTCATGCATGAGCGCCGAGACCAGGAAGCATGCAAATGATGCCGGCAGTGCGGCCCACTTCCTCCCAATCGCACGGCTCGAAATGGACCTGGTATGAGACAAGGAAGAGAACGATACATCAGATATTGAAATCTTCAGTACGTACTTATATAAGTTTAGACATTCGGTAAATTGCAAGTGAATACTTAAGTAAATGAGTATTCAGGCATTTAATGAGAATTACTATTTTGCGAGCCATTTTTTGTACGATGTCTTATTATGTAGTTGAAATTCTTTTTCATGTACTAAACTTCATTACATGTATGAAAATATAACATAGATATGACAGACATGAATCTGCTGTAGTGTAGAGAACTTTTGAAACTATGTGCTTTCCCCTCATGTTTGAGTCAAGCTTTATCAAGGATTATTCAAAATAAGTATAGACATAAACGTTTCATCAAAACCGGTCTATGAGCGTCAATCCATTCAATGTTCATAGATATAAACAATGAAAGCTAATTTATCCATATCAAAACGATCCAAAATTCAACATTCTTTTTGTATATTAAAAAAACCAAAGAAAAAAGAGTCTCACCTAATAGGCAAGTAAACGGCAGGGTGGAGTATATTCGTGACCATGAGGTTCCATCTCCTCCCCCAAAAGTCCTGCAGCGAGGTTGAGAGGTAGGGCTCTTCAAATTGCGGCTCGAGCTCGATGCCGGTAAGTACTCGGATCATGGCTCCGACCACGGCCAAGGACACCTCCAACCCGACGTACACGTGCACGCAATACATCACATTGATGATCACTGGATGAACTCGATCCTTCCTCTCATAGGCAGGCAAAAAGGCAACTATAACCAGGCACTTGATGATGTAATTCATCGGCGATTTGAGGCCTCTCTGGTTGATCTCCGAAGCCGGGCGCTCTCCATTTTTGGTGCTCTTGACCGGGTTGCGAATCTTGATGGGAAGGCAAGCGATGGGAATGAAGTATGCCAAAGAGCTAGACTGGCTCGATGACAACGGGCCTTTGCCGTAGGCAAAGAGGATGAGCTTGAAGTTGCAGAGCCAAGCGATGAAGAACGAAGTGAGGCCACCGAGAGAGATGGTGGTGAGGTTGAGAGGGAGGATGAGGAAAAGGACGATGACCGGCGAAATGGCCAAGAGCCTCTTGGTTCCGCTAGGCACGGTTTTGGAGATGGTGTGGCAGTAGGTGAGTGAAATC